>NC_064638.1:987047869-988523702 GCF_023864345.2 Schistocerca serialis cubense
GTGATTCTTGAACAGAGTGTTATTACTAGCAGAAATGTATTGCAGAACTCAGTCTTTTTCCTCTCTCATTCATTATACCACGCCCATATTCTCTCGTAACCCTTTCCTCTACACCTTCCCCTACAACTGCATTTCCAATTCCCCATGATTATTAGTTTTTCCTCCGCCATTACCTGCTGAATTACCCATTCAATGTCGCTACATACTTTCTCTAGCTCTAATCTTATACTTGCGACGTCGGCATGCATACCTGAACTACTGTTGTCGATGTTGGTGTGCTGTCGATTCTGATGAGAGCAACCCTATCACTTAACTGTTCACAATAACATACACTCTGCCCTACCTTCCTATTCACAAGTCCTGCTCCCGTTAAACCATTTTCTGTTGCTGTTGACATTACCCTATACTCATCTGCTCTGAAATGCTTGTCATCTTTCCATTACACTTCACTGACGCTCACTATATCTAGATTCAGACTCTCATTTCTCTTTTCAGATTTTCTAGCTTCCCTACTACGTTCAGGCTTCTGACATTGAATGCCACGACTCGTAGAACGTTATGCATTCGTTGGTTATTCAACGTCTCGAGGTCACTTTCCCCTTGGCAGAACACTTCGGAGATCCCAATGGGGCTAGTCCTGAATCTTTCGCCAGTGGAGAGATTTTCAAGATATTTTTCCAGTTACAGGCAACATGCTCTGTGGACACACATTTTTTGTCTTTAAAGAAGTGGTTCCCATTCCCTTCTGGATCCTAATACCATTAATCATTGCTGATTCTTCCGCCTTTGGCAAGTCCATTGACAGGGTGACTTCTTTTGCCAAAAGCCTTCGGCCGCCATAGCTCATGTTTTTATCCAAAATTCAAGCCGATGTGTTTCCACCTAGGATGTTTTGATTATTTATCAAAAATTATACCCATTTCTCCTTCACTTTTTTGTTATTGTTCTGAGGGTTTGTCGGGGCAGACGTCATAGGACACCTACAGATGATCGTTGAATACTTCACATTTTTTTTTTTTAAATTATTATTACAGAGAGCACTCAGCCCTCTGATCGAACATGGAGAGCAACCGTACCGATTCCCCTAGACCAAGAGAGCATCTTGTCCGTTGCAAAACTTACATAAAGATTGGGTTCAGAAAAATGAAGTGTGATGAGATCAGGGTTTGTGTCAGTAAACGTAAGGTAGGGAATGCCACCAAAAAATGCTCAGGAAGTAGCCGAAAATGAAAAACAGTAGGATTATGACAGTCTATTCTTAGTCTGACTAGCAATGACTTGTATTATAAGAGCATTGGCATTAGTTATTTCATAACCATTCTAAACTTTTAGATTTCTTTACTGTTAAATTCTTTATTGCAAACACCAATGAAAGGTAGGGATTAAATTTACTTCGAGAAACCCCAACGTTTCATTTGGAGATATACGTCCAAACAAAGAACGCGCTTTTTTACAATTCAGTTTTTAGTCGTAAGGTGAGTAAATTTTTAATGAGAAAATATTTACAAAAATTTGTATCATTAAATATAGAACTGATGATGTTGCATTTCTATCTTCAAAGTTTTAGTGCACGAAATACGATAGACGTACACATATTGTTAATCGAAGGGCTTCAACCAATCAATGATTCAACAGTTACTTTGTATTCCACGTAGTTTCTTACCATTTTGGTCCTTTAGCTAATTTACGAAACAAACTAAAAACTTTGTGCTGTGTCAACTATGTGGAGATAATTATTTTATTATGATATTTGTTATTGCTGTTACTACCGCAATTTTAATTTCGAAGCGCAACAGCACAGTTGAGCCAATGGTAATAAATCCCCCGTTAGTGATATTACCATTTTCAAGCGGTCAGTTAACATATCGCATTCATTTATTTTACTTTACCGCAAAACAGCAATCTTGATTCGTGCTGTGAGACAAATTTAAAATGCAGCTGCAGATTTTAATTCACACGCATTACGCATACCAGATACACGTTATGAACTGTGGCATTACAAGTCACGAACTTCAGATATGGTAGCCCGGTGGTACAGTAGACCATTGCAGAGATAGTTATCAAGGACGACATGCGCAGTGCCCAACTCAGTTTTTATTTAAGCTGTGTCCTACTTGCGTAATGACAGCAGTAACTCAGTAACTCTTCGAACAATATTCCTGAGTAACTTCCTGTATTAAAGTTTGTATTGACTTCTGTCGATAATTAGGTCCCCCCACTCGTGATGCACATTTCCTAAGCTAAACCACTGGACTGATTTGAACCAAACTTGGTACACATACCCCTTACTATCAGGTAACAACAACTAAAGATGTAAGAAACACCTACCTGTCGTAATTAGGGAATCTGACATCATAAACACTGAGACGAGTGAAAAAATGCAGCATTATGCATGAAGTTTAAGTAAATTCATTCTTTAGTACTAAGACACTGCCACAGTCGAGTCAACTTAAGGAAATTGCTCACACCTGGCAACGTTTTTGACAACTTTGAGTTGCGAAACGCAAACGGCTGAAGGTGAAAATAATCTCCGGCTATAGAGTTATGAACAAGCGTTGGCACTGAGGTGTTTACAAAATCGTTTTATAGACAAACTGCTCAGTATTTTACACTACAAACTCATTACATTGTTTGTTTCGGTTTGTAATAGAAAATGCGCAAAATGAATATCCGGGCAATGCTAGGTTTTTCTGCTAGTGTAATCATAAAACAGGAAACAATGGGTTGTCCAAGGAGATGGCTGGAAAACCAAACGATAGTAACAATTGGAACGGAAACGTAGTGCATGAGAAGTACAAGCAGCTAAGAGTTAAGACTTCCAATTACAATTTATCTTCAGTCAAACCGAGAAATACCAAAGTTGTTAAATGGATAGTCATAAACTTGAAGATGAGATACATATACATTGTTAATTTACACACCACTGTTCTAAGTTGAAATCACGAAATTCAGTTTCAGCACGAATAAATACAGTCCTGGAAATGGAAAAAAGAACACATTGACACCGGTGTGTCAGACCCACCATACTTGCTCCGGACACTGCGAGAGGTCTGTACAAGCAATGATCACACACACGGCACAGCGGACACACCAGGAACCGCGATGTTGGCCGTCGAATGGCGCTAGCTGCGCAGCATTTGTCAGTGTCAGCCAGTTTGCCGTGGCATACGGAGCTCCATCGCAGTCTTTAACACTGGTAGCATGCCGCGACAGCGTGGACGTGAACTGTATGTGCAGCTGACGGACTCTGAGGGAGGGCGTTTAGTGGGCATGCGGGAGGCCGGGTGGACGTACCGCCGAATTGCTCAACACGTGGGGCGTGAGGTCTCCACAGTACATCGATGTTGTCGCCAGTGGTCGGCGGAAGGTGCACGTGCCCGTCGACCTGGGACCGGACCGCAGCGACGCACGGATGCACGCCAAGACCGTAGGATCCTACGCAGTGCCGTAGGGGACCGCACCGCCACTTCCCAGCAAATTAGGGACACTGTTGCTCCTGGGGTATCGGCGAGGACCATTCGCAACCGTCTCCATGAAGCTGGGCTACGGTCCCGCACACCGTTAGGCCGTCTTCCGCTCACGCCCCAACATCGTGCAGCCCGCCTCCAGTGGTGTCGCGACAGGCGTGAATGGATGGACGAATGGAGACGTGTTGTCTTCAGCGATGAGAGTCGCTTCTGCCTTGGTGTCAATGATGGTCGTATGCGTGTTTGGCGCCGTGCAGGTGAGCGCCACAATCAGGACTGCATACGACCGAGGCACACAGGGCCAACACCCGGCATCATGGTGTGGGGAGCGATCTCCTACACTGGCCGTACACCACTGGTGATCGTCGAGGGGACACTGAATAGTGCACGGTACATCCAAACCGTCATCGAACCCATCGTTCTACCATTCCTAGACCGGCAAGGGAACTTGCTGTTCCAACAGGACAATGCACGTCCGCATGTATCCCGTGCCACCCAACGTGCTCTAGAAGGTGTAAGTCAACTACCCTGGCCAGCAAGATCTCCGGATCTGTCCCCCATTGAGCATGTTTGGGACTGGATGAAGCGTCGTCTCACGCGGTCTGCACGTCCAGCGCGAACGCTGGTCCAACTGAGGCGCCAGGTGGAAATGGCATGGCAAGCCGTTCCACAGGACTACATCCAGCATCTCTACGATCGTCTCCATGGGAGAATAGCAGCCTGCATTGCTGCGAAAGGTGGATATACACTGTACTAGTGCCGACATTGTGCATGCTCTGTTGCCTGTGTGTATGTGCCTGTGGTTCTGTCAGTGTGATCATGTGATGTATCTGACCCCAGGAATGTGCCAATAAAGTTTCCCCTTCCTGGGACAATGAATTCACGGTGTTCTTATTTCAATTTCCCGGAGTGTATATTAATGAATTTGTGAAATACTTTAACTATTATGCCAAGTACGGCGCACAGCTATTATGAAAGACAATTTGGTCCTGCAGTACCGTTGATACTTAGCTTAACTCGTTAATAACGTTGCTGTACTGCAAGTGTGCATTCCTCACTGGCTCAGCTGTTAAGTGACATTTTAGCGATCAGAAGGTTCATCTCCAGTTACTTCAAGGATTTTATTTGTGTCTAGTCGCTTCATTTAACTACAGGTGTTCTGTTGTTCTGTAGCCGTATATTCAATTAAAAAGGTAACCCTGGAGGTAAGACGATGTTTTTTTTCGCCAGCGGGGTTGTGGAATTAGAGAATCGGCTTTTGATACTGACTGCTGAACAATTCTTCTGCTGCCAACGCATATTTCACGTAAGAGGCAGGAATATATGAGGGAGGCAAATTATGGAGCGTAAGGATGCTCGTAGACAGTCGTTTTCCCCTTGCCCTATTTGAGATGGAACAAGAAAGAAATGTCTAAAGTCTGGCCGCTGAAATAACGTTTCTGAGAGTAAAGCACGTGTAGCGCAGTGTGTGGAGGAAACACTCTAACGCCGGTCCGATCTTTGCAATTTTTAACGTTGCCATGGTGATGGTGCTGCGTCGCCCTACCTACAGGTCAATGTTGCGTGTGATGGTTCTCAGTGGATGCTAAGCGTTTGTTCTGTGTTCATCGATTTTCTTGGATCGTCGTTACCGATTTTGTTTGTGTCAGTGGTGTTGTGTGAAGTGTCATATTGTTATCTGATACGGTGTCTTTATCAGTTCGCAGGAAAGTGGGTTGGTGCACTACCTTAAAGAGCTAGTCCCGTCATTTCGTATATATTCATACGTACGATGCTATTTTCAGGGAGACACGGATAACGGTACTCTTCTTATATAATTTTGAAAAGTATCCTATTTCGTGACATATACGAGTTTATGATTATTACGTGTGAAAAGAATATCCCAATAGGATGAAGCTTTCTCTGTCACAGCGGGATTGTTTCTTGGAGGGACGAGCCATTCAGTGGTGCTAAAGACGACAGGGTTTCGCATGAATGGCAGGGTGTCGTTGCCCGGAAATGCCGTTTTTGGAGGGAAGTGTATAAGTACAAACCTCACGAAATAGTTGGGTTGGACGAAACGTAACTTAATGCTGGTCACTCCAGATCGATTGCGTGGAACCAACACGCGTCGCGAGGAACATTAAAAGCTGTATTAGGATTAGACAGTTGGCTCATTCTCTTAATTACTGGAACCGTAGGTTTGTTCCAAATGCTTTCTTGATCCTCACATGGTCTGGGGCCACCATGAGGAAATGACGGCAACAAATTTTAGAGAGAGGTTCGTACACTTTTTGCTTCCACATATAGAAAAGAACTCTGCTATAATATTTGATAATCCACCATATCACTTCATTCAATTATGTAAAGCCCCAGCATGCAGCAACAGGAAGCGATAATACCATTTACAACGTTTACAAAATTGTCCTCCACCATAACATTGCCGTTTCAGTGAAACAGAACTTGTGTGGGCTCAGATAAAATCATAAGTTACAGACAAAAATAAAGATTGTAAATAAGGATGAATAATTTTTAGTAGATGAATTGTTAGGCAGTATTACTCCCACAAGATGGATCAATATTGTCACACATCTTAGAAGAGGCGTGGCGACGAAAATGTATACTGGGACCAAACGTGGAAGTGTTAATAATGTGACTAGTGCCCGACAGCGGCAGAAGTAGCAGCAGTGAAGATATTGACAGTGACAGATGTGGCTAACGGCAACACTCTCTTTGAAGACAGTGCAGTTTACTGCCTTTCATAAAGTGCAGGTAAGAGATACATTAAAATATCCGTTGAAAGACTGAAAACCTTTGCTTTTTCTCGACATATAGTGTTTCGATCCCTCGAGGCTGTTAGCGATTTACCACGTTTCAGTAGAATGACACTGCAAATACTCTACAGTTTTCAGATGTAATACTGGTGGTTGAGCGACTGACAGTACCTAACAACAAACAGCCTCGTAGTAGCATTGGTAACACAGCCGCGACCTGTCATAGACGTTTCTTCTGTGGCCCGTTGTTTCATTGTAGTAGGGTACATGTTACTGTCCGCCATGCACCGCATGGAAAACGTACATGCAGATGTAATATGATACTTAGGTAAACGACCGATTTCGGGTTTTACTTCCAAGCCGTATTCAGATCCACTTGAAAATTGGCCTGGGTAGGGGTGGCTACTAATTTTTCAACTCCGTCGTTGCTTGTTAACGTGAAAATTGCCAAGTTCCACAGTGGTTCGGAGTCACAGTTAACTGTAGGTTCGACTATAGCTGATTGCCAACGCACGTGTACTAAGAGATTAAAAGCTATAGCTTCTTATCATGATGTAACTGCTGAACAGAAACTCGAATACAGTATTACTGTCCAACAAACTCTAGCGGAGTTCACGCGTTTCTGTTCAAATGATATTTTTCAACTTTCCTAGCATAGGTAAATATTGATTGTCAATGTAACCAAGTACTGAACCAGTCAAGAAGTTACGCTAGTTATCAGGGAAGTATAAGAAGAAACAAAATTTATTCTACACACTACATTAGCAGGTATTAGAGGCAAAGTAAATAAATATAATTTCAGCAATCAGCTCGAATGCAGAAACACATGATTCCGTTGTTCAATTAGTCACAAATGTTATCGTGTCTGGGTAATAGTTCAAACAGCACTAATGAGCAAAATAATCTCTTCGACACATACTAGCAGAACGGCAAACAAGGACACAGCAACAGAATGTATGGGAAACGATAAAATTTTTGTGTCATGTGCCACTATCAGCACAAAGTGACTGCTACCATTACGTAAGGCAGAAAATTAAAAAGGATAGTACTTACAGCGCTGAAATTCGTTTGAGTACAAGGAAAATAAACAAATTGCTTCTTCCGTAAAGCGTTAATTCTGTCCAGTATTACTTTCCAGGTAACGGAAATGAAGAACTGCAGTATCGAAAAAACGATCACTGCGAGAAAAGCTTGTTTGGGAGGAAGAAATACATTTGGTGGCTTTTCCTGGAATGTAGATTCTTGGAATTACAGTGGTAAATCTATATTTGAATCATGTCATTCCAGCACCGTCTTTAATTAAAAATTACTGAAATTTTCTGTGATACTCACTATATATACCAGTGACGAATGGAACAACACCTCTGTCCATTTTGTATGTCTTTTCCATTAGCACAACTTGATGACTGTTCTAAACTGACGAACAACACACTGATGAATGTCGCGGCATACAGTCTACTGACTACAAAATTAGTGCAGTTCGTTATTTATTTCGATATGTCGTATTTTACATGCTCAGTAACGAGCAGATTACGTAGAATCGTGATAAGATTCAAACGTCCCCTTTTAACAATTACACATGACTGTGCTTAAACTGACACACAATATTTTTAGCGCAACGCAATCTGACTTTCATTAATCCCTACAAAAGAATGGGCCTGACTAACATTAACCTATACCTTTCACAAATCACTTACCTCACAAAAATCTTCGTTACTCGAACTACTGCAATATAGCGAGTGCCACTACTGCCAGCAAAATAAAAGATTCAAACTACGGAAGGCACTAACTACTGATAGGCATAGTTAGCAAATGAAAGATTTTAATAGAGAACAAACAATGTATTTACCTTAATAGTGTTGAAAACTCATAATATACATAGCAGTTGATGACATCCAGTCTTACAAATTTCAAATCTCCGCCATCTGTCTGCCCACATCCACCGCTGCTGGCGGCTCACCTCCAACTGCGCAACGCTACGCGCTGTTAACATCCAGCTGCCCAACACTACAATGGCGAGTATTACAACAATGCCAACCAGCCACAGACTGCACACAGCACAGCCAGTGATTTTCATACAGAGCGCTACGTAACATTGCCATAAAGAAAACATAAACAGCCTACTTACATAGCCCCCATGCTCCCCACAAAAAATTTTACAAATTGTTTTGGGCAGTGGCCAACAATGATTTGATAAAATTTTTCATAATTACAATAACAAAGAAATCAAAGGCACACACTTATTGATACAATGTTGGTCAAAAGCTAAAATTTTCGCACAGTCCATAAAGACAGTCCTGATCGTTCATCACAGTAAAATAGCAGTGTTTTTCTAAAACTCTGAGCAGTAGAAGAAAATGCACACGAAAGTAGTGGATTTCCATGCAGTCTTGAAGAAGTAGTGTTGTCCTTCCAACGAAAAGACAGTGCTGACTCATGACATGCAGACAGGTAATGGGCCACAACAGAGCAAACCCACCGCAGAGTCAGTCGAAGTTTTGAAGAATATTGGTACGTAGGTCATCAGAGAGTAGACTCACTGTAGTCCTGGTAGAAATTACGGTATTGGTGGGCCACCAGATGTGCAGACTCACTCCAGTCCTTGTAGAAATAATGCTAGTGGTGAGTCAGCAAAGGTGTAGACCCACTGTAGTAGAAATGGCCAGCAGCCATCTGCTGCGACTGTGCAGGTGCACAATCACGATCAAAGAGTCTTGTGGGCAATATAGCAAGTCCATAACCACCACTTGTGCACTCACAAAGTTTTTGGAATTGTACATAGAACCAGCAATGCTGTTGACCAGTCCCTTGCTGAATTATTAACACATGTCCAAAGACTAACAGTCCCAACTGCTCATATATTGTCCATATACTATGACCAACAGAAACGTGTGCAGTGAAATGTAACTTACAAGTTACTTAATTCGATGAACTGGTGTCAATTACAATTTTATAACATAAGAATACAATAACAAAGGTACAAAATATATCATTAAAGAACATAACAGTACAGATAACATTTGTAGTAACACAGACTTTACAAAAGAATAGAAATAAACATATACATCAGTGTTACAGGAATTGTGAAATAAGTAAATAAATAAAATAATGAGAATAGTTTTCGAAACATTAATTTCACACATGATAATTGAAACAGAACAGAATTAATAATGTCTAAACATCTTTACAAAGAAAATAACATATTATAAATGCAAATTATATTTGAGGATAACAGTATTCCTCGTCAGAGTGAATGTAGCTGAGTATTAGAGAAATTCTACAACATAAATCTTATTAGCTAAACACATAAAGATAGGAAAAACACGAATATACAAGAGTACACAAACACATAGGGGAATAACAGAAAGGGAAAGGAAAGGGTTCGTTTTACTGCAGTATCTTACAAACAAAACTTTCTTTACTTCTTGGAGATCTTCCTTCGTTCTTCATTATTTCAAAAAGTGCTATCTATACCTGCTTTCCGTACTTTTTCGTAAAACTTCTCAATGCATTTCTTCCAATTCATCGCAACTCATTCTCTTATATAGTCTACCCCCTCTTAAGGTAACTTAAATCTACTGAGCTCAGATGTTAAACTAAGGGACGAGGCAGCGCAGCAGCACAAAACAATTAACACAAACAGCAATGAAAAAAAATGGAGATTGGCAAATCAATTGCAGTATTACGACGAATATAAGGCACTGAGCAGCAAACAAGAAAAATAAATCAGTAGTAAAACTAGCTTAACCGAGTAATACAAAGTGAAATTTAGTAGCACTATGCCTGGCAAACAGCAGCAGCAATTGCTATAACTAATACCTAAACATGACAAAGCTCAAGCAGAAAAAATAGTACACTAAAGACAACAAAGCATATAAGGGAAATGTCTATTCACATCTTAATGACTATGTAATTAAAGTGGTGCACCACAAAAACTAATTCTACAAAAAATTACTAAGTACTAGAAAAGAAAATTAAATATGCAGTTACTTCTATTAGTCCCTTCTTATTGTTCTTTCCTTTCCAAGAGCTCCTTTTTCGAAGAATGTATACCCTAAAATAATTATTTAATAGATCTGTTGATAGAAAGTATTCACATTAGCAAATGAATTTAATTTTATTTTATGAAACCAGTGCTACAAGACAGCTGGAAACCAGATATCAAATGAAATAAGCAACTATGTACAAAGTAAATCACAAGAACATCATTCAGTAGTCATGAGGCATTTCATAAGTTAGTAGAAAAATCTCTCAACTAGAAAGACAGTAGTCATAATCAGGTGTATAGACATAAAAATGTTTCTCGTCATTTCATTAGGAATTTCAGTAAATATCATAAATTAAGAGCTCCACAGTGTTCTCATATGTTTCCAAGTTTGAGCGTGTCGTATTTGCGATGCTTTCTACAAAGGAATGTCAAAAGCGAGGATAATGGCCTCCTTTTTTTTCACCTGTGCCTCTGAAAGGCTTTTTTCCAGGCGTCTGTCGCGCAGCTGCCCACGTAATGTGTCGTGCCCACGACGCATTACGTGAAGGTCACTTTCTTGCCGAAATATTTACGACATTGGTTTCTGCTACAGTGACAGTCTCATATAAAAATATTTCACAGGTCGAGAATTTGCATTGCAAATGTGTAGAAACAAAATCCTGTGAATATAACAGTGTTCAAAAAGTTTTGGTCGGCATTGTAATACATTGACACATTTACACACATTTCATAACTCTTAAAGTACGATTCTTGGTTTCCAACATCCTTTTCCACAAATCAGAGTCCCTAAATACTCCTCATTATTCCTTACCTTAATACACATATACATATTCGTCGACACTTCTTCAATATTTCATCATAATAAATACGTAGCATAATCAAATTCCTCATATAGCATCAGCTTATTGATCATAACCATACCTCAACAGCATAATACACATCGTCATCGTAAAAATAACATCATAACACCTCAGTCAAATCTCAAAAACGTCGTAGCTTTCTGCAATAATGTCAAAACCTAAAAAAAATTATCTCCTCATTTCAATAGTGTCATCTACCTCAAACGTACTTTAAAAATCATGATCTCATACCAAATACATCATTCAAAGCTCTCATAGTATCACAATGGTTCTGAAAAAATATGAACAGTTCACAAAGTACACACAAAATACAGTTTCATAGATGTGAAGTTATCCAACTGTGCAATTACGTAAACATTTGTCACTGACGTAGTAAAAAAATGTTTATCTCTCAGTTAAATTATCAGATAACTGTGTAATTTGTGTGTTAGAGAAATATGGTACCGATGTGTAAAGTTGTATAAGCTAATACCATATAAGCTAGGGCTCCTTGCACTTGCCAAACACATGGTGCACATGGACTTTAGAAGAATCCGTGCTAAGGCAGAAATCTTGTGACAGATCTGGATGAGCTAGTATTGGCGCGTTAAGTAACGCTTCTTTCAAAGAATTGAATTACAACTGTGATTGTTCGTCCCAGTTTCAAATAGTATCTTTTCCAGTGAGAGAACAAAGTTTTGGTGCAACAAGAATTTGCATATTCAGAAAATGACAGTAAAAATTTAAGAGACCTAGAAAACTGCGGACTTGTTTTTTTGTGGATGGAACTGGAATGGCTCTGATCGCTTCTAACTTCTCAGGATCCGGCTGAATGCCTTCAGAAGAAATAATATGTCCCAAAAACCTCACCTTTGACCTACCGAATTCAGACTTTCCAAGTTAACTGTAATTCCAGATTCTGCTAAAATACGTAACAAACTGTTGAGGATGCGATTATGTTGTTCCCATGAAGCTTCTGCTGTTAGAATATCGTCCACATATAAGGTGATGTGACGTTTTAAGAACTCAGGTAATATGGAATTTAGCCCGCGAATGAATGCTGCCGAAGAAATGTTCAAACCAAAAGGAAGTTTCCGAAACTGATAACAAACGCCGAAACAAAGGAAAGCTGTGTATTTTCTACGTTCTGTATGAAGTTCGATGTGATAAAAACTGGATCTGAGATCAATGGAAGACAACACTTTTACATCATTAAAATTTTGAAGAAGTTCTTCCAACGATTGCGGCCTGTCTGTTTCAGGAATAATGATAGTATTGATTTGTCTCGAATCTAAGACAAGCCTGATCGATCCTTTTTTTTTCTCAACATCATGTAATTGTTGTATGAGCTTACTGCAGGCTCAATAATGCCCTCGTCAAGCATAGATTGAATTTCTGTTCTAACACAGTCCCTATAATGTGCTGGAATTACGTATGGTCTAACACAAAATTTAGTATGCTCACGAACACGAAATTGGTATTGAAATCCCTTGATTGTTCCTGTTTTATGAGTAAAAACTTTGGAATGTGCTTGTAAAATCTCAAAAAGGTCCTGCCTATCAGTGTCATTACAATTCTCAATTGTTTGAATTTTATTCTGAATTAACTCATTAGTATCAAACGTGTCGTCGATATCATCCCTGTCAGTACTTGCAGAGTGATTGTTAGTGTCTAGTTCCGTAGAAAATTCCGAACTGTTGTCTAACAGAAGGTAAAGCCGATTAATTTCCTCGTCATGGTTTGAGAGCCAATCTTCAAATTTCGAAGCTATTGACTTACCTTCTTTCTCTAAACTTATTTCATCATTGTGAAAGTTTAAGATTGCTTTATATTCATTCAAAAAGTCTACTTCCAGTATAATTTCTGTCGACAATAATGGAACAATAAGAAAGTTCATAGAGAAGCTGTGGCTTTGACAAAAGAATTCTAAGTTGGTTTGTTGGCGTACATCTACACTTTTTCCAACGATTGCACCTTGTAATTTAATCTTACGTAACGGAAGTGTGGAGCAATCGCTCGATTTGTTGCATTTGCTAAAGGCTGTTTCACTAATTTCTGAAATGGGACTGCCAGAGTCAAGTACTGCAGTTAAGTTTACGTCATTTACTGTAATGTGAATCACAGGATATGCAATGTTGTTATGTTTTACGTCGTGTTCCTGGAGTAAGATGTCCCTAATGTCTTCCATTTTTACGTAATTACTAGCTACGGCAGCTGCGTCATCAGTTTCATACGTACGTTTTGTGGCTGCCAGTGGTATGAGTCATTGCCTATTGTCTCTTTGTAGGCGCGCGTCGTTATTGGGATTTGGAGACCTAACTTCTACAAATTCACCTTGCCGAGAGTGACCTGCTCTGTTTGAATCCCGCCAGTTCTGATGCAATTCATGTCTGTCGTTACGATCATATCGTGTGTCGTCATGTCGGTAGATTCCATAGTTTCTTTCTCGTCGGTCACATGGTGGAGAATTTCTCCCTGAATCGTAACTGCGCGCTGGACCGTTGCGTCTAAAGTTATTCTGTCTCCCCTGATAATATTTATTTTGGTTCCTATATTGTCTATTTCTCTGATTGTCTCTGTGATAGTCATTACCGCGGAGAGGTGATCTTTCCCTGTAATTATTACTACTCTGCCAACGGTTGTCATACGGGTGGTATCTGTTTTAGTCACGATTTGTGTTGTGAGAATAGCCTTGTCGCGTCCAGTTATTATTTCTTTCATCGCGGAATTGCGACGGATGTGACCTGTAATTGTTGTGTTACTGTTTTCGCGTTCTGCGATTGTCAGTGTCAATTTCTAATTCTTGTAAGAGTCCCTGAAAAGCTTCAACGTAGTCTTTGCAACGTCCTGCCAAAATAATATGTCGTAAATGTTCAGGCAATTTGATTAAGCAAATGCGGATGAGTTCTGAGGGGCTGTATGGGTTTGACAGGTACTGTTTCTTGTGCAACATGTCTTCTAAATATTTCACAAGACTGGAAAATTCAGATTGTTCGAAATGTTTCATCATTATGATGCTATGTTTTACTCGGTCTTGTGTAGCTTGAGACCAATATGCTGAGAGGAAGACAAGATAAAATTCTCCTTCTCTGTGACAATCGTGAATGACCGATCGCATTCTTACAGCTAGTTCATTCTCTAAATAGCAACACATAAATTCTAATCACATTAACATAGCACTGAAAATAATATCTAGTTAATTGCAGCTGCGAAATACTTGGTGCAAATCTACATGCGTGCCACACCTGTTTTACTGTACAACAATGAAGACTGCAACTACAAAGAAAATTCTCTCTATAATTACGTGCTAGCAATAAACAATAGCTACGCTAATTACACCAACTACAAGAAAAAAATCTGATGATTCCAGTGAGGTATACTAGGCTATGGGTCCACATATGAAACGTCCCCTTTTGAACAATTACACATGACTGTGCTTAAACTGACACACAATATTTTTAGCGCAACGCAATCTGACTTCCATTAATACCTACAAAAGAATGGGCCTGACTAACATTAACCTATACCTTTCACAAATCACTTACCTCACAAAAATCTTCGTTACTCGAACTACTGCAATACAGCGAGCGCCACTACTGCCAGCTAAATAAAAGATACAAACTACGGAAGGCACTAACTACTGATAGGCATAGTTAGCAAATGAAAGATTTTAGTAGAGAACAAACAATGTATTTACCTTAATAGCGTTGAAAACTCATAATATACATAGCAGTTGATGACATCCAGTCATACAAATTTCAAAACTCCGCCATCTGTCTCCCCACATCCACCGCTGCTGGCGGCTCACCTCCAACTGCGCAACGCTACGCGCTGTTAACATCCAGCTGCCCAACACTACAATGGCGAGTATTACAACAATGCCAATCAGCCACAGACTGCACACAGCACAGCCAGTGATTTTCATACAGAGCGCTACGTAACATTGCCATTAAGAAAACATAAACAGCCTACTTACAAGATGTGTCTAGAGGAAAACTGACATCGCATAACTGCATCAGCTGAAATATTTACTGATGTGGCAGACAAATGAATGTCGGTGAACTGTTATTAAAACTGTAGAGACAGTTCTTGCTCCACACTTCGCGTAATATGGAGATTTGCTATGTACAAAGCGTTCGAATTCATTCCTAATTTTTCTTGAGATATAAA
Source organism: Schistocerca serialis cubense (assembly GCF_023864345.2). Lineage (NCBI taxonomy): Eukaryota > Metazoa > Arthropoda > Insecta > Orthoptera > Acrididae > Schistocerca > Schistocerca serialis. Next base: position 987,063,087 of record NC_064638.1, read on the forward strand.
TGTGAGCATAGTTACATACAGCTAACACAGGCTTCAAGGGCTCTCATTTTTCTGTTTTTGCTTATAAAATCAATGGCCGCCGACTTTGCAAGCAGCAAATTCCTTAAACAATAGAAGCTTATATTCATGAAATGCACTTGACTTATTTATATCAGAAGGTCTTCTGATCTGAAGTTATGCAGCCCCTTGCCGCTGGTTTAATTAAGCACTCAGATGACGTGTTCGGACGACAGTGATATTTCGTACACTTACACAGCGTAGGAGGGTATTTAAATGGTGTGATTAGAACTGCAACAGTCTGTGACAAGTAGAACAGGCATCATTGGGCATACATTGTTTCGAGTATAGTGTTGTTACCAGTTGTGCTGTATAATAGGTGTGAGTAGCGTCTGATGTTGAGTGATTGCTTCGAATTTGTGTGAGATAGCGTTATCAGCATCTGACAAAGCTTGAAAAATGCCTCGTTGTGGGTCTCCATTTGCGTCTGCCAGCCGAGAATAATTAGTGGACTCACCGCAATGTTTTGTGTCATGGTCGGATACTAGCAGCAGCTACACCAGGGAATTAGATTGCCACTAACAATGCAGCAAAATTGGCTGCCTTTGGATGCTGCTGTGGTCGGGACACATGAACAGCTGGAAGCATGGTATCGCATTGTGTTCAGCTATGAACCGCGGTTCTGCACTACCCCGGATGACTATCGCCGGCGAGTACTGGGAAGAGGTCCTATTCTACGAAACGTGTTAGAGAAGTAAAACGGTGCTATCCTGGAGTCATGGTCTCGAGGGCCATCAGGTAAGACATCAGGTCACAGCTGGTCCTAATTAGGGGAACTGTGACAGCACTGTTGCGGCCACATGTACTGTGACAGCACTGTTGCGGCCACATGTAGTAAGCGTTGCTTCACACAGTGGAGAATGGCAAAACAGAGGCACGCAGCGACCGAGGAGTTGCAAAGTAAGCAGGCACAGATAGCCTTGCTCACAGCAGCAGTTTACCGACTGACTGACACAAGGATGCACACAGACCGAGCGCCGAGCGAAGCTTGGGGAGTGCTGAGTAAGGGGAAGTGAGGCCAGCAGGCTAAGCTACGCTGCAATATACTGCAGGAGTAATAACAAAAAGCTGCCACCAAGGGTAAAAAACGTCCTCCTGCCGGATATAAATAGTGGAGGGCTGACAGCAACAGACAGAATCCATTAGGAAGCAGTTCGGATCTGAGGACGGACGTGGTCCGTGTCAGAATGTTCAGTCTTCGTAGGTGGCGATTCCGGAAGTCTGTTACAGCTAGTAGCAGTCATCCGTTCACCACCAGATGTTAACTTCAGCTCTGTAGGTCGGCCCGAGTTCGGTCGCCACCATGGCTGAGTAACTTCAGCGAGAACTTCCAGCAGGACCGGCTGCAGCGCGGTCTTGGTCACAGGCACCGCCGGGGACTGACGCCCGGACTTCACAACAACCCGGCCCCACGGTGCGTGGTCCATGATGGGACCTCACGGACATCGCGACTGACAGCTTCCCAGCCGCCGGCACAGCAGGTGTCGGCAGCTGACCACTCGGCGACAGGGCTCCTTGGGGGTGCCCGGTACTGGAGCGCCGAGTGGTGACGAGTTCTTCTCAACCACAGGGCATCCTGGCTTCATCGGAGCACTGGTGGTCTGAGGCTCCCGAGTGCGATCAGCGGCGCGCGTTGCGCACATTGTCGGAGAATCTACACAGCAGCAGCCAGGTGGAAGGATCCGCTGGGCTGGGCTGCGACAACGAGGGAGAAATTGTAAAGCAAGTTCAATAAATAATTGTAAAACTCCACGCCATCTCAGTCTTTGGCGCACCCGCTGTGTCTGTTGCTAACACGTGGTGCAGAAACCGTAACAGCCCGGACATCCTGCATACTCACGTACCTTTGAAGTGGTAGTTTCGTGGTGCTGGCTGTCAACAGGAGAGCGCTCATCCACACACAGAGCGTGCCTCTTTGAACTGCATGTGTGGTACCAAGATACTCCCATGACGAATAGGAAATGAATGGCATCAGCTCGGTCGTCAACTCCGGTCCAGTGTCAGTCTCAAGAATATCAAAGACCAGTAGTGTGGGCGAGCTTGCCTCAGGAGGCCCGAGGGGGTGCGACGTCATACTGATTAATGGGTTCATGTTATCAACGAAGTAATATTACATAACCGCTCAGCCCTTGACGTTTCATTTCGTCTCCCCACCCCCTTCCTGTCACTTATTTTTTTTTTTTTTTTTTTTTTTTTTTTTGTCAAGCGATGTATTCAACGAAGCCCTTTTGTTTTTAACCTGGTAGTTAACTTGCGAAATTCTAACTGCTATGTGAAAAAATAACCTCATCCTTTTGTACTATGAAGATAGTAATTCTTAAGATATTTATCAAAAATGGTTCAAATGGCTCTGAGAACAATGGGACTTAACATCAGAGGTCATCAGTCCCCTAGATCTTAGAACTGCTTAAACCTAACTAACCTAAGGACATCACACAAATCCATGCCCGAGGCAGCATTCTAACCTGCGACCGTAGCGGTCGCGCAGTTCCAAAGCGCCTAGAACCGCTCGGCTACATAGGCCGGCAACAGTGAGGAGAGAATCATACGTAAAGTGCGATGACATCTTTATCCTCGTGAGTATACGTGGGTTACTAAGTAAGACCTCTCACTTATCGCCACCGCCTGCCACCAGCCAAACTGGTGTTTCCATATTCTAAAGCAATAATTATAAATCACACCTATGATCGCTTCGACTCCGTTTTTTCAGTAAAGTACACAAACAAAGAAATGGGACTCAAACTTCTTCAAGCTTTAATTGCAAGACAAGAACTCTAGGACATTCCATGAAAGTTCCTACCTAATACTCTTTGCCCGCAGCTCGTGGTCGTGCGGTAGCGTTCTCGCTTCCCACGCTCGGGTTCCCAGGTTCGACTCCCGGCGGGGTCAGGGATTTTCTCTGCCTCGTGATGGCTGGGCGTTGTGTGATGTCCTTAGGTTAGTTAGGTTTAAGTAGTTCTAAGTTCTAGGGGACTGATGACCATAGATGTTAAGTCCCATAGTGCTCAGAGCCATTTTGAACCTAATACTTTAACTCCGAATACCACTCACATACAATACTGAAATAAGAGGTATGGTGTAGGTCACCATCTATTGTCAGTTGTCTTCTGCTCTTACACCCAGTACGTATTCGTACCTGGAAGCGGCAGTCATCAGTTCGCGTTGAATTACAGCGGTATTACCATGTCAGATCAAATCGAAGAACACTGCCTCGTGTTTTCAAAATTGTAATAACTGAACTAGCAGGCCTGGTCACAAAAACAACGCAATCCTTGTCTCATTACTGGACAGATAGCAAGTTTAGAAAACCGGAGACGACATATTTCGGCGGGACCCGTTTGATATCATCTTCTCTGTATAGTGCTCCCATATTACTTGCCTTTTTACCTGACGGAGGTCAGAAGTATATATATATATATATATATATATATACTCCTGGAAATTGAAATAAGAACACCGTGAATTCATTGTCCCAGGAAGGGGAAACTTTAATGACACATTCCTGGGGTCAGATACATCACATGATCACACTGACAGAACCACAGGCACATACAGGCAACAGAGCATGCACAAAGTCGGCACTAGTACAGTGTATATCCACCTTTCGCAGCAATGCAGGCTGCTATTCTCCCATGGAGACGATCGTAGAGATGCTGGATGTAGCCTGTGGAACGGCTTGCCATGCCATTTCCACCTGGCGCCTCAGTTGGACCAGCGTTCGTGCTGGACGTGCAGACCGCGTGAGACGACGCTTCATCCAGTTCCAAACATGTTCAATGGGGGACAGATCCGGAGATCTTGCTGGCCAGGGTAGTTGACTTACACCTTCTAGAGCACGTTGGGTGGCACGGGATACATGCGGACGTGCATTGTCCTGTTGGAACAGCAAGTTCCCTTGCCGGTCTAGGAATGGTAGAACGATGGGTTCGATGACGGTTTGGATGTACCGTGCACTATTCAGTGTCCCCTCGACGATCACCAGTGGTGTGCGGCCAGTGTAGGAGATAGCTCCCCACACCATGATGCCGGGTGTTGGCCCTGTGTGCCTCGGTCGTATGCAGTCCTGATTGTGGCGCTCACCTGCACGGCGCCAAACACGCATACGACCATCATTGGCACCAAGGCAGAAGCGACTCTCATCGCTGAAGACGACACGTCTCCATTCGTCCCTCCATTCACGCCTGTCGCGACACCACTGGAGGCGGGCTGCACGATGTTGGGGCGTGAGCGGAAGACGGCCTAACGGTGTGCGGGACCGTAGCCCAGCTTCATGGAGACGGTTGCGAATGGTCCTCGCCGATACCCCAGGAGCATCAGTGTCCCTAATTTGCTGGGAAGTGGCGGTGCGGTCCCCTACGGCACTGCGTAGGATCCTACGGTCTTGGCGTGCATCCGTGCGTCCTGCGGTCCGGTCCCAGGTCGACGGGCACGTGCACCTTCCGCCGACCACTGGCGACAACATCGATGTACTGTGGAGACCTCACGCCCCACGTGTTGAGCAATTCGGCGGTACGTCCACCCGGCCTCCCGCATGCCCACTAAACGCCCTCGCTCAAAGTCCGTCAACTGCACATACGGTTCACGTCCACGCTGTCGCGGCATGCTACCAGTGTTGAAGACTGCGATGGAGCTCCGTATGCCACGGCAAACTGGCTGACACTGACGGTGGCGGTGCACAAATGCTGCGCAGCTAGCGCCATTCGACGGCCAACACCGCGGTTCCTGGTGTGTCTGCTGTGCCGTGCGTGTGATCATTGCTTGTACAGCCCTCTCGCAGTGTCCGGAGCAAGTATGGTGGGTCTGACACACCGGTGTCAATGTGTTCTTTTTTCCATTTCCAGGAGTGTATATTACTACTTAAAAGTATCGGTATTGTATACTGAAATACAAAATCGTCATTTCGTCCGAAATATCTTACACGAATCGTTTGGACGACTGTTTCGAAGAAAAATTCTTGTGTCTATTTGAAATAAACGCGTCTACTTACCTTCTACTAGAACTGTCTAGCATCTCCAATAGTCATATTTTGTTCGATGATTCTACAGTTAACGAAATGTAAGTGATCGTTGTGAATAGTTCTACATGCTTGTTAATACTCGTACAATATGTACCATGTTCCTTTCCTTAAAGTTATATCGATAATCAATTGCCTGACGTTGGGCCAGCTTTTTCGCAAAACTTTGAATCTAGTTGGCACCAAGATTTAAGGTTTCTCCCCAGTTTGTGAGACTAAATTTTTGTTTTGAAATTCGGTGACCAAGGTATGCATAAATATAAAGTGGACTGTTTGTACACGGAAATAGGGAATTAAAGCAATTCCGGCTAAACGAAACATAGCGTTTAATGTAGCTGCTCCGCTGATTTACACAAAACATATAAATATGTTTTTAACATGTCTGTCGCTTAGCTGCTTAAAGTTAATATGGAAATATCGATTTTCTTCAGAAAATGATAAATTGGTAACAGTTTTGAATGACAGCTTGTAGCAAGAAATAATAATTGTAGATCTTGCTTCTTCGCGATTACTGCTTTGGGAGCAGCTAAACAGATACATTTCTTAAAGAGATCGCACAATCGTTTTGTTCGGTTAGAAGAAAAGGTAATACGCACTTTCAGCGATCGGCAGATTGTATATTGGTATCTAAAGAGGATATGCTGTAGTCTACATTCGCAGTAGTCATACAAGCGAATCACTGAATTTCTGGTGAGAGTTATGAGTTATTCCCTACCGTCATGCCTGTGCTGCATGTGTGTATGTGGGGGGGGGGGGGGGGGGAGAGGAGGGCTGAGGGTGTGTATGTATGTGGGTGTGGGTGGTGTGGGTGTGTTTGTATGCGTGTCACTAGGGGAGACAATAATGTTTACTGTTTGTTGTTGTGTGTTGTTTGATACGCACACGTCTAATCGCATATGTTGTTTACCAGAGGTTAGACAGTTATGTTGCAGAACCAAGACTATCATTAATGTTAATCGTCGCTTTATTACATCGGACTGCTTGGATTCATTTATAGAGTATTATGTATGCAGTCTTTCACTTATCATACTAAGCTTTAGTTGGCTCGGGAAATACCTACGAAAACCGGTAAACTACAGCCACTATATGAATTTAAACTTACGGCACTGGAATACTGTCCGAACAGATCATAGTTACTCTCATCCATTATTTTTAGACGTACGTTTCACTGAGGTCCGCGTCAGCCCCATATTACACTTATCATCCTTATTTAATTGTGGCATCACTTCAAGAATTTTAAGTGAGTAAGTAAAAAACATTTACTTAGATGAGTTTTGTGTATGGTCTCTACTCAATTCTTTCTTTTATACTTAGATTGGCATTTTTGTAGAAAATCATTTGCAAGATGTTGTTTTAGTTGTCTCTATAAAGAGAATAGTTCTTCAGCCCTATCACACGCTAGTGAGTTTCATTTAAAGTTCATTAGTACCTTGTAGCCTACAACACCGACAGCATGATATTTCCTCACCTTTATTCTCTTTCCTCGAGTACCGTTAATACTACGGAATTATACCTTCCTAAAGTTATTGAAGAAATATAGAACAATCTGAAACACCATAAACCTTTTCCCCCATTCTGCTATAACATTTTCATATTTAATGTTTTTAATCATCTTAAACTTGGAAATTAAAAATGGCCTCCACTGCTGGGGATATTGAATCACTGAATAGTCCACTATGAATTCATTACTTAAAATTGATAAAGCTAAGTTTATTGTTTCCTTTTGAAATGAAGGAAAATTATACTTAAGCCAAACCTCATATTTATTTCCGCAAAAAGAATTTAAATGTTCGAGCGCATAGGCGTAGCTTCTACAAAAACAATGAAAGAAAATCCATTTTGGTACAAACAATTTTATTCGTTCTCGGTATATTCGCCTGTGAAATTTGAACACTTATTCGTGATTCGAATCATATTTGGCAGTACTTTCTTTCCGCTCTGATACTGGTGCCTAATCATTGTTTTCTAACGACTAAAAAGCATACTGAGACAACGAAAACCAGTTTCCAAGGACAGTGGGTTACACATAAAGAAAGAAACAGAAGTCATTCGGTGATAATGTAGATCAGTGGATTTTCTCAATATTTTTTGTAAAGGATGATCGGAAAGAGAGTGAAAAGCTTTTAAGTGTATTGCACTGGAAGTTGTGTTGTGAAATAATAGTTAAGAAAAAAACTGTTGCGTTGACCGATTTCCGAGTTATTTAGCACTGAAGGTAGTCTGTCAGGTCACTGCGTGCAAGGATTCAAGAAGCCCGCTAGACACAGTGTCGCCAAAAGTGTTCTTCGTTTAGTTTCCTAAAACCAAACAAGAGACTGATACAAAACTTGGATCTGTGTTCTGTAGTATAGATCGAACACGAGCTAAAGACTGAGCAGTTTTGTAAGCTGTCTTGTATGCTACGAAAACAACTGAAACTAATTGTATTTGGCGGGCCGCTTGAATTTGCGCGAGCAAAGGCCCGATTGGCTAATTTCAATGTTAATTAACTCTGAAACGCCGCGTCGTATCGAATTTTCTTCTTAACAATTATTTCTCAGGCTGTTTCTGACCATCCTGCCTGTTGTTAACGGACATGTGTAGGCTATACTGTAAACCGTAATGGATACTCACCGAATTAGTTTTTTAACTTTCGTTTTTTTTAGAGCGACATGATTAGTTTTATCTCGAAGAAAGACCTGAATCCAGTCGCAGATGTGGTACGGTATCCTATAACACTCTCGTCCGCTACTGTTATACCATAACCTTAAAGTTGGAGGCAGTTCGTATAGTGAAATTATTTTTTATTCAAACAATTATGGTATAAAGCAACAGAGCAGTGTTACCCTCTGAGAGGAATTTTGCTATGTTGACGGTGTTGTACCTAACGGAGGTAGCTTATCGGACGTGAATGTCAAAATTACGTAAATATTTGAACAGTAACAAACAATATTTTTACCTATCCACACTTTTCAAAGGATAAAGAAAACAGTCGCCAGCCTAATTAGGCATAAGAATGAGTAACATTCTTGGTCAAGAAAATAGATGTGAGTAACTTTAATGGACAGACACAGCGTATACTTTATCACCTGAGAGTGCAATGAACTCTGTCATTAGTTGATGTTGACATTAAAGAAAGTGCTAACAGTTATAGGAGAACAAGACTGTTTGGATAAGGATAACAGAAATGACATACACTTTTGCTTTCAAAGCTTGGTCAAACTGAGTGGTTTCAATAATATTTGTATTACAGTGCACTTTAGAATCATAAATTGGACATAGGTTCAATATTACTTTTTCAAACATATTCCTATTTGACATGAAATATGAATATGGTTCACAGCTAAATTAATTATTATGCATAGATTAAGTCCCTCACTACTAAACACCTTTCTATTTACAATTAAAATTAAGTGTAATTCACTAACAGATTACTTCTCACTGTCTTTTGAATAAAGAAATTATTGTTTTCATAGATAGTGGTCTTTCTATTAATCGTTATCTAGCATGAGCACAGTAGACAAACTGTTGATCCTGTTACACCATTAATATGCACTTTTAATACACAAGAGGAACCGAATATTGTACAAAATTTGACTGGAATAGCAAGAGTAATTGAAACTTTCTATAATTAAGTAACTTTGTGCCTTTGAACTACTTTCAATGGTGGGGGGCCCTTAATCTTGACCACTATAGCAGAGCAAACTAAACACACTTTCATTACATCAGTGAAACACTTAGCAAGCATGAACATATAACTCTCAACAGTTGCAATTCTGAACTTTGACTGCAGTGAAACACAATATTGAGATATTTGTTAGAGCCTTTGAACAACCATTATTAATCTTAGCACACTCTATTAGTATATTAATTTTAATATGCTTTCAATAAAGGATGCTCGGTAATCATAGTTCAGACGGAGAGGAACCTGATAGGTGTTGTGATAAGCAAAAAATTAAGGTAGGTGCATAAATTCAGTTATAAATTGCCTTGTATTTTAGCACATTAACACATCCAGTGAGCTTATCCTTCACTGTACATTACTATCGCTCTTCTGTTCTCTTACAGTGATTGCGCAATGTGGTGGCGTGTGCATGTTGGTAGGTGGATTTGCAGGTAGAATTGCTGGAATCTGTCATTCCTTGGTGAAGATGATAGATACCATTTTCAGAATAGTTTCAGCTCTTTATCCATCCATCCGAAGCATTGGAAAGCGTCAGGAAAAGCCTCTATCGGAAGCAGTACAATACACAGCTTTTAAATGAGCAGTTGATAGTTTGATAGCTCGTCCCCGACTGACTCTATGTTCCACCTTTTCTACCTATGCCAACCATAATTTGCGCGCGCTACACAGTCCCGTTCCCGAGGGGAACCACAACACCTTTTACATACAAAATAATTAAAAACCGTAAGTGAAGGTCAGCAGTTTACATAAGAGCAACAAACATTTTAAATAACATTTGCATATTTTGGTAGCTCTACACAAAATTATCTAAATAAAATTATTTCATTTTAAAAATAACCAAAGAGATTATATGACAAAGACTAAACATATAACTTGCGCATCTATCTATATCCGAATCACGCTCCAGCTACTGTCGGGTTTGGGTGCTGATGAGTCCTCTCCATTTGGCTCGGTTCTCCCACCACTTTCCTTCCTCCACTTGCTGCCAGGTCACACCTTTCCTTTCTACAGATATTTTCACTCCCATTTTCCACCGTGTTCTTGGGCGCCCTCTAGGTCTTTTCCCACCCATCTTTAGTTCTTCCATAATTTTGGCGAGTCTCTGCCCATGCATCCTCATAACATGCCCATACCATCTTAATCTCTTTCTTTCAATTTCTTCTCTCATATTTTCTTGTTTCAGGTCCTTTCTAATCTCTACATTCCTTACTCTGTCCATTATTGTTTTTTCCTTAACTGCTCTGAGAAATTTCGTTTCCCCTGCTTGCAGTCTGCTCCAGTCCCTTTCTGTCATTATCCATGTTTCTTCACCATAGGTGGCAATAGGGATGTAATAATTCTTATACATAAGGAGTTTTGCTCTTTCTGAAACTTCATTATTCCAAATCAGGTGTTTTACTGTTTGGTAGAAATTGCCTCCCTTCTGTAACTTCCTATTAATTTCGTTAGTTATTCTTCCATCCCTAGAAATTTCACTCCCTAAATAAGTGAAACTTTCTACCACTTGGAGGGGTACTCCATTCAAGGTAATATTTCCGTTGATCCCTTTCTCTCTTCCAAATACCATTACTTCACTCTTATCTTTATTTGTTTTTAATCCATATTTTTTCATTATTTCCTTCCACGCATCAAGCTGTAACTGTACATCTACCTCTTTATCACCCCATATTACCATATCATCTGCAAAAATCATCTTTTTGTCTTTTTCTTTTACTATATCTTTAACTACCCTATTCATTCCCTCCATCACAACATCAATAAGTGCAGGAGATAGAATACTTCCTTGCTTAAGTCCTTGTCTTATTTCGAAGTATTCAGAGTTCCCCAATGGTGTTCTAATTCTACAATTGTGTCCTCTGTACATTGTCTTTATAACATTAATGTATCGATCTTCTATATCTATCTTCTTCATTTCTTCCCAGGGGCTTTCCCTGTCAACTGTCATATGCCTTTTCTATGTCTATAAAAACCATTATCACCGTTTTGTTATACTCCCAACTTTTGTCCATCAGTTGACGGATAGAAAATATCAGGTCGATCGTGCTTCTTTCTTTCCTAAACCCATGCTGTTCTTCAGTCAGCTCCTTTTCTATCTTTTCATTTATTCGATTTAGTAAAATTCTTTCAAAAATCTTGGCCGTATGACGCATAAGGGTTATTCCTCTGTAGTTTTTACAAAGTCTTTATTGCCTTTCTTGAAGATGGGAACAATGTCTCCTGTTCTCCAGTCGTCAGGTATTTTACTATTTCTCCACACGCTTGATAGTACTCTATACAGCCACTACATTCCCACTGGACCTGCTGCTCTTGTCATGTCCACTGAAACTTCATGAGGTCCTGGGGCTCTCCCCCCATTCATCTTCTTCACAGCTTTTTCCATTTCTTCCCGTGCAATTTCTCCTAATTCTGCTTTAAAAACACAGAAGCACCAGAAACTTGCGCATATTGTAAATATTACAGAGATTACACTTGGTACACTCTAAAAGACATCAATATGTATACAAAGAAAGGAGTATACAATTTTGTGTTATCGATTCAATCCAACAGCATTTACAGAAACTCAACGATATAACACTAAACAATACAAAACGCAAAATAAATCAGTACAGCTATGGTGTTACAACCCGTTAAGCTCGTAGTTTGTTCGCAGGGTTACAATGAACTTGTTGATGCTCACCAGATACAAGAGCAAGAGCTGTACCCAGCAGTGGTGCTCGTTTACTTCCTCGACCTGCAGAGAGTGCGCCCCCTGTCCGCAGATCCTGAGCGGAAACAGCGACACGGCCACGGTGGTGACGCAGCGCCTGCTGCCCGCCATCTTCGCCAGCCATCTGCGGGTGCTGCCCTACAGCGTCCACCGCAGGACCGTCTGCCTGCGCCTCGAGCTCTCCGGCTGTCCCGCCACAGGTGGGTCTACGACTGGCTGCAGCCGAGTCCTCTGCATCACGCTTGCTCTGTTAGCTTCAAGTGACGCCACGAGCTAGTCTCCTTCCATGTGCTGTTACTGCTGTCTCTTTGAAATTCTATGTCCATCAATTCTGATTTGTAGGAACGAGGTAGTATTTTACAGCCAGCCAGAAGGCTGAAGTTTCTACAAAAAGGGTGGAGAGAGCTCTTTTAGTAGGATCTGGTGCAGCCAGATTATGTGGAGAAGTTGCTGTGGCTACTGATAAAGTAGAGATGGACTGCGCCGTGTAGTTTTTCCTCTTCTAACAGCATGTAACCATACTGTCGTGCAGGAAGTCCGAAATAAGAGTGATTTGAGGTATGCCGCAGGGGAGTGTCGTAGGACCGTTGCTATTCACAATATACGTAAATGTCCTTGTGGATAACATCGGAAGTTCACTGAGGCTTTTTACGGATGATGCTGTAGTATATCTAGAGGTTGTAACAATGGAAAATTGTACTGAGGTGCAAGAGGATCTGCAACGAATTGACGCATGGTGCAGGGAATGGCAATTGAATCTCAATGTAGACAAGTGGAATGTGCTGCGAATACATAGAAAGAAAGCTCCTTTATCATTTAGCTACAATATAGCAGGTAGCAACTGGAAGCAGTTAATTCCATAAATTATCTGGGAGTAGGCATTAGGAGTGATTTAAAATGGAATGATCATATAAAGTTGATCGTCGGCAAAGCAGATGCCAGACTGAGATTCATTGGAAGAATCCTAAGGAAATGCAATCCGAAAACAAAGGAAGTAGGTTATCGTACACTTGTTCGTCCACTGCTCGAATGTTGCTCACCAGTGTGGGATCCGTACCAGATAGGGTTGACAGAAGAGATAAAAAAGATCCAACGGAGAGCAGCGCGCTTCGTTACAGGATAATTTAGTAATCGCGAAAGCGTTACGGAGATGATAGATAAACTCCAGTGGAAGACTCTGCAGGAGAGACGCTCAGTAGCTCGGTACGGACTTTTGTTGAAGTTTCGAGAAAATATCTTCACCGGGGAGTCAAGCAGTATATTACTCCATCCTACGTATATCTCGCGAAGAGACCATGAGGATAAAGTCAGAGAGATTAGAGCCCACACAGAGGCTTACCGACAATCTTTCTTTCCACGAACAATACGAGACTGGAATAGAAGGGAGAACCGATAGAGGTACTCAAAGGACCCTCCTCCACACACCGTCAGGTGACTTGCGGAGTATGAATGTAGATGTAAATTTTCCATGTGTAATAGGGTTAGAGACATGTACCTGCAGACAAACAAAAAATCAATTAGGTAACTTTATCTTCTCGAGGTGATAATTAAAACCTTATGACTACCCTTCATAGGCACTTTACTTTGTCGTAGGGTTTTGTCGTTACATTCTGGCTCCCCTTCGGACGTGTTAAGCCACTACGGTGTCGGTATTTCAGTGTGTACCAGTACTACAGTCAAGCACCTGCAACAAACGAAAATTTACCTAGCTTTATTTATTCAGTTATTGAATGGGCCTTAAAACTGAATTACTACCACACATAAGAAGTCCTTTAGGGAGAGTGGTGAATGAGCAGACGGTAACGTACGGGACGGCTATCCCAATGTCCAATTGTTGACATAGTAGGTCGGAGCAGAGATTTTGCCTGAGGCAGAACTACTGATTATTCAAGCATTAACGCCGAATTCAAAACAAAAGTACTATACCATCTTGAAGTTCTTTTAAAGACACTTCGTGCGGAGCAAAGTAACTATCTGTGATGGTTTTACGTTTAGCGATAAGCATATACAAAATATGTTAAATCTGAAAATCCTCCACCGGCCGAGGTGGCCGATCGGATCTAGGCGCTACAGTCTGGAACCGAGCGACCGCTACGGTCGCAGATTCGAATCCTGCCTTGGGCATGGATGAGTTTGATGTCCTTAGGTTAGTTAGGTTTAAGTAGTTCTAAGTTCTAGGGGACTGATGACCTCAGAAGCTAAGTCGCATAGTGATCAGAGCCATTTGAACCATTTTTGAAAATCCTACCAATTAATAACAATTTCTACAGCTACAACAACGCACGAGGAATCAAACGAAAGCCATTGAGGAATGCTTTCATTGGAAAACAGTATCTGTACTATGGTCATTCACACAAAGTCTCCATAGGACGAATCCTAGACTTCTTTGTCATTAATACTTGTGACACAGAATTCAAGCATTTATCGTTACCGCATTTTTCAAAAAAATTGTAATTTTAAAACGGCACACGATCCACAAAAACTGTTTGTGCCAAGGAAACGAGCAGAGGAAACAGAGCGGAATGATGTGACATTTTTATTTGTTATTTTAGTGTGCCGTTCCGTTGCTATAACTATTCCACGTCATTCACTGATTTTATACAGTAATTTCCACCGTACACATGTGGAGCATCAGCTCGCAACTACCGGTTCTGTTCTCCAACTTCTATGTGAATTCACTAGTTAAATATCGCATGAGGTAGCATTCTGGCTGTTAACATGTGATGTACAAAGAGAACGTTCAAACGGCCAGGGTGATGAAAGTGTAGGCAACACCTCAAGACCCGCACCAAGGTCAAAGGCAGGAATAAGGCATTTATCCCTAGTTTCGAACCTAGGTTATTTTTGCTCACAGTTCTTTTCCAGTTTATTTAAATACTGATGAAAATTTGATCTATTCTTTAGGAACAGTTAGTATCTGGCTGGGAAGAACGATACATTAACTTTTGTGTAAGGGATTAGGTGGACTTTTAGCAAATTGGTACGGTCTCAGGTCGTAATCGTGAAACTAGTTAAAGCAACTACACTTTAAAACTCTTTTGAGTTTGAAATAAATGTGCTAAAACTATAAATTTTTTTCGGCCGAATTATTACAGTATATAACTTTCCCCAACGTGCTTTATATTCAGCTGTTACAATTACTTTAAATTCGGCGAAGTTTTAGGCGTGTATGTGGAGGAAGCCAAGACGGAGAAGAAGCCAATGTTTCTGTTTCAGGCCACAGATGTTCCAGAGACCTATTGAATAAAAGTGTGTAAAAAACAGACAATTGCGTGGCAAGATACAGGTGGCTAATAACATGCAAAGGGGTTGCCAAACTCAAAGTGATGATTTTGTATTTATCGAACTGTTATCTTCCAATTCCGATTACTTAAGAATCATTTAATTGTGCTACGAGGAATAGAGTGTTGAGTATTAGACAGTATTGGTTTCAAATCAACGATTTAGAGTTATTTGACTCTGACAGATACGTTTAAACCACAATTTACAGGCTGCTGAGTATTGAAGATACCAAGTCGAATTAACTATACATTAATAAACGTAGGTTACATTTGCGGAAAATAATCAACTTAGCATTCCAGTGCCTGAAAAACCATGACATCGGAAATGAGCATTTTGTTTCGGCGTAGTTACTCTCAGATCAGACTAGCTATTAATACTAGTGGGTATTACGTGTCGGACGTCAGTAGCCCTTTCTTCGTTACAAAAGACAGTACCTGAAAATAAGCCTTCTTCACTAAGTTCCCAGAGTGCGGCTACACTTCACTACACTTGCATCACAATCATCATCAGTGTTCTGCCAAAAGGCAGGTTTTCACATGCTAGTTCTCCAGGCTGTCCGGTCTTCTGCCATATTCTTCAGGTCTGCATAATTTCCTCTTCCCTTTATGTCGTCTATCATCTTGTATCTCCTTCTTCCTCTCAGTCTTCTCCCACAAACTAATCCTTCCCAGCAAGCTCTCTCTTCTCAGTGAATATTCCAACCTGTTCTTTGTTCTTTCTCTTACAACCATCAGCAGACATCTTCTCTCACCATCCCTATCCAATACTCTTTCATTACTCACTCTTTCCGTCCAGCTTATTCTCTCCATTCTCCTCCACGTCCAAATCTCAAATGCTTCTAACGTTTTTTCATCCTCTCCTCTTAGCGTCCATGTTTCTGCCTCATATAGTGCCACACTCCAGGCAAAACATTTTTCAAGCCTTTTCCTTAGACCTTTATCTAATTCGCCACGTAAGAGTCTCCTCTTTCTGTTGAATGCCTCCTTCGCTATGGTGATTCGAGTTTTCACTTCCTGGTGACATCTCAACTCATCAGTTATTGTGCTTCCAAGATATTTAAATGCACTTACTTGGCTAATGGTAGAATGTCTTTTTTTAATATTGGACAGTCTGCATCTTATATTGATGACTATACTCTTTCTTTTTGCTGTACTTATTTGCATCCCATATTCCACACAAGCGTCATTCATATCCTTCAGCATGATGGGAAAAGAAGGGAAAAGAGGAATATGTATTATTGGAAAGAGAATAGAATGTATAAGATTTGCTGATGGCATGGTATTAGTGGCAGAAAGTGAGCGGACACTGAATAACATGCTGAAAGATCTGCATCACAATGCCCGTATCAAATATTTATGTAATCATAAAGTGACAGTTCACGTCGATATGAAAGATGTAAATGTGCCAACGGCATCATTATTTCAAGAGTACTTCCTTCATATGTACTTCTAAATGCTACAGAGCTTCACAGTTCATATTCGAGAAAAATGTGGCAGTATAATAACTGTAGCGTCTATGTCAGACGTATGGTGTAAAGATAACCGATAATGCACGTATCGCCTTTCTAAAAAAAAAAAAAAAAAAAAAAAAAAAAAAAAAAAAAAAAAAAAATAAATTGAATAATATGGCAACATCACTCGACCAAAACCCACCATTTGACTACAAAACTAGTACAGTCACACGAATGTAATCGTTAACTTAAACATATGAAGCACCAGCACAACAGTATCCAATGTGGTACTTGCCTAGCAAGTAAAAATACTGTTTAGGTTAATGGCTACAAAAAAATTAAGACATCCTAGTTTGTAGAGGTAGTGAACAAAAGCATAAATTGAACACAATTCGTTAAGAGACGCATCCTGACGAGCTATAGTACACATTTAATAAAACCAGTAGTTCATGATAATATTAAGAAAGTGATTAAAACCACTCGTTTAAGCAGTAAGTATCAGATAATTATATTTACGAATTCTACAATAACATAACGTGTGCTAAACAACGAATGTCTACAGCAATATCCGAAAAATCTTCTGTTTGGTACATTTATTACAAGAAGTGCCTCCATTACGACGAAAATGTTATTATGAACACAGACAGTCAATCGTTCATGGGTTCCAGATATTTACATCTATGAA
Organism: Schistocerca serialis cubense; assembly: GCF_023864345.2. Lineage (NCBI taxonomy): Eukaryota > Metazoa > Arthropoda > Insecta > Orthoptera > Acrididae > Schistocerca > Schistocerca serialis. Next base: position 987,079,946 of record NC_064638.1, read on the forward strand.
ATATTTTTTTTCGGCAGAAGATCAACCTTGTATGGCGGAAGCCTCAGAGTGGCAGCCGTACAACAGCACTCGTCGACGGAACTTGTATTTCTATAGCTTACTTTCTTTCCTTTTTTCTTTTGTAAACACAATTCTTTATTTATTACAATTATTCCATCACTGATGTTTTTGCACATATTTCTTCAGTGTTATTACGAAGTACAAACATAGCAACCAGTTTCACGTCATGCTGCCGACGAAAGAAATGTACTGGATTTGCGTAAGAATGGTAATCGGGACACCATTTCAGTGAAAACATCGCAGCAATCACGGACTATTTAACGATGCACCGGAGTTTGTCTCACGTAGTATATTTTATAACGTGTGAAAGTTTTCAAATGGACAAAAGGTGAAGTCATTAAGCTTCCAATGAAGAGTTATCCGTCATGTTTTTGCGAAGTGTTCTGCATGGTGCAAGATACGTAAAATGTAACGCTAAAGCCGTTTTTGCGAATTTGACATGCCATAAATGGCAAGAAAGTATAACAGCACTCACAGATTCCGAAATCGGACCACAGTACTCTCCGAAAGACGGGTAGAACGGTACACGTCTTATTTAAACCACAATTTACCACATCAAAAACGACAGTTATATACCTAAACTCATTGGCGAAGAACTGTCATCGACAATACTTCATGAAAGGTTTCGTTGTGACGGAAAATTGATATACACACAATGAATTAAATAACTGAATTCCGTGCGTTTGAGAACGTGAACTTGCTAATATTAAAGTGATACATGTGATCCAGATGTAGTTTTCAACGAAAACGTGTTGTCACTTTCGATGAAAAACAATGTTGCTTACATGTATCCAGAAATTTTTTTAATTAGCTGAAAGGTAGGCATCTCAAAAGATGAAATTCTCTAACTTCAAAAGCATAGTAGAATTAATGCAGGAAGTTTATTACGCTATGAACATGCCATTCTCTATGAGTTAACTGAAGAGTGCCACAAAGCGATAGTGAACTCTATACGTTTACTGTATTCCAAATCTACGCTAAAAGGAAGTCAAGAAAATTTTGGCAGAGAAACATTGTTTCCGTTGACAGCTGGTTATAAATTATTTCAGCTGTAATCTCTTCCGTCGTCTGATGCTTCACTTAATGATTTCTGCAATCTCTTCCGTCGTCTGATGCTTCACGTAATGATTTCTATCGTTTTCAGCGGCTGACTATGAATATCAAGGCGTACGTTTTCCAAATCAGTATACGTGCGAAATAATTCGACGCGCCATGCTGATCATCCCAAAAGTTTTAGGGTATTATGAAAATGTAGTCGTAAGCACGTGTATGCCGAAGGAGAGAGAGCTAGGAAGAATTTGGATATAGTATTTTTTCCTTAACTTTTACCACCAACTTGCTGCGTCTAAGTCACATATTTCGCTTTTAAACCATTTTACGTCAATGAAGGTACTATGCTGTAAATTACAGCACATTTCAAGTAATGTAATGGTTTCTTTACCGCAGCTACCCGCATGAGTTTTGGCATTATAATACTGTAAGAGTTCAATTTGTGTTCATATAGCTGGCGTAGGAGCAGAGTCTTCTTCGACTACTAATCAAAACGTCAAGATTCCGTGGTTCAAGACCAGCTATTGCTTAAATTCTGAGTAAAAGTCATAAGCAACGGCGGTCGAAGATATCCGGCTTAAGAAGTTACCCTTCTTCTGCCAACGTCCTTGTCAACGATGTCGAAGGAGCGGACAGATGTTCGGGGCTCTGTCTCGTCCTTGTAATCGGAAATTGTTCCTAAAATTCGGAAAGATTAAGTTGTATGAAGATGCAGAGATCAATGTAAATCAATGGATTAAAGACACATAAAGTGTCATTTCCCCGTTGGCAAAAGTTTCCGGACTAGTCCCCGATTCGTGTTACCAGGACGGGACCGCCAAAAGGGGTGGTGACCAGAAGAGAAAGATGGAATAGCCAACGGTGAATGGAGTGCCAAAAGTTTGAACTTAGTAGAAAAACTACAAAAGCTGAAAAGATAAATGCTAAGGCTCACTCGACAGGGTGGTCCATTGATCGTGACCGGGCCAAATATCCCACGAAATAAGCGTCAAACGAAAAAACAACAAAGAACGATACTTGTCTAACTTGAAGGGGGAAACCAGATGGCGCTATGATTGGCCCGCTAGATGGCGCTGTCATAGGTAGAACGAATATCAACTGCGTTTTTTTTTAAATAGGAACCCCCGTTTTTATTGTATATTCGTGTAGTACGTAAAGAAATATGAATGTTTTAGTTGGACCACTTTTTACGCTTTGTGAAAGATGGCGCTGTAATAGTCACACACGTATGGCTCTCAATTTTAGACGAACAGTTGGTAACAGGTAGGTTTTTTAGATTAAAATACAGGACGTAGGTACGTTTCAACATTTTATTTCGGTTGTTCCAATGTGATATGATAGATGTACCTTTGTGAACTTATCATTTCTGAGATCGCATGCTGTTACAGCGTGATTACCTGTAAATACCACATTAATGCAATAAATGCTCGAAATGACGTCCGTCAACCTCATTGCATTTGGCAATACGTGTAACGACATTCCTCTCAACAGCGATTAGCTCGCCTTCCGTAATGTTCGCAAATGCACTGACAATGCGCTGACGCATGTTGTCAGGCTTTGTCGGTGGATCACGATAGCAAATATCCTTCAACTTTCCCGACAGAAAGAAATCCTGGGACGTCAGGTCCGGTGAATGTGTCATGAAATATGCTATTCAATAGCGCTTCCATTGCACGCAAGCTATGTGCCGGGCATCCATCATGTTGGAAGTACATCGCCATTCTGTAATGCAGTGAAATACCTTGTAGTAACATCGGTAGAACATGACGTAGGAAATCAGCATATATTGCACAATTTGGATTGCTATCGATAAAATGGGGGCCAATTATCCTTCCTCTCAAAATGCCGCCAAGTTCGCTGATGTTCCACTTGTTTCACCCGTCGCAGCCATCGTGGATTTTCCGTTGCCAAATAGTGCATATTATGCCGGTTTACGTTACCGCTGTTGGTGAATGACGCTTCGTCGCTAAATAGAACGCGCTCAGAAAATCTGCCATCCTCCCGCAATTTCTCTTGTGGCCAGTGGCAGAACTGTACACGACGTTCAAAGTCGTCGCCACGCAATTTATGGTGCATAGAAATATGGTACGGGTGCAATCGATGTTGATGTAGCAGTCTCAACACCGACGTTTTTGAGATTCCTCACGTGTGTATGAACACTTCCTGTTTCCTTAAACAACGTAACTATCCGGCAAACTGACCGGACACTTCAATGATGGCGTCCAGGATACCGAGCAGCTCACATAGCACACGCCCGTAGGACATTTTGATCACAAGAGCCATACATCAACGCGGTATCGACCTTTCCTGCAATTGGTAAACGGTCCATTTTAACACGGGTAATGTATCACGAAGCAAATACCGTCCGCACTGACGGAATGTTACGTGATACCACCTACTTATACGTTTGTGACTATTACAGCGCCATCTATCACAAAGCGAAATAGTGGTCCAACTAAAACATTCATATTTCTTTACGTACTACACGAATATGTAATAAAAAATGGGGGTTCCTATTTAAAAAAAACGCAGTTGATATCCGTTTGATCTATGGCAGCGCCATCTAGCGGGCCAACCATAGCGCCATCTGGTTTCCCCCATCAAGATAGACAAATATCGTTCTTTGTAGTTTTTTCGTTTGACGCTTATCTCATGGGATATTGGGCCTGGTCACTATCAATGAACCACCCTGTATGTATAGTGAAGATCGGTGAAGTAAAATGGAAAGAAGATACAGTTTTCTGTGTGGACGAATATAGGGTGATACCAACAGCAGCAGAAAACGGTATAATAATACGAGGATACATTACGAATAGGAAAGCAGAAAGGAGAGTGAGCTACTGTGAACTGTTGCGTGGTAGGACTATTCTCATTAGATTCGAAAGCAGACCGACACCGACAACGGTAGTTCAGGTATAGGCCCCTACACTTCAACGACGCGAGTAGAACATGAAGAGATGGAGTGAGTATATGAGGATATTGAGCGGGTACCGCAGTATGTAAAGAGGGATGAAAATCTGTACCCGGCCGGAAAGGCCGAGCGGTTCTAGGTGCTTTAGTCTGGAACCACGCGACCGCCATGGCCGCAGGTTCGAATACTGCCTCGGTCATGGATGTGTGTGATGTCCTTAGGTTAGTTAGGTTTAAGTAGTTCTAAGTTCTAGGGGACTGATGACCTCAGAAATTAAGTCCCATAGTGCTCAGAGCCACTTGAACGATTTTTGAAAATCTGTAAACATGGGGGACAGGAATGTGATTACAGAGTAAGGAATAGAACGAACTGTTACAGGAGTATGTCTAATATAATTGACACTAAGAACGAGATAGAGGAAATTGTGTTGTGCAATAAATGTCAGATATTACTAGCGAATCCCCTGTTGGAGAAACATAAGAGGAGGAGGAATAATCATAGAAGATCCGGAGGCGTGGAATGATTCCACCTTGATAACAACTTTGTCAGACAGATATTCCGAAATTAGATTCTATAAGGTGTAACTAGGTGCAATAGTAGACTCAGATAACATTTTACTCATGATGAAGAGTAAACTGAAGCTTAAGAGAATCGAGAGATACAGTCAATGTGAGAGGAAGGGAGGATAATAAAGTAGTGAGGAATGACGAGACTCGTTAGAAGTTTGGTAAAAAGGTGGGTACGGTCATAAAGAATACTAGAGTAGGGAGTACTGTTGAAGATGAATGGTAACTATGAAGGACCCTTGGGCAACAGAAGAAGTGCTTCTCCTAATCAGCGAAAGGAGGAAGTACAAAAGAGTGCAAGGAAGACAGGAATACAGCAACACGAATACCTTAGGAACAAAATAAATTGGCATTACAGGCAACCAAGGTGAAGTGGCTGCAGGAAACGGGACTGCATCAGCATACAGTAAAGTCAAAACAAACTTCGGTGCAATTGATAGCAAGAATAGCGGCAGTAAGACTGCTGTGGGAAGTCAACTCTTTAACGCAGAGGAGAGAGCGGACAGGGGGAAAGAGTAAGTCGACAGTCTCGATGACGCGGAAGACTTGTCTGATGATGTGACTGAAGAGGAAACTGCAGTCAACATGGAATTCTAGACGATATTGTAGTTACAATTTAAAGGAACTCTAGAAGACTTCAGATCAAACACAACAGAAGGGACGGATACTATTCACCCGGAATTTCAAAAATCACTAGGGGAAGTGGCTATAAGACTTCCAAGTTGGTGTGTAGAATCTATGAGACTGGCAACGTACTATCAGACTTCGGGAAAATATCATCTCACTCGATTCCGAAGATAGCAACGGCTGATAAATAAGACAACTATAGCACAATCAGCTTAACTGCTCATGCGTCCAGATCCTGATAAGAATAATATACTGGCACATGTACAAGAAAATCGTGTGGATCGATTTTATGATGATTAGTTTGGTTTTAGGGGAAGCTAAAGGCACCGGAGAAGCAGTTATGACGTTGTGCTTGATATTAACATCAAGGCAGAAGGAATATCAAGACACTGTTGTATGATTTGTCGATTTAGAAAAAGCATTCGACATCATGAAATGGTACAAAGTGTTAAAAAATCTGAGAAAAATAAGAGTATGCTATAGGGAAACACAGGGTATGTGCAAGTACCAAGTGAGAACAATAAGACTGAAAGACCAAGATTGAAGTGCTCGGAACCAAATCGGGGTAAGGCAATGTTGCGATTTGTTGCCTCTACTTTCCAATATGTATATCGATGAAACAATGATGTAATAAAAAGGAAAGTTGGAGAAAGGGATTAAAATTCATGGTGAAAGTCTATCAGTTATTAAATTCGCTGTTTACATCGATAGAAAAATTTATTTATTTAATGGTATGGCTAAGGCCCCCCGTCGGGCAGACCGTTCCCCGGGTACCGGTCTTTCAGTTCGTTGCCACTTCGATGAGCTGCAGTCGATGAGGATGATAGGATGATGACAGCACAACATCCTGTCCCTGGGCGGCGAAAATTCCTCGACACAGCCAGGAATCGAACCCGCGCCCAAAGGATTAACAATCCGTCACATTGACCATTCAGCTACCGGGGGCGGACGATATCCTCAATTAAAGGGAAGAATAATTACAGGATCTGTTGAATGGTATGAAGAGTCTATTGCGGACAGAGTAAAACGGCCGAAGAAAAAAGTAATGAGAAGTAGCAGAAATGAGGATAGCAAGAAGCCTAGCAAAATTTCTGATCGAGAAGAGACGAAGTTGAAGAATTCTTTTAAAGCAACGTAACCCATGACCGACATATCAAGAGGACACAGAAAACGGACTAGAACAAGAAAAGAAGGTATTTCTGGTCACGAGAGGTCTACTGGTATCGAATTATCAAACACAGGTCTTAATCTGAGGAAGGAATTTCTGAGAATATACGTTTAAAGATTGTAAGGTAGAGAATTGACGAGTTTTTGATGTGATGCTACTGAAGAAGGTTTGAATTCAGGCGGCCTAATAAGATAAGGGATGAAGAAGTTCTCCACACAATCGTTGAAGAAAGAAACTTACGGAAAATAAGAACAAGAAGAAATGACAGGATGATAGGGCATGTGTTAAAACACCAGGGAATAACCTCCATCTTGTTAGTGGGAGATGTAGAGGTTCAAAATGTGAAGGAAGGCAGAGATTGGAAGACATCCGACAAATAACTGAGGACGTAGGGCGCAATTACTACTCTGAGTTGAAGAGGTCATCACAAGATGGGAATTCTCGACAGGCAACATCAGACCAGCAGAAGACTGATGACTGAAAAAAAGTATGTTGTAGAATGCTTATATTGCTTCCATGTACGTCTTGTAGCGATATGGTTGACGATACTGTATTTGTGCGGTGGGGTATCATCACGAAGGGCAATTTCAATCATATTCTGCAGAGATACTCGTTGTGCATGTAGTGACACATACAGGGTGTTTCAAAAATGACCAGTATATTTGAAACGGCAATAAAAACTAAACGAGCAGCGATAGAAATACACCGTTTGTTGCAATATGCTTGGGACAACAGTACATTTTCAGGCAGACAAACTTTCGAAATTACAGTAATTACAATTTTCAACAACAGATGGCGCTGCGGTCTGGGAAACTCTTATAGTATGATATTTTCCACATATCCACCATGCGTAGCATTAATATGGCGTATTCTCTGAATGAAATTACCCGAAACCTTTGACAACGTGTCTGGCGGAATAGCTTCACATTCAGATGAGATGTACTGCTTCAGCTGTTCAGTTGTTTCTGGATTCTGGCGGTACACCTGGTCTTTCAAGTGTCCCCACAGAAAAAAGTCACAGGGGTTCACGTCTGGCGAATAGGGAGGCCAATCCACGCCGCCTCCTGTATGTTTCGGATAGCCCAAAGCAATCACACAATCATCGAAATATTCATTCAGGAAATTAAAGACGTCTGCCGTGCGATGTGGCCGGGCACCATCTTGCATAAATCACGAGGTGTTCGCAGTGTCGTCTAAGGCAGTTTGTACCGCCACAAATTCACTAAGAATGTCCAGATAGCGTGATGCAGTAATCGTTTCGGATCTGAAAAATGGGCCAATGATTCCTTTGGAAGAAATGGCGGCCAGACCAGTACTTTTTGAGGATGCAGGGACGATGGGACTGCAACATGGGGCTTTTCGGTTCCCCATATGCGCCAGTTCTGTTTATTGACGAAGCCGTCCAGGTAAAAATAAGCTTCGTCAGTAAACCAAATGCTGCCCACATGCATATCGCCGTCATCAATCCTGTGCACTATATCGTTAGCGAATGTCTCTCGTGCAGCAATGGTAGCGGCGCTGAGGGGTTGCCGCGTTTGAATTTTGTATGGATAGAGGTGTAAACTCTGGCGCATGAGACGTGGACGTTGGCGTCATTTGGACCGCTGCTGCAACACGGCGAACGGAAACCCGAGGCCGCTGTTGGATCACCTGCTGCACTAGCTGTGCGTTGCCCTCTGTGGTTGCCGTACGCGGTCGCCCTACCTTTCCAGCACGTTCATCCGTCACGTTCCCAGTCCGTTGAAATTTTTCAAACAGATCCTTTATTGTATCGCTTTTCGGTCCTTTGGTTACATTAAACCTCCGTTGAAAACTTCGTCTTGTTGCAACAACACTGTGTTCTAGGCGGTGGAATTCCAACACCAGAAAAATCCTCTGTTCTAAGGAATAAACCATATTGTCTACAGCACACTTGCACGTTGTGAACAGCACACGCTTACAGCAGAAAGACGACGTACAGAATGGCGCACCCACAGACTGCGTTGTCTTCTATATCTTTCACATCACTTGCAGCGCCATCTGTTGTTGAAAATTGTAACTACTGTAATTTCGAAAGTTTGTCTGCCTGAAAATGTACTGTTGTCCCAAGCATATTGCAACAAACGGTGTATTTATATATCTGCTCGTTTAGTTTTTATTGCCGTTTCAAATATACCGGTCATTTTTGAAACACCCTGTATTATATGCATAGACAAATCCTTTTTCGGAAAAGAATGTGTCGCTTGCAGTATGTAAGCAATCCATGGTTACAATAATGAGAGCGAGAAAATAATTTTATTTCCACTAGTGAAATTTGATTCCATGGCGGTGACTAATACCTTGGTTTAATTTCGAGGCATTGCAGAAGTTGCGTATTAAATTTATTTGCACACTGGGGTGACAAAAGTCATGGAGTAGTGATGTACGCGTTAACAAGTGGCGGTAGCAAAGTGTACACAAGGTATCAGGGCAGTGCATTGGAGGAGCTATCATTTGTACTCAGGTGATACATGTGAAAAGGTTTTCGAAGTGATTATGGTCACACGATGGGAATTAATAGACTCTGAACACAAGGTAGTTAGAGATGCATTGTTATGGAATTCAACATTTAGTGAGCCACATTGTCATGATAGTGACGAGAATACGAAGTTTCAGGTATTACCTCTCACCACGGACAACGCAGGGGCCAACAGCCTTCATTTGACGAGGGAGAGCAGCGGCGTTTGCGTAGAATTGTCAGTGCAAACAGACGAGAAACACCGGGTGAAACAGCCGCAGAAATCAATGTGGGACGTACGACGAAGGTATCCCTTCTGACAGTGCGTCGAAATTTGGTGTTAATGGACAATGGCAGCAGAAGACTGACGCGAGTGATTTTGCGAACAGGACAACATCGCCTGCATCGCCTCCCCTGGGCTCGTGAACATAAATCGGTTGCACCCCAGACTATTGGAAAACCGTGGCCTGGTCAGATGTGTCCCGATTTCAGTTGATAAGAGCTGATGGTGGGGTTCGAGTGTGTTGCAGACCCCAGACACTTTGCTGCTGACGGCTCCGTAGTGGTTTGGGTTGTGTTTACGTTGAATGGACTGGGCCCTCTGGTCCGACTGAACCGATCATTGACTGGAAGTGCTTATATTTAGCTACTTGACGACCATTTGCGACCATTCAGGGACTTCGTATTTCCAAGCGACGATGGAATTTTTGTGGCTGATAATGCACCTTGTCATCGGCCCACAGTTGCTCGCAATTTATTTGAAAAACATTCTGGTCATTTCGAGCAAATGATTTCCCCACGCTGATCATCCAACACGATTACCATCGAACATTTATGAGTCATAATCTGAGGTCAGTTAGTGGCAGCATGGTTCAGTATTTCCGCAGGGGACTTCCTACGACTTGTTGTGTCTATGCCACGTCGAGATGCTGCATTACGCCGGGCGAAAGGAGCTCCGACACGAAATTGTGTGGTATCCCATGACTTTTGCCACCTCAGTTTATGTCATTCACACACGTTAGAGTTGATAAGGTTTTCAAAAGAAAATAAGGAGAAATGTCTTTAGTTTACATTGCTGCACTTGTCCTTAATCGCCGGCTGGTGGGGCCGAGCGGTTCTAGGCGCTTCAGGTTGGAACCGCGCGACCGCTACGGTCGCAGGTTCGAATCCTGCCTCGGGCATGGATGTGTGTGATGTCCTTAGGCTAGTTAGGTTTAAGTAGTTCTAAGTTCTATGGGACTGATGACTTCAGATGTTAAGTTCCATAGTGTTCAGAGCCATTTGAACCATTTTTGTCCTTAATCGTACGTAAGAAAATAAATGTAAACAATTTACGACAGTAGTACCCCAGTTAGCCCGTTCTGAAAATTTCAGCTCACTCATCTCTGAGGTCCACAAATCATTTTCTGCAATGTCTGCCGCCAGAGGAGAAGAAATGAATAACTGTAAATTATTACTGTTACAAAATGAAGCCGAGTCTGATCCTTTTCATTATCTTTGAATCTTCTCTATCAATCAATATCCGTAAAGGTTCTACTCTGACATTCAGTACGATCAGCTCTTCCCAATTTTTCCGATAAGTAGATTAAAGTCGACATTTCGCTTTAATCTGCATATTTTATGAGTGTGATAGTTTCCAGTGATTCACAGCTAATCGTTTTATCGAACGTTAAAGGGTCACATAAATATGGAGTGCATTATATTTGTTTGTGTTTGTGGCAAACTGCTAGGTCCAGCAAAATACATGTATCTTTTTCTGTTCCTGGCAGATCTCTGCAATTTCGTGGCACTGCGACATCCGTTGGCATAACAATATCGTCCATGAGATACGTCATGGGGCTTCCGAAAAGGCTTTGTAGAATTACACTCGCCTTCGTTCGAAGTTATTTTCATATTTGACATTTCCTCCGCCTCGAACGCCTCTACGGAACAATACACCAGGAAGTCCTTAATGAAGGCATACAGCTAGCGTGATATTGAATTTATTTGTTCATTGTGCAGAGCAATATGGGGCTACTTTGGGGAACAAGAAACACCGTACTAACTTGGACACCTTTATTAACTGCAACTGGTGGCCATGGACGAGAAGAATTTCATAACATATCTATTACTTGAATCCACGTTATTATTAAGTAGGAAACTTTCTGTCTCCAAAATGTATAATTATAGCTGTGCGCAGATTGTTCTACAATTCTAAAAGAGATTTCATTACCCCTTTAGTTACGCCCATGAGTGCGACATACGTATTTCATATATTAGATAACAACCTGCACCCTTTTCCAAACTGTTTATTGCTCCAGCGATCTTCAATGTACTGCTGCAAAACTGAATGATGTTCATTCGCACATTCCGCATATAAATGTATAGATCTCCTGTTTCCTCTGTTCAGCGGGTAACTTATCTCAATATCGGCTATTTTGATACTAGTATGTGTATTAACAGGAGGAAGTGAAACAATTTCACTTGATCTAAATTACTGTTTTGGTCCGCTCTATATCATCCTCTTTTTTGTTGTCAGCGTGAGCACCGATGGACAGTATAGGTAACTGATCCCTTTACTCGTTTAGCGCAAGCATCAAACTCTTACAATATTTCGTCAGACAGATAAAATTTAACTTTCAATTTCACAAAAGTCTTGTCGTAAAGCTCTGTTTTATTCTCATTTTTCACTTTATTCAGCTGTAGTTGGTCGCCAAGACTTTGACTTCATATATATCTGTTACGAAGCTCTGTTTCCTTTCGTAGGCAGCCATTGCGTCAATGTATTATTTGTAATCCGAATTAATATCTCAACCGACAAACTAGTTTGGAAATTACTTACAACACTAAAATACCTACACGAAAACCGTAGTTTACGTTGATTTCCCAAAATTCATTAATCATTAAATATAACCGAATTTGTAAAAATGAGAGAAACATTATCGTATATAACAATGCAGAGAGCACTCCCGAGATAAATAATATCAACATATATTACTTATATTAGACATGTTAGTGCGCAATTCTGACATTCTGCGTGGTGTCTGTTTGTTCTATATCGTGTCTCCCTACCACTTTCGCGCAACGACGCTCTGAGCGTGTTTTTTACGGAATTGACTATTTTGAACCTGGGACCTGTTGCTGGTAAGGAGACGCCAGACCACACATGACATGTAGAATTCAGAAGAGTTCAGTGAGACTAGCGATGATATAAACAAATACTTAATGATTTCAGCGTCAGCTCCACTGCACTCCCTGTAAAAGAATCTTAATACTAACTAAATTTAGTGGAAGGGGTTCAAGGCTTTCCTATTTTTAGTTAGCTGGTAAAATAACGTCGAAATAGCAGTTAAGTTTACCATTGGAAATTTTATTCTGCTCACAAAACATTGTTTATAAATTGCACTATTGATATAAGGAAATGTTTTAATACAGGATGGTAAAAACCAACTGCGTTCAACCAAAATGTGAACGAACATTCTGTGAATGGGTTTCAAAGTTCTACAATGGATCTAAGGAAGACCTATGCAATATCACATCTATAATCTAGGTTTAAATCAATTTTCACAAAACAGAAAACTATCAAAATGATCTACAGTGACCCTCAATTATCTTTAATTACTTTTCTAACTCGTCGTAAATTACAGTGGCAGATGCCACTTCTCATTAACTATATAGCAGAAAAATTAACGCGTTTCAGATTTTTACTTCAAGTGGCAAAAGTGAACACCATGAGCTTTAATTGACGATCGACACTAGCATTACGCAAAAAGGGGGTGTAGCAGATGAGACTTCTGCAGTTCTGAGTGAAGCTTTATGCGCTGTTATGCAGCATCGTGTGCGTTCATTACCTTGTCGGTGTTCGTCAGAGGGCAGCGGGCAGCACCGCTCTGCACACCTCGCCGTCTCCGAAACGACTCTCTCCTAACTTTTCCTTACTACAATTTACCGAAGTAGGTTTAGAAAAACTATCTGGCTGTGTTTTCATGTGACCAATCAGGGTCTCAATGTTAACCGTAAGCTCCACCTACAAAAATTCTGTCTATCCAATGAGAAACGTTATACTTTTCGTGGTGGGACAATGTTTTTAAAGTTTGCAATGTAACAGAGACGCGAAAAAGTCTCACGCTAAAACTTGCAGCTGGTGTGGTCCTTTTAGCGTTATCGTAAGATCTATACTGTTCTTCTGGAGTGCCCCATCTTTTAACATGGGCTGGGGGTGGTCCTAACGTAACACGGACGCGAAAAATTCTCAGGCTAAAACTTGTGGGTGGTGTGGTCCTAGTGGTTAGCTGGTGACGAGGGTGTCCGTCCATCCCTTATCGTAGGGCCTTCCAGTTTAACACGGTTCTGCTCTCGGCTTCTGTTCTCGTTTCTCCCCTCGGACCTGCATCTGTCTCATGGTGGGAAGGTATGACATGCATTTAGGCATTCTTGTGTTAGTCTGTGGTATTCCATTTGCTCACTCGTTACTCGTATTACTTTGGTTAATTTAATGTCACGATTTATTCGGAGCTATGTGACATACTACTGGATTTGGTTATCATGTCAGGGTTTTCGTGTAAGGTGTTGGATTTGCCTGACACCTTACATTATTAATTGAAAATACCTTACACTTTATGCTCTGCTTTGACAAAGATTTATACATACACAAGTATTGATATATTATCCTATCAAATGGTGCAAATGTAAAAAAAAAGCGAAAACATCCAACTAGATAATTATTTATTCTTTGTTTTTATAATGAGAAAATATGTAAAATATAGTTATTCTTTTGTTTTTATGAGGAGAAAATAAATGGCATATAGTTTTAGTGTTTATTATGCCTTACTTTTGTTTTTATATACTGTCCATTTCAGAACTAATGACTTATTTTTATCGATAGTCTATTTTTTACTTAAGTCCATAGTCAATGACTGTTATTTGGTAGTTTATTAGCTGTATGGTGTGCTTAACTTATTTATTTTTTCACATGTTTCTTTTGCACAATTCCTACATCACATAATTTGATTTCACGCATTCACACAATCCTATGAATGTTTAAGCATGAGGTTGGCGAATGTTGTTTTTTTTTTTGCGCTGGTCGAAGTGGCCGAGCGGTTCTAGGCGCTACAGTCTGGAACTGCACTACCGCTACGGTCGCAGGTTCGAATCCTGCCTTGGGCATGGATGTGCGTGATGTCCTTAGGTTAGTTAGGTTCAATTAGTTCTAACTTCTAGGGGACTGATGACCTCAGAAGTTAAGTCCCATAGTGCTCAGAGCCATTTGAACCATTTTTTTTTTTTTTTTGCACAAAGTTGATGGACTTGAGTGAGATGGATATGGGCAAGTATTTGATGTAAAGCTTCGTTCGTCGTTCCTTGTTGGCTTTGCAAGTGTGTGTTGCTGTTGTGGAAGTCCCATAATGGAATGGAGCAGTGAGTGCTGAATCTCATGGTTTACTGGCTTTGTATGCGTGAAAGTCATCGTTATGTGTCGCTGAAAGCGGTCGTTTTTCGTTGTAATACTTCGCAGACGACTAGTTTACAATAGGATAGGGATTTAGGAAGGTATGTTGTCTATTCTTCACCCATCTTCTTTCTTGGTCTAAATATTGCAAATCTTCAACTTCCATTCTTCCTGCTTTTTCTCTGCTTCTTACTTGCTTCCTGGTTCTTCACTGGCCAGGATATGGAAATATTTATTGATAACTAGTCACTTTTAAGTTCTCCTTTTACTAACAGTTTGATAAATGGTTTGGGCATGTCATTTCTACTTTGTGGACGTTTTCTACAGTTTCGTGCATCAGCGTGCTGTTTAATAGTGGTAGTGTGACTTTTACACATATTTTTTGCCAGTGGTGGCTTGCCCAAGCCGTCTTCCCATCGGGCCGTTATTTGCTCGCTCTGCTGTGTGGGATCACTCGGAGACCCTTCCAGCTTTCGGCGTCCCGTCGCGTCTCTGCAGGGCTCCGTCACTGTGCAGCTCTGTGTTCGTTCCAGCACGGTTCCACCTAGCGGTTACATTTATAGCCCACTTTATGAGGGCCCTCTGTTGGTCTCACTGTCCTTTCCCTTCTCTCTACGCTTCTGCCTTGTAGGAATCGTGTCTTGCTAATTACATCGTTTTCTTTCTTGATACTTCTCGTGTTGCAACTTGTGGGTCGTTACATCTCATCCTTGCTGGAGTCTTTACAATGGTTCTTACAAAAAGTTTTACTTATAATCATCTAACATATGTCTAGTACCTACATTGTTTTACACCTTCTTAAAAGCTTTACAAATTTCGGCGCCCTTTCCATGTTACAATTCTAAAATATTTTGAGTCTTAACTTCTACAAAAATCCTCAAATTCGTTTTTTTTAAATTTTTTATGTAGTGTCGTGGTGTATAGCATTTTAGTATTTCATGCTGTTAGACTATCTACGCTTTATCCCTTCACCTTAATCTATGGTACTATTGGTGTTATTATTGAAACTACTTTCTTTTTCCCACCTCCCACTCTCTTCATTCTTCTTTTTCCTGACGATCTTATCTGCAACATAATCTTTAAGTATTGTTCTGATTATTTACTAGTAATAAAATTAATCTTCAAACTTGTACTGAAAGTGTTTAATACTGCCAGTCTTAGGTAAATTACCTCTGCTTTATCTCATTAAATACCCTCTAATTCTTTTTTACTGTGTTCCAAAATACCTTGAACTTCTTGCAATTTTTCGTCGATCTCTTTATGAACTTCTAACATGAGTTGAGGCGATTCCCCCTTTTATGCATACCATTCTAATTCTTCATCCTCTTTATCTCACGTCATTCTTAATTCTTTGCTTATAACTGGTATTTCTTCTAATTTTAGCTTTTGCGCAAAGAGAAGTGTGACACTTCCGAATGTTACGCTACCTTTCCCCATATCTATTATCGCTCGTCTCTCATTTAAAAAATCTGCACCTATAATCAAATCTACAGTTAGTTTAGGTATAATCACGAAGTTGGCTTCGATCTTTTGATCTTGGCACGAAAGTGTTAACCTTGTTTGTCTCGTAACTTCCTCACCATTGTTACTAATAGGACCTCTTACTTTAATATTACGTGTTCTCAGAACTGGCAATTCCTCATTGGCATTGCACTGCATGAATAAATTTTCTGAGATCGCAGTCAGTTCACTTCCGCTATCAATTACCATATTGACTGGAATATGCTTTACCATGGTCTTCACAATTGGTTGAATTTGAAAGGGTTGGTTCTGTTCTTCTTCTTCTTGCATCAACGAATCCTCCACTGAATCATACATGACTCTTTTTAGGAATTTTCCTTGTGAATTCGAACTTTCTGTAGGATAAGCTTTGACTGCTACTTCTCTCTCTTCTATTTCCTCTTCTCTATTTCTTCCTTCATTTATGCTTTCTTCAACATCCTCTACTTTTTCCTCATCCTCGTCTATCTTCTCCTTCTTCATCGCTACTTCCACATAATCGCATCTAATTGCTCTAAATATCGCTTCATAACTTCCTTCATTATATACGTTGGGTTGTGTGCCCTCTCTTAACTTATTTTCAACTTCTGTCGACTGCGCATTATCCTCATTGAATTCGCTTTCCCTTGTTTCCATCTCAAATAGCGCTGCAATACTCTTTACTTTGTCCTTTCCTCCTACATTCGTTGTGCATGCCTCTGGTAATTCATCTTCCTCGTCAGTATTCTCCCAATTAATTTCGTCCCAACACGATATTGTTATTTTGTTGTATTCGTTTTCGTCTGGTCCCTGCGGATTTGTTTCTTCTTTCTTCTCTTCTCGTGATAAGATTTTTACTTCTCTGTTCAAGGTGCTGCAATTGTCCTGGGTCGGTGCGTTATTCTCTTTGGCATGGGCGCTTAGCTGTCAATTCGAACGTTTATCGGGGTTTGGTGGTCTTACCTCCACCTCTTCTATCTGTATTCTCTTTTCTTGTTCAGCTTGTTGATAGTGGTTTCTTTGCTGATAATTTGTCGGTATAATGGTTTGCCAGTACCCGTTCCGGTTGTCGTTATTCCCTCTGTAATGGGTGTTGCCGTTCCTGGGTGAATTATAGTTATTGCCATATTCTCTTCTAAATCCATAACCGGTTCTTTGTTGAAATCTATTGTCGTTTCTTAGTGAGAAGTTATCACATGATTCGTAATTATTGTATCTTCGTACTGTGTCTTGTGGATTCCACTGCTTTTTGCTTTCGTTTTCACGTGCGCTTCGTCTTTTTCTTTCGTCATCTTCCGAAAATATGAACTCTACTTCCCTTAGAATACCTTTAAATGCTTCCACGTCATTGCCTCCGCGACCTACTAATGATTTTTTGTATTTCAATGGTAGCTTCATCGCGCATAATTTAATCAACTCTCCGTCACTGTATGGTACATCTAAGCATTGATTTTTCTTTGACATTAATTCCTAAAATTTCACGGGACTCTACTCTCCTGAATTTTCAAAATATGGGTTCTGGAATAATTCGTACTTCACCCTGTTCTGTGCTTCGCTGGACCAATATCGTGAGAGAAACTTCTCTCTGAAATCTTCGTACGATCGGCATGACGCTGCAACATTTTGAATGGTTTCTGGTACTGTTCCTGACATGCGTGCACATATAAAGTCTAATCTGTGTGCTAGCGTCCAGTGTTCTAGTATTCCCACTCGGAATTGATCAATAAAAGTTCGTGGATGTAATGAGTTTCCTTCTCGAAACTGTTGAAATTTTCTGACTGTGAGGAAATGATCGTTGTCGTACTTCGTCATAGTTCCATATGAAATTCGCGATTCTTCGCCACTTTTTTTTGTGATCATTTCTCCCATCGTTCTTTCCGGTTGTGGTAGATCCATTGGATATTGTCCACTGTAACTTTCGCCTACCGTTGCGTAGTATCTTTGGAGTGGTACGCAATAATTTTCTTCCATCGGTTGTGAACGTGTAGCTGAATGCATTGCACTGTACTCTTCGCGACCTGGCTTTCCATTGTCACGTATGTTACTTTCCGCCTGTGATTGGAATCGCCAATGCATGATATCTTCGTTAATTGCTTGTTACAGATACGGATAAGGCTGCAGACTCTGTGCTTGTTCGATCCTGTTCACTACGCTCTTCAATGGTTTGCAACAACTCTGTTCGCAATTTCTGAAATTGTCGCTTCGTTTGCGCTTCTATTTTGACTATGCGGTTATCATATCTTTTCAGCGCTGCTTTTGTGATACGTTTGTGTAAAATACTGTTTTCAACAATTTCACGCGCTGTACCTGCTGCTTGTCTAGTAATTTCGTTTATCTGTTTCTCTAGTTTCTTGACTTCTCCCTGGGTGTTGTTACGTAATGTTTTGATCTCGTCCTGAATGTCATTACGCAATGTTTGTACGTCCGCTTGTACCTTGTCAATGTCTGTTCTCAATTGATTGTGACCTGTTATTAAGTTTTCCTATCACTTTTCGAGATTCTTTTGCCTCATCTTCAATATGACTTAGGTGTAACTGAATTTTTTTGTTTTGTTCTTTAATCACACGCATTTGTCTCATGGTTTCTGCATTCTGAATTTTAATTTGGTTGGCAATTTCTTTATTTTGTCTTGTCATGGTTTCCGTAATTAATTGCAATAATTCTGCCAGATTGGTGGGTCGTATTTCGTTTTCTTCCGACGTCCTACGCTCTGTGTTTTTGCCCAAGTGTTGGTTTGCAACCGATTGTATTGAACTGTGCTGTGACACGTTTCTGTTCGCATTCCTTGTACTCTGAGGCGAGGGGGCTCTGATTACTTGTACTATGGGTTCTACGTATTCAAGACGCAAGTTAGAAGCCTCATCGATTGTCTCTCTACTTTCCTGCTCCTCTGTCGTACGCTGACTTACGTTTTCTATGCCTTGACGTACATTATCCCCGTTATGCTGTGTTATATGTCCTATTTGCCACGATACTGCATCGTCTGTTGTACTGTCCTCTATTCTCTGTCCATTTTCATGCTGGGTCTCTACCTCAATTCGGTCAAGGTCTCGATCTACCATTGCTAATCTTTCCGAATCCCTTATTTTCTGTTTTAAAAGCAATTCACGCGCCCTACTTCGAGTCAACATGCGCTCATACGATCTCACGCGTTTCATAAACTTTTTGCACACACTACTTGACAATCATTTCACTTACTTGTTGGGTCAGAACCAACTTGTCAACGATGAATCTGCCACCTGTGCGCTTGCATTGGAGAGAAAACTTAATTCTAACAATATCAAAATTGAAACTTCCTGGCAGATTAAAACTGTGTGCCCGACCGAGACTCGAACTCGGGACCTGTGTCTTTCGCGGGCAAGTGCTCTACCATCTGAGCTACCGAAGCACGAGTCACGTCCGGTACTCACAGCTTTACTTCTGCCAGTACCTCGTCTCCTACCTTCCAAACTTTACAGAAGCTCTCCTGCGAAACTTGCTGAACTAGCACTCCTGAAAGAAAGGATATTGCGGAGACATGGCTTAGCCACAGCTTGGGGATGTTTCCAGAATCTCATTCTGGAAACATCCCCCAGGCTGTGGCTAAGCCATGTCTCCGCAATATCCTTTCTTTCAGGAGTGCTAGTTCAGCAAGTTTCGCAGGAGAGCTTCTGTAAAGTTTGGAAGGTAGGAGACGGGTACTGGCAGAAGTAAAGCTGTGAGTACCGGACGTGAGTCGTGCTTCGGTAGCTCAGTTGGTAGAGCACTTGCCCGCGAAAGGCAAGGGTCCCGAGTTCGACTCTCGGTCGGGCACACAGTTTTAATCTGCCAGGAAGTTTCATATCAGCGCACACTCCGCTGCAGAGTGAAAATCTCATTCTGGAAATATCAAAATTCATAACTTATTTATATTGTCTCTGCTAGAATGCCTATCTATTGAATACTTCATTACTATCTATCGCTGCAGCTACTGTTTTCGACTATTTATAACGTTCAAAAAAAACTTTTTATTACGAAAATTTTTCAACAGGATATTATTCTGACCTAGTTACACATGTGGTCGACCTTCATCATGGTATTTTACCATCGTGGAAGGGTCGCCATTTTCTAACAATCTGCGTGGTGCCTGTTTGTTCTATATCGTGTCTCCCTACCACTTTCGCGCAACGACGCTCTGAGCGTGTTATTTACGGAATTGACTAGTTTGATCCTGGGACCTGTTGCTGGTAAGGAGATGCCAGACCACACATGACATGTAGAATTCAGAAGAGTTCAGTGAGACTAGCGATGATATAACCAAATACTTAATGATTTCAGCGTCAGCTCCACTGCACTCCCTGTAAAAGAATCTTAATACTAACTAAATTTAGTGGAAGGGGTTCAAGGCTTTCCTATTTTTAGTTAGCTGGTAAAATGACGTCGAAATAGCAGTTAAGTTTACCATAGGAAATTTTATTCTACTCACAAAACATTGTTTATAAATTGCACTGTTGATAAAAGGAAATGTTTTAATACAGGATGGTAAAAACCAACTGTGTTCGACAAAAATGTGAACGAATATTCCCTGAATGGGTTTCCAAGTTCTACAATGGATCGAAGGACGACCTATGCCATATCACATCTATAATCTAGGTTTAAATTAAGTTTCACAAAAGAGAAAACTGTCAAATGGTCTACAGTGGCCCTCAATTATCTTTAATTACTTTTCTAACTTGTCGTAAATTACAGTGCCTGATGTGGCTTCTCAATAACTATATAACAGAAAAATCATCGCGTTTCAGATTTTTACTTCAAGTGGCAAAAGTGAACACCATGAGCTTTAATTGACGATCGACACTAGTATTACGCAAAAACGGGGTGTAACAGATGTGACTTCTGCAGTTCTGAGTGAAGCTTTATGCGCTGTTATGCGGCATTGCGTGCGTTTATTACCTTGTCGGTGTTCGTCAGGGGACGGCGGGCAGCACAGCTCTGCTCACCTCGCCGTCTCCGAAACAACTCTCTCCTAACTTCTCCTTACTACAATTTTCCGAAGTTGGTTTATAAAAGCTATCTGGCTGTGTTTTCGTCTGATCAATCAGGGTCTCAATGTTAACCTTAAGCTCCGCCTACAAAAATTCTGTCTATCCAATGAGAAACGTTTTACTTTTCGTGGTGGGGCAATGTTTTTAAAGTTTGCAACGTAACAGAGACGCGAAAAGTCTCACGCTAAAACTTGCAGCTGGTGTGGTCCTTTTAGCGTTATCGTACGATCTATACTGTTCTTCTGGAGGGCTCTATCTTTTAACATGGGCTGGGGGGGGGGGGGGGGGGAGTGGTCCTAACGTAACACAGACGCGAAAAAGTCTCACGCTAAAACTTGTGGGTGGTGTTGTCCTAGCGGTTAGCTGGCGACGAGGGTGTCCCTCCGTCCCTTATCGTAGGGCCTTCCAGTTTAACACGGTTCTGCTCTCGGCTTCTGTTCTCGTTTCTCCCCTCGGAACTGCGTCTGTCTCATGGTGGGAAGGTATGACATGCATTTAGGCATTCTTGTGGTAGTCTGTGGTATTCCATTTGCTCACTCGTTACTCGTATTACTTTGGTTATTTTAATGTCATGATTTATTCGGAGCTATGTGTCATACTACTGGATTTGCTTATCATGTCAGGGTTTTCATGGAAGGTGTTGGATTTGCCTGACACATTACATAATTAATTAAATATACCTTACACTTTATGCTCTGCTTGAGTTGGGACAACCAACCACAGTCAGAACGGAGGAATTCTTACAAGTAAATTTAGAAAATTTCCAGTTACTTTGTCTGGATGATACTGTCGAACTTCATTAATACCGCTTGATTTGAGTAAAATGACATTTCTGCAAGTATGCTGCCAGCAATCTGAAAGGGGGATAATAAATGATGTAGTCCATCGTTCAGGCCAATCTCATAAAGTGAAAGGAAGTTAAAAAAAATGTTAAGCTGATAACAGAGATTTCCTTTTTCTCATGAATAAGTAACATTAAGGGCGAAAGACTGTTTTTTACTGAAAAACTTCATTTGCTATTTTGAGATCACTGTAGATTATTAGTCTCCAAATGAAAACTGTTTGATGGATTGTCCCTATTTCGATAGCTAGCTTGAACATAGTTTTACTAAATATCTTAAACTCTAGCACTCAACTACAACCGATGGGATTCGAGTAAATTAACATTTTTGTGATAATGGGTGATGGTTGTTGAATGGTTCAAATGGCTCTGAGCACTTGATGACTTAACATCTGAGGCCATCAGCCCCCTAGAACTTAGAACAACTTAAACCTAACTAACCAAAGGACGTCACACACATCCATGCCCGAGGCAGGATTCGAACCTGCGACCGTAGAGGTCGCGCGGTTTCAGACTAAAGCGCTTAGAACCGCTCGGCCCTACGGCCGGCAATGGTTGTTGAAGTACCGCAATTAACAAGCAGTAGGTTCTTCAATACAAAAGCTTCAGATACGGATTGGGGTCACGTTGCGTGTATTAGCTGACCCTCCACTCATAACTCGAGACGTCTCTACTGTCAATTATCAAATAAATGAATAATGTCTTCCTAAACACGTTTTTGTTCTTCTTATATATCTATATCGAGACGCCCCAGTAAATAAACCTTCCATACATTCATCCCTCCCCTGCTCATAACTTGCTTTGTGAAATGCTGATTAATATTTTGCTTCCTATAAATCTCTCAAGCGATTAATCCGGTTGTCTTTACACAAAATACCATATCTACCTGTTCTTTCTTCTTAATAAAATAATTACCTTCCTTAATGTGAGTCACACAATGAGTTATCGTGGTGCACTGATTGAGAGCAGGTTTTCTAATTCTGAAGCCATTGTACATGTACTTTTGTGTTAAGAAAAGATATTTTACAAGATGGAGTATTAGCGAAAAACCTGCAATTAAAATAAACTCTGAACGATGTTTGACGGGATTAGAAGCTTGCGGGGTTTATGGATTTTTCGTTTCACGAGGCCCAGAAAACGAAATTTAGAGCACTTGCGATCCTCGAAGTACCATGTAGTTTTAAGAGTAAGTTTAGGAACGAGAGTTGTCTGCTGCCGGCCGGGATAGCCTAGCGGTTCTAGGCGCTACAGTCTGGAAATGCGCGACCGCTACGGTCGCAGGTTCGAATCCTGCCTCGGGCATGAATGTGTGTGATGTCCTTAGGTTAGTTAGGTTTAAGTAGTTCTAAGTTATAGGGAACTGAGGACCTCAGGAGTTAAGTCCGATAGCGCTCAGAGCCATTTGAACCAAGAGTTGTCTGCTGAAGAGTCTGAGTAAATGACTATTGGCTGAGTTCTCGGTAATTTTTCAGTTCATTAGGCATGTTAGCTACGTAATACGTCCGCAGTAAGCACTCTAGATGTTTACAGATCATTTAAAAGCCTTTACGATTTTGTAAGTGATTTGTAAAACCTTACGAAGTTAGCGTCGCTGACGACAACAAAGAGAGGTACGCTTCGCAGATATTATATACTGCGACCGCCATTTAAATGCAGCACAAGGCAACAGCGAATACCGAGAGAAAAAATTGCTGCATCGGCAGCATTGCTGGCTACGATAGCTACGAGGAATGCCGTTAACGGAAAGAGCCCCTTCTGTCAGGGCAAATCGCCTCCCCCCGCGCGTCTAACAAAACACAGGCCATTTCAATTGGCCGCCGGGGGCGAGCGGCTGTTTTGTATCGCGGGGCAACGGTTGCGCCGGCCGGTCGTACACAAACGACCGCCCACATCGGCGGCACTTGCCTTCACATGACATTAATAGCGGTCGTAAATACAGCGCTTAGCGCCTGAGTAATGACAGGCCTGCTTACGGTCGTGCGCCGCGGCAGTAAACGTACAGTAGGTACCTGCCGGTGTTCATAAAAAGCGGCGCGCGCGGCGTTCGTGCCGCGCAATCCGATTTGTGCGAGCTGCCGGGCCGGCGCTGCACGGACGGGACGGGGCCCGCGGCTTATGGAATGCGAGTGGCCCGGTCGCTCGCTCGCCAGCGCAGGCCGTCAAATATAATGGAAAACCCGCCGTCGCTCCGCCTTATGCTGGCACGGCCGATACGGTGCACGAGCCCGGGACCTGGGGACACGCGAGCGTTCATGCCGGCCCGCGATCTGCGTAACGAAAAACCGAGTCTGACGTTGCAGGCATACGAAAGCGGATGTTATTCACTCACTAGAACTGGCAACCTACCATTAAGGAGGTCTCCATGTCTCCTTTTTTTTCGATCTCATGGTTTCTTAAAGTCTGGTCTTGTTTATTACAGTTTTATCAACAATACATTAAGGCGGAAGTCCTGACCATTTTACAGAGAATATCGTGATACACAACTTATATACAGTGTGTTACGTAAATAATAACCAAAACTGGCAAGAGCAAACAGATAACTGAGGAAAGAAAGCTGCAATAAATATGAGTTGTCAAACGAACCATTTAGATGATAACTGCAGATGAGTGATCACGAACTGTCACTGTCTTCAATACAAAACATTGTGGTATTGAATATAAATAAATTGTGACTTTAGCTACTACCTAAAAGGAATGACCGTAATGTTGAGATTGTTCTACGCTTACTACAATGTCTACATCTACATCTACATTTATACTCCGCAAGCCACCCAACGGTGTGTGGCGGAGGGCACTCAACGTGCCACTGTCATTACCTCCGTTTCCTGTTCCAGTCGCGTATGGTTCGTGGGAAGAACGACTGCCGGAAAGCCTACGTGCGCGCTCGAATCTGTCCAATTTTACATTCGTGATCTCCTCGGGAGGTATAAGTAGGGGGAAGCAATATATTCGATACCTCATCCAGAAACGCACCCTCTCTAAACCTGGACAGCAAGCTACACCGCGATGCAGAGCGCCTCTCTTGCAGAGTCTGCCACTTGAGTTTGCCTAACATCTCCGTAGCGCTATCACGCTTACCACATAACCCTGTGACGAAACGCACCGCTCTTGTTTGGATCTTCTCTATCTCCTCCATCAACCCGACTTGGTACAGATCCCACACTGATGAGCAATACTCAAGTATAGGTCGAACGAGTGTTTTGTAAGCCACCTCCTTTGTTGATGGACTAAATTTTCTAAGCACTCTCCCAATGAATCTCAACCTGGTACCCGCCTTACCAACAATTAATTTTATATGATCATTCCACTTCAAATCGTTCCGCACGCATACTCCCAGATATTTTACAGAAGTAACTGCTACCAGTGTTTGTTCCGCTATCATATAATCATACAATAAAGGATCCTTCTTTCTATGTATTCGCAGTACATTACATTTGTCTATGTTAAGGGTCAGTTGCCACTCCCTGCACCAAGTGCCTATCCGCTGCAGATCTTCCTGCATTTCGCTACAATTTTCTAATGCTGCAACTTCTCTGTATATTACAGCATCATCCGCGAAAAGCCGCATGGAACTTCCGACACTATCTACTAGGTCATTTATATATATTGTGAAAAGCAATGGTCCCATAACACTCCCCTGTGGCACGCCAGAGGTTACTTTAACGTCTGTAGACGTCTCTCCATTGATAACAACATGCTGTGTTCTGTTTGCTAAAAACTCTTCAATCCAGCCACACAGCTGGTCTGATATTCCGTAGGCTCTTACTTTGTTTATCAGGCGACAGTGCGGAACTGTATCGAACGCCTTCCGGAAGTCAAGAAAAATAGCATCTACCTGGGAGCCTGTATCTAATATTTTCTGGGTCTCATGAACAAATAAAGCGAGTTGGGTCTCACACGATCGCTGTTTCCGGAATCCATGTTGATTCCTACATAGTAGATTCTGGGTTTCCAGAAATGACATTATACGCGAGCAAAAAACATGTTCTAAAATTCTACAAGAGATCGACGTCAGAGATATAGGTCTATAGTTTTGCGCATCTGCTCGACGACCCTTCTTGAAGACTGGGACTACCTGTGCTCTTTTCCAATCATTTGGAACCCTCCGTTCCTCTAGAGACTTGCGGTACACGGCTGTTAGAAGGGGGGCAAGTTCTTTCGCGTACTCTGTGTAGAATCGAATTGGTATCCCATCAGGTCCAGTGGACTTTCCTCTATTGAGTGATTCCAGTTGCTTTTCTATTCCTTGGACATTTATTTCGATGTCAGCCATGATCTATCCAGATCATCACACAGAAATTCCAAACTGAATCAGGATCCACTGCAAGTGCTATGACAGTTAGACGGGAAGTGAGAAAACTTGGATTTCATGGCCGAGCGGCTGGTCATAAGCCGCACATGACGCCCGTAAATGCCAAACGACGCTTCGCCTGGTGTAAGGAGCGTAAACATTGGACGACTGAATAGTGGAAAAACGTTGTGTGGAGTGACGAATAACGGTAAACAATGTGGCGATCCGATGGCAGCGGGTGGGTATGGCGAATGTCCGGTGAACGTCATCTGCCAGTGTGTGTAGTGCCAACAGTAAAATTCGGAGGTGGTGGTGTTATGGTGTGGTCGTGTTTCGCATGGAGGGGCTTGCATCCCTTCTTGTTTTGCGTGGCACTATCACGGCACAGGCCTACATTGATGTTTTAAGCACCTTTGTTCCCACTGTTGAAGAACAATTCGGGGATGGCGACGGCATCTTTCAGCACACTCGAGCACCTGTTCACAATACACAGCCTATGACGTAGTGGTTACACGACAATAACATCCCTGCAATTGACTGATCTGCACAGAATCCTGACCTCAATCCTATAGAACACCCTTTGGATGTTTTGGAACGTCGACTGCGTGCCAGGGCTCACCGACTGACATCAATACCTCTCCTCAGTGCAGCACTCCGTGAAGAATTGGCTGCCATTCTCAAGAAACCTTCTAGCACCTGATTGAACGTATCTCCAGTTAGGATACCCGAGGGTGTGTGCCCTCTTGGTTCGTCGTCGCCTGGCGGAAGACCATAAAGAGCGACGAAGGATCATCTGTGCGGAATCACTTGATCGTTACGAGGCTCATAGTGACAATTTTTTGTCGAACATGTGTTCATCAGTTATATCCGGATACAAAACGTCAGTCCTCTCCTCCTAATAAAAATTCGAAGCCGCACCATCAGTCGGTAAAGTCAAGGCGACCGTCTTCTGGGAGTCTGAAGGGCTTATTCAGTTTCACGATCTCTTTCATGGTGCAACGATCAGCTCCGAAGTGTACTGCGCTACCCTCAGGAAACTGAAGAAACGACTGCAGGGTGTTCGTTGCCACACAAATGCAAATGAATTTCTCCTTCTCCATGACAACCCAAGCCTTCACACATGTTTGCGCACCCGAGAGGAGCTTACAAACTTAATTGGACTGTTCTTCCTCATCCACCCTACAACCCGGATGTCGTACCTTCTAACTTCTATCTCTTTGGGCCAATGAAAAATTAACTTCGCAGGGAGCAGTACTTGAATGAAGGGGAGGTTATTGAAGCAGTAATACTTTTGCTCCGGCGTCGAACAGTGGAGTAGTATCATGCCGTCACAAATACTCTCCCAGTAAGGAGGCAAAAGGCAGTCGCTCTGAACAGAGATTGTGTTGATACATAGGGTTTTGTAGCGAAAAGAGTGGGTAATATTAATAGTGATTGGAATCGTGGATTTTCTCTGACTCGTGATGACTGGGTGTTGTGTGGTGTCCTTAGGTTAGTTAGGTTTAAATAGTTCTAAGTTCTAGGGGACTGATGACCACAGATGTTTAGTCCCATAGTGCTCAGAGCCATTTTGGAATCGTGGATAAAACCAAAGTGGTTTCAGGAAAAAAATTTATTTCATTACTGATTGAAAACTTCCAGTGGATCAACAATTTTACTAGCTGTTTTTACATTTTCACACTTCAAAGAAACTGAGGACTGTGACAGAAGAGAAACAAAAATACAACAACTGAGAAACATATGCAGTGACATGTACTGTATGCAACTCTAAATATACTGGGATGACTGGATGTTATTTGTATCAAGTCCGAAGAAGATATAAAGGCAATAAATAGTGACTGTATCCACTCCACTGATGGGGATGATCTAATGAAAGTAAATCACCACAGCAGTGGGACAAAACGGAGATGACAATCTTTTCATAACAACAAAATTTAGAGAATTCTTACTCTGCAGCTAGAATATGTCATAGTAAGACTATAAATACAAACGAAAATATTCTAAGTCACCGAAATAGCAATAACGAGAGGAACAACATTCAAACTAATTGACAGTTTACGATAAAAAATCTGTGAGAATATGTATACTTATGTTATTTTCTTTATATTAAAGGCTACTGAAGATACCAAGTACGAAAAGGAGGAAACATATTTCGTACACACAAAACTCTGTTACAAATGACGGAATTTGTCGTTTTGTATATGATGATGACGAATTCCCATGCTTCTTGACAGAGCGTAGGAGAACGATGCGGGAAACCCGCACCGCCATACTAGGCAACGACCTAATGCAGGTGGTTTGTCGTTGCCTTCCTCCGATCGTAGTAATGATAAATTATGATGATGAAGACGACGCGACAACAACCAGTCATCTCGGGGCAGGTGAAAATCCCTGACCCCGCTGGAAATAGAACCCGGCACCCCGTGCTCGGGAAGCAAGAACGCTACCG
This sequence comes from Schistocerca serialis cubense, assembly GCF_023864345.2. Lineage (NCBI taxonomy): Eukaryota > Metazoa > Arthropoda > Insecta > Orthoptera > Acrididae > Schistocerca > Schistocerca serialis. The sequence continues at coordinate 987,108,295 of NC_064638.1, forward strand.
CGAGACCACAAGCTGCGTATAACAAAACATACATCTGTGTTTGAAACATGTGTATAACAAAACATAAATTCAGTTGGGTTTTATAGGGAGTTAAGCAGATAATTTTAACTGGGGCGTAAAAGAGATACTGTTTACTCTGTCTACCTTCATAAACAGTCTAACAACCTCTCCCAGCTCTTCAGTTTACAAGAGCTGTCACTTAGATATAGAATAATAATGCCTCGCGCTCTCAGGGTAGCTTGAACTAGGGAGTTGTGTGCTGTATACAGTGGTCTGGCAAGTGTGATTAATGCTGCAGCTGTGGCGTCCACGGAGTGGTTCCCTTGTCAAGCTCAGGCTCAGTAAGTATACCCACACAAGGCCGAGTTGTGTCGCAGGCCTCTGGGGTGTCACTGTTACCTCCGCAGGCGGCTGTCAGCAGATACCCGCGGCTAGGTTGAGAGAAGCTCCTTTCAGCTCGCCCATTCCACGCCTATATACCAACATCACTTCCACTCCAGTCATCACCTAACACAAGGGCTTGGGACTGCATCGTGACAGGAAGAGTTCATGATTTCTACGCGCCACTCTCCAGCATTGCACCAAGGACGGCCCTCCCTCTTCTTTCGCATTTCCTTTATGGATTTTACTCTTCATATTCGCCGCCAACGTATTGCGGGAACAACTCACATTCGTTCTCTGCATGTCACACAACGTGGTTTAGCTGGATCTACTCGCGAACACGTTAAAGCATGATCGAGGGAACTCCGTGTAAGTCACAAGATGCATCACTGTGAACATGTGAGTCGCCGGCGGTGTAACCTATTGAGTCTGGTCACCTTCCTGGAATATCGCATTAACTGTTAGGAGTGCCGTTGACTGCTAATTCTGGCCCTCCGCAGAAAACTCGTGTGCATACATTATAGGGTTTGAAAGCTAAGCATTTCGATTAATTCCCTAATCAGTCTGAAATTTCACCCATGGTCATCATCTGAACAATGTGGTACATGCATGTTGGTGCAATGGCACATTTTTTATGCTGATTTAAGACGACACCTAACGAAACAAGTGTCGTAAAAGCTGGATAGGTCGAATTGGGCCTGTAACAAGAACTCCAGCATCACCTGACCTCAGTTCTTCATACCTTTGGTATCATATTACAGTTCTTGTGTGCCACGCTCCCATAAGTTCGAAGATCTGGTGCAGCCATGTATTGCCTTGATTTACGAGATGCACCGAGAGTGTTTCAAAGAATTTATAACTCACTGAAAAGTTAGTTATTCTATGCAAATGGGAGAGCGACACGGGGAACTCTTCCTTTAATGGTACGGATGCACAGTAAACTGCATCATGTAATGTGCTACAGTAGTATTGTCTTTCTTGTTAAGGGAGGTCAGGGGAAATATTTGCATTCAATTAGATGTATACTTAGTGGAGAAGTTAACATTTCAAATTCATTTGTACTAATTAGGACAGTATTTCGTACTGAAGTCAGTGGCGGTTAGTAAACACGCATTCGCGGTTAGTTCGCAAATGGACCTTTTGTGTACTCGCAGTTAACTGGGAAGTTTTCGAGTCTGTTATACTTCCAGCCGAGTCAATTTTTGCTACAACAATGTGGTACAGCATGCATCCTCACTGATTCAGGAAAAAAGTTTTTCTTTGTGGAAGGAAGGAAAAGTGGATGTATACGTATATGTGACAGCAGACTTCCTCGGCGTATTCCAATGACGAAATCTTCTCGGGTGATCTTCCGAGTTGTGACGTCGTCTTGTGGCAACGTCTTGATGAATTTTGTATCCATGATCTTCGCTTGAAGATGGTGTGTACGAAACGCTTCGACAAGACGCCACCACCACTGAAATTATCACCCGCAAATAGATTATCGTGTGAATTAAACGTATCGTCGACAACGAGCTCATTACAATAATATAAGTTCAGGCTAGGGAAAGGTCGGAAAGGAAATCGGTTGTATCCCTTTCAGGTTAACATGAAATGTATTCGCAGTTGCGAATATGGACAGCCATCAGCTGTATAATGTAGTGACGTCAATGATAATTTGTGCTGGACTGGGTCTCGAACCTGGATAGTTCACTCTTATCGCGAGCGGTCGCCTTACCATTAGGTTATCGGAGCACGACTCTCGGCCGGACGGAGACTTGCATATATCGTCAACCATGTGTCTACAGTCAGCACTCATACACTCATTATGTATATTTTCATACAGGGGCGACATTTTAATGGAATCTCGTTTGCCCGCTGTAGGCGGATAAATACTATAGCGCAGTGCCTGCGTCGTTCCGAAGTACGATGCAAAGTTCTTCGGACATGCATTCACGTCTCAAGGGAAAGGCACTAGGGTGGAAACAGCCGTAGGTTGCAGTCATATGATTGACGACAGATGGAAAATTGGATCTGGTCCTGAAGTGTGGTCGGGTAGCCGAATGGTAAGGCAACCGCTCGCCGTAAGTGGGAAATCCAGATTCGAGTCCCTGTCAGTCACAAATTTTCACTGCCGTTGTTCCATTATAAAGCTGATACTTCTCCATATGCCTGTCAATTTAATATATTTCATAACTGCTGTTGTCGTTGCAGTGCCTGCTCCTTCGGACATGCATGAGTTTCCGAAGGTACCTTGCATCGTAATCCGGAATAATACAGGCACAACAATATCGTATCTTCAGATTAAAGTCGCAGCATTGACCGTAAGACACTTGCTGAATGCATGGTAAACATAAATGTGAATGATCCACCGTAATGTCACTTTTTATGTCAAGAGGAAGTTCAAAGCGTAATATAAAAGGAAATAAAAGTCAGTAGATTTTTTTTTCATTTATGTCTTAAACGGCTTCTATTTAACGTACTAGAGTCATGGCAATTAAAATAGCTACCCAAAGAAAAAATTCAGATGATTAACGGGTATTTATTGAACAAATTTATTATGCTAGAACTGACATGTGACTATATTTTCACGCAATTTGGGTGCATAGATCCAGAGAAAACAGTCCCCAAAACAACCACCTCTGGCCGTAATAACGGCCTTGATACGCCTGGGCATTCAGTCAAACCGAGCTTGGATGGCGTGTCTAGGTACAGCTGCCCATGCAGCTTCAACACGATACCACAGTTCATCAAGACTAGTGACTGGAGTATTGTGACGAGCCAGTTGCTCGCCCACCATTGACCAGCCGTTTTCAGTTGATGAGAGATCTGGAGAATGTGCTGCCCAGGGCAGCAGTCGAACATTTTCTGTATCCAGAAAGGCCCGTACGGAACCTGCAACATGCGGTCGTGCGTTATCCTGTTGAAATGTAGGGTTTCGCAGGGATCGTATGAAGGATAGAGCCACGTGTCGTAACACATCTGAAATGTAACGTTCACTGTTTAAAGTCCGTCAGTGCGAACAAGAGGTGACCGAGACGTGTAAGCAATGGCATCCCATACCATCACGCCGGATGATACGCCAGTATGGCGATGACGAATATACGCTTCCAATGTGCGTTCACCGCGATGTCGCCAAACACGGATACGACCATCATCATGCTGTAAACAGAACCTAGATTCATCCGAAAAAAATGACGTTTTGCCATTCGAGCATCCAGGTTCGTCGTTGAGTACACCATCGCAGGCGCTCCTGCCTGTGATGCAGCGTCAAGGGTAACCGCTGCCATGGTCTCCGAGCTGATACTCAATGCTGCTGCAAACGTCGTCGAACTGTTCGTGCAGATGGTTGTTGTCTTGCAAACGTCCCCATCTGTTGATTCAGGGATCGAGACGTGGCTGCACGATCAGTTACAGCCAAGCAGATAAGATACCTGTCATCTCGACTGCTAGTGACACGAGGCCGTTGGGATCCAGCACGGCGTTCCGTATTACCCTCCTGAACCCACCGTTTGCATATTCTGCCAAGTCATTGGATATCAACCAACGCGAGCAGCAATGCCGCGATACGACAAACCGCAATCGCGATAGGCTACAAGCCGACCTTTATCAAAGTCGGAAACGTTCAAAAATTGTTCAAATGGCTCTGAGCACTATGGGACTTAACATCGATGGTCATCAGTCCCCTAGAACTTAGAACTACTTAAACCTAACTAACCTAAGGGCATCACACAACAACCAGTCATCACGAGGCAGAGAAAATCTCTGGCCACGCCGGGAATCGAACCCGGGAACCCGGGCGTGGGAAAAGTCGGAAACGTGATGGTACGCATTTCTCCTCCTTACAGGAGGCATCACAACAACGTCTCACCGGGCAACGCAGGTCAACTGCTGTTTGTGTATGAGAAATCGGTTGGAAACTTTGTTCACGTCAGCACGTTGTAGGTGTCGCTACCGGCGGCAACCTTGTGTGAATGCTCTGAAAAACTAATAATTTGGATACCACAGCATCCTCTTCCTGTCGCTTAAATTTCACGTCTGTAGCACGTCATCTTCGTGGTGTAGAAATTTTAATGGTCAGTAGTGTATTACTGATTAGTGTAATTACTTGATACATCTATACTGAAGTGACATTTAGATACATCGTTTTCAACGTTCTTTATTACATATCACTTAGCTGAAATAAACAAATACGTCTTCAAATCTTCTTATCACTTCTTTCACGAATAAAGTAACTGTTTAATGCTGCGAACCCATACGGATTATAACATTGTATGTACGTACGTATGTATGTTCCACATCTCCTCCTAAACCACTGGTCATATTTCAACCTGATTTGGTATAGATATCACACACTATCTGGAAACAATCACTCTGGGGTCTACGAACCAATCAAATGGATGGGGTGGTGGTCTAAAAGCAGTGTAGCCCAGAAAGCGCGAATATCCGTAATTAATTCATCGAGTGTTTGAGAACGATAGTTGTTAATACTTGCAACCAACTTAACACATAATTCCAAATTTTTATGAAACGTTTTCTCACTGACGACCCCCACAACAGGATGGTAGGACAGAAGTTTAGTATTTACTACATTTTCTCTGTCCATGTAGTATAGAGTAACTGCCGTATGAAGCATTACGTTGTAATTTATTACTTCTTTAATGTTAACCTTCTTCGTGATCCAATTTACAGACAATATTTGAATATACCACAGAATATATCACCAAAATTTTATCATTGTCTGACACACATTTCAGGAGATACGACGTCATAGACATACAGATGCGTGAAAAAATGCCGCATGTTTTATGAATTTTGAATTTGTTGCTTCTTTGCCACTATCTCAATTGGCAACATATTTTGCAGACAGCATCCCTGTACATCTTTGAATGTAGCTACAAAACTATATCATTTTACGATACGTAGGCGATATAACGTAGAATATAGCGAGGTGTAAGAAACTACCGCACCATGAACGACGTTTTAATTTATTATTTCTTTACTGCTGACTCTATTTACAGTATATTCCGCAGACAGTAGTCTCGTATACCACTGGATGTACCTGTAAAATTATATCATTGTAAAACACGTAGTTCGGGAGATATGATGTCATAAACATAGAGTAGCATGAAAATGAAACTGTAGGGCGAGATTCTATGAAGATACAGTAGAAATACGTGTACAAATACGTGTGGAAAAAGTTAAATGAGGGCAAAGACACAGGTAAAAGTCTCTGGAACAATTGCTGCCGAACATAGTACACATACAGATGGGTCCAAAAAAATGCATCCACTGTTTAAAAGTCCATAACTGGCAAACTAATTGACGGAGTTGTCTCTTCTTTGGTAGTGTAATAGTTTGTAGCTCCGGCAATCGCCACACAAGCGTTGTATTGCGTTGTTTTGTTTTGTCTGATGACAGTTGCCTGATAGTCAGTGTTTTGTTCTTAGTTGCACCTAGTTACTCGAGTAAACATGGCTGGCGCATGGCTTAAATTCGATGAAAGGAAGTCAGTTTTGATGTGGTATTTTAACTACGAAAACATTAATGTGGTTCAACGGCAATGGCGAAATTAGTATCAAACAGAGCCACCGACACGTTTAACGATTCGTCACATTCGAGACAAATTTGAAGCCGTAGGCTGTGTTAAAGATGTACACAAACAACGATCTGGACGACCTGTAACAGTAACAAGTCCAGCTAACTCCCGTCGTGTGTGACAACAATTCACTCACTCATCACAGAAGTTTGTGAGACAGAGTACCCGTGAAACTGGAGTGAGTCGCTCAAGTGTTCGGAGAATTTTGAAGATAGCAAAGTGGAAGTGCTACCTCCCACGATTGCTACACACAATGAACGAGGACGACCCAGATCGTAGAATGGAGTACTGCGAGTGGTTTACTAACACACAGTTCAAACACAATGATACAGTAAATCGCCACAATTGCATCTACTGGGCCACCGAAAATCCGAACATCCATGTAGACAAAGCCGTGAATTAGCCAGGAGTAAATGTGTCGTTTGGATTGTCTTACCAGGGCTTGATTGGGCCAATCTTCTTTGACGGCACAGGTACTGGTGAGGTGTATCTTCAGAACCTTCACACATCCACTTTACCCACCATCCGAGACTTGTATGGAGACGGAAGAGTTTACTTTCAACAAGATGGTGCCCCAGCCCCCTACCAAAATCGTGTTAGGGCGTATCTCGACGAAAATCTACCAGGAAGATGGATAGGCCGTAGAGGTGCTGTGGAGTATCCATCACGTTCCCCAGACCTAACTCCTCTGGACTTTTAGATGTGGGGAACCCTAAAGGACGTCGTTTATCGACAAAAGCCACACACATTGGATGAAATTCGAGAATCCATCATACATTCATATGCAAATATCCACTCAACAAGTTGCAGTCAGTAGTTCGTGCTGCTGTTCGGTGGCATCGTTTGTGTGTGGATGTTAATGGTGACCATTTCGAACACCTACAGTGGTATCTTTAAGTTGGACTTTAAAGCCACACTTTCACCAAAAATGAGACAACTCTGTCAGTTTGCAAGTTATGGACTTATAAACAGTGGATACATTTTTTTGGACTCCTCTGTGTTTGTTGCGATCAGGAAAGGAATACTGTGGTGGAGGAAACACCAGCATCATATTAGACTGATGGTTATAACGTGGAGAGAAAAAGGGGGAGGAGGAGATGGACTTGAACAGAGGGGGAATGAGGTGACAGAAACAGATTAGGAGAGGGGGAGAGAGGGATAAATTAACACAGAGAAGCTAGATGAGGGCATGGACAGAAGAAGAGAAGAGGTGGTACTGTTTAAAGAATGGGGGAGTGGAAGAGATGGCTGAAAAAGGGGGAACGAAGAGATGAACACTTGGAGGGGGTAGGAAGAGATGGACGGGGAGATGAGTAGAAGATGATGGAAAGGGAGAAGGGTAGAGGGATATGGACAGACAGCTGGGGAGGTGGAAATGGACAGAGAAAGGAAAGATGAGGGAGGAAGAGATGAACAGCAAAAGGGTTTGAGGAAGAGAAGGGCAGGGAAAATGGAGGAGTAGATGGACCGAGAGAGTGCAGGAGGAGATGAGCAGGGAATCGAGGAGGTGAAGATGGACACCAATAGGAGGGAGGGAAACAGATAGAGAAAGGGGAGCAGATGTACAGAGAGAGGGATAGGAGGAAGTGGAAAGGACTGAAGAGATGAACAGAGAGAGGGGTTGGAACAGATGGACGGAGAGGGGGGAAGGGAGGGTGTGGGCTGAGGTGGAGGGAGGGGGGGGGCGTGAAGTAAAAGAAGATTGTAAAAAATACATAGCCGGGCAACGCCAGGTACTCAGCTGGTACATTTTAACCGACAACCGTATAGCACTCACTGTGCGATATATGGGAAATAAATAGGTGTTACCAACTCGATAGATTAAACCATGAGTAACGGTGGCAACGAAGGCAGCACACTTTACGATGTACTTCGGGAGGAATAACACCGACTTGTACTGAAAGTACTTACATTCACAGCGGAACATACTTTAAACTATTTCTAATTAATGAATAGTGCATATTTAACTATCACGATGGCAATGATTTGCTGTAAAGAGTTAATATATTGTATTTCAGTTGCAAGCTCTAGTTGGAGCCTTAATGGACTAATACAGATCATTTAAAAATACATAAAATTTATGAAGACTAGGCATTTCGAATGAATTTATTGTTCACTGCATTTACTGTGCTAGTCAAACTTAGCCACTTTGACAGAATACGTTAACTGCGTCTGGCTTTGAGACATTTTTCGAACAAGGCAGGCTGTATTATTCTGGTCGTCAGGTGATTAAAAACTTTCATGCTATACGGAGATAATATAGGTACTACATTCCATTGCTGGAATCGGAATCCAAGTCCTTAATGCGATGCCCTGTATCTAATGTCCCTTAGTCAAAAGTCTCCTTAACATCACACCACAATGATTTCCGTAAGGACAGATCTACGAGCTTCTTTCAGGATTCAACTCATGTTAACAGAAAAGTTTTAACTTTTGTTGGTAGAAAAGCTAGAGTTTAACCCTCCACTATCAGGTGACCATAAGAAGCTCAGCACTAACTGATCTGAACCCGAAATGTGTAGGAAATTCGTCGTACAGATATTGACTGATACCTTCCTGATGTTTATTTAATGTCTGAGAAAACTAAAACTAAATTACTATGATAAGTATGCCGAGTACGCAGTGTTTCACGTCCAGCTCTCGTGAAAACGAGATGCAGAATAACAAATCTTTCATAACGCGTAGAGTGGACACAACCTGTCATAATCACATATCACGGAGTGAAATACACAATTCCACAAAAGAGAGGCTTATTTCTCTGATCGCTATCTTATACGCTAATATGTGTTATCTGTTATGCTCACGCAGATAATAATTCTTAACCCTTAGAGTCACGTATCATCATTTGAGATCAATAAGGGTTTCATCTTACCTCTCCCGTTCGTAGTGAAATAGTTCGTACGCCTGTTGGTGTAATACACTAATACACTCAATGTTGCGGGTTTGTGATGTGCCTATATGCATGGCAGACACCGGAACTGCGAAGCAAGAGCACCGTTTAATTAGTCTTTCTACGTCCATCCTTGTAATAGCGATTACAAGGACTTCGGCTGTTCAACGCGAAATCTGAAGCCGTTACTTTTGCATGTAATTAATTTATGCGTACTGTTTGGCTTTGCATTACACCATCTCCATTCCCCTTGATCAGTGTCAATTGGGGGGAATCCAAACTTGGCCGAACAAGTCATAACAGGAGCCAGTATTATAGAACCGGTGTCCGTACATCTCTGGTTTATACGACACTATGTCTTTGTACATCAACTGTGGGTCAGAGGGATTCTGAAACCTGCGTGAGGATGACTGCTATCTGAAATTTGCTCTAAATTATTCGTTCGTTAGGAAACGTCTTAAATCTGATCACTAATGGCCCTTCCTGTTTAGCTTTGCTTCGTTTTTGACGGTCTCAATATTATCCGTATACGAATAAGCTCTGATTCTAAAAATTTCAATGTCAGTGGAAACTTAAACAGTAACATCCTGCTAAAACCAGTTAAAAACTTCCCTGCCACCACCTGTCGAGACCAGAATTTTGCGGGCAATGCGTATGAGAGGCACCAGACGGATTCCCCCTGATATGACGAGGTGCAATTCTAGCTTTTCGGAAAACTATGAGATTTATGTTTCACGCAGGCGTGAATATAGTCGGGTAGCACAGTAGCCATCAGAAATCGCAGTATTGATCTTTGGCTGAGCAAACGCTGACACACCACGCTCGTGGCCACGCTCCGCTGAATAGGGTCTTCGAACATGAGAAGCCACTTCGGACCGAGCTGGTTAATAAGGGCGCTCTAAGGAGCTCGTGCTGGAGGCTGCCACAGACTGCGATGTTTCCCCCATATCGATAAGTGAATAACAGGAAGTAATGCATCAGCAATAAATAATTTTAGAATAGTACTTAGAAACAGCAATATGCCAAGACGGAATACGTCAAAGTGTGTACACTGCGAAAGATGGGAAACCAAATCTTAGTGACTTGTTTACAAATTGTATTGACACCGTGAAACCACTGTGCTCTTTGCAAAATTGCGATATGTATTAGAGAAGATAATGGATACTGATGAATGAATGGAGAGCAGTCTACACGACATGTAAGTAGTGACGAATATAACACAAATATTGAAAAATATATCCATTTCAAGTTCCGGCTCATCAGAGAAATGGTCAATAGAATACAAGGGTGATCTTAAACTTGAATTTTTAAATGGTAAACAATAGTGAAACCTTGTTTCTTACCTTTTATGTACAAGAATGTTGTAGCACCGTAAATAAATTTTAACACAGGCAGAATAATGCAGTATGACGGCCATGTTTGCAGTATACTTCTTACTTGTGGAAAGATCACTGATGCGTTGGAAGTGACATAGCAGCAACATAGGCTGAGGAGTGAAAGTGGCTGGTGGCTGTGAAGGAGTAATGACAATTTAATAGTGGCACCATTTACTAACAACAATTCAACTGAGCAAGATCTTTGAACTATTAAGTTTCTCTTAAAGCAGTTATTTTAAAGAAGAACAGCAATACAAACAAAATCCTACTGGTTCAAAATTAATAATAATAAATCGCAAAGTAATAGTACAAAAATGTTCAGTAACTAAGTGTGGAAGTAAATCACTCTGCCCGTATGTCAAAAGTCTCGCAAACATTTAGTAGTTCTAAATCAAGAATATTCGGAATCCTCAATTAGACAATAATCTGCAATTTGCAAACCACGTTGCGTTCACCTCATATGCAGATGTGAAAGTACATCTTGTGGAATGAAAATCGCAAACAGTTGTATGTAAGAATCTTTATTTGGAACCAGAAACGGTTTCGCAGCTTAAAGTCACATCTTTTGGTGGGTGTATAAAATACACATATGAGACCCGAATCTGGCGATGGATAAGAGACTCAGCATTCACTGTCCACAAAATATTATTAACAAGCGATGATGGAGGAACCATTCGGCCTATTTAATATTTTACAGTACGCTTACTTGGCGTCTCATTGTTAGGCGTCTCATTGTTACCTGGAGAGTGAATGCTAGATCTTGCATCCATTTCCACATTTGGATCTGAAGAGGTTGAAAAACCGGCCAACCAGTTGCAAACAAATTATTTACTTAGCCTTTACCTAGGTTTCGATGTTCCTCAACATTATCTTCTTCAGAAAGAGTGGGACGTGTTACGCCACATGGCGGTAAATTACATTACCGGAAGCTAATCGCCATGGGGTGTAACAAGGCCCCCTCCTTCTGAAGTACTAGATAGTTTTAGAAATACCGAAACCTAGATCAAGTGTTAAGTAAATCTTTGGTTTGCAACTGATTGACTCATTTTTTTAACCTCTTAAAATTTATACATTTGCTGTTTCGCAACCCAGTTTAAGATTTTGACATTTGGATCTCATATGACATAATTTACATACCCATCAGAAGTCATGGCTTTAAGCTATGAAACCGGTTGTGGTTCCATATAAATGATCTTGCATTCATGTGTTTGCAATTTAAATTCCGTAAGATGAATCGGCAGTTTAACGCTGAAACTCTAACCTAAGAGGTATAAAATAATATTACCGTTAAAATATAACTTACACCGAATGAGTACAACATTACCAACTAGGTAAACCGCTGTAGGGGTGCCGAGCAGGGGTGTCTCGATGGTATTGTGTAGCCTGTAGAGTGTCTTTCGGCGCTAATAAAACTTGATTACAAGTTAACATTTATTTGTTCAGATTTACAGTTCAGTAAGCAGCCAATGCGAAGTGCATTAGTGTTAGGGCATGGTTACTTGGATATTGTCATTTCAGGAACGCTAAGCAGAGTGTGCTGGTACGTCTAATACATGGATGTCAGGTGCTAAACTGCAGTAATCATTGAACAATGATCATTGAATGAAGCATTTCGGTACAAGTACCATTGATCCTAATAACTAACTGACTCAGAGATGGAAACCTACAGTATTTACGGAGACGAGTGGGAGGTAATGATGTGAGGCTCCGTTTGTTATGGCCAAATGTATCCCACTTCTTTGCTCGTGATCAGAGGTGCTCGTTCCACTGCGTTTGCTTAACAATTCGTTATGGGATTTTACCTGCCTTGCCAAGTCTATGGAATGTTTTATTGCATACAATGTAAAGCTTGTTGCTTCACGTAACAAGAGCTAACCAATATATCTTGGTCTCACTCCCTCTCTCTACCGGTTGACATTTTGCTGAATGTGTAACTTATGCCTGGTGATTGATGCCAATGTAGGAACTCGTGCTTATGTACATGATTGACAGAGCTGATTGTATCTTTCTGCTGCATATATTCACCATCTCTGCCTGGTGTTGGTTGTAGCTGTGCTAGCGTGAACTTATGAAAAATTTTAATTTCTTCTCCTTTTCTACTCTGTGAAATATGCCTACGATACCAACTTAATCCGAAATATTTCATTAATTGAAAACCTTCCTAACACACACACACACGCACACACACACACACACACACATGCCATACATCAGTATGAATAACATCAGATCGTAAGACTATGACCACTTAACAGAGTTAAGCTGAAAAATAATATAACACCAAACTCAAAACATAAGATTTTAACAACAATTTTTTAGCGATTCAAACACGATTTTGCACTAACAAATTCCTACCACAAACAAATCTGACACGACAATAGTGGTTATCTGTTCTTAACACAATATAGTGGTTATCACTGCAACAAAACTGATTTAGATCCAACGTCAACTGAACACTCATACGTAATAGTACCAAAGTGGTAATCAATGCCGCCTACGCAGGTGATAGTAACTGTATTGACACCTCTCGTTATTTCATAACCTAACCAAAAATCTGTACACGTCAGAAAATAATTTCAACAATTCTCCTCTGTTATGCTGAAATAACCACAAGTCATCCAAAATGAGTAATGCAGCTCCCTCAGAGATCCGGTTACCGTAGAACAGAAGTACAGCTGTAAATATGTTATCCGCTTCTCTATTGGGTTGGTTAAGAGTGCGCCACGAACAACAGGAATAAGATCCACAATCCGTCCCCAATTACTTTCAAATAAATCTTTTGCAGTCATTTATTTCTGAAAATCATGCAACACAAGCTCCATAAGGATCACGTTTGGAAAATGTAAAAGTGTAATATAAATCAACAGTCCAATTTAAATAGTGTGACATGTGGGACTAAACTGGGCAGATATGTTCACTCCTCTAACGATATTGTGTCTGCATTCGCCTGTATTAAATAGTGAGCAATCAGCAACACAACCTCAAAATACAGCTGGATTGGTATCCACGAAGGTAAGCCACGAAATTCACAACAGCTGCACACCACAATGTTTGGCAGCTTTCTTGAGTAATGCTGACTATTGGGCTTATTACACAAATCACAGCCACATCTGTGCGCTCCAGACACAGTTTTCTCAGTAACCATCAAAACACCATTCTGCCCACTCCTCGCATGTTTGGCGCAGCACACTCAGCTTCACAGACATATGTGTCCAGACTAGGCTGCATCACTTCAGACACAATGAAAACATTGGCTACCCAGTCCTCCTAGATTGTGAGGCCGTCACTACATGTTGTCAGCAACCATCCAATGCCGCATTGTATCAGCCCTCGTTACCCAGGGTTACCCTCCCAGACAATGGGGTTCTGCTCCCTAACAGCAGCAGACGGTAATGTAAAATCTGCCACCCTATTCTCTTTGCATATGGGGCCGATTACTTGTGTCATCAGTTCCCAAAGGTTAATCTTTCCCAAGGTCAGGCTGCATGATTCAGCGTCTCTGCTGTTTAGTCACACAACTTTAAAATACAACTAAACCAATCCACACACACCATGCACTGCGCCCTCCATGGAACCGGTGCTGCACATGACACTCCGCCGCTGCCTACAGTTCCAGCGTTCAAGATTCGGCTGGACCGCGGTCACACTCAGAACTCCATAATGCTGCCGCACTCGTCGACTCGCCGTAGTGCTGTCTGAACTGTTGTGATGCCTTGCAAGCCATCTGCTGCTGTACAGGCATCATCAGCCTTTGCGAACATTGCCAAACGGGACACAATTACAGCACAATGCAAACATTTATGTACTTTTAATCTAATAAACTCATCTGGAACAAAAGGTCCCCGCTGTTATGAGCATAAAGACGCGAATTTTTCAAGAACGGCTGATCTACCCAAACTGGGAGCAGCCTGTCAGCTTTTTGACCTAGAACATAGTATTTGACACATCCTCAACTTGGACTATCAAGTGATGGGCGCAGTTGTTAACATAATGGACTCCTAATCAGAGAATGCAATGGGAAGATATTATTCCAGATATTCAGATTGAGATATCTGGTGATTTCCCGAAACCATTTAAGATGTACGCCGACATGTCTTCTATGGAAATGCTGGAGACCGTCCTTGCATTAAGACCCGTGGTCTAGGGGTAACGTCTTTGATTCATAATCAAACGTCTTCGGTCCCGGGTTCGATCCCCGCCACTGCCTGAATTTTGATAAGAAATAATCAGCATTGGCGGCCCAAGACTTCCGGCATAAGAGGTCAGCCTCATTCTGCCAACGGCCTTGTCAAAGTGGGCAGAGGCGTGGATAGAGGTTCAGGGCACTCTCTTGTCCTAGGGGTGGGAAATTGCCCCTAAAGGCGGAAGAATCAGCAATGATCAACGACATGAGGATGCAGAAGGCAATGGAAACCACTACATTAAAGACAAGTAACGTGTATCCACAGGACATGTGGCCTGTAATTGAAGAAGTGTCATGATGATCTCTCCATTGACAAAAGATTCCGGAATAGTCCCCCATTCGGATCTCCGGGAAGGGACTGCCAAGGGGGAGGTTACCATGAGAAAAAGATTGAATAATCAACGAAAGGATAACGTTCTACGAGTCGGGGCGTGGAAAGTCAGGAGCTTGAACGTGGTAGGGAAACTAGAAAATCTGAAAAGGGTTCAAATGGCTGTGAGCACTATGGGACTCAACTGCTGTGGTCATTAGTCCCCTAGAACTTAGAACTACTTAAACCTAACTAACCTAAGGACATCACACACATCCATGCCCGAGGCAGGATTCGAACCTGCGCCCGTAGCAGTCGCACGGTTCCTGCCTGCGCGCCTAGAACCGCGAGACCACCGCGGCTGGCTCTGAAAAGGGAAATGCAAAGGCTCAATCTAGATATAGTGAAGTGGAAGGAAGACAAGGATTTCTGGTCAGGTGAGTATCGGGTAATATCAACAGCAGCGGAAAACGGTATGACAGGTGTAGGATTCGTTATGAATAGGAAGGTAGGGCAGAGGGTGTGTTACTGCGAACTGTTCAGTGACCGGGTTGTTCTAATCAGAATCGGCAGCAGACCTACTCCGACAACGATAGTTCAGGTATACATGCCGACGTCGCAAGCTGAAGATGCACAGATAGAGAAAGTGTATGAGGATATTGAAAGGGTAATGCAGTAAGTAAAGGGGGACGAAAATCTAATAGTCATGGGCGACTGGAACGCAGTTGTAGGGGAAGGAGTAGAAAAAAGGTTACAGGAGAATATGGGCTTGGGACAAGGAATGAAAGAGGAGAAAGACTAATTGAGTTCTGTAACAAGTTTCAGCTAGTAATAGCGAATACCCTGTTCAAGAATCACAAGAGGATGAGATATACTTGGAAAAGGCCGGGGATACGGGAAGATTTCAATTAGATTACATCATGGTCAGACAGAGATTCCGAAATCAGGTACTGGATTGTAAGGCGTACCCAGGAGCAGATATAGACTCACAATATAGTAGTGATGAAGAGTAGGCTGAAGTTCAAGACATTAGACGGGAAGAATCAATACGCAAAGAAGTGGGATACGGAAGTACTAAGGATACAGCAATAAGGAATAGCGCAGTAGGCAGTACAGTTGAAGAAGAATGGACAGCTCTAAATGGGCCATAACAGAAGTTGGGAAGGAAAAAATAGGTACAAAGAAGGCAGCTGCGAAGAAACCATGGGTAACAGAAGAAATACTTCAGTTGATTGATGAAACGAGGAAGTACAAACATGTTCCGGGAAAATCAGGAACACAGAAATACAAGTCGCTGAGGAATGAAATAAATAGGAAGTGCAGGGAAGCTAAGACGAAATGGCTGCAGGAAAAATGTGAAGACATCGAAAAAGATATGATTGTCGGAAGGACAGAGTCGGCGTACAGGAAAGTCAAAACAACCTTTGGTGACATTAAAAGCAACGGTGGTAACATTAAGAGTGCAACGGGAATTCTACTGTTAAATGCAGAGGAGAGAGCAGATACGTGGAAAGAATACATTGAAAGCCTCAATGAGGGTGAAGATTTGTCTGATGTGATAGAAGAAGAAACAGGAGTCGATTTAGAAGAGATAGGGGATCCAGTATTAGAATCGGAATTTAAAAGAGCTTTGGAGGACTTACGGTCAAATAAGGCGGAAGGGATAGATAACATTCCATCAGAATTTCTAAAATCATTGGGGGAAGTGGCAACAAAACGACTATTCACGTTGGTGTGTAGAATATATGAGTCTGGCGACATACCATCTGACTTTCGGAAAAGCATCATCCACACAATTCCGAAGACGGCAAGAGCCGACAAGTGCGAGAATTGTCGCACAATCAGCTTAACAGCTCATGCATTGAAGCTGCTTACACGAATAATATACAGAAGAATGGAAAAGAAAATTGAGAATGCGCTAGGTGACGATCAGTTTGGCTTTAGGAAAAGTAAAGGGACGAGAGAGGCAATTCTGACGTTACGGCTAATAATGGAAGCAAGGCTAAAGAAAAATCAGGACACTTTCATAGGATTTGTCGACTTGGAAAATGCGTTCGACAATATAAAATGGTGCAAGCTGTTCGAGATTCTGAAAAAAGTAGGGGTAAGCTATAGGGAGAGACGGGTCATATACAATATGTACAACAACCAAGAGGGAATAATAAGAGTGGACGATCGAGAACGAAGTGCTCGTATTAAGAAGGGTATAAGACAAGGCTGTAGCCTTTCGCCCCTACTCTTCAATCTGTACATCGACGAAGCAATGATGGAAATAAAAGAAAGGTTCAGGAGTGGAATTAAAATACAAGGTGAAAGGATATCAATGATACGATTCGCTGATGACATTGCTATCCTAAGTGAAAGTGAAGAAGAATTAAATGATCTGCTGAACGGAATGAACAGTCTAAAAATGAGTACATAGTATGGTTTGAGAGTAAATCGGAGGAAGACGAAGGTAATGAGAAGTAGTAGAAATGAGAACAGTGAGAAACTAAACATCAGGATTGATGGTCACGAAGTCAGTGAAGTTAAGGAATTCTGCTACGTAGGCAGTAAAATAACCAATGACGGACGGAGCAAGGAGGACATCAAAAGCAGACTCGCTATGGCAAAAAAGGCATTTCTGGCCAAGAGAAGTCCACTAATATCAAATACCGGTCTTAATTTGAGGAAGAAATTTCTGAGGATGTACGTCTGGAGTACATAGAGTGAAACATAGACTGTGGGAAAACCGGAACAGAAGAGGATCCAAGCATTTGAGATGTGGTGCTATAGACGAATGTTGAAAAGTAGGTGGACTGATAAGGTAAGGAATGAGGAGGTTCCACGCAGAATCGGAGAGGAAAGGAATATGTGGAAAACACTGATAAGGAGAAGGGACAGGATGATAGGACATCTGCTAAGACATGAGGGAATTACTTCCGTGGTACTAGAGGGAGCTGTAGAGGGCAAAAAGTGTAGAGGAAGACAGAGATGGGAATACGTCAAGCAAATAATTAAGGACGTAGGTTGCAAGTGCTACTCTGAGATGAAGAGGTTAGCACAAGAAAGGAATTCGTGGCGGGCTGCATTAAACCAGTTAGTAGACTAATGACAAAAAAAAAAAAAAAAAAAAAAAATCTACTGACGTCAGTAGCTATGGATTGCTGTACCTCAGTCTTCTTTCCTTCATAATCTGCAGCAACAGCTGAGGTAGTAGACTCGTGTAACGATTGTAGCATGTTCTGCCAACAATGTGGCATGATTGGCAACACACGCTGTAGTGAATTACAATAGTGCTGTGAAAGGTAAACGTGAGGGTACATTGACTTGATGCTGATAACACCCGTTGCGGCTCCTTGTTTCTAGTGTCACACGTCAGAGACACTAAAAATATCAATGGTTTAACGTGCTATCTTTATTCTCGCGATAACTGTTCAATATGGTCAGATGTATACATTAGTTTTTTAGAAAATGAAACTTTCCTTTATCGGCCAATCACAGTGAAATTCATGCATGAGTAGTTTCATTATACACTCTATTTATCCCAAGTGTTTTAGAATGTATCGTGGCAGTTACTGCATGAGACAATGCAGGAGTTTGTGCATCGCTTTAGTCATTTAACAATTATCTACCACCCATGTCTCACAGACGGATGTGCAAGGTGGGTTGTGCTGAGAAATAACTAGCAAAAACAAATAAATTACATATATTTTATGATAAATAATCAGTTCAAGGAAAGTGGAATGACAATACCTTCAAGCCATAAAAGATTAAATCTTCGAGTCGATATCATAGTCAGGTAGGGGAAGGAGTTTCAAGTTTCGCTGGGATTGGGTTTGGAGAGCGTGAAATTGTAAAGTTAGGGGAATGTGTTGGTAAATTCACATTGGTGTGCGATGGTTGGTAATGTCAGATACATGATTAGGTGGCTGATGTCAGTCTTGTGGAAAGTGTCAGGTGTTTAATGTATGATATGTTTAATGTATAAGAAAAATTGAGGATGTAAACGTATAGGTTTTAAGTGGAGGAGGGTAGACGGATATGCCAAACAAGCTGGAGTTAAACATTTTGGAAGAAGTGAAAGAATTTAGGTGATATTGGTGTCTGTGAGTGTGTTAAAGGAATGCTAGTTGGACTAGATAATAGATTTATCGCTTCACTCTACTACAGAATTCTTGTGATATGGTTAGTAGGTGAAGTTTCCACGTTAGTTTGTGGTTGTGGAGCTCGACAGGACAGATATAAATGGTGAGGTGGTTGTCACGAGGGCAGAGCCCTGCTTTCGTTCTACAATTTTTGCATGTCTTGGAAGATTTGAAGTCGAAGAGCCAATGGTTAACAGTGAGTTGAAATCGTTGCGCTTTCTGGAGGGTGCATATGAGACTTGGAAGCCGGTCATCAAGTTTAAATGGTCTAAGCGAATAGAGGATCTATGCATATCGATAGTAGAGTTAGGATTAACCCTTCAGGCATCCCCTTGTGGAATGGAAGGTGCGGAAATAGGTGCTGTTTATGGGTTTCACTGGACATACAGTTGGATAGAAGGAATGCAAGATGATGTACCCAATATATTGGGAATTTGAGAAGGAAACAGTAATGCCAAATATGACCGTATTCCTTGTCTCCTTTGAGAAACACAGAGAGGACAGATTTACACTTATTAAGTAAGTGAGGTAAGAGGTGAGTAAGGTACGCTTAATCATCGTCGGAGAATGGTGAGGAGCCGCACAGTTGACTTTGAGGGGTAGGTGCACTTCAGGTGCAAATGGATTCTTGTGGAGCTGATAGTTTGAAATAACTGTCCCTCTAAATGGGATACAACAGACGAACAACCACACTATAGAGAACCTCCTCCTTGCGGCAGCGTGCAGAAGTCATCGTACTATACGTATGATTCTCTCCTCACTGTAGCTGGCCGGTGTGGCCGAACGGTTCTAGGCGCTTCAGTCTGGAGCCACGCGGCCGCTACGGTCACAGGTTCGAATCCTGCCTTGGGCATGGATGTGTGTGATGTCCTTTGGTTACTTAGGTTAAAGTAGTTCTAATTTCTACGGGACTGATGACCTCAGATGTTAAGTCCCATAGTGCTCAGATCCATTTGAACCTCTCCTCACTGTATGACACTGAGAGCTGAGATTGGCGTAGGTAAATGTGCACACGAACCATGATCTGCTGAACTGATGAGCCGCGACGCTAGCGAAGCGTACGAGCGCGTCGAGATTCACGTGAGTCACTGTTTGCCATCGTCCAAAAGGGAAACACTAATAGGTTTGCGTGGGGTAAATTGGCTCCATTGATGTGTATATCAATGTCTGTCACTATCGAACGATATACAAATCTAGTCAATAATCATGTGCATCCGTTTGCTTGCCTACAGAATTCAGTAATAGGATTTTCTATGATCTGGTACACACGATCACACTGTTCAAGCCCCAACAAATACATCGCTGCCCTGTAACGTACTACGATGTCCATCGAACATACTAGCTAAAGTCGTGAGCTGTAGAAAAACTTTCCATAGCTTCAATCATAATAAACCTATAAGCGACAGCTTCTCCTATCGATCCGCCAAATTAATTTTAGTTGAACACTGTCCTTCCAAGTAATCAGCGAGGCACCTGTACCACTATACTTTAGGAGAGAGAGAGCATATTCACAGAAAAATGTCGTGATATTTGTGCCCGCAGGAGGCGTCGTGTCCTACTCGATCCCAGAGGACACGGTGGCGGTGTCGCAGGAGCTGTCGGACGCCACGTATGATGGGGAGCACCGCGGCGGCATGCTGGTCGGCGGGCTCGGCCGCCTCGTGGACGGACAGCTGGGCGCCGACAACTTCCGCATCGACGTCGGATACGGCAGAGGTCTGAACTTTCACTCTCCACATTGTTGTCTCCTTTTCCGTCTCTACTTTACAGGTTATGGGACTCGCCAATGATAAGTGTATGCTTGTTGTCTACAATGATGAGACAAAACATTATGACCAGTGCTCAAAAGCCAGAACGAACGCTACCAGGTCGCGGTGCTGGCACGTAACACAGTAAGGAAGTTATATAAAATGAGCAGAGACGCCGGCCGGGGTGGCCGAGCGGTTCTAGGCGCTACAGTCTGGAACCGCGCGACCGCTACGGTCGCAGGTTTGAATCCTACCTCTGGCATGGATGTGTGTTATGTCTTTAGGTTAGTTAGGTTTAAGTAGTTCTAAGTTCTAGGGGACTGATGACCTTAGAAGTTAAGTCCCATAGTGCTCAGAGCCATTTCAACCATTTTGAGCAGAGACAAATAGAAACTTATTCTAGCAATGCTACGATAGGTACCGCAAATGGTAAGGTACGCTAACACATACGACTTCAAGAAATGGCAGATTCTCATCGTTACAGTGCCTGGTATAAAATATTTCGCAAACGGCAAGAGTGCTGGCTGTTAGCGTGCTACCGTCGTAAGTATCTGTGCAAAGTAGTTGAAGGTCAGTAAAACCACGACTGGCGACGAGGTGTAGGACCCCCGCACTTCATCACACAACGTGAAAGTCTGTTCTATGAAGCAGAATAGGTGGCGAAGTGTGGAAGATCAGACACGGAGTATAGTGCTGGAGCAGGGTCAAGCTTTTCGGAACACATCGTTCAGCGAACACTGTTGAACATAGGGATCTGCCGCAGGTTATTGCTGTGTGTTCTAAAACGACATCGATTACGATTGCAATACGTACGGGATCATCGAAACTCGACGGTGGATCAGTGAAAACAAGTGTCTGAGTCGGATGAATCACGTTTCTTGTTATACCACGTCGATAGTCGTGTCCCAATAGGCAGCCATCGAGTAGAACATCTGCTCGAGACAAGCATCGCGCCACCGACGCAGCTACGTGATGGAAGTATTTTGGTATTGGGGCTTCCATGGGAGCTGTGGTAGTAATCAAAGGCACCATGATACCTGTGGAGTAGGTGAACAACAACGCGGAACACTTGGATCGTTTCATGATTGATGTCTTCCCCGATGGCGACGGAACCTTCCAGCAGGATGAGTGTCTCTGAGACCAGAATCATGTGACAGTGGTTTGGCGCCATGACAGTGAACTTACGTTGACATCCTGTCGGCAATATTAGCCTGATCTCAACTAGATTGAGTATTTCTTGGACTCTGAAGGGGCTCCAGGTCCGCGTAATTTACAAGAATTGCAAGACCTGAGCATAGACGTATGGTGCCACGTGCCTCCAGAAACTATCGGTGATTTGTAGAATTTACGCGACGGAGAATCCCGGCTGTACGGATTAACACGCTATTAAGCATGTGATCA
This sequence comes from Schistocerca serialis cubense, assembly GCF_023864345.2. NCBI lineage: Eukaryota > Metazoa > Arthropoda > Insecta > Orthoptera > Acrididae > Schistocerca > Schistocerca serialis. The sequence goes on from NC_064638.1 coordinate 987,130,289, forward strand.
GAAAGTTTTGTGCTATCATTTTCTTCTGGGTTGACACCAGAGCCTCGATAAATTAGGAGGAAGATACCATTCTACAGATTTTGTATTTTAAAACTTTACTTCATAAGCACTTCTAGGTTATAGAGTAGCTCTTTATAAAATGCATCTGCAACAGATGTGAATATATAATCCTCAAACGTATGTGGCGTGCCATGCCTAATAGTGGATAGTTGTCAAAGTGCGCAAATATAAGTCACAGGATTTATGTTTGACGAGGATGATATATACACACATCCCTTATACACTCCTGGAAATTGAAATAAGAACACCGTGAATTCATTGTCCCAGGAAGGGGAAACTTTATTGACACATTCCTGGGGTCAGATACATCACATGATCACACTGACAGAACCACAGGCACATAGACACAGGCAACAGAGCATGCACAATGTCGGCACTAGTACAGTGTATATCCACCTTTCGCAGCAGTGCAGCCTGCTATTCACCCATGGAGACGATCATAGAGATGCTGGATGTAGTCCTGTGGAACGGCTTGCCATGCCATTTCCACCTGGCGCCTCAGTTGGACCAGCGTTCGTGCCGGACGTGCAGACCGCGTGAGACGACGCTTCATCCAGTCCCAAACATGCTCAATGCGGGACAGATCCGGAGATCTTGCTGGCCAGGGTAGTTGACTTACACCTTCTAGAGCACGTTGGGTGGCACGGGATACATGCAGACGTGCATTGTCCTGTTGGAACAGCAAGTTCCCTTGCCGGTCTAGGAATGGTAGAACGATGGGTTCGATGACGGTTTGGATGTACCGTGCACTATTCAGTGTCCCCTCGACGATCACCAGTGGTGTACGGCCAGTGTAGGAGATCGCTCCCCACACCATGATGCCGGGTGTTGGCCCTGTGTGCCTCGGTCGTATGCAGTCCTGATTGTGGCGCTCACTTGCACGGCGCCAAACACGCATACGACCATCATTGGCACCAAGGCAGAAGCGACTCTCATCGCTGAAGACGACACGTCTCCATTCGTCCCTCCATTCACGCCTGTCGCGACACCACTGGAGGCGGGCTGCACGATGTTGGGGCGTGAGCGGAAGACGGCCTAACGATGTGCGGGACCGTAGCCCAGCTTCATGGAGACGGTTGCGAATGGTCCTCGCCGATACCCCAGGAGCAACAGTGTCCCTAATTTGCTGGGAAGTGGCGGTGCGGTCCCCTACGGCACTGCGTAGGATCCTACGGTCTTGGCGTGCATCCGTGCGTCGCTGCGGTCCGGTCCCAGGTCGACGGGCACGTGCACCTTCCGCCGACCACTGGCGACAACATCGATGTACTGTGGAGACCTCACGCCCCACGTGTTGAGCAATTCGGCGGTACGTCCACCCGGCCTCCCGCATGCCCACAATACGCCCTCGCTCAAAGTCCGTCAACTGCACATACGGTATGCTGCTCAGCTAGCGCCATTCGACGGCCAACACCGCGGGTCCTGGTGTGTCCGCTGTGCCGTGCGTGTGATCATTGCTTGTACAGCCCTCTCGCAGTGTCCGGAGCAAGTATGTTGGGTCTGACACACCGGTGTCAATGTGTTCTTTTTTCCATTTCCAGGAGTGTAGTTGTACCTGAGCCGCACTCGAATATAACAGTACATAATGACGTTCAGTTTTAAAATTCACCCTAGTGGGCCGAAAATGAAGTCTGCTGGGCCAATGTCTCCCTTCTAAATCTGAGTCTTCTGTGAATTTCGAATTTTTTTCATAACAGCGCTATACTTCCTAATATCACGTCAGACCTCGTTTTCTGCTGCGTAGTGCATCTAATCGACGTGCCATGGACTCAATAAGTCGTTGGAACTCCCCAGCAGAAATACTGAACCATGCTGCTTCTGTAGCACTCCAGTGCATGATTTTGTGCTCGAATTGACATCTCGATAACGTCCCAAAAGTTCGATGGGATTCATGTTGGGCCATCTGGGTGGCGAAACATTCGTTCAGAATGTTCTTCAAACCAATAATTAAAAACTGTTGCCCAGTGAAATGGCGCATTCACATTCATAAAAGTTCCATTGTTGTTTGGCAACATGAAGTCGATTAACGGCTTCAGCCGCGAGGGGGTAGCCGCGCGCTCTCAGGCCGCTTGTCACGGTCCGTGCGGCTCCCCCCGTCGGAAGTTAGAGTCCTCCTTCGGGAATGGGTGTGTGTGTGTTGTCCATAGCGAAAGTTAGATTAAGTAGTGTGTGAGCTTAGGGACCGATGACCTTCGCGGTTTGGTTCCGTAAGACCTTAGCAGAAATTTCCAAATGGCTTCAGATGGTCTCCAAGTTACCGAACGTAATCATTTCAGTCAATGATCGGTTCAGTTGTTCCAGAGGATCCATTTCATTCCATGTAAACACAGCCCACACCATTATGGAGCTACCACCAGCTTGCATATTTCCTTGTTGACACTTGGATACATGACTTATAGGGTCTACGGCACACTAGAACCCTACCTTCAGCTCTTACCAACGGAAGTCGGGATTCAGCCGACGAGGCCACCGTTTTCAGTCGTCTAGGGTCCAGTCGATATGGTCACGGGCTCAGGACAGACGCTGCAGGTGATGTCGTGCTGTTAACAACGGCACTCAGTCTGTCGTCTGCTGCTATGGCCCATTAACGCCAAATTCCACCGCACTATGCTAACGGATACGTTCCTCGTACGTTCCACATCGATTATTGAGGTTAGTTCACGCAAACGCTGCAGCTTTTAGTCTTTAAATGAAGGCTGTTGAGCACTACGTTCTCCCTGCTGAAAGATATTGACTGAAATTTGCTATTCTTGGCACACTCTTGGCACTGTGGGTCTCGAAATAGGGAATTCCGTAACGATTTCAGCAGCGAAATTTCCAATACATCTAGTTCCAACCACTATTCGCTCTTCAAAGTCTATTAATTGATGTCGTGCGACCATAATCACAACGGAAACCTTTTCACGTGAATCACCTTAATACGAATTACAGCTCCAACAATGCAGTGCCCTTTTATACATTTTGTGAGCGATAGAATCGCCATCTGTATACGTGCATTTCGCTATCCCATGACTTTTGTCACCTCAGTATATTTTAACTGCTCGTACGCCATCTACTACATGGTCCGCAAAACTTCACATTTTCGTGGGAGCAGGAGAATCTGTATACGTGCATGTCGCTATCCCGTGACTTTTGTCACCTCAGTGTATTTTAACTGCTCGTGCACCATGTACTACACGGTCACGGTCAGCAAAACTTCACATTTTTGTGGGAGCAAAAGAATCTGTGGAAATTGGATAACTTTGGACCGGTCCCCTCTCGCCATTCTTCACTAGGAAACGGCGCAATAGCAGCACTCTAGTAAGCACTATGAATGCAGTGGTGATTGATTGTGGTACAATGAATGCCCTGTGAACAGCAGACGGGATTATTCTCCCCTGCCACTGCAGCATGATTACGCTCCCAGCATATTTTGGGGAGTGAGTCAAGTAGTATTATGTGAAAAAGTACCGTACCTCTAAAGTGCTTGAATTCCTGTCATTGTGTCGGGGGTAGATTGGAAGTAGACGTTCCACATCTGCACGCTTCAATTTTGATTTATTTCTCTAGGTGATTTTAGTTTGGCAGCGACCAGCTGTGACGCCGGTTCACAGTCTGATAACTTGTCTCAGAGCAGAAGTAAGTGCCTCAAAGTGGATTACAACCCCAAAATTTCTGGGTAATCGGTTAAGTGTTGTTTAGATTAATAAGAGCATACGTAATTTTAAGTTAGTTTAATGAAAATACGTTATTATTAGTACGGCAATGCGATTACTCGAAGGTTTTTGCCGAATCGTTCAACAACTGGACAGTACATTACGATTGCAATTTTCAATGTTTCACATTAAATGTATAGGCATGATATATAGGAAATGAATAGATGATTGAAGTGTAGGCTATTTCCCATTAAGCGCTGGCAAAACTTGAAGATGTATGGAGATAGCCGGAACCCGAATATTAGCTAGATATATTTACATAAGAAGTAACGCATTACATTTCTTTGTTTTGTTTCATTATTTACCTTGATGTATATTCTATATAGCTAATTATATTTTCTTTGTACTTACTTACTACTGAGTTATATTTTTTAGTTTAATAGCTTAATATTGCATTATTGGAGTTAAGAAAAAAAGACTGCAGTTACGTAGAGAATTTTCAATGGACTATCTACTTCAGAAACAAAGGGAAGCATGTATTATGAACGTCACAAATAAATAAATACACTATCAACTATATAGACACTTAAATAATATGTAGACATATGGCTGAGGAGAGTCCATTTTAAGAATAAATACTTTGTCAGCTACGGACTACTCACTAAAATTGTTCCTAAAAAGTAATGTACATGATAATGAGAGATACAGTAATAAGCCTAGTAAATATTTATGAAAGAGCTGTATGTTAAATTACGCTGTTGTACTTGAGTTAAGTATGAGTATTATAATGCTTTTGTTGATAATTCAATGCCATATTACGTTCAATTGTTAGAGAGCAGCCATTAAACGTTTAACGTCACGTGTAGCTTATAGCATGGAAAGAACCTTTCCTTATTCAGACTTTTGTCGGTGGAGGGCTTAATAGTCGTCTGTATATATACCGAATCTGATTAAGCTGATGTGCAGTTTTCGGGGGTATTTAAGAACAATTACATCGGAGTAAACGAACTGAAATGTCAACATTTTAAACATGGCTGATTACTGGGTAATCGGTAACAGCGACTGTTAAAAATCTTCACGGTAAATGATAACAGCCAAACAGTTGCAGGATAAAGATTTATTGAAGTCCTTGACCACGGTTACGGTACATCTAAATATACCTTCATCAGAATCAAAAATACACCTGAACAGGAAGACGCCTTCATTAGCGAAAAAATAGCAACATAACTAAGACAGAAGAAAAGACAAACACTTATAGCGATAAGTAACCATAAAATTACCAATGTATTACAAGCACAAAAACTTTTAGTCACTTAGTAAAATCACATCCAGCAGTGGATATGCATAAAACAATCATGGCAAAGGTGTCACCAGTAGTTAAGATTAAAATATGACCTACATCTGTAGAGCATAATTATGAAAGATGGTCGATACAAACGCAGCATACTTTCAGTACTTAGCCTGTGAACTATAGTGAAGAGGGTGTGGGAGCACTAGGGCAGACAGTTCCACCGAGAGAGGGCACTTGTGGTATGCGCGAGACACTCGCGCACATTAAAACCCGGGATACATACTCATGCGCGAGTGTTATTTGTGTTGCGTATGATATGAAGTTATGGAATAATGGAAAACCACACGAAAGGTATGTTCTTAAGACATTGTAATGATGGCTCACGAACGTGATCAATAGACCAGTGTATGTACAGACCATCATCAAAAGCGTAACAAACTATCACACTATGTCACTCTGCAGGTAGATGTAGTTCTTAAACACGGTGTATAACCAGCTCTTTTCCCCTTGTAAGCTAAATTCTGACAACGAATATTCTTTCCATCACTAGAATTCCAACCGACTACTTATGAACCGATAACTACGAAAAATTGGAAATTTGTGGTAAGGTCTTACGGGACCAAACTGCTGAGGTCATTGGTCCCTAAGCGCACACAGTACTTAAACCAACTAACTTACGCTAAGGACAACACACACACCCATGCCCGAGGGAGGACTGGAACCGCCGACGGGGAGAGTCGCGCGGACCGAGACAAGGTGCCTCAGAGTGCTCGGGAGAGCTACGACACAAGTGTTGCATTTCGTTTACTGTTTGGTTTTCAGGTAACATTCTCATTATAGTAAAACACAAATATCTTTCTCTTACACTTGGAAAACTGGTTTACAGCCCGCAGATGGAGGAATGTCGTCGGTCTAAGCGTGCTATTTGGGAAAATCATCACCAACTCTAGCAAAAGAAGTTCAAAACTGGCGACAGGAAAACAGGAGTCCGAGCTGTTGCGTGCACGTAACATAGCGTCAACAAATGTGATCATTAAATGTCATGTCTTATAGTGTTACGGCCGTTACATGAGAATTGCTTCACCGTGGGTGTTGGCGACCGTAAATAATGCTGGCCTTTCTCCCGTAACAGGTAACGCCTGGGTTGGCTGGACTAACGAATCTTTCCCCAGCGGCTACGTTGACCTCGTATTCGAGTTCGACCAAGTGCGTAACTTCAGCGCTGTGCAGATCTTTGCCAACAACTTCTTCCTCAGAGATGTTCAGGTTCGTATAAATATGCACGTTACTTTGCAACTAATTTTCATAGGCCCTAAGAAACTCTATGTAGATATCATTTCATGTGCCAGAATTATAAGGATCGGCAGCACACTCGATGAAAAATCAATAGTAAATTGCTTTCATTATTCATTTCGAGAAGTGGAATACGAATTTCTGCTTAACTGTAGAACTGGGAGTGGTACAGCTGTTGAATAAAAAAGTATTCTATGTACGACTGGCGAAGGAAAGAGAATAATAGAAATAGATTTAAGCAAGTAAAAGTGTCCTCGTGAGACAGGGTATTGGTGTAGAACAGGGGGACAAAATGTTTGTGTGGAACACAGCCCTGGACACAAATGAAACGTGAATGATGCGAACATCTGGTGAGGAGAAACAGTAAGAGTTTTATATGTGGCTGTACGCAATAATGTTCATAATTGGTAAATCAGATGCAAAACGAGGAGATACGATATTAAATGAGCAAAGATATAGGTCTACCGAAGACCGTCCCCAGAGGAGGGATAAAATAAGTAGTACATGTCATACTACAACTGAGGTTACTTAATGTAGCACTATAATGAGCACTAGAGAGTGAAATTTATACCAGCACAAAATAGCACTAAAATGCGGAACAGCCCATAGTGGGTGTGAGATGTGGTAGACATGAAAATCTTAGCATTATATTATTGCAGCGCTTGTGTATAATACGATGAAGCACGGCGTCAAGCCAGTGGAAAGAATTAATGATTAAAAGAGAAGAAAAACATGATCTAAAAATATCCATCTTATCCTTTGTCTGTTCATTGTCAAGTCAGTGACGCTGACAGTGACACCTGCAATTTAAGTAAAATTACAGAATCAGTTCCAGCTAAATAGATAGTCTACGTCTTTCTTCCTTATGGGGAGTTTTCACCAGCGTGTTCACAGGTAAAATACTTTATATTACCACGATATCGCAGTAATGGGCCAGGGAGGAGACCTCACTTACTGAAGTGAAATGTCCACGTTCCAAGTGCATTTTATAATGTATCGCATCATATCATACATTTCTGGCACGAGGGTTCGAAAGAAAAATATGAGAAAATAAAATTCCTCAACAAGCAGCCGTAATACAGACTACACAGACTAATGTATGGAACACGTTTCATCACACTCATTCCCTAGAAAATATCTCTTACGACTAAAGGCAAGATTTCGGACGCACCGATTGCAGGCGTCTTCAGGTAGTGGACACTTTCCTTTTATGTTACAAAGCCAGCTTCACCTCGAAGCTTCAGTAACATCTCCTCCTGGTCGAATTGCAGCTAACATCGTATCTCTTCCGAGCGTCTTCCTGCAGGGCAAAAAAATATTATTTTCTTATTTGCAGCCAAATTGACGCAGCAGTAGTACTTTAATTTTCTTTTAATTTCCACAAACAGTTTCTGGCCTCAAGACCATTTTCCAGTGGCTCTCTGAACGATATTAAAAACCAAATACAATGGAATAGATTGCAACAAAAATAATAAAAAAGTCAGATAACAAGTAACGTTGCACAATAACAAGAAATTAACAAAAAACATCGTAAAAAAAACAAACATTTAAATTAAATAATATTTTTGTGGCAACTCGATCACTAACATAATCAAAACAGCTTAGTAAAATAAGTAATCCATAATTTAAGAAAATAATAAATAGTACCTGAAATTACATGACTGTCGTAGTAACAGTACACATACTGGTGAGATCTGTGAAATGGTACTTAAATGGGGGAGTGGCAGGCTACAATGATCCATATGATGGACAACAAATTAATTATTTTCTCATTGTTCTACGCTAATGTCAAATTTACATTAACACCGGAGACATTAGAAAGCAAATACTTGTACTGGATCACGTTGAAATTCTTCTGTTGCAAACAATTCAGTGTGTTTCAAAAACATCCACCTGATATCACAAGAGGATACGTCCCATACGAATGAACATAGAAGTATAGATTAAATTTTAACTTTGGCTTAGAAGTACAAGGTTTATATCTACAAAAAACTCTCTTGTTTTACAGGGGCATGTCTTATACATAAATGCGAAAGCTAGGGGTGCATTTTATAGTTACATTTAGCAAAAAATTTTCACTTAGCTATCAGAAGTGTTCAACATGACCCTCAGTGGACGCACAACAAACCAGCAGATGATTATCAAATTCGTTCCATGCTCTTGTGATCATGTCTGCAGTTACTGCATTCACTGCTCTTTCTATACGACGTCGCAGCTTGCTCAAAACTGCTGGAAGGAGAGACGCATAGACAGTGTAGTGCCGTAATGTCAGCGAAACTCACACCGAAATGCTTTAACTGAACTGCACATTTTGGTATGGAGGAGCTAAACACCTTTTTATAAATGTATTAACCTCATTTCGACTCGCTTCTCATTTGTCAAGCGGGCCTATCAGGAAAAGGTAGGTGACATGCACCAAGCGGAATATTTATTTTGGGTGTGTAAGTTAAAATTTACTCATTGTTTCTTTCTTCATTCATATGATGGGTGTAATTTTGTGAAATCTAAGAATCTGTTCGAAAAAGGTTGTACCTCACCTCCAGCTGTGTCCACAGCAGTGTATTATCATTAATAATAACGCATGATATGCTTAGGCTATCGTACAAATAGCATAGAGAGCTGCATGAAACCAGTCCTTGGACTGAAGATCGCAGCAACACATCGTACAAATAGCGGATGTTCTTCTGGACCTCGCTAAAATCGAAGTACGCAAAATAGAACGCATTTGGAAAATGCAGTTTTTAGTTTAGTGGTTCCGTTATCCTCCAGTGTACAATTTTTATTGTGTCACCGTATCGAATAACAATACACTTCTCGATGAGTCATTGCCATATGTCGTATAAAAGGTGTTCCTCTTCCCGTCGGGAACAACAGGTTGCCTCCATGTCATATAGGTGTTCCGGCGGGCTCTGGTGTCCTTCAGCGTGGGCGGGCAGGTGTTTCCGGGCCGGCCCATCAGCTTCACGTACATGCCGGACATGGTGCTGGAGAACGCGCGCTACGTCACCATCCGGCTGCATGGCCGTCTGGGCCGCTTCGTCAGACTGCGGCTCCTCTTCGCCGCCCGCTGGATCATGATCAGCGAGGTCACCTTCGATTCAGGTCAGCCTTCTGAAGTCAATGCAATAATGCTACATTCTAGACATTTAATTTTATTACTGTTGCTGTACTCGTGACACCGCAGAGGGGTCGAAACGTCGATTATTCTAGAAGGAAATAAAATGCGGCCGGACAATCCACAAAATTTTAACTTCAGTGACAACGGCCACGAAAGCCTGATGACTGTCTCTCTCCGAAGTATGACCATGAGCTGCAAGTTGCACGTCCCCTGGGCATACTGTGTTGCGATGTCTCTGTTGTCCAGCAATCTGTTGTCCACGGGTCGTGATAGCACTTCGCCAGTATCCTCTGCCTACATCCCAGCTGTTGTCATGAGTCAAATCGTCAGAGCCAGTCAAACTATCCTATGATCATTTCATTATGTAGTCCATCAGGAAGAACGCATGCCTACCCTTCTTGCCATACTTTTTTTCCTGGGTCTATATCGTCACCACTCTTTTTGTTCTCCATGTCGCTGCACTACAGCCAACGGTACGATCTGTTGGCATTATGCTCTCGCGTCCCTCATTCCAATATATCGATCTCTTTCCGAAGTACGACCATGAGTTGCAGGCGCACGACCCCTGGCCATACTGTGTTCCGATGTCCAGCTGAAGAGTTCCATTAAAGTTGTGTATATCTAATAGTAATATTTCGTTTTCTTCATACGGCAACAAGCATCCCTTCAGAGCGTTCGATACGGGAGCTGTCATTTCTGGAAATTTTCTTATTGGGTCGTTTATATACACGCTGATTCATGGCGTACCTCCACTTCAGTTACTTAAATACAGTAGAACGGCATTTGTCTTCTATTTTCATCATTATGACAACCATGTGATCAAATGCTTTTACAGTTTTCATAGTTTCGCTTATGTACTCCAATATAGAGGTTGATATTATGAGGTGTGGGCGTCTGAATCTACTTAAACGTTTAGTGAAGTTCGATGATTGCTTAAACATTGTTATCATAGCAGTGGAAGACCCTGCTTTTTAAATCTGTTCATTTGTTTGCCTTTCTACAGGCACGCATCAGTTTTATATGACAGTCGGAGCGAATGATTTGTTTATATGTTTATGGCACACCTAACCTCTAGTGGTGCACTGTCCACCGATATGTGTCATTTTTATGAATGACATGTGTTCTGAAAACCCAATGGTACTTACGAATAACCTTGTTCTTATTATTTTTCAGTAATTTCAATTGATTTCGAAGCCAACTGGCGTCAACACCAGTCACCTGCATATGAAAACAAAATCGTCTCCCAAAGGCTACCTTCTGAGCTTAACCGATTTGATACTAATATTCATAGTGCCAAGTTCCGAAATAGTATTTCGTTTTCTCCACTAGTCAGTTTCAAAGGCTGCTCAAAATCGTAACACAACACGCACTTGCCATAATAATAAAAATAAATCCCCCTGATATTGAAGGCTTCAAACTTTGAAACGTGTTGTGGAAGTAAATTAAACAGTGACTGAAAACAGTAAACATCATGCTGCACTCACTATACAGTGGTTTGAGAATAAAACCATTTGGTATTGATATGGGCTGTTAATAGAGGAAAACGAACAACACAGCTTTTTACACACAAAAGTAATAGGAAGTGTAGAGCTGTTTTCCATTTCCAGTAGTTAAAAAGATTACTTTTATAAACTTTTCTCACACTTCGGAGTAGATTATACTGTCTCAGAAGAAGCTGAGAGCATCGTGGTGTAGTGGTTATGATACTAAACTGTTGAATGGAGGGTCATGAATTCAAAAGTCATCTGGACTGTGAAGTTTTAATTTCTATATTCGGTTAGAGTACATTCTAGAAGTATCCACAAATGTCAAGAATCATTGTACTGGAATGTTCTGTAGCCGTATATACAGGGTGTTACAAAAAGGAACGGCCAAACTTTCAGGAAACATTCCTCACACACAAATAAAGAAAAGATGTTATGTGGACATGGATCTGGAAACGCTTAATTTCCATGTTAGAGCTCATTTTAGTTTCGTCAGTATATACTGTACTTCCTCGATTCACCGCCAGTTGGCCCAATTGAAGGAAGGTAATGTTGACTTCGGTGCTTGTGTTGAAATGCGACTCATTGCTCTACAGTACTAGCATCAAGCACATCAGTACGTTGCAACAACAGGTTAGTGTTCACCACGAACGTGGTTTTGCAGTCAGTGCAATGTTTACAAATGCGGAGTTGGCAGATGCCCATTTGATGCATGGATTAGCACGGGGCAATAGCCGTGGCGCGGTACGTTTGTATCGAGACAGATTTCCAGAACGAAGGTGTCCCGACAGGAAGACGTTCGAAGCAATTGATCGGCGTCTTAGGGAGCACGGAACATTCCAGCCTATGACTCGCGACTGGGGAAGACCTAGAACGACGAGGACACCTGCAATGGACGAGGCAAGTCTTCGTGCAGTTGACGATAACCCTAATGTCAGCGTCAGAGAAGTTGATGCTGTACAAGGTTACGTTGACCACGTCACTGTATGGAGAGTGCTACGAGAGAACCAGTTGTCTCCGTACCATGTACAACGTGTGCAGGCACTATCAGCAGCTGATTGGCCTCCACGGATACACTTCTGCGAGTGGTTCACCCACCAATGTGTCAATCCTCATTTCAGTGCAAATGTTCTCTTTACAGATGAGAATTCATTCCAACGTGATCAAATTGTAAATTTTCACAATCAACATGTGTGGGCTGACGAGAATCCGCACGCAATTGTGCAATCACGTCATCAACACAGATTTTCTGTGAACGTTTGGGCAGGTGTTGTTGGTGATGTCTTGATTGGGCCACACGTTCTTCCACCTACGCTCAATGGAGCACGTTATCATGATTTCATACGGGATACTCTACCTGTGCTGCTAGAACATGTGCCTTTACAAGTACGACACAACATGTGGTTCATGCACGATGGAGCTCCTGCACATTTCAGTCGAAGTGTTCGTACGATTCTCAACAACAGATTCGGTGACCCATGGATTGGTAGAGGCGGACCAATTCCATGGTCTCCACGCTCTCCTGACCTCAACCCTCTTGACTTTCATTTATGGGTGCATTTGAAAGCTCTTGTCTACGCAACCCCGGTACCACATGTAGAGACTCTTCGTGCTCGTATTGTGGACGGCTGTGATACAATACGCCATTCTCCAGGGCTGCATCAGCGCATCAGGGATTCCATGCGACGGAGGATGGATGCATGTATCCTCGCTAACTGAGGACATTTTGAACATTTCCTGTAACAAAGTGTTTGAAGTCACTCTGGTACGTTCTGTTGCTGTGTGTTTCCATTCCACGATTCATGTGATTTGAAGAGAAGTAATAAAATGAGCTCTAACATGGAAAGTAAGCGTTTCCGGACGCATGTCCACATAACATATTTTCTTTCTTAGTGTGTGAGGAATGTTTCCTGAAAGATTGGCCGTACCTTTTTGTGACACCCTGTACACTGTATGTGTTCTGGCTGGAGGCACATCGCTCTGCGCTCTTGTATGTGCAAGTGCTGAATAAACCTTCGTTAAGTGAAGTTAGTGTTCGTCATTCATCTAATTATACCTTCTTCTACGTGGCAATATTATAACATTAATTTCAAGATCTTTTTGATGTGTAACCAAACTACAGATTTTAGATATATCGATTAATGTCTCTATTGATTTACGCAAAAGTTCCTTCAGTAACATAGCGATTTTGGTGTGTTCTAGAATTATTGATGAATGAATATTTTATAAGTTACTTCGTTATTTCCTCCTCATCTACATCATGATCAAGAGCAAAATTCATCTTTAATGTAAAGCGCTACATCAGCAAGATAAATATAATTTGAAACTTAATTATTCCTTCGTTTCTACAGTTCCTGTGTCGGGCAACTTCACCTCTGAAACTGATTCTGATGCGGAGATCGTTGGACCGGAGGAGCTTTACTATGAGGAAGAAGAAATCGTCTCTGAGCATCTCGAAACGGGTAACTCTTGATTTAAGCAAAACAGAGAATGGTTACGAGCACTTTCACTCTCATAACTATATATCTGAGTCTCCTATAAAACTACTTTCATACCTTCTAGTCCCACCTGTGGTCTAGAGATAGCGTTTTCGATTAATAGCCAAAACGTTTTCCGCTCCGGGTTCGAAACCTGTCATTGCATATACGAAGGTTGACTGAAAAGTAATGCCTCCACCTTCGTAACTCTTCAACAGTTTGCAGCATTGGTATGCGACAGGTACTCACTTGTTCCATAGCCTCTTCTCTACAGCTCCAGTTGTCGGGAAGCCTTAGCATTGTACGGTTGTGTTGTAAAGTGTAAAGTACGGAACCCTGCGCAGACGGTCGGTCAATACGATTTGAGCTACGTGCAGTCATTGAATTCTTGAGAGCAGAAGGTGTCACCCCAAAGGAGATTCCTCAGAGAATGAAAGTAGTTTATGGTAATTGTGTTTACGGGAGTACTGTGAGTCGTTGGGCGAGTAACGTTAAAGATGCTGAGGCGAGAATATCTGACCTGCGTGACAAACAAAGAGTAGGACGCCCTGTGACAGCAAGCACCGTCGTATCACTCAGACAGAAATTTCAAGCACAATCGGCATTTCACAAGAACGTGTGGGTCACTTTATTCGTTTGCTTGCAAACCACTCACTTCACGTGCCACCACAGCAGAACTTCACAGACAGAATCTCACCACCGTACGTCATCCTCCATACAGTCCAGATTTAGTACCGTCTGACTTCCATCTGCTCCCGATAATGCTTCTGATGAAGACGTTGAGAGGGCTGTGAGACTCTGCTTGTGGAAACAGAGTGTCCACTTCCGTGACGGCTTCAGAAAACTTGTTCATCGTTGGCAGAAATGTATCCAACTGGCTGGTGATAATGTGGCAAAGAGAATATTGGTAATGATCACATTCTAAGGATTATTTCTGCGTTTGATTAAAACATTCCCATCGAAACCCAATTAACGAAGGTGCAGGCTTTACTTTTGATTCAACCGTCGTATTTTGATTAATAATCAGCACTGACGCCGAAGGCTTCTTGCATGAGAAGTCACCCCCATTCTGCAAAGGCCTTGTTTAAGAGGGTGGAGGAGCGGACAAAGATTCAGGGAACTCTCTTACCCTTGGGGTGGGAGACTGCCCCTGAAGGCGGAGAATCAGCAATGATCAATGGCACTAGGATGCAGAAGGCAATGGAAACCACTGCATTGAAGACACACAACATGTATCCACAGGACACGTAGCCTGTCACTGAAAAAGTGTCATGATGATCTCTACATAGGCAAAAGATTTCGGAATAGTCCCCCATTCGGATTTCTAGGAGGGAACTTATGGTTCAAATCGCTCTGAGAACTATGACACTTAATTTCTGAGGTCATCAGTCCCCTAGAACTTAAAACACACATCCATGTCCGAGGCAGGATTCGAGCCAGCGACCGTAGCGGTCGCGCGGTTCCAGACTTTAGCGCCTAGAACCGCTCGGCCACTCCGGGCGACCTAGGAGGGAACTGCCAAGGGGGAAGTAACCACGAGAAAAGGACTGAATACCCAACGAAAGGATACCGATTTACGAGTCGGAGCGTGGCATGTCAGAAGCTTGAACGTGGTAGGGAAGCTATAAAATCTGAAAAGGGAAATGCAATGACTCAGACCTGATATAGTAGAGGTCAGTGAAGTGAAATAGAAAGAAGCCAAGGGTTTCTGGTCACATGAATATATGGCTGTATCAACACCAGCATCAGAAAATGGCATAATGGGAGCAGGATTCGTTATGAATAGGAAGGTGGAGCAGAAAGTTTATTACTGCGAACAGTACAGTGATAGGGTTGCTCTTACCATAATCGACAGGAAGCGAACACCGACAACGATAGTTCAGGTATACATGCCGACTTAGCTAGATGAAGACTAAGAGATAGAGAAAATATAAGAAGATATTGAAAGAGTAATACAGTCGGTAAAGGGAGATAAAAATCTAATAGTCACGGGAGACGGGAATGCAGTTATAGGGAAAGGAGTATAAGAAAAGATTACAGGAGAATATAGGATTGGTACAAGGAATGAGAGAGGAGAAAGACTCATTGAGTTCTGTAATACATTTCAGCTAGTAATACCGAATACTCTGTTCAAGACTCATATGAGGAGGAGGTATAACTTGGAAACGGCCGGGTGATACAGAAAGATTTCAGTTGGATTATTTAGTGGTCAGACACAGATTCCGAAATTAGATACTGTATTCTAAGGCGTACACAGGAGCAGATGTAAAATCAGATCACAACGTAAAAGTGATGAAGAGTAGGCTGAAGTTTAAGAGATTGAGCAGGAAGAACCAATATGCAGTGAAGTAGGATACGGAAGTACTAACGAATGATGAGTTCTATAAGGCTATAGAAGCAGCAATATGAAACAGCTCAGTAGGCAGTACAACTGAAGAGGAATGGACATCTCTAAAAAGAGAAATCACAGAAGTTGGAAAGAAAAACTTAGTTGCAAGGAAGGTAACTGCGAAGAAATCATGGGTAACAGAAGAAATACTTCAATTAATCGATAAAAGACGGAAGTACAGAAATGTTAAGGGAACTTCAGGAACACAGAAATACAAGTCGCTGAGGAATGAAATATATAGGAAATGTAGGGAAGCTAAGACGAAATGGCCACATGAAAAATGTGAAGAAATGAATAAAGAAGTGGTTGTCAGGACTGACTCAGCATATAGGAAAATCAAAACAACCTTCGGGGAAATTAAAAGCAAGGGTGGTAACATTCAGAGTGCAACGGGAATTCCTCTGTTAAATTCAGAGGACAGAGCAGACAGGTGGAAACACCACATTGATGGTCTCTATGAAGGAAAGAGGGGGGGGGGGGGGGAGAAGAGTTATCTGATGTGGTAGAACAAGAAACGGAAGTCCATTTATAGGAGACAGGAATTCCGGTATTAGAATAAGAATTTAAGAGTGCTTTGGAGGACTTACGATGAAATAAAGCAGAAGGGATAAATAACATTCCATCAGAATTTCTAAAATCATTGGGGGAAATGGCAACAAAACGACTATTGACGTTGGTGTGCAGAATGTATGAGTCTGGCGACATACCATCGGTCTTTCGTAAAAATGTCATCCACACAATTCCTAAGACTACAACAGCTGACAAGTGCAAGAATTATTACACAATCAGTATAACAGCTCATGCTTCCTAACTGCTGACAAGAATATATAGAGAAGAATGGAAAAGAAACTTGAGGATATGTTAGACGACGATCAGTTTGGCTTTAGGAAAGGTAAAGGCACCAGAGAGGCAAATCTGACGTTGTGGTTGATAATAGAAGCAAGAATAAAGCAAGATCGAGACACGTTCACAGGATTTGTCAACCTGGAAAAAGCGTTGGACAATGTAAAATCGAGCAAAATGTTCAAAATTCTGCGAGAAATAGGGGTAAGCTGTAGGGAGAGACGGATAATATGTAAAATGTACCAGAGTCAAGAGGGAATAATAAAAGTGGACAACCAGGAACGATGTTCTCGGATTAAAATTGGGGTAAGACAGAGGTATAGCCATTGCCCCTATTGTTCAATCCATACATCGAAGAAAAAGAATGGTTCTGGGGTGGGACTGAAATTCAAGGTGAAAGGATATCAATGATTGATTCGCTGATGACATTACTAGCCTGAGTGAAAGTGAAGAAGAATTACATGATCTGCTGAATGAAATGAACATTCTAATGAATACAGAATATGGATTCAAAGGGAACTGGGAAAGACGAAATTAATGTGAAGCAGCAGAAAAGAGGACAGCGAGTATCTTAATATCAATTGATGGTCACGAAGTGGATGATGTTAAAGAATTCTACTACCTAGGCAGCAAAATAACCAACGCGGGACACAGCAAGGAGGACATCAAAAGCAGGCTAGCAATGGTGAAAAGGGCATTCCTTGCTAAGAGAACAGAAGTATCAACAAAGGCTTTAATTTCTGGAAGACATTTCTGAGAATGTACGTTTGGAGCACAGCAGGTGAAACATGGACTGTTGGAAAACCGGAACAGAAGAGAATCGAGGCATCTGATACGTGGTGTTACGTACGAATGTTGAAAATTAGTAGGATGGGTAAGGTAAGGAATGAGGTATTGTGCGGAATCGGGGACGAAAGGAGTATGTGGAAAACACTGACAAGGAGAAGAGACAGGATGATAGAACATCTGTTAAGATATCAAAGAACAACTTCCATGATACCAGAGGGAGCTGCAGAGGGCAAAAACGTAGAGGAAGACAGAAATTGGAATACATCCAGCAAATAATTGAGGACGTAGGTTGCATGTTCTACTCTGAGATGTAAAGGAATTAGTGGCAGGCCTCATCAAATCAGTCAGAAGACTGATGATTCAAGATAAAAAAGAAAATATCGACTAAGTAAATGTAATTCCCTGTCCTCAATCAAAGAACACTATTGAGTTTGTCCTATTACTTCTGATGGCACCATGCAGTTTATTTAAGCTCTTTCAAATTTTTATTGTATGAATGATACGTCAACAAAGTAAGCAGAGAGTTAAAGGAATATTCTTTGTCTGCACTTGATTTCCTTATCCATTATTCAGAGAAAATGCATAAAAATCACAAGCAAAATTTTGAAAGCCCTCACAGACAGTGGTAGTTGGGAAGTATGTGTATGTGTACCTAATTCCAGTTTATTTCTACTGGATTTTGTCTATTCATGTACCTTTATGACAAGATCAGTTCAATTTAAATATGTCTAAGCTGTAACAAAGGTCAGTAGTGTGATCGGAGGTACCTTGAGAAGAGTACTGATCAATGAGTAAATGACTCTGAAATACAGTTTACTACTGAAGCAAACATATAATGACGACGGAGTCAACAAATTTCAACACTTACACATTGGTGAGTGACAATCTTACCAGCACTCATGTCAGCAGTTTCAGAACCTGTAAATATAGTACATAGACAGTGACTTCTTCATAGTGGGGCTCTAACAGAATATCACTACTGCACATTCCTCATAAATCATATTAAAATACGTCAACGAATTCTATGGTAGGACTGTTTCGAACGCAGTCATATAAGCGATCCGGTCGTACTTAGCTAGTTAGTTGATTGTGTAAGTTAGTGCTGGAGGCGTGCTTCAACTGAAGGTAGCCAGGAAGCATGATTAGAGGTATCTTTAGACGGACAGATGCAGTGAAGGAGACAGGAACACTACTACTGTTACTTTCAGTGCTACATTCTAGAATTAGTGAAAACTGAATCTTGTATAGATAACATCGTTTCCTCACAGCTACTGGTTGTCTCATCAACATCTGTCTCATAACCTAACTTCCACTAGTACTTTCATTGTTACGTCCTAGAATTATTTATGAACGATTATTGTATAAGTAGTCAAACAATCGCTAATCCAGTATGGAATGTAACAATATTATGAAAAGGAAAGAGTCCGCTCACCACATAGAAAGATGCTTAGTCACAGATAGGCACACCAAAAAGACTATCACGAATATAGCCTTCGGCCACAGAGGCCTTCATGAACAATACACACACACACACACACACACACACACACACACACACACACAGAAAGAGAGAGAGACATACACACACACACACACAAACAGAATTCACATGCATGACTGCAGTCTCAGGTAACTGAAACAACACTGCGAGCAGCAGCACCAGTGCATGATAGGAGTGGCGACTGGGTGGGGTAAAGAGGATGATGGGGTGGCGGCAATGGTGAGCGATAGTATGGTGGGGATGGTGGACAGTTAAGTGCAGTAGGTTAGACAGTGGGCAGGGGAGAGGTGGTGAGGGGGGAATACAGGAAAAGGAGAGAAATAAAAACACTGAGTGTGATGGTAGAATGATGGCTGTGTAGTGTTGGGATGTGAACAGGGAAGGGGCTGGATGGGTGAGAACAGTGACTAACGAAGGTTGAGGCGAGGAGGATTATGGGAATGTTGGATGTATTGAAGGGAGAATTCCCACCTGCGCCATTCAGAAAAGCTGGTGTTGGTGAGAAGGATTCATAAAGCACAGGCTGTGAGGCAGTCATTGAAATAAAGGAAGTCATGGTTGGCAACGTGTTCAGCAACAGGACGGTCCACTTGTTTCTTGGCCACAGTTTTTTGGTGGCCATTCATGGAGACAGAGAACTTGTTGGTTGCTACTCTCACACAGAATGCAACACAGTGGTTGCAGCTTCGCTGGTAGATCACATGACAGGTTTCACAGGTGACCCTGCCTTTGATGGGAAAGGTAATGTTCGTGACCAGACTGAAGTAGGCGGTGGTGGGAGGATGTATGGGCAGGTCTAGCATCTAGATCCATTACAGGGGTATGAGGCATGAGGTAAGGGGTCAGGAGCAAGGGTTGTGTAAGGATAGACGAGTATATTGTGTAGGTTCAGTGGACAGCAGAATACCACTGTGGGAGGTGTGGGAAGGTTGGGTGGGAAGGACATTTCTCATTTCAAGATATGACAAAAGGAAGTCGAAACCCTGGTGGTGAATGCAATTCAGTTGCTCCAGTCCTAGGTGGTACCGAGTTATGAGGGGAATGCTTCCTTGTGGCTGTACAGTGGGACTTTCGGAGGTGGTGGAGGACTGGACAAATAAGCCACTGGAGAGTTGTTTTTGTACAAGGTTTGGAGGATAATTGCAGTTTGTGAAGGCTTCAGTGAAACCTTCAGTCTCTTTCAAGAGGGGCCGCTCATCACTGCAGATGCGATGACCACAGGTGGCTAGGCTGTACAGAAGGGACTGCTTGGTATGGAACATGTGGCAGCTGTCAAAGTGGAGGTATTGCTGGTAGTTGGTAGGTTCGATATGGACAGAGGTAAGCATCTAGGAATGTTGACTGTTGGCTTGATTAGAACCAAATGAAGCAAATGGGGAAGCAGTTGTTGAGGTTCTGGAGGAATGTGGATAGGGTGTCTTCACCCTCGATCCAGACCGCAAACATGTCATGAATGAATCTGAACCATTTGAGGCGTTTAGAATTCTGGATTTTTACTAAGGATTCCTCTACAAGGCCCATCAATCGGTAGGCACAGTATGGTGCAATACAGGTGCCCAAAGCCACACCTCAGATTTGCTTGTAGTTAATGCCTTCAAAGGAGAAGTAATGCTGGGTGAGGATTTAGTGGTTAATAGGGACTAGTAAGGAGGTTATTGGCTTGGAATCCGTTGGGCGTTGGGAAATGTAGTGTTCAATAGCAGTAAGGCCATGGGCATTAGGAATGTTAGTGTAAAGGGAGATGGCATCAGTAGTATCAAGCAGGGCACCATGTTATAAAGGGACAGGAATTGTTGAGAGTCGGTAGAGGAAATGTTTGGTATCTTTTATAAAGGGGAGTAGGTTCCAGGTAATAGGTTAAAGGTCAATAAGAGCAGAGATTATCTCAGCAGGGGCACAGTAACCAGCCACAATGGGGCATCCTGGTTGGGTAGGTTTATGGACTTTACGAAGCATGTAGAAGGTAGGAGTCTGGGGAGTGGTAGGGGTGAGTAGGGAGATTGGCTCCAGGAAGAGGTTCAGGGATGGTCCTAAAGATTTGAGTAGCGACTGGAGATCCCGCTGGACCTCTGAAGTGGAGTCACTGTGACAAGGTTTGTAGGTGGAGGTATCTGACAGCTGGTGGAGTCCTTCTTCCAGGTAATCCTTGTGCTTCAAAACAATGGTGGTGGAGCACTTGTCTTCAGTTAGGATTATAAGGTCGGGATCAGTTTTTAAATGGTGGACTGCAGTTCTTTCTGCAGATGTGAAGTTAGTTGGCATGTTGAGGCTTTTGGAGAATCATGGCGAGACAAGGTTCAAGGTTAAGAAATTCTGGAAAGTTAAGAAGGAGGAGTGAACTAAGTTAGACGGGGTTTAATATTGGTCTTTGGTTGAGACTGATTGGTAAGGTGTCGGCGAAAAAGTGTTTCCACTGTCAGGACTGGGAGAAGGAGAGAAGATCTTTAACAAGTCCTGCATGATTCAATTTGCGAGTGATGCAAAAGGTGAGGCCTTTGGAAAGGACTGATGTTTGTGTGGGGCTAAGGCTTCTGGAGGATAGGTTCATGAGTGTGTTTTGGATATGTTTAGGTTCAGGATTCTGTGTGGTGTTGGGGGGAGATTTGGACAGTGGAGTAAATGTAGTAGATCTGTGAGGCAGGGTTTTTCAGCTATCACTAGACATGGGGGAGGTTTGGATGGTGTTTTAGAAGTGGTGGACAGTGATACTCCAAGGCGGAAATCTAAAGTGAGCAGGATGGAGGGCTTTTTGAGCCGGCATTTTGCATGTTGCTCAAGTTCTTGCCAGGCAAGGGTTCCAATGTGTATACGCTGTCCACCAAAGGTACACAATATATGCATCCATCTGTACACAACTCCTGCTCCCAATTCCTTACCTTATGGCTCTTTCTCTTGTAACAGACCTAGATGCAAGGCCTGTCCCATACATCCTCCCACCACCACAACTTCAGTCTGGTTACAAACCTCACTTGTCCCAACAAAGGCAAGGCTACCTGTGAAACCAGTCGAGTGATCTACAAGCTAAGCTGCTACCACTGTGCTGCATTCTGTGTGGGCATGGCAACCAACAATGTGCCTGTCTGCATAAATGGTCACCAAAAAACTGTGGGCAAGAAAGAAGTGGACCACCTTGTTGCTGAACACTCTGCCAAACATGACATCCTTCATTTCAATGTCTGCTTCAAGCGCATGCCATGTGGAGTCTTCTCACAGACACCAGCTTTACTGAATCGCGCAGGTGGAAACTCTCCCTGCAATATAGCCTACGTTCCTGTAACCTTCCTGGCCTCAATCTTCGTTAGTCTCTGTCCTCACTCATCCAGCCCCTTCCCTGTTCCCATTCCAACACTATACAGCCATCATTCCACCATTACACTCAGTGCTCTTACTTCTCTTCTTTTCCACTGCTTCCACCCCTCCCCATCTCTCCCCTGCGCTCCATCTAACCTGCAGCACTTCACTGTCCACCACCCTTCCATACTGTCCCTCCCTCTCCCTGCCTCCTCACCCGCACCCAGTCACCATACCCACCATGCACTGGCGCTGCTGCTCACAGTGTGGATTCATTTGCCTGATACTACAGTTCTGTGTGTGTGTGTGTGTGTGTGTGTGTGTGTGTGTGATGTGTGTGTGTGTGTGTGTGTGTGTGTGTGTGTGTGTGTGTGTGTTTGGGTTTGTGTTTGTATATGTGCATGTGCGTGCAAGTATGTGCGAATGTGTGCGAGTATGTGTGTGTTTCTACATCTATTGTTTAAAGGCCGCAAGCTCTATTTGTGACAGTCTTTTTGTTGTACCTGTCTGTGACTCAGAATCTCCGCTATATGGTGAGTGGCAACTTTCCTTTTCACACTATTATTGTATAAGTAACATCGTTATGACATATCTATTGCTATCCCATCATAAGTTCTATAACCAAACAACAAGTTTAATACAAAACGCCACATTCGGGAAGTAAATAGGTGTAATAGTAATTTCAGTGTTACATTTTCTAGAAATCACTTTCTCATAGGTATCTGAAGTAATAAACAGTAGAGGTTGAGCTACGAGACTGCTGATGGAACGAAGTAAATGGGTCCTGCTGCAACACGCCTGTACTATTTTCAACTATAATGCCATTATTGTAGTGCAGCTGCATAAGCACCGGTTAATTCGAGAACTTGCCACAAGATGCGCTATAAATGAAGCAGTGTATGATTTTAGTCTCACGGACTCTTACAGTGTGACGCCACTGAAAACGCTTCTCTTCATTCTTCCAACATATGGAATATATTAACAAATCAAGAAGTATGGAGCAATGTACAAACTACGTATCACAGATATGAGGAGCATGGATGCAGTTACAGGTGGAAAAATCAGCAGTCAGTGAGAAACAACTTGCAGGTATTATTAGAACTGAACTAATCTCCGTCCGAACAGGCCTCAGATGGCACAAGGGCACCGACCGAACACCAAGTCAACCACAGCCAACAGTCGTCGCTGGATGCAGATATGGAGGGCCATCTATCATGACAGGAATTGCTACTTCCCACCAAATTAGCTCCTCCTCTGACCACGGCAGGTATGAGTGGACCCTGCATGCCAACTACGCTTTGCTGACTAAGATGGTGGTGAAGCCTGACAGTGGTTAACTTCGTTGATCGGATGGGGTCCAGTGTTACCACTGTAGCAAGGCTGTTGGCAGGAGACCTTGTATAGAACTAAATATAATGTGAAAAGAGCTGTTAATTGAAAAAAGTCTTTGGTCTGCATACGATGATAAATACAACGTACGCCCAATCTCTTACTATTCCTGCGTTGTGGTCCACATAGGATGATAAAGCATGAATGTCACAACTTCCCTAATTAGGACTTCTCTTTCGAACCAACTGTTACACCCCGATTCTGCCCTAAACTGCGATACTAAACTATATTGAAGAGCCAAAGAATCTGGTACACCTGTCTAATATCATGCAGCGCCACCGCGAGCACGGAGAAGTTCCGTAACACGACATGGCATGGTCTCGACTAATGTGTGAAGTGGCGTTGGACGAAACTGACACAATGAATTCTGCAGGGTTCTCCATAAATCTGAGAGTACGAGGGGGTGGAGATCTCTTCTGAACAGCACATTGCAAAGCATCTCACATATACTCAATAACGTTCATGTCTGGGGAGTTTGGTGGGCAGCAGAAGTGTTTGAAAACAGAAGAGTGTTCCTGGACCCACTCTGTAGCAACTCTGGACGTGTGGAGTATTCGATTGTCCTGCTGAAATGGCCCAAGTCCGTCGGATTTCACAATGGACACGAATGGATGTAGGTGATCAAATAGGATGCTTACGTAAGCGTCACATGTCAGAGTCGTATCAAGACATAGCAGGGGTCCCATATTTCTCCGACTGCACACGCCCCACACCTTTAAAGAGCCGCCGCCATTTTGAACAGCAGCAGACATGCAGGATCCATGGATTCATGAGTTTGTCTCCATATCTGTAAAAGTCCACCCGCTCGATACAATTTGAAACGAGACTCGTCCGATCAGGCAGCATGTTTCCAGTTGTCAACACTCCATTGTCGGTGTTGACGGACCCAGGTGAGGCGTACTTCTGCTCCGAAAGCCCATATCGATGATGTTTCGTCGAATGGTTCGCACGCTGACACTTGTTGGTGGCCCAGCATTGGAATTTGCTGTAATTTGTGGAAGCGTTGCATTTCTGTCACTTTCTTGCAGTTTTCCGGCCCCACTGATGTCGAGATGCTGTGTCCCATCACTTGTTAGCCGACTATAAGACCACGTTCAACCTAACTTAAATCTTGATAATCTGCCAGTGTAACAGTAATAACCTATCTAACCACTGTATCAGACACCTGTTGTCTGATATAGGCGTTGCCGACCGCAGCGCCGTGTTCTGCCTGTTTACATACCTCTGTATTTGAATAAGCACGCCTATACCAGTTTCATTGGCACTTCAGTGTAGATAAGGAAACAAAGTGAGCGTAGGAGCCTCCAAAGGAGGCACGAACACTCTCGTCCCACCATCATTGTTGATAAACACAATAAATAAAATAAATTAATAAAATTGTTGAAAATACAGAAAATTTGGCAGAAACGCCATTGCGATACCTTGAACGAAAAACTGGCTGTGTCCTTGTTCCGCACACACACACACACACACACACACACACACACACACACACACACACACACACACACATTGTCAGACGCGCACACAAATCAAAATGTGCTGTGATTGAATCACAACTCATTTCAATTCAGCGTTATTTGAAAGCGAAAGTTAGTGAGTGATATTTAATAAATGGCTCAAATTGAAACGAATTTTTGCGAAAATGGCAGTTCCTAAAGGCGCAAATAATTCAAAGTACTGTATTGTTAACACCAGTATCCGGTTTTTCTTTTTTATGGTAATAGTGAAACATTTTGTAAGTGGAAGGATGTATTTTCGCTAATGGTTTTGAGAAATTTGTTGGAAACAATCCATACTGAGGTTTGCAGTGAAATTTTCGGTTTGTATAGCTAAGCAATATTCTAAATGCAAATGCTAACGAACGCTGCTAGGTATTTCCACTGAAGGGAAAATAATACCAGAAGCAAGAAACACAACACCCCAACAGTCACCCTCTCCAACCTTCTCGCGCTCTTATACCAATTCCTATTTCCACCATATTTCCAGTGAAGGTAAAATGTAAATATTTCTTTACTTAAACCAAATATAAATGTAACTGCTGAAGTGTTTAATTGCATAACAAAGATAAAATTGTTGAAAATGAAGAAAATTTTGCCAGAAACACCACTTCGATACATTTAACGTGACCGTGTCCAAGTTACATCGTTTAGCCTGTATAATTCTAATTAGTTATAAGGCCAAAGTTAATGGAAACATTTTGGTGCGCTGTAAAATAAAACATCTCTGCTGTAATCCTAATTCTTACGCGGATACGAAGATATAGAAAAGAATATGGTGGTTATTTTGCCATAAATCATCACTTCATGTACTTTCAGCGTGAACTGCCTAGTTTAGATCTCAGAAATCAAGTTACGAAGGCGTTTTTGTCATTGTTACTGTTGCCTAAGTCTGACCATCAATAGTTTTGCCACCACGATAGTTGTACTTATAACGTTTTACACAGTTCCCGCGACGGTGAACGTGAACGAGATACCCCTTGACGCCAATATGAAAGACGCCCGTGAGGAGCCCAGTGAGGAGGGAGGCAGCGTGGAGGTGGTGATCGGCGTGCTGACGGCGGTGATGCTGCTGCTGCTCGTCGTCTTCGTGGTGATCCTGGCGCTCAGCAGGAGGCACAAGATGCAGGCCGGCTCCTCACCCACGCTGCTCAGGAACCCCTTCAGCGGAGTCACCCTCAACATGAAGGTCAGTTCGGAATGTGTTACTATTTTGTGGTCAGATGATTCTAATGGGATACAAGGAAGGGAAAATAACCAGACATAATAAAAAAAGTCGTAACGTAACTGTATAAAAAATAATTTTCTATTAAATACAGAATAAAAGCATAACAATTTTGTGGCAGAAGTAATTTCCCGTTTTATTACTTCTTTCATAAGCGTCACTTCAGTTTCAGAACTTTAGCAATTATATGTTTTTGACATTTCTGTGTGATTAATCGCTCCCCATTTTATTTATCTGGTGCTGTAACCTTTTGAAAATCCTGTTTATAAAACTGCAGTTATTTCTCGATCATCACTGAGTTTCTGTTGGTAGCTATTATGAAGGTATCTGTTGACAGCAGACATATTTGGACTACAATAAAAACTAGTTCCGTTGGCTATTCGTGTATATTACTTTTTTGGGTTAAGTTATTACCAAATATCACAGTAAATTTGGAAAGAAGCTATAAAAGTTTCCGCTGAAATCGTTAATTATGTGATCAGTGACAGACATTGCTTGTAAGGTGCACACTTAGTGACCAGCAACTCAAAAATGGTAGACATGTTATAGTGACAGAAACATGCCGGAAAGCTCATTCAGTTGTAAAAAACATTTTCAATAAGTGATAGTGATATATTGATATATTCTATTAGCTCGAAGCCTTCGTTGTCAAGATCAACACTAAAGGTTGTTGAAATCCTAAGGTATACAAGATACAACTGTCAACATTTGCTGAATTTACGGATGATGTGAATGTTTCTGGAAAAAAAGAACACTGTTGTAGTTTACTCTAGGGAATTGCAGCTGTTACGAATTGGAACAATATATACATAGAGTTAGCGTGATTTTAAACTTTCCCGGTGTATAATGATTTTGAAATATTCTTGGGTTTATCCCAGTGGCGTTGTATATAGGGTGTACCATTACGACAACCCCAACTCCTGAATATCCGAGAGAATATTAGAAAATACTGATGTAGCTTCTGCAGTCGTTCAACCGCATTTTTGTATGACTTAAAAGCATCATAAACTTATTTGATGCATCTTACTCAGACGAATTATACAGGGTGTTTCAGAAGTGTTGGTCAATATTCGGCGATGTGACAGGAACGATCAATCGAAACAAAATCGTCATGTAAATAAGGACTCTAAAACGCCTACGATTAGAAGAGTTGTGTTCAGAGTAGCGAAGATGAACAAGTGCTCATAGCTCTTAAGTTATGCATCTCAGAGCACATGTTTACTGGACGTTTTCTCCTTGTTTTGGTCCATACTACCACTTACCAAAATATGCAACGCAAGGAGCTTCCAGTAGAAAAGATTCGTTTCACGCCATGGAAGATCAAAAATTGCACACAGCTCTTAAGGTATGCGTTTTAGAGCCCATTTTTATCTGGGTTTTTGTTTCGAATTATCATTCCTGTCATATCCATAAATACAGACCATCACTTCTGAAACATCCTGCACCTTCTGGAAGTGGAAAAGAGCATAATTATTCAGTCAGATATGTGATACAGCTGAACCAAAATTAGCATTTCACTTTCGTACCAAGAACTGTAATAACAGCATCAGAATATACTAGTAGTTTCATCGAGTAACCATTAAAGGTATTCCTGAAGTTCTGCTTCAACCAATCGATTCGCACCTACTTGATACTAAGGCTCACTTATGGACAGTACTGGTCGATTGCCGTGTATTCACGCAAAATTTTGTACAGTGGTATATACGCTGACGGAAAGAAGTCTCAACACACACACACAAAAAAATAATTAGAATAATGAAATTTCGGAATTGTGTTTCTCTAGGTAATATATTTCAGTGACTATCATTGCGAGGTCACATGTTAACGTAAACTTGAAATAAGCCACTGCAAATGTAAAATGCTTGTATTTAATAACCGGTGTAGCAATCAGAATGTTGAATGCAAGCATCCAAACGTGCATGCATTGTACACGTGGCAGATGTGAGTTTGTGCCATAGAGTTCCATGAATGTTGCGCTTCGTTGGTAAATACAGAGGCGCTTAATGCTATTTGTGGATGACGCCGGAATTACCGTCTGATAGACCTGGTGACCGAGCAACCGAGGCAACATGTCGATCCTTTTTAGAGCATGTTGGGTTACAACACTGGTCTCTGGGCGAGCGTTATGCCGTTGAAAAACAGCCCCTGGAATGCTGCTGATGAATGCCAGCACGACAGGTCGACTCACTAGATTAACGTATAAATTTGCAGTCAGTGTGCTTGTGATA
This sequence comes from Schistocerca serialis cubense, assembly GCF_023864345.2. NCBI lineage: Eukaryota > Metazoa > Arthropoda > Insecta > Orthoptera > Acrididae > Schistocerca > Schistocerca serialis. The sequence goes on from NC_064638.1 coordinate 987,158,798, forward strand.
ACCATTAGAGTGCTCCTGCTGTCATAAGAAATCTCACCCCAGACCATAACTCCAAGTGTACGTTCAGTATGTCTAGCACAGAGACTGGTTGCCTCCTCCTAACCATCACACGGCCGTCACTGGCTCCGAAGCAGAACCAGCTTTCATCAGAAATCATAACAGACCTCCATTCCCACCTCCAATGACCTACTGCTTGGCATTACTGAAGTCGAAAATACCGGTCGTTTGGAGCCAGTGGAATGCACGCCACAGGGTGTATGGCTCGGAGCCGTCCATGAAGTAAATGATTGGTTCATTTTGTCACTGCGGTGTGTATATGTGTTGCCAACTGCTGCTCAAATGGTCTTCCCTTTCAGTAGTGTCATGTGGCCGTCTGGGTCCCAATCTACTTGCAACTGTACGTTCTTCTGAACACCTGTGCCAACAATAGTGTACAGTAGCTACATTACTTCCTAGCCTTTCTGCAATACGGCGGAAGGAAAGCCCAGCTTCTCGTAGTCCCACTACATCACCTCGCTCAAGCTCAGTGTAGTGTTGTCACATTTAAGGCGTTCTTGACTGACATCAACTCACCACAGCCAATCTCAAAGATAACTAACGCTCACGACAGTGACAGGGTGTATTTAAAGCAAACCTTATTTACATCCTCACAGTGGCGCTAATAGCGCATCGCTCATCCACCTGGCAATAAAACTGAGTAGACATCATCTTTAAGATGTAGAAAGACACATATCAACTTTAATTTATGTCGCGCAACTCCTTCGTGTTGTAATTTTTTCGTCAGTGTAGTTAAGCTGTCTTCAAGGATCTACTAACTGAAGGCTGGATCTTTAGACCTGTGACACTGAATTCCTTTTGCTTTGTTCGAATGGCGAATACTACTGAAAGTGCATGCAATGTAATATATCAGACAACGCCAACAGCGTCGATTAGCAATCTTCATAAAATGAGTATTCGAAAGTCAGGGAAAGGCTGTCACTTATCAAGAAACTACCATGTATGACGCACGAATGTTGCTCCTAATTGCGGTGTACGGCGCGAGTGCTAGCATGTCCTCTGCAGACCTAACTAAGTTGGAAAGTGGGGGATAATTAGAATGTGTCATATATGAGGTAGCTATAAAATTCGATTCTAGCGTTGGTGATCAGTATCGCCGAGAGAGTGTTTCCAACAACATAAACCGCCGCACAGGGAGAGTACAAGTGTTTGATTTAGCGCAAATTACGCCAGCCCTGAGCGCTGTACGTGGCGACCGTCGCTGTACTGTTTGTCGTGTTGATGCCGATTTGGAAGAGGGAAGAGAAGAACCCATTTCTTTCACTCCAACACGGAGACAAATTTATGGCATAAACTTCAGTATCTGACGACATGCTCGTCTCCTTTCTGATATCTACATAAAGAGATAAACGATTGACATGTCGGAATTTGACCATAAAAGAGTGTTGGTGGGTAGCACGAATTCCTGTTTGTTTTACCGAGTTAATGTGCGCGTAAGAGTGTGGCGTATAGCCCATGAAGTTATGGATTCTGTGGGTGTAAAACATCCTATTCAGGCAGAAGGAGGCTCAATTATGATTTGGACTGTGTTCACGTTGAATTATTTTCTAGCTTCTGAGTCAGTTGCATGTTATGTGGGCGCTTCTGAATATCATCATTTCTCCATAGCATTAAGGTGCCCTGATATCCAAAGGACACTATGGCATTTCGCCGTTCTTTGTTTGAACGCAGTTGGCTTTTTGAGCATTTCAGTGAGCTCATGACAATTACGTGCGCCTCTTCCCTCATGCTCTCCCCCCAGATCAACCAGTTACAAACCAGTCTACTATTTATGAGATGCTTTAGTTATCTTTGCAATCCCAATTAATTCAGCACCATGAATCAGAACCAGTTGTGATTAACATTGACTGATGCGTGGATAGATTTCTCTCCAGAGCGATGCCACTACCCCACAGTGTCAAAGCTTGTTATTGTAGTTTTAAAAGCTCGCGTTGGAGAAACTAGCTATTAACACGTCACGACTTTGGCCCCTCTGTGTGTTAATGTCATGCATGTAGTTGGGAAATGGTCTTATATTAGCACAATGATGCAATTTAGTTAGGTTTGGACCCATTAGTTTCATACAGATAATCAAACCTCTAGAGTTGTTGTTACTGCACGAGATATGAATAAACATGAATTACAAAGATGATTACATAAATGTGTATGGTTTCGTCTCGTGTTTTATAATGTAGAAGCTGATGTGATTAGGTAGGAGGTACAGCTGAACGCGTGTGGTTTCCGATCTAGGACCTTCTGCTTAGCGTGGTGCCTGGCCCTGCGGGAGGTGCCATCGTTCCCAGGGAGTGTGCACCGTGCTCGCCGACCACCACGATCGGCGGGGACGTCGGCCTCGTCGCCTGTGCCCGCTACGATACTCTCCCGTCGCACACAGGTAAGACCCGTTTCACTTCTCCACCGGCCTTTAAACGGCGTCGTGCGCACCACAGATGGGCTTAACCATTTCTTTCGGGGATCAGATCAAAGCTACTAATGCGTTCGAAAGCACTACCTCCTTTTCATAACACAACACTCACCATTCGTGTACTACAATAAGTGAAACGAAGGGCCGTTGATTTTTAATTAAAGGTCAATGCATGTGTATTTTTGTCTTATTTTAATCTTACTAGAAGGAACATAGAAATGTTAATTTTCCATTAAGTCTTCCATGGTTTTAAAATTACCAAAAAGTCCTACATTTCGTCTTCAGAATAAACTGAAAATATGGAAACAAAATGCTGAGTATTTTTGTCAAGTTGGGACACAGAAGTAAGAAATCAATACTTCATAGTTAAAAGGTACCAGAGATGTCGTGTTATTGAACAGTGTGTTCCACAAGTCTTTCCATGATTACAAACACGTATTAGGCAGAAAATCTGACACATAGGCACATATTTCTTACCTTGAAAGCAGTTAACATATCCAAGTTTTTGCGTACACAGACGCAGTTAATAAATTTCAGTGTGTGCTCCTTTCGTTACCCGAAGGATATCTTTGCGATATGCGAGTCAAAAACCGTGTTGGTCAACATTTCGTGACGGATGGTTGTCATGAAGTCGGAAATTCTACGCAGTGATGCTTTCATATGCTTCTCTGGTTTTGGAAAACATGGTCCTTGATATTACCCCAAATGAAGAAATCTAGCGGTATTATGCCGTCGATCGTGGAAGCCAGTTGATGGAACCAACACGCCTGATCCATCTACCTTGAAATGTGTGCAAATAGACACGAATATATGACCCCAATGAGTTGGCACACCATCTTGTTGGAAAATTATATACGGAATGTCCTCAACGTGTAGCACACATATAAAGATAAATATAGGCTGTGATGGTTGTTCCACTGAAGAAAAAAGTTTCTATGATCTTATTGTGCGTGAGACCACATCACAGTTTCAGCAAAACTGAGTGCTGTTGGATCTCAAACACCGTTTGGCGATTCTCAGACCCACAGATCCTAGCGCTTTGTCGGCTGACAACACCATTCAAATGAAATGTAGCCCATTCGAAAAAAGGAGACGTTTCAGGTAGTCATTATCTTCCTCATTCTCCACCAGAATGGCAACAACAAAGTCATAACGAACGTTGTAATCTGTTAGTTGGACTGACTGCACAATCTGGACTTTGTACACATGGAAAATGGATTGTTTGTGTAATGCTGTGCAATGATGTCTTAGGAACTTGCAAGTCAGTGGGGCGCTGCGAACGGACTTCTTGGGGTCTCTCACAAAGACGTCTCTCACTGTCTGAATGATCTGTGCACTACATCCAGGCTTCCTTGTTCTAGGGAGATCACATACATACCTTGTTTCCTTCAACTTCGCATATCACATCTTGACACTTTTAACGGCTGATGGCTGTCTATGTTAAGCCGTCTGGAATTTTCTCTTGACTGTTTTTGGTGACTGCGTCTCGTGATATAGGAGGATACATTGGGCTTTCTCTTGGCTTGAGTACATGTCGTTCGAAGATGGTGTCCATTCCGCTGTTGCTACGTTACTGCTCCCGGTAACAAACAAACAGAAAGTAAGTATGCACACAAAATCTTGAATATATGAAACGGAATTCAAGATTAATAGTATTTATCTATGTGTCACATATTATGCTTTATGAATGCTTGTAAACAGGAAAAGACTTCTGTGACACCAAGGAATTTTTTTCGTTCAAGAACACTGCAATGGTCAAGGAACAGTGTGCCCCATAATCCATTCCAGGTTAACTATTTCCTCAAAAAAATTTCTACTTATTTGGTCCAAAATAAAGGGCATAGGTTAGTTTTCGTGCGTCTTTCTCAAAACTGTCCAAAAGTGAGCTATGTTCCTTTCAAAAATCACATGTCCAACTAATCATTGAAAATCACGTAAATACTTGACTATTAGTAAAGAGGTGTATTTCTCATGTATTCCATTCAGACAATTTCTTAATTCGGTAACAATACTGACTTCTGGGGAAAGTGCATCTTATGAATGAACTGAAGAATGGTGTAATAGGTTAATATTAATTTCTATGCCATAAACTGTGTGACAGGAACTTGTAGTTTTGTGCGGATTAGGTGGAAGTCATTTCTGTTTACAACTATATCGCAGTTGGTTTTCAAAACACCTACATCATTTAATTTGAGAAACTAGATATGAAGTGTAGAAAAAATGAAAGCAGAACAACAGTTCAACGGATTATAATCTGGGGACATACAATGCCGTAAGATTTTGGCAGGTTTTCTTGGCTCGGGTCATTATGTGTTGTCCTAGAACAGACAGTGGATTGTGATACTTTCGGAGACATGTGTGCTTTGGCTTTGGAACGCGATCCCACTGAATAAATCATGTTGAGATTAGACCGAACTTACTGGAGTCGAAAACTGTCGACAATGATGAAGCTGTATAACAACAGAAATTATATACGCAGTTAGCAATTATATAGCTACGAAGCTTTTTGCAATGGAGTCCTCGGATGAAAATTTATGGGTTAACTTGCCACGTGAAAGTACCAAGCTTTCCATTAGTAATTTCATAATGGGGTGAACGTCGTGAAACAGTTTTTTTCTTTTGTTATTATTTTAGTTCCACCCGGAGGGGCGGGTGGGAACGAATGGAATAGCTCACCAGCCAGAACATATTTTGAAATAGATAAAAAACGAACGATAATAAACAATTATAAAGTAATCACGACGATATTTATGTTTTTAAAACTGTTCATATGAATTTATATTACAGTTAAAATCAAATCACTGATGGTAACGTTAGTGATATGGTATAATGGGGATACAGATTGTGCATGAAAATGACCATGATAACTATAGAAATGGTGTGATGAATATGATTATGGAGCTATGTGGAATCGCAGATAGCGACCTAAACTCGGTGAGATGGAGGAACGCTGAAGAATAGTGTGAGGTGGAACGTTGTGGCTACTATAGAAAGAGGAGTATACCTCTGGAGGGATCATTGTTGTTTGTGGGAGTCGGATTAAATTACGTCAGGAGAGAACGGATAAGTCACGGGAGGTGGAATATGCTATAAGCACAGCAAGTGCACCAGGGACCTGGGTATTAGCATAGTGTGAGGGATAGTGGTTACTGGAACTGGGTTTTGCGTTTAATATATTGTAGCTGAAGGTGCTGCAGGAAGAGTAGAAAGTGTGGGAAGTAAGGATGCGAGGTGGGGAAGGTAATTAATGCGGAGGGCCAGGTGGAGTCTTTCCAGTATTTCTGGAGAACTGTAGAATTTTGGAGAGGGGGAGATCCAAGCAACTTTGACATAAGAGTAGATGGGGAGGATGATTCACATGAGGTTCCAACATTTATGCCCAGGGGAAGCATTTCATTCAGTAGCCCTCTACGTCCATAGATTATGTTTGCACTGGCTGTCCAATGTTGTTTGCCGCGCCATCACTTATATTTATCGGCAAACTGTGGGAAGCTTGCCTCTGTGCTCTTTATTTATCAAGTGCAGGCTTCCATGCATTTGCTAAGTGCACAGCCAGTAATTCACTGAAGTTGTTATAAGATAGTATAATCTTCACTGCTCCCTTAATCACACAGTCCCAACTGTTCGATGTGTAGGACATATATGCCAAATGTTCAAACACCATCTTGTGTTCAACATGCTGTGCTCGGCCACCACTGAATCATTTTTTCAAATTTCCTGTATTTAACGTGAGTTGTTTAACACCGCAATCACCAATTGCTCTTATACACTTCCCTACGTAACTACTGCACACTCTCAAGAAAAATTATAATTCTTTGGTACTCTGAGGCTGAAATTATCTTCAGCAAGTCGCCACATTTCTTTAATTTTCCTATGTTTCCGGAAGACTCGTGTGATTCCCTAGCTGTTTAGGGTTATACCTTGGTCACTAGTTGTTGCATCACAGAATGGAAGCCGCGGTATGTATTTCTCCTCCTGATTTGTTTAGACGGCGTCGCGTCTTTGCTTCCTCGATGCGTTGATCTACTACCACGGAATGTATCCGTTCCTTCTTAACATATTAGCGGGATGATTAATATCGGAGCCGAGGTGGTTATTGCCCGAAAATCATTGCACCATTAGCGTATTCAACATAACTCTCTCCTGAGACGGACGATGATGGCTATGCCCCTTTAGATACATGTTGATAGCCGTTGATTAAGTAATATATTGTCCTTCACTGTTCACGACACTCTGCCAACGCTGGCGTAACTGTGGAAATCACATGGTTTTCAAGCAAAGGTCTCGTCGAGCCATGTCCGGAACGCATTTTCACACGAAAAATAACTTCCTTGACGGACATTCGGTTGTGTGCGGAAAAGGTGAAACTCTCAGTACTCATGATCAGGTGATAAGGAGGGTGCGAAATGACTTCCCACATCCAAACCTAGTTCCTGTATAGTGTTTTACTCAGTCTATCCGAATGCGGGCAGCCGTTTCTTGGAGTAGCATCACTTCAATCAGTCTTCCTAGTCGTTGTTCTTGCAGACATCTTAGTTGTCGACAGTAAATGCCAGCGGTGAAGGTTACACCTCGGCGAAGCAATTCGTGGTACACAACAACGTTGCTGATCCAAAATCATTATCTTTTGTGGGTGCGCGCAGGTCTTTGCACAAGGAGTTTCGTGTTTGTTTGGGCTTAACTAGTCCTTTCTTTTCTTTATGTTTGCATACCGACGTCATTTCTCATCACCAGTAATGACACAGGATAGGAATGATCTGTTCTGTTCACGAGACAATTGACGACGAACAAGCAGAGATGCACTCATGACCATCCACTGATTTTTGTGATTTTGGATTAGAGCAGACGGTATCAACACAAGCGGCTTCTGAACCTTCCCTATTGCACGCAAATGTCCATGATGTTAGAATGATCACAGTCCATCGCATATTTCAGTTCTTGACTATAATGATGTGGATCATTGTGGACTAATGCGTTAAAGCAATCATTAGCAGTTCCCGAATGTCATTCTGAGCGTGGAAGGTTACTAATGTCAAAACGATACTCCTTAAACCGAGGAAACCATTTTCTTGCCGTGCTCAGTCCAGTGGTATTATCCACATAAACGGCGAAACTGTTTCTCGCCGACTCCACTTGAGTCACCCCTCCATTGTCCGCCCCGATAGCTGAGTGGTCAGCGTGACGGATTGCCGTCCTACGGGGCCGGGTTCGATTTCCAGCTGCGTCGGGAATTTTCTATGCTCAGGGACTGGATGTTGTGTTTTCTTCAGCATCATTTCATACCCATCTGGCGCGCAAGTCGCCCAATGTGGCGTAGAATGTAATAAGACCTGCACCAAGGTGGCAGGCAGGACCTGCCCCGTAAGGTGTCTCCCTGCCAATGACGCCAAACGCTCAATTCCATTTTACCCCTCCATTCTACTCAAACAGAAGAATATAGGGGAAATATTCCGAATTCTCCACCTGGCATTGCAAAAGCACCATAGCGCCCCTGACTATCCCGAAATAACAAAATGATAGTATGTAAACACAAATAGTAACAATGAACTACTAATAAAAACTCAGACCGGTAAGTAAACTCATAGCAACCGGAATATAAATGTACAAAACAAAAACCCTACGATCTTATGCACGAACCTACCACTATAGATCAGTTAACGAATGTCACATGATGTCATTTCTCTCTTTTCCAATTTATGGAGACATTGTAGACGCAGTAAACTTATCTGGAGCTTCGGGAAACGTGAAGTGGTTACGCTGCATTCATAAGGCTCTGTGCGCAGCTCATTTCTTCAACGGAATCAGCTGATCTTGTTGGTTGAGGGTGCCTGAAGCAGCAGTGGCTGAACTACAGCGTGGTCTTGCCCCCCGCGCAGACGCAGTGGAGGTGCAGTCGCTGGTGGTGCGCCTGGACGACGAGTCGGGCGGCGGCGCGGCGCGGCACTTCCACACGCTGCAGCTGGCGGCGGCGCCCGGTGGAGGCCCGGCCTCCGCCCTCGCCTCGCCGCGCCACGTCAAGGGCCGGCGTTGCCACACGGCGCCCAAGGAGCGCCGCCCGGTCAGTGTCTATTTACAATCTTTTCCGCCTCTCACTTTAAATATGGGTGTGCATCGGATTGAGTTAGGACTCTGACTACTTCTAGTATCGTCAGTATATCTCACACTCATAGATGATGAAGAGATTGAAGAATTGTGTAGTAGATAAAAGAAATTATTCAGATAGCTAAGGGGGACGAAAATTTCATGACGACTGGAATTCGATAGTAGGAAGAGGAAGAGAAGGAAAAACAGTGAGAGAATATGGACTGGGGGGATAAAATTAAGGAGGAAGCCGTCTCGTAAAATTTTGAATACAGCGTATTTTAACCACACTTGAAACACAGAATCACGAAGGAAGGTTGTATTCGTGAAGAGACATGGAAACACCGGAGGCTTTCAGATTAATTGTATAATGGCAAGACAGAGATTTCCGAAACAGAGTTTAAACCGTCAGAAATTTCCAGTGGCAGATGGCAACTCTGATCACAGTTAATTATGAATTCTAAATTAAAAGTGAAGGAAAATGAAAATGGTAAGAAGTCAAAGACATGGGACCTGGATAAACTGAAAGAACCAGAGGGAGCGTTTGACCAGAACAGGGGAAAGGAATGCATTATAAGAAGGATGGGTAGCTTTAAAGATGAAACAGTGAAGGCAGCAGATGATCAAATAGTTAAAAGCACAAGGCCTAGTAGAAATCCCTGGATAACACAAATATTCAAATGGCTCTAAGCACTATGGGACATCTGAGGTCATCAGTCACCTATACTTGGAACTACTTAAACCTAACTAACCTAAGGACATCACACACATCCATGTCCCAGGCCGGATTCGAACCTGCGTCCGTGCAGCAGAGTGGTTCCGGACTGAAGCGCCTGGAAACGCTCGTCCACAGCGGCTGGCCTGGATAACACAGGAGACACTGAATTTAGCTGATGAAAGGACAAAACATAAAAATGTGACATGTGAAGCAGGCGAAAGGGAATACGAAGGTCTACAAAATGAGATTGAGGGGAAGTGCAAAACGGCTAAGCAGCAATGGCTAGAGGACAAATGTAAGGAACTAGAAGAATATTTCGCTGGGGGAAGATAGATACAGACTACAGAAAAGTTGAGGACGCTTTTGGAGAAAGGAGAAGAAGACGTACAAAAATCAAGACCTCAGATGTAAAACCAGTTCTAATCAATGAAGGCTCAAATGGTTCAAATGGCTCTGAACACCATGCGACTTAACTTCTGAGGTCATCAGTCGCCTAGAACTATTTAAACCTAACTAACCTAAGGACATCGCACACATCCATGCCCGAGGCAGGATTCGAACCTGCGACCGTAGCGGTCGCTCGGTTCCAGACTGTAGCGCCTAGAACCGCACGACCACTCCGGCCGGCAAACAATGAAGGGAAAGCTGAAAGGTGAAAGGAATGTATAGAAGACAGATGAACTTACAGGCATTGAAGAGGATGTAGATGAATAGGAGACGGAAGAATTCTACGATAACTTGAAACAAGGCCCCTGGAGTAGACGACATTCCATCAGAACTACTGACAGCATTCGGAGAGCCAGCAAAGAGAAAACTCTTCCATCTGGTGGGCAGAATGTATGAGCCAGGCGGAATACCAACAAACTTCAAAAATAATGTAATAATTCCCCAAAAAGCAGTTTCTGACAGTTGTTTTGCAAAATGCTAATACGAATTTTTACAGCAGAATGGAAAAACTGGCAGAAGAAATTTGTTAATATCCATAATGGGCCTTAAGGTAGGATGTCTTTTGTGAATGTATTTTTCTGGAGTGTAGTCGTGTATGGAAATGAAACATGGGCGATAAACAGTTTAAAAAAGAAGAGAATAGAACCTTTTGAAATGTGGTGCTACGGACGAATGCTGAAGTTACATGTGTGGATCACGTAACTGGCGAGTAGGTTCTGAACAGAACTGGGGAGACAAGAAATTTGAGGAAAAATTCGCTAAGAGAAGGAATATGTTGAAAGGATATTTTTGAGATATCAAGGTATCACTAGTTTAGTACTGAAGAGAAGTGTGGTCCATATAAATTGTAGAGGGAGACCAGAGATGAATACAGTAAGCAGATTCAGACGGATATAGGGTGTATTAGTTATCCGAAGACGAAGAGTCTTGCACGGAGAGCTGCATCAAACCATTTCCTGGACTGAAACCCGCGAAGACGACAAGAACAACAATAACAACAACGACAACACAAGACAAAACGTAGCAAAAGCATGTTTGAAAATGACGCAGTCTTACAAATTATCTAATAACCTGATTTATTTAGGCAGAGATCGTTGGTATAAATTTCATAAAAACGAGAAGAGATGCTGTAGAGTTAATTAGCAGTGTTAACGATCATTTGGAAGCGACGTAGTTTATCATATAACATTAACAGCGTCATAAGGTTTTGCGCTAAATCATGAGTCCTTTTTAGGCCAATAGCTGAAATATTTCTACTCGATAGTAGAAGCTGTTTGTACAGTCATTGTTGGTATATTGTTATCCATATGACGGCTTTCGAGTTTTTAAAACTCATTCTGTTAGTACCATTCCGCGCAGCAAATATATAAATATTCGTTTTATAAATTAAAACGACATTTGCTTGATGCAAGCTAATATTTCTTTTATTTGCGTTCCAGACGAGTTTCACCTTCATGTTAAATGTAAATTCAGGTTAAAACCACTGAAGATGCCTTTATTACTGGTATAATGGGCAGAACACATCCGGAGCGCAAATAAAACAGAACAACCTGCAGCAAGAATATAGAGTCTCAGATTATAGAACGAATGGTTTTCAAACCATTATTGGGTTATTTTGTGGTATCTAAACGGCCAATGCTTGGGTTCTTACTTTTTATAGTGCTTACAATAATTGTATCTTGGGTAACTACAGTCATCGGCTCATCAAACTGTCGTCAAATGTCTGTGACGTGATAACCGTACTCACTCGTCCCTATAATCTCACATTTTGCAACTTATTTACATTAATTTAATGATTTTTATGATAAAAAGCTCGTCCATTTCTCTAACGTATGGTGTCACTACATATATTCCATTTATTTCGTAGTCTGACTCAATGATTTTAGAGAGGTTTTCATTGACATTATGTCACTGAATGTGTCACGCTCAGATAATTTTCTATTCACGTGGATTCTTTACGGAAAATGTCTCTCAGCAGTCATGAACATGTGACGTTTCCTGCTTAGCTTATCCATATTCTCGTTCACACTTGATAGGATCGTAAGAATACCAACCAAAAGTAAATGTGGTGGGATAGATTAATGTATAGGAGAACCTGAAGAAAGAATCATATCTTTCATGAACGAATTGTCGTGCGACATGAAAGGCATACCTACTTATGAAATTAAAATTACTACGAATTGAAAAAAAAAAAACAATCAACCTCAAACCCAACTATTAACAATGAAGGTCCTTATTTACCGCATTCATCTTAATTTATTTCTGGAGTAAAATAGGATGGTTTTCCTTCCATAGTAAGTTCCACAGTGTTTACTACGCATTCGTTTTGTAGGAGACGTTGTTTATAACGTTTTCGACTTGCATATGACCAGAAACTATTAATTTACATGTGACAAGAAAATTAATAGGCTTCAAATAGGATCATTAGTAAGTAGGTTGCAAAGAAATGTAGAAACGTAGCCCGATGCGATAGACATTACGTTCGTTCCACAAATTGTGACCGTATAATGAGACTGAATACAACCACCCACAAATATTTGACATTTTAATGCAGAACTGATATCCTGTGCGATCAGCTCGTCTTCTGATGGTGTAGGAGTTTGTAAACAAGCCTCTTTATAATTCTACATAAGAAAACTAAGAGAGTAAAACTGGGGAATCAATGCTACAATCCCTATGGAGCAATTCTAAATGTCCGACTTCGAATCGATATGGTTTCGAACGAGATCTGCAAAATGCTGAGGCAGCGTTTCTTCAGTAACGCTCAATAAGACATATTCCAAGCATTCCAGAGACACTTCTTGTAGCGACGACAGGCCTTTTAACTTTTTTCTTTTCGTTGCATGGAATGCGAGTGATAACTGCCTCTGTTTTAGGAATTTTATAAGGAACTCGATTTGGCGCTTCAGTCATGTTTAATAATAACTTTTGGTTTCGCATTTGCATTTTGGCAGTGTTAAGTTGTAATGAGGTACCCATATCTTAATGATACGCTAAGCTATACAGCGTGATTTAGCTCCACTTGCCAATGGGATTTATGCAATCCACAACGCCTTCTAAAATCACGTGTGGAATATTCATATTCTCTCGCTCGTTACAGCAAACTGTTAGTGCTACAAAAAAAGAAAATTTAATGTAATCATTTTTTCCTGTAATGTTTCGTCGCTAGCGGCAACGGTTTTCGAGTTATTCAAGAGAAACCTTCAAAAGCTACCTTCAGATGCACCTCCACCTTCGCAATCACCCCTCATCAATCAGGATTTCTAGTGTATTGTTGTGACACTCTCGCCTAGCACTGTACAAACATTTCCGACTACACGAGCTATTACCTATATTCGACCTTTTATAGTCTCTAGTAGCTGAGTTATTACACCACCAGCATAGTTGGCCATTTCCTTAACATTATTAATTTAAATGTTCCCGTGAGGCTATAAAAGAAAAACGAATTCGTAACCTTACGCTAAAACTTATTCCGTTTCCTATCCTATCCAAACTTAACCCTTACAAGCATAGAAGTTTCGTAGTCAGAAGGCTTGACGAATACAACAACGTTATTGTTTACTTTACAGTTCCAAAATTCACAAAACTGTTGGGTAAAATATCACACATGTCTATTATAACATTTGTAATTGCTCGACCTAGCTGGTGGCATAGTAAGGCCAGTATATGAAGCCCAAACGAGGTCGAATGTGGGAAATAATTTGTGCAGTCGCAAACATTTTTACAGTGTCAGGAGGGAGCGCCGTGAACGACTTACCAGAAATTCCGACCGGTGGTGAATAGGTATGAGAGTGAGGGTGTAGCTGAAAGTCAGTTTTGTACGATTATGGTGAATAACGCGAAAGCTATGGCCTCTAAGGAAAACATATTCCTGCACAAAATTTAACTACATTAAATTTCCTACAAAAAGATTTTGTTAATTTTTTTCTCTAGGACCAATAGTTTGCTTTAAGCTAGTGAGGAATTATGAAACTCTCGCCCGTGTATTTTAAGGCGCTGCAGGTTTCATAAAACTCATCAGTAGGGACCGTTGAATGTGATGTGTGATGTTTTTATTGCTGTTGTGTGTGATCGTAGCTGGAGCGCAAAGCAACAAATATTATTTTATTGATATTAGATGATAGCAAAATTCTGCCAAAACGCATTCTGCTGAACTACGTATTGCTGTTAATTCTGACGTAGTGGCACGGCGCTTTCTCTATGATCTGCTTGGTGGAGTCTAATGGTAGTGCGGACTAGTTAGTCACTGGGCAGCTTGGAAATGGAGATTAGTTTGTAATATCAGTTGGTAATATATTATCATTTAGTATGTGTAGCCTACCATACATGGCTATTACATACGAAATGAGAGTTATAACTCAAGTCGATTATGTTTTTCGTGTGACTTTTAATGAGTTACATTCAGACATCCATTATGTGTAGCTTCATCTTGTATATTCCCACTATAACCTCTACAAGTGTGGATAATTGTAGCAGGTAGTCTTATGTAAAACTGCGATCAGTTTCTTCTACTCTGACTCGACACATGTCACATAATCAGTGAAACGTTGCAAGTTGGCTCAAAGGAAAAAAATTATAGTAACACACAAATAATACATGAGGAATATTAAAGTAATGGCAAAGGGTGTATTACTCGCTGATCGCTTACAAAAATTTTGAATGAGTCAGCAACGAAGATAACATATTAAAAGCTGCTCTCAGAAATATTGTCGAGAAAGGTAGCACAGTGGCCAGCACACTGGACGTGCAATCGGGACGGCGATGTTCAAATCCTCTTCGCGTCATTCGCATTTAGGCTTCCCTAAATCGACTGAAGCAAATGCCGGAACGGTGGCTTTGAATAAGATGCGGTCGACTTCCATCCAAGCAATCCAAGCATGTGCTCATTGGCCAATGACGTATCGCCCACGACACGTCCGGCATTTCATAAGATCTTAAATGTCGTCCCACACTCTTCTTTTATCAGCCGATATAACTTGAAGGGGTGTAGATAAACTAGCCCTTTTATCTCAATGTAAGGCACAGCCAACCATATTGCTCCATACTGTGACCGAAGCACCACAAGCAGCACTGATTGAAGAATCATCAAGCGGCAGATAGAAGTCATACATTATAGGGCTGCGTTCTATACGTGGTGGAGCACACCTCGTCTGTGACTCCATGAATGGGACTTTCAGTCACTCTTCTTCCCATCTACAAGCAACTCTACCTGAGCAGCGAGGTCACAGCATGTAGGGGGCAGGAATATTACACTGCATGCTTCATTCATTGACTGCTTCACCTGTTAATTCGTTCCCCTGATTTTCTATACACCTTGGTACCGATCAGAATAATAAGACACGTAGTAAGTAGGAAACTACCCACTATTAACTTTCCATATTACATATTCCCGACATACTATCGGTTGCAACAGTGACCTACACAATTACAAAAAAAATATTTGCTTTAACGTATAGTTGCATTTTCATTATTATTATTATTTTGGCACCCTTGGTGTCAGTCGTCAATCTCGTTTCCCAAGTTGGTGTGTCACAGATTCCACAGTATTTGGCACATCTAATTGGGAAATGAGACTGACGACTGGCACCAGGGGACGTTCCGATGATTGTCCATGATGCCGAAATCGGTAGCCAGTAGACATAATAAAAGCCCGGATAATTATAATGGACATAATGGACATAATAAAAGTGTAACTATACATTAAAGCAAATATTTTTTTCCTTTTCATTTTCCGTTGGTTCTACATTACTTTTCTTGAGGATAAGCTATTTACTTGTTTTTAAGATTTTCGTTCTGTATTGTTTAGAACTGGGTAATTTTTCTGAAACATTGATTTCAGTGTTTCTGAACGTTTTGCAGCGCCAGATGCCGCCCACCGTGAGCTGGAACATCGTGCCCGTGGCGGACCGTCCTTACCGCTGCAAGGAGACTCCCTCGCTCCCGCAGGTGCCCAGGGAGTGCCTCAGGGTCATCGAAAGGGTTGGCTCCTGCCACCTGGGAGAGGTAGGCAGTCTCCCGCGAGAGGGTACTTTCGTCTTCGTAAGCACACATTCATTCCTAAATCAGTAACTGATGTTGTACCGGAAGTAACTTCCACGTTCGGAGAACAAATTATTAGTGATAATGGACGGGAGTTAAGGCAGTTCGACACTTACAGTAAACTGAAAATATGGTTCCTTTTTAAGGAAAAATACATTAATAAAATACGTGGACTGTAGAATCCTTTACATCGATAATAGATTACTTTATCGTAAACTCAAACCAGAATAATCAAGTGCAGGATATAAGGGTACATGGAGGAAAAGATGTATAAGATTCAGACCATTTCCTCTTCGTTGAAACAAAAAGTTTAATAGAAAGATGGAAGAAATTTGCTGAAAGGAACCACATTCTTCAGAAGAAGTGTTCAAGGTATGTTTATGACGATAAAGTGAGCATTAAGAAACTGTTTCACTAGAGACGACAGGAATACCTAGTGAAAACTCCAAATGCAGATGATGAGTAGGCAGAATGGAACCATGTACAAGAGTGGGTTTAAAGAGATGCTTTTGAAGCGATTGGTAAGCAGTGAAAGTTAAAACGGGAGGGTTATAAGTATGGACACAGAAACTGAAGAGGCTTCAAGGGGAAACAAAAGGCTTATGAGCTCGTACTAGAAAAAAGCACAAAAAACAGAGTCGGAGTAGAAAAAAAAATGAAACATATTAAGCAAGTAATAAGTAAACACGTGAAGAATCTTGGGACAAATTAATTACAAATATCGAACATTATATACATGGGAAACAAACTCTGCATATAAAACGTTAAAGTACTTAAATCAGTCAAAGAGAGATAATGCTAGAATTATAGTCATTAATGAAGAACAGTGGATACGACATTATAAGAATTTATAATATTCTGAATAAATACAGAATGCGTAACACCCTAACAGGCAGTTGATTCAGTAACCTTACATGAGTTTCAGCAGGTTGTCAGAAGTTTGAAAAATCGCAGAATTTGTCGCACAGACGGAATAAATGTTGGACTTTTTAAGCATGGAAGGACGCTGTGCGAACTAAGGCTGTTTAATTTATCTAAAAATGATAGTAATGTTATAAATCCATGATGATTGGAAAACCGTCCAAGCAATTTACTTTTTAAAAAGTTACAAGCCTCTCGATTGCAGTTGATACAGTTTACTCAAGACTAATAAACAATTTTGGAAAGTAATGACACGTGCTTCTTTGGGAGAAAAGCAAAGTGAATTAAGGAAAGGACCTTCGTGCAGTGGGACTACTATTACTCGTAGTTATCAGGAGAATTCTAGAGGAACGACGTGTAGTCAATTTAGAAATACATGTTTCTTTTATTGACTTCCAAAAAGCCTCTGATCGGGCCATTAGCATTGATAGCCTATGGACAATACTGGACAAGACAAGCGAGGCTATGCATCTTCTGCAGGTAATCAAGGAACCTATACGGGGACACCAATAAGTAAAGCCAATAATAAATATCAATAACCATAAATGCGGAATCTCCATAAAAGAATACGACGACAACAAATCAATGTGTCACACAGCGATGTAACATGTTACTGACTTTTCTTAACGTCTATAATAAGGACTTCCAAGAAACTGGAAGAAGGAAGTCAACTAAGGTATACAACCGAAAAGGACTACCATATAAATGCTACAATGTGTGCAGATAACGTAACTGTATTACAAAATACAGAGATAGACCTATAACAGCCTGTGTTTAAGTTCTATGAGTTGGGAAGAAAACATTACAACAAAAAATACCTGCTACTTAAACAAAAAGTTGTGCCTCACTACGGAAAACTGACAGTTGTCGATAAGACCATTATCGAAAAAAAGGTACTTGAGGAAGTCTACAGCTTCAGTAAGTCTAGACATAGGCAAAGACACAAAAAAGAAAACCAACATCGCGTTTGCAGAACTATAAATAAAACTTTAAAGAAATAAAACTAGAAAAATCAGAAAATCGTAACTGTATATAACAGTGGCAGCGCCTGTGCTACTTTATAACAGCGAATTCAGGAATTGAGAGAAAGAGATATAAAACTGACATACAGTCTGCAGAAATGAGATTTCTCAGAACTATCAAAGGTTGCTCATGATGATATCCAGGAAGAACTGAGAATTTACAATTTAAATGAGAAGGTTAAGTGTACAGAGAAGAATAGAGACAACGCTTCAAGCTCCAGACGTCATAAACAAGAAAAAGCCCTAAGAAAGAAGAGATGCAGAAAGGCCGGGAGACACAGACGAAGTTAAATATGGGAAGCTGGAACAGGTATATTACATAGACCTATAAATGTAGAAGAATGAGTAAATTATTTCGTTTTTACGGCTACTGACATCCCAAGGCGTGAAAACATACACGCATCGGAAATGTTCGGTTCTTATTTGAAAGTAAGCTCTGAATCGGTTGAGCTGTCAAAACACTCATTGATGAATTGGCAGTTTAGTATAGTAGGCCAAACACTAATTGGTCTCCAGAAATTTAAAATAATAAATATGATTAAATTTGTAGTTGCATGTACAAATGCATTTGTGCCCTTGAAAAATGATGGGTTCAAATGGCTCTGAGCACTATGGGACTTAACATATGTGGCGTTCAGTCCCCTAGAACTCAAAACTACTTAAATGTAACGAAACTAAGGACATCACACACATCCATGCTCGAGGCAGGATTCGAACCTGCGACCGTCGCAGTCACGCGGTTCCGGACTGAAACGCCTGGAACCGCTCGGCCACCGCGGCCGGCGAAAAATGATTGGGTGTTGACCTGTCTGAATTTTGCCGGCTCTCGAGTGCGAAACCTGACTGCATTTCAGTAAGTTGTTTAAACTTTTATACGTCGAGAGAAACTCAATTTCCGTATGTATTCGGTGTTTCTCAAGGAATATACTTCTGAAGCACCAAACTCTGGAATTCGTACAGGGTTGCATTTTTCAGCAGTAAAATGTTCGGAGCATACTTGCACTTCAAGAATAGATAGCATCTGCTAAACAGAAAAAAATGGTGTTCGTGATTAAAATCGGATTCAGAACTGTTACTGCGGATCATCTGACAACCTCAATCAACAAAATTGTTTTCTTTTTTTCTTTTTTTTACGTATTTCTGTCACAAATGGGCCTCTCACCAACTAGAAAGGACGGCTTCACAAAGTTTGCCACCGTCTGATACGTAAAACGGGTTCAGCAATAAAAATTATTCAGATCCTATTATGGAAAAGCCGTGATTCGAATCACATGGTGGCATAATAAAGCACGATTTTGCTCCTCTAATCCGTAAAAGAGAGTAAGTTCCCTGGTATCAATTGTATGACATTTCCGTGCCAATTGCAAAGTGCCTGTCACATTGCAGACCCCTGTGGTGACTGCATGACGCTTTTAATAGGAGGAACGTGCAAAGTTGATGAACATGGAGACTGAGTGGGTTTCGGCAGCGTTTCAGATGAAAGTTCCTGGCAGATTAAGACTGTGTGCCGAGCCGAAACCCGAACTCGAGATCTTTGCCTTACACGGGCATGTGTTCTACGGACTGAGCTACGCAGGCACGACTCAAGATCTGTCCTCACAGCTTTCAGCTGATTTCATATCAGCGCAGAGTGGAAATTTCAGTCCAGCACTTTTGTGCTGGCTGCACTGTATCCCAAATCGCAGAAGTACGAGAACAATAGTCTTAGTCTAGCCACAAGTTCAACGCTTTATCGTCTGAGGAAGACATGGGTCTTTAATCACATATATATAGTCAAAAACGTAATCCTAGAAAAATTTCCGTAAGTTGCGTACTGTAAAGCGAAAGGCTCTCAAAGATTCTGTCCTTGGTGCTACTCATTCTCTTTTCTTTCTTTACCAACTGTTTTATTGTTATACATCTTGAGCCATTGTTCCTAACATGATTTATCCAACATGTAAAAGATAAATTAAGGGGATTTTGTCAAACTTTCGTTGTTTTCAAACTTTAGTAACAATGACCCTCTGCGCTGTCACTTTAGTCTTCTTTAGAACAAGGATTACATACGAAAAAGTTCACACATGCGAGTATTGCAGTTTTCCTGTTGTCATAACCAATATATATTATGAAAGTAAATGTACAATGTGCATGCCACAAAACTCAAAACGAGTCCCACTACAATCAAGGGATTTATATGGCGTGGCAACCCTCCTACCCCATCCATGAAGATGATTCCCATTTTTGCCTTAAGGGTGGGCTTTTGAAGCTGTAAGGCTGGGAGGTTCCGCCCTCTAGAAATTTCTAGAACATTTCAGAACATTCAAGAGTATTCGAGAACATTTCAGAGAATTTTAAAGCATATCAGAGCGTTCCAGAATGTTCCGGAATGTTTCACAAAGATCCGGATTGATCTGGAATGTTCATTACTAGTCTGGAATATTTGAAGAAATTCCAAAATGTTCGGTAACACTCCGGAGCAGCTCAGATCATTATGAAACATTTCGGAACACTCTCGAATGTTGAGGAATTCTCTGGAACATTGTGAACCCTTCGAAGTCATTTTGGTATGTTTTGAAATTCGCCACTGGTGGGGATACCAACTAGTAGGGGATATAAAGCAAGACCCGCCGTGGTTTCGAACGTCAGTATATCAGTGGCGAAGGGAGGAACCGAAAAAGTAGTGCAATGAGTGAATAGAAACAGTGATGTGTGTGTAGTCAGAGTTATATAGTGAATGAAAATAAATCGTAAATGTGTAAAATGTGCTTAGGGTATTTATAAATCAGTAAAAGTGTCGTATGAGGCATGTCATTATTTACTACTTCTTTACTACTCACTGCATTCTTGACACACTTTGCAGACAGAATGCACATATATCACTGAATGCAACTGTAACATTATATCATTGTACGACCCAGTTTAGGAGACGTGACGTCATAAAGAATGAGATGGGTGAAAAACTGCCGCATCATGCATGACGTTTGCTACTTATTCCATTCGTAACAAGTAGTGCAGACAGTTTTCACACGTATCGCTGTATGTACATACAGAATTATATCATTGCACGACACATAATTCGTACGCTGCAAGGTATGCACAGCTGTAAATAAATACCTGAGCAACGCCAGGTTTCTCTGTTAGTATAGAAAAGTAGTATAACGCTCTTTGTTACGTTCCAGGTCGATTTTCACTGGTACTAGGGCGTGCTGAGAGGTAATGCCTCAAAAAACTCAAGGATTTATTTCTCAACTGAATCACCCTGGCGACGACACATTTCTCCCAACGAGAGACCAGTTTGTTGACACCGTCTCCGTTCAGTGTTTGACTTTGTTGACAGAGCCACAACCTCACCATTGCTTCCACCGCTTCATCACTGTCAAAGTGAAGTCCTCGAAGGTGTTCTTCAAGTTGTAGATGAAACTTAGATGCGGAAAAGTCTTGACTGGATGGAAGATGATTGGTGACAATGAACCCAAGGCGTCGAATTGTTGTAGGTGTCTCAGTGCTAATGTGTGGTCTGGCATTATAAAGTAGAAGGGGTAAGTGCTCCATGGGTGGACGATTTCTTCGAATTCGGAAGTCCATTACAGGATATTGTTTCTCGCACATCGACACAGTTATGTTCAACACCGCCATCTTGCGTGCTACAATTCGGAGCCCCGTAGGAGTAGAGGGTTGCGATTATGTCTTAACGAAGAACGAAGATGCAGAATGTTAATAACATTTGTTTCATTTAACTAGCTTTGAGAGTTTTCACATAAAAAATTTTGAGGCCGTATCTTTCAGCGCGCTATCATAAGTGTGAGCATCTATTTACTCATTTTCGTATAAAGAGAATCCGCAAAATATAATACGTTTGTCTCAGAAAATACCTTTATTCAAATAATGCTTTGCAACTGAGATGTATTTTTGTAAATAATTTAATTTCTTTCAGTAATTCCAAAGAATATCTCGCTATAAAATGACGCACGTCATTGTTGATTCTAATCTGAATACGTGGTGCTTGGCGCAAAATTACATGAGTTTCAGTCATACTGCTCTTAAATCAAGCTCAATGTTAAATTGAAAGTTCCATATATCCCCTTATGTCGAGAATTAAATTTCGTTCAAAGTGTTATTATTGACTACTTCTGATACATTGATGTGATAATCATTTTCTGGTTAACTGTAGAAGAAAAATGTTAACCAAAGTTTTACTGGGCAGTCACTGACTACAAATAGGCCACAACCTGCTAGTGCTAAACGATCACAAACATTTAATATTGAACCTGCAGACTTACATTTTATATTGAGTTTGCTATATCAGAGCGAAAAATCAACGTAGATGAATAACCCTTGATTTATTTTGTTTTGTTTTTCAGCGTGCACATGTTCCGAAAAAGATGCGCTGTAATTCTTGTATAAGTAATTCACTCAGTTCAAGTGCTTGTCAGTTAAGTGTCTCGGAAGTGGTGCAGGCACTTTCTTGCTAATATTATTTTGTTACATCAAGAATATTCGAAATTTATGCCGAGTAAGTGTTCGAAGACACAATGAAAATATTTTTGTAATCATAAGGAGGGAATGACACTGAAATTCGAAAGGTAAATTAATAATATTAGGAGTTGAGAGGAGACTTAGCAGATAACACAGCAAATTAGATATGAACAAGCTTCAACTTAAACACTTGCGACAGAGACAGACTACTGCTATCATGCGTAGCCGTAAGTTCTCATCATTTCACTACCCTGAAGAATTTACTCTTAAGTGTACGTTTTGAAGATGCGACAGGAGTACATACCACTGTGCCTAATATTAAACGGCATCCTTCGTATATTCTTTCAATTCTGACATTGCGTTGGTGTAACGAGAGTTGTTTCGAAGAGATCATGGCCGCAGTATACACTCATCGTTCTCCAGGTGCATGGCCATTATGTTTCAATCGACGATTTCCGATAGACTGGTCAGCTATGTTCGTCACTTTTCCCGGCAGTGAAGAGACTCCTAGAACGAACGGAAACTTACTACTTCCAGGTGACAACACAAATTGACTCATTAAATCTCAAGGTAGTGACACATGTGTCGACGAGTACCAACAGATGCCCAGAGACACAACGTTATATAAATGAAGTGACTGAATGCCAGGTTGTCTACAGAAAGTGAGATTGATTCATTTGTGAGTTCTGGTTCTTTACCTTAACTGTAATCTGCAGACCATTCGCTGGCTGGTTGTATGGACGGTGGCTTTGTCATCGTTATCAAGACTCAAGTATAGTTTTCTGCTATTAAATTCGGCTGTTACTTTGGACTATGAAATCACTCTCTCTCTCTCTCACTCTCACTCACTCTCTCTCTACTAGTGTTTCACGTTCGCTCACTACTTACTTTCGTCTTTTTGTTTGTCTTGTTATAACACACTCTTGAGACTGTGTCAAAGGCAAGTAATGTATAACTTAATACAGGACAAATTTAAGATTCTCAAGTCGTTCGTCTTGAGCCCACCCTGCATCAAAATCAGTACAGAAACCTTTTAAAGACAGAAAGCGGTTAGAACTGATGGAAATGTGACTTCTGCGAGCCAAACCATGAGAAAAAATATATTTTGAAAGAGATGAAACACTTAAGAAGCCCTGTGGCTTGTGGATTTCGTTAAACTCTAGGGCCCCCAGTAACTGACTGGGTAAATTAGTTCAAAAATAGGGAAAAGCAAGTACATGCCACCTCCAACGGGACTATGCCCAGTAAAATATTGCAGTTTTCAACCTGATCTTTGAGTCAAGGACAGCTTCACTTTGCGATGTACGAAGAGTATCCAAGTTGAAAGTTACGAGGAGAAATTCAAAGGAAATAAAGTTCAATGAAATAAAATATATCACTGCAAACTTCTTGACAGGCCTTGGACTGCATTTAGATATAACTGCCATTGTGTTAAGTTATTTGTTGTGAGGATAAATCACACATTTTACCTCCACGGAGAAGAACGAAGCTGTCTGTATTTATGTCCAAGTTATAAAAGTTTTTTGGAAGCATTGTTATATTAGATTAGACTGAAACTTCCTGGCAGATTAAAACTGTATGCCGGACCGAGACTCGAACTCGGGACCTTTGCCTTTTGCGGGAAAGTGCTCTACCATCTGAGCTACCCAAGCACGACTCACGCCCCGTCCTCACAGCTTTGTTTCTGCCAGTATCTAGTCTCCTACCTTCCAAACTTTACAGAAGCTCTCCTGCGAGTTCGAGTCTCGGTCCGGCACACAGTTTTAATCTGCCCGGAAGTTTCATATCAGCGCACACTCCGCTGCAGAGTGAAACTCTCATTTTAAATTAGACTGTTAGCAAGGAAATTTCTCACGCGAAAGCAAACGAAAATCAGGTCTCAGGGTCAAGGTTTATCGTCTTCGAGTTGTGGAAGACGGGAAATAAACAGCACCAGCGTATAGTTTGAAGCTCGTCCTTGGACATGAGCTTCTAGCCAGTCATAAAAGGCAGATGGTTTCGGTTTGAATACGTTTGCACCTATTCATGGAATGTAATTTGTTTCTGAAGCTCTGTAAGACGTCTATGTCTCATTAATTCATTATGTGATTCAAAAATTGGTTACACACAACATAGTAAAATAGCAGAAATGTTATGGCGCATCACATCAGATTCTGCTGCTTTGTGTGATCTTGTGTTAGCAAGTCAAGAAAACAGCTAGCCTACAGAGAAAGTTCTTCTTGTGCGACATACAGCCATATTGCAGTGCCTAGGAAACTTGTGTAAAATTTACGTGCAGACTCGTCGTGAATTATATGTTCTGTGTCTTCTCTTCCCCAGCATGTTTCAATTAGCCTGTCACCAGAAACGGAGGCTCATGTTATTTCACATAATGCGTTGATATTTCTGTCACTATGTTGTCACATGCCTCTCCAAAGAAATTACACAAACATTATCTCTTTAGCATATACTCAACAAACTTAGCAGAAATTCATGATCTGATGAATTTCTGGGCAGTTGTTTAGCGATATGAGATCGCATTTCTTAAAAGTATTAAATCACATCCCTGTAATGTAAGAAAATAACGGTTAATAAGAGATTATTTCACAAATTAGAGCGTTTTGATTTTTGACTTCTAGATAACCAACGTAACAAATGTTAGTCACACTGGAACGACCCATCAGAGTGCCTTTTTTGTAATGTCATTAAGATGACACAAAAACCGTTAAGGTTAACAAACAGATGTTTTGGATTTCTTCTAAATCGGGAAGACGCAGTAACATCCAAGAGTGGCAGATCGTGGAGGCGAGTGATAAATAAATGCCACTAGTCTACCCCGCAAGGGTTGTGATGGTCAGCGTCTGTCGGAATTTATGTACATCCATCTAGGAACTGTGCGGCAGAATAAACGATACTGTCAGTTAGGGTATACACAAACAGGAAGCACACGTCTACTCTACAATATCAATACGCAAGTAAATTTATCCATGCATATATCTCCATATGCAAATTTAGCCACCACTCACCATGTCCAAGCAATACTAGGACATTAGAGCATTTATGAACAATATATGACAGGTTTTTCAATCCTTTTAAAGGAATTAGCCTTTCCAATCGAAGTTCTGACATCTGGATGGAAAATAATTGCGTGACTGCCACGTAGAACAATGCCACACAGTACGAGGGGCGTTCAATAAGTATTGAAGCATATTTTTTTCTGAAAACAATTTCGTTACATTCAGGATTACAATGCACCATATTATTCCGCACTGTTTTGGCTATAAAACCTGATTTTTCAACATAATCTCCGTTCAATGTTACGGCCTTACGCCACCTTATTGCCTTACTGGAAGGGCCTGTATGCCCGCATGGTGCCACTCTACTGGTCGACGTCGGAACCAACGTCTTGCTGTGTCAAAAATTTTGACCATCAGCATAGTAACGCGCAAGAAACTTCTCATACACGATCCTTCGCTGGTCTCTACGGTTTTCTATTTAGCGACGAGGAACGCAGTGGGCGCACATTTATGTGTACCGGTACCCGAACTGGTGGACTAGTGTGTCAGAACTACCAATAGAGACGTCCAGTTGTGCAGCGAGATGTTTCATTATGATCCATCAGTTACGTTGAATGATTTTGTCCGCACATTCCAACACTGCGGGAGTCTGTGCGACCGGTAGGCACACCTGAGAGTGGACAGGTTTCGCGACTCACTATGTTTTGTTCTCTGCCAGGTCTCCGAAGACATTCTGTACTGGCCTATGAATATCTGCGATGCTCTCGTTTTCCGCGAAAAGAAACTCAATGATAGCTCTCTGCTTGGAACACACTTTCGAAGACTTCGTATTCCATCGCCATCTGTCCTAACTTCATGAAACTATAGGCGCTGAAGCGGAAATATTTCACGATGTCCCACGACAACTATCGCACTTTTTCAACTTCAATCGATCGAGAGAAAAAAGTGTGTTCCGTTATTTGTTGAACGCATCTCTTAGAAAACAGTGAAGTAGCGACACATCCGTTAAGAAATCCTAGTGTTAACATTGCGGCATTCAGCATGGGGATATGAGCACAATGTCTGCCTCTGTAGTCAAGCATCCACTGTATCTGACCTCAATGCAGAGAACCGGGTTTCAGTTCCCGGCCCTGCTTGTGGGCATGTGATATGTGAGGAGTGTCGATGAGGTTATCTCCTACCAGGCACTTAGGCAGTGGTGAAGTGTTGTCTCTGCATAGACACATTTTGAAAGTGCTCAACAAAGCTGCGTGTAAGGCACGGAGGTTGTTTGCCAAATTGGGGGCCTTAAAGGGACACTTGCACACTTTATCCATGAATGTGTCGATGTCGAAATCCCCCTCACGTGATCGAGGCACAGAAGGGCCGAAACAGGAGGACTTAAAAAGCATTAAACACTCTTTCCTACACTTCGTCGAATGGGTTTGAACGGTTCTTAGTGGTCCCATACCGTATACCATAGTAGGATACTCCAAAGGGATATCATGTTCAGTTGAATTAGAGCCCCACGATGTCCTTAGAGAGGGGGTGAATCATCTGGAGGGTGTCAGCAGCGTCAAAGGTTGTCAAGAGCGCGGATCATTGCACATAGCACAAAGAACTGCCATTTCCGATGCAAAATGCGTGTACATACAGGCCCCAAGGAAAGATTTTGTTTCAAGTTACGCCCTTTAGGGCACCTTCTGATGCCTTTTCTTGTCATTTCTAAGCAGCATTGCGTCCCATATATTTTCACGGCAGCTCATAAGAAAACCGCATAATTTCAGTCTTGTGGGTCGCGATTCTGACTCCTTCGTAAAGGCGTCAAGGGTAGGGGTAGATGTGATTGAGGTGGGGGGGGAGGGGGCTGACGTGATGACCTTCAGTACGATGGCGTTAGGCAGCATTTTGGTGAATTCTGGTCGAATTGTGACCCCGTTAACTTACCTTACACGTCACATGAATCTCTGAGTTGAGGCCTTTCTTTCGCACGTGATGATACTCTGCTATTTGAAGCCTCGCCGAGACTGAGTGATGTCGCATGGCGCACGCTTTTCTAACATCACAGAAAAAGCTTCTAGACAAAGTTGAGCCAAATTTCACCCGTCTATCTCGCTGTGGTGGAAAATGACTATAAAATAAGTCAAATAAGTATCACTTTAATTCTGTTGCGCAGAGTAGATGTGACTTTACAAAGTGTATGTGCTGTCATGGTTTTATAATATTTGAGGGCAGCTTTTGCAACCCCCCCCCCCCCCCCCCTCCGGCCTCCCCTTAGACATCAGTGTGACAACTTGTCTCATTAAAATATTTCTCAACATGGCAGAAAGAAATGAAATTTCTGACTGTTGGTACCGCTGTAATGTGTTGCCATCATTGTTTTGAAATAAATGTCCTTTATTGTTCGAGCCGTTGTACATTACTCGCAGTTCTAATAAAACGTCTCGTCAGTATCAGAGGTTTCTCACAGATGAAGATGTATCAGCTATTATAAATGAAGCAAGTGGAGGTGATGAAAGTGATCCAGAAGAAGATGGTACAGTTGTGGCATACAATAGTGACACAGCAATTTAAAATGAGCCATGTTCACGGAGTTCATCGCCTGGTGAACAGCATGCAGGTGCTTCATGCATCATTGTTGCAGCAAAAAGCAGTAAGGAATATATTTCGGCGCTTCCTAAGTCAAGTTCGCAGGTCAGTACAAAGTATAGTGAATATCCGTGAAGGTTTGAGTCATAAAGGCTTGACCTCTAGTGTGCCAGAATCTTTCAAAAAGTTTATAACTCCCGAAATAATGAAGATTATCGTGGACTTTACAAACCAAGAAGCTCCTTATAAGAAGGCAAAACTTACAATCATAGAAGAAATGTACGCCCTCATTGGCATTTTGATACAAATAGGCACAAATAACGATACTAGACTGCCTCAAATGGCTGGTTCAAATGGCTCTGAGCACTATGGGACTTAACATCAATGGTCATCAGTCCCCTAGAACTTAGAACTACTTAAACCTAATTAACCTAAGGACATCACACAACACCCAGCCATCACGAGGCAGAGAAAATCCCTGACCCCTCCGGGAATCGAACCCGGGAACACGGGCGTGGGAAGCGAGAACGCTACCGCACGACCACGAGATGCGGGCTAGACTGCCTCTTGAGAATTTATGGGGTAAAGTACTGGGAAAGAATGTCCACATAGCTACAATGAGTTGTATTCGATGTGGAGAACTTCAACCCATAATTAGATTTGATGATAAAGAAACAAATACCGAAACACGAAATCAGGATAAGTTTTGCCCCCTTCGTGAAATTTTCGACAAGCTTGAAATGTTTGTGAAATACTACATACCAAGTGGAGAACTAACGATCGATGAAATGTTCTCCATATTTCGAGGAAGACGTCCCTGTAAGGTCTTATGAAAGACAAGCCTGGGAATTGCAGTATATTGATTAGGATGTTATCAGATGCATACACCCGGTATGTTCTAAAAATAGAGGTCCACGCAGAGAAGGATGAACGACCTGCCGAGGAACGGAGTGCAATGGCAGTTGTTAGACGCCTAGTGAATCCGCTGGATGGAAGTGGAAGAAATATAACAGCAGATCGTTGTAATACATCCATAGACTCAGCTGAGGAGCTTTACAATGATGACAAGTTATCTTTGGTGGGAACATTGAAGAGTAACAGAAAACAACAGAACAACTAAAGAAGACGCTCGAGAGCTATTTTCTTCTAAGTTCTTATTCATAGTTCCGAAAACAGGCAACGCACCAGTTACCTTGGTTTCATACATCGCCATACTGAAGCATACTAAGATTCTCCCACCTCTTTCCACACAACACAATGATAACAAGGTGGACAACTAGACAGCGGAAAGAAAGACAAACATCAATCTCTACTACAATGAAACCAAAGGGGGCGTAGACAGCATTGATCAAATGACGCGACATCATTCAGTAAAACGAGGGACGAGAAGGTGGTCATTATCCGTCTTTTTCAACTTAATAGATATTGCCTGTCTCAATGCTGGAATAATTTCCACGATAAACAACCCAAACTGGAATAAGAAGGAGCGTAACGTAAGAACGCTGTATCTGCTAGAATTAGGCCAACAGCTCGTTAGGCCGGCTGTCGAAGAGAGATCAAAGAATATCATGGATTTACAAACGCCTTTCAGCTGTGTAGTGAAAAGTGTTCTAGGGAAAACGCTGCCAAGCATTACTGCAACTGATCAATCTGTTGAATTGTATTCAAGAGGAAGATGTCACATCTGTCTGAAGAGCAAAAGCTCTAAAATGGAAAAAGAGAAGATGACAAAAGTGCCTATAGTTGGTTGCAGGTGTTCCAAGTATGTGTGTTCCACCCATTCTGCACAAACAATCATATGCGTAGGTTGTGAAACTGAAAGTGAAAGTGAGTAGGAAGGAAAAACTCTATTATAATTTCTGACTCTGATTTCCTGTTTCCTTATTTGTGGTTTGCTATTGTAAATTCTTTTATAATTTCTTAACACAAATCTAATGTACATGGATCCAGCACGGCGTTCCGTATTACCCTCCTGAACCCACCGATTCCATAAACTGCTAACAGTCATTGGATCTCGACCAACGCGCAGCAGCAATGTCGCGATACGATAAACCGCAATCGCGATAGGCTACAATCTGACCTTTATCAAAGTCTGAAACGTGATGGTACGCATTTCTCCTCCTTACACATCACACGACGTTTTACCAGGCAAAGCCGGTCAACTGCTGTTTGTGTATGAGAAACCGGTTGGAAGCTTTTCTCATGTCAGCACGTTATAGGTGTCGCCACCGGCGCCAACCTTGTGTGAATGCTCTGAATAGCTAATCATTTGCATACCACAGCATCTTCGTCCTGTCGGCTAAATTTCACGTCTGTAGTACGTCATATTCGTGGTGTAGCAATTTTAATGGCCAGTAGTGTATAATAATCTTTCTCATATTCATTACTTTATTTAGTTTATTTGTATACAAAATACAAAATAATCTTAAAAAGTGAAAACAATCTGAGGGTGATTTGCCCCCCATTTGACATCCATGTGACAGATCCGAACTTAGTCGTGCTAGGGTTAAGCATTCAGTGAACTTTTTATTCAGTCTCAAATTTTCTACCAGATTAGTGACACTTTTGCACTTAGTCCGTGTTGAGCTTCAGTACCGGTCAAAGGAGACGATTTGTGTTGAGGAACACAATTTTGTTAATAAATGGAGACAATTCTATTCCTATGTTTTCTTGCGGGAGTGCTGCGAGCCACAAATACTTGATTCTTTTGCCTCGAAAATCTGAGCATTGCGGCTGTAGGGCACGTCGTAGCATATGCTAGCTGCGGTACATGGATAAATCGCGTCTTTGCAGGTGCTGCTGTGCGAGACGGAGGAGCCCGCGCTGCAGGCGGCGGGTGGCGCGTGCCGCACGGTGTTTGCGCGGACGCTGCCGCGCGACTGGGACGGCGGGGGCGGCGGGGGCGGCGGCGGCGGCGGCGGCGGGAGCGCGCGCGAGCTGCGCATGCTGGCGGCGCTCAGCGACGAGCACGTGGCGCGGCTGCTCGCCGTGTCGCCGGCGCCCGCGCCCGGCCAGCCCGCCTGGGCGCTCACGCAGTACCCGGAGCTGGGCGACCTGGCGCTCTACCTGCAGTACCACGCCGCCACCAGGCCGCCCCTCAGGTCCGTCTGCACTCTCCTCGCTGCTCCATCGTACCGGGGCTGTTCGAAAAGTAAGGAACGACCGCTAGCGAAATGGAAACCGCAGTGAGAAACCGATGAAGTTTGGCACATATGTGTTGGACAGTGACCTTCCATGCCCGTAGACAGCGTTCCATCGAATCTCTCAGCTCTGAGCGCACAGTGAACACATAAAGATGCTTAGAAAACAATGTCTCCCGGCAAATATATTTCGATCGATTTCATGCAACCCCATATAATTTAACTGTCATGCATTTCCTTCTTCATGGCAGATCTCGACCGCACGCTGCAGGGGCAATGTTGCATTTTCGATGGGAAGTGTTTCATCACCCACCATACAGCCAGGAGTTGGCTTACCCTGATATTTTTCTCTGCTCAAATGAACTGCGGCGTATGAAGACAACATTTTGGCACAGACAACATTCTGCAGTGCAGCATAGAAAACTAGTGGAAAGCACATACGGCTACCTTTTACGACGGCGGCGTGAAGAGGTTGGAAGAACTCCAGGTCTATGTCCGAGCGGTGATTATGTAGAGACGTAGCAGGAAGATGTAGCTAACTGTTGCAAATAAAACGACTTTTTATTTTCGCTGCTGCTTCCATTTTGCGACCGATCGTTCCTTACTTTCCGAACAGCCCTCGTAGATAACGTGTGTACCAATCGTGAACCTAGGCGATTTGGCGATTCAACAAAACAATAGAAATTTACTTCGAAAGGGTGGAGTGGTGGACTGGGCTGATTCACACACACAGGTTGGACATTATTCTGTGCATTTTTTCGTAAGGACTACTCCTAACGAAGTTCACAACCTACGATTCTTTCAATATCACTGACATTAATGTACTACCTCAATGACAGCAATCTTTCGAATTTCTCAATTTTTTTTAAAAGGAGTAGCTTAGGTTAAGATAAGCCGTTAATAAAGTCCTGTTAGTAAAATACTACTACTGTCTAACCCAGGGATCAAAACTCAATCTGATCAAAGCATGAAACTCAGGTCAATCTTAATGTCCCTCCCACTTATCCAACAGATAACACATTGAATTGTACCTTAGTATTTCTTCATTATAAGAACAGTTAATTTAATGTTATTCTTCCTTGAACACTTTTCAAATGTTCAAATGTGTGTGAAATCTTATGGGACTGCTAAGGTCATCAGTCCCTCAGCTTACACACTAATTAACCTAAATAATCCTAAGGACAAACACACACACCCATGCACGAGGGAGGACACGAACCTCCACCGGGACCAGCCGCACAGTCTATCACTACAGCGTCTTAGACCACTTGGCTAATCTCACTCGGCGAACACTTTTGGTGAAGGCTTTGTGATGCGATAAGACTTAAGCAAATTTCACATAATCACAAGGAATATTAACGGGGTCGCTCTCCTGTGACGAACCAGCTCTGTTGCAGTCAAACACGATCCATCGAACGAATTCTTCACACATCACGAAGTAGAGGCATCTGTCAAATAATTACCACCGGCAAACACTGAGACTTTAGAAAATTGTGGTATGAAATTACCCCATGCTCGCACCACTTTTCTGTAC
This sequence comes from Schistocerca serialis cubense, assembly GCF_023864345.2. NCBI lineage: Eukaryota > Metazoa > Arthropoda > Insecta > Orthoptera > Acrididae > Schistocerca > Schistocerca serialis. The sequence continues at coordinate 987,191,180 of NC_064638.1, forward strand.
TACAGTCAGTTTTAAAGGGGCGGGACGATACTTTCACGAAGAGGACTCCTGGTAACTTATTACGACATTTGACACGCGCAAGACAAATACAGCTGCAGCCGGCTTACGTACCCAAACTATAGAGGCATTTACAGGACTCCCCAAATCAAGAGCGTAGACACGATACAGTGCCTTAGTGCCTTTTTTCTCACTGCATCAAATACTGGACGTCTGCCAGATCGCTTTAAAACGAGAGTAATTACCCGTCCGCACATACTGCTTTGCTCCGGCGAACACACAGTGGGCAACATGACTCCACCAGCCACTCCTCCGACCTCTGCTGTCAGTTTTTAGCGCCGTGCCTCCTCTCCAAGCCCACTGCGCTCGCACACGTCCCGCACGCACCCAGACCAGATTGACTCACCACCGCTCCGTCTCTCTCTTTAACGCCTAGCACTACTATTGTGTGCCCGTGCCCCTGATGCTAGTCATTCCTGCAAGACGACGCGGCACGCGGTTTCCAACCGCTGATCGACAACGCGGCCAAGTCGAAATGTGCGGGCACCCAGCACCAGCGATAGGGTCAAGCGACCAATGAAAGTAAATGATCGCCTGGTATTTTTAACCGGGAGAACTGGTCTGGGGTTATTCGGTCACTTATCGCAAGTCTTTCTATTTGATGCTACGTGGCCAACTTACCCGTCGACGAAGATAAGATGAAATGATTAGGACAACGCAAACACCCAGCACCAAGCTAAGAAAATCTCCGATCCGGTCGGGAATCGAAATCAGGACCCCTTGATCTAGAACCAGCAACACTAACTACCAGACTACGAGATGCGGACTAACGCAGCAATGAGTCACCTAGTACTGAGGACTAATAAAGGCACAAGAGCATACCAATTAAAGAAACAGCTTCCAGAACTCAAAAAATAAACCGTGATACCTGATACTGGTTCATGAAAACCAGGCGACTCATGTGAAACATCCGCCCCTCTTTAGTGGGACTCGTGTCAAACATTCGTGCCTCTTTAGTTTCAAAATCGTTCAAATGGTTCTGAGCACTGTGGGACTTAACATCTGAGGTCATCAGGCCCCGAGAACTTAGTACTACTTAAACCTAACTAACCTAAGGACATCACACACTTTCATGCCCGAGGCAGGATTCGAACCCGCGACAGTAGCGGTCGAGCGGTTCTAGGCGCTTATTGTTTAATGTATGTTAATGTTTCGGTAATCCTGAATGAAATGTTTACGTTAGAACGTTGTGTTCGCTTCTTAACGTGGATATTAGTAAGGCCACATTAACCACTAACAGTATTTAGAGATTTTAATTGCACTTCTAACGTCCAGTATAATTGAAGGGCTTATTTCAGTAGTGGTACAAGTCCACTACCTCCACTTTTCTGTCTATAGTACTTCTGAAATTAATGAGCCAAACAAACAGAAAGAAAGGTTCATCTCTAGGAAAAAGCCATATGATTCAATATTTCTGGTATCTCAACCGCAAATTTTTCAGCGCTCATTTACCTTTAGGACTCTGTATCTCAATATGAAAAAAATGGACTTGTACCACTATTGAAATAAGCCCTTCAATTGATGCACGGAATTTAAACTGGAAAAATGTTTATTGACACCATTCGATTGGATGTACGCACTTTTGAGCCTTTAGCTAAATATTAACAACACAAAAAGTTGCTTCTCGATGTGTCTTATGGTTCAAATGGCTCTGAGCACTATGGGACTCAACTGCTTAGGTCATTAGTCCCCTAAAACTTAGAACTAGTTAAACCTAACTAACCTAAGGACATCACACACATCCATGCCCGAGGCAGGATTCGAACCTGTGACCGTAGCGGTCTCTCCGGACTGCAGCGCCCAGAACCGCACCGCCACTTCGGCCGGCGATGTGTCTTACAAAACTAATAAATTAACACCATATAAATTACATATTTCCTCGAAAAATTTACTGGGAGAAGGAGAGAAATTCTTGAACAGTATAGTAAACAATTTTCTTTAAAAAAAAAAGTCAGTAATTAGAAAACAAACAATGAAGCCTATGCTGGACGATGGAACTCGTAGAACGAAGGCTAAAGTTCCAACAAACCGCTGTCCAGCACACTCATGTGAACGCTAAGTCTGTGAAGAGCATGAGTGCTGAAAAAGTTACTGTTACTAACTGCAGTCGCCGTAACGATGACAAAGTCCAGACGCGCTGAGCTGGCAGTCAGGACCCAAGGGCCAAAGTCTTGGTTGTATGGAGGCAGAGTATGGTGGACTGACTGGACGGCGACATCGCCGGTAACTCTGACGAGGTTCATCGCTTCCGGGCTGGCGATGTCATTGCCTCCGGCAGCCCCGGAGCGAGCTTAACTTCTCGACGTGCTGAGTACTGCATCTTTCTGATTAGCTGCTTGGCTGGGAGGCGGAAGCAGAACGTAGACTCGATCGGTGCACGCCAATGGTACTTGCGAATGGCGTTTGAGATATCGGCGCCGCAGCCGGCGTCGCTGTCTGATGGTGTACTCGCTGACCGCTTGGTCCTGCCGCGGTTCGAGTGGAGCGGCGGGCGTCAGAATTGTGCGGCCGGCAGACATTCGGCCGCTCGCGCTCCGCGGTAGGCGCGCCACAGTAGTTCTCACTTTACGCAAGTACGTTCGGCCGTAATGGCAACAGGTGAATCACAGTTCAACCCGACAATGACCAATATGTTTGTCTTTTCGGAAAGCATGTTCGTTTAGAACAGTTAACTTGCTCGAAGGGCTAAGTAATGAACTACCGTGGTGATTATGGGTACTATCTATGACAATGCTATATACAGTTTATCCAGGTAATAAGTATTTAAAACAAATTAAGTATTTTTTATAATAAGACATTATGAGAAGGGGTTCTCTCACACGTGACTAATTAAGTTAGCCTTGTGATATACAAGATGTAAATTTTTAAGTTGACAAGTCAGAATAACTTTAAAAATAAGTTTCACACGAAAAAATGTGTAGAATCCAAAGTTGATTATTTTCGAGGGGGACATCTGCTGGAACTAAAATTAGCCGACCACCCCATCCCCCTGGGGGTGCGGCGGGAGGCAACTTTAAAATTTCAAATTGGAACCCCCATTTTTATTGCAGTACATGACTTAACTATTTGTTTTCAATTTTGGTAGTTGGCGCTGTAATTCAAGAAAATCCATCTTCTCATTTTTGCGCGGAAAATGGTTAAAGATAAATAAAAAATACTTATTTACTTCGCTAAAACTAAAACTCTCCATCTCTTTTATAGGATGGGGTTTGAAAGAGAGGAATTAGAGTTTTACAAATGTTGACCGCGAAACAAACAAACAAAATTAATACACTACTGGCCTTTAAATTGCTACACCACGGAGATGACGTGCTACAGACGCGAAATTTAACCGACAGGAAGAAGGTGCTGTGATATGCAAATGATTAGCTTTATCTGCACGAACAGGTCGACGACGTTTGCAGCAGCATGGACTATTAGCTCGGAGACCATGGCTGCGGTTACCCTTGACGCTTCATCACAGACAGGAGCGCTTGCGATGGTGTACTCAACGACGAACCTGGGTGCACGAATGGCAAAACCTCATTTTTTCAGATGAATCCAGGTTCTGTTTACAGCATCATGATGGTCGCCTCCGTGTTTGGCGACATCGAGGTGAACGCACATTGGAAGCGTGTATTCTTCGTCGCCATACTGGCGTTTCGTCCGGCGTGATGGTATGAGGTGCCATTGGTTACACGTTTCGCTCACCTCTTGTTCGCATTGACGGCACTTTGAACAGTAGACGTTACATTTCTGATGCGTTACGAGTCGGGGCGCTACGCTTCATTCGATCCCTGCGAAACCCTATATTTCAGCAGGATAATGCACGACCGCATGTTGCAGGTCCTTTATGGGCCTTTCTGGGTACAAAAAATGTTCGACTGCTGCCCTGACCAGCACATTCTCCAGATCTCTCGCCAATTGAAAACGTTTTGTTAATGGTGGCCAAGCAACTGGCTGGTCACAATACGCCAGTCACTACTCTTGAAGAACTGTGGCATCCCGTTGAAGCTGTATGTACAGCTGTACCTGTACACGCCATCCAAGCTCTTTTTGACTCAATGCCCAGGCGTATCAAGGCCGTTATTACGGCCAGAGGTGGTTGTTCCGAGTACTGATTTCTCAGGATCTATGCAACCAAACTGCGTGAAAATTTAATCACAAGTTAGTTCTAGTATAATATATTTGTCCAATGAATACCCGTTTATCATCCGCATTTCTTCTTGGTGTAGCAATTTTAATGGCCAGTCGTGTATTTGGTTCAACATTCGTAAAACTCTAATTCCTCTCTCTCAAACCGCATCATAGGGGGTTAGAGAGGGACAGTTTTAGTTTTTGCGAATCAAAATTTACGATGTAAATAAGTATTTTTTATTTTTCCGTAACTATTTTCCACACAAAAAGAGAACATCGATTTTCTTGAATTACAGTGCGAACTACCAAGAATCAAAACATATGTTAAGACAAAATGTAAGTAGTTTTTATGTAGATACTGATTCTGCAGTAAAAATGGGGGTTCCCATATGAAATTTTAAAGTTGCATTCCACCCCACCCCCAGGGGGCTGGGGTGATGGGCAATTTTAGCAGCAGCAGATGTCCCCCTCGACAATAATCAACTTTGGATTCTACACAATTTTTAGAGTGAAGCACATTTTTCGTGTTATTCTGGTCTGTCGACTTAAAATTTACACCCTGTGTAGGCATGAAACTGAGCATTCATGAGGCCTATTTGCCCACGATAGTTAAAACTCTCTTTTATTTTTATAATGTATCATAAGTAGTAAGTTTTAGCAAAAATCGGTATGCAGTGTCAGAATCCGGTTAAAAAACTTTCTAACGATATCTCATTCATCCATGTACCTTTAGTATGAGTTGAAAAAAAGGAACGTTGACTTGACCAAAAATTTACACTGATCTACCAGAACATTATGACCACCGACCTATTATCGATATAAACCCGTCCAGGCTATAGCAACGTCACCTTGCGACGAATGACTAGTAGTCAAGACACACGCACGGTGCACGTAATAGCAGTGCGCGAGCTATCCGTGTGCAGAATGGGGAAGGCGCGCGTATGACCAAGGGCAGGTTGTGATGACCCGGAGGCTCTACAAGAGCATTTCGGAAGCTGCACGACTTGTCTGGTGGTCGAGGAGGGCTGCAGTGAGTGTCTTCAATGCGTGGTGAGACCAAGGTGAAACCAGTTTCAGACGACGTAGGTTGGGCGGTCACCCTTCGTTACAGTTGTCGGACGTTGCAGCCCGGGCTGATGGATAAAACAGCATAAGCACTGAAATATGGCATAACAAACATCACATATTAATCCTGGGCAGAGTACAAGTGTGTCAGAACGCACAGTGCACCGAACACTCCTAACGATGGGACTCTGCAGGCGTCGCCCCATGCATATGGCAATTTTAACAACACGAAATCGGCAACTAAGACTGAAATGGGTACGTGACCACCGGCACTGTACGTTGGCATAGTGGCAGAGCGTTGTATGGTCTGATGAATCACGATATCTCTTCACCATGCCGATGTGAGTGAATCAGTCATCATCGCTCGCCTCCCCGGAATTTACAGGAGTTAGGTGACTTTTACAATGCAACATTTCTTTTACTTTCTAACTGTCAGATACATATAGAGAAACACTGTCCATTCGTTCATTGTGAAAGACAGTCGCATTTATTCGAATAATACTTACATTTCTGTATTACAGCATTGAGTGCCTTACCTCCATGGCAACGCAGATAGCGTCTGGAATGAAGTACCTGGAATCAAGAAACCTCGTTCACAAAGATCTGGCTGCAAGGTAAGGTACTCATTACATATGTAAACAAATCGTAAATAATATAGTTCACTCCCCTGACATTGTTAAATATAGCAACGAAGATTTACTGTTGGTGCAAATCAGGACGAAAATGCCCAACAATAGAATATAATGATTTGGTTCTATAGTTTAAAACTTAATTTGTAACGACATTTTGTAGAACAGCATTCAAAACTTGTATAACGTTGAAAATAGGGGAAACATGTTATGTGGTATTGATAAGATTCTTATTAAGTATTGAGCAGAAATCCAGATTAAAGACAAACAGGATCTCAACCCTCTAGGTCACTTAGAAAGGAATATTTGCTAATGCAGTGTATTCTTCCCAGAATGCCTTATGAATTCTGTAACGTAGTTTGGAGTATTGACTACCCGCAGGTAAAAGTTGCCTTCTGGAAGCTATAGGCGAAGAAACGGACCCATGATTTATTGCTCGCATGTGATGGTGTACAGATCCAGTGCGAAATATAACACCACGTAGATGCCCTTTCAACGCCAATGCCCGTACCACCTGCTTAAACTGATACCTCTGACAAACGTGACGCACCTCGTTGTGGCTTTCCTCGTAGAGTAAACTATGTGATAAAAACATCATTGCCCACGGCTGAACTTTCTGTCAACGGCGGCTTATTGTTGAGCTACTGGGTGGACTCTGGTATGTTCGATGCCTGCATGACGACGAGATATGGGGCGTATCACCTCTCGGTCTCCAATCTTCCAGCTACGATTACATGCAATGATATTGCACGTCTGCAGAAACGGAAATTTGTGGTAAGGACTATGGGACCAAACTGTTGAGGTCATCGGTCCCTAGGCTTACACGCTACTTAATCTAACCTAAACTAACTTACGCTAAGGGCAACACACACACACCCATGCCCGAGGGAGAACTCGAACTCTGACGAGGAGAGCCGCGCGAACCGTGACAAGACGCCCTAGGCCGCACGGCTGTCTGCATCCATTGACACGCTGACTGGTAGTTTTTCGATATCCCAGTTATTTGACACGATGAATCATTCTATTGGATGCGGAGATATAAGCGCTCCATTTACAACATAAGTAGTCCTGCTGCTGATGAGTGCACACTGCTTTAGAGAATTTTCTGGATACTTCTATACCCATCGTACAGACACAAAAATTTCCGAAAGTTATTAAATCGAAACTAAAAGTGCTCTTTAGAATGAATACTTGTTCAGAATCTAGATTACTGAGTCCTATTTGATGTTGCAGTCGACCGAAGGCGGTCTAATATTCCAGTTCAACTTTTCTCCTTTTTATCCATTCACATCACTTTCTAGGGTCTGATAGTCGCCTAAATATACTTTTACTGCTATATTTATTTCACTCTAAAATTTATGCAGATAGAATATGACCTTTTGATAGTCTTTAATTGGCGTGGGAGATTTGTTCAAAGTAAATATCTTGAGAATGATCTCCCATTGAACCGTAACTAGGTCAGCTACTAAGCTAATTTAACAATGGAGGATAAATATTAATGTAGGGTGTCATTCGTGTCGTCATTAATTTCCTCCGCAGTCCACTATACTTTTATCGCAGGTAAAATATTAGGAACAGATTATCTGGTGCACCAAATATGAAAAATTTGCAAGTTTTGATCAGTAGGCATTGGTCCAAACATAACATCTTGTCAACGAGTTATTATCGTTAAGAACATAATTTTTTCGCTATAGTTAATAAATTTTAACAACAAATGCGTCATATATCATCTACGAACTGTGGATATAGCTCAATAAGATAGTTATAACGGTTCCCATCTTCATGAAATCGTGCGAATGTCGTGACTGCTTAGTTGAGTCAGTGGCACACTATGTGTTATAATAGTCTTTTTCTTCAAAATGGCAATACTTCTCTATTACCAACATATGTGTATTTGACGAGGTGGAAGTGAAAAGCTCTTCACCTGCTAGTGAATAAGTATGTATCGCTTGCGAATTTTACGACCTCTGCTATAGGGTACAGAATTTCTTGTTTCCCAATTGCTTGCCTCCCCTTAATAGGTCTGGCGTGCACTACAGGCGGGAAGCGACTGTAAGGCATTCTTAGGTTAGAGAAATCCTCCCTTAGATTCAAAGAAGATTTGTCTGATAAATTAGTCAGAATGTCCTCAGTGAACGTTCGTCGTCGCAGATCAGAGATAGAAAAGGTTAATATGATTTTAGTAAACTGCACGAGCATCCAAGGAAAGGTACTAGAATTAGTGTCGCTTACTGAAGGTTATAAAGCGCAGATAGTATTACGTATAGAATGACGGTTGAAACCGGACAATAAGGACAACGAAACCCAAAGTTCAGATTGGAATATTTATCGTAAGGATAGGTTAGACGCCAATGGTGGCAGCGTATTTATTACATAAAGAAATTGTTAAAATCTAGCTAAGTTATCACGGATTCCGCTTGGGAGTTAATCTGGATGAAGGTAAGTATGAAAGATACGTCAAAAATAGTAATCGGATGCTTTTATAGACCGCCAGGGTCAGGAGCTCTAGTGGAAGAGCCCTTCAGACAGAACTTGCGGAATATAGTTAGTAATTTTCCTGAACATGCCTTTGTAGTTGGGGGTGACTTCAACTTGCCAGGTATAGATTGGGAGTGTCATACTATCAAAACTCGTGTCAGAGACAGGGATTCATGTGACACTGATCTGGATGACTTGACCGAAAATTACTTTGAGCAGATAGTTAGAGAACCAACTCGTGAGGGTAACGTCTTAGACCCCCTGGCAACAAACAGGCCTGAACGTATCGAGTCAGTTAACGTAGGGGAATGTATCAGTGATCATAAGGCATCTATGGCAACGAGTCTGACAAAGAATGTTAAAAAAGCCAGGAAGATATTTTTGCGTAGCAAGAGTGACAGGTTATAACTTTCTGAGTACTTGAGCAGTCAGCATCAAATATTCGGTGATGAGGACGAAGCTACGGAAAAAAATGGAAGAATTTCAAACGAATCGTTCAATGTGCACTAGACAAATACGTTCCGAGTAAGGCATTAAGGGATGGGAAACACCCACAAAGGTATAATAGCCGTGTGACAAAACTGCAACGTAAACAAACAGAACTTCACCCTAGATTCAAGCTAAATAAAAACCTAGCTGACAAAACAAGCTGAACAAAGCGAAAATGAGCGTAAGGAGAGCAATGAGAGAAGTTTGCAAGTAAGGCTTTGTCAATCTATCTGAGTAAAAATCCTAAGAGGTTTTGGCCGTATGGAAAATCAGTAACTGAGTCAAAATCATCTATTCATTCACTCAGTGACCACAGTGGCACCGAAACGGAAGGAGACACAGAGAGCGCCGAAATACTGATTTCGGTATTCCAAAATTGTTTCGCCGCGGAAGATCGTAACACCGTACTTCCCTTCAATGGTCGAGCGAACGTCAAAATTTCAGATATTGAGATACCTGATCTCGGAATAGAAAAACAACTAAAATCCCTTAGTAGTGGGGAGGCATCAGAACCAGATGATATAATTATAAGATTCCACGAAGATTATGCGAAAGAAATTCCTCCCCTTGTAGCAGTAATTCATCGTAGATCGCTTGAGCAACAATTGGTGCCTCTCGATTAAACGAAAGCGCATGTCATTCCCGTTTTTAAGAAGGGCCGTAGGACAGATGCACACAATTATAGGCCTATATCATTGAAGTCAGTTTGGTGTAGAATTATGGAACATGTTTTATGCTGAAGAGATAAGCCGTTCTTGGAGGAGGAAAATCTTCTCTGTAAAAATCACCATGTATTCCGCAAACAGAGATCCTGCGAAGCTCAAGTCTCTCTGTTCCTTCATGACGTCCACAGTGTCGTAGACAATGGCGCTCATGTTGATGCCGTGTTCCCTAACTTCAGGATGACATCTGACACCGTCTCGCACTGCTGTTTAGTGAAAGACATACAACCTTATATGGTATCGGAGCAGATTTGCGACTGAAGTCAAATGGCTCTGAGCACTATGGGACTTAACATCTGAGGTCATCAGTCCCATATAACTTAGAACTACTTAAACCTAACTAACCTAAGGACATCACACACATCCATGCCAGAGGCTGGATTCGAACCTGCGACCGTAGCAGCAGCGCGGTTCCGGACTGCAGCGCCTAGAACCGCGTGACCACCGAAGAATTCAAAACCTCCTTGCAGACATATCTCAACATGTCGCTCTTAGTGGAACAATATCAACAGATGTAAAGGTAATTTCCCGTGTACCCCAAGGAAGTATGATAGGACCGATAGTGTTGATGTACTAGAAAGCATCGGATGCTCTCTAAGGTAGAGCCGCGCGGGATTAGCCGAGCGGTCTCGGGCGCTGCAGTCATGGACTGTGCGGCTGGTCCCGGTGGAGGTTCGAGTCCTCCCTCGGGCATAGGTGTGTGTGTTTGTCCTTAGGATAATGTAGGTTAAGTAGTGTGTAAGCTTAGGGACTGATGACCTTAGCAGTTAAGTCAATTAAGATTTCACATACATTTGAACATTTTTTCTCTAAGGTTGTTCGCCGATGATAGGTTGTCCACCACGCCAGAAGATAGTAGCGATTTGTAGATCTACCTCCAGATAATTTATTAAAGGTACAAGCTCTGTCAGTTGACCCTGAACGTAAATAAATGTAACACATTGCGCAAACGTATGAAAAGGAATCCACTGCTGTATAGATACACTATTGATGTCAAACCGGTGGAAACAGTATCTGTCGTAAAATATCTACGAGTAACTATCCGAAGCGACCTTCAGTAGAATGACAATACAAAACAAATAGCGGGAAAAACAGGTACCAGACACAGATTCATAGGAAGAATCTTAAGGGAAAGTAACTCATCCACGAAGAAAGTGGCTTATAAGGCTCTTATTCGAAACATTCTTGAGTATTTTTCGTCTATCGGAGACCGCTACCAGATAGGACTGATAGAAGAGAGAGAGAAGATCCAACGAAGAGCGGCACATTTCGTCACGGGATCGTTTATTCGGAACGAGAGGCGTTGCGGAGATGTTCAACAAATTCCATTGGCAGACGTTACGAGCCAGGCGTTGTACATAACTAAGACATTTACTACTGAAATATCGAGAAAGCACTTTCTGGGATGAGTAGGCAACATATTACTTCCCCCGACACATGTCTCGCGTAATGACCATGAGGAGAAAATTCGAGAAATTAGACCCAATACAGAGAATTACAATCATTCTTCCCATGCGCTAGTCGCGAATGAAAGAAGGTTAGAGGGCTCTGTTAATAGTACAAAAAGTACTTTCCGCCACACACCATTAGGTGTAGATGTTGCTTATGGGAAGAGGGTAGTTATTTTTCCACGTAGTGTCCTTCAGATAATATTCTAATCTTGATAATGTAGTTTAGTAACTTTGGAAACAATACGTCAAGTTATTACTTGACTATACCGTTTGACATTTGACTACGAACTGTTTATAAAGTTTAGGCAAAAATTTCTTATTTTCGAACAATTGCAGTCTATTATCGATACCAAGGATTGTGTTATGTCATCTGGATGCGGTAAAATATCACTTCAACTAACTGAATTGCTAAATATCCTTCTTCATTATTGATAATACTACTAACAAGTATTTTGAATGTTAACAGAAATTGCTTGCTCGGCCGCGGGTACGTAGTGAAAGTCGCAGACCTGGCTATGGGCTGCGACCTCTACAAGAAGGACTACTACCAAGTTGGTGGACCTGCTCCAGTTCCAATCCGGTGGTTGCCTTGGGAGAGCATACTACTGGTAAGATATTTCACAACACTAAATAATTGTTTTGCAACACTACCGTTGCATTTGTAAAGAACATTGACCTATTATAGGAATATCATAGACTTAAAAATGTTATTATAAATCAGCAGCAGCTAAGACAAGTTTTTATTTAGGGAAATCAGTTTACCTGAATTTGTGTGGCTGTATAGAGATTTCGACCTGGCTCTTATTGCAAAGTAAATAAACTTTCCGCTGTAATCACCACAACATCGAGTATGACACTGGATATTGACTTGAAATGTCTCGCCGAACTTAATGTCGATATTACGTAACGCATAAAGGGACTGGACATGAATTCGAAGGAATCTCAGTCCGACGATACAACCTTTCTCTCTGATTCTAATATCTCATTGTTCAAGAGATTTTCATATTAAATTTCCTCTATCTTCTTTCAAAGTCGATAGAAATCATGTCCGTAGGCACTCTTCAGCATTTCGGTAAAATATTGAACTTATGGCAGTAGATTACCTGTATGATAGCTTATATTGTCCTGCTCTAACTTCCTTGACCCAGATGAAACCTCATATCTATGATCTGTGTAGCTTCTAAGCACAACTTTAAGCAAAGGGCCTCTTCAAATCAGTCAAACAGTTTCTAAGAAATTTCAGGCTTGCATTCTGTCGTCATCTACTGCACTCACGATACATCGACTGGGAACTTTCCAGTCATCCTCAGGTGAGCAACCGAACCAATTCTGAAAATGATTGGCAAGTACCAAGACTAATATCATAGTGAGCAGTTGTCGGCGACTAGCTGCAAGCCTGATATTTCATCCATCACTCAATTCGCCGCGAAAACAATAAAATTTTCTCCTACATTGTACTACACTACAATCTGTAGATAAGCTCAGTAAGACAAAAATACGAACTACACGCCACGAAGGTGTTTTTCGAATGGGGCTGAAATCAGTAGATGTGATGTACATGTATAGACAAACAAATGATAACAATTTCGCAAAAATAGGATGATTCATTCAAGAGAACGAGCATCACAAATTGAGCAACTCAATAACGCGCTGGTCCACCTCTGGCCCTAATGTTAGGAGGAGTTGATTGACAGAATTGTAGGATATACCTTTAGAGATATTTTGCCAAATTATATCAAACTGGCCCCTTAGATCGGCAAAATTCCGAGCTGGCTAGAAGGCCTTGTCCAAAATGCTACAAACGTTCTCAGTTGGGGAGAGATCGGGCGACACTGCTGGCCGAAGTAGGATTTGGCAAGCAGGAAGATACGCAGTAGGAACTCTCACCGTGTAGGAACAATTAGTTCATGAGCCCACTCGAAGCGTAAACTGTTGCGAAAGCATACTTGACCTCTTAGCAACAAATAATCCAGGACAAATAGTGAGTATCGTGACGAATCAGGGATTAGCGACCACAATGCAGTAGCTGCTAGGCCGAATACCGTAACTCCTACAACCATCAAAAAGAAACGCAAAGAATATATGTATTTAAAAAAAAGATGATAAAATGCTCTTAAAACCGTTTTAAGAGACAGTCTGCACTCCTTCCGATCTTATCATGTAAGCGTAGAAAGGTTATCGAATGATTTCAAAGAGATAGTATCGATAGCTCTTGAGAGATACATACCACATAAATTTTAAGTGATGGTATTGACCCTTCATTGTACACAAAACGGATCAGATCGCTGTTGAAGAAGCAGCGAAAAAAGCATGCCAAATTGAAAAGAAGGCAAAATCCCCAAGCCTGCCAAAGTTTTGCAGAAGTTCGAAATATAGCACGTGCTTCAATGAGACATGCTTTTAATAATTTCCACAACGAAACTCTGTCTCGAAATATCTCAGAAAACCCAAAGAGATTCAGACATAGATAAAGCACACCAGTGGCAAGACGTAATCAATACCTTCATTGCACGATAACAACGGTGAAGTCACTGATTCGAGTGGCACTAAAGCAGCGTTATTAAACACGATTTTCTGAAACTCCTTCACCAAAGAAGACGAAGTAAATATGCCTGAATTCCAGTCAAGAACAACTGCCAAGATGAGAAACATAGAAATAGATATCTTCGGTGTCGCAAAGCAGCTTAAATCACTTAATAAAAGTAAAATTTTCCGGTTTAGATTGTACACCAGTCAGGTTCCTCTCAGAGTTTGCTGATACAATAGCTCCACATTTAGCAATTATATACAACTGTTCGCTCACAGGAAGATCCGTACCTAAAGACTGGAAAATCGCTCAAGCCACACCAATACACAAAAAGGAAAGTTGGAGTAATCCATTGAATTACAGGCCGCTATCACTAACGTCGATTTGCAGTAGGGTCTTTGAACATATACTGTATTCGAACATTATGAGGTACCTCGAAGAAACGATTTGTTGACACGTAATCATCACGGATTCATAAAATATCGTTCTTGCGAAACACAACTAGCCCTTTATACTCATGTAATAATGAGTGCTCTCAACAGGTGACGTCAAATTGATTCTATATTTTTATATTTGTAGAAGGCTTTCGACACCAATACTCGCAAACGTCTTCTAACCAAACTGCGTGCCTATGGAATATCGCATCAGTTGTGCAACTGGATTTGTGATTTCCTGTCAGAAAGGTCACAGTTCGTAGTAATAGACGGAAAGTCATCGAGTAGAACAGTAATAATATCCATCGTTCCCCAAGGAGGTGTTATAGGCCCTCTATTATTCCTGATCTATATTAAAGACATAGGAGACAATTTCAGTAGCTGTCTTCGATTGTTTGCAGATGATGCTGTCATTTAACGACTTGTAAAGTCATCAGTTGACTAAATAGAATTCCAAAATGATTTAGATAAAGATCTGTATGGTGTTAAAAGTGGCAGTTGACCCTGAATGCAGAAATCCGCTGAATTTTGATTACGCGATAGGTCACACAAGTCTGTAGGCTGTAAATTCAACTAAATACTTAGGGATTACAATTACAAATACCCTAAATTGGAAAGATCACGTAGATAATGTTGTGGGTAGAGCCAACCAAAGATTGAGATTTATTGGCAGCACACTTAGAAGATGCAACAGGTCTACTAAAGAGACTGCATACACCACTCTTGTCCACCCTATTCTGGAGTATTGCTGTGCGGCGTGGGATACGCATTAGATGGGACTGACGGATGATATCGAAAAAGTACTAAGAAGGGCAGTTCGTTTTGTACTATCGCGATGTAGGGGAGATCGTGCAACAGGCATGATACGTGACTTGGAGTGGCTATCATTAAAACAAAGGCGTTTTTCGTTGCGACGGGATCTTCTCATGAAATTTCAATCACCAGTTTTCTCCACCGATTGCGAAAACATTCTGTTGGCGCCCACCTACATAGGGAGCAGTGATCATCACGATAAAATAAGAGAAATCAGGGCTCCCACAGAAAACTTCAAGTGCTCGTTTCTCCCGCGCGCCGTTGTATACGGGAACGGTAGAGAGAGAGCTGAAAGGTGGTTCATTGAAACCTCTGTCGCGCATTTTATTGTGAACAGCAGATTAATCACGTAGATGTATATGTAGATCTAGATGTCGGGCATTGTCTTGCTGAAATATAAGCCCATAATGGCCTTCCACTAAGGGCAACAAAATGGGGCTTAGAACATCGCAGACGTACCGTTGTTCTGTAAGGATAGCCTACCTGACGACAAAAAAATAATCCTGATATGAAAAGAAATGGCGTCCCATATCATCACTCTTGGTTGTCGGGCCAAATAGGTGTGACGTTCAGCTTGGTATCCCACCGCTGTCCGGTCCAGACACGTCTTGCCTTGTCATCGTGGCTCAGATAGAAGTGAGACTCAGCACTAAAAGCAAATAAAGCTCAGTCAATCGGATTCCAGACCGAAGACGTGCCTGGAGACACCCAGCACAGATATGGGATACCAATCTGAGCGGCCGGCCGGAGGGTCGAGGGGTTCTAGGCGCTACAGTCTGGAACCGCGCGACCGCTACGGTCGAATGGTTCGAATCCTGCCTCGGATATGGATGTGTCTGATGTCCTAAGGTTGGTTAGGTTTAAATATTTCTAAGTTCCAGGGGACTGATGACCTCAGAAGTTAAGTCCAATGGTGCTCAGAGCCATTTGAACCATTTTGAACCAAGCTGAGCGTCACCCGCCAAACAGCCCAAAAATCAGAAATGAGATTCTGGGGGGCCATTTCGCCTCATAGCAGGATCCATTTGGCTGTCGTCTGTGGCACCTTACAGCACAGCGTACTTAGACTAAGTTATACGCCCCGGTTTGTTGCACTTCATGGTAAATCATCCTGATATTACACAGCAGCAACATAATGCCTATCGCCCACAGTGAGAGTTTCTACAGCTTATCTTCATTCTTGCCGAACCCTACCCTGGCGTGCAATGTTACCAGATCGATCCACAACAGAGAGCGTTTGGAGCATTATGGACAGGGCCCTCCAAACAGCTCACGTTTTGACGGCCTTACACTCTAACTGGACAGAATTTGGCTCGTCGTCCCTAAATAAAGAAAAGTGTAAGGTCATCCACACGAGTACTAAAAGGAAATCGTTGAACTTCAGTTACACCATAACTCAGTCTATCTAAAATCCGTAAATTCAACTAAATACCTCCATCATCATCATCATCATCATCATTTAAGACTGATTATGCCTTTCAGCGTTCAGTCTGGAGCATAGTCCCCCTTATAAAATTCATCGATGATCCCCTATTCAGTGCTAACATTGATGCCTCTTCTGATGTTAAGCCTATTACTTCAAAATCATTCTTAACCGAATCCAGGTATCTTCTCCTTGGTCTACCCCGACTCCTCCTACCTTCTATTGCTGAAACCATGAGTCTCTTTGGTAACCTTGATTCTCCCACGCGTGTAACATGACCCCGCCATCTAAGCCTGTTCGCCCTGACTGCTACATCTATAGAGTTCATTCCCAGTTTTTCTTTGATTTCCTCATTGTGGACACCCTCCTGCCGTTGTTCCCAACTACTAGTACCTGCAATCATCCTAGCTACCTTCATATCCGTAACCTCAACCTTATTGATAAGGTAACCTGAATCCACCCAGCTTTCGCTTCCATACAACAAAGTTGGTCGAAAGATTGAACGGTGCACAGATAACTTAGTCTTGGTACTGACTTCCTTCTTGCAGAAGAGAGATGATCGTAGCTGAGCGCTCACTGCATTAGCTTTGCTGCACCTCGCTTCCAGTTCTTTCACTATGTTGCCATCCTGTGAAAATATGCATCCTAAGTACTTGAAACCGTCCACCTATTCTAACTTTGTTCCTCCTATTTGGCACTCAATCCGTTTATATCTCTTTCCCACTGCCATTACTTTCGTTTTAGAGATGTTAATCTTCATACCATAGTCCTCACATTTCTGATCTAGCTCTGAAATATTACTTTGCAAACTTTCAATCGAATCTGCCATCACAACTATCTGCATATGCGAGACTGCTTATTTTGTGTTCACATATCTTAATATTACCCAGCCATAAATAATATGAACAACAGTGGAGACAGGTTGCAGCCTTGTCTTACCCCTGAAACTACTCTGAACCATGAACTCAATTTACCGTCAACTCTAACTGCTGCCTGGCTATCTATGTAAAGACCTTTAATTGCTTGCAAAAGTTTGCCTCCTATTCCATAATCTCGTAGAACAGACAATAACTTCCTTCTAGGAACCCGGTCACATGCCTTTTCTAGATCTATAAAGCATAGATACAATTCCCTGTTCCACTGGTAACACTTCTCCATTATTTGCCGTAAGCTAAAGATCTGGTCCTGGCAACCTCTAAGAGGCCTAAACCAACACTGATTTTCATCCAGTTTGTCCTCAACTAATACTCGCACTTTTCTTTCAACAATACCTGAGAAGATTTTACCCACAACGCTGATTAAAGAGATACCTCTGTAGTTATTACAATCTTTTCTGTTTCCATGCTTAAAGATTGGTGTGATTACTGCTTTCGTCCAGTCTGATGGCACCTGTCCCGACTCTCAGGCCATTTCAGTTATCCTGTGTAGCCATTTAAGACCTGACATTCCACTGTATTTGATGAGTTCCGACTTAATTTCATCCTCCCCAGCCGCTTTATTGCACTGCAATCTATTGACCATTTTCTCCACTTCCTCAAATGTGATCCTATTTCCATCATCATTCACATCCCATTGTACATTGAAATATGAAACATTACTCATCGTATTTTCACCTACATTGAGCAACTCTTCAAAATATTCACTCCATCTGCCCAAGGCATCCACAGGATTCACCAGCAGTTTTCCTGACCTGTCCATAATACTTGTCTTTTCCTTCTTACCTCCCTTTCGAAGACTGTTAATTACACTCCAGAATGGTTTTCCAGCAGCTTGACCCAAAGTCTCCAACCTGTTTCCAAAGTCTCCAACCTGTTTCCAAAGTCTTCCCAGGATTTCTTCTTGGATGCTGCAATTATCTGTTTGGCTTTGTTTCTTTCTTCAACATACCTTTCTCTGTCTACCTGAGTTCTAGTATGTAGCCATTTTATATACGCCATCCATTCCTTTTCCAATGACTGTAATTGCCTACATTCAACTAACTGGTATCTTTCTGAGATCACTGTTATGTACTTGTGCCTGATTTCGTTATCCTGAAGTTTCTCCACTCTTATCCTCCTACATATGGACCTGACCTGCTGCACTTTCGGGTTCACAATACCAATTTCACTGCAGATTAAATAGTGATCAGTGTCACCAAAGAATCCCCTGAATACATGTGTGTCCCTCACAGCCTTCCTGAATTCCTGATCTGTTATTATATAGTCAATGACAGATCTGGTTCCACTGCCTTTCCAAGTATACCGGTGAATGTTCTTATGTTTAAAAAATGAGTTTGTGATTACTAAGCGCATACTGGCACAGAAATGCAAGAGTTGTTTCCCGTTCCTGTTGGCCTCCATATCCTCTCCAAATTTATCCATAACCTTTTCGTACCCCTCTGTTCGATTTCCAATCCTGACATTAAAATCACTCATGAGCAGAACACTGACCTTGTCCTTTACTCTAACAACTATGTCACTGAGTGCGTCATAAAAACTATCCATCTCATCCTGATATGTCCCTTCGCAATGCGAATATACTGACACAATCCTAATTTTCTTGTTAGACATCAGTCGTTCATTTACGTATCTTACTGCAACTACGCTGGATTCCACTTCTTTCCTGATGTAAAGCCCTACACCCCATTGTGCTATTCCTGCTTTGACTCCTGACAGGTAAACCTTCTATTCTCCCACTTCCTCTTCATTCTCACCCATTACCCGAATGTCACTAACAGCTAAAACGTCCAACCCCATCTTACTTGTAGCCTCTGTCAACTCTACCTTCTTCCCAGAGTAGCCCCCATTGATATTAATAGCTCCCCATCTCGTTACCATTCGTTTGCCAAGTCGTATCTTAGGAGTCCCTGGTTTGTCAATTGGAGGTGGGGCTCCGTCACCTCCAAAGGTCCAAGGCATTTTGCTCTGATTGTAGCCAGCACCATATTTAAAGTACCAGGGAAGCAGGTTGCTAGCCTTACTTGCCCCGGATCCCATTGGGTTTTATCCCTAACGGTTGAAGGACTAGCCGGTGGATTTGGTAGTCTTTGCCGTCTCAGCACAAAGGTGACCACGACTCAGAATATGTCCGAGATGCCCAGCCTTATTTCAATGTAACTGGTATCCTGACTGTCAGGACCACTTACTTGGCCACTCATACGTTGCCCGTGGTTCATGAACTAGGACATGACAACAGGAACCCACACCATGAACCACTAACTAAATACCCGGGTATTAAAATTACGAACAACTTAAATTGGAAGAAGCACATAGAAAATGTTGTGGGGAAGGCTAACCAAAAAAAGCACTCCGTCTTCAGGACACGAGTGGCCTACCGGTACCATCCGACCGCCGTGTCATCCTTAAGGCTAACCATAGACTACGTTTTATTGGCAGGACACTTAGAAAATGTAACAGATCTATTAAGGAGACTGCCTACACAACGCTTGTCCGTCCTCTTTCAGAAAACTACTGAGCGGTGTGGAATCGTTACCAGATAAGGCTGACCGAGTACATCGAAAAAGTTCATAAAAAGGCAGCACGTTTTATATTATCGCGAAATATGGGAGAGAGTGTCACGGAAATGATACAGGATCTGGGCTGGACATCATTACAACAAAGGCGTTTTTTGTTGCGATGGAATCTTCTCACGAAACTCCAGTCACCAACTTTCTCCTCCGAATGCGAAAACATTTTGTTGACACACACCTACATACGGAGGAACGATCACCACGATAAAATAAAGGAAATCAGAGCTCGTACGGAAAGATATAGGGGTTCATTCCTTCCGCACGCTATACGAAATTGGAATAATAGAGAATTGTAAAGGCGGTTCTATGAACCATCTGCTAGGAGCTTGAAAGTGATTTGCAGATTATCCATGTAATGTAGATGTAGATGTAGTTGCAGATGGACGTCCGTCAACTCTTATCAGCTGATGCCGAGCCGATTAACTGCTTGCATAAGGAACAGAGGTGGACCAACTCGCTATTGAGTTGCTTATTTTATGAATCTCCTGTTTTTGAATAAGTCATCCAGTTTTTGTGAAATAATAATTTGTTTGGCTGTGTACGTACAGCACGGCTATCGATTTCCATACCATTCGGATAATTACTTCACTGTATCTTAGATTGTATTTTCTACATCTTCGCTGATCTGAACATATTATATTATTATCGTAATGTTTGTTAACTCCATAAACGACGACTGTAATATGTTGCATTTCCTTTCATGTAGCCATGTGAGATTTTACATAATAGCACGACGCAACTCGTGTACAGTTAGCACATTCTCTGGCCTCAGGACCGGTACACGCCAGCGAGCAGCGTGTGGGCTTTCGGCGTGACGCTCTGGGAGATCCTGAGTCTGGCGGGTGAGCGACCTTTCCAGCACCTGTCCAACGAGGAGGTCATCCAGAACGCTGAGCACATGTACTACGGCAGCGAGTTGCAGGTACATGTGCAACCCTCACATGTTCGCCATCTGTCCTGCTGCTTTCCAGGATAATGAGCTTGAGTTGGGCAGTTAAGGTGTGCCGTGACCTACATAGTAACGTTTCCTTGGGCAGAAAACGGGACAAATTGGCAGTCCTACAAACTTCAGCAGGAGCACACTCAGAAATAACAGTTCCTTTCCAGCTAGCACGCTAGACTTAGTTAAGCTGAATTAGTTCCAACGTAAACAGAGGCGATCAGGCAAATAAGAGACACAACACACATGTCAGTAGGCAACCATAAGCAAACTGTAGCAGGATTGAGGAACACGTGTAACCGAATTGAGACGCTCGTATGAGGAAAGCTAAATCACAGTCCGTACCAAACAAGCATGCACCGGACAGTGTTTCAGTCGATGCTAACGTTACGGTAATACAAACGAAGTAGCCCGACTGTGGTGGTCACTAGCTGCAGGGACCGAATGTCTACCGAACGCCGCGCCCGCGGCAGCGGAATGCTGACGACGGGATACGACTGCTACATTCAACAAGTTTCCATCTCTTCCGGCGCCCCCTCCACATCCACTGATTCTGGCAGAGACACTAGAGTTGATCCATTTGTTACCGTATTCACGATACTCGGTGGCATCAATGTTTAGATTTGTGTGTCTCAGAACTTTCCGGTATGATAGGAACCAGCACATTAAAGCCGACCTCATCTTCTCATAGCTTTGAAATATAAATCAGGGATCCTCTTTTCCAGGTTATTAAAAAATAGAAAAGTAGATACAAGCAAGAGTAGGACTATAAAATGGTGAACAGAAACTCTTTGTGCAAATCCAGCAGGAGACGTGTTACTGAGTAGCACAACACTTTTTCTGAGTTATGCGAACATGTGGGTCTGAAGAAGCCGCTGCTGTTAACACTTTTTTTTTTTTTTGTAATACCGTTCAGCGTTTGCCTATTGACGTCTGGAAAAGTAGAAGGAAGAAAGGAAGATTAGTGGGTAACGTTCCATCTTTAACCAGATCATTACGGGCCGAGCACATGTTCACACCACAGAAGGGTGATTAAGGAAATTAGCCGTGTCCTTTCAAAATCACAATCGAAGCATTTGCCAAAAGTGATTAGAAAAATCAATGAAAACCTAAATATGGATGTTACATATTTCCAACATACTGTCAGTCGAACAGTGAGCAATACAATACTGGTTCAGACGATTATATATATATTTCTGTTTTTGCCTGCTGGCTACCAGTTTTGGTACACAGTACCAGTATCACCTTCAGCCCATCCTTAAAAGATATCAGTAGCCTCTTACCCTGTGCGCACTGTCGTAAAATACATCTACTTGGAAAGTAAAAGTAAGTGGTAAGAGGCTACCTATACGTTTTAAGAAAGGCCTCAGGATGTTACTGTGTACCGAAATCGGTAGCCAGTACGGAGAATAAATTAACTGCGACTGTAGATTAAAATAAACTTTTTCAGTAAATCTGGATGGTCCAAGGACGATCTGAACCGTGGTCATTCCGAAAACGAGGCTATCCCCCTCGGTCGTCTAGGAAAGAACTCAACGGAAAGAATGGCCTTTCGTATCAAGAACGCCATTCGCACCTATTTACAGACCGACACTGTCTGATTGAATGTAGCCATACCAAAAATCTAATACGACACCAATGCAGCGAATGCAGCTTAGTTTCTCTTACAAAGTAGCCAGCTCATTGTTCATCAACCATGTCGATCCTGTTCAAAACTTTCGCTATTGTGTTTCTGCTAAAGAACTGTACCCACTGCTTATATGGATTTCGTTTTGTAGTCAGTGAGGACCTGCACATCACTCTGCTCTCACGGTCATTTTGACGAAATTCTGAAAATATGAACGCAGTTCAAATTTCTTTTATGATGCCCTATCCTTAAGGATGGATCTGCCGATGAATTTTAATTAGCCTTTCCCTTTATGCATTTACCATGTATCTGACCCTGAAGTTCGGAACAGAAAGAAGGAAGATACCATTTTCAGCCACCAAGGCATTGATAGACTTATAGGGAAACGTCAAGTGCCACCTTACGGCAGTCATGACCTACCTCACTCATTTATGCGGACTCGTTTCCGTCAGTGCCCGACCTTTCTCATTAGGCTGCCTAGGTAGCTCACTTTGCGGAAACCTAACAGGAGTATGAACTCAGAATCAGTGATACCCTTATACGAAATTTCTAATACACAAAATCACATCCAATAACTGATAAACACATTGACGGAGTAAATGAATAAAAGGTAAATTAGGAACTCAGCGATGGGCGACTAAGGAGCTAAATCTAGAATGACATGATCAAAATTCAAGAGGACCGATTTTATTCGACAAAAAAGTACGTTTCCACCAGAAAACTATAGAGATATAATGTTGAGTTTTATTGCACAATCGATTTCGTTGGACAGGTACCTTGGAAGTGGTTTTGAGATGCCATAGCACATGCTGTAACTATAACCATAAGCAAGTAGTGGACCAAACTGATTCAGTTGCTTTGCCATAGGTTCTCCAAATACATAAATAATTCAGTTCTCAGCTTCGCGATCTATAGCATATTAATGAGTCGGGACCTTTTCATTATAGAGCAGAGAGTTAAGGTTCTTAGATAAATTTATAACGAGAACAAGACGTGTTGCACAATAATGTTACGTAGAAATATTAAACAGAAAGCTGCTACGCCCTGTTCATTACTTGCTCTCGCCAGATAGCAATTTAGTTTTCAGTCTAGTATGAGCGCAAATATTCATTCATGTCTGTACAAACAAAATATATTTTTTGTCCGTCACTTATAAAGCTGGAAAATAAAGCTGTACAGTGTCCGATTGAATCTGCTCTAGTTTCTGTGATAATTTTAATCTTTTTTTTTGTTTCAGGTATTCCTTCCCAAACCAACAATTTGTCCACCAGAACTGTATGACCTGATGTGCGACTGCTGGAAGAGAGACGAAACAGTACGACCTAGGTTCAAAGAGATCTACCTTTTTCTGAAATACAGAAACTCTGTCCATCCAGTTGAGTACAGGGAGTGACCTCACACCCAAAGTTGCGTGAAATTAGAGTAATGGGGCCACCATGATTTCAGAATGTTATTCATTAAAGACTTCTAATAACGTATGAACTACGGCTGACATACTTCGAATATATCAGGAAAAAAGTGTTACTGGGAAGTCGTGATGGTCTGTGAAATCCCCGTGACGCTCTAGGAAAATGAAAATTTTTATCACTAAAGCTAATATGAGATACATTAATACATTTTTTATCACAATTTGTACTATAACTTCTTTTGGAAAAATGTTATCAAAAATATCAGTTACATGGATAATATGTGTACAGCAATGGAGGTAGAGACAACAGTAAATTTTTCACAGACTTCTTGTCTTTGTCGATTTTACCCAAACATTCTTGCGGTGAGTATTGTAACTTCCTCCTATTTGTTTTTTCATTATTAGTGAACGCAATCCTCCCACATCCCACACTTTCGCCACCATATAGACACACAGTTCGTAGATAGTTACAATACTGGCGATTAAAATTGCTAGACCACGAAGATGACGTGCTACAGACGCGAAATTTAACCGACAGGAAGAAGATGCTGTGATATGCAAATGATTAGCTTTTCACAGCATTCACGCAAGGTTGGCGCCGGTGGCGACACCTACAATGTGCTGACATGAGGAAAGTTTCTCATACACAAACAGCAGTTTACCGACGTTGCTTGGTGTAACGTTGTGATGCCTCGTGTAAAGAGGAGAAATGCGTACCATCACGTTTCCGACTTTGATAAAGGTCGGATTGTAGCCTATCGCGATCGCGGTTTATCGTGTCGCAACATCGCTGCTCGCATTGTTCGAGATCCAATGACTGTTAGCAGGATATGGAATTGGTGGCTTCAGGAGAGTATTACGGAACGTCGTGCTAGATCCCAACGGCCTCGTATCACTAGTAGTCCAGATGACAGGCATCTTATCCGCATGGCTGTAAAGGATCGTGCAGCCACGTCTCGATCCCAGAGTCAACAGATGGGGACGTTTGCAAGACAACAATCATCTGCACGAACCGTTCGCCGACGTTTGCAGCAGCATGGACTATCAGCTCGGAGACCATGGCTGCGGTTACCCTTGACGCTGCATCACAGACAGGAGCGCCTGCGATGGTGTACTCAACGACGAACCTGGGTGCACGAATGGCAAAACGTCATTTTTTTCGGATGAATCCAGGTTCTGTTTACAGGATCATGATGGTCGCATCCAGGTTTGGCGACATCGCGGTGAACGCACATTGGAAGCTTTATTCGTCATCGCCATACTGGTGTATCACCCGGCGAGATGGTATGGGATGCCATTGGATACACGTGGACGTTACATTTCAGAAGTGTTACGACCTGTGGCTCTACCCTTCATTTGATCCCTGCGAAAACCTATATTTCAGCAGGATAATGCGTGACCGCATGTTGCAGGTCATGTACGGGCCTTTCCGGATACAGAAAATATTCGACTGCTGTCCTGGCCAGCACATTCTCCAGATCTCTCTCCAGTTTAAAACGTCTGGTCAATGGTGGCCGAGCAACTGGCTCGTTCAATACGCCAGTCACTGATGAACTGTAGTATCGTGTTGAAGCTGCATTGGCAGCTGTACCTGTACACGCCATCCAAGCTCTGCTTGACTCAATGCCCAGGCGTATCTTCGCCGTTATTACGGCCAGAGTTGGTTGTTCTGGGTACTGATTTCTCAGGATCCATGCACCCAAATTACGTGAAAATGTAATCACATGTCAGTTCTAGTGTAATATATTCGTCCAATGAATACCCGTTTATCATCTGGATTTCTTCTTGGTGTAGCAATTTTAATGGCCAGTAGTGTACATAAAATTGGTGTTTTAAAATTTATGAACTTCAAGCGGGATTAAATGCGTTAAGGTACCAAGGCTCTGTAGGTGGAAATGAAGAGATTGTTTCGACAAAAATATGGCGTTTATATATTCTCTTCGTGCTAATATGTACACATTACGCTTGTTTTTTTTCGGTTTCTGTTGGTTATGCTTCAACTCCTATTTCATGGCGCTGTACATCCCCGTATGTGTTGACCTGAATGAAACGAAGCATGCAGAGTGTTACGTATATGAATTCTATATTTATATAGTGCATAGATGAGATATTTCTACAACTGACTGAAAACGTTGTGCTGAACAACGCTACATAGGTAGTCATTTACCGACTAATAATTACAGATATTACAAGTCGCATGTTTCTAGGTTGCGTAGTACGTCTAAGTAAATGTGGTAAATCGCTGTTTTTCCCTTGGGCAGCAGGTCAGGTGTTGAAGTGTAGACACGCGGACTCAGAAACCTAGTCTACACTGATAGACGTAGTCCACTTAGTAGTGCAGTTATGAATGTGCAGAAAACATCAGGTGGTAAATTAGGTAGCCGGTTTGTGGGAAGACTGTTAGACACAGAGAAAAAAAACCAACTCACAGATGAGTCTAAATATTGAGGTACCATATGTGCGCTACAGTCTACATGTGGTTAAAATGGACATTTGTGAGAGAACTGCAGCGTAATTCCCAATCCTTATAAATGGGTAAGTATTTAAAAGGAGCCGTCAAGCTTAAGTAATGCATTTGAATGATGAAAACCCAGAGACATTCACCTGGATAACTATCTATAACAAGAGAATAGCAACGCATGGTTGACACTGTAGTGAGATTGGGTATCCATATACTCAGTAGCACTTCTCTTGGAAAAGCAAGAAACATCCATCTCCATCCGTCAAAAGCCGCCCGACAAGCAGAAAGTGTGAATAAATAGCGAATCTTCAGCAGAGCATCGGTACGTATGGACTCAACCCCTTCTTCAGGTGTGTCTGTAACTCAAAAGAAAACCACATCTCTGAATTGCAAGTCCATAAACAGGTTAACAGAGCTGGAGGTTTTGAAAGTGGTGTATCACGTTATACGGGTGAGAGTAGTGTGATAAGACATTATGTATTGGAAGGAATTCAAAATACGGTGATTACAGGGTAGATGATTTTCTTCATGTAGGATACCACAGCCGTTAAAGGACGGTGTCAAGGCATACGCTAGCTGTGGCTTATTTAACAATTATTTACCTTATTATGTTTTCAGACCAAACGCCAGTTTCAGCCTTACAGGCCTTCTCAAGTTCTGTAGGTTGCTATTATACAGGGTGAGTCACTAACTATTGCCACCAAGAATAACTCCGGAAGTATGATAGGAGCTGAAACGTTTGTAGGACATAGGTTGCATGAGACAACATGACGTTGGTTTGTGTTGCTAGGTGGGGTCGCTTCAGAGAGAGAATGGACAATTTTTTTTCTTTTCTTTAAATGAGATGCTATAGTTTGGTACTTATTTTCTGTTAAAGACTATCGAGACGAATCGAATGATGTGTAACAGTAAGGTCTTTGAAGGTCAGCGAAGGTCACAAAGGTGGCATGAACATCCATTTGCAGAAGGTGTTCGAAGTGATAACCATTGGTATCAATACAGTGCCGCAATCTTCTTATAATGGATTGAGTGATATCCCTTATCACATCGGCAACTATCAAAGCACGAGCTCTGATAACTCTTTCTCGCATTTCTTCAGGTGTAGTTGGAACATCTTTACAAACAATGTGTTTTACGAATCCCCACAAGTAAAAATTCAGGGGCGTCAAGTCTGGCGAAGGTACCGGCCACAGAAAATCTCCTCCACGTCCAATTCAACGATTTGGGAATCTTCTCTGCAGCTCATTTCTAGCCAACAGCGAAAAACGTGCCAGAGACCCATCATGTTGGTACCACATTCTATTCCTTGTTCCTAAAAACATTTCTTCCAATAACAGACCTAATGTTTCTTGCAGTAATGTGGTGCACTTCCTACCACTAAGATTTCCTTCTATGAAATAGGGGACTATAATTCTGTCCTCCAGAATCCCACACCATACATTCACCAACCACGGCTTTTGGTGTGCAACTTACCCCAGCCAACATGGGCTTTCAGTAGCTGAATAATGCATATTATGCAAATTAACATTTCCATGGTTCGTGAATGTAGCCTCGTCAGCAAATAAAACCAAATTAATAAATGTGGCAACCCTCTGAATCTGAAGTTGAGACCATGGACAGAATTCATTGCGATGCTTACAATCTGTACCAGTTAATTCTTGGTGGAGACTCATACGGTAAGGGTGATATTAATGGTGATGAGGAGCATGAACAACACTACTCTCGATCATGACTGATTTTCTTGCAATTTGACGCGAACTAACACAAGGATCATGAACCACAGTGGCAAGAGTACCACTTTCGATTTCCTCGTTAGTAACTTTCCTGTGCCGGATGTGTTTCGATGCGTTAAAGATCCAGTTGATTTCAGTTTATCGCACACTTATTTAAATGTACGGCGTGTAGGGTGAGTACGTTGAGGATATCTTTCAGTGTATAAGTCTCCTTCTCTCACTTAATTTCGTAGGCATTCTTCGTAAATGAGAAGCATATCGACTTGTTCTTCGAAGGAATAGGTCATTCACATTCGCTTGATTTGACAATATTAGTCTTAACGTCACTGCGAAACCGTCGAATGGTGATTAGATGTCAATGGCACTTTAGATCGATACGCCGTATTCGGCGAATGTTTACTATATGCACGATATACGAGAGAGAATTGTCGGAGCATTTGCTTCGATATGTGCCGATGTGATAAGGAATACCACTCAATCCATGATGACTGCAGCACTCCATTGATACCAATGGTCACCACTTCAATCACCTTCTGTAAATGACGTCCATGGCACCTTATTGACCTTCGTTGACCTTCATAGACCTTAGATCATTAGATTCGTCTCGATAGCCGCTGTCAGAAAGTAAATACCAAACCACAGCATCCCATCTAAAAAAACGAAATTGACCTTCATATCGTCGACACCTCTCCACCTAGCAACAAAAACCCAACGTCATATTATGGCCCCCGTTGCCCCATGCTACATTTGTCTGACAAACGTTTCAGGTCCTATCATACTTTCGGAGATATTCTATGTTGCAACAATTAGTGACTCACCCCGTATATTGTTGAGAATGTTTTTGAAGTTCTGTAGGTTAGTGGTATCTGTTGTCGAGAACGTCCAGTATGGCCTAAATTGGCCAATCCTGTGAAATGAAATAACGTAAATAGTTGTTAATTAGGCAACAGCCGATGTGGAGCCATGACACCGTTACTTAACAGTGTCAGAATGAACTACCTATGTCATCACTGCTATCTGCGACTTAATCGATGACAATCCCACAGTCACCGTCGAGATAACACTCTCAGAAAAATGCTGCACAGATACTGAATTGTTATTTTGTAAACCACGGAGGAATCAAGTAACATAAACACCAGTATTTATTTATTAGGAACATAGTAAATACTTCAGTCACCGTCTGTTCGTCTAACGCGTGACAGAACTTAACCAGTAACACTAACTGAGCTGGAGAACGAGATAAACGAGAAAGAAGAATCCATAATCAAATGAAAGAATGAACTCTCCTTACCGTATCTGCAGATGCAGCACTGTTACTGTAGGTGATAGAACAGTTTGTACTTCCTACTTGGGGGAAACTTGACGATACCTTCACAAAGCCCAGAGCCAAGCTGTTTCGTTTGGTAACAGCTATCGTGATTTTTACACGCTGCATACCCATCGTCGAAGCTATAATTTTCCTCATTTTGCGGTCACTTAAACAAATGTGTCATTTTGCAAGCTACGCATATCTCAGTTTTGCTTTCCTCTAAAATTGGTACTATAACACTGCGTATATTTTATAGCTGCTTGTGTGACTTTCGACCAACGTGCTCAAGAGATGCTCACACACACAAACACACACACACACACACACACACACACACACACACACACACACACACACTCACACACACACACACACACGGAGAGAGAGAGAGAGAGAGAGAGAGAGAGAGAGAGGGAGGGAGATTGGTTACAGCAACATACAGTATCCATCACCTACAACAAATTTTCCTGGTTCACTTCCATTCCTGATTGAACATTGTGACTGGCAGCAGCATCCCACGCTCGGTGCCACCATGCGTGAGAAAGAAGCTACTAACGCCGTTAACATATGTATCCACTTTTAAGGTATATTATCCGATGTTAAAAATTAATATGTCTTCTTTAGAATCAGTCGTTCAGAAATAATTACTGTAGTCTCTACCGTCATTTATTTTGTTAGACATAGATGAACCTCTCTCCTCTACCAGCTACATTGTTGGTACACGTTATCGTTGTGCCACATACGGCCTATTCCCCAACTTCCTTGCTTTCACAACCGATTCCGTGTTAACTACGGGTTGTGTGTCCCTATACATAATAACTTACTGATGAGTTAGCTGTATAACTGAAGACTGGTCTGTGGTCTGCCTCAGTGAAATCATTTACGAAATGCAGGTAAGAAAACTATTAAGAAAAGTGGATGAGTACAGTGTTCTAAAAGTTCCAGGGATATTTGTCATTCACTTCTGCTGTAAAGTTTGCTGTTATATAGATTGCAGTGCAAATGGCTACTTCTGGATGCTCCTATACGCAAAAACAAAAAAGTGTTGAGAAATTTCGGCTGCTATTGAGAGGCAGATAAACAAACTGCTTTGCGAAGAGTACTCTTGCCCAAATTTCTGTGGACAACGTAGCTACCCTACTTTTTCATTGAGTGGGTCTTATAAGCCACAATTTAACAAACGTTTAAAGGAATCCAGCTGAACGTAGCCGAATTAGTTGGTCGGTCACAAGATCGTAATGGCTCTTCAGTGATACGTAAGTTAGACAATTGTAAAATATAAAGGTATGTTCCAAATGAAAATTTACGCAACGATACAACTAGCTGCCAGATTGAGAGTCGGACCCAGATACCTGCCTTTAGGAGGTAGCTTGTAATCCAGGCACACCTTAGAGAGTGACTAGAGGGATAGAGAAACAGTTAATATCGCTCAAAAGAGGAAAGGCCTTTGGACCTGATG
The DNA here is from genome assembly GCF_023864345.2 of Schistocerca serialis cubense. Classification (NCBI taxonomy): domain Eukaryota; kingdom Metazoa; phylum Arthropoda; class Insecta; order Orthoptera; family Acrididae; genus Schistocerca; species Schistocerca serialis. The sequence goes on from NC_064638.1 coordinate 987,221,829, forward strand.
GGATACCAGTTCAATTTTACACAGAGTACGCGAAGGAACTTGCCCCCCTTCTTGCAGTGGTGTACCGTAGGTCTCTATAAGAGCGTAGCGTTCCAAAGGATTGGAAAAGGGCACAGGTCATCCCCGTTTTCAAGAAGGGACGTCGAGCAGATGTGCAGAACTATAGACCTATATCTCTAACGTCGATCAGTTGTAGAATTTTGGAACACGTATTGTGTTCGAGTATAATGACTTTTCTGGAGACTAGAAATCTACTCTGTAGGAATCAGCATGGGTTTCGAAAAAGACGGTCATGTGAAGCCCAGCTCGCGCTATTCGTCCACGAGACTCAGAGGGCCATAGACACGGGTTCCCAGGTAGATGCCGTGTTCCTGGACTTCCGCAAGGCGTTCGATACAGTTCCCCACAGTCGTTTAATGAACAAAGTAAGAGCATATGGACTATCAGACCAATTGTGTGATTGGATTGAGGAGTTCCTAGATAACAGGACGCAGCATGTCATTCTCAATGGAGAGAAGTCTTCCGAAGTAAGAGTGATTTCAGGTGTGCCGCAGGGGAGTGTCATAGGACCGTTGCTATTCACAATATACATAAATGACCTTGTGGATGACATCGGAAGTTCACTGAGGCTTTTTGCAGATGATGCTGTGGTGTATCGACAGGTTGAAACAATGGAAAATTGTACTGAAATGCAGGCGGATCTGCAGCGAATTGAAGCATGGTGCAGGGAATGGCAATTGAATCTCAATGTAGACAAATGTAATGTGCTGAGAATACACAGAAAGATAGATCCTTTATCATTTAGCTACAAAATAGCAGGTCAGCAACTGGAAGCGGTTAATACCATAAATTATCTGGGAGTACGCATTAGGAGTGATTTAAAATGGAATGATCATATAATGTTGATCGTCGGTAAAGCAGATGCCAGACTGAGATTCATTGGAAGAATCCTAAGGAAATGCAATCCGAAAACAAAGGAAGTAGGTTACAGTACGCTTGTTCGCCCACTGCTTGAATACTGCTCAGCAGTGTGGGATCCGTACCAGATAGGGTTGATAGAAGATATAGAGAAGATCCAACGGAGAGCAGCGCGCTTCGTTACAGGATCATTTAGTAATCGCGAAAGCGTTACGGAGATGATAGATAAACTCCAGTGGAAGACTCTGCAGGAGAGACGCTCAGTAGCTCGGTACGGGCTTTTGTCAAAGTTTCGAGAACATGCCTTCACCGAAGAGTCAAGCAGTATTTTGCTCCCTCCTACGTATATCTCGCGAATACACCATGAGGATAAAATCAGAGAGATTAGAGCCCACACAGAGGCATACCGACAATCCTTCTTTCCACGAACAATACGAGACTGGAATACAAGGGAGAAACGGTAGAGGTACTCGAGGTACCCTCCGCCACACACCGTCAGGTGGCTTGCGAAGTATGGATGTAGATGTAGATGTAGAATCTTTAGCATCCCACTGACCGCAAGAATTCTTAATTTTCCACACACATTCACTGGATATATACTCAGCTAAAAAGAATAGACGTGTCATTTCAGAGACTTAAAACTTTTTCATTCGGTCGTGTGACGTTTTCGTCGTACATTCCAGTTTTAGAAATTTCTTTCCTAGATTTTAATACATTTAGACATTTGTACAAACTGCTGCCTTCCTTCTCTTTATTCATAACACCAGTCATCAAATACAAAACGCAATATGTTGTTACTAGAAGTAGCAACATTCACCATAGTATTTCAAATTCATTTCTTCATAATGGAACTTTCCATATCTTCTCGAGGCTTTTTGATACTTCCTGATGAAACAAACCGGTTAGACAAGTGCCTTTCTGCTGTGGATGATGGTAACGAATATATCGAAATGAGAGGCACTGTTTTACTGGCCCCTTTCTTTTAGCATTTGCTGAGGCAAGGAATTTGCTTTACCTGTTCCTTTTTTAGTTAAATGGGTCGAAAATAAACACCTTAGAAATAAAAAATGTAATATTTTAGATATTTATCATATTCTCCATTTAATGAAATTAGATAGTAAGAATATACAGAATTAGCTACTATCGGTTTACAGAAAACGTAATGAAATCGCACCTTACAGTTATGTTGCAAATATGATGCGTATTTAAGTCTTCGCCATGTCTCAAATAGATCTAAAAGTAAACTCCCTACCCACTGATCCTGTGCAGAACTAAAAAAAATTACGTGTTATAGCGTCAGTGAGAGAGCACCTCGAGTTCTTGCTGTTAATAAGGCGAGTACACCGTTCGGTTGTTGTATACTCTTACGTGCTTCAAACAAAAAGGACTTATTTTCAGTTATCTGTGTAGTTACTAGTTAATTTTTGTACTTCTTGCGGGTTTGAGTGCTTACTAGGTATAACTTTTTATTATATCAACAGTGTAGCGTACAGTACCACCGTTGTTATCGACGCTTGTATCGACTCTCGTAACGTACAGGCTTTTGTTTGTTTTCAATAGAGTAGCTCAATGTCGGTTAGATAGTGAGAGAGCACCTCGAGTTCCTGCTGTTAATAAAGCGAGTGCACTGTTCGTTTGTTACATATTTTTACGAGCTTCAAATAGAAGTGACTTCAGTAATGGATAGGAACTGTGATTGCCATGTACAGATGTGAGCTGACTTGGTGACCCTTCACTCACACCTCCAGGCGGTGTTGGCTTCTGTCGTGGGAGACCATTCCAAAGTCTGGCAGGCAATGAGAGAGACTTTTCGAGGGGCCGATCGTACCGCCTTTTTGGTTCGTTTGACGAACAGGGTCCCTGCGTTACTGTGGCTGACGAAATCACTAAGCCGGATGCAGTCTTCTACCCTGTTCCAGAGGAAGCTTCTCGGCCTGCGAGGTCTGAGCATTCACAGAGGATGGGTTTGCTGGTAGTTGGGAGCTCCAACGTGAGGCGCGTAATGGGGCCCATAGGAACACGTTGCCAAGGAGGGGAAGAAAGCCAGTGTGCACTCCTTGTGCATACCAGAAAGAGTCATTCCGGATGTGGAGAGGGCGTTTCTGGATGCCATGAAGAGTGCATGGTGCAGACAACTGCAGATGGTGGATCATGTCGGTCCCAATGACGTGTGTTGCTTTGGATCGGAGGAGATTCTCTGTTTCTTCGAGTGGCTAGCGGAAATGGTAAAATTGCCTGTCTTGCTTGCGAGACTAAGGCGGAACTCACCATCTGCAGCAACATCGATAGAACTAACTGTCGTCCTTTGGTGCAGAGCCTAGTGGAGCGTCTGAATCAGAGGCTCAGACAGTTCTGTGACCGTGTATGCTGCAGATTCCTTGACTTGCGCCATCGGGTGGTGGGTTTCCGGATTCTGCTTGATAGGTCGCAACTACACATTGGAAGCGGCTACACGGGAAGCGGGAGCTGTATGGAAGGAACTGCGTGGTTTTTAGGTTAGAGGATCTCAGGAAACGACAGAAACGGCTTCCGTCTAAGAGGGGGCAGGTAAAACCAGTAAGGTAGTTTTAGCAACAATCGGTATTGTAACTGCAAATTGTCGGAGTTGTGTAGGGAAAGTACCAGAACAGCAAGCCCTAATAGAAAGCACTGAAGCTCAAATGGTTATAGGTACGGAAAGCTAGCTAAGGCAGGAAATAAGTTGGTGGTGGAGTATTTATTGCTGTCGGAAATAGTTTACCCTGTAGTGTAGTTGAGGTAGATAGTTCCTGGGTAGAAGTTATACTTGACAATCGGACTAAACTATTCACTGGGTCGTTTTACCAGCCCCCCGACTCTGAAGATATAGTTGCTGAACAGTTCAAAGAAAACGTGAGTCTCATTTCAAATAGATATCCTACTCATACAATTATAGCCGGCAGTGACTTCTGTCTACCCTCGATATTCTGGGAAAATAATAATCTTAAAGCCGGCGGCAGGCATAAAATGTTATCTGAAGTTCTTCTGAATGCTTCCTCAGGAAATTATTTTGAAAGATTAGTTCATGAACCCGCTCGAATCGTAAACTGTTGCGAACGCATACTTGACCTCTTAGCAACAGATTATCCTGGACAAATGGGGAGTATCATGAAGGATATAAGGGTTAGCAACCACAAGGCAGTTGCTGATAGGCTGAATACCGTAACACCCACAACCATCAAAAACCAACGCAAAGTACATCTATTGAAATAAAAGCTCATAAAAATGATCTCAAAGTCTTTTTAAGAGACAGTCTCCTTCCGATCTGATCATATAAGCATAGAAAAGATGTGGAATGATGTCAAAGAGATATAATCGATGGCAATTGAGAGATACATGCCACATAAATTAATAGGTGATGGTACTGATTCCCCATGGTACACAAAACGGGTCACATCGCTGTTGCAGAAGCAACGAAAAAAGCATGCCAAATTTAAAAGAACGCAAAACCCCTAGATTGTCAACGATTTGCGGAAGTTCGAAATATAGCGCGTACTTAAATGCGAAGTGATTTTAATAATTTCCGCAACGAAACTCAGTCTCGGAATCTGGCAGAAAACCCAGAGATTCTGGTAAACATTAAGCACACTAGCGGCAAGTCGAAATCAATACCTTCCCCATGCGATAACAACGGTGAAGTCACTGATGAAAATGGTTCAAATGGATCTGAGCACTATGGGACTTAACATCTGAGGTCATCAGTCCACTAGAACTTAGAACTACTTAAACCTAACTAACCTAAGGACATCACACACATCCATGCCCGAGGCAGGATTCGAACCTGCGACCGTAGCAGCAGCGCGGTTCCGGACTGAAGCGCCTAGAACCGTTTAGCCACCGCGGCCGGCAAGTCACTGATGACAGTGCAACGAAAGCAGAGTTATTATACAGGGTTTTTCAAAACTCCTTCAGCAAAGAAGACGAAGTAAATATTCCTGAATTCCAATCAAGAACAACTGCCAAGATGAGAAACATGGAAACAGATATCCTCGGTGTACCAAAACAGCTTAAATCACTTATCAAAGACGAGGCCTCCGGACCAGATTGTATACCACTCAGGTTCCTTTCAGAGTATGCTGATACAATAGCTCCATACTTAGCAATTAGATACAACCGATCGCTCATAGAAAGATCTGTACCTACAGACTGGAAAATTACTCCACTCATACCAACACACAAAAAGGGAAAAATTGGTGATCCGATGAATTACAGGCCAATATCAGTAAACCTCGATTTGCAGTAGGGTTTTAGAACATATACCGTGTTCAAACATTATGAATTACCTCGAAGAAAATGATTTATTGACAGACAGCCAACACGGGGTCAGAGAATATCGTTCTTGTGACACACCACTAGGTCTTTATTCTCAAACAGAATTGAGTGCTACCGACACGGGATGTCAAATTGACCCCATGTTTTTATAATTCCAGAAGGCTTTTGACACCGTTCCCATAAGCGACTTCTAACAAATTATATAGCTATGGAGTATCGTTTTCGATTTGCGTCTGGATTCATGATTTCCCGTCGGAGAGGTCACTGTTCGCAGTAATAGATGGAAAGTCATCGAGTAAAACAGAAGTAATATCCAGAGTGCCCCAAGGAAGTGTTATAGGCCCTCTATTGTCGCTGATCTTTATTAACGACATAGGAGACTGTCTGAGTTGCCCTCTTAAATTATTTGCAGATGATACTATTATTTACCGTGTTTTAAAGTCATCTGATGACCAAAACTAATTGCAGAATGATTTAGATAAGATATCTGTATGGTGCGAAAAGTGGAAATTGACCCCGAAAAAAGAAAAGTGTGAAGTTATTCACATTAGTACTAAAAGAAATCCACTAAATTTGGATTACGCGATAAGTCGCACAAATTTGAAGGCTGTAAATTCAACAAAATACTTAGAAATTACAGTTACAAATAACCTAAATTGGAACTATCACGTAGATAATGTTGTGGGTAGAGCAAACCAAATACTGCGTTTCTTTGGCGGAACACTTACGTGTAACAGGTATACTAAAGAGGCTGCTTATAACACGCTTGTCCCTTTATTCAGGAGTACTGCTGTGATGTGTAGGCTCTGCATCAAGAGGGAATGACGGATGACATCGAAAAAAGTACAAAGAAGGGCATCTTCTTTTGTATTATCCCCAAATAGGGGAGATAGTGCCACAGACATGACACGTGAATTGAAGTAGTAATCTTTAAAACAAAGACGTTTTTCGTTGCGACGGGATCTTCTCATGAAATTTTAGTCACCAGTTTTTTCCTCTGATAGCGAAAAACTTCTGTTGGCACCCACCTACATAGGGAGAAATTATCATCACTATAAAATAAGAGAAGTCAGGGCTCGTACAGCAAAATGTAATTGCTCGTTTTTCCCGTGCTTGAAGGTGGTTCATTGAATCCTCTGCCAGGCACTTTATTGTAAATAGCAGAGTACTCACGTTGATGTAGATGCAGATGTCTCAAGAACGATATAATTTGTTATGAATTTTTATTTTCTAAATGAAACTCAATGGTTTTGCGGAACTGTGTAGAACTTGAGTTGCTATGTACTGTGTGGGTAGCCAGTTGCTCGTTTTTGTGACACAATATACAAGTAATATTACAAAATATGTATGGAAAATGGACACCACTTTTAAATACACACATCAAAAGTTCTTCATCACCTCGGCTTCGAGAGTTCCGGAACCTGTACAGAAAATTGGAATATACGTCATTTGCGCCGTTTTTGTTTCTCATGAAAGCCACACGTTGCATGTTGTATCACCATCCAGCATGAACCTTCAGAGGTGTTGGTCCAGATTACTGCACACACCGGTACCTCTACTACCCAACAGCACGTCCTCTTGGATTGATGCATGACTGTATTCGTCGCGGCATACTATCCAAAAGTTCATCAAGACTTGGTTAGTCTAGGTGGTCCCAGTCCTCAACGGCGATTCGGCGTAGATCCCTTTGAGTGGTAGGTGGGTCACGTCGCCCATAAACAGCCCTTTTCAATCATCCCAGGCATGTTCGGTAGTTTTCAGGTCCGGAGAACATGCTGGTCACTCTTTCGAACGATGTTGTTATCCTGAAGGAAGTAATTCACAAGATGTGCACGATGGGGACGCGAATTGTCGTCTATGAAGACGAATGCCTCGCCAATATGCTGCCGATATGGTTGCAGTATCGGTCGGAAGATGGCATTCATGTATTGTACAGCCGTTACGGCACCTTCCATGAATACCAACGGCGTACGTCGGCCCCACATAATGCTTCCCCAAAACAGCAGGGAACCTGCACCTTGCTGCATTCGCTGGACGTATGTCTAAGACGTTCAGCCTGACCGGGTTGCCTCCAAACACGTCTCCGTCGATTGTCTGGCTGAAGGCATATGAGACACTCATCGGTGAAGAGAACGTGATGCCACTCCAGAGCTGTGCTTTTGGCATGTTGTTGGGCCCATCTGTACCGCGCTGCATGGTGTCGTGGTTGCAACGATGGACCTCGCCACGGACGTCTGGAGTGAAGCTGCGCATCATGCAGCCTACTGCGCACAGTTTTAGTCGTAACACGACGTCCTGTGGCTGAACAAACATATTTATTCGATATGGTGGCGTTGCTGTCAGGGTTCCTCCGAGACATCCACTGCAGTAGCAGCCCTTGGGTGACCTGAGAGAGGCATGTCATCGACAGTTCTTGTCTCTCCGTATCTCCTCCATGTTCGAACAACATCGCCTCGGTTCATTCCGAGACACCTGATCACTACTCTTGTTGAGTGTATTTCCTGGCACGAAGTAACAATGCGGACGCGATCGAACGGTGGTATTGGCAGTCTAGGCATGGTTGAACTGCAGACAGCACGGACCATGTAGCTTCTTCATGGTGGAATGACTGAAATGATCGGCTTTTGTGAGAAAAGAAAACAAAGAAAACACCTACAGCCATCCTTATGATTTTATTTTATTTTGTTGCAACCAGTTTTCAACGATTTAGTGCGTTATCTTCAGGTTGTTGTTGATGCGGTACGGGTTGATATGATCCTATCTATCTATATATATATATATATATATATATATATATATATATATATATATATATATCAGTTGCCAGCATTACTGCATACGCAGATAAAGTGTCAGCACTCCAACCATCAACTGCTAGTTGATTGTTGGAACAGCGGTTTTTATCCGCTGCGAGCCCATCCGCCTTGTGGGCAACTGAAACAACAATAAATAAAAATAGCCTTGGCATCAACTTTCAACATAACTCAGCAGTAGCAGTGTTCTCCGAAAGATGGCGGACAGTTGGATCGCCGAAATATTGAACGAAGCTGATTTTAGGATCCGGCATTAAACCGGAGGAAACTTTCAAGACTTATTACGCCTGGAAAGCCTATGAAATTCCAGTGTTATTTGTAGCTGCCCAGGGTCTGGATTTGTTACTGTGTAGCGAAGATGTACATTTACAGAATTTTTGTCACTAGTATTACTGTTTCGAGGACACTCTAACTCAACATGAAACTGTGGTACGACAATCGTGTGTGTCTAATTGTCCACTGACGTTTTCATACAGCAATCACAGTTTTCAGCAGACAGGAAGTAAATCGCTGATTAAAAGTTTAATGTATGTAGAAAACCTTAGCTACAGTGTTACATATTGTCTGGACGTCACAAACACCGAATTACACTTATCTTTCTTCACACTTCCTTAAGAGTCATAACTGGTATACCAATACCTTGAGAGGTAACGGGCGAGTTGTGGCACCCTGGCAATATTCTAAGTTCAGAGTTGGCGTGGCGGCGCTGGCGCCTCTCGGCGGGCCGCGGCTCGTCGTCTGCAGCGTGGTGCCGAACGTTAGCCGGGGTCCAGCCGACCGCGTGGCTGGTAATTTCATGGTGACACTGTGTCGATGAAGGAGACACGCCGGGAGTGCCAAAGATGGCGGGCTTTGTGATACCTTAATGGCAGACATTTCAAAGTTCGTATAGAAATTAATAGTAGCCAGATGAATCAAGATACCTCAAAAAGAAACATGTACCCTACCAACATTTGCACGACGATTCTGATGGTGTAATCACATTTTCAATATCTTTATTAGTTTAAATTTTAGTATCTGACGATAAATTCTACAAGTAACACCCAGAAACGAATTTCCAAAATCTAAACCGTTCATCCGATTTTGTCGATCGACGTGTCTTTAGAAGGCTATTAGTGTGAACCTAAATTGATATAAATTACAGGTATGTAACTTGAATAGTACATCAGTAGCTGGAGGTCAAAGTGGCCGATTACTCTTACTCGCGTCAGGCCATAAGTACTCCACAGTGAGCGCTCTAGCTAATCACTGCGATCGTTCCAAAAAGGACACGTTTAGAGGCAGTGTGGAAGTAGGGGAGGAGCTTCGTTTCGTGAGAGGGCAGGGAAGCTTGGGACAGTATGGGAGAGGACACGAGAGCGTCCTGGACAGTACGGCGCGACGGACGCACGGTCGCGGGAAAGACTTCGAGAGTGGAGCAGTTTGCGCGTGTTCGCGGGAGATAGAAATATTTCGGAGTGCCGACTTGTGCTCCTGTGTGATTTCCGTGGCTTCTGCGGTGAAGACGTGGTGTGCGTTTAGAAGTGATTATCTTGGGAGCTATGTTGCTGTTCGTAACTAATTACGTGAAGAAGGAATCTATTGTTTCCCTGTTATTCTAACTTATATTTATTTAATTGCTGGACCATCGACATCAAATAAGTGTTTGCAGTAATAAACGGCATTGTTAAAGGTACTGCTGTTATCGTACTCATCATTTAAAGTCGTTAAAAATAATACCTGTATATTTTATTTAATTGTAATATTTCATGTATAATTGATACATTAAAAATTTGCAATTGCTGAGTGATAGGAAGCTTCGACCATTCAATTCATGTGAACATTCATTTTGTGTACTGTAGACTCAGCAGTATTTGGCTTGTAATGCGGCAACTAAATATCCCAGCTCCTAGACTACGAAACTAGCCAAAACCTTTAATACTTCAACTCTGGGTCGGAGGGTACGTAGTTGATGGACACCACATCACATCATTATACTTTAAATCCCGCAACCTACGCAGAACTAACCTGACTTACGAGAAAACTAGCATTAGGTTTATAATATATTACAATGTATTAAAATGTACCAATCGCTATCAAATCCCTACACAACACCAGACACACATAGTTGCCCCAGATTTATTATTTTCAAAAGACAGAGGAATCTCACAGCACATAGACTTGCTATAACAGAAACGTATATACAACAATAACTCTTTTGAGAGAAATTCATAAACCACAGCACCAAGTGGTAATAAGTAGTACTTAAACTGGCAGTGTTCGTGTGCTGCATTGCGGGCTGCATACACTGCAGGGTGCTGAAGCATCGTAGGTATTTTCATTAATGGATGCGCTTGCAGAGTGTGCCGAAAAAATAATAGTTCCGCTTTCTGTCACAAGGTAAAAATATGGAGCTGTAAGCAATCAGAATCTAAAATGTTTCGCATTTTCACGTCAAAATGATGTTTTTCGCTTGGTGACATATGTTTTTTTTTATTTTGTGAAGCGACTGTTGGTCCAAGGGTTAGAAGGTCCAAGTAGATCGTCAACAACAATAGCTCTGCATTGGGGAATATGGCGGAAAGAAACAGCTGCAAAGACGCCTCACGTCCTTAAGTGGGCTAAAGAAGATAAATAAGAAATTTGAAGAAATAGGTAAATTAGATGCTGCAGCAAGAAGAGGGAGGGAGACCAATCCTATGACGATTGTTCATGTCGTTGCTGAAGCTTTAGTCTAACTTGCATCACGTGCTTCGCATTCTATAGCCAGCGGTCGAGCTGTGTCACGGGAAGTGTCTCTCCCCTGGTGAACAGTTGAAACGATTTTGCGGCGCACTTGACATGAGTATCACTAGAACCTTCAGATTGTGCACCAAATAAAGATCCAAGGTAGGGTACAACGCCATGACTTCGCACTTCATGTTTTGTCACGCATGGAACTGGATCACATGTGACCGGGGAAAATTGTATGCATCCACAAGATACATTTTACTCTGCACGGCGCCGTGAATGCACAGAACTGTCGCCCATGGGATTTTACATAACGGGTTATAGTCAGCCTCTTATTGTGCAGGTGTATCCACTGTACTCTGTTTATGTGAATATGTGATGCGGTTTCAGAAGGTCCTTCATTGTCGGTCCGTTAGTTTCCGGGGACTGACACCTCTGACATCCCCCATCCTTCTTGGGTCTACAGCGATATCTGCACATAATAAAGACCCCCTTGTGTAACACGTGATTTCATATTAGCAAGAACGCAACTGTGTCCACACGACCATTTTCATGGAAGTTGGGGCGACACAGTATGCCGCAGGCCAGGTGAAAACTTTGCTTCCAGAAACCTTCACTAACGACTACTTCATTTCTAGACAATTTCAAGATCTGTGGCGTTCCATATCCCGTGACCTACGTCCGTGTGCCTTCTATTGTGGCGATATTTGAAAGGTCGTGTCGACTAGCGATGTATCCGGGCTCTTCATGAAGGATAGCATGCGATAATATATCGCTCTTACTACACCGGATATGCCACAAGAAAATATCGACCATGCCGTTTTACGAACGCAGGATGTAGCTGAATCGGGAAATCGTACTGAACGCATGTTGCAACAGATAATCATATCATAATAAAGGTGTCAGAACCACTGTTACCGTGTGTGATCGTTCCTCTCCTTTTCCTGCACACAAACCACATTCTGACAGCTTTCAGCGCCACATTTTCACCTAGTGGCAGAATAGACAACTACTTTTTTTCAGAATATTCCACGAGCCCACAGGTTAATTACCATACTTAAGATGATTCAGCGTCCTGCAATGTATACAGTTGACACTGCAACAATCGGTACACTATCAGTTTAGTTATAACCATCCGGTGACTTTACTTAAATACAAACTAGTCTATTAGACCTTCGAATTTTCACATATCACTTCTCCAACTACCTCTAAAATGGAACATTATGCGAATTCTCACAAATGTATACTCCAGACCATGGGCATTATATCCTAATTTTCGAATCTTCCTTTCTTGGCTAATTTTTTCTGCATTAAATTTGTTATTTATTAAAGGTATTAGAAATTGAAGATGTATAGTAAAATTTCTTCCCTTCTTATTAATGATAAAATAAGAATTACGTTTGACGTGCCTATTCGAATGAGTAAATGAATAACAAAGACAGTTTGTATCTAGAATTATAGCTAGAAATTTCTCAGTTGCTTGTAGAGATCCACACAAGTTTAAGATGCACGATGCGTGACTTAATCATACAATTCTACATAACCTACCATATCTATACTTTTAATTTAGTCACGAACGTCCTGTTGGTAATACTTCAGGACGAAATGAAAAAACTCTTTCCGATAATGATAATGAAGCGACCAGGCTTTGAATAAAATATTCACTCCCACAGCGGGGTGGTGCAAATGCAAAAGGTTCGATCTACGCGTCTTAATGGGTTTACCCAACACAAAACGCTCAGGAGCGCTGTCTCATTCTGTTGTGACAGGCTTTGTCACGGCATTTCAACCCTGAAAGACAGAAATAAGTTGCGTCTCTCTTAAATAGCACACAGTCCTTACACTATAGTCGCTGTCTATATTCGGGATTTGAAATTGAGGCGGTAGAATGAACTGTTTACGAAGATTCAGTTTTGATTTATCTTCTGGACATCCAGTAAATTACGCGTTTCCAATAGGACAGCAAGATTTAAATGAGGTTGATAACCAGGAAGACAGAAACAGGAATTCGCATCTTCTGCAAGTATGAAAGGTTTCTTACCGAAGACTGATTCCACACACTGACGATACACTTAAGTGCTTCCTTTCCTGAGATACTTTTTATGGGACCGTATAATGCGGCAGTCTATTCACTGAACTTCCAGTTCCCCAGGAATTTTTTTACAGCGATTGGAAAATTAGTAGCACAACACGGTAATTATTTATGACGATACGTTGCGGAACGCCGTGGTAAAATAAATTAAACTTTGTTATAGTTAAGATCGCGTTAAATAACATTTGTTACTGACTACTGGTTTCGACAGTTGAAATTCTTATCTTCTGATTTGCAAAATATTTTTTGATAATAGATCGCATTCCATTACGAGTTTATCACTCGTGCCCTGTTGTCATTATGGTGGAAAATATACTACAGCACGTCATACTTTGTACATAGGCCAGTCAAAAGTGAAACCACATACAGATAAGAAAAAAGGGCATGTTCACACACGAAGCACTACACCGAGGCTTGTTAGTTCCTAAAATGCACGATTTGTAGTAGAAGTACACATTTGTACAAATGTTTGCGTCTACATGACATATTATACACTTGTCTACATTGTAATCAAAGTATACGGTGCAACTAGCAACTTCAGCAGACATCTATCCATGATGTATAAAATATTTCATGTGAGCGTAAAAATTTGTACAAATGTGCAATTTTACAACATACGTGGAATTTAAGAATTAATAAGCCTCAGTCGAATGTTACGTGTGTGAACATGCCCATTTGCTAACGTGCTTTTTATCTGTATAGTGTGTGGTATATTCCTCATTATAATCACTACATGGCGTGAGTTATAAATTCGTAATGGAACACGATTTTTAAAGATCGGAAGATGACAAAAAGCTGACGAAAGCGGTCGCCAATAATAAACATTAATTAATGCGGTCTTGGCTGTAAAACGTTTTCAGGTTAAATACAGATCAGTCCTTCCATTTTCTCAATATGAGGAAATTCAATCACGTTTGGTTTTCGAATCACTTATTATGAAACGAGTCTCGCTATTGAGCACACCATATGGCATGTTTGATTTCGAAGTAATTATTCACTTTTGATGTTCGGATCACACACAGACATTCGTGCCGTTACCCTGCTTCCTCGGTTCATAGATCATAGAGAACATCCAGTTTTCAAGAGACTTTCGATATTTTATGACTTCTGTCACATCCCTCTTTTCCCTACCACTGATACAGAAGAGATACTATTCCTTCCACGTATCCAACAAATCTTACTTGTATATTACATTAAGGTAGAAGCCACAGCATTAAGCAGTACGGAATCTGGATCAGATCTAATTCATCTTACCATAACATGTGGCCATTAGATTTATACGGAGAGCCACGAAGCAAAGCTTGGTTCAGACGGCCGAGTAATTGTGGATAGTGTGCAAATCTTACTAACACGTAGCTAGACACTCGCAACAGTGGTGTACGAAGGTAGATACGTGAAGTGAAAGACATTTTGCTATGCATAGAAACATGCAATGGTGGCATTTTGTATAAACACGGGGTACGGGACGCCGTAAATATTCTACTGCCACTGGCAGGTCTTACGTTGTCCTGCTCCTCGTGGGAAATAAAGGCAGATTTCCTGTGTCCTACGTTGCAACGTTTCGGTTACAACTGGGGCGACCAAGGTCTTTGCATCTGTGCAGTGTTTTCGCATGCATGCAGAGCTCTGTCGCCACGCTGCACATTTTTCCCATTAAGACTCCATGCTGTCTAAGCGGCGGAGGAGGGGATGTTGAGGCAGGGGAAAACTATGAATGTGGTGCATTTAGATGGAAATGCAGTGGCGCACGGCGACAGGAGGAATTGCATGCGGCTTGGTTTCATGTTTCTCAACGATATAAATCACAAACAAATCATCAGTTTTCATCACGGCTCACGTATTTTGAGCATGCTAATGAATAATAAAGTTTTTATCTGGCACGGACCTCAGGTAACGTAACCCTTTCCTATTTAGTTTCATAACTGAAAAACCCTTTCAAACACATGTTTTGATCGAGATATTGAATCACGTGCGCAACCTCATTACGGAGTCGTGGAAAAACTTCCAGACAGAAACAATGCAGAACCCCTGTACAGTTTCATTCCAAAAGAACATGTCTTTCATACGAAAATTACACTGCAGTTCTATCAGTACCATTTGCACATGCCCTTTTCAACGAAATGGGTAAACAGTCTCGATACCAGCTCAGATATAAGACCAGCAGTGTCCTCAAAACGTTTAGAAAACTAACCTTGTTATTCTTTCAACAGAGCTCTCAATTCTTTAAAATCTGCGCTTGTATGAACGTCATTGAGCCTAGGGACTTGGAAGGCGTTTTTTTCAGAGTCTGATCCTTCCACAATGCGATTTTCTCTTTAACCGTGTACCCATCTAATGAGAAACAAGTTGTTTCCAACCTTGCAACATGTTACTTTGGCTGTGCACACTGGGGTCCACATAAAATCTGAATTCTGCAATCCATGTTCTAATTTTTCTTCCTGATTTCCTTTTTCCTTCATAAATTCAATAGTAGCGGGTTTTAAGTTGAAAATTCGTTCCACGTATGTCCCTTGACTTAAACGACGCACGTTGTCGTAATACATATTGCTTCCAACCTCTTCCTTTTGTTCCATCGAAAACAGTTGCACTGGCTGTGTACTAATGCGTGCCACTTTAGAAAATTTACTGTTCGTACCACCAATTTCACCACGTTCTTCACGCCTGCAAATTTAGCGCGAAGTGGTTCTTGACATACAGAACAATGAATCCCGTAAAAATCGTGTGTCGATCATTCAACATCGCCACCTGAGTCCTTAACTTGTTTCGCATTGTATTGTATGATCGTTCCATAGCATATCTGCGGTGCTCATGGATTATGAGGTTGCATAATACATACTGAAAATTCTCATCTTCCCCTTCTGTGACTTTCACTCATTTTTGGAAGCTTGCCACTACATATCGCTGGACTGCCTCTTTTTGTGCAAACAGCCACTGGGCGTGTGAACTTCTTTTGTACTACGAACAAACAGCGAAAGATAAATTACGCTGACCCCAGATTCTGCAGAACCGAAGAAAGTCGTACCAAGCGAAATATGTCGCACTACATTGCTAAATGAGATATCATGCTGTACCGAACGCTCCCGAGAAGGACCGAGCAAAGCTGCGGCGTCCAGTAGTGCTGAGACACGCCGACCCTTCACTGGACACGTGCAGCACACTGTGCACCCTTTCATAAAGGCTTCACAAAGAGTTTTTGTCAACTTACTTTTTTCCTACCTCAAAAGGACAGTGGTGCATTTAGTGTCAATACGAAGCAGATACATTGCACACGAATTCGTAATTCTGAATGTAATAGAACATAACAAGACATTATGTAACGCCAGGTTTGCGCTAGACCACAATGACACACACAATGATTTGCTGTTACTGAGAAAGTGAAAGTTGTACGACACTGTTGGATGAAAGACCCTCAGGTGTTGTGCAGTCGCCTAACTGTAAGACTTCATTTCCTCGGCCACAACAGCGACTGAAGTTTCAAACCTGAGTCGGAATCATTTAAGCAATTGTATCGATTGCATGTCGAAACTGGCGACATGTTTCCATTTTTCAAGATGATGAGAGAGAGAGAGGAGCGTGAAGGTAACATTTGTTAGTCAATAGCCTACCTAACGATGTGTATCTGAGTTACGTGTAGCAGCATTCCATTTCAGCCTGCAGAGTCTGATCAAGTTCTGACGTCTAGTATTTCATTGCGCCGGGACAAACTACTTGACGTCAGGTCAGTACAATTCACATAATTTTCCGATCATTTCTGATGAGCTAACATCCCAGTGCCACCCCGCACGGATTGCTATCTCGTAAATGATGGCACTCTCGTGGACACAGTGGTAACATGGGGACAGTTATTATAAACTAATAGTACAACAAAATGTGAAAACCGCCGGAATTGCTCCTGTTGAACAGCACCAAGCGAAACGCCTAGCTTTAAAGCCCACAATCGTCACAGACACACATGATCTCGCTCTAGGAAACACTGCTGGGACTTTTTTTAATTTTATTCGGCACAGCCGGCCGGTGTGGTCGAGCGGTTCTAGACGCTTCAGTCAGGAACCGCGCGACCACTATGGTCGCAAGTTCGAATCCTGCATCGGGCATGAATGTGTGTGATGTACTTAGGTTAGTTAGGTTTAAATAGTTCTAAGTTCTAGGGAACTGATGACGTCAGATGTTAAGTCCCATGGTGTTCAGAGCCATTTGAACCATATTATTCGGCACATTCGCGCAAAGCCTAATGATCTGGATCTGTATGTTGCCACTTCTGGTCCCCTTGCCACGCAAATGATGGTGATGAAGGTTTCTTTTAGTAGCAGGATTTAAACAGTTTACCACCGGGTCGACCTCCATAACACAAACGATATTGGCCACTTTTTTTGCCTCATTTCTCTCCGTCAGCTCCATCTCGTTCTCGCCATTAGCTTTTAGTTGCTTTCAGTCTTGCTCTAGATCGTTTCTTTGCGGATGTTTTTCCTGTGTGCCAAAGTATTCAAATAAAACCTCGTTCTAGGTATAGCGTGTCAGAACTACTGAGGCGTACGGCCTCTACGTCGTGCCTATTGAGATGGAAGATATGTGATTAAGCCTGCACACGTGCAGGTCAGGTGGCGTGAGATTGCTCGAGAGTATGTAGTTCGTATGCGATCTGGTAGCTGGTAGACGTTACTAGCTGACGGATACTGTTTGAGCTGCAGTCAAAATCCTGTCAGTTTTATTTCTGGTTCTGTTTGTTTAATTTTCTAATTCTTTATTAACTACTACTATAATTGTGCTTAGTTATGAGAGTGAATGGAGGTGTGACTGTGAAAGCTGTTATACTACACAGGGAAGTAACTGGTCACATGAGGAATGTGCGGGAATGACGTGTATGTTAGTTATTCGTATCGGGAAATTTTTTATACACTATTTCGTTAATTTATGATACTGGGAAGACGATATTATGATTTCCCTAAAGTAGTTTTGTTCAGAGGGAATTAATTTTGTATTTGTGCGTTTTCAAAATTAATTCTGTTAATTTACTGCTCTGGAGCAGTGACGAATTTTGATAGGTTCTGTATACACTTGCGGGATTGAGCGGGTTCTATGCTTCTTTCCGATTGCCTGTGATGTTTCTCTGCCAATCAGAAATTAACATATTCGCGTGTGTTAAAGGGAACTAGAAACTTCTATCGTATGGTAGAGTCGGGCCTTCGATCTCTAGGTCATCAGCCCTATTGATATTTTCTCCGTTTAAAATCACTAAATCGCGTGCAAAATACATAAGAAGTGCCATAAAGTGTGAAATTCGGAACATTTGTTGACATTTAAATAAATAAATTCCGCGTCGCGAGTTGCTTACTCGTGAACTTAAACATTTTGTTTCGTGAGACTGATTATATCAATATTTGAGCGCACTATTCTAAAAGAAGCAATCCGTTTGTACACTTTCGGTGAAGAATAATATGTAATTACCACAAACTGTCTACGGTTATCAAAGATGTGTGATTGTGGACTTTTCAGAATTTTTACAGCTTAGAGTAATGCGTGGTAGTGACTCCTGTATGGAAGCTTGTCGTAATAGAATGAAATACTATGGGCGTAAATAATTTCATTTAACTATTCCTTCCAACGACAAAACAATTTTAGTGCCACTCGTGATTACGATGTGTACAGCTGTTTTTCCTATAGCTTTTTCCGGATGAGAACTGCATGTTAGTAACTTACAGCAGGCGTGCGTGTAAGAACAAAATTTATCACCAGGTGAGTGGAACTTTGCAATGCATTGCGCCGGCGCATTACTTCTCTTCAGTCTTGCGATTGGAGATTAAAAAACCCACATTTATAGAAGGAAAAAACCTCTGTTCTATCGGAACACTTTTTACCAGGTTTTAAAAAGAAATTGGAAATTTGTGGCAAGTTCTATGGGACCAAAAGGCGGGGGTCATCGCTCCCTAGGCTTCCACACTACTTAACCTAAACTAACTTGCGGTAAGGGCAACAAACGCACACACACCCATGCCCAAGGGAGGATTCGAAGGTCCGACGGGGGGAGCCGCGCGAACCGTGGAAAAGCGCCTTAAACCGCACGGCTACACAGCGCGGCTACTAGCTTGTAGAAAGAACTTCAAGTTATATCTATATGGGGCTAATCTGAAGTCTTCATGTCGCTGATTCATGGAGCCCGGTGCTTACACGACGGTAATCACTAGTAATGTGGGTTCGTGTGCTTTTATTTCTGCTTGACATTGTATGAGCGTTGTTGTATGGTCACTGACTCATTAATGCATTGCTTTCTTGAAAGAGTCCACTCTTTTTAAGGTTCGCTTATTATTTTGGGGTACTGACTAGGTCTAGCTGTCGCTTTATGAGACTGGACGTCTCTGTTTGGACTAAGTATTTCGCGCAGAGATGAGCTTATGTAGGAAAAACTAGTTTGCTGGAAAAAAAAATTAGTTCAGCTGGAAAGAAGACAGACATTGTAGATGTAGATGTAGATCCGATGACAGCATACGCCACCTGGGGGATAGTAGGTGTACTGATAAAGGTTTCAACGTTCTTCGTCAACAGACAACGTAGTGGCATACCTACCAGAGCGCAATCTGTGTCAGACTTTTAATGTGGAATGCACACAGCCAGATGACTCAGTGTGGTGCAAATGTGTGAAGCACTCGTGCTTCCTACAACCAACTGAGCGAGTTCGAAACGGGTCAAATTGTTGCCTTCCGGGTGGCGGTATGATCCTTTCGAAAAATTGCCACGCGAATTGGGCGTGCTGTGTGAACTGTGCAACGATGCTGGTATCAGTGGTCACGTGAACATTCTCACAACCATAGACGAGGTTCTGAACGTCCACGCCACACATGTTCCAGCCAGGATCGTCTTATTGTAATGTTAGCAGTGGCAGATCGTTCAGCTGTCACAGCACAGAAAACAGGGCTTGTGAGCCCAGATATGTCAACACGAAGTGTTGCGAACCAGTTGTTAGCAGTGTGACTATAGATACGCCCACGTTTAGCCCTCCTTCCACTCACGTTACAGCATCGATGTGCACGACTCGACTGATGCTGTCAGAGGATCACTTCGAAGATGGAATGATGCGCTATTGTCTTCAGCGATGAAAGCAAATTCTGCCTCCACGCCACAGACGCTTCTTTGGGCGTACGACATAGACCTTGGTGAGTACTGTCGCGTACAGTACATTCGTCACAGACACACTGGCCCCAGCTCAGGCCTTAAGTTCTGGAATGCGATAAGCTACAACACTCGTTCATCTAACGAGCGCTCGGTACGTGGAGAAGGTTCCTGGAGCCGTTCTTTTGCTGCTCTTGCAACAGGAATGTGGTGTATTGTTTCAACAAAATAACGCTCGACCACACGCTGCTCTCGAATTTCAGCGTGCTCTACAAGACGTGCACCAACTTCCCTGGCCAGCACGCTCTCCAGACTTGTCTCCACTCGAACGTGTGTGAGATGGAACGAGAAGTGACGGGTGCGACTCGTCAGCCAACAACCCTTACAGAACTAGGTGAACAGGTCGAGCAGGCTGGGCACAAAGTATCACAGGACAGTATTCGTCATCTGTACGGTAGACTGGGTGTCTGATTCAGTGCCTGCATTGCCGCCCGTGGAGGCTAAACTCTGTAACAATATGAGTGTTTCAGCGTGGGTCGATACCCTGTACCTCAGAACCGCTTGGGCTATTGATTTGTGAATGTAATCATCTCCTATACTCCATATCCACTGTTGCAACAATTAATCTTGAGTGAATTGGAAACCTGTAAAAGGATGTACACAGCGTAAGCCTGAAGAATTATTTCGCTGTAGACTAAAAATACACCTAAAAATTAGACACTGTGGTTCATAACTAAGGACAGACCCTTACAATTAGGAACTTAGTTCATTGGTTTCTTTACCCTAAACCGGATCAAAAGTCTGGTATCACCGTCCAAAAGTTGTGTTACCTATTCTCTGACATATAAGTCCACAGGAAGGTGATGCTACACACCTACTAGGTGAAAACGTTTTAGTGCTTTGCTTCTGTCATGGAGTAGCAAGGTTTTCATACACTTTAGCCGCAAGAGTAAAAATGTTTTAAGCGACCCACTGATTTATAATGCGTATATAACATATGTCATTCCGTTACTACTTTGATCTTAATTAAGGATCTGATTGTCACAGCTGCTCTGTTTTTGGTACTCATTATCAATAGTGGACTCGTTTGCCGTCTTTCAGTGGAGACGATAAGGATTTTATTCAGTCTGTTACCTAGTAGTGCCGTTTTCATTAGTATTTTTTAACATATAAAATTTTCACAAACTAAACTGTGAAACAATTAGTACTTTGTATTGTATACATAACTTCATATTTTTAATGAGATTTGTCCTGTAAGATATTTGCAGCCTCAAATCACTATATGCAACATAATGTACCAGAAGGTAACTTTACATTTTTAATCGGTTTTGCCTTCTAAGGTATTTGCGTATACAGCCTCCAATCACATAAGACACAATGTGCCAGAAGGTGACATTAAAGAAAATTATGATGTAGAGCAGTTTCTTAGTTACCGTGCCTGGAAGAAGAATAGTAATGGAACATGTTACTTCCTTCTGTTGGACTGAAAACAATATTCCTGTAAACAAAGTATAAGTTTCACTTTATTATACTTATCCAAGTTGTGTTAGATAGGAAACAACGAACATTTGTGGCTAGATCAATACAGACAAAGATGCTTAATATCTCATCGCAAGTCAGATCCTTTCGATACTAACCGTGAATGTAAACATGTCTCCCACTTCATACATATTTTAAAGTAGTACACTGTGAAGCAGTTAAGTTGCAATACCGTGGTGCAGTGAAGCAAAAATAGTTGTTCGTAGACAGTTAACCATGAAAGACACATTAGGTACCTTATGAAATATGTCAAACCGTTCGAAACGAGTGCCTCGTCCTCCCCTAGTTCAGGTAGTTCGATTCAGTTAGAGTCTTAGTGACTGTAATTTTACTTAGACCGAAATACAAGAATCGTAAAGCTCTAAGGAATTTACAAACACAGGTAGAAAATAGAAACAAATAAAATGTATCATCAATACATGCGAATACACACACGCACCCACCAACACAGACACACATACACCGCCACAAGATAAAAATTCATGACCTCATTTGCAAGTCAGTTCTCTTGTTGCATTCAGATTAGAGTGAGCACTCTGAATAACAAAAGAGCGGTCTGTTTAGTCATCGGAAGTTCATGGCATAGCCCTTGGTTTCCATTTCCGTTCAGCCTTGTAAAGCTGAGCCGGACTACGCGAAGAAGTCCATGTTTACTACTATCATCAAGAAAGTGTAATTCATCTTCGTTTTTAGAATCATGCTGAGAAACAGTAAAGTTTCGTCGATATGTTCTCCACTGTTTTCAATAATTAACTTGCAATCAGTATATTCTAAATAATGATTTCGACTACTGGTGATTACGAAAACATAATAATTTGAAATATTTGTTTAACACGCACAATAGTATAATGAACAGCATTCTTACTATTGCTAATAGACGTTCAGACACCCACGGACTGTTACACCGCCGCGGTGGTGTCATATTACATTCATCAAGTAACAACAAAGCTAGTATCGTAGCGCGAGACCATGCTACCTCAAGGAACGACATTAAATTACTATTCGAAATTAGAAATAATTATAATACGACGGAATAGAGTGTCGGAATATTTTGGCATTAGAATGCTTTCTAAGATTCCTCGTACTTGAATATTATTGGTATACCTATTTCTCAGACTTTTAAGCATTTTAAACATATTTAAACCTATTGAAACATTTTAAACCTACTTCCCTTTGATTGGCGACTCATGGAGTGTTCTGTGCACCACGACCAGATAATGGATATAATTGGAAGGAGAAACAGTATTAGCCGTATATTTTTGTTTCATTTTCCGCAAAATCTATTTTAGGTCACTTAGTGACCATCCTCAGTGCTAGAAGTTAAAAATTTCACATAACGGTCAGAGAGTATAAAACAGAAAATCACAACTACACCTGCGTATGAACATAACAGTTGGTAGGAACATACATGTAATATACAATTAAGATTGGTAGGCACTGGCATCAGCAAGCTTAGAGCGATCACATAAACTGAGGCCGCTGTTTACATGCACCTGGTTAGCAGACCTCGGTGTGACAAGGCTTGGAACGCCCTCTATGTGACATGTGTCACGTGAAGACTTAATATTACTGGTTTTGCGAGATATTAACACAAAATAACTTTTATGCATTTGTGAATCATAAAGTAATTCAAATTTAAATGTACGTAAAACACATAGCAGACGAAGGGGGAAGGAAACATCTAAAATACATTGGCGTATTGTTTGCTCTGGCCCACCATCTGGCGTGGGAAGTTAGAAGTACGCACGCCAGATGGTGGGTATTATGTTTTTTTTAAAAAACCTGTGTTATACCTCATTTCATGTTATTCATATATTATTCTTTTTCATTGTCTTTTTCTCTTTTACCCGTCCTGAACGCTGACAACTTTCTATCGATCTGTTTTATGCTGTGTAAGTTTGGTTTTTTAAAAACAATACGCCAAAGTATTTTAGATGTTTCCTTCCCCCTTCGTCTGCTATGTGTTTTACGTACATTTTAAATTTGAATTACTTTATGATTCACAAATGCATAAGAGTTATTTTGTGTTAATATCTCGCAAAACCAGTAATATTAAGTCTTCACGTGACACATGTCACATAGAGGGCGTTCCAAGCCTTGTCACACCGAGGTCTGCTAACCAGGTGCATGTAAACAGCGGCCTCAGTTCATGTGATCGCTCTAAGCTTGTTGATACCAGTACCTACCAATCTTAATTGTATATTACAGGTATGTTCCTACCAACTGTTATGTTCATACGCAGGTGTAGTTGTGATTTTCTGTCTTATACTCTCTGATCGTTATGTGAAATTTTTAACTTCTAGCACTGAGGATGGTCACTAAGTGACCTAAAATCGATTTTGCGGAGAATGAAACAAAAAAATACGACGAATGCTGTTTCTCCTTCCAACTATTTCCCTTTGTTACTAATTTCCAATTTCAGTGACTTTTATATACATTAACACATAGTGGCTGGACAAAAATACGGAAAGTCCGTGACAAATGCGTACCTGAACATAAATAGAAATGTTATCCAAGCCTGCAGGTAGCACTATTGTATTTGACTACGAACGGAACTTTCTCGATGTCCTCGGCACGTTGAAAATGTCAATCGTGTTCAGAATAGTGTTGAGTGTAGTTCTGCGTGCTCTATATTGGAGCTAAGTGGATTCGAAATTGCTCGTTCTCGAATGGTGGGAGCTTCCATATCCGAGGGAACCTAAGTGCTCGGTATTTCAAGAGGCAACGTGAAAATTTTACCGGATACAGGGAAACTGAAAGAAAACATCATCAGGCAAGTCACAATTTGTGTGATTGTGACAGACGGTCATTGAAGAAGATATTGATGAAAAATAAGAGGACTCCAACTCCAGACATCACTGCAGAACTGAACGTCTCACTAATGAACCCTGTCAGCACCAAAACAGGTACCTTCATTAGCAGAGAATGAAAGGGCGAGCTGGAGTACTAAAACCATACATCAGTGATGCAAATACTCGCAACAGGAACACGTGGTGCTGAAGAAGCCCTTGAACCTGGACTGTGGAGCAGTGTGTACATCCAAACAGAGAACCACGGCGGGGAAGTCAGTGATGATTTGGGCAGTCCTACGCTCGTAGTCAATGAGTCCCGTGGTTACTCAGCAAGGTCACATTAATGCCAGGGACTATGCTACCTTTTTGGCTGATCAGGTGAAGAATATGTTGCAAAGCTTGTCCCTCACAGGTGATGCTGTGTTGCAAGACAACACGACGCCTCTTCACAAAGTTGGCAGGATTGGTTTGATTAACACGAGGATGAATTTTCGCATCTTCCATGGCAACCACAGTTAGCAGGCCTCATTGTTATTGAGCCTCTGATGTCTACTTGGAGAGACAGGGGCGTGACCGCTGGCCACCTTCATCATTATTAGCTGAATTGCGGCTATTTTGCAGGAAGAAAAAAAACGGGTAGGACCTGTGTTCATCCATTCCGAGATGGAAACCGTTTACAGTGCCTACGAGTTTCCTTCATCGTATTAGGCATGATAGTATGTTGAGTTTTTGGTGTTTCCGTATTTTTGCCCAACCTTTGTAACGCAAACGCTTAAAGTACAGCACCAGCCTATTTTAGTCGTTGACAATAAATACATGGTCGACCGTCAATTCTGACTTTGTATCAACTAAAATCATTTCATACACTTTCTAGTACCTATTTTTCGTAAAAAGCTGAAAACAGTTTAATTTTATCATGCCGAACCGCAGACATGGATGTCTCATAGACAGCATAGAGCAGCAGCCTCTGCTCCACGTTCGTTTGAGACAGTTCATATTTGGAAAATACTGTAAGAAATAAGAAAATTGTGTAACGTACTCACTTTAAGTGCTAGTTGTATAATTTAGTATCACACCAGATGTAATAGCATCGTCAACAAATTAAAATTTACAGATTCTGTACAGTGTTGACTAAACGTCCGTTCCGCACTGGACAAGAATTGGAATTTAAATTGGACTGAGGAAAAAGTGGTCGGCGAGGAGGTACAACTAGGCCGCGGCTCGAACTCCCGTAGGTAATAAATCCTAATAAGGTTCCGAAAAAAGTAAATTGCTCTGGCCGCTGTTTCTACCTGCTACAGATGTAATCTGCTACAGAGGAGCGTGCGCGCACCTCAGGGGAATAATTCAGAATGCAATTACTGGCTCGCTGGAATACAGTATTAACTTCCTGTTTACGGATGGTCTCTGACAGTAACACTCTTACCGGTGTTGAAAAATCACAGGTAATGCATCCTCCCATTTCTGAGTGAGAGCTACAGAAGCGGATCATACCGATCGCTGGTTGCGAACGTGTAACAACACGTTTCAGTGCTAAATTAGTAAACGAGCGGCTGCTGAGTACTCCAGAATTATTCTGATTCTCAGTCACGCACCTATGTTTATCATATGAATCACATTAACCTTCTCGTCAACAGGACACTGATTAACACTGTGACAGCGTAAAATTCATTGAGCGGTACAGAGACTAGATGCAACTATTTGTTACTATATTTAGTTAACAACCTAGCACTAAATTTATTTACGTCGCTGGTTATAACTCTCTTACATTCAGAGAAAGCTCTTTCGATCCAAACCAAAATGGCATCATGTCATTAGACGCTTCTTCTACTTTTACATTTTCGTAAAAACCATATATGCGCTTTATTGGCGTGCTTCCAGGTGTTCTTCCGAACTGTTGTTTCAATTTTATTCACAATATTTTCGAAATATTTCATCATTTGCAGCGAGTTTTGCTGTTGTCTGTACTCGCTGCCTGGACTCCAACCAAACTGCGCACTGCTGTTGGTCTCACGCCGCTATCTATAACCGCGCTTAATTCAAGACGCCCACTATGCCATCTGATGCTCCTTTGATTTTCAGAATTCCCGTTTGAAATCGGAAATCACCAGCATCAGGTAAAGGACATGGAAGGACTAGACTCCTTTAACTAACATCATTTATCGTCTGATCACAAATTTTTTAGAGCATCAACAGGTCCCCTTTAAGAAAAACAGATAGGAAAATTCCAAGTTAATTTGCCATATTTAGTCTGCAGACCTGAAGGCGTTCAAAACAGTAAATGACACACTCACTGAATTACCATAATAATGACCTTAAACAAGACGCGAAAATAAGCCTTTAACAATGTTGGCCCTTAAAGAATTTAAACTAGAAAAATTAAATAATTCCACAAATAAAACTAACAAAAACTGAGTTACAGATAATTTTCTTCAAGCGAGCTGAAATCCAAGACATTAGGCAGATCCCCGAAAGATAAATATCAACTAGTTAACAGGACATAACATTTTGCCTTTATGGCTTACCTAGAAGGTTTACATCATAATTTAGTTTACGCCAAATTATTTACAATAAATTTTAAATCTATTTTATGCAGAACAATCACATCAAAGGGAAAATTCTCAAAATTTCATTTACCGTGCAAGTCAGATGATATAAGGTATCCATTCAGCACAGACATTGAGGGCGTGCGACAGCAAACAATAGCAAGCCTCGCTAGGAAATGCTAGAGAACGGCCCAACAACCGACAAGCAAGCCCAGCCCACACTCAAGAAGAGGCCGACACGGAATGCTCTCCCTTCAACTTAGTAGGTTTTATTAACAAACACCGACTGTAAATGTGTCACTGAATTACACTACAACTGAAAGATTATGTCTAACCACGATTGCAGTTACAGAACCTTGACAATAATGTCACACGCCCTGGGAAATAAGCTTCTCTAAAAATGTAAGGTGTAAAAGAGAGCTACTCAAAGGGAGCTATAAATTCTTCCAAGAAGCAACATAAATAACCACTCGCTAACGTCTTACCGTTAGATGGAGGTCATAACACAAAAAAAGTTAAAGGGTGGGATAATAGTAATACCAGAGAGCACACCAGCTTCTAAAACATAATGAAAACAAATATTAAAATTCAGAAACAATATATTCTTCCGATTGTTGTTGTTGTGGTCTTCAGTCCTGAGACTGGTTTGATGCAGCCCTCCATGCTACCCTATCCCATACAGTAAAGCTGCATGCCCTCGGGAAAAATTACGGCTGTAGTTTCCCCTTGCTTTCAGCCGTTCGCAGTACCAGCACAGCAAGGCCGGTTTGGTTATTGTTACATGGCCAGATCAGTCAATCATCCAGACTGTTGCCCCTGCAACTACTGAAAAGGCTGCTGCCCCTCTTCAGGAATTACACGTTTGTCTGGCCTCTCAACAGATACCCCTCCGTTGTGGTTGCACCTACGGTAAGCCATTTGTATCGCTGAGGCACGCAAGCCTCCCCACTAACGGCAAGGTCCATGGTTCATGGGCTTAAAAAAATTTAAAAGTAAGATTTTAAAAAACCAAATAATTCAAAGGCCTCCGATATAATTATGTGTGAAAGCTGAGCGTATTGCAAATTCATAACGACATTAACCTTAGCAAACTTTTAGAGAGAATGCTGCCCAGCAGATTAACACAAGTAACTTCAAAAACACGCAGAGCAGACAGGGCAATAATTTTGTCCTAGAATCTACATAGTCAAGGAACAAAGGCGTGCATGTTGAGCCAATGAATATAAACGAGAAAATCTGCTCAAACAGCTTGTGAAGCAGGAAATCGGTTCACAGAGCTGAACAACAAGATTCGCACGGCATTGACGAACCAAAACTTTTGCCTTCGACACAGTCCTGGCGAAGAAGAGTGAACGACGATCTGGAGAAGACGTCGTGCGATCCACACGGCGTGTCCTTTGCTACAGGCACCGCCGCTGGCTCCACCTCCTGTACTGCGGTGTTCCAAGGCCTCTCTCCCGTCGCTGCCCTACCGGTCGGTCGCTTTTGAAGCCTAGCCGGGGAAGCGGTAATCGCACAAGCGAGTGATCTCTGGAAAACGTGATGGCCGATGAGATTTTAATAAATGAATTCCGAACTCCAAGCGTTATTTAAATCGAAACATACGCCCCTGTTTGTTACGTTTTCTGATATCTTTATTTCGACAGACTCCATAATTACGCTATTCCAGAAATTGGGTGTTTGCACGATACTAGCCTCATCGTATTTGATTTCATAGTTTTATTCGAGAAAGTACTCGGCGACAGCTTATTTGCTTGGTTGTTATAGTCCACTGTGCCTCTGATGTTCCTTCCACCTTTTCTTGATTGTCCTAACAGTCTGCCCTATGAAAGACATATTACATTCGCATGGAATACGAAACCCATCCAACTTTCGGAGACCTAGATCGTCTTTAACATTACAAACAATACTTTTTACCCTAGTGGAACTGAACTAAATCCACTGGAAACAATGTTTCCATAGGAATCCACCTATCTTTCCGGATACTAGGCCAACGCAAGGTAAATAAGCGATTTTTGGCTCTCTTCCTCGGTCTCAGTATCAACCTGTATCTCACTAGTTCTTAATTTTGATTCCATCGCCTTCTTATGTACGAAAGTAACCTGCGCTTTCTGTAAGCTATTATGACAGATTCTCGTAAATCTCTATCACCTCCGATTCTGCCACGCTGATCTTGCTTCTATGATGACTGCGTCACATCATCGCTCCGTGACAGCGATTCCTAAAGCATACTAGCGACAGAGCGCTCAGAGATAGGCAGGAGGAGCTCCTTGTTGAAAGAAAATTTCGTTTCACAATTAGACGGGCGTATAAACGAAAAGTGATGCCATAAAACGCGTTACCACTAAACTGTACAGCTCGTCCTGGAGAAAGTCTCATATCTCCTATGAGTGTTCTAGGAGCGGGCTATCTAAGTCATTTTTGAAGGTGATACATCCTTTTGAAAGGATAGTACAGCCCGACGCACGTTTCGGGGTCAGTCGAAAGAACTAAATTTAATGTGGGCTCTGCGGTTTACATTACCTCTTCTACGATCACCATCTGACACAAACAAACACTACACTTAACAGAAACTCATGATAGGTACCTTAAATATACAGATAGCCTCAACACAGCTTCACCCTACGCGCAGAAACAATGATTCTCTTTTATTCTGTGGATACGGTTATTTCGACATTCAACTACTAATTGTTCAGAGTTCTGCAAAATATTACTGAAGCCAGTACGTATTTTCTCCCTTTTTCTGTTAATGTTGCTTATCTTGGATTGTAATTGTTCTGTTTGTACAGATACAGTGCAGAGTGTTTTGTAGAATCAATGTTGTTATTTATTGGGTAATGTTAATTCCATGTCTGTATGTAATGTCGTTGTAGTTTTAGGAGCCTCGGTCCGTTAGAAAAGTTAACATCTGTCATAATGGTACGAAGAGACAGCTGAACAGGGATGATGAGCTATGATGGGTTGCAACTACGAGTTAAGCTGAATATTACGAGTGAAGTTGACTGTCCTCGTTTGGGCTAGCGAGCTGTCTATGGTCTTGTTTGGTATGCTCAAAACTGTATTGGGATCTATGAGAGGGCCGAGCTCCTGAGTGGTTTAATTTTGGTAAAGTGAAAAATAGATGGGCGGACTATGTTTCTGGGTTCGTGCTCGGCCGGTGGTGCACTGTTTCTCTGTTTCTCTGCGTTCTTCATATTAAATAAACTTGATTGGGACGTCCGGTTCTGATTTTAGACCAACGAGATTTTATTTATGGTGTATCCTGACGGACCGGCGATCACGAGACAACGGAGCGTCGGCACCAGAGATCTTGCAGCAGTCGTCTCAGCACAGACATACGTTACTAGTTTTTTTGTTGTTTGTTTTATACATTACTAGGATGGAATTACTGTATCCAGTGTCACTGATGTCACTGAAGCCAGCTCTTTAGAACCGCAATGTGGCAGCGAGCGCAAAGGACGTGTAAACAGCTGTTTGTTAACTAATAAGACAGTATTAAGAAATGGGGACGAACTGATGTTACTGCGTTATCTTTAGACTTTTGACATAATGATCGATACATGCGTCGTATTTTTCTTACAGTAAACATAAGATAACATGAAAAGGAACATAATAATGTATTAAACATGTGTATATGTAACTTGAGTTTCTTCTCATAACTAGATTCTACAATGTATGTGTTTTTACTTAACTAGTACGCAAATATTTACTCAACTGTAGAACTTGTTTAGACACCTCGTAAAGGTTAAAACGTCATTTCGTTACAGAAAATCGTAGTAGTACCATATACATATTTCCTGACGCCG
Organism: Schistocerca serialis cubense; assembly: GCF_023864345.2. NCBI lineage: Eukaryota > Metazoa > Arthropoda > Insecta > Orthoptera > Acrididae > Schistocerca > Schistocerca serialis. The sequence continues at coordinate 987,252,438 of NC_064638.1, forward strand.
CCATCTGTCCCCACCAAACGTCGGGCTTCAGTAAAAGATACGTCACTGTCAGTCTAGAACTTTAAGTCTGTGCGTCTCAGGTAGCAAGTTGCGGATCGCATATCTCTACAATCACGCTGTCGACTGTCAATCACCATTTCATTGCTGCGAAGCATTAAAACAAGTAAATTCCTATAGGTAAATATTCGAAAAGCGTGTTACATAGCTTCAGGTCAATTTTAAAATTTTCATTTAACAGTTCGCCTTTAACACCTCCAATTGAAGTTACATTTGTGCTGTTAAGGGAAATTTTGATTTTAGAACTTTACATAGGTGTCACATAAGAACGTGTATTCATCTAACGGTTATTTTGAAGACCCTTGGGATAAAGATTGAACAATTTTATTGTGTTGATGTTATGAACTCACATTATTCAAGACGGTGTTCGTGAAACAATAGAGGAATTTAACCAGTGAAAAACGATTTGAAGTACAATCTGTTTACAGCTGAGTCATTTCAAGCCAGCTTATAACTCTTCTTCAGTGCTGGCATTAACTTTATTCCAGTCAGGAATCATTTTCACTGCTTAGTAACTAAAATTTCCCACCAAGGGCATTCTTAATCTAACACATACAAATTGCTATCAGTAGTGTGCCACTGTGCAGCAAATTTACTAGTATTGTGAAAGACGCTTTTGCACAACAAAGTTAGACTACCTTACCCACATATCCATCTTCTATACCAAACAGTAAGCTAGAATTATTTATTGTTACAGCAGATCTTGCCAAACGCTATTTGTAGGTATTTCATGTGTCTCACTTCTATGTATTTATTAGGTATGTGATTGAATTGTGCTTGTGTCCCTTATCTCGATCCGTCAATGTTTCTTAGAGATGTACGCTGTCTACCGGATAATATCAGAGACGTATTAGATCAGGATAGTCATAGACTGTCTAAGGATAGGATTAGACGAACAGGTATGTGGTCCTTTAATCCCAACAGTTTACGAGGTGATTTGGTGATTGTTTTGCTGCAGAACATTTACGTGTTATATTTAGTAAGGCATTTTCAAATTTTAGTAGCAAGTTGACAAGGTGATGGAAGGTATCAGCAACTTATTTACTTGTGGGACGGTGAGTAAATCACTACAGATCACTTAGCCGAATGACTGTTACTGTAACTTCTTCATAGACGGCCTTAACCGAACATCAGTAGTAAATCGGAATCAATCAATATAAATAAGAAGTTAAGACGGTTTTTCGACCATCCCCGTATTTCTTCCCCCCACCCCCTCCCTCAACTGCCCTTTACGATTCCTATGTCGCAACTTCTCTGCCATCCTGATTCGCGCACAAAAAGTGTTGTTCAGTTACATGCTACGCAGGGATATAAACATACGCAGGAATATAAACAGATTTTCTGGAATGATGTCAAATGCTTCCACGCTCTTTTGAGTTTGGTTTTGTTCGTTTGCAGTAATATATTTAACGGAAATGCGTTCATGCTTATTTGTCCATCCCTTCATTTTTCGATCATTAGGTTGTCTCAGATTGCCGGCCGCGGTGGTCTCGCGGTTCTAGGCGCGCAGTCCGGAACCGTGCGACTGCTACGGTCGCAGGTTCGAATCCTGCCTCGGGCATGCATGTGTGTGATGTCCTTAGGTTAGTTAGGTTTAAGTAGTTCTAAGTTCTAGGCGACTGATGACCACAGCAGTTGAGTCCCATAGTGCTCAGAGCCATTTTTTGTCTCAGATTTCGCTTTGGTACGTTCAATCCAATGAAAAAAAAAAAAATGTCTCTGCGAACAAATCAGTGCTTATTTTGGAGTATGAGAGGCTTTTAACAATAGCATCAACTGATCGGTGGACTCTTGTCGTTTTCGGTGAGATTCGAATGACATCGTTTAAGTTTTCCTTTGCATTTTATACAGATACTAAAGTAGAAATTAATATGTTAGTTTGAAACTAATTCCATCCTTTGAGCTATGACCGATTTCACGTTGGCTTGGTTCCTGTAGAATGTCTCGACAACTGGGGCATGAGAAACCTCCTGTCTCCTCAATATAAAAGAAGTTTCGTATAAGAAATATTGCTTCAATGTTCTCACTTGAACAGTGCAATAACTTTTGAAACGTGTACTACTTCAAGGCAGTGTATCTGTGACGCTTGGTTTTGTATGAACATGTAAGCGAAATTTCGTAAATTTATATACTTGCTCTTAGGAAAAATGTAACAACAGTGAATAGGATATTTCAGCTCCTGCTTTCTGCTAACAAACTAGAATTTACAATTCACCCTAATTTCTTTCGTTCGTCATGGAGCCACGAGAGTACTTACCACCTTCTTCTGCTCTGCTAGACCCACAGTACACCAACACCTACTTCAAAATGATCCTTAGTGAAAGCCCTATTTGTACCATAAATTTTAACCGATATACGATTCCTCACCATAAATTACACCACTGTTGATACAGAATATTGCATCCCTGTGTCCTGTGTGTAAGAGCTTCATGAGTAAGTACACGTCCCTTAAAGGGAGGAATGTTGTTGTAGTTGATGTTGGTTTCAGTACGAACACTGATATGATGCAGGTCTCTGCCTGCATCTATAATGTAAACTGTGAGCAGTTCTTATACAATGCCGTAAAGGGTCGCTGAAATACAACATATTCCTTGTTACTGACTCTCACTGTTGGTCTAATAGTAAATTGCATATTCACTTTGGCGGTATTTCTATTTAACTGTCACCACTTCTTAAACTCATGAATCAGACAACAGTATCAGAAATACTGTATTAACGCTGTATACACTGACGTTCATAAAATATTTCCAGTATTTGTCGAATTTGGCTGTTAGTCTGCATCTGCATCTGATGGATGTTCTTCGTAAGGCAGCAGTTAAATAAACTCTGGTGACAGAGGGGCCGAATGCCAACACAAGAGATAACAGTGACAGTTTGTATTAAAACACGAAAAATTTCACCAGTGTCTTGTACTCAGGGAATGGCTGCAGAAATTTTGCTGCACAAAACAATCAAGCCGTGGATGAGATTAAAAGTTCCGGAAAAATACACTCATGGAAAAAAAAAAACGCAACACCAAGAAGGAGTTGTGAGACGCAAACGAAAGATGGTAGGCGTGTTTCTACATCTGGAAGATTCCTCTTCAAATTTCGCACCAGTCTCATAAAAGTGGCATTAGTAGCGCTACTACGAGGAAGGAAAACAGGTTTTCGTTAAATACGCGCTGTAACGGTCGTGAGCGTTTGTTACCTTTGAGATTTGACGTAGTGAGTTGATGTTAGTGAAGAATAACTTTGTCATTTACATCGCCTCATTGAGTTTAAACGAGTCGTGTTATAAGTCTACGAGACGCTGGACGTCCCTTCTGCGATATTGCAGAAAGACTTGGCAGGAATTAGCCACTGCACATGACTGTGGCAACGGTGATCACGAGAATGTACGATCGCATGAAGACCGGACTCCGGACTGTCACGCGCCACTAGCGAGGGGCTAGACAGTAATGTAGCCACTGTAAACGATTGCTCGCAGAGGTGTTCAAGAGAATGTACGGTCGCAAGAAGATAGGGGCCCCAGAGGGCTACGTGACATTACTGAGAGGGATGACCATCGTTTTCGGTGTATAGCTCTGGTGCATCGTACAATTGCCGCAGCAGTTTGAAGAGCTTTGGCACGACAGTGACTCATCGAGCTGCTACAAACTGGTTACTTGAACGACAGCTCCGATCCTACATGTTGCGTGCATTACACCGAATCCAGTCCGACGCTATCTGCAACTTCAGTGACGTCAAGCGAGTGCGCTTTGGGGTGAATCTCTGTTGTGTTTTATGATGAAAGCGGTTCTGCCTCGGTGCCATTGCTGGCAGTATGTCGGTTAAGAGGAAGCAAGTTGAGGCAACCAACCTGTCTGTGCGCTAGGCACATTGGATCTACACCTGGAGTTACAGTCTGGGATGCGATTTCATATGACAGCAGGAGCACTATCTTAGCTATTCGACGAAGCCTGACTGCAAAATTGAACGTCAAGCTGATGATTCGACCTGTCGTGCTGACTTTTATGAACAGCATTCCAGTGGGTGTTATTTCCAACAGGATAACGCTCGCCCACATACAGCTGTTGTAAGCCCACATGCTCTACAGAGTGTCGACTAGTTGTCTTGACCTACTCCATCACCAGGTATGTCCCCAATCGAACACATATGAGACATCATCGGACGACAGGTTTACCGTCATCCGCAAACAGCATTAGCCGTCCCTGTATTGATTGACCAAGTGTAACAGGCATGGAACACCTTGGCACAAACTGACGCCCGACACATGCACAACACAAGGTACGCATATCTGCATGCTCGTCTTCAACATTGTGGCGTTTACACTGGTTGTTACTGTACCAGCGTTTCACATTTTCAATGGATTATTTCACGATTACATTAATCCGTGGTCTTCCGCTGTTAATCACTTAAGTATGTTACCTAGACAAAAGTGTTCCGTAAATTTCACTATTTTTATTCAGTTCATTACACGACCCAGAAAAATGGTTCGTGTAATTCCTATACGTGATGACATACTAACTGAGAATAAGGTTATTGTATCTGAGTGTTACGAGTACCCGCCATATGATGTAGCCTGCGATTTAGGTGGAGTGTGGTGCCGGCTGGGATTGTGCTAAAGTAATCAAAAGCTTTAGTTAGCGTAACTGAAAGCACGTATAGTAAAGCAAATAAATGCACCAGTAACTTACTTTTTTAGCATAGCGCACACGTAAGTCAATACTTACACTGTTTTCTTTTGTAATCAAAACAAACATGGAGTGTAGGTGTTGATTTTTGTGATATTCTGTATAATGGAGAAGGTACAGTAACTTATAAACTCAAAAATACGTAATTGAAGCAAAAAAATCACACGTGCAAATACAAAAACATTCACGTAAGCAAATGTACTTGAAACTGACCCAAGCGAGAGAAAATCACACTGGCAAATATCACCAAACCTATTCATGCAGACAAACGCACTTGGGAATGAGAATAAATTTTCGAAACCCGTTGGGCAAAGTACGAGATAACAAGTTACTGGTGCAGCTTTCATTATTTAAATCATGAATGACGCAGCTGAAGGCTTTCCTGAAACATGGAATGTTGTTGTTGTGCTCTTCAGTTCAGAGACTAGTTTGATGCAACTCTCCATGATACTCTATTCTGTGCAAGCCTCTTCATCTCCTACTAACTGCTGCAACCTACATCCGTCTGGATATGCTTACTGTCTCCATCTACGGCGTTTATACTAAATTGATGATCTCTTAATGCCTCAGAACGAGTCATACCAACCGATCCCTTCTTTTAGTCGTGCAAACAAATTGCTCTTCTCCCTAATTCCATTCAGTACCTCCTCATTAGGTACGTGATCTACCCATCTAATCTTCCACATTCTTTTGTAGCGTCACGTTTCCAAAGCTTCTAACCTACCCTCCATATGAATACTTTGAGAAAGGACGCCCTGACACTTATATCTATACTCGATGTTAACAAATTTCTCTTCTTCTGAAACATTTTCCTTGCCATAGGCCGGTCTACATTTTATGTCCTCTCTACTTCGACCGTCATCAGTATTTTGCTTCCCAGATAGCAAAACTTATATAATACTTTAAGCGTTTCAGTTCCTAATCTAATTCCCTCAGCATCACCTAACGTAATTCGACTACGTTCCACTATCCTCGTTTTGCTTTTGTTGATGTTCACCTTTTATTGTTCTTTGAAGACACTGTCCATTCCTGCAACCGAACTTCAGTAGTTCCCACTATATCTAACTTTAACCTATCCATTTCCATTTTTAAATTTTCTAACCCACCTGCCCGCTTAAGGGATCTGGGATTCCACACTCCGATCTGTAGAACGCCAGAGTTGTTTTTTCCAGATAACGACATCCTCCTGAGTAGTCCTCGCCTGGAGATCCGAATGCGGCACTCTTTTACCTCCGGAATATTTTACCCAAGAGGACGCCAATATCATTTAAGTACACAGTAAAGCTGTATCCCTTCGGGAAAAATTACGGCAGTAGTTTCCCCTTGCTTTCAGCTGTTCGCAGTACGAGCACAGTAAGGCCGTTTTGGTTGATGTTTCAAGGCCAGATGAGTCAATCATCCAGACTATTGCCATTGCAACTACTGAAAAGGCTGCTGCCTCTCTTCAGGAACCACACATTTATCTGCCCTCTCAACAGATATCCCTCTGCTGCACTTGCACCTACGGTAGGGTTATCTACATAGCTGAGGCACGCAAGCCTCCCCACCAAAAGCAAGATCCATGGTTCATGCAGGAGGACACATCGAGTATGATGAACGAAAGTAACTTTATGTAGTCTGAAAGAACTTATGTGGTGCTAAAATAGCCAAGCACCAAATATCCCTTTGATAGAAACTGAGCAAGATTAAACATAGAAGTCATACAGTGGGCCACCAATCAATAACACAATGAGGCCGGGGCTAGCTGGCATGGATTTTGGTTTTTGATATTTCTATTATTTTGAGGAGTGCTTTGGGAGATTCTGGTGAATGCGGCAGATAGCTTAAAGGGAGTTGGAACGCTCTACCCCGACAATGTTAAATTTAGTGACTTGGCTTCCCTGTATTTCAGGAACAACTGTAGCCATTGACAGGAAACTTTCATAGGACATTAAACTGTATGTTCTGAGTCTACTGAACTACAATAACTGAATTTCAGCCACTTATTTCGGAAATACCATTTTTTTAATTGCACAGTTAAAATTTTGTGTACTTTTTTGTACGTTATCCTAGATAATTTTAATTACACATAACATTATGTTCCTGTTTTAGTTCAGCATACTCAGGGTATGTATGCTATTACTCCTCGAAGATTTGAATACTCTACTCGAAGCGGTTTCTGAGTTTTAGGGAAAAATGCAACAGAAAATGCAAATTTTCAGGAACTGCTTCTAAAGCTTCAAAAGACTGTAACTCACTTAATGTATGCTTAATTTTTTAGTTTTAGTCACTCAAAAGCACCCTGCATCATACTGTATACCATCTTCTTGATCTTTTTTTCTTCTTTTATTCTTTTTAGACTCCTAGTGGCCAACTATACTGCATACTCTGCTTTATCAATGCGAACCTTGTCCATCGCTTCAAGTTCTCTGATGCAGTTTGCTCCAGGATTACTTCCCATATGCTGTAGCACTTTCACCCTACCAATGTTGCCATCATTAAAAGCAATAACATCACTGCTCCCTCCATCCCCACTTTAGTGTCAACACAAACATTTTTTGGTTATCGAGTCCATCAATAAATCCCCAGTATTATTTCCAATGGCCATCCCATAATACTGCTGTAGTTCATCACTCATTTTGTCTGTCAGCCTGCCTCTTATGGTTTTACCATCAGAAAATTTCTTGTCTCTCAAACTTTGTTTCAACTTCCTCAACCTGGTGCCCATCCTCTTCTGAACATGACATTTGTAACACAGCAATCCGCAGCCTTCTATATAAAAAAATTAGCGACTTTATTCCATCTTGAAGTAATGCACGTAAAAATTTTAACATTTTCAACCAGTGTAGATTATATCTAAAAAAAATAAAATACTTCCAATGTGTGTTTATAAGTAGTATATACATCATTTTAGTCTGAAAATTACAAATTTAATAATGAGATAAAAATCCGAAAATGTGAATGTTTTTTTCCATTATGACTTCCCTTAACCTCTTGGCTACAAAACTATGTTAGGCCCATTAATTAAAGACGCTGCTAGATAACCTAAAAAACACTATTCCTAAAATCTTCCATCTATGCCAGCTAAACGCAGGTGCAGGATTAGTTGGTGAATTCAAAGGGGCGAATTGATATAAGCAGATACATATAGGGAAACTTAGACAGAACATAGCAGCTTCCGAAGGAAAGCATTTTATTTTACCAAAATTAGGAGTAGCTTTATTTTCCAAGAATAAATTGCTCAAAAATTACATACCTCGTGAAAAAATAGCAATTGAACAAAAATTAAAAATACTTAAATGCATAAACAACAGTATCAACGTAAATACGTGAATAATCAACGAATCGTTCAAGAATAATACATTCTGATTATTATTATAGTTACCTGCAGTCATTCAAATACAATTAAAACAATGATTTAAATCAGCCATAGATGCAGGAGTTTGGCATTTCTATATAAGAGCAGTCATCCTCGTCTTGGCATCTTCAGTTTTTCCATATCTGACCACGAAAGAAACGCGTATCTTGTAGTCATCGGTTTCGGCAATTTTTCCACGGTACTGACAAGGATGGTACTTCACCTAAACGAAGTTATTTACATGAAATTAATGGTGGAGGGCACTGAGATGGGAGGGATTCTTTGCTGGCCTTGTCTGATGTGACGTCCCTCTTCGACCAACAAAATTTACGGTGAAGGAACTTACTCACGAACCAGAAAAACGATTAAACAGAGGCCTCTCCTTCGTGACGTTCCAAGGGAATTGAAGTTACGGTAGATTTTGCACCTTTAGATACGCTCTCCAATAGCAGGGTGGCATCACTCTTATTCCACGATTGCAGAAAATACATGATCCAGTTACATTAATGTGACCACAACGTATGTTTGATGCCAACGTGCAATAACATCTCTCAGACGGCAGGTAGCATCACTAGCAGTGGTGTTGGGCGGGGGGTAAATAAAGCGGTTCGGGGGAACGCGGTAAACACTGCAGTCTTTATCGTAATCTAGAAACGGAGCGATTTGCCTGACGTCCACAAGGGAATGATCGTTGGCTTACGGGCTAAGGGTGGAGGCATTTCCGAAACGGCTAAGTTTGTAAACGGTTGGAGGTTGCCATGGCTGAAATATACCAAGCGTGGCAAAACGCCGCTATCCCAAACCGGCGACGTGGCTACAGTGGTGCACCACGAGCTACAGATGACAGGCGTGAGCGACAGCTGCGCAGATATGGATGGGCGAATAGACGTGCAACTCAAACCGCCAAAGTTGCACAGAAGTTTTTTGTTCTGTAAATGGCTACCACTCTTAACAGCAAGCAGCACTGATCTATGGTATACAAATATACCTTGCACTTAGCCCCTCACAAATGCAACGTGGCCAGCGTACAAACATTATGGTGTTATGGTGGGACGTTCGTGGATGGTTCAATAAACAAAAACAAACTTCTCTGTAAGTTTGATAGTTTTGTGATTTCATTGAATCATAGTAAGTTACCGCCTACTGCCATTCAGCTTGCTGCAGTTGAGGATATAGACCAACTGGTCCCGCAGATGTTCCTGCTCTGCATCAGTAGCGTCACTTCAAAGACTCTTCAGCTAACGTTGCTGCGAACGGGCGTCCGCATCAGGTGCCTGGTTCACACACACAAGACAACTGTTGTTCATCGGCGACAACGGCTGGAATTAGAAGTCCAGTCCTGCAACTTAACGCCTGCTGAGCGGCGACAGGTGGCCTTCAGGTGAATCACGTTTTATGCACCATCAGACAGATGACCGTTGGCGTGTACGGCGTGAAACATCTAAAAGCAGGCTGCAACGAGGAAACAGCATTATCGTCTGTGAAATGTTTTCGTCACATTTCCTGAGTGAGCTCGTAATTCTCTGGAAGATGCAATGAAACCACTGGTTCAATAAGAAGAATTCCATACAGAATCGACTCTTTAAACTACTGAATGAATAACTGACACAATCACCTTCTGTTAATTTCGCTTAATCACGTCCATGACACGGAAATGCCTGCTCTGTATCAACACCCATATATCCCGCGCTATGAGATTCATTCAGGGAGCTGTTTCACAAGTGACTACACTCACACCACATGCACTTATCAGAGTGCACCGTTTGAATGACAAGGCCGCCAGTCCGCCATCACCAGTTGCGAAAGTACTCAGGTAGTGCTCCTTATGACCAGCAACAGTCGTTCCTTCTCCTAGTTTGGAACGCCCTGCGTCTGGCCAGGTAGAGACAGCAAACACTGCCCCATGCTGTTGTCAACCACTCGACCCCGTTCGCACTATCCTCATCTCGTTTGGTAACCGTCTTGAACTCACCAGTTCTTGAGGCCCTACATACTTGGCTCCGCCCAAGACGCGCTGTTTCGTGTCATTCCAGCAGCTGACTACCATTCGCTGCCCATCTGCGAGCAAAGCCCGAGTCAATCTTCAACCACTGCCAGAACCCTCCGCGTCCTGCATTGCCTGCCGGCGATGCACCGCAGGCGTCGACCATGGACACGGCACATTTTTGGAGATGTGCTCGTTCCGAAGGCTCCAGCTGATTGCCTATCGCTCACCGCACCTATCCCCAGCTAGCCCTCTGCTGCACAGCGCTTGTGTCTATCAGATGACACGCACTGTCCGCCGTTTCGCGATGAAGAGCGTGAAATGCAACTTGGCAGCAGGCTCTTCAGGTGAGGATATCGATTGTGCCATTCGAAACGGTACACAGAAAATAACGTGTGTGCAGAGTGACAACTTTGTAGTCATCACCCCGAAATATACGAAATTATTACAAGAAGGCAAACTTTTAAGTAGCTGTCTGTTATTTAAAACTGTATAAACACAACGGGCGGAAGTTGAGGCACCTTATATCCTACGTCCTTTCTAGTTTCCTGCTGGATGAAACTGACATAAGGCTGATGTATATCAAATACCACTCAGCAGGAGATAGCCAATAGCAACTAGAAACATCCTACATGACAGTTTCCACAAATGTGCAGAACAGCCAGAAAGCTGTGTGAACACACTTTTGCATCATATATTATGGAGTGCAGAAGGACAGGGTAACAGGGTAATCTGAACTCAGATCTTAAAGGAAGAATCATTTAAAGTGAAGGAAATACACTCCTGGAAATTGAAATAAGAACACCGTGAATTCATTGTCCCAGGAAGGGGAAACTTTATTGACACATTCCTGGGGTCAGATACATCACATGATCACACTGACAGAACCACAGGCACATAGACACAGGCAACAGAGCATGCACAATGTCGGCACTAGTACAGTGTATATCCACCTTTCGCAGCAATGCAGGCTGCTATTCTCCCATGGAGACGATCGTAGAGATGCTGGATGTGGTCCTGTGGAACGGCTTGCCATGCCATTTCCACCTGGCGCCTCAGTTGGACCAGCGTTCGTGCTGGACGTGCAGACCGCGTGTGACGACGCTTCATCCAGTCCCAAACATGCTCAATGGGGGACAGATCCGGAGATCTTGCTGTCCAGGGTAGTTGACTTACACCTTCTAGAGCACGTTGGGTGGCACGGGATACATGCGGACGTGCATTGTCCTGTTGGAACAGCAAGTTCCCTTGCCGGTCTAGGAATGGTAGAACGATGGGTTCGATGACGGTTTGGATGTACCGTGCACTATTCAGTGTCCCCTCGACGATCACCAGTGGTGTATGGCCAGTGTAGGAGATCGCTCCCCACACCATGATGCCGGGTGTTGGCCCTGTGCGCCTCGGTCGTATGCAGTCCTGATTGTGGCGTTCACCTGCACGGCGCCAAACACGCATACGACCATCATTGGCACCAAGGCAGAAGCGACTCTTATCGCTGAAGACGACACGTCTCCATTCGTCCCTCCATTCACGCCTGTCGCGACACCACTGGAGGCGGGCTGCACGATGTTGGGGCGTGAGCGGAAGACGGCCTAATGGTGTGCGGGAAAGTAGCCCAGCATCATGGAGACGGTTGCGAATGGTCCTCGCCGATACCCCAGGAGCAACAGTGTCCCTAATTTGCTGGGAAGTGGCGGTGCGGTCCCCTACGGCACTGCGTAGGATCCTACGGTCTTGGCGTGCATCCGTGCGTCGCTGCGGTCCGGTCCCAGGTCGACGGGCACGTGCACCTTCCGCCGACCACTGGCGACAACATCGATGTACTGTGGAGACCTCACGCCCCACGTGTTGAGCAATTCGGCGGTACGTCCACCCGGCCTCCCGCATGCCCACTATACGCCCTCGCTCAAAGTCCGTCAACTGCACATACGGTTCACGTCCACGCTGTCGCGGCATGCTACCAGTGTTAAAGACTACGATGGAGCTCCGTATGCCACGGCAAACTGGCTGACACTGACGGCGGCGGTGCACAAATGCTGCGCAGCTAGCGCCATTCGACGGCCAACACCGCGGTTCCTGGTGTGTCCGCTGTGCCGTGCGTGCGATCATTGCTTGTACAGCCTTCTCGCAGTGTCCGGAGCAAGTATGTTGGGTCTGACACACCGGTGTCAATGTGTTCTTTTTTCCATTTCCAGGAGTGTACAAAAAAGAAACACTCATTAATGTAATGGCTCAGCATAAAAAAGAAATAACTAACGTAGGAATATTATTAACAGTGTAATATGTTGTTTAATTTAGCCCGACGTGTATAAGCACTCAGTAAACTAGCCCAGTTCTCAGGGCAGTTACGTAATCGTCTATAATTAATTGTCGTTTTCTTATCCATCCAACACTAGGCTCGCGAAAAGTCGTGTGCTTATTGCACCAGAGAATATTCGACAAGTCTGTTCGATGTACACTACTGTAGTACGTAACTTAATGTCGTGGTTTCGTCTCGATTGCCCAATATAAGATAACAAGAGTAGCATCTACAAATGAAATCCTATAATGGAACTGGAATCCTGTGAACAGACCTTTTCTGCCTAGGATGTTATCTCGTTATATAAAGAAAATCTTTAAGTAAAATTGTTAAATTATTAGTAGCTGCCTCCGGTCTCGTGAGATCTGAAATAAACTTAATTGCCCTAACCGACGGCACATCTCATAGATGAGCTAACAGAAAAAAGGTTAAAGATTTTTCTAAGATGGCGCCTAGCAATGAAAATTCTTTGTTAAGGCCCATATCTACTTAAGGCAGTCTAGTTATCAGACTAACAATAGATTGACCACATACACAAAATTCTTTTCACAAAACAACCATTATATTTTTCGGGTTTTAAGTACAACTTACATTATCAGCTGGTACAGCAAGATGAGCTTTACAAAAGAACGTCCTCTTAGGTCCGAATCCAAGCAAATAAGATAAGCGAATGACAAAGGAAAGATAGTACAAGCATAGAAGCGCAAGAGTCCATGGAATAACATGTCCGTTGTATGTAACTCTTCAGGCTTCCCCGGCGATCTAATGACATCATGGGTTGTTGGGTGTTCTGCCGGATATCAGCGTCGTACTTGCACGATATATCGGTCACGTAGCTCATAACCTTCATCAGATGCGACCTGAGACTGCTCCTCGAGTGGACCTGGTACAGTGTTTATGCCTATGGCCTTCCCCCTCCACCAAGGGCTGCAGGCGCTTCCTCTGTGGTCCGCGCCCATTCCCTGCGACCTGCTGGAACGTTGCTGCTCCGTTTTCCATCCGCTGCAGTTCTAGGTGTTCCCTCTGCGGTCCGCGCTCACCAAACCCGCTCCTGGGGGTTTCATCTACGGTCTGGGGTACCAAGCGTTCCCCCTGCGGTCCGCACCCGCTCACCACGACCTGTTGGAGCGTTGCCACTCCGTTTTTCGTCCACTGCTGCTCTGGATGTTCCCTCTGCGGTCCGCGCCCACCAGTCCCACTTCTGGGTGTTACATCTTCGGTCTGGTGTGCCTGGCAGTCCGTCAGGGGCTCGTTTTCCATCTCCATGTCTCTGGTTCTTCTGTTTGTGTAGTGTTGCAGCTGTCCCCGTTGCTCCTTTATCTATTCCAGAGCCGGATCCCTGGCTCTGCTTAGCTGGTACCCTGTGTCACTGTTCATAAGATGGCCAGCCATTTTTATTTCTATCGATTCTCTTATAACACTGTCCCAATATCTGTGTGTTTGTGCTAGAATCTTGGTATCCTCATACTTCAAGGCATGATCGGGTTCTAGACAGTGTTCAGCAATGGCTGACTTAGTCACCTGTCATAATCTAGTGTGCTTCTGATGTTCTTTGCATCAGATCTCCACAGTTCTTGTCGTCTGGCCAATGCAGGACAAGCCACATTGACAAGGTATATTGTAAAATCCTGGTTTTCGTAACCCCAGGTCGCCTTTGACACTCCCCAGCAGTCCCCTGATCTTGTTGGATGGACAGAAAACACACTTAATATTTTGTTTACGGAGGATCCTACCGATTCTGGCACAAATAGAGCCAACATAGGACAGATATGCCACCTTCTTTGCTTCATCTGTGGTATAGTGGCTGGTTGGAGTGCCCTCTCAATTTGTCTGTCCGTGTATCCATTCTTGGAGAAAACTGTTTTGAGACGTTCTATCTCTATAGGTAGATTCTCTAGGTCTGACGGGGCACGTGCTCTGTGGACCAAAGTCTCTGTGGACCAAAGTCTTCAGAACCCCATTCTTCTGTTCAGGGTGGTGACAGCTGCTGGCCTGCAGATATAAATCAGTGTGTGTCGGTTTTCGGTACACACTGTGGCTAATTGATGCATCTGCTTTCCTCTGGACTAGTACATTCAGAAATGGCAGCTGGCCATTCTTCTCCAGTTCCATGGTGAACTTGATATTAGGGTGGCATGAGTTAATATGTTCAAAAAACTCATTGAGCCAGTCCATCCCATGTGGCCAGATCATGAAGGTGTCATCCACATACCTAAAGAAGCATGTGGGTTTAAATGTGGCTGTATCCAATGCCCTCTCCTCAAAACTCTCCATAAACATGTTAGCAACCACAGGGGACAGTGGGCTGCCCATAGCTACACCTTCAGTTTGCTCGTAATAATGGTTTCTGTACAGGAAATACGTGGATGTCAGTGTATGACTGAACAGGTCCAACAGAGCACCGTCAAATTTCTCTGCAATCAGTTCTAATGAGTCCTTCAGTGGGACCCTGGTGAACAGCGATACCACATCAAAACTAACCATGATGTCCGAATCTGTGATGTGCAGTTGCTTGAGGAGTTGCAGGAAATCTTCTGAGTTGCGGATGTGTTAAATACATTACCCCACATATGGAGACAGGAGACCTTTCAAGTACTTGGCTGTTGTGTACGTAGGTGCCCAAATATTACTGACAATTGGATGTAGGGGCCCGCCCTCCTTGTGTATTTTAGGCAGACCATACAGTCTAGGTGGCAATGGCGCTTTTTCCAGTAGTTGTCTGATGATCTTATCGGGCATCCCTCTTTCCTTCAAGAGAGCACTAGTCTTCTTGGCCACCTTTTCCGTGGGGCCACACTCCAGAATTCTGTATGCAGGGTCCTCCTGAAGTTGGTGTACATTCTCATCATAATCCACCCGCTGCAAGATGACACTGGAGTTCCCTTTGTCTGCTGGCAGTACCACAATGCTGTGGTCTTCCCGGAGTTTCTTGAGTGCAGGCCCCTCCTCGGTCTGATGTTCGATTTCGGCGGCCTGGCCTTGGTGAGGGCCCTGCAGGTCAGGAGGGAACACCTAGAACCGCAGCGGACGGAAAACGGAGCAACAACGCTCCAGCAGGTCGCAGGGAATGGGCGCGGACCACAGAGGAAGGGCCTGCAGCCGTTGTTGGGGGGGGGGGGGGGGGGGAACGCCACAGGCATAAATACTGGACCAGGTCCACTCGAGCAGCAGTCTCAGGTCGCACCTGATGAAAGTTACGAGCTACGTGACCGAAATATCTTGCAAGTACGACGCTGATATCCGGCAGAACACCCGACAACCCAAGATGTTATTAGATCGCCGGGAAAGCGTGAAGAGTTACATCAAAAGACTCTATGGGGAGGAGATGTATCAGAATATCAAGAAGCTGGAAAAGCTTCGGCAGAAGCATGGGAAGATGCTGAGTTCTCTCAGTTTTTTGCTGAGGTGTCGAGATGGAGAAGTGGTACGAGTATTAGCCAGAATTAAACATCACATCAACTCCAGAGCTGCGAACTAGATAAAACGCAGAGCCAGCATGGCACTGGTGAGAGAGAGGATTCGAGATAAGCTCCTCAGGTTAGATGCTGTGGCCAGGGAGCTGTTACACGTTCATCTGCACATGGCAGCCTCCTTAACAAGAGACGATTGGGATTGGGTAGACTGTGCCTCCTGGTCTTTAGCTGAGTGTGCTCATCTTGCCAATCTGCAAAGTTTGACCACATGAGTAAGAAAGCACTGCAGATGGAAGAGACACGCACTGTGACGAATCTGAGTGGCATACAGTTTGATGAGACAACCTTAAAAGTACTCAACAAGGGTCTCAACTTTGCCACGACCCGTAGAAACGTACCCATTTCAGGTTTCGTCAGTGCAGTAGAGCAAGTTGCAGCCACACTTCCACCTAATGTGGCAGAGGAAGTCCGCTGAGAGACCTGCAGGGCCCTCACCAAGGCCAGGCCGCCGAAATCGAACATCACAACCGAGGAGGGGCTTGCACTCAAGAAACTCTGGGAAGACAACAGCATTGTGGTTCTGCCAGCAGACAAAGGGAACTCCACTGTCATCTTGCAGCTGGTGGATTATGATGAGAAAGTACGCCAACTTCTGGAGGACCCTGTATACAGAATTCTGGAGTGTGACCCCACGGACAAGGTGGCCAGGAAGACTAGTGCTCTCTTGAAGGAAACAGGAATGCTCGATAAGATCATCAGACAACTACGGGAAAAAGCGCCATTGCCACCTAGACTGTATGGTCTGCCTAGAATACACAAGGAGGGCGTGCCCCTACATCCAATTGTCAGTAATATTTGGGCACCTACGTACACAACAGCCAAGTACTTGAAAGGTCTCCTGTCTCCATATGTGGGGAAATGTATTCACCACATCCGCAACTCAGAAGATTTCCTGCAACTCCTCAAGCAACTGCACATCACAGATTCGGACATCATGGTTAGTTTTGATGTGGTATCGCTGTTCACCAGGGTCCCACTGAAGGACTCATTAGAACTGATTGCAGAGAAATTTGACGGTGCTCTGTTGCACCTGTTGAGTCATACACTGACATCCACGTATTTCCTGTACAGAAACCAATATTACGAGCAAACTGAAGGTGTAGCTATGGGCAGCCCACTGTCCCCTATGCTTGCCAACATGTTTATGGACAGTTTTGAGGAGAGGGTATTGGAGACAGCCACATTTAAACCCACATGCTTCTTTACGTATGTGGATGACACGTTCGTGAACTGGTCACATGGGATGGACAGGCTCAATGAGCTTCTTTTACATCTTAACTCATGCCACCCTAGTATCAAGTTCACCATGGAACTAGTCCAGTTAACTTAAAGAGTTTAATGATAATATCGATGTGTTGGAATTTTATATGATTATCATTATTACTCGGTTTTCAATTAATTTCTCTGCTTGTGTCTAACAGAAGTTAAAGGTTAGTATTATGGGAACATTCACACAGGTTGTTGACGCTGCTGAGACGACACGGACAATGCTCTATTACTAGTGAGTCATTCAGAAAGTTCTTGCCTAACCTGAGGGCGCTTCAGAGCTAGGCTCTTGATGTTAGTTATGACACTGCTTCATAACCTAGGGTTTTAGTGGGAACACTCTGGTTAACTGTAGCAAAGTTATAGAAACGCTATTGATATTACTTGCGGCATGTAATGTTTCTCTATGTAACTTAAACGGTAATTCAAAATATTCGACAACTATTTAAATACCCTTCACTGCTAGTAAATAAATAATTACTACAGGAAAGATTTATCCTTCGAAATGTCTTTCAACTGACTGAGATAAAAAATAGTCTTAGTGTAACTGTAGCGTTGGATGAATATGGATCAAATGTTAGTTTGTATCTTTGAGATCCAACAAAGTTTCGTACCTTACTCTCTTGATGCGCCGTTTTCTTTGCTGACGACTAGGACTGTGTCCGTTTGTAGTTCTCTGATGGATGGTATGGACTGCCATTTCGGCTATATGCGGTTTCCGTAATGAAAAATGTGCTAAAACACTCAGACTCTACGAGGGTTATCCTGATAGTAATAAACCGAAATTTTTTTTTTTTTCAGGCGAAAACAATGCTACGAATGTTGAACGTTACTTCCGTATTATCTGAAGTCTCCCGACTGAGCGCGCCAAGTCTGCGTCACTTCCGACATACAGCGTAGCTGCAGGACAGAATCAAAATGTCGTCTGTCGATTATGTACGCTATATGGAACGTACCGTCATTGAAATTCTCACTACAGAGAAAGAAACTGTGGGGAATATTCACAAACGCTTGTGTAAAGTCTATGGAGCATCTGCTGTCAACAGAAGTATGGTATGTGAGGTCATCAGAAGGTAGTTCGGCTGAGCTCCACGATTTTCAGCGACCGGGGAGACCATCCACGGCTGTCTCACCTGACTTGTTGTCATTCGCGAGTACAGACGCATTACGAGTCAGCAGTTGGCGCTGCATCAGGAGGTGATTCACACGGTGAAGCACTGGCTCCGCCACAGGGACAAGGATTGGTACCGACAAGACATAACACGCCCCAGTTTCGCGCTGGAGGAAGGCCATACAACGAGTTGGAGATTACGTGGAAAAATAGGGTGTGTAGATAAAAAACAGTTCTTGCGTGTGTGAAATTCTCATTATGTTCAATAAAGAGTTGTAGAAGAAAAAAATTCGGGGCATTATTTTCTGGGCAACGTTGTAGCTACATCACCTTGTCCAACACTGGAAACTTCATCCAGCAGCAAAAGAACAATAGTCCGCGCCTTAATCGAGGACCAGCAGTTATGATACATAATATAAGAAGCTATAGATAACAGCATACCTCCATTCCCTCCACCACTATGACCTATTACAATACAGTTCCCCCTCCTTCCACCTTAAAAGACCAATCGCAGCAGCAATCATTTTAAAAAATTGTGGTGTAAGGTCATGCTCAGTGAGTAGTAGTGACAAAATATAAGGTACTCTGCAAAGCAAAAACTTACCAGTAGACCCAAATGAGACCACTGTAACCGTGGCCGAAACGTAGTTTTCTACATTATGACGCCGTACCAAATCAGAAAACGTTTGTGTCAACTTTTCAATACAGTTTAGACGGTATGTTGGGTGTGTTTGTTTGAGTTTATTTACAAGTATACTGTTGTCGGTAACAAGAATGGGTTCCCTGTGATAATGTATTTGACTGGCACGGAATTAATTTACTTATAATTCTCACTTCCTGGATAACGTGCGCTTTGACCCTCACAATAAATCATTTGACAATAATTTCTCCGTTCCTAGTCCACCTCCTCAAAATGAAGAATATCGATAAATAGTTATCTTCTATGACGTAGCGCTCATCTGTTGTAGCTCGCTGTTTCTCTCATCTCTTTCTTTGATGTAAGCGACTCATGACTTTCGTTTATTCGTTATGAAATCTTCGTTCTTCTATCGGCCTCGTTGTGGATCTCTTTGATAAATCTTTGGTTCTTATTCCTTCTCTCTTTGTCTTCCCTTTATCAGGTTCCCTTTACCAACAAAATATTCAAACTTGGTGTTCCTTTTTAAAATATGATGATTCATTACAACAATGATACCGTGATGAGTTTCTTGCAACTCCTCCATTCAGCTTGTCTCTAAATTTCCAAAAGATATTACAACCCGCGTCTTGACATAGCAACCTCCACCAGGGAAATGATTTCCTTCCACAAAATACCAGTCTTTCCTCCACTAAATACTCGGCCATGTCTTCCCAGTCCGTCTTTCAGTTTGAAATTTCGAATAAACACTCTATCTTTTTTAACAACATGAAATGAGACCGAAAGGAGTGCAACTAACATTATATAATCATATGACCTGCTGTTTTAACTAAAACCACAGACCCCCTCCTCCCCCCCCCCCCTGTCAAGCAAACGCAAAAATTCAAAAGTGATGAGGAAGTTTTTGTCCTAACATAATATATGAAATAGAATAAGGCAATATACATCCTCTCAGTATACTTCGTATACTGCTTAAATATCGTAATACTCATTCGCCGGCATCAAACTTTTTTTCTCTGAAAGTCTTGGAGATACATTTTTTGTACATGGAAAACTCGAAAATTATGACAGAAAAGACTAAGAAAAATGTTAAATACTGCCAATCTGTCACTACTGATGTCAGCTGCAAAGGGGAAAGTGACCACTAATCGTGTATGTTTCTGTTATGAGAAAAAAGTCCAAAAACTACAAGAGATATTCCTTTATCTATTGTTCAAAATAAAACGTACTACCAAACTACAAAATCGGTAGTACTAATTTAATTCAGCAATTAGAGATTAAATGCATGTTTTCTGATAAAAATTATTACATTGAAGTTTTTAATAGACATATATATTTAATACAAAATCTGGTCTCTGATTACTGATAACTAGTAGGTACAAAATGTGCATAGAATACTGCAGCAACCGGACACAATCTGATATTTATTTAATTTATTGAAATAGCACCGTCATCTCGATGTCACACGTTCATTGTCCGGCGTTTAGCATGCTGTTATAAAACTACGTGGTCTGTGTTAGTATACATGTGAGTTCCAGTGAAATGACCGCCAGTAATATTTATTTTCACTGTCTTCCTCCAACGTCTTTCTCCACATACACTCGCAGTGGTCATCATTGTTAATCATTTTCGTTGGGATGGCGACACCAGTTATTTAAACGCAGACTTACTTGAGATAAAAGTATGTAAGCCGCATGTTTGTTCAAATGGCTCTGAGCACTACCGCATGTTTGTGTATAGCCAAAATCCAGTTATGCCATTGTCGGACAAAATGGAATTAAACTAGTTGGTGCCGTTCTAGACTTACATGAGATTAATTTGCGAAAAGTTCCATCGTGATAGCGTTAACAGGTTGTAAGAAAATGTTCCTCAGTGAAATACACGTTTATGACTGGAGATAGGTCCTTCTGCTAGCCTTAATAAACGCCTGGTCATATTTGGGCAGCTAAAGTTAATTCCGCCAATAATCCGTGGGCTAACCCCTAAGTAATGTTTACAGCCTTCACAGAACACTGTCGCCTCCCGAGCCGAGCGAAACGGACGAGCGCGTGAATGGGCTCGCGGACAGCGCGCAGAGCACGCCGCAGTGCCGTGCGGCCGCAGTTTGTACACAGGAGATCCGCAGCGCAGATTAAGGCCTGGCAAGTGCGCAATAAAATGTTTACGAGCGCAGCGCAGGGTTACGCGGGATGTCTTTGAAATAAGGAGCCCCTCGACGCTCGGTGCCGCCGCTCATAAACCTTTGCTTTGTAGCGGAGAGCTCTTTTGAACAATTTTGTGCCGGCGCGGAAAGAGTTTCCACGAGATAAGGACACTCCTAGAGCCCTCCCATTGCGTCAGCACGTTAATTCACAGCGAGGCTGCCTCATCCAGAGCAGAACGAGACTTCTGCTGGCAGCGTGCGTCAGCTGCTGCCACGTAGAAGGGTCATAATTACCTCAAACCCACTACAGTCTTCAGATTTCGTCAGCTTACTACATGGAAAAAATTTCCTGCTAGCAAATCTTGAGGACTGGCGTTTATGGCAAATCTCTTGTTTTCATTTTCCTAACCATAAACTTGGAGACCTGTCAGCATGTATAACCTGTGACGTATGTAATACATCATATTTCTGTCGTGCAAACATTGAACCCCTTTGTAATCCCAAAATCTAACGACTTGTGTGCATTTTTAACTTCTCACGGTGTAATAAATAATCCACCATTTTTCGAGCATGCAGCCTCTCAAAAACTACTTCTTCAACTGATATCATCCGGTCAGGCTCAGAATGAGTCGCAAGACCGTCGACAAACTGCTGCTCGATAACAGAATCGAATGTCTGAATGCTGTCATCACAAGTGACGCGTGTGTAAGTGAACCTCTTTGCCACCGACCAACGTCGGCAACCCACATGCGCGATACCGCCGAGGTGGAGCATACAAGAGGCGACTGATATGAGGGCGTGAGCAGAGTTGGTTCTGTATCAGGAGGCACTCACCCAGTTCGCTCTTTCCTCCTTCCTTTGGTCGTCGGTGGGCGCTGTGAAAGACGATTCAGAATTAGTTATTTACTGTGATTACGTAGGCTTTCCCGGGGTCATAAATCTTGAAAGTCTCTTAGCATTTGCTGCCGGATCCTAAAATAGACTTGACTCGATATTTCGGCGATCCAGCTGGTCGCCATCACCAGGAGAATGCTGCTTCAGCTTATGATTCCCGCTGAGAACTGACGCCAGGCTGCAAATCGACAGCCGGCCGAAGTGGCCGTGCGGTTAAAGGCGCTGCAGTCTGGAACCGCAAGACCGCTACGGTCGCAGGTTCGAATCCTGCCTCGGGCATGGATGTTTGTGATGTCCTTAGGTTAGTTAGATTTAACTAGTTCTAAGTTCTAGGGGACTAATGACCTCAGCAGTTGAGTCCCATAGTGCTCAGAGCCATTTGAACCATTTTTTTTTTTATTTTTTTCCAAATCGACGTCCTATATAGGCCACCGTTCAGTGCACGACGCATGCGCCGCCCATCACGGTTGCTGCCCTCCAAGACAGGGAGGTGGCGCCGCCCTTAGTGGAACACTGCTGGCAAAGATATATCGCACTAAGGGCCGCACAGAGGAACGTTCAATTTTGATGCGAAAGAATACAGGATTCCACGTCTTGCTAAGAGGAAACCCACTGTCTCCGTTGATTCAATTAACCGCCAAACCTAATTTCAATCGCCGCTTTATAGACGCTGTTCCAAAAACCGGAAATGTGGCCACGACTACAGTTTCATCAAATTTCATACTGTGTCCCTCATTTAAGCAGTGTTCTGCTACTGCCGATTTTTCCGGCTGCTGTAGCCTCATATGACGGCGATGTTCCACACACCTGCCTTGCACTGTTATTTACTACCGTAAAAATGCAGGTAGCGTCTTGATTCGTGGTTGGCATGGTGTGTCAAAGCCCGCTGAGGAATCGCCGTAAACAGCCTTCAGCCCGCTCACAGCAGCTGACACCGCACCTTCGTTCCAGCTGTCTGCTGCACTGGCGGTTCACTGCTTGCTGTGGCCGGTTCTGGCTGTGTCGTGGCGCCGTGGCAGTGACGGCGGCGCGTCAATAGAACTTCCACACGCCGACATGGGAAGTGCTCACCACTGTTCTTCGTCATCCGCGTTCCGCGATGGCGGTTGCCATTTACTCGTGAAGTTCCCCGGTATTGGCCTGCCGACCACAGAGTCCCTATTCAGTCGGCCGGAATATCAGGAACACTGGTACCCTCATCCTGGTGGGACAGTAATATCTCCAGGTCCTCTCATCGGTGACAGAGGCAAACTGTGGTGTTGATATCTGCGAGTGGTGATTATGGCGAGATAGTCCTCTCTCCCCAATAGTGACTGTCGTTGCCTTTCGCGTGCCGGATATCTACAACCGACTGCCTCGAGCATGGATGTATATGATGTCCTTAGGTTAGTTAGGTTTAAGTAGTTCTAAGTTCTAGGGGACTGATGACCTCAGATGTTAAGTCCCAAAGTGCTCAGAGCCATTTGAACCATTTGAACTTTTCCAGACGTCACTTCGTTGCAGTCAGGTAAACGAGTGCAAACGTCATGTATGCCATCGATCCGTTTGACCGACTGCCATACGAGCTTGGCTGCTGGGGTATTTATGGAGTGAATTAGTGGCTCATGTTTGCACTACGTCATTCTTCGTGACCTCATACGGCTTACTACTACGAAGGTATCAGCAGTTTATCTTCTACTGTGCTTGTTTGACG
Source organism: Schistocerca serialis cubense (assembly GCF_023864345.2). Classification (NCBI taxonomy): domain Eukaryota; kingdom Metazoa; phylum Arthropoda; class Insecta; order Orthoptera; family Acrididae; genus Schistocerca; species Schistocerca serialis. The sequence goes on from NC_064638.1 coordinate 987,276,007, forward strand.
AGTTTGTTATAGCACAGAACTGGTTCGTGCTTTGGGTATCGTTCGTTGCATTCGCAGTAGACTTCCTTTCGTCACATACGAAGGTGATGGATTCTTTTTGGCTGCTCTGACCCACTACATCCTGCTGAAGTCTGCTGCCCGGATCGCCAGAAAAGCCCATGTTCCGCTTTGCCCTAACCCAGTCTCGGTGGCGAAATGTTTTCACTGCGGCCGCCTCGTTTTGTCATTGCCGTAATTTAGCCACATTGCTACGCTCTGAAATTTTGAAATTTTTACCCATTTTTCTGCCACATATAAGGTTGGCATACAACTGCTGGCAAACTTCGACTACTTATGTTTCTGGAATAATCTTTTTTTCCATTTCACTAACCATAAATTTGAAGACGTGTCAGAATTTATGAGCTGTGTCATGTATATTATGTTTCAGGCGTACAGCCAGTGAAATCCCATCGTATCACCAAATTCTAACGGCTTGTATGCATTTTAGCTTCTCGTTGTATAATGAATAATTCATTAAATTTCGGACATGCAGCCGCTCAAAAACTACTTCTCCAACTGATGTTTCGGTAGTGTATCGTCCGGGAATCCTCAGAGTGAGTTGCAAGACTGACGACAAGGTGCTACTCGATAACCGAATCGAATATCTGAACGGTTTCATCACAGGTGACGCGTGTGTAGGTGAACTTCTTTGCAGCCGACCAACATCTGTGACCCGCACGTGCAGTAACGGCGCGGTGGAGCATATAACGGCGCGGTTGGCACGTTCTCATCGGTCTTGCAACTCACTCTAAGGATGGCCGGACTACAAACAGCCGAAATATCAGTCGAAGAAGTAGAATTTCCGCTGCTGCAAGCCCGAAATTTACGGATTATCCAATGGATCATTCACTGTGACTGTTTCACGTACGTGTTACTGCTGCCTGGCAAGCTATCGGCGTTCATTAAAATCGTACTTCAAAAATATGCATCGATTTACCTGAAGTTAAGTGCACTACTCTCATAGAAGCGAAAGGATTCTACATTCGAATATCATTCCGTCAGAATCCATCGTTTGATAACTTAAGTATTAGGTTGAAACACAACGATAACCACACGTCACTTCTTTCAGCATGTGCATTTAAGCAGTCTGATGAATGTGTCGCTGATAGCGATAACTGCATTTCTAAATGAAATTTACAGAAAATAACACTATTCAAGAGCCATTTTGCATATTGGATGCGAGATATAAGTTATTGAATCCAAATCCACGCTTAAAAATTTTCCAGCACGTAAGATTGGTGAAATTCTACGAGCTTTTCTTTGTTTATTTTCCATGTTTAACTTTCTACTGTTCTTTAGTTTAGATGTCAAATGTTTTAATTTTTTTTTTTGTTTTGGTACAAGAAGATACACAAATCTTCACTACATGACAGGTGTGATAAGGATTTTAAACTTCAATCCCCTGGTGAAAAGGTAATAGATAGTGTGAAAAAGTCTTTATGATCGACCGCGTGTTCTACCACGCATAGTGCAATTCTCGTCATACTTACGTCGGCCCAAGAGTGTTAGCCATTTTTTGTTACCTGGTTGAGTGTCTCTTGTGAGAGATAGTGGAACGTTGTGGTATTTAAAACTTCCATGAAGTAAAAATAGCGACTGGCAAACGTTGTTGTTGTCTAAATCACCCGAAAACTATATGTTTTTGAAATTCTTCTGAAAATCTCAAAGGAAACCAATAACTGACTGATTTAGGACGGCATATAAACTATATTTTCATTGTTCTTTTGGTGATCAAGATAAACATTTTAACATCTCACATTGCCTGCATAACCCACACAATGCTTTAATCGAATAGTTGAAAGGAAAATGCTGAGCCATGCCATTCGCCGTTCCAGTGGTATGGTATGAGCCAAAAGACCATTTTTCGGGCTGTTTCTTCTGCCTCACAAATACTACAGGGGATTCAAGAAAACCTAGACGTAAAGTCTTCAAATGCATCTTCAGTGCATTTGCGACCCTTGATACCAAACACAAGTTTCGAAGTCTGCTTGGTCATCTTTCAAAGGAAAGGGTTTTTCGGCAACAGAAGAAGTGATACCTGTAATCCAATAGTGAATGATCCGTCAGACACGTACAAGAACACCGGGGGCAGAATGTGGCTCAAAATTCTTTTTTTACATTACAGTAGTGATTTGTCTGCAGAAAATTATGTAGCCATAAACCATGAGCACGTTGTAGACACCACATCGCTTTTACAGCATTCTACAGAAGCCAATTCATAGATGTGGCCATTGATGCGATCGAGTATACGATTGGAACACACCGCCTGAAGATGGTGTACTGAGACACCGAAACTGATTGCAATATCATAAGACAACATCAAAGCCGGCCGGAGTGGCCGTGCGGTTCTAGGCGCTACAGTCTGGAACCGCGTGACCGCTACGGTCGCAGGTTCGAATCCGGCCTCGGGCATGGATGTGTGTGTTGTCCTTAGGTTGGTTAGGTTTAAGTAGTTCTAAGTTCTACGGGACTGATGACCTCAGAAGTTGAGTCCCATAGTGCTCAGAGCCATTTGAACCATTTTTGAACAACATCAAAACAACGGCTGCAGGTGTTCCATTTTATTCAGTTCGTTTTGTTGGCTGCACGGGCGTGCGAAACTTGACGAGCTCTTTAAACATCTTAGCTGAGTGGTCTAAGGCGCTGCAGTCATGGACTGTGCGGCTGGTCCCGGCGGAGGTTGGAGTCCTCCGTCGGGCGTCGGTGTGTGTGTTTGTCCTTAGGATAATTTAGGTTAAGTAGTGTGTAAGCTTAGGGACTGATGACCTTAGCAGTTAAGTCCCAAAATATTTCACACACACATTTGTAAATTTTTTTAAACATCTCAACAGCGTTAACACAAACATCCAGTATGCCACGGAGCTAGCGAAGAAAGTGCATTGTCCTTCCTCGGCGTCCTCGTCCGCCGCAAATAAAATAGATGCCTTGGGCGTAGCGTCTGTAGGGAACCTGCTCTCACCGATCTCTACTTGCACGCCAGGAAAGAAGGGCTTTGTGTTAGAAAAACTGGTGCATAGTGTAATAATGATATCTGACGCTCATAACTTGCCCCATGAGGTGAGCTATCTAAGCAAGGTCGTCAGGATCAACGTCTACAGTGTTAACCAGATAAATGTAGTGAGGATTCTCAATAAGACCACTGTCAAGGAACGGGATAGAAATTCACTTTTTGGAGTTCTTTGGCTCAGTGTCGTGCGAGATAAGCCGTCTGCTGATAACGGACAAGATCAAATTGGTCTTCTGACCTCTGACACTTGTCCGACTGTTACTGAGACCATTTAAATATGAAGCAATTTTCCAACCACCGGAGGTCTTCTAGATACCCTAAGAGTGTGACCAGTCTTACGTTGGACAGCGGGTGTGTCCTGTAGAACAACTCAGGAAGAACCGTGATAGGTTTTATTACTTACATTACGAAGAGAAATCCGCTTTGGCTGAGAAAGCTTTCTAATGGTCATCGCATCAAAATTGACGAAATCTCAGTCATGGCTCACTCTGGGACTGTGTAATGAAAGAAGCCATAGAAATAAAAATCACCGATAACACTCTTTAACACAGACAGAGACCGGCAGTTCAGTGCAGCGAGGGACCCAGCGATCGCGAACCTGAAACTGGCGCATCGAACACCGAGTCAACGTATGCTCATATATGGCGATGCACGAGCACCAGTGACGCCACAGCTATTGTATGCAATGGCGTACCAGCAGTCCACTGGCAGTTATACAACTTGATAATGATCAAGGAGCGGGTGGTCGAAATCTCGTGGAATTTTAGCAACTTGACCGCTGCTAGACTCTGAATTCTTGCAAAAATATTGCGATGCAACATGTATCGCGAGAAAAAGCATTCGAAAAGTACAAAGCATTCTAAAAACAGAAATTTAAGCAGATTCTGGAATTAATGCTTCACGTGGTCCAGAAGCAGGATAGATCGTGCCCTCCTGCAGATGCGATCCGCAAGTACCAGCAGGTAGTTGGCGGTCGCAAGAAAACACAGAACCAGACTGAGATACTGGTCAAATTAAACTACTACAAGATTCGAGACGAGTAAGAAATGAACCCCAACGGAGGGAAAAGCAGATAACGTGGAAAAAGGACATCATAAAAAATTGGACACAAAGACAAAAAAAAAAGAAGACACTCCATGAAGGAATTATCCGAATGGGACAGAAATTTTTAGATGTTCCGTGAATGTACAGATGGAAAAATGATTACAACTTCAGAAAAAAACTATATGATTTATTGAAGAGAAAAAGCTCCACAGACTGAGCAAGTAAGCAACGCGTTGGTTCACCTTTGGCCCGTACGCAAGTAGTTCAAATAGTTCAAATGGCTGTGAGCACTATGGGACTTAACTTCTCAGGTCATCAGTCCCTTAGAGCTTAGAGCTACTTAAACCTAACTAACCTAAGGACAACTCACACATCCATGCCCGAGGCATTCGAACCTGCGACCGTAGCGGTCGCTCGGTTCCAGACTGTAGCGCCGCTCGGTCACCCCGGCCGGCCGCAAGTAGTTACTCGACTAGGCATTGACTGACTGAGTTATTTGGTGTCCTACTAAGGGGTATCGTGCTAAATTCTCTCCAACTGGCTCATTACATTGTCAAAATTTCGCGCAGTTCGGAGGGCCCTAACCATAATGCTCAAGCGTTCTTAATTGGGGAGAGACCCGGCGATCTTGCAGGCCAAGGTAGGATCGGCATTAGAAACCCTCGCCTTGTGCAGATCGGCATTATCTTGCTGAAATGAAAGACCAGAATGGCTTGCATGACGGGCAACAAAACAAGGCGCAGAACATCATCGACGTACCACTGCGGTGTAAGGGTGCCGTGGGTGATAACCATAGTGCTCCTGCTATAAAAAGAAAGGACACCATAGACAATTAGTCCAAGTATTTCGGGACGTACGGCGGATGACAGTCACGTTGATATCCCACTGTTATCCGCGGCTTGGAATCTTATTGCCTGGAGCACACTTGTCCTCATTGATCAGTCCCATCCAGTTTCAAATTGTGCTCCGATGACCAGTGAAGACGTGTCTGCAGACGCCACGGACAGCGGTAGGGTACCAATGTGACTGTCGATCGCCATACGGCCCGACATTCAGGAGTGGTGGTTTAGTTGCCATTCCTTTCCTAGCCGGATCTCTTTGGTTGTCAGTCGCAGCACCGTCACAGCACGGAGGGTACGTTGAGGATATTCTACGACCCGATTTGTAGCCCTTCATGAAAAGCCATTACAATTCAGTACGATAATACTCACCCGTACACTGCGAAAATCTCTACTGCTTGTCTTCGTGCCTGCCAAACCCGATCTTGTTAGAGCGTGTCAAATATTTTGACTTCTACTTCAAAAAATTAGAGGATTCATTAAGTTGCGTTTTGGTTAGCAATTCCCAATTATATTCACAAGAAACGCTGTCATACTGTTTTCTTGGTAAATAGCTACATCAGTTTCATGATATTTCGACGTTTCCTATAACATTGGCGGCAAACTGTCTTCTTTCCAGAAATGGCACCTTATTATAAATTTTTGTCTATATTTCTGCTCTAATGATAAGAATATAGTACAAAATCTGTAAACGTATTTTATGCCGCTCGTAAAAGGTTTTAAACTAGCAACCCTCATTGGCAGCAGCGTGTCTTAAGGGGCTCCGGAAAGGCTCAAAATCATGAAAAGTTCTATTTTTACTTTTTTGCGTTTTCTGAATCTGCAGACTATTACCTTTTAATAGATATATAATTTATTAAATTCCGAAGACTACAACTATTTTTAAATTTTTTTTGATATGAGTTCCACATGGGCGTGACCCACTGTGGCGCTGTTAAACTGCTGTCAAATGGTGTTATTATTAACGTCCGTGTTCATCAGGTACATTTTAGTGATGTGAGATAAAGTATGTGTTGTGGCTAACCTGTGGTGGTTCAATATATATCGCTGGTGTGATTGTCGATTGTTTCATGTTTATTTACTCTGTCGTTATCTCGAAAATATTCGTAATTAATTCTGTTTCTTGAGTCTCTGTTTTGTTGAAGTATAATAATGAGTAAAAGTAATTAGAAATCCGCTGAAGGCTTTTAAGAAAAGGAGAAATGTTGGAAAACCAAAGGTATGTGTTATTACTGTAAACAATAAAGACGATAACCAAGTGAGTGAACCTAACCTCTCAAGTACACCTGCCCATAGCAGTCAAAGTGGGAAAGAAAATACTTCACAGAAGAAGCTTGGTTCAATGAGTAAAAACTATGAATGGTTTATGGGCGAGTCGGATGTGAATGAAATATTTGATATGTCGGTTCTCAAAGGAATTTTTTCAAACTGTGTAAGATGTATTCATTGTAGTGAAGTTGGTCTGGAACTCTCCATAATAAAGCACGTAGGACTTGCTAGTGAAATACAACTGAAATGTGATAAGTGTTCATACATGACCACCTTTTGGAACAGTGTTGCAGTAACTGCAACTGAAGAAAATGGTAGCAAAATCTACGAACACAACAACGAGCGATGCTTGCTTTAGACAAGGAACGCCTTCGGGCTGCAGACAGGGCTGTAAAGAGTCTAGAAATACAAGCAAGAGTAAACAGGAGGAGGAACAAGAGGAAGCTGGAGGAGGAGTTTGCAGAGGATGAAGATAATCCATCCTACGGACCTGGAATGCACTAAAAAGTTAATCCAATCTTTGTCGCTCGATTCCAAAACTTTTATTTTCTCATACTAATTACATGTTTTCTAAGGATCTTCCAAACATATTTGTTTAAAACTTTCAGTAAATGTTACACAGTACCTTCTGCATAATTTAACACAGCCTTTTTCCAAAAAACTGTATATTTTTGAATATATAAATAAAAAATTGCAAAAAAATGTTGTGAATTTTCATTACAATTGAAAAAAAATCATCTTTAATAACTGAACTAAAATTTTGTAAAATCCCTGTGTTAAGTTGTAGCTCATATTCCAATAAATAATCCGTAAAAAGTTCAACTTCCTACCTCAAATACTTTGTGAGGAAAGATGTAATTTATAAGCGTTATTTTAACATTGCAAGTATAGGGCGTTCCGGAGCCCCTTAATTTCATGCTAATAGTGAGATTTTTTTGTCTTCCAAAATAAGAAAATTCGTAATCACGTCCAGTAAAACGAAGAAAAGACTGGCATCATGAGTAACTTCATTGGAAATGGCCGAGAAATGCTGCCTTCTGAAATCCCAACTCTGTGTGATGTTTTATGATATGAGCTCCTGCTAGGAGAGTAGAGCGAAGAGAACATCATAAATCACCCCAGTCACTATTGCGAAGGATACGTATCCGAAAGTGCTTGAAACGTATGGGCTAGCAAACAGCTTTTTTCTGGTCCCAATTTTAAATTCGAGATTCACAGTCCTGAGGGCGACAGAAGGATGGTGGGAAAGGACAAGAAATATATTACGTAGCAGAGGAAAACTGGAAATGAAAGCGGCTTCCATAGCAATGTCAGACAAGCTGTCTGACATTTTCAGTTGCAGTCGTGAGAATTTGAAGGTCCATGTCCAAGTGGTGCTGACTGTAAATGTGGAGTGCACATCTCCTGCTATTGTGCTAAGGATAAGAAGGTCCCTGTTAAAGTACCAGTGTTTATAACAGTCAAAGAGAGAAAGATGGATCTGTTGGGCTGCACAGATCTACCTCTGCACAGAAGACAAATTAAAAAAAAACGGAAGAGGGAAAAAGATGAATTAAGAAGAATTTCTGAATACAAAGAGAAAAAGGAAGAAACGAAACTATTTTTTCCAAGGATGATGAAGAGACGTCTGATGTCAAAAATAAAGCTTCCGAAGATCCTCTGCAGATAACATGTGATGATTCTGATGTACCTCTACTTCAAGGCAGTGTAATAATTACAACTGCACAATGATGCATTGCAAAGTTTTAGGTATGGTGTCAGTCTGCGTGCTACAGCTGCCATCACAGCAGCTGCATAATTGAAAGAGAGGTTTATTACTGAAGGAGATAAGAGACTTGCGGTTGGTCACAATTAAGTGAAAAGAGCCCAAGAAAAGGATATTAAATCATTTGATTATCATTTCGTGTTCGATGAAAGACAAGCAAGGTTGAACGTATCTTCTTTGATGGACACCAAGGTTCCACTGAAGTTTTGTTATAAGAAGACAACTCAAGTTATCAGTATTTAAGTATGGTAAAAAGAGAGCATTACATTGTTCGCAGCGAGCTAAGTGGAATGTATCTTCGCCATTTTAATGCAGAGATAGACGTAAGAAAAAAGGAAACCTGCAGATGTTATTGTTAACCGTTTTGTGGATTGTTTAAAGAAAAACAGCACTGATAAAAGTTTTAATGCTATAGATGGTGATTCAATGAATTTTAGCACTGGGTGGAGAAGAGGAGTCATGCACTGAGCTGAGACAAAGCTGAACCGTAAACTCATCTAGCTGGTACGTGCTCTTCATACTAATGAGCTACATTTGCGCCACAACTTTAACAACAAATGAAGTGGTCAGATTGGCAACATGCTTGATAGTGCAAAAGAACTTGAAATCGATACCTTATTTGTCAGAATATCCTTTCCACATCCTTTAGTTCCGTTAAGTGACGCTGTTGCCAAAAATCTTTCTGCAGGTCATGCTTGTGATTACAGGATAAATCAGGCTACAAGGAAAGGTGCACTTTTATCTGATCTGGCACTATTAGAAATTGGCCTTATAAGCTACTTTCGGTGGTTAGCAACTGCAAATAGGATTTGTCGCATATGGATTTAAAAATATGTTCTTAAAGGCAATAACTTGAAGACGTTACAAATGCTTGTGCAATGCTTTTTTGAAGTTCACTATCCATACTGGTTTAGAATCAAGTCGGAATTCTACTGGGTGGAATGACCCGCCACATACTTTATCAGCTGACGCTCGTAAAATCCCGGAAGAAGGCAGTAACAAATATTGTTGTGCCAACAGTTCTACATTTATCGTGGTTCCTATTTAATTAAATATAGCTTCAGGCACTTTCATGCTCAGGAGATGAAGAAGAAAGAAAATCATGAACACAGAGTATAACTGAACTGAGGAACGAAGATTATGTTTGGAGCTTTTTGCATTTTTTACAATGAGTTTTCTGTGTTTCGTAATAGAGACAGAATATATGAGCAAATTCTGGTTGAGCTTGTATTAATCTAACCCCTATGTCAGAATTTTCAATGTACTTTATAATCAAGAGGATATTTACCTAGCTAAACGTTTACTAATAAGGAAAGACTTTTTAAAGTAGCAGATAACACATCAAAAATTCAAATGGCTCTAAGCACTATGGGACTTAACATGTGAGGTCTTCAGTCCCCTAGACTTAGAACTACTTAAACCTAACTAACCTAAGGACATCACACACATCCCTGCCCGAGGCAGAATTCGAACCTGCGACCGTAGCACCAGTGCCGTTCAGGACTGAAGCGCCTAGAACCGCTCGGCCACAGCGGCCGGCAATAGCACATCAAAAGGCACATTTTGGACCCCCTAATTCGCAAAAAACACGAATTTTTATTTTTCCCTCTAAAATTACGCGCCCTACTACGTTGGCCAGGAAGGCCGTCGGATCTCTCCCCAGCTGATGTTTGAAGAATTATGGGCACGGTTCTCCAACCATCTCGGGATTTTGATGATCTAAAGCACAAATTGGATAGAATTTGGCACGATAATTCTCAGGGAGACATCCTACAACTCTCTGAAACGGTTCCAAGCCTATTAATTGCTTGCATAAGGGCCATACGTGAAATAACACGTTATTGACTTGCTTAATTTGTGAAGCTCTTTCTCTTGAAAAATCATCTAATTTTTCTGAGTTGTGCTCATTTATTTTTCTGTACGTGTACATCACATCAACCGATTTTCAGCGGCCCACTGCTCGATCTAACACTCTGGTAAACTGTAGGAATGAAAACTCAGATGACGGCGTCATTTTCCTGTAACAGTTAAATAGCTTTGTTCGGTAAGTAAGTAGAGGCTAGCATCTCGGTAAAGATCCATGAAAGTAGGTCACAGCCTTGGGACTTAATTTAGACTCGTTTTGATATTTGATATGTCGTATGCATTTAACAAAGGTGAAGTGATGCGTGGGATCACACGTGTCATCTGCTGGCCATTTTACCTGCAAAACTCGCTGCTTTAAATTCCACTTGGACCGTACCCGTGTACGAGTCCGACTCGTCGGAGCAGCGGGAGGAGCGGCTTGTGTGGTACGGAGCGCGACCAGTGGTCCACAGAGGAGCGACCCGGAATTATTCAGCAGCTCATCAGCGGCTATGAGTGCCAGCGTCTGGGCTGTCCCTAACGCGGCCGCTACTGCCGGCTGCCTCTAATATTCAGGGGCGGACTGCTGCCGCCGGCACCGGAGGCTCTCGAGGACGCCGCCGCCGCCGCCACCGACACTGTCTGCTAGCAGCCGACCGCCGAGCGTCCCCGGAGTCCACCAGGCCACTGTCGTAACTGTAGTTGGCAAGGGTGTTACGCTATTCCCACCTCCGCAACGACGTACCACGAGGCTGTTTGTACGCTATTCATGAGACTCATCTTTGCCGGCCGGAGTGGCCGTGCGGTTCTAGGCGCTACAGTCTGGAGCCGAGCGACCGCTACGGTCGCAGGCTCGAATCCTGCCTCGGGCATGGATGTGTGTGATGTCCTTAGGTTAGTTAGGTTTAATTAGTTCTAAGTTCTAGGCGACTGATGACCACAGCAGTTAAGTCGCGTTGTGCTCAGAGCCATTTGAACCATTAGACTCATCTTTGACACAGTTTCATTACAAGTACTCTTTCCTCTATGCCTATACCAAGACTCCATCACCCTCGATGCTTGGCCACGTTGAAAGCCTATGAAATGCCTATATTTTCTAAAAAAAAATTCTTATCAAAATTCAGTCTTGATCGCACAACGTACGCTACAAGAACATAGGTGACCGGTTTCGGTCATACCACATGACCATCATCAGACCCATGGCATCCTTCGAAGATGGTAGGTGGAGCACTCTTCTCAGCTGCTGTGATGTCACCAGTTGACATCACAGCATCCTTCGAAGATGGTAGGTGGATATCAGTTGACATCACAGCAGCTGAGAAGAGTACTCCACCTACCATCTTCGAAGGATGCCATGGGTCTGATGATGGTCATGTGATATGACCGAAACCGGTCACCAATGTTCTTGTAACATACGTTGTGCGATCAAGACTGAATTTTAAAAAGAAAAACTTTTAAAAATTTTTTGATCGCTGTTCCAAAATAGTTTATAAAAATCCTATATTTTCTGTTGGTAATAAGAGGCAGCACATAGGAAGAAATAGTACAAAGAGGTTCTCTATGAGGGGGAAGATCTGATGTGTAATAGAAGAAGAAACAATAGTTGATAGAGCTGTATTAGAAACATACTTCAGAGTGTAGCGGCAGCCGCTGAGCGCAGAGGACGCACAGCAGAGCAGCAGCAGCAGCCCTTGTGTGAAAAACTGTAAATTAATTTAGTCTTTGTTTCTTGTTCACGTGCAGCTACAAAGAAGTGAAATGTGCGTGTGTATTCTATTGTGTAGACCAGTAGTTAGAAAATTAATCGTAAGTGTTGTGAATATCCTTGTGTAAGGCGACTTCCTAGTGTAAATCTTCCGTGTAGAGATATTTATTTCTGTTTAATAGGTTGCAATCTCAGAATTCAGTGAGAAATCTGCGCACCAAGTTTTACTGTTGCTTTATCCTCCTTTTGTTTATTTTCAAACTCAGCAGCGCCATTTGAGACCTCTTTTCTATTTTATATACAGTACGATATAACTAGGGTCTCTGCTTGTTGTGAGCGGACACAACGAGAGTTGGGTGCCGTCCGTAAACAGCTGCAAGCTGCGCTAGCTACCATGTACAAGCTTCTAGCTAATGCTCGAAGTTGCGGTGACGTCGGGGAGCCAGTGACGAGACCTGCGTCACCTTTGGTGTCACTGGAATGCCCTGGTGGCCTGGAAATCACTGCGGCTTCCGATACACAGCATCTGATCGAAGTGGGTGGCAGGCAGTGGTGGTTTCGCGTGTCACTGGGCGGAAGGCGAAAGAGGGAGCAGGCCATGCGGCTGGCCCCCTACGTCTTAGGAACAGGTACGAGGTGCTTCCCAGTGTTGATGATAACTCTGAGACAGCATGAGATGACTCTCCTGTTGGGCCAGCGGTCGATGTTCCTGCCCAGTCCGGACAAGTACAGGGGGTAGGTATGCTAGTCAATGGGAGCTCCAATGTTAGGCAGGTGATGAAGCCGCTCAGGGAGATAGCAGGCAAGGCGAGAAAGAATTCCTGTGTGCATTCGGTATGTTTGCCGGGATGTCTCATCCGTGACGTGGAGGGGGCCCTGCTGGCGGCTATCGAGTGCACTGGGAGCAACCGGCTGCATGTAGTGGCCCATGTCGGCAAGAATTACGCCTGCCGCTTGGGTTCCGAGGCCATCCTCGGCTCCTTTCGGCGGCTGGCTGATTTGGTGAAGGCAACTAGCAACTGGATGCAGGCTAAGATCTCTATTTTGTAGCACCGTATCCAGGGTTGATCGCGGTCCTCTGGAGTGGAACAGAGTGGAAAGTCTAAACCAGAGGTCCAGACGGCTCTGGGACGGTATCGGATGCGAATTTCTCGACCTCCGCTATTGGGGGAGATTTATAGGGTTTTCCTTAATAAGTCAGGCGTGCACTACAGGCAGGAAGCGGCTACTATGGTAACGGAGTAACGCACATGCGGCTTTTTTAGGTTAGAGGACCCCTTTCTTCGAAGCAAACACGATTTGCCTGTTAAATCAGCCACAGAGACCTCAGAGAATCTTGGTCCTCACAGATCAGAGATAGAAAAGATTAATATGATTTTAGTAAACTGCAGGAGCATCAAAGAAAAGGTCCCAGAATTAGCATCGCTTATTGAAGGTTATTATGCACAGATAGTATTGGGAACAGAAAGCTGGTTGAAGCCAGACGTCAATGACAACGAAATCCAAAGTTCATATTGCAATGTTTATCGTAAGGATAGGTTAGTCTCCAGTGTTGGTGGCGAATTTACTACAGCAAGAAATTCGATAAAATTCCGAGTAGGAATTAATCTGGGTGAAACTGAGTATCAAAGAACGGCCAAAAATGATGGTCGAATACTTATATAGACCACCTGGGTCAGGATCAATGATTGTAGAGCACTTCAGACAGAGCTTGCAGAATATCATTAGTAATTTTCCTGATCATGCCGTTGTAATAGGGGAAGCATTCAATTTGCCGGGTATAGATGGGGAGTGTTATGTCACAAAAACTGGTGTCAGAGACAGGGAATCGTGTGGTATTGTTCTGGATGTCTTGGCCGAAAATTACCTTGAGCAGACAGTTAAAGAACCGACTCATAAGAGTAGCGTCTCTGACCTGGCAACAAACAGACCTGAACTTATCGAATCAGTTAACATAGATGAAGGGTCCTACAAGGAATATTATGAAAGGTAGGAAGATACATTTGCTCAGCAAGGGTGACAGGATACAAATTTCAGAATATCTCAGCAGTCAGAATCAAATATTCGGTGATGAAGACGACGATTTGTTGGAAAAAATTCAAATGTATCGTTCAATATGCCCTAGTCAAGAACGTTCCGAGTAAGGTTTTAAGGGATGGGAAAGATCTACCATGGTTTAATAGCCGTGTTCGAAAAGCGCTACGTAAACAAAGAGCACTTCATCTCAGATTCAAGAGAGGTAAACATCTAGCTGACAAATAAAAGCTGAACGAAGCGAAAATGAGCGTAAGGAGCGCAATGAGGGAAGCGTTAAATGATTTCGAAAGTAAGATGTTGTCAACCGACTTGAGTAAAATGTAAAATCAGTAAGTGGGTCAAAATCATCTGTTCATTCTCTCAGCGACCCACCGGCACCGAAACGGAAGACAACAGAGAGAAGGCCGAAATACTGAATTCGGTATTCCAATGTTGTTTCACCGCGGAAGATCTTAACACTGTCCCGCCTTTCCATCGTCGTGCGAACATCGAAATGGCAGATATTGTGATAACCGATCGCGAAAATGAAAAGCATCTACAATCGCTTAGTAGTGGAAAGGCTTCAGGACCAGATGTGATACCTATAAGATACTATAAAGATTATGAGAAAGAACTTGCTCCCCTTCTAGCAGAAAATTTATCGTAGATCGTTGAGCAACGAAAGGTTCCCAACGACTGAAAAAAAGCGCAGGTCATTCCCTTTGTTAAGAAAGGGCGTAAGAAAAACGGTTGAAATGACTCTAAACACTATGGGACTTAACATCTGAGGTCATCAGTTCCCTAGACTTAGAACTACTTAAACCTATCCAACATAAGGGCATCACACACATCCATGCCCGAGGCAGGATTCCAACCTGCGACCGTAGCAGCAGCACGGTTCTGGACTGGAGCGCGTAGAACCGCACGGTCTCCTTGGCCGGCGGGCGTAAGGCAGATCCACGCAATTATACACCTATATCTATGACGTCAATCTGTTGTAGAATTATGGAACATGTTTTATGCTCAACAATTACGACGTTCTTGGAAAACGAACATCGCCTCTATAAAAGCAACATGGATTCCGCAAACAGAGAGCCTGCGAAACTCAGTTCGCTCTGTTCCTCCATGAGATCCACAGTACAGTGGATAACGGCGCTCAGGTTGATGCCGTATTCCTTGATTTCAGTCAGGCATTTCACACCGTCCCGCATGGACGTTTAATGAAAAAAATGCGAGCTTACGGAGTATCGGAGCAGACCTGAGATTGGATTCAAAACTTTCTTGCAAATAGAACTCACCACGTCGATCTTAACAGAGCTAAATCGAGTACCACAGTGAAGTGTGATAGGACCCTTGATGTGTACAGTATATATAAATGATCTAGTAGAAAACGTCGGATGCTCTTTAAGGCTATTCGCAGAAGATTGTAAGAATTTACAGAATGACCTGCAGAGAACTGATGATTGGTGTGGGCTCTTGCAATTGCTCCTGAACATAAATAAATGTAACATATTGCGCACACACAGGAAAAGAAACCCACTACTGTACAGCTGAACTATTGATGACAAACAGTTGGAGACAGCGTCTGTCGTAAAATAACTGGGTGTAACTATCCATAGCGACCTTAATTCGAATGACCATATAAAACAGATAATGGGAAAAGCAGACACAAGACTCATATTCTTCGGAAGAATCTTAAAGAAACGTAACTCATCCACGAAAGAATTGGCTTACAAGGCTCTTGTTAGCCCGATTCTTGAGTATTGTTCATGTATCTGGGATACCTATCAGGTAGGACTGATAGAGGAGATAGAGAGGATCAAACGAAGAGCGGCGCGTTTCGTCACGGGATCGTTAGCTGGCGAGAGAGCGAACAGACGTTACAAGAGAGATTTTGTGCATCAAGGAGAGATTGGCTACTGAAATTTCGGGACAGCACTTTTCAGGAGGAGTCAGACAAAATATGACTTCATCCCACGTACATCTCGCGTATTGACCACGAGGAGACAATTCGAGAAATTGGAGCCAGTACAGAGGCTTACCGACAATCATTCTTCCCAAGCACTTTTCGCGAGTGGAACAGGATTGGAGAGATCAGATAGTGGTAGGTACCCTCCACCACACACCATTAGGTGCCTTGCAAAGTATGATGTAGATGTAGAGGTGCTTTAGAAGACTTAAAGTCAAATAAGGCTGAAGGGACAGATAACATTCCATCTAAATTTCTACAGCCATAGGTGAAGTGGCAACAAAACGATTATTCACGTTAGTGTGTAGAATGTATGAGATTGGATATCTACCATCTGACTTTCGGAAAAGCATCATCCACACAATTTGCAAGACTGCAAGAGCCGATTAGTGCGAGAATTATCGCACAATTAGCTTAACAGTTCATGCATCCAAGTAGCTGACAAGAATGACATACTGGAAAAGAAAACTATGCTTTGTTAGACGACAGGAAATTTGGCTTTAGAAAAAGTAAAGACACCAGAAAGACAGTTCTGAGATTTTGTTTCATAATGGAAGCAAATCTAAGGAAAGATCGACAAATTCTTAGGATATATCGACCTTGAAAAAGTATGCGACAATGTCAAATCGTTGTAAGATATTAGAAGTCCTGAGAAAAGTACTGGTATGCTATAGGGAAGATGAGTATGCACATGAGCTAAGAGTAAACAGTAAGAATGCGAGCCCAAGAACAAAGTTCACGAATTAAAAAGGATGTAAGATAGGAACGTATTCTTTCGCCGCTGCTGTTCAATCTATACGTCCAAGAAACAATGAGGGAAATAAAAAAAAGGTTCAGACAGGAATTAAAATTCAAGGTGAAGGGATATCAGTGTTAAGATTTGCTAAAAACACAGTTATCCTCAGCGAAAGTGAGGTAGAAATATACGATCTGCTGAATGGAATGAACAGTCTAATGAGTACGGAATACGGACTGAGAATAAATCGAAGGAAGGCGAAAGTAGTGAGAGGTGGCAAAAATGTGAACAGGGAGGAAATAAAAATCATAGCTGGTGACCAGGAAGTAGATGAAGTTAAGGAATCTGCTACCTAGGCAGCAAAATAACCTATGAGGGACGGAGCAAGGAGGACATAAGAAGCAGACTAAGATATGGCTTTCCTGGCCAAGAGAAGTCTACTAACATCG
The DNA here is from genome assembly GCF_023864345.2 of Schistocerca serialis cubense. Taxonomy (NCBI): domain Eukaryota; kingdom Metazoa; phylum Arthropoda; class Insecta; order Orthoptera; family Acrididae; genus Schistocerca; species Schistocerca serialis. The sequence goes on from NC_064638.1 coordinate 987,292,690, forward strand.
AACATAGTTCTCAGTTTGAGGAAGAAATTCCTGATAATGTACGAATGGAGCGCAGCATTGTATAATAGTGAGATATGGACTGTGTGGAAACCGGAACAGAAGAGAAGCATTTGAGATGTGGTGCTACAGAAGAATGTTGAAAATTACATGGCCTGATAAGGTAAGGAATGAGGAGGTTCTCCGCAGAATCAGCGAATCAGCCATTAACCTCAGTGGTAGAAGAGATAGCTGTAGAGGGTAAAAACTTTGCAGAAAAATCAGAGACTGGGATACATCCAGCAAATGACTGAGGGTGTTGCTGCTCTCAGCTGAAAACATTGGCACTGCAGAGAAATCCGTGCAGTCCGCATCAAATCAGTCAGCAGACAGAAGACTCATAAGACAATGGGGCGATAGATATAAATCTGAACTACTTGACTGGGTAATAATTTCCCTACAAAAGCTCGTAGAAACGGGAAAGTTGTTTTTATGATATCAGTAGCTCTGGGGGAATCCGAAGTACCGCCTGTTGTTGGCAAGTATATTATTGTTTCTGCGCATGACGTCCTTTGCCCGGTGTAATACCGCGCCTGCTCAGCCAGAGTAAGTTCGTTCGTAGCCTTTTCGGTCACGTTTTGTCAAATCTGAGAGTGTGCTGTTGGGACCGTGTGACATTAACAAGCAAATTAGTGAGTCGCTACCGGTCTTCAGCTGGCCGAAACATGCGGTTCTTGCGAAAACGTACTGGAAGACAGAGTCACTTGTTCCACATAATGGGCGTTCCGGAGAATATTCATCGTGTGGAAGATTCTACAGATTATATCGACTGTAAGGAAGTTGGAGACAACTGGTGCATAAGGAGCAATCAAATGAAACCCGGTCACTAGTGAGAAGTAAAGGTAACGATTGTATTAACTCAAAAATGTAGTGATGCACAGTACACATACTAAAAAATAGTCGCCAAAACTGTTGGCACCTTTATCCCATTGCGACACTAACCGATCGATTCCGTCCTTGAACAAGCTAGTAGGCTGCTGTCAGATTCAGGCTTGGACCCAATCGATGTCCGCGAATAGCTTGTATTAGAGGTCCGAACTCATGAAAGCCACACGATGAAAGGTCGGAACCGTACAGTGGATGTTCCAGCGTTTCACACCGAAAATACGGCACTGTCGTCTTCACCGCAATGACCGTGCATGGGCGGGCATTATCATGCAGCAGGGCAACGCCACTGGACAACATGCCTCGGTGTTTCGACTTGATAGCTCGTCTAAGGTTCTGCAAAGTGGCTTGATAACGTTGGGCATTGATGGTGGTTCCCCGGCATTGGGCCTATGTGGTAAAAAAAAAGTTTATTTGGGGGTGGTGAAGTCGCATGTTTCTACTGCGTGCTCTGACGCTGGCTTTTTGGTTTAGAATGGCGACACCATGTTTCGTCACCTGTGACAATATGCGATGGAAAGCCGTATTCCTCCTCATGATAAAGTTACAGATGACTCAAAGACAGGGCCTTTCAAGTATTGCGTTGTTCAGCGATCAGTTAGTGGGGAGACCCGGAGATCCGGATAGGGGACTACTCTGGAATCTTTGCCAATGGAAGATCATCCCGTCACTTTCTCGGTTACCGGCCACGCATGCTGAAGATACACATTAAGTGCATTTAATGCAATGGTTTCCATTGCCTTCTGCATTTGATCATATCTGACTCTTCCGCCTTTAATTGCTGTTTCCGACCCCAAGGGCAAGAGTGTGTCCTGAACATCTGTCCGATCCTCCGCCCTCTTTGGCTAGGCAGAACGACAGTGACATGCCGGAAGTCTTCGGTGAGGCGAGGTGGCGATGCTCAAACCCGGACCCGAAGACGTTTTGATTACTAATCAAAGACGCTGCCTCCTAAGCACGTGTGAAACTGCCGATTGTGACAGACGACAAATGAGTCAGTGATGTACATTTTTACACTGCATATGTTTCTCCATTTTTTTCTTTCTCGCTCGAACTCCTTCTTGCACTATTAGAGTTTAGTTCGCAGATTATGGTTTCTGTTTAGGAAGCTGGAATTCAGTATGTCTTACACCATAAAGTGGGAATATTTACTGAGTGAGTTGTTTGTAAAGCATGTGTTGCTAACTTCAAACCGACACCGTGACTTCTTTACGATGCTGTGGTTTACATTTTACACGACCCTGTTTTCTCACTTTTATTTATTAGTTCGAGCAATAATGCTGATTCACGTTAGCTGTAAATAAATATCAAAATTTGTCAATTGGCGAGTAGTTACATGCATAGGTAAATACCGAAAGATCTAACTATAGTTATTATACTGCTCATAGTCGCTTTATGTGTTGAATAACACAGTGTAAGAAGAAATAAAAACGTATTGCTAATTTATCTGATTTTATGGGCACATATTTACGAGAAGACTCATACTTAAAAAGTTCATCGTAATATGAATTCTGTAATGTAAAATATATAGAATTACTGGTTAGATGTAAGAGAGGACCTGACGGCCCGAATATTTCCGGGTTAAATAAATCAGTAATAAACACAATAAACAAATAATTTAATGTGGTGGTCTTCGAGAGTACTTCTATTTAGTCGCGAATGTATACACTTTTGAGCAGTTTGCACAATCACATGATTTATTGCCCCTAGATTACCTCTAGATACCCATCCTCCCACCTCCCCCCCCCCCCCATCATGGACCACTGGTGGTTTTGGTATGTATATGAATGTGTGTGTGTGTGTAAGGTTAAATGAATATAACATCAGTTTGTCTTAAATATTCCTGAGGTAAAATAGTCCCACATTTGGATCTTCGGGAATGGAACGTTCGATCCATTAACCGGAGAGGTACGTTAGAAGATTTAGTAAGGAAAGCGGCTAGACTGAAGTTAGGTACAGTGTGAATAAGCGAAGTATAGTGGCAGGAGGAACAGAACTTCTGGTCGGATGAGTACACGGTTATATATCTAAATTCAAGTTGTGGTAATGCAGGAGTAACGAAGCCAAAGAAGACACGAAGCCAGCACCCAATTCAGTAGTGCAAGTTTATAACCCAACTAGCTGCGCAGGTGATGGAGAAATTGGAGAAATTTATCATTAGATAAAATAAATTATTCTGGTAGCTAAGGGAAACGAAAATTTAATTGTGATTGGAGTCTGGAATTCGACAGAGGGAAAAGAAAGGGGTGAAAGAGTAGCATGTCAATACTGCCTGAGGGAAAGTAATGCTAGAGGAAGCCGCCTGAAGAATTTTGCACAGAGCATAATTTAATCGTAGCTGACACTTGTCTAATGAATTATGTAAGAAGACGGTGTGCGTGTATGAGACCTGGAGACGTCGAAAATTCTGATTTATTGTATAACGGTAAGATAGAGAATCCAGAATCAGAGTTTAAACTATCAGAAATTTTCACGAGCAGATGTACAACTAACATTTATTGGTTATGAACTGTAGATTGAAACTAAAGAAATCGCAGAAAGATGCGAAATAATTGAAAATAGGTGGCAAACAATTTGATAATACCAAAGGTTGCTAAGAATATCATCGTGAGCATCAGGGAATGATTGATTACAACAAGAGAAAGGAAAACAACAGAAGAAGAATGAGGAGCTTTGACAGATGAAATAGTGAAGGCAGTAAAGTGTCAAAATAGTAAAAGACCAAGCCCTAATAGAAATCCTTAGATACCAGAGGAGTTATTGAATTTAATTAATGAGAGGATAAAATATAAAAATTCAGCAAATAAAGGACGGGAAAGGGAGCACAAATATCCAAAAAAATGAGACTGAGAGGAAGTTCAAAACGGCTAAGCAGAAATGGCTACAGAACGTATGTAATGATGTGGAACCATATATCACTAGGGAAAAGATACATACCGCCTAAAGGAAAATTAAAGTGGCCTTTAGAGAAAAGAGGATTACCTGTATATTGAGGGGCTATACAAGGAAAATGAACGTGATGGAAAATTTTAAGAAAGTGAAGATGACGTGTATGAAGATGAGATGAGAGATATGATAATGCGAGAAGAATTTGAGGGAGCACTGATAGAACTAAGCCGAATCAAAGCTCTGGAGTAAAAGACACAACATTAAAACTACTTATATCCTAGGGAGAGCCAGCTGTTCTATCGGGGTGGAAGATATTTGCGACAGGAAAAATATCCTCAGAAATCAAGAACAATGAAGTAAATCCAAAGAAGGCAGATGGCGACAAGTGTAAATAATAGAGAACAATAATTTTAATTAGGTATGACTTCAAAATATAAATATGAATTCTTCACAGAAGGTATTCAATAAATCATGCCAATCAGCTGTATAAACTTTATTGCAATAAGTCTTGACCAGGCTTCACTATATGTAGTGGTATCTTCTTCAGAAACAGTAAGGCAACCTAAGTATGGTAAAATAAGAAGCCTACCTTAAGAGCTTGTAAATTATGTGACATTATTCCGTTTGAAGAAAGCAGCCCGAATGGTACTGAAACCTGCTCAATGTTTTTGCAATAACCTTTATGCAACTGATTTCCTGTGTACACCTTTTATCAAAAGTTTATATATAGCTTCTGCCGTCGACATATTTAAATATGTAACTTTACAGAAGAATGGAAAAACAGGTACATGACGGCCTCAGGGATGATCAGTCTGGATTTTGGCGAAATGTAGGAACATGCGAAGCAATGCTGGCCCTAGGGCTTCTTTTACAATATAGGTTTAGAAACACTGAAGCTTAGTGTACAGCATCTGCAGAGTTAGACAAAGGTTTTGGCAATAATGACTTGAAAACACTCTCTGAAATTCTGAAATTAACAACAGTAAAATACAGAAAGCAAATGGTGTTTGAAATTTGTACAGAGACCAGTTGTTTGAGCCAAGGGGCATGTAAGGGAAGCAGTGGTTGAGAAGGAAATAAGACAAAGCTTTAGCTTATTCCCAATGCTATTCACTCCTTGGAAGTACAAATCTCAGCACTTAGAAAATTGAAACTGTCACCAAAAGATTTAGAGAAGGAATGAAAGTTCAGGGATAAGAAATAACGACGCTGAGGGTTCCCGTCGACATTGTAATCCCGTCAGAGGCAGCAAACGAATTGGAAGAGCAGTAGGGTGGAAAGTGCAGTGCCTTAAGGATATGAGATGAACATAAACAAATGCCAAACAAGAGGAATGGAATGCAGTCATATTAAATCGGGCCTGATGAGGAAATTATATTGGAAAACACTGAAAGTAAAAGTGAGGAGTGTAGCTATTTGGGCAGTAAAATAACTGATCATAGTCGAAGTAGAGAGGATATAAAATGTAGACTGGCGATGGACAGAAAAGCGTTTCTGAAGAAGAGAAATTTCTTAACATCGGATAGGAAGTCTTTTCTGAAAGTATTTCTGTAGAGTGTGCACTTATCTGTAAGTGAAGCTTGGATTTTAAACATTTCAGACCCGAAGAGAATAGAAATATTTCAAACGTGATGCTACAAAAGAATGCTGAAGATCAGAAAGATAGATCATGTAACTAATGAGGAGGTACGGAATAGAGTTGGGTTGAAAAGAAATTCGTGGCACAACTTGACTAAAAGAAGAGATTGATTGGAAGGACACATTCTAAGACGTCAAGGAATCACCGGTTTTGGCTGAGCACTTAGAGTAAAAATTGTGGTTGGAGACCAAGGGATTAATACAGTACCAAGGTTCTACTGGATGTCGGTGGCATAGTTATTCCGAGATGAAGAGGCTTGTACAGAACAGAGATGCATAAAACCAGTCTTCGGAATGAAGACCACAACAGCGACAGTAGATTACACATCTCCCAGACCATAAAGCTTATTCTGAAGTAGTGACTATAGGAAGTAACATTACTATTACGACAATGGGAATGATTACGTGCAGTTAATACTTAAGCTTCCGTAGAGATGAACGAAGATGAGTGATTTATATATATAATTTACTTTTCAGTCCTACTTGCACAATTTTTACAGCATGCCTAGTTTCGATCTCCCTGAATAATCTTCTGAGCGATATAGTAGTGTCAGCGACCTGTCGTGTCTGTGTCGAAACTACACATCACAATACTGCAGTGTTCGGTGTTCAAAACCAGTTGGTTCCCCCATTACTAGTGGTGGAGGTAACCTGAGTTTAACCTACACGTTTAAATAATTTTAATGTAGACGACCTGTCCCAGTCCAGAGAGGCATATTCTACAGCATAAAAACACTGTGGCACTGGATGGAACGACTGTCGAAGGATGTGCGTCGCTTTCTGATCTTGACAGTTTACGCATAACATTGTTTCGTACTGAGATTTTTAGTTTGCTGTTCATATGAAGGTTCTGAATGTAAGAGGTCTTCCAAGCGCTACTCCGAGGTTTTTTGGGGCGTGACAACGCTGTAACCAGGTTCCAAACTATACTGTACATAGGGCATGAGCATTTCACGTCTGTATATGAACTGGACAGAGTTGTAATCGTCAGAGGTGTTTACTGAGCGTTTACAGTTCTCATCGACTTATGATGGACTGTCTAAAAACTCTCTGCAATGATATTCAAAACATTCGACGAGCAGAACGCTTTGCTTTCGACGTGATACTCGACCTCGCATTAGCCGACAAGGCTGTTGGGAACCGTCTTATCTCCGCCGGAGCCCCTATGTCGCTCCCTACTTCTTGTTCATTGACTTCTCGGTCGAGCGTGAAAATTGGATCAGGAACGTAGGCGACGCTGTACCACGTACCTGCTATGCGCGAAGTGGATCGGTCGGGTCATTCTAGGTGAATCGTATTCTATGATGATGAGTGTTTCAGAAAAAAAGAACACTGAACACAATGGTTCACAAAGATTACCCAACAATCACAGTGCATGTGATCTCATTACCTTCTAGCTACGGCCCTACATGATATGAAAAAAGTAAAAATTCATTAATTTGATTGGAGTGGATAAGATCCCATTGCGCGCAGCGATTGTTGAATACAGATAATTCACCGAAGAATAGTATTCTTTTGCGAAAGTCATCGTTTTATTAGAGCAGTACTCGTTTACGTCCATGTTAGACTCCTGTACGTTCTACATCAACCCGTATTGCTTATTACTTGACACTTTGCACTAATATCTCAATTTGTTATATGCACTGAAGATGACTAAGTAATAGTTGAAGTCTATAACTGATGAAATAAAACGACGAATTTGGCGATTGATAGGGGTTCTTTTCTCCACTGTAAATATGTTAATTCCTAAGCTGTAGATAAATTCTTACAAACTTACTCTCTACATATAGAAGAATACGCGAACCTCTAAGGTGCCATTTCTTCTGGGCAACATTAGTAGATTTCTATACCACCAAGTGTGACATAGGATCGATTTCAGCCGTAGATGGCTATTTTTAAAGATTTCCATGAGACATCGTCACAGGTATTCTATACCCTTTACTGTTGTTTCATTCCACTCACCCACTATGCAGAGGGGGGGGGGGTGATGTCAGCGATACAATACTCCGCTCTCCAGCAAAGTGAACTGAAAAATATAACAACAATGATGAAAAACGACTTTAGGGCTATTATTCTATTTTAAATTACAAATCAAGGACAGCTAGAAACGGAAATATATGCATTTTAAAAACAGATAGCAGAATACTTAAATCCTTCTGAGAAGAAAACATTTTCATTTAAAATCTGAAGGATCTGCACTGCGTGAGAAGTATTTTGAAAGGCCAGAATTTGTTCCATAGAGCTGAAGGGTGTGCGTAGAAAAGATAGGGGTCAGTTACAGACTGACAATTATTGAACTACATGAAAAAAACGCAAATTATTGACAGACTACGGCGTGCACACACTTTATTCAACATGTAAACGTCAGTACAGATGTTAGAATTTAGTTATGGCACGTTCTTTACACGTGCCATCATTGGGGATGATGTGTTGCAGACGAATGGAGAAAATCTGCCTGACCGCTGAAGCGTCGGAAGATCGATGATGCCGATGACCTTCTGAATGGCTGTTTTCAGCTCAGCAACGCTTTTAGAGTTATTGCTGTGCATCTTGTCCTTAATACAGCCTCGTCTAAAGAAGTCGCATGGGTTCAGATCCAGAGAATATGTTTGCCAATCGAGGCCCATGCCAGTGGCCTTTGGATACCCAAGAGAAGATTGCGCTCCCCAGAGTGCTCCTCCAGGACATCAGATATTCTCCTGCTTTGATGGGATCGAGCTCCATCCTGCATGAACCACATCTTGTAGAAATCAGGGTTACTTTGTACAATGGGAGTGAAATCATCTTCCAAAACCTTCATGTACTGTTTGGTAGTTATCTTGCCATCAAAGAATGTTGTTGTTGTGGTCTTCAGTCCTGAGACTGGTTTGATGCAGCTCTCCATGCTACTCTATCCTGTGCAAGCCTTTTCATCTCCCAGTACCTACTGCAACCTACAACCTTCTGAATCTGCTTAGTGTATTCATCTCGTGGTCTCCCTCTACGATTTTTACCCTCCACGCTGCCCTCCAATACTAAATTGGTGATCCCTTGATGCCTCAGAACATGCCCTACCAACCGATTCCTTCTTCTGGTCAAGTTGTGCCACAAACTTCTCTTCTCCCCAATCCTATTCAATACTTCCTCATTAGTTACATGATCTACCCATCTAATCTTCAGCATCCTTCTGTAGCACCACATTTCGAAAGCTTCTATTCTCTTCTTGTCTAAACTGTTTATCGTCCATGTTTCACTTCCATACATGGCTACACTCCATACGAATACTTTCAGAAATGACTTCCTGACACTTAAATCAATACTGGATGTTAACAAATTTCTCTTCTTCAGAAACGCTTTCCTTGCCATTGCCAGTCTACATTTTATATCCTCTCTACTTCGACCATCATCAGTTATTTTGCTCCCCAAATAGCAAAACTCCTTTACTACTTTAAGTGCCTCATTTCCTAATCTAATTCCCTCAGCATCACCCGACTTAATTAGACTACATTCCATTATCCTTGTTTTGCTTTTGTTGATGTTCATCTTATATCCTCCTTTCAAGACACTGTCCATTCCATTCAACTGCTCTTCCAAGTCCTTTGCTGTCTCTGACAGAATTACAATGTCATCGGCGAACCTCAAAGTTTTTATTTCTTCTCCATGGACGTTAATACCTACTCCGAATTTTTCTTTTGTTTCCTTTACTGCTTGCTCAATATACAGATTGAACAACATCGGGGAGAGGCTACAACCCTGTCTTACTCCCTTCCCAACCACTGCTTCCCTTTCATGTCCCTCGACTCTTATAACTGCCATCTGGTTTCTGTACAAATTGTAAATAGCCTTTCGCTCCCTGTATTTTACCCCTGCCACCTTTAGAATTTGAAAGAGAGTATTCCAGTCAACATTGTCAAAAGCTTTCTCTAAGTCTACAAATGCTAGAAACGTAGGTTTGCCTTTCCTTAATCTTTCTTCTAAGATAAGTCGTAAGGTCAGTATTGCCTCACGTGTTCCAGTGTTTCTACGGAATCCAAACTGATCTTCCCCGAGGTTGGCTTCTACTAGTTTTTCCATTCGTCTGTAAAGAATTCGTGTTAGTATTTTGCAGCTGTGACTTATTAAGCTGATAGTTCGGTAATTTTCACATCTGTCAACACCTGCTTTCTTTGGGATTGGAATTATTATATTCTTCTTGAAGTCTGGGGGTATTTCGCCTGTTTCATACATCTTGCTCACCAGATGGTAGAGTTTTGTCAGGACTGGCTCTCCCACGGCCGTCAGTAGTTCCAATGGAATATTGTCTACTCCGGGGGCCTTGTTTCGACTCAGGTCTTTCAGTGCTCTGTCAAACTCTTCACGCAGTATCGTATCTCCCATTTCATCTTCATCTACATCCTCTTCCATTTCCATAATATTGTCCTCAAGTACATCGCCCTTGTATAGACCCTCTATATACTCCTTCCACCTTTCTGCTTTCCCTTCTTTGCTTAGCACTGGGTTTCCATCTGAGCTCTTGATATTCATACAAGTCGTTCTCTTATCTCCAAAGGTCTCTTTAATTTTCCTGTAGGCGGTATCTATCTTACCCCTAGTGAGATAGGCCTCTACATCCTTACATTTGTCCTCTAGCCATCCCTGCTTAGCCATTTTGCACTTCCTGTCGATCTCATTTTTGAGACGTTTGTATTCCTTTTTGCCTGTTTCACTTACTGCATTTTTATATTTTCTCCTTTCATCAATTAAATTCAATATTTCTTCTGTTACCCAAGGATTTCTACTAGCCCTCGTCTTTTTACCTACTTGATCCTCTGCTGCCTTCACTACTTCATCCCTCAAAGCTACCCATTCTTCTTCTACTGTATTTATTTCCCCCATTCCTGTCAATTGCTCCCTTATGCTCTCCCTGAATCTCTGTACAACCTCTGGTTCTTTTAGTTTATCCAGGTCCCATCTCCTTAAATTCCCACCTTTTTGCAGTTTCTTCAGTTTTAATCTACAGGTCATAACCAATAGATTGTGGTCAGAGTCCACATCTGCCCCTGGAAATGTCTTACAATTTAAAACCTGGTTCCTAAATCTCTGTCTTACCATTATATAATCTATCTGATACCTTTTAGTATCTCCAGGGTTCTTCCATGTATACAACCTTCTTTCATGATTCTTAAACCAAGTGTTAGTATCGCATCAAAGAATATCGCACTGATTATTCCGTGACTGTACACTGCACACCTCACAGTCACCCGTTAAGGGTGAAGAGACTTTTCTATCACGACGTCCAGATTCTCAGTCCCCCAAGTGCGCCAATTTTGCTTATTGATGAAACCGTCCAAATGAAAGTGGGCTTTGTTGCTAAACCAAATCATGCATGTACATACTAATTCTCATCATTCCTTGCGGCCAACCGTACAGTTTAAACATCCTAACGCAAGCCGTTCGGAACGTGTGACGATTTCATTCGATATAATTCAATATGACAGGATTAGCAGATGGGACGGCAGTGTGTGTTTTGGAAAGAGCAGTACAAAGTTTCTTTTCTAAGGTCATTTATTGGCATAAGCTACACTATAGGGAATACCAAACCTCGTCCAATAATAATTAAATTTGTCTCGTACCGAAAAAGGGCAGAGATCTTTACCCAGAAGAAGAAGTTAGCAAGGACAGGGCTTACAATAAGGGAAGATCTGACACACGAACGGCTAAAGATTTTAAACAGTGCCATATCCCATTTCGGTCTTCAGAATGTGTGGACTCAGGATGGCAGAGTAATCATTAAGACAGCAGCAGGAAAGAAGACAGTCACAAACATGACAGAACTGTTACTCGAGCCAAAAGAGCAAACTTAACACCATTTGCAGTTGTAACAGCCCCAATACTCAGATATAGTCTTGTGATTTTATTAATTTTTTAACTATACCCATATTTGTACCTTAAACTAATTGTTTTTGTAACTGTATTAACTTTTCACTATTTATTTGTGTCTGTAGCTCTAACCATTACTTAATTTTAGTTACTGCTAATACTTTTTTCATTTTCTCAGTTTATTCTCTTCCGTTCTGAAATAGTTCAATTGCAATTATTAGTCTCTCCTTTAGTTCATTAATCACCCATCTCTTCGGTTTAAATTGTTCATAACAAAAGTCACTATCAGTATCACTTTAGCAAATTTCAATCTAATTGTAGCTTCCTACGATAATCACTACCAGTATCACTTTAGTAAATTTCAATTTAATTCTAGCTTCCTGCGATAATCTATTAATTATTAAGCTTACTTCTCTCTGCTGGCAGCATCGGCCTCTTAAATCACTTCCTTCTCCCTTATTTCCACCCTAAGCTGTTTCAAATACGCTAATTACATTTCTCCTCTTACGACAGAGGATACACAGTGACACACAGCCGTCACTATTTCGGTCATATTCTCCTTGCACCGAATACCACTAATCCATTTTCTATACTCCCGCAACCTCAGGAAATCTTTAGCAGTCGCCTTTCTTTCGGCACTCGCGGTGTCACAAACAGGGCGTGCAAAATCTCGGACATCCCTGTGTTATGTCACTTGGCGGAAGCAGCGGCCAGTGCCCCTCGCGGCAGGTAGTGCCTAACAAAGGGACAAACCAGTCTGCCACCCTTCTCCAGGTTGCTCAGCGGAACGCGTCAGAGCTTTTAGCAGCTCACTGCAACATCCAGTCTTTACCTGCGCATTACGAAGAACTTAGCCTCCTCTTCAACCAACTAAACTACCACGTAATCCTTTTATCCGAAACGTGGTTGAAACCACACATATCCTCTGCATCTTTTCATCTCCCAGGGTACACATTTCTTAGGGCAGACAGATCAAAAAAGCGAGGTGGCGGGGTCGGCGCGTATAAACGAACAGATCTCAAAGCGAAAGTCTTATGTACGTCAAATCCTGCTGAGAAAAAGAGGCTGAATTCATGTTCATTGAAATAAATATACAAAGTCGGAAATTCTTGACTGGCGTCGTGTACAAGCCGCCAAAAATAAGCTCAATGAGTTCCTTCCAGTCGGAATTACATTCACTTCAGTGTCAATACGAACATGTCATCGTAATGGGTGACTTGAACATAGACCTGCTAAGAGACACTCCCTCCGCAATAAACCTAAGAAGACTGTTTAGTTGCAATAGCATGAACATTCTTCCATTACAACCTACACACCATACGGCGCACAGTCATACTCTTATAGACGTAATCGCAACGAAACAGACTGACAAAGTAAGAGATGTTGGTCAAACATCGGCCCCTGGCCTCTCAGCACATGATGTAATATTCCTGGCCTACTCTGTGCAGCCCCCAAGGATCAAATCGCGTTACATAACTTGTAGGAACATGAAACGTATTGACCTTGACCCTCTAACAGCCGATTGCTCAGAAATCTCATGGCATCAAATAATCAGAAAACCCACAATCGACGGCAAAATTAATGAACTTGGTGATAAACTCACTGCCCTCTATGACAAACATGCACCTGTGCGCACAATCCGTGTAAGAAAATCTCCTGCTCCATGGCTGACAGCTGAATTACGTCAAATGATGACTAATAGGGATGCTGCCCACACGCGTTTCAAGGCAGATCCGAAACCCGAGCGTTTCGAAGAATATAGAAAGCTACGGAACAGAGTGAAACAATGCATTCGCAATGCTAAAATCAGGCACGCTCGCTCCCTTGTATGCAGCGATCTGACGCCCACGACTCTATCGAAGAATCTCCATAGCTTGGGGGTCGGAAAGGCAAAATCGGAAACTACTTTTCATGTGTCAGCTAACGAATTAAATGAATTCTTCTCTGCACCTCTGAATACCAGCACAGCTGATAATTACCGTCCACAAGAATCCGCATACAGGATAACTAACAACGATACCTTCCATCTAAAACATGTAACAACAAATACGGCTAGAAAAGCAATAATGAGCATCTCTTCTGATGCAATAGGCAACGACAGTATCGGTATAACCATGATTAAGAATGTTGCCGATATCTTAGTACCAGTCTTAACTGACATATTTAATTTTTCCCTCGTGAACGGAATATATCCCACTGCATGGAAAAGAAGACTAATTCGACCCATCCCTAAGATCGAAAACCCACAACTGCCTAGTGATTACCGACCAATTAGCATACTGCCTGCTGTTTCCAAAGCACTTGAATATATTGTTCATGACCAAATCACTGAACACTTGCATGAATTCAGCCTATATGACAAATTTCAATCCGGTTTCCGTAAACATCACAAATTTCAATCCGGTTTCCGTAAACATCACAGCACAAACACTGCTCTAATTAAAGTAACTGATGACCTGAAATATGCCATCGACAATCGAAAGGCAACTATATTGACGCTACTGGACTTCAGCAAAGCTTTTGACACTGTTAACTTTGACATATTGCTCAGAAAAATGCAACAGCTTAATTACTCTGATGTACAATGAGATGGTTTGAAAGCTACTTAAAAGACGGACAGCAATGTGTTGTCTGCGTAAATGAAAAATCTTCCTGGAAACATGTTTCCTCGGGAGTGCCACAAGGATCAGTCTTAGGACCACTTTTGTTTTCTTTATATGTCAACGATATTTCGTCGGTTCTGTCTTCCTGTAAATATCATTTCTATGCCGACGACCTCCAGCTCTACCTAAGCGTCAGACCTGAAGATGTAAACACTGCAATTGCTCAGATGAATGATGATCTGTCTTCAGTAGTGACGTGGGCGAACTGGGGCTTAAACTAAATGCAAAAAAGACGCAAGTAATCTTAATAGCCCATCAGAAATTAATAAGTTCAGATTTCCGCGAACGGCTACCTCCTATTCTGCTCGACGGTACTCCAATACCATATCAGAAAACAGTGAAGAACTTGGGTGTAACTTTGGATGAGCATCTCAACTGGGCGGAGAATACAGTCGCAGTGTGCCGAAAGACGTCTGCTTGTCTCTATGCTCTCAAAAAGTTTCGGAACATATTTCCACAGGACTTGAAACGCCAGCTCGTGCAAGCACTCGTTCTACCGAACCTCCACTATTGTGATGTGATTCAACAAGGCATGAGTAGTGAAAACAAAAGACGGCTAGAGCTAACCATGAATGCCTGTGTGCGTTACACCGGCAACATTCGCCGATATGATCATGTTAGTGCTTCATACTCCGAGCTAGGGTGGCTGCAGCCGGACAAATTGCGTGACTACCACACTCTATGTCTACTCCAACGACTCCTCGTCACGCAAGCACCTTGCTTCAGAGATTAAAAACCTGTCATGCCATCATAATCGAAACACGAGGTCACTCTTATTTGGTATCCTAACTGTGCCCACTCACAAAACAAAAACTTTTGCAAACTCCTTCTCAGTTGCCGCTGTCCGCCTCTGGAACAAACTGCCCCTTACCTTGCGCAAAATTCGATCTCCTGCTGCTTTTAAGAAGAAGTTGAAGCATTTCCTACTATCATCCTCACAAAGTTCTCCACAAAATTAATGTACAAGGACAATCCCCTCATCTGTCAAATAGCAAAGCTAACGTCTCCTACCTTGCTCCTGAGATGCCTTCCTCTTCATCTATCTCTATTAGCCACGCAATCTTCTTTTCCTTTATATTTCCTTAATTATGTTTCATCATGTCTCTATTCTTCTCCTCCCTTCACCATGAGTCTCCCTCATCCTGCTGCCAGCACTCCTATCTAAAATCTGGCTCTTCAATAATGTCTAATTATAACAGTACTTGTGACTTAAGAATATAAACTCTATATGTATGTATTTTTCCAGGTGTACCTTTCAAATTGTTTATTTCACTTTTTGTACTAGATGTAGTTTAACATGCCTAC
Organism: Schistocerca serialis cubense; assembly: GCF_023864345.2. Classification (NCBI taxonomy): domain Eukaryota; kingdom Metazoa; phylum Arthropoda; class Insecta; order Orthoptera; family Acrididae; genus Schistocerca; species Schistocerca serialis. The sequence goes on from NC_064638.1 coordinate 987,307,944, forward strand.
TAAAACATATGAATGTAAAATAAGTAGAATGCCTGGTTAGATGTAAGAGAGGGCCTGATGGCCCTAATCTTGCCAGGTTAAATAAATCAATAATTAATAAATAAATAAATAATTACATCGTCGGGCCCGGGGAGGTGAGGGTGAGCCAGAAGGTAAAGTATGGTGAAGGTTGATGTCTGCGGAAACTAAGTACACAGTGCCGCAGCACCGGGAGAAGCAGAAGATGTTCACTGCTACAGGGCGCGCGTCAGACCCACCGGAGAGCAAGAAACCAAGAGAGCGGGCCCGGCGATAGGCAGACGGGTATATTCGATGCACCACGCGGCTTCCTCCACCCTGATTGGTCGGGATCGAAAAAACCGTGTTGGCAGCATCGAACTTTCCAGAACATAGTCAGCTCAGTGATGCTTCTGCACAGCGTACCCTCGTCAGCACACGAGGGAGGCGCGTCGTCCAGGTGCCCTTCCTCAGTGCTGAATTCCTGCTGCTAGACCGTGGGGTGAAAGAATTTACAGACAGCCAAAACTGCAGGCTGGGACTTGGCCATAATGGAAAAATGAAGTTACCTCTGGGAGCTAATAAAAAAATTAAAATTTCCCTACTGACTGGCTCTTCCTTTACAAATAATTGTAGGAAACCTATGGAGATGAAGGTAGGGGCTAGGGTAGATACTGAGAATACAGAAAGGGGGAAAGACAATCAAGAGGAGTTTGGTGTGTGGGTAGTTGGTAGAAGGAATAAATTTCGGGGCCGATGTCATTGTCAGGGAGAGATACTTGGTTGACATTTCGTTGGGATAGGGTATGGAGTGAGTGTAGACGTAGGGACGTGGGATGAGTTTTTGAGGACGCCGTAGCGTACTAAGGTTGGTGATCAGAGGGGAAACAATGGGGCTATTGAAATATACTGTGCGAATAGCATAGGAGATGTGCGTGTGTTCGATGTGAGTGAGGGGGGTAACAGACATTTTTGCAGTTTGCGATTTGTAGTATAACCCTACTTTAATCTCAATGCGAACCAAACTGATGGTCCATGTAGGTTCAGTATGTCCAAAACAGCTTCATGATTTTAAAAATAAATGACATGCAATCAAAGATCGATAGAATAACACAATAAGCTAGATGTTTATTGTGAAAGCTGTAATAACTTCGTACAGGAGTGGCGAGGTAGTAGCTCCAAATGCTCCCATTATATGACGCTCTACGCTGCGCTGCGAGTATCAGCAGGCATAAAATAAGCTCGACCTTTGCAGGCAGTATTTGCAACCACATAGCCAGTTTTTCAAAATGATCTCCTTTCACAACAGAAATGTGACACAATGAGAAATGAAATTTGTCATCTGCCGTGACATCTCGTAGTGCCTCAGTCGTAAATGGATTCAGTTCAAAGATCGACCAGCTCTTTCATTATGTTGGAATAATTCAAGTCTCATTAGGAAGCGTCTTCCAAAAGTGCCCCACAAAAAGGAGTCACATGGAGTCAAATCGGATGTATATGGAGACCAGTCCACATCTGCTCCAGTTAATCTGGGACAATCCATCGCAATTACGATATTCGCAAAGCATACATCAAGAAAGCAAAACGCCTTTTGTATATGATGCGATTGGCCCTCATATTGGTAGAACCAATCGGTGCCTTGTCGAGTCGATCTGTATGGCAACAAGTTGTTCCTAAAGTGAAAAATAATGTTCACCTGTTACTGAGTCAGACTTGATAAAAGGCCGATAATGTCTCTTCCGTAAACCGCAGCAAAAATATTATCTTAGGCAAACTGCTGTGTTACAGAATTATGGGGATAGAATCTATTCAGGTGAAAGTGTACTTCATCTGTAAAGCAGATGCAGTCAACAACAAATTCTTCATTATGAATTACTGTTCGCATTCCCTTTGTGGCAAAGTGGGAACTGATATGACCTGATGACTTTGATTTTTTAAGGAAACGTTGGTAGACCGTTGATCAGAATTGTATGCGTGCTGAAATGCTGCAAACCAATTTCTGCCGCAGTTCTTGGGACGGATTTACTCAGATGATCCTGAGTAAGTCGACAAACTGTGGAGAATTTTTCGTGAGTGAATACAGTTGGCATGGTGTCAACATTTCTCACTAGCACGTTGCCTCTCAGTTCGAATTTTATGAACAGCTTCTGAGTAATTGCCACTTAGAGTTCTTTTGTAACATCAAATTGTACTTGAAAAAAGTTCCTCTGTGCCTTAATATAGCGTTTTACTCCGTGCCTTTTCAGAACCAGAAACATAAGTTGTTCACTGTATTTCCAACTCTTCCTTCAGTACCCCAATCCCATGTTGAGTTGCAACTGTGGAACTAATACCTCTAGGCATTGAACTATGATTTATAGGCACTACCTATTGTGATTAGATCGCCATCTACTAGAGGATTTTGTACCTACTACTTCGAAATATTTGTATAAAATTATTACAGTTTTCACAATAAACATCTTGTTCGTTGCATGCTGCTATCGGTCTTTGTTTGCAATTTATTTAATTTTACTTAAAAATTGTTGGGCTCCACAAGGTGCAAGTGGCAGAGTACAATCATACGAAAAAAATTCCCGCGAAATCTTTCTGTTGCTGCGACAAATAGTGGGAAGACTACGACGAATGGGTCCCATTCTTCAGCACTACAGCGCAAGGCTGCAGCGAGAAGTCCCTTTCCACTGGTGGCATCTCTGAAATAGGCCTGTGTGATATGCATGTGATGGCACATACTTAAAAATTATGTGGTTAATGTTATTATCACGTTATTACATGTAACACAAATAACAGTTGCTGAAGCTGCAAGACCTCTAATGATGTCAACGATAGTGATATCTTACTAGTTTTTTCAGTTCAGTGAACATTAGAAAGTATAAGTAGTTACCCTTCGGTCAGAAGTCAGAAACCAGAGAAACATTTTATTTTTTATATTATAAAATATTTAGTAGCACCAGACATTTGGATAAACAGTATCATGGAAGCCCTTTATTTTACAACAACAACGTGAGCACCTAGAACTGCGAACCTCTCAGATAATCATACTGAAGTAGACTCCCACTGCCAATCTCGTTTAGGGACGATAGATGTACAAATGAATGCAACGAGTGTTGTGCAATGTACGGCTACGTTTTTGCCGATCTGAGTAAGAATAACTCAAAGGAGAGTCAGTGGTACATAACTAGCTCTTTATTATTGTTGCAGTCTTCTGCTGGAAAACGTTTTATTTGCCAAGATCGCAAGGAACGATACAACGATCGTTTTATTTTCCTGCGACCTTTCATACAAAAAGTTTTCGAAAAGTAGACGGCAACGCCTTACTTAACCATCGCGTCCTGCACCAATGACTGTATCCGGTAGTTACAGCTCCTTATTCCCAGGAAGTAATGACCGCTGTGGAAAGAGGATCACAAACATATTACATATTTCCAGATATCCACAAGACTTTCGATATCGGTATTTATAAGCGAGTTCTAATCATATTGTGTGCGTATGGAGTATCGTATGAGTTGTGAAAAGGGATTCATCACTTCCCGTCGGAAGGATCACATTTCGTAGCAATTGACGGACAGCACCGAGAAAAACGGAAGTTGAACCTGGCCTTCCTCAAAGAAGTATTCCTAATCTACATAGATGATTTATGAGACAATCTCATCAGCCATCTTAGGTAGTTGTCAGATGATGCTGTAATTTACCGTCTAGTAAAGCGCTCAGAAGACCAAAATTAATAGCAAACTGATTTAGACAAAATATTGGTATAGTGCGAAAAGTGGCAACTGATCCTAAGTAATGAAATTTCGGTTACACAATGAATTACACAAGTCTGAAAGCTGGAAGTCAGTTAGATATCTGGGAACTAAAATTATGACCAACTTAATGGGGAAGTACCATATAGATAATGCTGTGGGAAAGGCTAATCAAAGACTGCGTTTTATTGCTAGAACAGACGCAACAAATCCATTGACGACACTGCTTTCACTACCCTTGTGTGTTCTAGAATACAGTACTGCTGTGTGGTATGGGATCCTTACCGAAAAGCACTGACAGAGGGCATCGAAAAAGTTCAAAGAAGGTCACCTCATTTTGTATTATCGCGACGTAGGGGAGAGAGTGTCAAGGATATGATACGCGAGCTGGAGTCGCAGTCATCAAAACAATCTCCTACCTTCTCCACCGAAGGCGAAAATATTTTGTTGACGTTCACCTATAAAAACCAGAAATGATCATCGTAATAAAGTAAGAAAAATCAGAGCTCACAAGGAAATATTTCAGTGTTTGTTTTTCCCGGGCGCTTTCGAGATTTGAACGACAGAGAAATAGTGTGAAAGTGGTTCATTAACCCCCTGCCAGGCGCAGAGGAGGTATGTAGATACAGTAGGATGAAACGCGATGTAAGTATGTGGCCTGTTCCTCTCGAATAGCATGCAAACTTAGTCTCCCAGCGTACTGAGTGCCATAAATATTATTACATAAATATCTTTATAACTCACAGGTTTTTGAAATTCTGTCTAGGACGCTTTCGTGTTCGTAACTTATGTCTGTGCTGTAGTGCGTTAAGCTAGCCCGGCAACTGAGGCTGTAGAAAGAAACTAGACTGTGCAATTTTTAGAGTCTGGAGCAGCGGCCTCGACAGGCTCGCTACTCTTCCGGTTGGCAGCAGACAGCATACGGCCCCGCAGGGAACGACGTGGCACGAAACGGCACTGTGCGGTTCTGACGCCGCATGTCCGACAGGGAAACCTACTCTCCAGGCGCACACTCGCTGCACTTGCACCAGAAAAGGGTGACTGCAGGAGCGCTCCGCCGTCTGCATGTAAATGCGTTTGTGGCAGCACTGTCTCCACCATTCCGTATCTCTGTTGTCGGTGGACCTACTATGAACCAGAGATTTTAATTTATGTGTTTCTACTAGCATTTCTTGTGTTATTGAAATAATTTTCAAATTCATCTTTCATCGTTTCGCAGATACAGAATATTTATATCCTACCTCAACAATGTTTCAAATATATTAGATATGTAGAAATGTAGAGAATTTTGACCTCGTTCGGGGAATACACATTCCATTTCTAATTGTATTTTTTCCGGCTTTTTTGAGGTACAGAAAAACAATTCACGGTAGTTCCACGATAATCAGTGATTTCACTGACAACGAATAGGCTTCCCCTGAAACCTAAAACCAAAAGAATTTCAAAAACTCTATAATACAATTCGTGTTGTGTGTCATAGAACTATTCCAGCACAAGGTACTGGTGAACACTGATGCATTAGACTTCCGCACGTAGTTTCACTTACATACTAGTGCAGAAGTTCTCTTCTTTACACCAATCTTTCTGTAATGTTTCAATTATATCCATCGTCGAGTTGCCTCCTATCAAAATTCCTAACACCTTTGGGTGGTGAAGATGGTTACCCAACTGAGAATAATTTACAGGTATTTCCATTACATGTACTCGTATTAGCCTCACGAGCATAGTAACAAATGGTTCAACTGGCTCTGAGCACTATGGGACTTAACATCTGAGGGCACCAGTCCCCCACAATCATGCCCGAGGCAGATATTCGAACCCGCGGCCGTAGCCGTCGCGCGGTGGAAGACTGAAGCGCCTAAAACCGCTCGGCCACAAGGGCCGGCGAGCAAGGAAACAACTCGCTATCATTCTCGTAATATGCCATACGAAAATATGAGAGACAAATTTGGAAGATTTGCTCAACACGCTGTGCCGTGCATGGCGACATGCTTTATTACCTCTCTGATGGGTCGTCTGACAATCCCCGCAGACGCTCCCGCCAATTGGCAGTGGTGTGGTTTGGCACGCCGATATAGAGGCAGACTCGAGCTGTTTGAGAGGAAGTTGTGGTTCTGTGGGAAAAGGAGAATGTTTCCTTGGCGTCCAAGATTTATGTGGAAGTTTTTATTTTGTACCGTCGCTGAACATAGCGGAATTACAGCAGCCATGACTGAGGGCAGTATGTCTTGTTACTGTAGGTTTCATTTAGAAAGGACTAAACACTCAACCATGGGAAGGAAGGTGCCTTAGCTAACTGAATTAAATTAATGATGAGCAGTCTTCTCGGTGAACTTCACATGTTTTTGTGGATTGTAACTCACAAGCCTGGTTACCTTGTGCCTAATTGTGGGATAGTGATTGGATTGTTAGCTGTAGCTTTGCATCTTGCCTTATTACAGGCATCGATAGATGTCATTTATTGTTCTATTAAGAGGAATTGGCAAGTGGCCGAAAATTTAGGTGTTTTGGTGTGTGATCAACTTTTATGCTTGAATCATGTTACCTGCCTTCTTCTTAGTGAACTTCTGCATGGATTCATTAAGCCGTTTGCCAACAAATGTTATGTGTTGTTGGACGTACGTTACCTAACCGAAAATTGTTTATATCAGGCTGTCAATAAACTCATTCATTCCCGTTGTGTAAAGGAAAGTGTAATTAAATGAGCGCTTTTATTTGTGACAGCATCCTTATCAGCTCCCACCAGACCACCGAAGTTTCGCGGTGTAGGTCTAGACTTCGATGGCGACCGTCTGGGCCTGCCGAGCGCTGTTGGCAGGAGGGATGCATTCAGCCCTTGTGGGGCCAATTGAGGAGCAAATGGACTATCAGTTAATTGTTACAATTATTATTTGTTTAAAATAAGAAAATTTGTTCTGTGTGTCTATTATTATTCCTGACGTATCGACTTCCAGCTGTTAATGTGTTCTGTTAGTACGAATTATTTTATGTAAGTCTACAGGCTTTCGTGGCAGTTATGACTGAAGTTAAAATCATCTGGGTTGTTAGGTCGTGTCATGTTTTCTCTAAAATAATCAACGTTTCCCCCTCTGCTGGGATCGTCTTCAGGATCTTTCGGTGTCCCATACTGCTAGAACACTGTCAGAGACAAGTATCGCGTTTTCTTGTAGAGGGTATTCCCGCGTTTGTGCTGGAGAAATGGGAGTACTGGTTAGAATTCTTGTGGCTACCATTTGTAGGCCATCGCCATAGGCTAATATTCCAGCTCTGATGCAGAAGAAGGGGCTTTATTGACTAAATAGCACAAACGCGGGAAACACCGCCTTATAACAGAACGCGACACTGGTCTCTGACAGTGTTCTAGCAGTGTGGGACACCGAAAGAGGAGAAGATCCCAGCAGAGGAGTCGAAACGTCGATACTTTTAGAGGGAGCATGATGCTGCCTAACAACCTAGAAGATTTTAACTTTAGGAATTATTTTGTTTAACGGTGGGTTCGCACTGTTAATGATGGCTACTGTTGATTTAAACTGAGATGTCTTTACTGAACTGCCTTTCGTTTATTCGCCTTAGCTAAACATGAGTTAGGACCATTTCTATCTTTGGGTCATGAAGCGTAAGTGTTATTTTCTTCTGTTGCTGCTTCGTAAGATTTCTGTAGTTCATTTTGGTGCTGTACTACTTCTTTGCGTGTTCTCTTAGGCGATGCGTAATGGCCTCTCACAATGTCATTGTCGCCTGTGACAGCTTTCTCGTGCAAATGCTCCTGTTGGAGGCCAAATAATATGGCGGACCTATTAGGATTAATACCACTATTTAATATTTTGCCTTTTTAAATATTTTTTGTGTATGTGAGGGTGGGGGGACTAGAGACTGGTCTTATTAGTTCCTTTGTTAACTATATCTCAGCTTTTGTAAAAGAAAAATTGTGTCACTCTTTATTTTAAAGGTTTGGTTTTGTCGTTTCCTGTTTCTTGACTATTTTTAAAAATTTATGTGGTCAATTATTTAAAGATTTAGCCCACCGTTAACTGTCTGCTTTAAAATGTAATATTTTAAAAACGTATCATTCACTTCAAAATTTTATGTTGACCAACTCTTACCGGAAAGTACTCTCACAAATTTCAAAAGTAAACCTGTCTATGATGCACAACACCTTCTTGTAACGCCCTCGGACGGACCAAACGATTGCGTAACATAACGCAGCGCTCTTGGTTGGAACTTCCTTATCTGTTCTACAGTCCTACCCGGTAGGGGACTCACAATGATGAACAGTACTCAACTATCGTCGAACAAGCGCTTTATAAGCCACTTCATTCATGATGGATGATCTACCTTTTATTAATATTCTTCGTGTGAATTTCAACCTGGTATCTGCTTTTCGTACTATTTCTTTTATGTAGTCACTCCATTTAAGTTCACTTTGATAGTACTCTTAGATATTTTACGATTTTCTATCGTGTTCAAGAGCATACCGAAACGAAAAATGAAAGAGGTTCGATTCGCCATGATATACTAGTGTCTCAATTTTATGGAGGCAGAAGCCGTGCATAACACTGTAGAGGGTATGCGACTGGTGCACCGATGCCTCATATTGCTCGTCAGTAATTGAGTACAGCTGATCCTAAGTGCTTTTGTTGTAATCAGGGAGAACGCAACTGTCCAGTAGCTAAAGTAAGAGAGGAGGCGACGGAGGGTGGGGGTGGGGGGGTTTGGGGGGGGGGGGAGGGACGGAGTTCACGCCTTGGTTAAACACTGCACTAAAGTCAATGACTGCTTCTGCTCATACCTACCGTTCGTGGGTGTTACCTTAAATGACGAACCAGTGGACGCTCTGTTGGACTCTGGGAGTAATATTTCCTTAATCGATTCTGGATGTTATGGGAAGCTAAGTAGAGTTTGCAAGTTTGTGGTGTTACGTCGGTCACTCACGGCATGGAGAACTGTTAATTGGAGGCCGCAGCTAGTAATAGGTCTGGTGACTAAGGTATCTTAAACTGAAAGAGTTATCGTGGGCAAGTGAGTTGACAGTAGTGAAAGGATTAAGCACTGATGAACTATTAGGGTGTCATTTACTTGAAAAGACTGTATGTATATCAAATTATGTTGAAATAGTGATTTCATCGAACCCTGTAATGCAGTTGTCCATTGAAATTGATAGCTGTTTATGTCACCTCTTTGGCGTTTTTGATCGACCCTAAGGCTGCAAATGCAAACAATCCACTCCAGTGGGTAGTTCCTACTGTTTCTGTACCCTGAGCACACTTGCAGCCTTAGGAGTGATAAAAAACGTCAAAAAAGCAACATTAAGAGATGTCCACCAGTGGACAACTGCACCACACGATTAAGTTTAAACCTGGAGAGAGTTTATATTTGTGCCAACATCAGTGTTGTTGTGAAGTGTGCACTTATAAGGTTAAGGAGTCACATTTCGATATTTCTGATTTAGACTAAACGCAAAGTCGGACACTGTTAGTGGTTTTATCCCAATAAACTGAGGTATCAATCGGCCAGTTGGGACTAACCAATAGATCTGAGTACAAGTTTCAGTTAACAGATCAGATTGCCGCCGCCTGCCTGCACATCGTTTATCACCTCACAAGGTGAAGAAGATGCGTAAGATCGTTGATCAGCTGTTAGCTGATGTTCTTGGTGTTAGGGGTTACGGCCAGTCGTCAGTTACCAGGTTCTCTATCAGAAGGTGGTTCAGAGCTCTACTGTTGACAGACATCCACAATTGCTTCAGATGGTTCTCGGTGGCCCAATATTTCACTGTTCTTGTACTCAGTCACACCTTTCATCGAGTTCCTTTGCCGGAAGAGTTACCTCTCAGTCAGCTTGGAACTTGTTCGTGTACAATCGTCTCCCATTTGGTCTGATTACTGCGGTAGTGGTACTGTTCGGCTGGTAGATTCAGTGATGGGAGACATTAAATTTAGCTCTGTAAGTATCTAGATGACGTTGTGATCTATAGTATGAATCCTGAGGAGCTTTTAATCCACTTAGACTATGTGTTTTATCGCCTTCGCTATGCTGCGCTGACCATCAGGCGCCCTAATATTAATTTAGATCATAGGGAAATTTCTCTCCGAGGGCACATATTGTCAGCGTATGGAATCGAGGTTGATCATGAGTGCATATAAATCAATCACGTCATTCCACAGCATAGCAATAAAAATCACATGGCCAGATTTATTGGCATGCCAAACATCTTCAGAAATTTCATTGTCAATTTCGTTCCTCTTGCAGCTCCCCTTAACCTACTACGACGTATAGGTGAGAAATTCCATTGGGGTGATACCCAGGAGGCATCTTTTAGTGCGTTATAAGTGGCCTGGCTGGTTCACAAGTGCTAGTGATATCAGATATCGAGAAAGATATTTTTTATTTGCGGGAGGGGAGGGCGGGTGTGACCGGGCCCCCGTTAACTATAGCTCAGCTTTAGAAACAGAAATTGTGTCACTGTTTATTGTATAGGGCTAATTTCAATATTTGCCATTTTTCCTGTTTTTAAAGTTTTGTATGGCCAGTTATTTAGAGAGTTATTCCACCAATAACCGTTTCCGGTCTACTTTAAAATTTAATGTGGTGGGTTACTTAAAAAAGGATAATTTGATTCACTTCAAAGTTTTATGTGATCAGTTAACAATGTGCCTGTTGCGTATGTCTTGCAAAGTCTAAGGTGCCGAGGTATTCGTTGATAATACTGGATTGTAATTTGATAAAAGTTTCTACAAAATTTTGATATTAATGCTTTGTGTTAAGTTGATTTTTTGTTTTTGTAAATAAGATTCTTAAGTGTAATCACGAATGCACTGGCCCAGCAACTCAGCACTCCCCCCACCGCTCCCTGCGGCTTGACGTATAGCAGTGTGTTTCTGCATGTGATTCCACACGGAAATTACTTCTCATGTGCATGCTGAACATCATCCCCCTAGTTTGATCATACAATTCTTAACGTTCAGATAGGTAGTCGCATTGCTCACTAATTTGTTAAACCAAAAGAAATTTTTTTACTGGTTATATGCTGCAAGTATAAATACACGTATATAATTATTGACAGTCTATCCTGTTGCTATTTTAAAATTATTCGTTTTATTTTGAAGAATTGGTGCTCTTTATATAGGGAAAGAAATATTTTTCCCTAAGTTTTCTCCAGTTTCGAGGGAAACCCACCGTTTCTTTTCATTCCACGTGCCAGACGTGTCTTCGTCAGCTTTGAAAAGCACTTTAAAACAATACCTTACGATTACATGTAGAGTGTAAAATCATTCCTAATAGTTCTGTGAATGCGAACTATGAGGGCGAGAGTTTTAGGGCTCATATTAAAATGAAAATTCTGTCACTGAAACGGTTAAAACGTTAAAATGTATGCTTGAATAAAAGAGAAAAAATTACTTAAATTTTACTTTGTTCAGGTACACACGCACTTACACACTCTCACAAACATATACACAGTATAAATTGTTCTCACACAAGCTGCTAAAAAGGTTCGTTAAAATAGAGTGAGGTCATTAGGCTAAAGGGACTCAAAACAGTCTGAAACAGCGTGCAGTTGCGTAGTTATTTTCGTTTCTGCCCTAGTGTGGACATGTAAAATGCATTGAGATAAATGAAAATTATCTATACAGTGGTTTTTACGTCATAGCCGTTACAGCCTGGAGGTTCATCTCACTTGAGTACGAAACAACGTGTTAGTGGATCGTGGAAGAATATTACCTCATCACTCCCAAACTACCAGCTTGAGTTCGCTACGTTCGGATGCCTGGCTTCACAAACCGCAACTTACTGTCCCTCATGGCCAGCTGTTGCTCTTCCCACAGCAACATCGACGAAACCAACAGCGAGAGGGCACTTTTTAAAGGAGTGGCACATTAAGTCATGTTGTGTTCCCGGTGCATCTCCTTATCTACTACTGCCTTTTCACCGCTTTCCATTATGTCACACTTTCACACGGAAGAATGATACTTGCTCCCCTTGATATTGAAATAGGAGCACTGTGTCATCTTTTACCTGGTTAATTTTCTCTGGTCTGCCTATTTTATTTCCTGCAATTCTTGTAGAGCAATAAGGGAATCGAAGTGGCTCAGATGTACAGTATATCCATACATGTTACAAAATTGAGTGTAAGTGTGTGTGTGTGTGTGTGTGTGTGTGTGTGTGTGTGTGTGTGTGTGTGTGTGTGTGTGTGTGTTTTTCACCACTAGACCACTAGACCAATTTCAGGCAAACATGGTACACAATCGCTTACTGTTACGCAACAATACCTGTGGAGGTAAGAACCAAGTACCCGTCATAATTGAGGAGATATGACGTCACAGACAATGAGTTGCGAGAAAAACTGCTACATCATGCACGACGTTTAAATTTATTTCTTCTGTACTACTGACTCTATTCGGAATAAATTTCGCAATCTGTATGACACTAAATACACCTCCATCTTGCCGTGGTACCACACATACTTCAGTAGATGTGGCATCATAAACACTGAAAAGCGCGAAAAACTCTGGCATTGTGTCTGACAGTTTTAAATTTATTATTTCACTATAATTAACTCTATTAGCAATATATTTCGCAGACAGTATCCACATATGCCTCTGAATGTAATTGAGCAACGACACATAATTCGATACATATTAAAAATATACCATTGTACGACATATAGTTCAAGAGGTACGTCGTGATAAACACTGAGATGCGTAAAAAAATGCCACATCATGCAAAATGTTCTAATACATTTATTCTTTACTGGTAAGACACTCCTACGACCAAGTCAACTTAGGAATCCCCTGGCACCTGGCAGCGCTTTTGACAGACTTCAACTGCGAAGCACAAACGGCTTTGGGCGAACCAATAGCCATCTATAGAGCCCTCAAAAGGCGTCTCCATAGAGACGTATACAATATCGCCTTGTAGACACTTGAAGCAGTTGTACATTTGTAGTTGATGCATATTTCTTTGTACGACTGTTTCATAATTTCAAAAGTGTTTTACGAATACATGAAAATGAAATTTTTGCTACATTAAAATACACTTCATATTTTGTTTCCGTTTCTGATAAAAAATTGGCAAAACGAATAGCAATCATTTCATGATTTAATAAAATAATAATCCATATATACTATAATCATGATAAATTTAATTGTAATCTTATTAAGAGGAAGCGCAAACTGACTGATGTTGAGGATCCTGACTAGGAAGCAGAATGCCGCTGTGAGATGTAATAGCAACGAATTTAGCAATAATTAACCATTATTTCCTCATTAAAAGTAAGACACGCATACAAATGTTAAGCTAAAACACAGTTCTTGGAATGCTGGTGCTTGAATCTCGGTACATGGTACACTATACAACGTAATAACTCAACCGACGCGTATGGGGGCAAGTCTCCTAAATTACTGGTTACAATTGATCAAGATCACACGCACCACGTTCACACTGGTCACCCACACAACAAAAGATAGAATTCAGAACAATGCTTTCATACTCCACATGTACACTGAGTCAGAGCGTGACTGGCTTTCACGGTCAATTTCAGAGAACAAGGCCCACTTACAAAATTCCACACAACTCAGTAATTTTCAAAATAAATTTACCCATCTTGAGCGCATCTACTTCGCGATGAGACTGAGGATACAATTCGAATACTAGAGGTATTTACGTAGATTTGAAGCCTCACGGTTTGCAAAGCAACGCACGTGGTGCAGCAGAGTATGAGCTACTAAGTCCATGGGTAAGAAGCACAAACTGAACGGCAAATTAAATAAAATGTAACATAACCATTCCACAAATCACACAACACATGATACACCGAACTAACAAATTGTACATCCCGTGGCTGCACAACTCGTCCACCCAAGTTGCAATTGCATAAAAGATGTCATCGAATAAACTGTATACTAATGAAATTACCATCTTTCCCAGACTGAAGTGGCTGGACTGCCATGATTATCAGCGCAATACACCAGAGTGACTATAGGAAACTGAAAAAAAGCTATCTCTTACATGTTTCAACGTAGCGTCTAGAGATACTGCCTCCATACTCACTGGCGTCCTGGGGAAGGGTAGAAGAAACTTTCCCCGTCGCTGTGTCTACACAGAAACCAACGGATCAGATAGCGTAAGCCGTTTCTAGATGTAACAGCATCACATTGGATATTGACCAATGGTTACTATACCTCTCTGACCCAACGAAGCGGTGTTCAAAGCTCTACACAAAGGTTAGCTAAACAGTCCTTAACATTCAAGGAAACCTCCCGGAAACTAAGACAAACTATACATTCATTCCAGCAGACGACAGTGGGGACAGGAAAGATACAACGTGACTACATGACAATAACAGATTACTCAGATACATATAGAACACAATTATGAATTTGAAACTGGAAAAGACATTCTCCTTTGGCATCGAAATGCCACTTAGAAATGCCGCTGTAGTATCATACTTTCTCTCGTCCATCTTTCTCTCCAGGCATAGTCATATCAAACATTTGGGTCACTAAGAATTATAGCAACACCGGAGGTTAATTTCTAAGCTCAGTGGAACAGCTCACATGGAAATGTGTCATAATCTGGAGGAAGAAAAAGAGCAGGTCCTTGTCGTGGAATGGCATTTCCAATCATTTTTTATCACGAAACTTTTGCACAGTTTAAGGGTAAGACAAACATGTGTCAACCGGAAACCAATTTTTGTGTCAAGCATTCCAGTATGAAGCTTGCGATAAAGAAAATACGCCGAATTAAGACAACTGAGTGCAAAAGAGAGATTTTGAGTTAACTCATGAGGATGATTTTTCATAGAGCTCTTAATGCTTGCGAGAAATCAGACTAATCAATTATATAAAATGACAAGATAAAGTCACTAAGGGCATAAAAAACCAAGCATAGTCTACAAACAATTCAAAGCAAATAACAATGTACAAAATCATCATAAGAAGAAAATATCGAGAAGATTGCAAGTTACTGAGAAATTAATATAGAAAATTTACGAGATGAAATGTCATGAAAAACAACAGATAAAACAAGGACAACCACTATATCATAACATGTGTATATGTAGGATATGAAGTACAGCTTCCATCGAATTCCGGGAAAGATGTATATTGAAGTCCCTTCCTTGAACCAGGCCAGAACATTAACTCGTTTAAACTGAGATGTATCAAAACGGGGCGTCTAGTTATTGGTTAACAGTGCTAAAAATGTGGTCACGTGAATTAGTTAAATAGTCCGAAGTTTATGTGAAACATTAAACAACCGAATCAATGATAATCTTTGACCGCCAAGCAAATATAATTTTTTAAGGAGATTGGAGTATGAGCATTCCACCTCAGTTAATCATGTAGTTCCAATGAATAATATAAAATTATTGCATCAGAAAATTTTGTCTCACTGACGGAAAACACACGATATTCGCTCTATATTTTCAGGTCTTTGGAACACAGGTCACACGCACAAACACTGGTGGGGTTGGGGTATGTGGGTGGACTTCCATGTGGGATATTTGAGGGATGGTGGGAGGACTTTATGTGCAGTTGTCAGCGACTGTCGACTGTTCATAGCGGATGTCGACCGTTCATCTGCAGCGAAGTCACCTCCTTGCCCCTGAGGTTTCTCCTCCGACTGGATGTGGCTCATGGCGACTCTGTGTCGAATTGCGTGCGCGGCCACACCACAGGAGTGAGTGGCACGTGCAGATACGGCAGATGGGTACCACCACAAGGACCGGATGGCAGCAACTCAAGTGTCACGTAGCCTGCAATCGACCGGTTCGTTACAAGTGTAAGGACACGCCCTGATCATACCTCGTCGTAGTTTGCCGTTGTCAGTGACTGGGGTACTGATAGCCATTGCTGTTTGTATACGGCCCTGGGGGAGAGAATTATTCAACTGCTACCATGGGTGCAGGTCCCACATAACCACAATGCCCGACTCCAGCTGAGAATCAGACACGCTTCTTGACAGTGGTGCAGTGATTGGTTATAACAGGAGGGTCTTAATGAGTTGCAGTCTCCTCATCTGCAGGTCGTCCGTACGGCTTGTCCGCAAATGTCTTGTCGAGGAGCTCCTCGCACCGCCGATAGAGGGCTGCTCTCGTTATCACCTTTGCTGATCTGCGGCCGGGCCAGGCACCGAAAGACAAAAAGTCAGGAGGGGTTGGGGCTGACGGCGGGCATCTTGCAGATGGCCGGCATTCCCCATCTGTTTTGCCGTTAATGACACTCGCCACTGCTGCTGAACCGCGCTAGACCGTGGCGGTTGCATTTTCGACGACTACTGAACCCTCCCACGTGACTTACAAGGTGGTTTCGAACCAAAGCCAACCTTAACTCTACCGTAAATTAGAATGAGAAGGAATGATTTGCCCCAAAGATTCTGAAATAATGGCTTTACAAAATTAAAGAAAAAAGTTTTCAAATTAAATGTGTGTCACTCAGGCCGCGAAATTGAAGGACACCAAAGATTTTATACAATACGTTCTTCGTACAGTTTTAAAATTTTATGCATCAGTAATGTTTGAAATTTAATGACTACAAAAAAATTTTTTACGAACTTAACCGTGAACATGGAGGCAACTCCCTAAGAATAGTCACATAGTAAAAATTGGGATTCGCAACGTTGCCTATAGATTCACGCATCATAGTACACATTCTTTCACAGCGACAGTGATGTGTCAAACTATACACAGAATCCTCACCTCCTGTGGCGTCACAATTACCCAAACAAGTGACTCACTAAGGTAACTGACTACCCTTTGTACCATTTTCAATTATTACAACCGCATAAATACATATTACTATTTATAACACAAAAGAAAACAGATCTATCACCACAGACATGTATCATGACTTAAGATACAACACAGACAGTTCTGTCACTATAAAAACATAAATTTCATCTATACTCCTCTGTAGCTAATTATGTTCTTCACGTTACTTCTCGTCTCCTGATTTTATACATAGACTTATCTAGTCATCACGTACTTGTCCACAAAATGCACTGATTGTTTATAACTTATCACTAATAGAACATTAGACATGAAACGAAACATACATATTACCTGTTTCCACATACTGATTACAGCTTAATGTCGCTCTCTCGTTCACTCCATGGGTGGCTTGACATTGGAGATATAATGTAATCCCCGTGATATGCGCGATCGGAGAGTCTGAACTTCCACGTTGTTGGAGTGAGGAATGCGGAATATTCGGTACAGACCACTGATAACACTAAAGAACTTTTTGCAGACTCCTTTTCGCTTGTTAGACAGTTTATGATAACGAATTAGGACATTGTGACACACATGAAACTCAGACTTCCTTACTTTCTTTTGATAGGTCTTCTGCCTTACTTCGGCTGCACCTTTAATATTATTCAACAGCACTTCTATGATAATCTGGTATCGGAGTCTTATCTCTGTTGGCGGGGCACAGTCGCTGTCATCCTACTGTGTGGCTCCTCATATTTCAGTACCAAGACAGGAGGTAACATATCAGACAAATTTAGCAGCTCATTCAGGATGTCTTGGAACGACTCGAAATACACATCCAACGGGCTATGTTTTCGATGGCAGTACAATCTACATTACCTACCCAGGTCTCTCATTATGCGTGCTGCAGGATTTGAAGATGGGTGGAACAATGAGATGAAGGTCGGTTTTATCCCGCTCCTTCTAAGCGTCTGTAACCAATGTTGTGATCGGAATTGCGGCCCATTACCGTAAACAACTCGCTTCTGCCGACCGACCTCACGCAAGAAGTTACTGGCGAATGCCGCAGCAACAGTTTTCCCTGTGGCCCTCCGCAATGGAACGAGACATAGAAACTTTGCCACAAAAATATGTGACTAACCTGACTTAGTACGCATTATTGGCGCGAATAGGTAAACAGCAGGGAGGTCTCGCAATTTATTCGGAATCTTTGGATAGATAGGAGCGGCAAATGACTCAGAGGGTGGTTTGGCATTTTGACAAGGTTGGCACACTCTAATATTACGCTGTATCCTGTTCAACTTGTTATTGAAATAACGTGTTTCCGTAGTTTTCGCTAGCACTTCCTTGCCCCAAAGTGACAGTAGCTAAAGTGACTATACCAAACTAACTTTTCCACCGGTTCGTTTGGTGTCACCAATAAGCACGTCGAGTTCTCTAGACTCTGTCTTCTGAAAAGAGTAATGTAGTTCACCAAATAATATTGTCGAATAACCGCTTGGTTCCAATCTCTCCAACTTTCTTTCACCTCTCTCAGAATCGCTTCTTTGTCTTGCTTGCGACCAACATTTTGCGAGGACTTGATAATAAAAGTCTCCAAAGCTACTTTCGTAAGATAGAGAATGCTGAAGTTATTCTCACCCTGATCTCTATCTCCCCCGTGCACAAGTTCCACTGCAAGTGGATCTGCAATGGTATTTTATTCTCCCGAAATATAATCGATTGTAAATTGATGTTGTTGGAGGTACAGAGCCCAACGAGCCAAACTTCAAAGTCCTAGCTTCGCCGGCATCAAAAATTGCAGAGCGCGGTGATCCATCAGTACCTTAGTATTCCGGCCATACAGATAGTAACTGAAGTTGGTAAATGAGCAGACTATTGCGAGACATTCGAGTTCCGTTACAGTACAGTTTTTCTCAGCATCAGAACGACTTGCAAATGATATAGTTCTCTAGGTATAAGGATCACTTTCTTATTCCGCCTGGAACCAAACCGCCGCAACCCCGTTCAGCAAGCTGCCCATCATCAAATAAAAATCCTGACTGAAATCAGAGTTGCCAGAATTGGCGCATTAACTAACGCTTTCTTGGGAATTATAAATTCATCTTGTGCTTGTTGATCCCAATTCACCGGCCGCTGTGGCCAAACGATTCCAGGCGCTTGAGTCCGGACGACTTGCAAATGATATAGTTCTCTAGGATCACTTTCTTATTCCGCCTGGAACCAAACCGCCGCAACCCCGTTCAGCAAGCTGCCCATCATCAAATAAAAACCCTGACTGAAATCAGAGTTGCCAGAATGGGCGCATTAACTAACGCTTTCTTGGGAATTATAAATTCATCTTGTGCTTGTTGATCCCAATTCACCGGCCGCTGTGGCCAAACGATTCCAGGCGCTTGAGTCCGGAATAGCGCTGCTACTACGGTTGCAGGTTCGAATCCTGCCTCGGGCATGGATGTGTGTAATGTCCTTAGGTTAGTTAGGTTTAAGTAGGTCTATGACTAGGCGACTGGTGACCTTAGATGTTAAGTTCCATAGTGCTTAGAGCGATTTGGACCATTTTTGATCCCAATTCCAAACAGTATTCTTCGCCGTCATAGCACACAGACGTGGGGCGAATAACACACTCACATTCAAAATTTCTTTCATAAAAATTGGCGAGGTCTAAAGATCCTCAATGTTTTCTTTTCGTTGTTGACGTAAGAAAGTCGATAGTCGCTTAAATCTTCTCAGGATCGGGTTGAACTCTTTCTATCAAAATAATAGGTCCGAAGAACTTTATTTGCTTTCTGCAAAACTGAGATTTTTCTAGGTTTACTGTCACACCTTCTCGTTCGAATGCATCCAGTAAACGGTTGGGCACATCATTGTCTTCCGCCCATGTTTTTTCCGCGACCAAAATGTCTTCGCTGTAAGTTGTCACCCGCTCCCGCACGTCCTCGGGTAGGATGCTGTTTAAGCCTTTCATGAAAGCTATCTATAACACACTTAGCCCCAACGGAAACGGTTTAAACTGATGGAAATCCCCATAGCACAGAAATGTGGTGTACTGCCTACATCACGCGTGGAGTACAGTCTGTCAATACCTAGACCTCAACTCGATCGAGGAACAAACCTTCACACTGTGGAAGCGTTGTAACAACTCGCCCAGGCTCTCAGACCTATTTGTTTCTGACTTAAAATAATTGTATTTATCTGTCTAGAGTACAACAACAATCTCACAGATTCATCTCTTTTCGGAACGACCAAGAGAGAAGGACTGTAGGAGGTCATGGCCTGCTCATTCACACCTTGCTCCAACATCCTGGCAATTTCCGCCTTTACTTTCGAGCTAACGGATTCGTGTATGGTTTGACAAAGAACTTTTGATGTTCCCATGCTTTGAACTTATAATCAAACCTTTTAATCGCACCAGGTGCATCGAAAAATATTTGCTTATCGTTCTTTAGTATCTTATACAGTCTCATTCGGTCGGCGTCTGACGCTTTCCCCACATTATACTCCCTTCTGCAATTTTCATGAAAGCTTCATTTCTTTCACACTCGGAAAATAGAGAACTCACACCACCTCTGTATATGATAAGGATTTCTGGTTCCTTTATCAACTCTGGAAAAGCGAGAATTCACAGGCAGCTCATTTGTGATTTGTCTCTCAGAATCCAATCAATGAAAACCAACACAACCAAGTTTCCCTCGAAATTGAGCGTCATGAAACCTCCACCTAAATCCACAATTGCACGGCGTGCAGTTGTGACGTCCACCGCCAAAATCACTTCAACATTCATTAGGGACACAGTTAATAAATTATTTTCACATTCCTAACCCTGACACTTAAGAAGGACCTGAGGCTGCCATTCGACCTCTGCATTCTTTCCATAAAGTGCTTACTTCACCTTCGTTCCCCGCAACGGCGAAGTTGGCAAAGCTCCTGCCTCATAGTATTTCCAAAATGCACCCTCACCTAGCGTAGGAAAAGGGCAACCAGTGTCGACGACAAAGGGCCGAAGTACCTCCCCAATGGAGATCGCAATAATAGGGCTAACCGCTGAAATTTTATTAGTAGTTTGTTTCTGCAGTAATGTTTCTCATATCTTCCAGGCCAACGTAGTACACTGTAGATGTTTCTGTTTCTGTGGGTCGTGTAACAACACCTTCCTAATCAGGTACCACTCATAACCGATGTTGCCCACTATTATTTGCTTGACAATTGTGTTGTTACATGGCTGATCTTACTTCCATGTCCCCTGGAACAATTCCCCAGCCATTACCGTTGTTCCGTTCGTCACCGTTATTTCCTCGAGTACCGTCCCCATTCCTTTCCCAGTTTTGCCTGTTCCTACTATTTCGCCTATCGTTTCGATTTCTGTTTCCCCACTGGTTGCGATATGGCTGGTAATGGTTATCAGTGTGCTGCCCTTCAAGCGTCTGCTGGCGCTGCAGAGTCCTACTCCGGCCACAATTACTATCTCGTGGTCGTGCCATATAATGACCTTCCCCGGCATCCACATTATTCTAGAGTATTTCTCTAGTTTCTATAGTAGTAACTTCAACGCTTCTACGTCATCTTTCCACTGTCCTGCTAAAACAACATGACTAAGGTGCCTTAGTAGCCGCGTTATCGGAATCCCAATCAACTCGCCCGATCTGTAGGGATTGTACAAAACCTGGTTGATTTGAAGTATGTGCTCAAACAACAAATTCTGACTGATTTAAATTCGACAGCATCATTATTTCGTGTTTCACTCGTTCGTGAGCGGTCTCGGGCTAATATGCCAGTTGTAACGCAAGGTGGAAGTTATGTTCAGTGCCGCACGTGCGTCCTATCGGCTTCATTCTAAGCCTTCTTCCCCCTCGAGATACCCACACAAGAATTCAATTTTATAATTACTCGGCCAAGTAGGAGGAAGGCAATACTAATATTGTTCAAGTCAAACACGAGGATGAATCCCTTTTGTTGATATCTGAATTATCTCAAACTCTTGGACAGAAAAGAAATGCTTATAATCAGAACCCTGCATTTCCTCACTGTGCGATTTTTCACAACGGTTTCTGCTTCTCTCCCGACTACTGCTAACGTCAAACACCTTTGTGGCCAAATCTCTACCGTTATTATTTTCATTCATGTTCTTCCGCATGTGTACTCGGTGCCCTATACCTAGCCGAGAAAGTTCTCCACGTGAGACACGCGTACCTGCAATTAATTTGTGGCATCTCGGACCCTCCTATTGACCTCATGTTGCCCTTGCTGAAACTTAAGGAGGGACTTGACCTCTAGACTGTCCCCAACATCTACTGGTGCAGTCCCATCGCCACTCTCCGACACCGTCAAAACCGCTACTTTCTCCGTAAGTCCATCCGGATCCGCTTTGAATTTTTCATTTTACTCACTACCCTTTGGCTTCATTGGCCCAGTTTTATTTCCTAGTTCGTGAATCAGGGCATTATTTCTTTATACTTTCTTCCTAAGTGACCCACAAATTTCTTAACGCGCTTGACGAATTCTTCGCTATCACGCTAACACCTTATTTCCTGGAATTTTTCTAGTCTTTCAACACTGATTCTGACTTCGTCACTCAGCCTCTTTTGTTCCGTTACTATGACATTTAATCGATTCCCTGCCTCTTCACATTCCGCGTTAATTTTCGCGGCGACCCGATTTCTAATTTCGATAGCTAACTCTTTCTTTCTCTCTCGTGACCTTTCCACCGATTCCTAAAATTTTGCTTGCGTTTTTCTTCCTAGCATTTCGGCCGAACTGTCTAGCCATGCATTGCTCAGAGCTATACTCATTTGTGTACTCTGTTAGTTAACTGTGGTTTCAGCCTCGCCCACACTCGCAGTTCTGAGACTGTGCGTCTGATTTGAAACATCATTAACTGCAGGTGGAACAGACTGTGCACCGCCTAAGTTTAAAATTGACGTAGTGCCATTGAAATCTGGGTCCGTCAGATTGCTTACCTCGAAAAGATCTAGTCCTTCATTTTCCGTACTCTCCTAACTAAACGTCGCGAGTTCATTATCTCCCTCACTCGCCTCTCTCTCCAGAGCCTGTTTTCCGGGCATTTTGCCTAATTCCTGAGCCTCTAACGTATTTTTCTTGTACTCCTCTTAGAGCGATCGCTAGTATCCATCTTGGAAAGAAAGCAAATGAGAGCTAATATCAGAAATACTCTCTTACTTAAAGTAGCTTCACCTAAATACACGCTAAAACAGTTTTAAAATTTTTGCGCGGATTAATGTAAAATATTCATCGCACACAACCAAATGCTAGGAAATTTCACTTCCAAGTATTGAGGCAAAAATAAATCTCCACATGTACACAAATTACATAAATTCTCCAATCACTTTTAACGCTTAACGTCTCCCAAAAACATCAATACACTTCAGACATAAATAAAAAATAGAAAAGAACGCAGTATTGCACAATGCGTGTAACAGCGCTGTTGAACGACTATAAAGAAACAGTGTGAAACCTGAGTAAAAGCTAAATTATTTGTTAGAATGTCCTAATAATCTTGCAGCATCATGAGAAGATTACTAGTGTAACCGAAATCCTGACAGACGGTCGCCATTATGAATGATACCTGTCGTCTTTTACTTCTGAAAGGTACTAGTAAGATCAGTTCGCGAAATATCTGTTTTCTCTCAGGAGGGACTATGTAATTAGAGCCTACGTTTACTTGCCTTGAACGAGTACCAAACACAAAATTTCCGATTAGAGGGCGAAATTTATTTAAATATTAACTAATAAAACTGCTATCCATGTATTGGATACACAACAAACAAAGATAAATTTCATTGAAACGTTATTAAGGGGAGGTGCTAACAAACTGATCTTAAGGATCCGGACAAGGAATCGTAATTGCCCTTTGAGATGTAACAGCAGCGAAATTAGTAATAATTAACATTTATGTCCCCATTAAAAGTAACACAAATACACACACACAGTTGGTTAGTTGAAACACACTTCTTGGAATATTGGCACGTGGATCTCTAGACATGGTACATTGCACAATGATCAGCCAAATCATTATGATCACATGCTTACTAGCTTGATTGTCCGTCTTTTTTTTTACGTAATACGCCACTGATTGTGCGCATCATGGGTCCAGCAGTTTGTTGGTAAGTTGTGAAGGTATGTGGCATTAGATGTCATGTAATCCGTATAAATCAGACCGCGGATTTGCGTACGCGGTCATGGCACCCGATAGCGAACCAGATGAGTTCTATAGGATTTGTATTAGGTCAGGTGAATTTGGTCTCATAGACGTCAGCGTCAGTTCACCATAATGCTCCTCAAACCTCTGTAGCATGGCTCTGGCTACTAGACACGGACAGTTATACTGCTGAAAGATGACATCACGGTCATGAAAGACATCAAGAATGAAGGGAGGCAGGTGGTTCGCAGCTGCCAGCGTATCTTCAATTACTACCACAGGTCCCATGCAAGCGCAAGAGAATGTGTCCTATAACCTGCATCCGTGGCGCGTTGCACGTTTCGAGCCGCCGTTCACCTTGATGGAGGCGTTTCTGGAGACGACCATCGACCTAGTGAGGCAAATATGTGACTCACCCGAAGAGCCGGCACGTTTCCATTGATCGACGGTAGAATCCTGGTGATCTGCACTTTGTCAAAGTCGCTTACCTGAATGGATTTCCCCATTTGCAGCCCATAACTTCAGTATGGTGCTCTCCGACCGTGTTGGCTCCGCTTACATGCGTTTGTTACCGCGTCACGTGCTCGCAAAGTCACAAGAAGGCAGCCAATTTCGCTGTTAGCGGTGGTTATAATGTTTTAACTTATCATTGTACAATGCAACAACTGAACCGACACATATGGGGGCATGTCTGCTAAATTACTGGTTATAAATTATCAAGATTACACACACCATGTTCACACTGGTCACTCACAGAACAAAAGATAGAATTCCGAAGAGCTTCCATACTCCATACTCCATACTCATTGGTCAGAGCGTGACTGGCTTTAACTGTCAATTTCACAGAACAAAGTCGACTTCTAAAATTCCGTACAACTCAATAATTTTGTAAATAAATTTACCAGACGTGGGCACATCCACTTCACGATAAAACTGAGGATTTAATTCGCTCGTCCACATCAGGTTGGAATTGCATAAATGATCTCATCGAATAATCTGAATACTAATGAAATTAACACCGTTCTCTGACAGAAATAGTTGGTGCGGCATGGTTATCAATGCCACACACCAGAGTGAATACCCGAAACTCAGACAAAGCTGACTTTTACACATTTCAACGTAGCATCCAGAGATACTGCTCAAAGCATTCTTACTCACTGCCCCCTAGGGAAGAGTAAAACTAACCTGCCCCGTCAGCGGTGTCTACAAAGAAACCCGAAAGGGATCAGAGAGAGTAAGCCGTTTCTCCCTGCACCAACCTCATAGTGGATGCTGACCGATGACAACTAATGCTGATCCAACGTAGCCGTTTCCAAAGCTCGACAGAAAGGTCGGCTTAACTGTCCTAATCTCCTGGCAACTAAGAAAATCCGAAATGCCCGTTACAGACAAACCATACATTAATACTAGAAGACGACATTGGGGACGGGAAAGATATGACATGACTACATGACAGTAATGGATTACACAGACAAGTGCAGAACAGTTTATGAATTTGAAGTTAAAAAAGACATTCTGCTTTGGCGTCGAAATACCGCTGTTATATCACACACTCTCTCGTCCATCTTTCTCTCCGTGCATAGTCGTGCCGAACATAAGAGTCATTAAGGACTGTAGCAAAATCAAAGGTTGCTCTCCAAGATCAATGGAACGGCAAATATTGAAACGTTTCAGTCTTTTTCTTTTGCTTATTTAATAGCTTACTTCCAAAGGTCAGTTATTATGTGAGTCGAATAACGCGTCCCCTGTGTCTTTCATATCGACTGTCATATCTTCCTTTAAATTATTATTTTGTCAGGTAAGTCCCTCCCTCGTAAGGGCCTTCAGAGTACTCTTTCTACCTATGCGCTCTCGCCTCTGCTTTTAGCAGTGTAGATCCCATTGCGCTATAAATGTTCATCTTAATTGCGCCAAAGACTGTTTTGACTATTCTATACGCTGAATCTTCACCGATTCCATCGTTTTTTTTTTTTTTTCTCAACTTCGCATTGGCTTCCTTGCACTTTGTATTTATCCTAAGTGCCTTATGTTGCTGTAACCGTTTCATTACTAAATATATATGCTGATAACTATGTGTATACGTTGTTAGACAGTGTCTGTGATGATGTGAGAAGGTTCCTACTCGTATACTTTTATGACCTCTTGGCTGGTTTTGTTTTCGTATTTATGTATGACATTCAGTGACGCAAATGTGTACACTGTTTTAATGCTACCTTAAAATTACTTCTGTGTGTTTAACTCCGATGTTAACTCCTTACACAATTTACTAAATCTTGTGTCATTGAGGTGCAGCTTTTTCAAACATTGTAGTCTAGATTAGTAGTGGGACAAAATGGTACTCTTTTTCTCTCTTTTATATCGCTTCGAAGAAAAAAAATTAAATTACTGAAAATTATGAAAGTCCATGGGAAAAAATAATAGAGAGAAAGACACCTCAGCCGCCAGGCTTTCTTTACTCAATTAAATAACCAAAACGCTTTGCCCTTCGTAAATAAAGGGTCTTTAGGTAACAATAAAAAACTCATAACTATACTAAAGTGAAACGCGGAATGTATTTGTTTGGAAAACGTAATTTATGTCTTGTAAGTGACATTTTACTGCCATCGTGGATGTAGTCAGTGCTGAGTAATATTAATATAAAGGATTTAACTGAACGTTAAAGTATATCTGGTCTCTTTTGGAATATGAAAATTCCGTGAAACCCGAAAAGCAAATATGCTGAGAGGGAAACAGAATTTAGAGCGAAGGGCGTTACTGTGACGAACTGTCAATTTATGCCACAAAAGAGAGCGGCTGAAATTGTCGGAATCAGAGAAATTACTCCAGTCAATGGCTGTCACCAATAAAACGTCCCAGTCAATCGCTACATACATTCCCAATTTGTCATTCGTATTGAAATTGGTCGACACAGCACGGTAATTGAGGAAGTAGGGGTGCGGCCCAAGTGCTGAAGGACAAGTGTTCCGTGTAATTTAGCAACCCCCCAATGGCAGCCTCGAATTACGTTTTCATTCAGCAGACCACAAACAGGGCAACTGAATGACGTGTTGATGCGGTTATGCCGCCGTGCACTCTGAGTCTCATGAGGAGCAGCTGAAATATTATTTCGTCCAGTTAAGCGTAGGTGCCAGATTTTAAAGTTAAAGCCTACAAGAATAATACATGTGGTCCAAGATTCAAAGAAGGTAATTATACTTGTGTGCCTTAACTTCACAGGCGTAGTAAATTCTTTTGCAGTGGAATATTCTTACTTACATGAGAAGAGTTTACTTGGATGAGAGGCCATGGTCCAAGAGACCTGTATTTCATCCGTTGTGTTTCACCTTGAGTTTCACCGGGCCTCTTCAGAGCTCCGCTGTTCCTCTGACAACTGGTCAATTATACAACACTGACATCGGCTGTTGGAATTTACCTTAAATAAATATCATTATTATTTAATTCTATTTATAGAAATAGAAAGTAACTTTTTAATTTATCTATAATACAACAGAAATCTTATAACCAAAGTCTCTTGTATAATCGAATAGTTGTCTGCAGAAAAATACACATAATGCAAGAAGATAGAATTGAAAATAGAGAGCAACTAACTTACGTCTGCCGTCAGGCTATATGCGTGTAACTGCTGTTCTCAAAGGTACATGAAGCATATTTACTCCCTCTTTACTTCGCATATTAGTGTTTTAAGAAAATAATTAACATAGGAGATGCTTTTCAGCGTCTGTAAATGCATAAAGCAATCCTCAACAGCCAGAGTGCCTAATAATATACAGCAACACCTCACGTTTGCCATATTCGCGCTAGTTGTATGAAGCGAAATAATTAATTCTCGTAGTTATGATGCAGTTATTTGACAGTAAGAATTGGCCACTTACAGTACTTTAGAAGCTGCCATGCCTTATTCTTTTTTTTCTTCTCCTTTCGAAGTACCAAACATCAATACAAACTAATGAAGATCACTATCTCAGGCATTTGGTGCCTCTTTGACGCCGCAATATTTCCAGTAAAGTGCTAATATTTCATACATGCATGAACCTAGGAGATGGCCACCGCTTGGTACAGATATTGTGAAATATAGAGGCTGAATAATTCACTCGGCATGTAGACAGAGAGCGTTGTTTTGAAACGTCTATGGAGATTAAAACTATCCGACCGGAACTCAAACCTGGAACCTTACCTTTCGTGGACAACTGTCTTACCGACTGCGTTATCCACTCATTGTCCAGCACCTACCCCCTGCTCCTCAAAGCCTTTCTTTCCCCAGTACCTCTCTCCTATCATAAGAATTTAGCAGAAATTCTCCTTCATTCCTTGTGGGACATCCAACCCTGGTAGAAACGACGGGTAAGCTATTGCCGCAGTATCCTTCCTCTCAGGAGTGATAGTCCTGCAAGAGTCGTAGGAAAACTCATGAGCAGCTCAGAGGGTAGGAGATAGACACTGGCGGAAGTAAATCTGTGAGTCATGTCCAGACATCAGTCATAAAGAGCACAATAAGTAGGTTCTGTGTTCAAGTCCCGGTGGGGCACAATATTTTATGTGCAAGGAATTTTTATTTTTTTAACAACATTTTTATATTCCAGGCAACCGTAGTTGTTTAGCGGTATGAAGTTAAGAAGAACTCTGCTTACAGCTGGTGAAACTAATGATTATTAAAACAGCCGGTTTCGCTGCTTTAAGCCGCATCGTCACGTGAACTAGAGTGGTAAAACGCAAAGTACAATGTCACCACATTTTGCGTATATTAAAATTAGTAAAGGAATGTCTAAAATATACTCATAGCCTTAAAAGATCGAATGAATAACCATCGGTCCTAGTCAAAATTAACAATTCAGAGAATATCGTCAACACTGTGGCGAGCGAAAGTTAGAGGAAAGCTGCCCCATTCGCGAAAATTTGCTTGCATCTAAAAAGAAAAAAGAAAATATTTTATAATCAGAGGATGATAAAAGTTTTATTAACAAAGAGTCTGGATTGACCATAAAGAATTTCACTGCAACGTGATTAGTCGCGGTCTTGTATCCCGCCTGGAAGGCGGCGCGTGCGTCTGCTCCTGTAAACAGAAGGGTAGGTTGAATGTAGGAAGTGAGTAGGAGCAGGGAAAGTTGAAAATCTCTCGGTACTGCTCTTGGAAATGGTTTTACTATATCACAATATTAAATGAATACATAACTTTGCACTTAGGTGCGAAGCCTTAGACCCGTCGTAAGTAAAGCGAAACTGAAGCGAAGTGTCCCAGCCGTCTGCTCTTGGTCAAATGGACAGAATTTGGAGCGGAGCTCGTAGAGCTCTCGAGCTCCGGTTAGAGTGTGCTGTCGTCTGTGTCTCTCGTAGTGCCAACCTAGCAGAGCGCACCTACGTTGTGGCATAGTAGCTATCGATACCACACGCGGCACACACAAATTACAATGTGGAAAGAACAGGCGGCAGTGTCTTACCAGTGCGACAGCAGGACAGCTCATTGGAGGGCAAGGCAAAAGCACCCAGCACGAACGACAAAGAGAGACTAGGTGGCTGCCGGAACGAGAGCTACCCATGTGGGAAGTGTGACGTAAAATACTCATAACTAGGAGCGCTGGTTCGCTACCTTTAGGTAATTTTATTACATACTAGCACCTAATGATACAAGCATCCAAAACAGCCAAAATGCTGTGGTGCTTGAATTTCAGCTGATTATTTAACGTGAACTGTGAGTTTTCTTTTTTCCTTTTTAAAAATTTTCAGTTCCTCTAACATATTCCAAATATGTCTTCTCTTCTTTTTTGTGAAGTATTTTTAAATTTGTGATGCTGTGCCCCTCTTCGCCTAAGTTCGTTGTTAATACAGTGCGGGGATTATTTGAGTTAATGTGTACCTGAAATCTTATTTGAGATGACCTACCGGTTTGTCCTATATATTTCTTAGGCCTGTCATTGCAGGTAATGCTGTATACACCCGCTTCGTTATATTTATTCACCACAACTTTTTGCCTGTGCTTGAGTTTTCTGCCTGGATCTGAAAATGTAAAATACGCTGGAACAATGTTTTTGGATCTCATACGTTTCCCAATTGTTTCAGATATTACACCCAGATATAGTATTCTACAAAGAATTGAGCGTTCCTTTGTCTACTCGGCTGGTCTAAGTGTTGTAAAATCTGTCTCTAATCTGCTATGGGAAGGAAGATTTTTCTTTTTCAATCTTCCTCTTTCTTCTTTTAGTGTTCAACCCTGCAATGGTTTGCAGCGAAGAGCCATTTCTCTCTTCTCTCTGCCTTTCTCTTCATTTCCACGTACGTGTTACACCCAACATTATTCGTGATCTGTTACACGTATGATATTGTTGGTCACCACAGCGGATTCCTTCCCTCATAGTTCCTTCTACTATTGTTCCAATGGTGTTGTTGTGTCTTTGGATGTGCCCTACAAGTTCGTCTCTTCTTATTTGGATTTGCCTCCACAGAGATCTGGTTTTCTGTACTCCTCTAAGCACTTCTATATTTGTTGCTTTGTCTCTCCATCTGATCTTCGTCATTCTTCTATAGCACCACATCCCCAGAGCCTCTAGCCATCTGCTCTCTTCTCTTCCCATAGTCCAAGTTCCACATCCGTACAGGGCCACATTCCCAAGGTTTCATGATATGTTTCCTTTTTTTCAGGCTAATGTTCTTGCTGGTGAGTAAGTTGCTCCTCAGACGAAATGCAAATTTGGCCGGTTGTATTCTGCTCACAATTTCTTGCCGGCTTTAACATCTCTTGTAATTTTTCTTCCCAGGTAGGTACATTCTTCTATTTTCAATATACTTCTACTTATTGTATTAACAAATTACGGATCGTAACAGCCTCGATACGCTACGTACTGTTTAACCTCTGGTAAGGGCATTCCAATACATACGGTTTAACATGGCTCAGAATGGTTCGGATTTATATTTCATTGGGTAACATGACTGCCTGCGTATGACAAGATCTGTCGTGGTTGACTTTCGGTAAATATCGAAGCCGATACTTCCATTTTTTACGGTCAGTTAAAGGTCCAAAGACGGTAAAGTGTCCAAAGACGGTAAAGTGTCATTCTCAGAGCATTGCCCAGTGAACTGTATCTTTTGGCTCAAACTGTTTAGATCACGAAGAAACTGGTCACTTTCCTCGTTGTTACCATCATATAATCGGAAAACGTAGTCCTGGTGTCTGTTCCATAAAATTAATCCTCTAGCATGATGAGGGAATTTCGTCATCAATTCTTGATCAAAGTTTGCCACAAAAATATTTACTATGCATTAGGCAAGTGGAGAGCCCATGCCTAAGCCTTCTTGTTGTGAATAGAAATCCATCCCCGAATTTAAAAAGATTAAAAGATAAAACAAATTTTAATAAAACCAGCATTTCTCCGACCTCTCTAGATTGTATCCTCCCTAGATTGTCTGCCATAGATAGTCGAGCACCATCCAAAGCGGTACTCGGATTCTCCGCGGTAACACTTTGCACCTGAGCAATAGTTATATTTGCACACATCTTACTGACGTCACACGTCATCATACGTTTGGTTGGCGTCATGATTAAATCCTGCAAATTGTTTATAAGCTGTTTCCTGTTTTTATACTGAAATTAGTAGGATGACGAACAGGTTTATTCAGATACGACTTCCACTAATGTATCCAGCTGTACCAAAATTACATGGTACTGCAAAGCTTCACAAACCAGGTAAACCATTACGTCATATTGTGAATGCCAGGGCATGGGGCAGGTTACGAAGTAGAAAAACTACTAGCAGAGTATCTGAATAAACATTTCCGTCATACTACTAATTTCAATATAAAAACAGGAAACAGCTTACAAACAGTTCTGCCGGATTTAATCATAACGCCAACCACACGTATGATGACATGTGACGTCAATAAGACGTGTGCTAATATAGCTATTGCTCAAGTGCAAAGTGTTACCGCGGAGAATCTGAGTACCGCTTTGGATGGCGCTCGACTATCTATGGCAGGCAATCTAGGGAGGAGACAATCTAGGGAGGTCGAAGAATTGCTGGCTTTATTAAAAATTGTTTTATCTTTTAATCATTTTAAATTCGGGGGTAATTTATATTCACAACAAGAAGGCTTAGGCATGGGCTCTCCACTTGCCTACTGCATAGTGAATATTTTCGTGGCAAACTTTGAGCAAGAATTGACGACAAATTTCCCTCATCATGCTAGAAGATTAATTTTATGGAACAGATACGTTGACGATGTTTTCAAATTATATTATGGTAACAACGAGGAAAGTGATCAGTTTCTTCGGGATATAAATACGAGGGTTCGAACTTAAATAGTGGCAACTACTTATTCACTACCGATACAAAAGAGTTAAATGTTTGCACCTGTTACTGTTCTTCAAAGTAGTCACCAGCGTTGTGTAGTACCCGTTGCCAGCGATGTTGAAGGCGTAGTATACCGTTAGCAAAGCCTGTTCTGTTGATGGTGCGAATGGAGCGGGCTACTGCCTGTCGAATCTCTTGAACAGTTCTGAAGCGAATGCCACGAAGTGGTTCCTTCCTCGACGGAATCAAATCAAAGTCACAAGGACTTAAGTCCGGGGAGTATGGTGGATGGTAAAGTACTTCCCAGTCCCATCGACCGAACATAGCAGCTACAGCTTGCGCTATATGCGCCAACGAATTGTCGTGCAAAATGATTGGTGGGTTGCGCAGAAAGTGTTCTTTCGCAAAGCTGGTCGCAGGTGATTCTCCAAAAACGAACAGTAATACTGTGTATTGACCGTCTGCCATGGAGGAATGTTAATGCGTTAGTGTAACATCATCACCGTCGTACACGAGACCCACGACAACTTTAGGCCACTACATTCGCACCATCAACAGAACAGGCTCTGCTAACGGTACACTACGTCTTCAGCATCGCTGGCAACGGGTTCTACACAACGCTGGTGACTACTTTGAAGAACAGTAACAGGTGCAAACATGTATTTCTTTTGTATCGGTTGTGAATAAGTAGTTGGCACTATTTAAATTCCAATCCTCGTAGTTTGATCCAAAAGGTACAGTTCACTGGGCAGTGCGCTGAGAATGACACTTTACCGTCTTTGGACCTCCAGCTGGCCGTACAAAATGTAAATAAAGGCTTCGATATTTACCGAAAGCTAACCACGACAGATCTTGTCGTAAATAGACAGCCATGTCACCCAGTGAAATATAAATCCGCACCAATCCGAGCCATGTTAAACAGTATGTATGGAGAGCCCCTTACCACAGAAGCTCAAGTGGCAGAATATAAGGTTATACATTATACAGCGCATGAAAACGATTACGAAATCTTCCTTCCCTTAGTGGATTAGAAGCAGATTTTAAACAACACTTAGAGCAGCCGAGCAGATAAAGGAACGCTCTATTTTCTGTAGACTACCATATCAGGGTGCAATATCTGAAAAAGTTGGGAGACGTATGAAATCCAAAAACATTATTTCGGCGTATTTTACATTTTCAAATCCAGGCAGAACGAAAAATCTGTGGTGAATAAACATAACGAAGCGGATGTATACAGCATTACCTGCAATGACAGCCCTAAGATATATGTAGGACAAACCGCTCACAATGTCCACATGGATAGCTTACGTTCCGGCGGCCACCTAGTCTCTCTTTGTCGTTCGGGTGGGCCGCTTTTGCTTTACCCTGCACTGAGCTGTCCTGCTGTCATACTGGTAAGACACTGCCACCTGTTCTTGACACATTGTAATTTGTGTGTGTCGCGACTAATCACGTTGCAGTGACAAATCATTATGGCCAATCGGGACTCTCTCATAAAAAAATTTTACCATCCGCTCATTATAAAATATTTTCTTTTTTCTTTTTAGAGGCAGGCAAATTTTAACGAATGGGGAAGTTTTCCTTTATCTTTCTATCGCCATAGTGTTGAGGATATCCCCTGAATATTAAATTTTTACTAGGATCGATGGGTATGTCTACGATCTTTTAAGGTTGTGAATATATTTTAGACATTCCTTTACTAATTTTAATACACACAAAACGTAGTGACGCTGTACAGTATGTTCACGTGACGATGCGGCTTAAAGCAGCGAAATGGGCTGTTTTTAAATAAACAACGGTTTTACCAGCTGTGAAAGGAGTTCTTCCTAACATTATGGATTTTCATTTTACGCTACTCATTGTTTCTGGAGAGAGGTACAGTCAGAAGAACTTCAGTTGAAAACTTATATACCCTATGAGAAATGAAATGTATCAGTACTTCTTAACAGAGTTGGGAAGTTGGGAAGATAGAATAGGACTTCCCACGGACGACGAGTTCGTTAAAAACGGTACACCAGCAAGGAAAGTAGGACAGGCGAAGGGAACTGGTCGTGTCTATATCAACGAACATCAAGGACATGTCTTAAGTCATTTACGGAAACCGAGGAACCTCAGTCTACATTTCAGGACGGTAAGTTGAAAGCTGACCCTCCCAAATGTGAGTACATTATCTTAACCACTGAACCACTTCGATTGGTGCAGTAGTTCTATTAGCGAAGCAAAGAAATGTGTCAGTTTCATTTGGTACTGAAAACAAAGAAAGATGCACCACTGCGTTCATTACAAGTGGCATACAGCTTCTCATCCAGCAGTTTACTGGTCCTGAATCACAAAACTAGGATCTTTGACTGCCTCTGATGAAGAAAGGTGATTGGCATTTTTGCCTTGTGCTTTTTGCAACTGCCTCGTGGCTCTTTCCGATCCGGACGCCAGCGTATTATCATGTTAGTACTGTATTTCAGTTTGATTATAATGAGCAAATTAAGCAGGTTTTCATTATGTGCAAAAATGTACGAAGTGTAACGTAGAAACATTCGCCTGCACCCAGAGTGCTCTCATACTGTTGTTATTGGTCCCATATCATTCGAACAATCTGCGTCAGCAGTAGAATGTTTTTGCTCGCAAGCGACGAGATGAATAGCTGTGGCATTAGTCCGACAGAATATGCCGCCTATGGCTTCGTATTTACTGCTATATCATGCGTAATGCTACATTACTAAGAGGAGAGATTACACAGTCTATCGTTAGTTATTACGCTTTTTGTGAGTTGTTAAAGTAATGGCAGCTGAGCGGACGCGGTGGTCATGTGTATAGAAATAATTACCTATCCATTTACCTGACATTAGCGATGACTACATAATTTTATAGGAATGACTGCTATGGAAGACCAGTACTGCAAAAAGTGAGGCTGAGCACCGCTGACCCTACCCATTTACTGTTCAAGAAATAATATTTTCCTTAATGTCATTGATTACGGTTGAACAATCCAGATAATTAATTATGAAATAAGAAAAGTGTAGAAATTAATATGTTGTGTTAGTTATTAATCGTGTCAGGCTGTGATATGAAGCCAGATCTTCTGCTTACAGAGAGAAGCCACATTAACTAACTAAATTATCGAAGCATGACTGTGGCACCGAGCAAATATTCAAATTATGTGTGAGATGAATGCAGGACATTACAAAGGGTAGTTGAGAAACGTACTGGAAATGGTAGCCAGTTCATATGAGACAGTAATTTTAATGTTTGGTCTAAGAGAATATTACAATAACCCTCTACGGAATGGAGAACGACTTACGACTGACACACATTTTATATCTCACATTATAAAGTGTACCAACACATCTAACACAAAGTTATTAGCCATAGCAACATAATTGGTGAGCAGACTTCGGTCAGTAGTGAGAGAAACTATTATTGTTCATACAACTACGTAAGCTCCTGTGACTAGAGTTAGCTGACATAAATGATTTCTGAATTTCATATCGCGTCATAATGCAAAATATACTTGTATACTGGAGAAACCAACCTTTCGATTATAGTCACAGTGACCGTCTTCTGTTGGCCGAAAAATTGGTTCCTCCAGTGTAGTTTTTTAAATAATGACTTGGTATAATACTCAGAAAACTTTGATGTCTGTACTGTTCATATTTGTAAAATTATTAATTGTTGATCATGGTAATATAACCTGAAAATTCCAGGAGAGTTCGCTTTGATCTGTCACTTTATTTGGACGTGTAGAATCTCCTATTGCTGCGTATTACATAAGATTTCAAGAGAAATATTTATGTACTTGTAACGCCGAATCGAGAAGGAAATACACGTCTCGTAATTAAACTAACAGTGTCATGACAGTGCACGTCTAGCAGCGTAAATTTTAGGTCATATTCGTTGAAGTACTGGGGATTCAATTAAAGTACAAGATAGAGAAAGGCACTTCTGCCAAAATTTTAAACTTTCGTTTTCTGTTTCTTTTTGTGTCAACTGATAACTGGAGTGTATTCTACGCACCGTGCAGGAGGGTCACACATTTAATCACAGGAGTATGATTTCTCTGGAAGCTGATTATGTTGCAGTATGCAGAGTGGACATGTCAAGCACAGCTGTTCCCTTTCTGCAAATGTAGGTAATGTCGGCTATGCGAGATTGTACACAGAGGTAACAAAAGTCATGGGATAGTGATATGCACATATGGAAACGGCGGTAGTATCGCGTACAGAAGGTATGAAAGGGCTGTGTGTTGGCGGAGCTGTCATTTGTACTCACGACAGGAATTAACAGACTTTGCACGCGTAATTGTACTTGGAGCTAGATGCAAGGAAATTTACGTTTCGGAAAATATTAGGGAATTCAATTTTTCGGGATGCACAGTGTCAAGACTGTGCTAAGAGCACCAAATTTCAGGCATTACCTCTCACAAAGAAAAATTTTTCTCGCCGATGGCCTTCACGTAACGACGGACTGCAGTGGCATCTGCGTACAGTTGTCAGTGCTTACAGACGAGAAACACTGCAGAAATCAATGTGGGACTTGCGGTAAACGTATGCGTTAGGACAGTGCGGCTAAATGTGGTGTAATACGCTATAACAGCAGACGATCAACGCGAGTGATTCTGTTAACGCCTGCGACGCATCTCCTGGGTTAGACCCTATATGACTGGAAAACCGTCGCGTTGTCATAAGAGTCCCGATTTCAGTTGGTAAGCGCTGACGGTAGGGTTCGAGTGTAGCGCAGACCCCACGAAGCCATGGACCCAAGTGCAAGCCAGTGATGACTCCATAATGGTGTGGACTGCGTTCATACGTAACGGATTGAGTCATCTGGTCCAACTGAACCGATCATTGACTGGAAATTGTTACGTTGGTCGTACAGGACACCACTGTTCTACCTTTACTTGCGTAGAAAATTACGGTGTCTACGAACGAAACTGAAAATAGCAGAGCAAAAAGTGGCCAATTAAAACGTCCACCGCGCACGCGAATCAAAGATGTGAATCCAGAGATAAGACATTACGATAAGCAACCCAGTGAACGATTTTTCAGTTAGTACTATGAGCTTGTGTCATTTGACTGCAAAAATTCACTAGAAAGATACTCAATTACTAGTTCCAACACAAATACTTAACCAATAGGTTTGAAGTAATAAGCTAAACATGTGGTCTCTACAGTAGATCCTACTCATAGTGGTTGGGATTGAAGCCAATTTGTCATTTGATAGTGCATATTAAGACATCCATTTACATTCCACGTATGTCTGTCATGAATTAGTATTTTCTCAAATTATTTTGTATTAACCATTGTATTCTGTATTGTCCAGAACATATCTATAGTTCATGGCTTTACATGCCACTGTCTAATCAGTCCACGAAATACAACTTACCTCTGATGTCTCAATGCTTGTGTCTAAATCTTAACTAGTACTTCGACAAATATATTTACATATATACATTTCTCCTTGTGATTAACACAACTGATCATTTTTTTGTGACTGTCAAGATTTAAACAAAAATATTTACTATCTATGACTTAAATTGATAATGTTCTCTCATCTTTGTTACGAGGCTTGATATTTACGTGTGAAATGCCTTTCGTAACATACTTCAAAATTACGAAAGATCATTCATTTAAAAGAAGAATTCATCATACTTATTTTAAAATGCCAACATAACTATTAATACTAAGCATAAAGTGAAATTATATACAAACACTGGACATTTCTCATGCTTCACACTTTGTCATAAAATAAATGCAGTTTTCATTACAGTCTTTTTATGATCAGTGCACTATATAATAGCTTTATCATATTCACTACATGGAAACTGACTTTGTCTTTAGCGAAATTAGATTGTTCCAGATTCGCTCTGATGTCTTTAGCGAAATTAGATTGTTCCAGATTCGCTCTCACTCCGCTATCAGAAAATTTCTGCCGCACATATGACAGCAAACCAATGTGTTCCTCCCAGGATTCAGTAGCTATTAGAAAAGATCATTCAAATAAAGTGTTACCTTGTTCGAGAGTTCTGAATCTAACACAGTATTGAGAGTAGTTATTCCCAAACTTACATTAAGTCCATATGGTATTACTCGGAACTGATATGATCTCCCACCAAACATAAATGCAGTGTACTTCCAAGACTCTTCTGACAAGAGAATCTGCCAGTAGGGTGAACAGAGGTCTGTCACAGTTCAATATTTCACTCCATGAAACTTCTGTAACAATTTCTCTACGCATTCAGGTCTAGTTCTCATCCAAACTATGATTTTATTGATAGTCCTAGCGTCAACGACAAGGCATACTTCTCGAAGGTGTGTACTACAGGGCGACAAAGATATTTCAATTTTCTTCCGTTCTACTATTTTTTGCAGTTCGTTTTTCAATTCCCCACTTCGTGCTCAGCAAATGGAATAGGTCACATGACAATAGGTTTGATGTGGGACTACCTGCATGTCATACTGGTACCGATTTATAATGCCAGGTTTATTCTAGAAGACATTTGAATATCTATTTAGGAAATGAATTCAGTCTTGTGTTGTTTCTTACACACCCTGATTCTCCCGTTTTTGTTTGAATGTGGGATAAAATACCCATGGCATCCAGTCTGGTGCATTGTGCCCACAGTGCTGTCCATTATTAGTGTACAGAGCCTTAGTTTTTATCACTTTGAACTTCACTTTCTCGTAGTACTTGTCATGAAGTGGCTTTGTCCCTAATAAACTTAAAATTAATTTCCTACCACCTGTTACTGAACGACGCGTTCCGTTCATAAAGTCTATCTTCGCGTCCCCTCCTCGCGGAAATTCCATGCCAAATAGATAGGATACAGACAAATTCTTTACAATGATAAACGTACATGCTACTGTTCCACCCTCAAATTCCACAGTCACCTGCGCCTGCCGCTTAAATAACTGTCCCCTTGGCTTCAGCAACACCGGAGACTATACAATTTTGGACTGTCAATGTCTTTACACGAGTTTGACTGGTTTCTCTTTTAGACACATTCGCCTCAAGGACGATAACACTTACACCTATACGCAAAGCAGTTATCGTGGGTATGCCTCCCACTACAGCACAACCGCAGCCTGAAGTAGTTCTCCTTTAGGTTACGTAAACTATTCAAAATCGCTTCAAAGTTCTTCTTTAATGTTTGTATACTTATTATATGGTAACATGTGAATCTCTTCATGTTGACTGTAAATCCCATTCCATCCATGTCCGACCGTCATCAGGGAGCACGATGGGGTCAGTTGTAGTCTGATGCGTCAGCGTCGTTCGAGTGCTGTTCCTCGGACACCTCCAAAATGCGCACGACATGGTGACCTTTGTTATTGTCATAATTATTCGATGATGGCTGTCTAAAATCTGGCTGCTATTGGCCAGAATATTGTGATTGCTACCTATGACTTTTCTTGTTACTGTGGTGCGCCGTAGTAAATCGATGTCTTTTATTTTAGTTCCAGTGTTGCCTGTTTGGGTGCGACGGGTGGTGCATATTTTTTTGTTTGTCGCGGCGTTCATTCGCCTGATACGGCGTTGCCCGTTGCCACGCTGTCCTGATACGTAAACGTAATTGTTGCTGTGCCGTTAGCCGGTGGACGCTGCCCCCACCGTTTCCATTGTAACCTTTACAGTCTTCCTGTATCAGATCTGTTGAACCCAAGACAGATAAAAAGTCTTATAAGTCATTGTCCGGTAAATGGATAGGTTTTTCACGTGCCCGCATCTCGTGGTCGTGCGGTAGCGTTCTCGCTTCCCACGCCCGGGTCCCCGGGTTCGATTCCCGGCGGGGTCAGGGATTTTCTCTGCCTCGTGATGGCTGGGTGTTGTGTGCTGTCCTTAGGTTAGTTAGGTTTTAGTAGTTCTAAGTGACTTATGACCACAGCAGTTGAGTCCCATTGTGCTCAGAGACATTTGAACCATTTTTTTTCACGTATCGGTGTTGGTAGTTTGGTTTTAGTATTCTTAAAAGATCTTTAATCGCTATGGGCTCATTATAATAGCGGCAGGGTTGCCAAATGGCCGGTTTTAGATTGGGCAGCCCGATTTTTAAATAAAAACTGCATGACCGGTAAAACCGCCCGACCGGACATCAGAAGGCCGGTACTTTAGGACCACCTTAACTTAGGCTAAATTCATACTGACTAATTTCATTTTTTTAAACTTTTTCCAGAAGCAGTACAATAAAAATCGAGCAAGTTAAACTTTTCAATTAAACTATCCTTTGATTCAGTATTTTGTATCAGAGTGTGTCACGAGTTGAGAGCATTGTGGATCTGTCACAGCTAATTCCAGTGTAGTTCAATATGAGGTGGCACGTTTATTTGTTCGACAAGCTGTGTCAAAGAGATTTTGTATTTTTATCACACCGTGCTGTTCATTGTCACTCATTGTCATCAAGTCATTTGAAGACCGCTCCAATGAGAACGAACTAGGAAAGACAAGCGAATAAGAGGGTGCATTTTCTTACGACAGCAGCATGTCACTTACACATGACAGTAAAGGAGAGTTACAATATCAAATTACGTCTGTTTGTTCGTCTGCACAGTTATTCTATACAGGGTGAAGAAAAATTCACGCACTCGGACTTCGCAGTGCAATTCCTCACGTATTAGCAATACAAAAATGTCTCTCACAAAATTTCGTTCTCCGTGTATTTCCGGCAGTAAATGGACTTTAAACATTGGCAATCTCGCAACACTGTAATCACATGTTCGGGATAACTACATCTCTCAGGATGTAGCAGTACTGCTGTGCACCTGGTGCAGTGGATAACGTTTTGGGTTAGCATGCAGGAGGTCATGGATTCGATTCTGGGTTGAGGTGTATTTGTTTTTGTTTCTTAAATGTAGTCTGCGTGGTACGTTGTCTGGTATCTCTGTCCTCATACAACGATTGCAGAGGGTCTTGTACAAACCATTTTCACTTACATACCACAAACACAGAATTGTAAGTACAATCGTTTTTACTGGTGAGCTTCTAAAGAAGCCTTTTGCAAGTCGTGGGCGCGAACTGTTTCACACCACTGCCCCTACTGGATTCCTAACCTTATATCTGTGTACCTTCCCAAAGTAGGTCGATCGAATAGTATCAACTATTATTCTTGCCAGTTCACGTCCATTATATTATATTGTTGCCTTACGTCACCAGTAGGGGTAGCAACGTGCTTTGCAAATCATTTTCAAACATATACTACGTAAATTTCTGATGCATGCCGCTTAATAAACGGCTATATTACAGTATTACATGGCGGGATGGAACTGGCAAATAAAAGCAAATACCCGACGCCCCCGAATCGAACCCTCGACCTCCTGCTTGCTAACCTAAAGCGCTATCCACTGCACCAACTACAAAGCATTGCTCCGGTATGCTGACAGAACTAGTTACCGTATATCTGATTTCTGTGTTGCCAGATTGCCAATCTTTAAGCTGGAAATGTACGCAGGACGAGATTTTGTGAGAGACATTTGTGAGGAAACGCGTAGCGAATTCCGAGTGCGCGAATTTTTCTTCACCGTGCATAGCGGGAAAAAAACAACAAACAAAACAATCCATGACAATGTAGGATTTTCATTTTATTATCGGTGCTTGCAATAAAGAGCTACTAAGTACCGCTGTCGGACAATTGAATGCGCAAATATACCAACATTAGCATGCGGCTGATTGATGTAGTGAAGTATTTGTCGTGGCTGTATTAGGTGAAAAGCGCACAGCATGCTTTTAGTTTAAAATTCAAGTGTTTAGGAACTGCATTGGAGCGACTGAGTGACACATGTACGTACATAGCATTGTATTACAATGAGCTTCTTAAATGTGTCAGGCTAAAAAGCAGTGACGTGGGTGTCATTTCAGTGACAAATGGCTACAATAAACAGACTTTTCTGGGTGGTTTCCAATTATTATGAATACACCGGTAATCGTAAATCATACCGTGAAGTTTTACAGTGAAATACGACTCAGTTAGCCGGCCAAGTGGCCGAGCGGTTCTAAGCGCTGCAGTCTGGAACCGCGCAACCGCTTCGGTCGCAGGTTCGAATCCTGCCTCGGGCATGGATGTGTGTGATGTCTTAGGTTAGTTAGGATTAAGTAATTCTAAATTCTATGGGGCTGATGACCTTAGATGTTAAGTCCCATAGTGCTCAGAGCCATTTGAAGCATTTTTGAATGACTCAGTGAAAGCAGTAAAGCCAGTATCAAGACTCGTATTGAAAAGGTGCAGAATGTGTTAAGAAACCCCACTGTTCAAACGTATTTCGTGCGAACTGGAATTTTCAGGGAAGGATGAGTCAGCAACGGAACTAATATATCATAGAGTGAAACACCATCACAGTTAAGTTTCACAAGACTGAGGAAATGCTCTTCTATCTCACTTTTTGTTTCAACATTCAAGACTATCACCCAGTATTCACTGTGGATGGACTAAACATGAAGATATAGTAGAGAATATATTTGCTCCACATTCTCTGCAATAAATTCTGGGAAAAGCTGGTACAGTTCTATTCTCGATTCCATGTGGTGCTTCAGATAAAGGAAATATGAAATTATTTCCAGTTGCTATCTGGTACTTCGACCAAGAAATGGGAACGATCCGACTGTCATAGACGTTTATGAAGAAGCTGACGAAGTATCAACTTCTATCGCCAAAGAATTTAAAGAGAGTGTCATCAAGACCGGTCTTTTAGGATCGCAACTAGCTGCTTATGGTGTGAGCAACTGCTCCTTCAATTACGGGAACAACCAACCTGTTTTCGTGGAGTTGAAAACAATGTTTGACGCACCTCATTTTATTGCAGGATATTTTCACATGTATATACTGCATAATATCATGAAATGTAGACTGAAACTACTGTCTCACGGTGCTGAAACGTTAGTGATCAAGATATTTAATGAATTTCCTTAAATAACGAAGGAGGAGAGCGAACTGAAGAACTTCTTTGAGTTCCTGCAGTCAGAGTAGCCTACACTACTCCGGCATATTCCTGTATGCTTTTTGGCTCGTTTTTCT
Organism: Schistocerca serialis cubense; assembly: GCF_023864345.2. Lineage (NCBI taxonomy): Eukaryota > Metazoa > Arthropoda > Insecta > Orthoptera > Acrididae > Schistocerca > Schistocerca serialis. The sequence goes on from NC_064638.1 coordinate 987,350,821, forward strand.
GTTGTAGATAGATTGCTCGAGAACATACCATTGTTGATTTATTTGCTAGGCCACGGTGAAGACAATACTGCCAAACTTATCTGGACATTCGTAGCCCATGAAAACGACAGTGAAGTGGAAGATAAAATAACACTCCCAGAGATTTGCATTTATTTTGTCTACAATGTTATGCATTATATTACATAACAATACAATCGTAAAACAAGTGGAAAGTGATTCTATACAGATAACTGAAATATAGTCTGTATTCCGGAAATTTCAGGTATTAATGCCTATGTCGCAAGGCGAGGATGAAGAAATAGAGAAACAAAGAATGGAATTGGTAACTCAGGGAGATGAAAATCTGTGTCATGGGGAACTGGAACGTAGTTGTAGGGGAACGAGCAGAAGAAAAGGTTGACGAAGAATGTGGACTAAGAACAAGGAATGAGGGGGAGAAAGTCTAATTGAGTTCTGAAATAAATTTTACCTAGTAATAGCGAATATTCTGATCAAAAATCACAAGAGAAGGAGGTATATTTGTAAAAGTGCGGGGGATAAGGAAAGACTTCAGTTAGATTACGTCAAGGTCGGACAGAGATTAAGAAATCAGATACTGGATTGTAAAGCGTACCCAGGAGCAGATATAGACCACGTTCACAATATAGTAGTAATGAAGAGTGGGCTGAAGTTTAAGAGATTAGTGAGGAAGAATCAATACGGAAAGAAGTGGGATACGGTAGTACTAAGGAATGATTAGATTCACTTGAAGATCTGTTCGGCTACAGACAGAGCAATAAGGAATGGCTCGGTAAGCACTACATTGGAAGAGGAGCGAATATCTCTAAAAAGGGCAATCACCAAAGTCGGAAAGAGAAACATAGGTACAAATAAGGTAACTACGAAGAAACCATGTCTAACAGATGAAATGCTGCAGTTGATCGATGAAAAGAGGAAGTAGAAAGACGTTCAGGAATATAGAAATACAATTCACTGAGGAATGAAATAAATGTGCAAGGAAACTAAGACGAAATGACTGCATGAAAAACATGAAGGAATCGAAAAAGAAATCACTAAATGACTGTCGGAAGGACTGACTCAACATACAGGAAAGCGAAAATGGCGCTCGGTGAAGTGTAAGCGATGATAATAACATGAAGAGTGTAAAGGGAATTCCACTGTTAAATTCCGACGAGAGAGCGGAAAGATGGAAAGAGTACATTGAAAGCCTCAATGACTGGGAAGATTTTTTTGGTGTTATACAAGAAGAAACCGGAATAGATTTAGAAGAAATAGGGGACTCAGTAAAGGAATTTGAAAGAGATTTGGAGAGCTTAAGGTCAAATAAGTCAGAAGGGATAGACAACATTTCATCAGAATTTCTAGAATGGTAGCGGGAAGTGGCAAAAGAACGACTATTGACGTTCGTGTGTAGAATGTATGAGTCTAGCGGCATACCATCTGACTTTCGGAAAAATGTCATCCACACAATCCCGAAGACTGCCAGAGCTGACAACTACGAAAATTACCACACAATCAACTTAACAGTTCATGCATCAATGTTGTGGACAAGAATTATATACAGAAGAATGAAAAAGAAAAATGAGGGTGTGCTAGATGACGATTAGTTTGGCTTTAGAAAAGGTAAATGTACGAGAGAGGCAATTCTAACGTTGTGGTTGATAATGGAAGCAAGACTACAGAAATATCAAGACACCTTCATAGGAACTGTCGAACTGGAAAAAGCTTTCGACAATGTAAAATGGTGAAAGATGTTCGAAATTCTGAGAAAAATAGGGGTAAGCTATAGGGAGAGACGGGTTATATAAAATATGTGCAAGTACTAAGAGGGAATAATAATAGTGGACGACCAAGAACGAAGTGCTCGGATTAAAAAGGGAGTAAGACAGGGATGAAGTCTTTCGCATCTACTGTTCCATCCGCACATACAAGAACAATGATGTAAACCAAAAAAAGGTTCAGGAGTGGAATTATAATGCAAGGTGAAAAGATATCAATGATACGATTCGCTGATGACATTACTATTCTGAGTGAAAGGGAAGAAGAATTACATGATCTACTAAATGGAATGAACAATCTAGTTAGTACAGAATATCGACTGATAGTAAATAGAAGATAGACGAAAATAATGAGAAATAACAGAAATGAGAACAGCAAGAAACTGAACATCAAGACTGATGAAGTTAAGGATTATGCCATCTAGGCAGTAACATAACATATGACGGACGGAGCAAGGAGGACATCAAAAGCGGACTAGCAGTGGCAAAAATGGCATTCCTGGTCAAGAGAAGTCTAATAGTATTACACATAGGCCTACATGTAAGGAAGAAATTTCGCAGAATGTACGTCTGGAGTACAGCTTTGTATTTTAGAGAAACATGGTCTATGGGAAAACAGGAATAGAAGAGAATCGAAGCATTTGAGATGTGGTGCTACACACAAATGTTGAAAATTAGGTTGACTGATAAGGTAAGGAACGAGGAGGACCTGCGCAGAATCGGAGAGGAAAGGAATATGTGGAAAACACTGATAAGTATAAGGGACAGGATGATAGGAAATCTGTTAAAACATGAGGGAATGACTTCCATCGTACTATAGGGAGCTTAGAGGGCAAATAATGTAGAGTAAGACAGAGATTTGAATACATCCAGCAAATAACTGAGGACGTACGTTGCAAAGTGCTACAGGAGATGAAGAGTTGGGCGCAGGAAAGGAATTCGTGGAAGGTCGCATCAGTCCAATGAGAAGACCGATGACCGGAAAAATATTCTAATGATCGATTCTCTATTCCTGGACTACGTCTCCACACTGAATGAACAAATACTTCATCTAAATTGTGCAATGTAAAAATTAAATTAAATTACTACATCCAGATGGATGCCACTATTTTAAACAGACGACAAACAACCGCCATCCATCATGTACGCATAGAGCACCATTAGTGCTTTGTGACTTCGACGACATTTTCAATTTCAGCAGTATTACCAGTATTGAATCCCTTTACTGGAAAGGGTCCAATTTTTTTTCTTTGAAGATCAGTTTCCCGACTAGTAGCACTTGCAACCTAGTTCCTCAATTATTTGCTAGATGTATTCCAGTCTCTCTCTTCCTCCACAGTTATTCCCCCTACTGATCCATCTAGTATCTCGAAAATCATTGTCTGATATCAGATATCCTGTCATGTTGTCCCTTCTCTTTGTCAGTGTTTTCCAAATACTGCTTTCCTCTGCGATTCTGCGCAGGACCTCCTCGATTCTTAACTTCAGTCCACCTAATTTTCAACATTCGTCTGTAGCACCACATCTCAATTGCTTCAATCTGTTCTATTCCGGTTTTCCCGCTGTCCGTGTTTCATTACCATACAATGCTATGCTCGAAACGTACATTCACAGGAATTTCTTCCTCAAATGAATGCCTATTTTTGATACTAGTAGATTGTTCCAACCCCGGGGCGTTCCTAGAGGAACTGACTGTGCCCATACACAAACCGCAAGGCCGATCCAGGATCAGTGATTATCGCCCCTTGACCTTACTCTACGTTGACTTGAAGATTTTCACCCGGCTTCTGGCGGCACATCTAAAGCGATGGGTCCAACGTGTTGTGTCTCAGGGCCAGACATCGTTAGGAGGTGACCATAATATTCGCACAGCACTGTGCCCATATCGAGATATGATCGCGCTAGCCAAAGCTCGCCAACTGCCGGGAGTTTTGGCTTTAGCCAGGCCTTTGACAGAGTCGACCACACATTTTTGATGGAGGTACTGCGATACATTAGGCATTCGGACATCATAGTTGAGGTACTGATGCGTCTCCTACGCTACACGACATCCCAGATGTTATATAACGGCCGTCTCACGCCGCCGATACAGATCCAGCGCTCGGTGCGACAAGGCTGCCCTCTTTCGACGATATTGTACGCCCTCGTCCTGGAACCACTCCTCTACGGCCTCCGACAACGTCTGACTGGGATGTCCTTGGTGGACACACGTTTTGCTGCACTGCCTATGCAGATGATCTGGTACTCCTTCGCAGTAATGGCGATGTTCGTATAGCACTGGCGTGGGTGGCGACCTACGGCGCGGCATCGGGGAGCAATCTGAATTTCCACAAATCGCACGCCCAGTCCATAGGCAGAGGTCTATCCGACGAGAGCGTCGCACTGCTACTAATCAGTGACACAATCCGCTGTCTCGGCATTGATTTCACATTTGACATGAAGCGTTTAACAGCCCCTAACTACAGGCGTTTATTGAACCAGATGAGGGCAGGAATAAGTGACCACCGTCTTAGACATCCAGGCCTCTTGCAACGGACGCGATATGCTAACGTCTATTTGGCGTCACGTATCCCGCATTTTGCACAGATACTCCCGATACCACCTACTCTGGCCCACCGCATGTTGGCAGTTTTGGGATCCTTTGCTAATACGGGCATGTTATTTAAGATTCGTTACGAGTCCCTAACCGTCCCGAGGAGCAGAGGGCGTTTAGGCCTCAGTCATGTTCAGAACAGAGCGAAGGCCCTGTTCGTCAGTTGTCCCCTGCAACTGTGGCGACGAAGCCCGGCGTGCCTCGCAAGTTTCTTACTGGAGGCCTTACGAACGACCTCACTCGCACCCCCTACCAGTCACTTGGCATGTGCCACCCGAGGGTGAATCGGCGAGGGGGATGTAATGTAGGTGGGACTGGCACAACTCTTTCCCATTAACAGTTACGTACCATGCAGATTTCACGTCAGTATCAAGGGTGGTGGAATTCACTACCTGCCACACAGACGCCACTTTGTAGTGTGGTGTTTGCTTTCAATCACATTCGGCGTCCTGTTCAGTTGCATGGCAGCATATATCGCCCTCGTCATCATCAAGCGTGTAGGTAGTAGTGCAGTATGGATGTACCTTAATTCAAGGAAGAATGTAGAAGACAGGTGCTGGGATGTCTGAGGATAACGTTCTACGAGTCGGGGCGTGGAATGTCGAACGCTTGAACGTGGTAGGGAAACTTTTTTTTTTTTGGTCATCAGTCTACTGACTGGTTTGATGCGGCCCGCCACGAATTCCTTTCCTGTGCTAACCTCCTCATCTCAGAGTAGCACTTGCAACCTACGTCCTCAATTATTTGCTAGACGTATTCTAATCTCTGTCTTCCTCTACAGTTTTTGCCCTCTACAGCTCCCTCTAGTGCCATGGAAGTCATTCCCTCTTGTCTTAACAGATGTCCTATCATCCTGTCCCTTATCCTTATCAGAGTTTTCCACATATTCCTTTCCTCTCCGATTCTGCGTTGAACCTCCTCATTCCTTACCTTATCAGTCGACCTAATTTTCAACATTCGTCTATAGCAGCACATCTCAAATGCTTCGATTCTCATCTGTTCCGGTTTTCCCACAGTCCATGTTTCACTACCATACAATACTGTACTCCAGACGTTCATCCTCAGAAATTTCTTCCTCAAATTAAGGCCGGTATTTGATAATAGTAAACTTCTCTTGGCCAGAAATGCCTTTTTTGCCATAGCGAGTCTGCATTTGATGTCCTCCTTGCTCCGTCCGTCATTGGTTATTTTACTGCCCAGGTAGCAGAATTCTTTAACTTCATTGACTTCGTGACCGTCAATCCTGATGTTAAGTTTCTCGCTGTTCTCATTTCTACTACTTCTCATTACCTTCGTCTTTCTCCGATTTACCTTCAAACCATACTGTGTACTCATTAGACTGTTCATTCCGTTCAGCAGATCATTTAATTCTTCTTCACTTTCACTTAGGATAGCAATATCATCAGCGAATCGTATCATTGATATCCTTTCACCTTGTATTTTAATTCCACTCCTGAACCTTTCTTTTATTTCCATCATTGCTTCCTCGATGTACAGATTGAAGAGTAGGGGCGAAAGGCTACAGCCTTGTCTTACACCCTTCTTAATACGAGCACTTCGTTCTTGATCGTCCACTCTTATTATTCCCTCTTGGTTGTTGTACATATTGTATATGACCCGTCTCTCCCTATAGCTTACCCCTACTTTTTTCAGAATCTCGAACAGCTTGCACCATTTTATATTGTCGAACGCTTTTTCCAGGCGACAAATCCTATGAAAGTGTCTTGATTTTTCTTTAGCCTCGCTTCCGTTATTAGCCGTAACGTTTGAATTGCCTCTCTCGTCCCTTTACTATTCCTAAAGCCAAACTGATCGTCACCTAGCGCATTCTCAATTTTCTTTTCCATTCTTCTGTATATTATTCTTGTAAGCAGCTTCGATGCATGAGCTGTTAAGCTGATTGTGCGATAATTCTCGCACTTGTCAGCTCTTGCCATCATGGGAATTGTGTGGATGATGCTTTTCCGAAAGTCAGATGGTACGTCGCCAGACTCATATATTCTAGACACCAACGTGAATAGTCGTTTTGTTGCCACTTCCCCCAATGATTTTAGAAATTCCGATGGAATGTTATCTGTCCTTCTGCCTTATTTGACCGTAAGTCCTCCAAAGCTCTTTTAAATTCCGATTCTAATGCTGGATCCCCTATCTCTTCTAAATCGACTCCTGTTTCTTCTGTTAACACATCAGACAAATCGTCCCCTCTCATAGGGACTTTCAATGTGTTCTTTCCACCTATTCTCTCTCTCTCTGCTCTGCATTTAACAGTGGAATTGTCGTTGCTCTCTTAATGTTATCACCGTTGCTTTTAATGTCTCCGAAGGCTGTATTGACTTTACTGTATACTGAGTCTGTCCTTCCGACAATCATTTCTTTTTCGATGTCTTGACATTTTTACTGCAGCCATTTCGTCTTAGCTTACCTGCGCTTGCTCTTTATTTCATTCCTCAGCGACTTTTGTTTCTCTGTTCCTGAGATTCCCGGAACATTTTTGTACTTCCTCCTTTCATCGATTAATTGAAGTATTTCTTCTGTCACTCATTGTTTCTTCGCAGTTACCTTCTTTGTACCTATGTTTTCCTTCCCAGTTTCTGTGATGGTCCTTTATAGAGATGTCGATTCCTTTTCGATTGTATTGCCTACTGAGCTATTCCTTATTGATGTGTCTATAACCTTAGAGAACTTCCACCATATCTCGTCATTCCTTAGTACTTCTGTATCCCACTTCTTTCCGTATTGATTCTTCCTGACTAGTGTCTTAAACTTCAGCCTACTAATCATCACTACTTTATTGTGATCTGAGTCTATGTCTGCTCCTGGGTACGTGTTACAATCCAGTATCTGATTTCGGATTCTCTGTCTGACCATGATGTAATCTAATTGAAATCTTCCCGTATCTCCCGGCCTTTTCCAAATATACCTCCTCCTCTTGTGATTCTTGAGCATGGTATTCGCTGTTACTAGCTGAAACCTGTTACAGAACTCAATTAGTCTTTCTCCTCCTCTTTCATTCCTTGTCCCAAGCCCATATTCTCCTGTAACCTTTTCTTCTACTCCTTCCCCTACAACTGCATTCCAGTCGCCCATGACTATTAGATTTTCGTCCCCCTTTACATACTGCATTACCCTTTCAATATTCTCATGCACTTTCTCTATCTGTTCATCTTCAGCTTGCGACGTCGGCATGTATACCTGAACTATCGTTGTCGGTGTTGGTCTGCTGTCGATTCTGATTAAAACAACCCGGTCACTGAACTGTTCACAGTAACACACCCTCTTCCCTACCTTCCTATTCATAACGAATCCTACACCTGTTATACCATTTTCTGTTGCTGTTGATATTACTCGATTTTCATCTGACCAGAAATCCTTGTCTTCCTTCCACTTCACTTCACTGACCCCTACTATATCTAGATTGAGCCTTCGCATTTCCCTTTTCAGATTTTCTAGTTTCCCTACCACTTTCAAGCTTCTGACATTCCACGCCCCGACTAGTAGAACGTTATCCTCTCGTTGATTATTCAATCTTTTTCTCATGGTAACCTCCCCCTTGGCAGTCCCCTCTCGGAGATCCGAATGGGGGACTATTCCAGAATCTTTTGCCAATGGAGAGATGATCTTGACACTTCTTCAATTACAGGCCACATGTCCTGTGGATACACGTTACGTTGTAGGGAAACTAGAAAATCAGAAAACGGAAATACATAGGCTCAATCTAGTTATAGCAGCGGTCAGTGAAGTGAAGTGGAAAGAAGACAAGGGTTTCTGGTCAGATGAGTATAGGGTAATACCAAAAGCAGCAGAAAATGGTATAACGGGAGTAGGATTCGTTATGAAATAGTAAGGTAGGGTAGAGAGTATGTTACTGTGAACAGTTTAGCAATAGGGTTGTTCTGTCAGAATCGACAGCAAACCGACAACGATAGTTCAGGTACACATGCTGACGTCGCAGGCTTAAGATGAAGATATAGAGAAAGTGTTGAGGATATTGAAAGGATAATACCGTATGTGAAGTGATAAGAAAATCTAATAGTCATGGGACACTGGAATGCAGTTGTAGGGGAAGGAGTAGAAGAAAAGGTTACAGGAGAATATGGGCTTAGGAAAAGGAACGAGAGAGGAGAAAAACTGAGTTTTGTAACAAGTTTCAGCTAGTAACAGCGAATACTCTGGGAAAAGGCCGGGTGATACGGGAAAATTTGAGTTACCCTACATCATGGTCAGACAGAGATTCCGAAATCAGATACTGGATTGTAGCGTGTACCCAGGAGCAGACATAGACTCAGATCACAATAAAGTAGTGATGATTAGTAGGCTGAAGTTTAAGACACTAGTCAGGAAGAATCAATACGGAAAGAAGTGGGATACAGAAGTACTAAGGAATGACGAGATATGGTGGAAGTTCTCTAAGGTTATAGACACATCAATAAGGAATAGCTCAGGCAATACAATCGAAAAGGAATCGACATCTCTATAAAGGACCATCACAGAAGCTGGGAAGGAAAACATATGTACAAAGAAGGTAACAGCGAAGAAACAATGGGTGACAGAAGATATAATTCAATTAATCGATGAAAGGAGGAAGTACAAAAATGTTCCGGGAATCTCAGGAACAGAGAAACAAAAGTCGCTGAGGAATGAAATAAAGAGCAAGCGCAGGTAAGCTAAGACGAAATGGCTGCAGTAAAAATGTCAAGACATCGAAAAAGAAATGATTGTCGGAAGGACAGACTCAGCATACAGTAAAGTCAATACAGCCTTCGGAGACATTAAAAGCAACGGTGATAACATTAAGAGAGCAACGACAATTCAACTGTTAAATGCGGAGGAGAGAGAGAGGATAGGTGGAAAGAACACATTGAAAGTCCCTATGAGGGGCGACGATTTGTCTGATGTGTTAGCAGAAGAAACAGGAGTCGATTTAGAAGAGATAGGGGATCAATTACTAGATTCACAATTTAACAGAGCTTTGGAGGACGTAAGACCAAATAAAGTCGTAGGGATGGATAACATTCCATCGGAATTTCTAAAATTCGTTGGTGAAAAGGGCCACAAAACCATTATACACGTTGGTGTGTAGAATGTATGACTCTGACGACATACCATCTGACAATCATCTTAACAGCTCGTGCATCCAAGTTGCTGACAAGAATAACCATCACACTCTTTTAATTAAGGGCCACATGTCCTGTGGATACACGTTATATGTCTTTAATGTAGTGGTTTTCGGTACCTTCTGCATCCTCATGCCGTTGATCATTGCTGATTCTTCCGCCTTTAGGCGCACTTTCCCACCTCAAGGACAGGAGAATGCCCGGAACCTGCGTCTGCTCCACCGCTCTCTTTTGCAACGCATACTATTAGTTGCTTATAGGACTGTCCAGAAGTCGTAGCAACGCAAAGTATGTAAAAGCGGATCTTATGAGACTGTCCAAAAGCCGTAGCAACGCAAAAAATGTAAAAGCCGGTCAATGGTGTCCTTATCTGATTTCAGTGCGTCGCATCTTCGTAATTTGTACACTAATACCTTTCGCTCCTTGTTAATGACAAATAACTGCCAGAGCTTGTACGGATTCTGTCCTCTTGCGATTTTTCGTCACAGTTGGACCTCTACATCCAGGGATTCAATCGGCGTTGCTACATGTAACAGAGAAGTACGTCGTATAAACATGTATATAATAATTTTATTTGTTTATGCTCCACGCTGGGCCCACTGAAGTGTTTCTCTCTCTCTCTCTCTCTCTCTCTCTCTCTCTCTCTCTCTATGAATTTATAGCGCATGAGAAGATTCACGCTGATAACAGTTAAGGAAAGCTCTCCAATTATGTCACGGCAAAGAAAACTACCGAATCTTGTACACTTCCATGATGGGATAGAGGAACTTCCCTAGACACCAAACGTAAGTAAAAGTATGAGAAAAAGAAATTAATTACTACTGATAACAGATGCGAATTAAGCATCCGTTTACGTCGTCGTCCAACAATATTGAGGGGCAGAAGACCATCAGGCCATTGAAACAACTGTCGATGCCGTTGTTGCACGATAAAGTTACACGCCAGAAATGAAAAGAAATGATCGGCAATTCGATCTTAGGAGATATTCAAATAAGTAACGGAAGACCACGTAACGTGTCCGATCGTTCTACCCTGAAACAGTTCGCCAGTAATTATTTTTTTACGCATTGTTAACAGAAAGAAACAAATATTCATACACAGTAAAATTTGTTATCACAGGAAACAGTGAGGTGGGCTTTTCGAAATAAACTATACAGATTTCAGTGAAACATTATATATGAAACTAAATACTGGGGCTCATAGAAGTAGGCTGGCGAGAATGAATGAAGTACACAATAATCATTTGTTTCTTTACCGTTACTATACATTGTTCATTTCTGGATTAGCAAATGTCTCTGGCTGTATGATGCCATTACGACTTTAAATACAAAACGTATTTTCTTCTGAAGAAAACAAATAGCATTATTTCACTATAAATTACAGTATTAATACATTTCTATAAATGCGGTTTTGAAATCACTTTAAGAGGATCACATAAATGTCTTCCATAAATAGCGATCACATAGAATATCTTAGAGAACATTTGCCCCCCCCCCCCCCAGCCCCTGCCCCCCCTCCCATGAACCATATACCACGTCGCTGGTAGGGAGTGGTAGGGAGGCTCCCGTGCATCAGCGATACAGATAGCCGTACCGTAGGTGTAACCACAACGTGGGGGGAGGGGAGTTTATCTGTTGAGAGGCCAGACAAACGTGTGGTTCCTGAAGTCCTGAAGAAGGGCAGCAGCCTTTTCAGTCGTTGCAGGGGCAACAGTCTGGATGATTGACTGATCTGCTATGTAACATTAACCAAAACGACCTTGCTGTGCTGGTACTGCGAAGCAAGGAGTAATTACTGCCGTAATTTTTCCCAAGGGCATGCGGCCTTTCTTTATGGTTAAATGATGATGGTATCCTCTTGGGTAACATATTCCGGAGGTGCAATAGTCCCCCATTCGGATCTACAGGCGAGGACTGCTCCGGAAGACGTCGTTATCAGGAGAAGGAAAACTGGATCGGAGCATGGAATGTGAGCTCGCTTAATCGGGCAGGTAGGTTATAAAATTTGGAAAGGGAAATGGATGGGTTCAAGCTAGATATAGTGGGAATTAGAAGCGTTCTGTGGAAGGAGGAACAAGACCTCTGGTGAGGTGAATACAGAGTTAGAAATAGAAACTCAAATAAGGGTAACGCGTGAGTGGGTTTACTATTGAATAAAAAAACTGGAGCGTGGATAAGCTGCTACGAACAGCATATTGAACGCATTTTTATAGCAAAGATAAACACGAGGCCCACGCCTACCACAGTAGTACAAGTTTATATGCCAACAAGCTCCGCAGATGATGACGAGACTGAAACAGCTCGGGGTAGCCGCGCGTTCTGAGGCGCCTTTCCACGGTCCGCGCGGCTCCCCCTGTCGAAGGTTCGAGTCCTCCCGCGAGTAGGTTTGTGTGAGTTGTCCTTAGCGTTAGCTATATTAAGTAATTTGTAAGCCTACGGACTGATTACATCAGAAATTTGGTCCAAAAGGAACTGTCCACAAATTTCCAGACAAAAAGAGAATGAAGAAATGTATGATGCGAAGAAAGAAAGTATTCAGATGGTTAAGGGAGATGAAAATTTAATAGTCATGGAAGGACTGGAATTAGATAGTAGCAAAAGTAAGAGAAGCACTGAGCATAACTTAATCATAGCTAACACCTGCGTTAAGAATCAAGAAAAAAGGATGTATACGGGGAAGACGCCTGGAGACACTGGAAGTTTTCAGATAGATTATTTAATGGGAAGACAGAGATTTAGGAACCACGTTTTAAATTGTAAGACATTTCCAGAGGCTGATGTGGACTCTGACCACAATTCATTGGTTATGAACTGTAGATAAAAACTGAAGAAACTGCAAAAAGGTAGGAATTTAAGAAGATGGGACCTGGATAAATTGAAAGAACCAGAGATTGTAGTGAGCATCAGACAGAGCATTAGGGAACGATTGGCTACAGCAGGGGAAATACGGTAAATACAGTGGAAGAAGAATGGATAGCTTTGAGAGATGAAATAGTGAAGGCAGCAGAGGATCAAATAGGTAAAGAGACGAGGGCTAGTAGGAATCCTTGGGTAACAGATAAGATACTGAATTTAACTGATGAAAGGAGAAAACACAAAAACGCAGTATATGAAGCAGGCGAAAAGGTGCACAAACGTCTCCAAAATGAGACCGACAGGAAATGCAAAATGGCTAAGCAAGGATGACCAGAGCTGGCCGGGGTGGTCGAGCGGTTCTCGGCGCTGTAGGTTGGAACCTCGTCACCACTGCGGTCGCAGGTTCGAATCCTGCCTCGGGCATGGATGTGTGTGATGTCCTTAGGTTAGTTAGGTTTAAGTAGTTCTAAGTTCCAGGGTACTGATGACCTCAGAAGTTAAGTCTCATAGTGCTCAAAGCCATTTGAAGCAAGGGATGACCAGAGGACAAATGTAATGATATAGAGGCATATATGACTAGCGGTAAGATAGATCCTGCGTAGAGGATAATTAAAAAGGCCTTTGGAGAACTGAGAACCACCTGTATGAATATCAAGAGCTCCAAAGGGAAACCAGTCCTAATGAGACAAAGGAAAGTAGAATGGTGGCGGAAATATATAGAAGGTCTATACAAGGGAGATGTATTTGAGGACAATTATATGGAAATGGAAGAGACAGTAGATGAAGATGAAATGAGAGATATGATACTACGTGAAGAATTTGACAGAGCACTGAAAGATCTAAGTCGAAACAAGGCCCTGGCAGTAGACAACGTTCCATTAGCCCTACTGGTAGCCCTGCAAGATCCAGCCATGACAAAATTCTTCCATCTGGTGAGCAAAATTTACGAGACAGACGAAATACCCTTAGACTTCAAGAAGAATATAGTAATTCCAATTCCAAAGAGTGCAGGTGTTGACAAGCATGAAAATTACCGAACTATAGGTTTAATAAGTTACGTCTGCAATATACTAACATGAATTCTTTATAAACGAGTGGAAAAACTGACAGAAGCCGACCTTGGGAAAAATCCGTTTGGACTTCGTAGAAATGTTGGAACATGCGAGGCAATATTGACCCTGCGACTTATCTTAGAAGATGTCCGCCCCGGGTAGCCGAATGGTCAGCGTGACGGATTGTCAATCCTCTGGGCCCGGATTCGATTCCCGGCTGGGTCGGGGAATTTTCTCCGCCCAGGGACTGGGTGTTGTGCTGTCCTCATCATCATCCGAAGTGGCGTCAAATTGAACGACCAGCACCTGGTGAACGGACTGCCCGTTGGGGGCCCTAAACATACGATTAAATAAATAAATCTTAGAAGATAAATTAAGGAAAGACAAACGTACGTTTCTAGCATTTGTAGACTTAGAAAAAGCTTTTGACAATGTTGACTGGAATACACTCTTTCAAATTCTGAAGGTGGCATGGGTAAAATACAGGGAGCGAAAGGCTATTTACAATTTGTATAGAAACCAGATGGCAGTTATAAGAGTCGAGAGGCGTCAAAGGGGAGCAGTGCTTGAGAAGGGAATGAAACAAGATAGTTGCATATCCCCGCTGCTATTCAATTTGTATACTGATCAAGCAGTAAAGGAAACAAAAGAAAAATTTGGAGTAGGAATTAATATCCATGGAGAAGAAATAAAGACTTTGAGGTTTGTCAGAGACAGCAAAGAACCTGGAAAAGCATCTGAACGGAATCGACAGTTTCTTGAAAGGAGGATATGAGATGAAGATCAACAAAAGCAAAACGAGGATAATGGAACGTGGTCGAATTCAACCAGGTGATGCTGAGAAAATTAGATTAGGAAACGAGACATTTGCTGTTTGGGGAGCAAAATAACTGATGACGGTCGAAGTAGGGAGGATATAGAATGTAGATTAGATACGCCAAGGAAAGCGTATCTGAAGAAGAGAAATTTGCTGACATCCGGTATAGATTTAAGTGTCGGGAAGTCTTTTCTGGAAGTAGCCGTAATGGTAGTGAAACATGGACGATAAACAGTTTAGACAAGAAGAGAACAAAAGCTTTCTAAATGTGGTTCTATGGAAGAATGCTGAAGATTAGATGGGTAGGTCACGTAACTGAGGAGGAGGTACTGAATAGAATTGAGGGGAAAGGGAATTTGTGGCCCAACTTAACTAGAAGAAGGGATCCGTTGATAGGACACATTCTGAGGCATCAAGGGATCACCAATTTAGTATTGGAGGGAAGCGTGGAGGGTAAAAATTGTAGAGGGAGACTAAGTGTTGAATACACTACGCAGATTCAGAGAGACGTAAGTTGCAGTAGTTACTCGGAGTTGAAGAAGCTTGCGCAGGATAGATCTGCATCAAACCAGTCTCAGGACTGAAGACGACAACAACAAGAACAACACATTAGACGGAAAAACGATATGCACTTTGCTCAAATGGCTCTGAGCACTATGGGACTTAACATCTGAGGTCATAAGTCCCCTGATATGCACTTGGATAACACTTATTGAAATACATTGCTTTCAGACGACATAAATGATTTCAGGGACCAGATTTACGTTTAACTATAACAAAGGGAACTAGAGAAGTTCTCTTAGCAACAAGAAGTATTTTAGGTAGAAAACTGAGTGTTATAAACAAGACATAACTGCATACGAGAATGTAGGGAAATCCTCTGTTAATATAAACTGGAAACAGCTCATGCAGAAAATGAAAAACATAACACTACACGAGGGACAGAAGATTCACTCTAGTCCCGTAGAAAACCCAAAGCACAGAGAGAAACGTGAACGGATATGGAAAGTCTGGTAATTTGTGGTAAAGTCTTAAGGTACCAAACTGCTAGGGTCACCAGTCCCTAAGTTTACACACTACTTAATCTAACTTAAACTAAATTACGCTAAGGACGATACACACACACGTCCGCAAGGGAGGACTCGAACTTCCAACGGGGGGAGTGGGGGGAGCCGCGAGGACCGTGACAAGACACCTGAGACCGCGCATCTACCCCGCGTGGCTGGATGGATAGGTAGACATCTTCTTCATCAGAAGGGGAATGAGATGAGTTTCTCCAGTATCCCTGTAATTAGTTAACATGTTCATTGAGCAGGCAGTATCCAAATTTAAGCGAAATATCAAAGGCACCAAAGTGAACGGACAAGAATTTGATTGTGTAAGGTGTGAATGACATTTAATTAATTGTAGATGAGGGTTTCGTACGGGACTAGAGTGAATTTCTGTCCCTCATCTAGTCTTACGTTTTTCATTTTCTTAATGAACTGCTTCCAGTTTAAAATATTGGAGGCTGTCCCTACATCCACGTTACCATTGTCTTCTTTTTAACATTCTGTGTTCTACCTAAAATGCTTCTTTTTGCTAGGAGAACTTTTCTAGTTCCCTTTGTTACAGTGAAGCCTACATCTGGTCTCTGAAATCACTTGTGTCGTCAGAATGTACAGTATATCAAGAAGTGTTATCCAAGTGTATATCGTTTTTTCATCGAATGTTGAGTAAAACATTATATGTGTTTCCTATTTACGGAAAATATTTATGTCTTGTCCCCAAAGTCACTTCAAAACCGTTTTTATATAAATGTACTAATTCTGTAATTTATAGTGAAATAATGTTTTTTTTTCTTTACAGACAAATACGATTTGTAATTGAAGTCGTAATGATATCTTGTGGCCAGAGACATTTGCTAAGAGGTCCAAGCATAAATGAACAATGTGTAGTAACGGTAAAGAAACAAACGATTATTGTGTACTTCATTCATTCTCGCCAGCCTGTGGCGTTTTTCTCTGTTGAATACCACAAACTTTAAGCATCTGCATCTATGTGCCTCTGTATATCATATATGATGGTTCAATGAAAGAAAAGCACACCTCATTGATTCCTGCGATAACAACTGTTACTGTGTATGAATAATTATGCATTACTGCTCACAGCCAGTAGAAGGACTGGACACGTTACCTGTTTAAATATATTATTACTGGTTAGTTAATTAATAATATTCTTTATTTATGTACTATTATAAATAAATATGGTTTATGTGTGCTTTTATTTTAATTATTGGTATAGTTATTGGTTTTAGTTGGCTTAGCTTAGTTCTTTATTTCCGTTTATCTTTTCTCTCATGAAAACCAGGAAAATGTAAATATTACGTTTTAAGTACCACAGGAGAGCAAGAGATGTACTCGGCAGCGACGATCTCGCGGAAATTCCTCGTCGTTATATTATCTACCTGAAATCTCTAAAACCTTTACTCGTTACCCCCAGAGTTGTTTGATGAGTCTGGATGATAGGTCCAACAATTTAGCAAGTTGAAGTTAATGAATTCGGAGATAATCTTTCGACGAATTATGACCGTGAAAAATGCAGGTTCGCACTATTGTTCCAAATTTCACCTCCGAACTATCTATATGGTAATATCTTTACCGTGATAACGGTTAATTTGACCATGGACTTCTGGTAAAGAACAGTCTTACCGTTTGGGCGAGGGTTCCTAAGTGAAACCATGAAAAATCTGGAACAAGGCTAATTTAAGCTTTTGTTCCACCCATTAATTTACGAAAATTATTTAAAAATTTTACTACCAGATCCGAAGTGTGTTTATATAATGTGTTTTTGGATTTTTGGAGTCAGGTATAAATAAATGTGAAGATATTTTGGTAGCGACGTCAGCACGACGTATGGTGGAAGGTGTAGAGCAGTTGTGGGGAGAGACAAATTATGACCCTATTGCTATTGTGTGTGGGATGATCAGTAACAGAGTTGATCCTGAGGTAGAAGAAAGACTGGACCAGATCCTCATACCACCATCACAGGGCGGTGATCTGAGAACATGTAACATACCTTGGAATAAGTATCAATGTTAATAATTACTGATGGAAAAGCGTTGTGAGAGAGCGGGTTAGTACATATACTTTTTATTCTCACGCTACTGAAATGAATTCAGAGATTCGGAAGAAGTAGTACCCAACTTTATTATTCAGAATTCGGGTAACGTTCCATCACATTTACCAATTTTTGTCTTTATATAGTCACTTATGAACATCAGAGTACCGTATCAACACATGTTGTCAGTGGTTGAACTCTGGTGTAAATTCCCTTTTGTGTCTTCACAAACTATTTTAATGAAGCACAATAATTGTTATCGTATATGCCGCACTTGAGTGTATCTTTGCTCTTTAGCACACAGAAAATCACTCTTGCGTCTCTTCGCTAGTTCCTTTTTATGACATTGCACCTGGTACGGAGGAAGGTTTATCTGTCTAGCAAGAGTAATAGAAGGCAGATTTCAGACTACCTAACAGATCAAAACGAAAATTTCTGTTCCGACACTGACAACCTTGAGTGTTTATGGAAAAAGTTCAAGGCAATCGTAAAACGCGTTTTAGACAGGTACGTGCCGAGTAAAACTGTGAGAGACGCGAAAAACCCACCGTGGTACAACAACAAAGTTAGGAAACTACTGCGAAAGCAAAGAAAGCTTCACTCTAAGTTTAAACGCAGCCAAAACCTCTCAGACAAACAGAAACTAAACGATGTCAAAGTTAGCGTAAGGAGGGCTATGCGTCAAGCGTTCAGTGAATTCGAAAGTAAAATTCTATGTACCGACTTGACAGAAAATCCTCGGAAGTTCTGGTCTTACGTTAAATCAGTAAGTGGCTCGAAACAGCATATCCAGACACTCCGGGATGATGATGGCATTGAAACAGAGGATGACACGCGTAAAGCTGAAATACTAAACACCTTTTTCCAAAGCTGTTTCACAGAGGAAGACCGCACTGCAGTTCCTTCTCTAAACCCTCGCACAAACGAAAAAATGGCCGACATCGAAATAAGTGTCCAAGGAATAGAAAAGCAACTGGAATCACTCAACAGAGGAAAGTCCACTGGCCCTGACGGGATACCAATTCGATTCTACACAGAGTACGCGAAAGAACTTGCCCCCTTCTAACAGCCGTGTACCGCAAGTCTCTAGAGGAACGGAAGGTTCCAAATGAGTGGAAAAGAGCACAGGTAGTCCCAGTCTTCAAGAAGGGTCGTCGAGCAGATGCGCAAAACTATAGACCTATATCTCTGACGTCGATCTGTTGTAGAATTTTAGAACATGTTTTTTGCTCGAGTATCATGTCGTTTTTGGAAACCCAGAATCTACTATGTAGGAATCAACATAGATTCCGCAAACAGCGATCGTGTGAGACCCAACTCGCTTTATTTGTTCATGAGACCCAGAAAATATTAGATACAGGCTCCCAGGTAGATGCTATTTTTCTTGACTTCCGGAAGGCGTTCGGTACAGTTCCGCACTGTCGCCTGATAAAAAAAGTAAGAGCCTACGGAATATCAGACCAGCTGTGTGGCTGGATTGAAGAGTTTTTAGCAAACAGAACACAGCATGTTGTTCTCAATGGAGAGACGTCTACAGACGTTAAAGTAACCTCTGGCGTGCCACAGGGGAGTGTTATGGGACCATTGCTTTTCACAATATATATAAATGACCTAGTAGATAGTGTCGGAAGTTCCATGCGGCTTCTCGCGGATGATGCTGTAGTATACAGAGAAGTTGCAGCATTAGAAAATTGTAGCGAAATGCAGGAAGATCTGCAGCGGATAGGCACGTGGTGCGGGGAGTGGCAACTGTCCCTTAACATAGGCAAATGTAATGTATTGCGAATACATAGAAAGAAGGATCCTTTATTGTATGATTATATGATAGCGGAACAAACACTGGTAGCAGTTACTTCTGTAAAATATCTGGGAGTATGCGTGCGGAACGATTTGAAGTGGAATGATCATATAAAATTAATTGTTGGTAAGGCGGGTACCAGGTTGAGATTCATTGGGAGAGTGCTTAGAAAATGTAGTCCATCAACAAAGGAGGTGGCTTACAAAACACTCGTTCGACCTATACTTGAGTATTGCTCATCAGTGTGGGATCCGTACCAGATCGGTTTGACGGAGGAGATAGAGAAGATCCAAAGAAGAGCGGCGCGTTTCGTCACAGGGTTATTTGGTAACCGTGATAGCGTTACGGAGATGTTTAATAAACTCAAGTGGCAGACTCTGCAAGAGAGGCGCTCTGCATCGCGGTGTAGCTTGCTCGTCAGGTTTCGAGAGGGTGCGTTTCTGGATGAGGTATCGAATATATTGCTTCCCCCTACTTATACCTCCCGAGGAGATCACGAATGTAAAATAAGAGAGATTAGAGCGCGCACGGAGGCTTTCAGACAGTCGTTCTTCCCGCGAACCATACGCGACTAGAACAGGAAAGGGAGGTAATGACAGTGGCACGTAAAGTGCCCTCCGCCACACACCGTTGGGTGGCTTGCGGAGTATAAATGTAGATCTAGTTGTAGATGTAATACAGAACACTTCACTGGAAGTTCGTTGTTGTTCACAGTATACGTCACCAATCCGCACTTCTGTCAGTCTTGAAAATTGTGTCTTACTTTTACAGAATTCAATCACAAATTTATATACTATCCGCGAATTTGAATAAATTCAATCCAGTCGATACTCTTAATCTGTTGTTGTAACTCTTACTATAAATAATGACGATTTAATTTTAAACACACACAAAGGTCACCCATCTCGCTCAGCCTGTTCGAGCATTATCCTTCCTAATATCCTCGTTTGTAAACTATCTCAACCAAATTTCTTAAAAACTCCACCATGTGAACTGAGTTTTGTCTTTAAAATACTTAATCATCTGTATTCATATGCCATTGCCTTGAATATATGTAGTCATATGCTCTTGACGTGAATATCGTCATGTACCTAATACTAATATTTTCATGAAAAACTGAAACAGATACACACTAATAACTATAGTCTTAACTGACATTAAGAAACATCATAGTTAACTTTTCCTTAATAAAAATAAGAATCATGTTGCTGAAACAAAACATATATATTTACATAATCACTATGAATGATCTCTTATGCATTTCTATTAAATCATTACACGCTTAACTAAAATTATAAAAAAATTCCTTATTTTACTCTTAGTTAAAATTATTTTCTTTCTCTGCCATTCCATAGTTCCCTCAGGAGTGAAACTTTTTTTTAAATCGCTTCATATTTCTTGTTTCAGGATGTCCTAATAGATATGCTCCTGGATTTGGTATCCTATTTACCTCAAATGGTCCTTCGTACATTAATTGCCATTTCTTTTGTTTAGTAATGACGCACATGGATGTGTGCGTAATAATACTCTTTCCCCAATGCAAAAGGATGGTCTTCGTAATATCCTTGTCAAAATCTATCTCCCTTTTTCTTGCCGCTTCGGTGAGATTTATTAATGCTGTTCTAATCTTATCTTGCCAGTGGGCTTCTTCTTCTGGTATCTTCGGAATCTTATCCGTCCATTCATTACCTTCTATTCTCTCAAACATTAGTTCAGCCGGCGTGAAGTTTTTGGTCATATGAGGCAAATCGTTCATTATTTCTTCAAAGGTATCAAGATATTCTACCCATCTTGTTTGATTCGCATGGCAATAGGTTCGCATAAATCTGTTTAATTCACGAAAAACCCTCTAATCGGGTTCGCGCCCGGATTATATTTGGAAGTCAAGAGCTGTGTTATATTTACTCGCTCTGATGCCTGGCTCCACCTGCATCCAGTAAAATTTATAGCACTGTCGGATAAAACTGCGTTCGGCATCCCAACGCGCGGAATGTAGTTATTGAATAAAGGAATCAGAATTGGTGCTGCTATAGCAGTTTTCATGGGCTGGAATGTTACATATTTGGTAAATACGTCCAAGAAAACTACAATTTACTTACAACCTCCTTTAGCCATCGGTAACTGTCCACAGATATCGACCGATAAAATAGCTAGCAGTTTATCAGGAATGATCGAACGTAACAGGTCTTTACTTCTGTTTTCTGACATATTACACATTTTCTCAGTACCCTCCATACTTTCCTACTTAAGTCTGAGAAGTAACGGTATATTCTCAGTAGGTTTGCACATTTCGCAACAGCAAAATGTCCTCAGGTATTGTGAGTATACGTTATTAACCTCTGCTCATATTCTTCGGGTACACACACACACACACACACACACACACACACACACACACACCAATTCTGATTCATATTGATCCGGCCATGAAATAGTACATCATTCACTACCTTATAGTATTGTCTTATTTTATCTTCTTGCGGATCTTCTAATTTCTGTCGAATGTTTATGCACCTTGGAATACTTTGTTGGAGTCTCGTCATATTTTCACATAACTCTAAAACGTATCGTCGGTTTACCTGGTCTCTTATCGATAATCCCTGGAAACTCCTCTTCATTTTTGCCCAAGATGATGCCTTCTTTTAATGCTTCTGGAAGAGGGGATAACGTATTGGATGTGATGTTCTCTTTTCCTTGGATATATACAATACGAAATTGGTATTCCTGAAGAGCGGACCATCCACCTTCCTAATCTCGCATGTAATTGCTTTTAGGTTTGTAAAAAGCTAAGAGCTTGGTGTGGTTCTTGCTCCATATAAATAATCAAACTTTTTGAAAGCCCATACTACTGGATGAGCCTCCTGTTGTGTTGTAGTATAAGATCTCTCGCAACCTGACAGTGTCCTACTAGCGAAAGCTGTTGGGCAAAAGGTGGACTTACCATTTATTAATCGAAACTGAAACAGACATACACCCAAACCAACAGATGACGTATCAGTCATTAATTCCAATTCCACTGACATATCAGGATGATACAGAATCTTCGCATTGGACAAAGCTTGGTCGATTGCTTCGAATGCTCGTTAACATTCCTCAGTCCACTGCTCAGAATTCATCGACTGATCCTCAATGAATCGACGAAAAAACGATGCAAGACCTAAAAATCCTTTTAACTGCCATTTCGTTCTAGCAACAGGAAACTTTTTTATTGCACTGATCTTCTTTTCATCAGGTAATATACCTCTTGAATTTATCAAATGACCCAAGAATTTTATTTTAACCAGGTGGAAATGTGACTTTTGTAGATTCACTGTTATTCCCACACAAGAAAATCTCTCTAATACTCGTGTCAGTATACTCACACGTTCTTCCCAGGTATCTGTAGCTATCAGGATGCCATCGACAAAGTTAGCTGACTCCTTAGGTCTGGTCCTCATGCTGCATCCAATGAGGATATGAATACTCCTGCATTAATATTCAAACGAAATGGAAGAACTTTGAAATGATAACTCCTAACGGCGTATACGAAAGCAGTATACTTTCTTGAATCTTTATCCTACTTGACTTGCCAGTATGAATGCAAATCAATTGTTGTAGAATACTTCACTCCACTGAACTTTTGAAGCAGCTGATCTATGTTTTCTCGGTGAGTACATACTGATACAATAATTGTTAACTAAACGGGCATCGAGTACTAGACGTACTTTCCCATCTTGTTTTGGCACAAAGAGAAACGGACTGCAGTAGAGACTGTTTGAAGATTCAGTCAGATTCCAGTATAACATCCTCTGTACTTCTTGCTCCACTGCATTTCGCTGTCTCCACGGAACGGGGTAGAACCTATGGCAGTATGTTCTGTGTGGCTTCACTTTCAGATGACATGTATAGCGCTTGATGACACCTGGTTGCTCTTCAAATACTCTCATATACTTGCATAACAGAGCAAACAATTGCGTACTTTGGTATTCCTTAAGGTGCTTTGGCTTACTCCTGTTGTATCTGCTCGGATACTTCTACTACTTGCATTACTCTAACTGTACTTGTCTCGAATTGGCGGCGCTCTTTTATTATTAACTGTAACTTTGCCTCTCGGTAGTATCTCCCATGTTTTCCCCCTTTCCTTAGCAAGTCTACCTGGGCTAGGGCTCCGTCGATCCAAATATTTACCTTCCTGCTAGAGAAGTCTAATTTTGCATCCTTCTCCCGGATAGTCTATAATACAAGAGTATGGTCGACTATTAATTTATTAACTATTAGGAACGCGCATGTTATTGCTGTATTTCCTAGAGTCAATTTTAGCATCATCTTCATCCTCACGGGTTGGGATCGCGTGCGAAACGCTCCTGGTATCTCTGGGTGTTGTGTAGGAAATGTCGGTAACTTGGTCTTCTTCATTAATTTATTAAATAGGTTCATAGATACTGCATTTACCGACGCGCCCGCATCCAAAACTGTCACTGGAATAACCTCTATTATAACTTTAATTGCAGATATGAGTTCTTATAAGTATTCTTCTGTACATTTGGTTGTGTCAGCACAAAGCTCCTCTTCTATTATCTTTCCCTCGTTATATCTTATCATAGCCCCTATGCCTTTCCTCGACCGCTCCTCCGGGGCACGATTCGGTCGGAATTAGTTTTCCGAGCATGATTCATTTGCATGAATTGCACCCTCTCTCCCTTCTGTAATAACTAGTGTCTGTTGGCACAGAAGACTGCGACAGTCTGTTGTTGTTTGCCAATTACATTACTGCGACAGTCTGTTGTTGTTTGCCAATTACATTACTCCCTGGATTGTATAGTCTATCGTGTCTGCTCTGTTTTTGCCAGAACTGGAATTGTTCCTATTGCTGGTACGCTCGCCACGATGTTGGTCGTAATTATTAAAATACTGCGGGGCGCGACTGGTAATTTTTTTTCGGATCAGTTTATTGCTCTCACGGCTGTGGGAGTCATTATTAGCCTGCCAGTACAAGCTGTGTCTATCTGCTCTTGCCTTAATGTCTTCTAGGTTCAAGTCAATGGAGTGCAAGATTGACATAAATTTTTCTACATTCTCCTCTGGCTCGTGAATTAATTTTTCTTGCGTGTCAGCCGCAAGTTTCGCCTTCAGAATCCTCAAAATATCCTTATGCGTTACAGGCTCGATCCAGTATCTTGCTTTGTTTAGATACAGTACCTCTCAACGTATCGTCGTAGACTTCCAGATTTTGCACAAACAGGTTCCGGGTTAAATACCCTGGATGGGGGCTTAATTAAAATGCAATAATTTTAGTAGCTGTGTGTCCGGTTACGAAGTCTCGCAACCGGTTGGCCCTGACTACTATTAGTACGCTACCTGACTGCATAAAATAACAATAAAGAATGAAAGGAAATTTACATTAACACAATTGATTAATTAACTAGAAAAGCTACGAAACAACAAAGCACAAGTGTAACTGTTCTGTGTGTGGGAGTGTGATACAACGTACATATATCTGGCATGGTTCTTCCTCAATACAACAAGATATTCTAAACACCATTTACAATGAACTAATTGAAAAACCAGAAATACTATAATTGCACATAGAAACCAGAATTACAAGTCTAATACATGAACACGAGCCAGATGCTTTGTTGACCGAACCTGTGACCAAGAGACATTGTCATTAAGGAAATGTGAAATAAATTTTTCTTTTACCTCCATATATATTGACGAAAAATACCCTGTGATCATTGCAACATCTTCCATCTATACATTACACCAACCGAACAGCATCTACTGCCTCGCCCAACAGAACAACAACTGCACACGACATCCTCTGAATTAGTACTGCTCTCGACTTCCTCTCAACAAGTACTGCCCACGGCAACCTCTGATCTACTACTGCAGCAGTGGAGGCCGCGGAATAATACTCTTTGGTGCAATCTCTGGCGCTGTGGGCGCTGTGACTCAGTGTAGCCACCTTTCATATGCCCCTCCTCCATTGGCTAGAATTTGGTAGTATTTTTGCCAGCATTGGTGGCGAAAATACCACCAAATTCGTTCAAAAAAATACAGACAAAAATAAAAGATGGTATTAATAAGTAAATATCACATAACTAAATAAATTTTGGCTTTGCACTGACCCTTCAATAACCTAATATATAAAATAGAGTAAGGAATACAAATGCTTGCAATGTGATTTTACATAATAATTTACACAAGTATCATTTGGCAGAGTGGTTAAACAATTCAATCAATGTCACCATCAATGATGAAGAGGTGCAGGTAAGAGTCTTATAACATTTCATAAACAGTAAATACACAAAAAACCAGTTTATACAAATATTCACATAAAATCTTTTCAATAGTTCAATAAACAAGTAGCACTCCTCAGAGTAGTTGACAGTTCCAACAGTAGCACCCAGTAACGTTCAACAGGTGCAATTAGCAGTCCCATAACATTTCATCAGCAGTATTTAAACAGCTCCAACAATGGACCCAGCAATGGCGAGCAGGCGCAGAAACCAACAAGTGAGATTATCTCAGTAGCAGCAGTTCCATCAGTGGCACCCAGCAACGCTAACAGGTGCAGATAGCAGCAAGTGACATCATCTCAGTAGAAGCAGTTCCATCAGTGGCACCCAGTAATGTTGACAGGTGCAGACACCAACAAGTGACATCATTTCAGTAGAAGCAGTTCCATCAGCGGCACCCAGCAATGTTGAACAGGTGCAGACAGCAACAAGTGACGTCTTTTCAGTAGAAGCAGTTCCATCAGTGGCACACTGCAATGTTGAATAATTGCAGGTAACACTCCATAATATTCACTATCAATAATTAAACAGTTCATCAGAGTTCATCAGCAGGAATTAAACATTTCCAAGTGGCACCCATCAATGTTGTACAAGTGCAGGTAACAGACCATAATATTCACTATCAATAATTAAACAGCTCATCAGAGTTCATCAGCAGAAATTAAACATTTCCAAATGGCACCCATCAATGATAATAGGTGCAAGCACGAACAACAATTTGAATGTACACACAATTGCTTTTACAAAATTATTATCAATGCTCTTACACTAAACATACAAATTATAATAAACGCACAAATGATATCAGATAATTGTCATATTAACTATCACAAATACACAAATATCAGTAAACCTATAACATTTATGGGTGTCAGTGCAAGCCACAACAAACAAGTAAAATAATATTTAGGAAGTGGCTGGTACCAATTATTTGGAATTAGGAAAGGAAAACACACAAAACACACTCACTCATCTATGTAATTGAATAGTGTTAAATGTGTAAATGCAATTCTGTCCAAATTTGTTGTTCAACATGTGTATCAAGTAGTAGTGGCAACAGTGTATAACAGTAAATAATAGTTAGTCAGTTTCATAGTCATCAATTCAATATCAATGTTTCCCAAGCCAAATCAAAATGTACGATTGCTGAACAACTGTCAGTGTGCCAAGATATGCAAATACTTCCTCTCTCCAAAAAAAGTATATACTTCTTATTGATTTAACAAAGTGTGTGTGTGTGTGTGTGTAGACAATCTTCCTTCCACTTGAGCGTTCTAGCCTGCCATCTTCATCATCCTTATCCACATAAACCAACAAAAATTAATATGCTCCTCACTTACTTTACCTCTTATCCACCAAAACTCCAATAATCATCAGCATCACATAATCTTAATACTTCAGTAATACCTCTTACATCGATACATATAAACCTTCTCACAAATATCACTTCACTTCCATAACAACTCTTTCCTCTAGTCAGTCTCCTCGAACAAGTACAGATAAAATTCTAGTGCAAACTTCAATTCATCATCCCATACAATCCGAAGACACAATGTCCACACACAACCTCTGTGTAATCCACCTGACCCAAATCTTCTACTCATTCTGAATTATAAAATACATTCTGGTTAGCTTGTCCATCGTTAAATAAAAGAAATGTGTACATGACCTCTAACAGCCTTTAATTTGAATAACTTTCAGTAAGTAAGTACAAGTATGGACTATGAATGATCACAAAAGACTTTGAATGAATAAACCGTAATATTTCACAGTGTGTACACCACTTCAAGAATCATAGCAAAACAGAAGTGAACATGTGGAGTATTTTTTTTTTTTTGTGTCAAGTGTCACTTGCTATTTCAATTGCTTACGAGGAATGCATTGTAATAACTGTCAATGGTCTAAACCGAGTGTTGGTATTTCATGTCGTTAGCTTCCTTTCTATTTGCATAAATTTATACAGCTTCCATTAAACCTCCAAGTGATGTGACTTCAATGAAATTTCTTGTACCAATGTCGTTTGTAGAATTATAGCAGTTCCTTTTCTTATCTTAAAATATAAAGCACTGAGCGTAAGCAAAACATGCAATAGCGAGTAAATATACGAGTAGAGAACAGAATGTCAAGAAGTGGATGTAGCACAATCCCTACAACGAGGCTATGCCAAGCGAACAATCTATAGTTAATACCATAGTGTGACCGAAACTCCATGTTTGTACACAGTAAATCAGCATTTCTATATACCAAATTAAAGAGTAGTTATGACAACAAAACAGAAATGTGCAAATATGCAATCCATACGCAAAGCAGCAAGTATCTTACATAATAACAGGTCATTAGCGTCATATCAGCATAAGCAAATAAATGTTTGTATGTAATCTTAATAAGTAAACGTGAAGGCGCAAGCAGATAAATCACAAAGTATAACTTTCATACATAACCATATCAGCACAACTTATCAGGTGACAATTATAATTTAAATAAATAAGCACAGCAGCCACATGATAAAAAATATGACATCACCGAAAAAGCAGAGCAGCCAAGTGAGGCATGATATACGTAAGTAACAACCCTGTTCATTAATCAATCATTGTCAAAATCAGTTAACACAAAGTATAAATCACGTAATCGCGAGCAGCAAATTACGTATAAAGTACATACCTATGTAGAAATATGTTACCTGAAAAATAAACTCAATTAATAATTACCTTTTCATTTTATTACTTCCTTCTTCGAAATTACATTCTACCTGAAATTTTATCGATAGCTAGTCCTCATAACGTCCGACACACACAGAATTTACCTGAAGTTGTTTAATATTTTATACAACTGTATCCTGAAGTAAACTGAACGTTAATAATATGATTTATCAAGTAACTATAGCTTTATATTGAATTTAATCGGAGAAATTAGACTGCATATTTGTTTACAGCTGTCAGTGGATTGGCAGTGAGCGCTCGATCAGCTTTAGGTACGCGTGTCGTAGGAAGTAATTGTTTGCGGTCAACGACTGCTTTGTGCGGCGCGCAGACTTGACTGTGCCGCTGCCAGAACACGGCGCGGGGTCCTTGTATTCTTTGCGTGTTTACGTGTAACTGTTAATTTCGCAAAAGTATGTCATTCCACAAAAATTTTAACGTTCGATATATGATGTATTCCCTTAGACCGCCGTGATTTAAGAGTTTCTACTTCGACAGTGTTATTGTGAATAATTTTGCGAACTCTATATGGACGGTTATAAAGCAGAAAAAACTTGCGACACAAGCCTTTTCCTTTGTGAGACAAACGACGAGACTTAATTAACACCATTTGACCAACTGACAAGGTTTTTAAACGACCAGGACGCATAGCTGATTTCTCTCTTCTAGCAGCCGTCTAACATTCTGCGTGGTGTGTCTGCTCTAAGTCGAGTCTCCGTACCACTTTCGCGCAACGACGCTTTGTGCGCGTTTTTTAGGGATTTGACTAGTTTGAACCTGGGACCTGTTGCTGGTAAGGAGACGCCAGACCACACATGACATGTAGAGTTCAGAAGAGTTCAGTGAGACTAGCGATGATATAACCAAATACTTAATGATTTCAGCGTCAGCTCCACTGCACTCCCTGTAAAAGAATCTTAATACTAACCAAATTTAGTGGAAGTGGTTCAAGGCTTTCCGGTTTTTAGTTAGCTGGTAAAATAACGTCGAAAAAGCAGTTAAGTTTACAATTGGAAATTTTATTCAACTCACAAAACATTGTTTATAAATTGCACTATTCATAAAAGGAAATATTTTAATACAGGATGATAAAAACCAACTGCGTTCAACAAAAATGTGAACGAATATTCCCTGAATGGGTTTCCAAGTTCAACAATTGATCGAAGGTTGACGTATGCCATATCACATCTATAATCTAGGTTTAAGTTAAGTTTCATAAAAGAGAAAACTATCAAAATGGTCTACAGTGACCGTCAATTATCTTTAACGACTTATTTAACTTGTCATAAAGTACAGTGGCTGATGTGGCTTCTCAATAATTATATAACAGAAAAATCATCGCGCCTCAGATTTTAACTTCACGTAGCAAATGTGAATACCATGAGCTACAAGTGACGATCGACACTAGTATTACATTAAAAGGGGATGTAACAGATGGGACTTCTGCAGTTCTGACTGAAGCCGTATGCACTCAAAAATGCGGCATCGCGTGCATTCATTACCTTGTCGGTGTTCGTCAGGGGGCGACGGCCGGCGCAGCTCCATACATCGCGTAGTCTCGGAAGCAACACCCTCCTAACTTCTCCTTACTACAATATACCGAAGTTGGTTTAAAAAAAACTATCTGGCTGTGTTTTCGTCTGACCAATCAGGGTCTCAATGTTAACTTTAAGCTCCGAATACAAAAATTCTGTCTATCCAATGGGAAACGTTATACTTTTCGTGGTGGGGCAATGTTTTTAACGTTAGCAACGTAACAGAGACGCGAAAAAGTCTCACGCTAAAACTTGCAGCTGGTGTGGCCCTTTTAGTGTTATCGTAAAATCTTTACTTTTCTTCTGGAGGGCTCTAGCTTTTAACATGGGCTAGGTGGTGGTCCTGGTGGTTAGCTGGAAACGTAGGTGTCCATCCCTTATCGTATGGCCTTCTAGCTTAGCACAGTTCTGCTCTCGGCTTCTGTTCTCTTTTCTACCCTCAGAACTGCGTCTGTCTCACGGTGGGAAGGTATGAAATGCATTTAGGCATTCTTGTGTTAGTCTGTGGTATTCCATTTGCTCACTTGTTACTCGTATTACTTTGGTTAATTTAATGTCACGATTTATTCGGAGCTATTTGACATACTACTGGATTTGCTGATCATGTCAGGGTTTTCATGGAAGGTGTTGTATTTGCCTGACACCTTACATATCACCACCCTTCGTACTTAATTTTTGCACTGAAGTTAGGCAATGATTGAATCGTTGTCTAAGTCAGTCAATAATTATTCCTTTATCTAAATTTTGTTGCCTACTGTTCAGCCACATTATTCTGGTTGTATGCTAGTTTGTATTACTAATTTATATTTTTATATTCTCCAACATTTTTCTCAAAAGTATGTCTATATTGACACGAGAAGAAAATTTTTATGCTATTGTTATTGTTATTAATTTTTAATTATTTTCTTTCTTTATTTAAGTGTGAAGTTTAATTTTTAATAAGTTTGTTATCGAAAGTGAGGAGTCTTTCACATCGATTTTCTTAGAAATATTTTTTTATGAAGGTAGTAATAAAGTAAAATCTATTCCTAACTCATTTTCTAAATATCATGTACAAGTAAAATGTTTTTCTTTCTAGACATTCGTTTCAACATTGTTACACTATCAAATAAGAATTATTTCCAAGAATTGCTTTGACAAAGAAATATACATACATAAGTATTGAGATATTATCCTAACAAATGGTACAAACGTTTAAAAAAAGGGAAAACATCCAACAAGATAATTTTTTATTCTTTGTTTTTATAAGAATAAAATAAGTTGAATATAGTTATTCTTTTATTTTTATGAGTTTTAGTGTCTATTATGCCTTACTTTTGTTCTTTATATTTTGTCCATTTCAGAACTAATGACTTATTTTTATCGATGGTCTATTTTTTACTGAAGTTCATCGTCAATGACTGTTATTTTGTAGTTTATTAGCTGTCTGGTGTGCTGAACTTATTCAGTTTTTCACACGTTTCTTTTGCACAATTCCTACTTCACATAATTTAATTTCACACATTCACACAATCCTATGAATGTTGAAGCATGACATTGGTGAATGTATTTGCGCGAAGGTGATAGACTTGAGCGAGATGTATATGGGCAAGTATGGAGGTCCCAGAATGGAATGGAGCTGTGAGTGCAGAATCTCATGGTTTACTGGCTTTGTATGCATGAAAGTCATCGTTATGTCTCGCTGAAGGCGGTCGTTTTTCCTTGTAATACTTCGCAGACGACTAGTTTACAATAGGATAGGGATTTAGGAAGGTATGTTGTCTATTCTTCACCCATCTTCTTTCTTGGTCTAAATCTTGCAAATCTTCAACTTCTGTTCTTCCTGCTTTTTCTCTGCTTCTTACTTGATTCTAGGTTCTTCTCTGGGCAGGATATGGAAATCTTTATTGATAACTAGTCGATTTGAAGTTCTCCCCTTAGTAACAGTTTGATAAATTGTTTGGGCATGTCATTTTTACTTTGTGGAAGTTTTCTACAGTTTTGTGCATCAGCGTGCTGTTTAATAGCAGTAGTGTGACTTTTACACATATATTTTTTGGCAGTGGTGGCTTGCCCAAGCGGTCTTCTCGTCAGACCGTTTCTTGCTCGCTCCGCTGAGTCGGGGCGTTCCAAGACCCTCTTGGTCTTCCATGTTCCGCCACTCTGTGGTTCCGTGTTCTGTCCCAGCAGGGTTCCGCCACCCTGTGTTTCAGCAGATTTACTGCCCACTTCAGCTACAAGGGCCCTCTGTTGGTCTTGCTGTCCTTTCCCTTCTCTCGGCGCTTCTGCCTTGTAGGAACTGTGTTTTGTTAATTACGTCCTTTTCTCTCTTGATACTTCTCGCGTTGCTACTTGTGGGTTGTTCCATCTGGTCTTTGCTGGAGTTTTTACAATGGTTCTTTCAAAATGTTTTACTTATAATAATCCAACATATGTCTAGTACCTACATTGTTTTACGCCTTCTTAAAAAGCTTTACAAATTTTGGCGCCCTTTCCATGTTACAATTCTAAGATATTTTGAGTCTTACCTTGTACAAGAATCCTCAAATTCGTTTTTCATTTTTGTGTAGTGTCGTGGTGTATATCATTTTAGCATTTCATGCTGTTAGACTATCTAAGTTTTATCCCTTCACCTTAATCTATGGTGCTACTGGTGCTATATTTGCTTTTGTTTTTATTGAAACTACTTTCTTTTTCCCAACTTCCCCTCTCTTCATTCTTATTTCTCCTGACGATCTTATCTGCAACATAAACTTGAAGTTTGTGCTATTTATTTACCAGTAATAAAATTAATCTTCAAACTTTTTGATATGGCTCACATGGCGAAGTCCTAAGGTTTTGCCTGTTTTTGGGTTCATTAGTTCCACAGCATTATCATGAGCAATTTGGCCATTATGACAGGTCCTTTGTATGCAGAGTAAAACTTATGTATTTTTTGTTTCTGTTTGCTGGAGAGATGGTGTGTTTTTACAAATAATTTCTGGCCTACTCAGAATGTTATTTTAATTGCTGTTCTATCTCCTCTTTCTTTTCTTTTAATGGCTGCCTTTCTGATGTTGGAGAGTGCTGTTGCTATGACTTGTTTGTGCTGTCTGCGTGGTACAATAGGAAATCTAACATTTTCTCTGGTTATGTTCGGGGGTTCAATATTTTTAAGTACAGTAACCGGAGGTAGTAGTGTAGTGCCATGTGGCATTTCATTTATTACTTCTTGAACATCTTTGAGGTATATATCCCAAGTGTTGTGTCTTTTGCCTGCATATAATCGGCATAAAGTGCCTATGTCCTTCATAGATCGTTCTGCTGGATTTACGCTTAGATATGTAGATGGGTCTTACTTTTTGTTGTTTTAACATATTCTGCCATTGCACTGATTTGTATTGTGGGCCATTATCTGAAATTATTCACTCCACTCGACCTACTTGTCTGAGAAAATCTTGTCTAAATGCTTTACTTATAGTAAGATCTGTTGCCTGTTTTAATGGTGTCAAAGTAACATATTTAGAAGTAAGTTCCAAAACGACAAATATGAAAATATATCCATTTTTTGTGCGTGGGAGGGACCCCATCAAATCTGTTGCAGCTATTTGTTTTAATATTTTAGGGATTATTGGAAACAAAGATGGTTTGGTTTTGGAAAGTGACGTGTTTAGCCCTCATACATTTTTTGCATTTGACTAATACTGTTCTAATTCGTCTTTCCATATTAGGAAAATGGCTTGTTTGTTTTATTTTTAAAAAGCATTTCTTTGGTCCAAAGTGGCCATTACTTAAATGTGTATACCATATGTACTTATTAATTAGTTCATCTGGGATATAAATTAACCATTCATTCGTTGCAACATTTCATCTAAAAAATAAAACATTGTTTTTTACGAGATAGTGCTGTCGACTGGAAAATCCTTACTTCTTCACTTGTGTTAGATTCTTAGTATTTCGGGATCCTTGTCCTGTTCTTTGCCTATGTTATTCAATGCTGTCGTGATGTAGTTTTCGAAAGGTACTTGTTTCATATAGTACATTGTAAAGTGGTCTTCTGCTGCTTCCACAGCTATGTTATGGGATGCACCCTGTGGCCATCTTGATATAGCATCTGCTAATACATTCGCTCGTCCTGGTATGTGTGTAATAGTGAAGTCAAATTCTTGTAGTATTAACATCCATCTGGCTAACCTCCCATGAGTTAGTTTGGCGGATAACAGAAATTCTAATGCTTTGTGGTCAGTGTATACTTTTGTTTTTCTTCCAAATAGGAAGTATCGAAAACGTTGGAAGCCCCTACAATGGCCAATGCTTCCAGCTCCGTGACTGAATAGTTTTTCTCGTTTTTTGTAAGTACACGTCTGGCAAATGCAATTGTTCTATATGATCTTAGCCCTGCCTGTTCGTATTCTTGGAATAAAACAACTCCTACACCTGTTTTCACGCTATCAGTGGCCATACAAAAATTTTGTGTAAAGTCAGGATGTGCTAAAATCGGTGCTGTTGTTAGTGCGTTTTTCACTTTTAAAAATTCTTCATTGGCTTGTTGATCCCATACCCATGGCGTGTTTTTTCCAGTCAATAAACATAGGTGTGGTGTTGCGAAAGAGTCGATCGAAATAAATTTTTTATTGAATCCGGTGAGACCTAGAAATACTATGAGAGTTTTCTTATTATATGGAGCACAGAATTCTTTGATTGCCATTAGTTTTTCTGGGTTGGGCATTACCCCTTTCTCTGAAATTATGTGTTTTAGAAATTTGACCTCTGGCCTTCCAAATTAGGATTTTGTTATATTTGCTGTTTCATGATCTGTAAAAACTGATTTAATGTATCGTTGTGATGTTCCCAAGAGGAGTATTATATCCCCTAATAAACGCTGCTGATGATATGTTCAAACCGAATGGCAATCGTTTAAACCGGTAACATCTACCGAATACGATAAATGCTGTAAATTTTCTACATTCTGGGGCCAATTCTATTTGCCAGAAACTACTCCGTAAATCAATTGATGAAAATATCTTAGCACCGTGGAAGTTTTGTATCAATACGTCTAATTTTTCTGGGCGATCTGTCTCAGTGATTATGATTGTGTTGATCTGTCTGGAATCAAGCACTAACCTGATGCTCCCATCTCGTTTTTGTACAATATGGAGCGGGCTGTTATATGTGGAGGTAGCTGGTTCAATAAATATCATCATCTAACATTTTAGATATCTCCTGGAATACTTTATTCCTGTAGCTTAATGGGATTGTATAGGGTGGCCCTCTAAAGGGTTTGTGCTGTTTTACTTCAAACTTGTACTGAAAGTGTTTAATACTGCCAGTCTTAGGTAAAAATACCTCTGCTTTATCTCGTAAAATACCGTCTAATTCTCTTTTACTGTGTTCCGAAATA
Organism: Schistocerca serialis cubense; assembly: GCF_023864345.2. NCBI lineage: Eukaryota > Metazoa > Arthropoda > Insecta > Orthoptera > Acrididae > Schistocerca > Schistocerca serialis. Next base: position 987,385,798 of record NC_064638.1, read on the forward strand.
CCTTGAACTTCTTGCAATTTTTCGACGACTTCTTTAAGGACTTCTAACATAAGTTGAGGCGATTCCCCCTTTTGTGCATACCATTCCAATTCTTCATTCTCTTTATCTCGCGTCATTCTTAATTGTTTGTTTATAACTGGTATTTCTTCTAATTTTAGCTTTTGCTCAAAGAGGAGTGTGACATTCCCGAATGTTACGCTACCTTTCCCCATATCTATTATCGCTCGTCTCTCATTTAAAAAATCTGCACCTATAATCAAATCTACAGTTAGTTTAGGTATAATCACGAAGTTGGCTTCGATCTTTTGACCTTGACACGAAAGAGTTAACCTTGTTTGTCTCGTAACTTCCACAGCATTGTTTCTAATAGGACCTCTTACTTTAATCCTACGTGTTTTCAGAACTGGCAATTCCTCATTGGCATTACAGTGCATGAATAAATTTTCTGAGATCGCAGTCAGTTCACTTCCGCTATCAATTACAATATTGACTGGGACATGCTTTACCATGGCCTTCAAAATTGGTTGAATTTGAAAGGGTTGGTTCGTTCTTCTTTTTCTTGCATCAACGAATCCTCCACTGAATCATACATGAGTCTTTTCAGGGCTTTCCCCTGTGAATTCGAACTTTCTGTAGAATAAGCTTCGACTGCTACTTCTCTATCTTTGGTTTCCTCTTCTCTATTTCTTCCTTCATTTACGCTTTCTTCAACATCATCTACTTTTTCCTCATCCTCGTCTATCTTCTCCTTCCTCGTCGCTGCATCCACACAATCGCATTTAAATGCTCTAATTATCGCTCCGTAACTTTCTTCATTATATACGTTGGGTTGTGTGCCCACTAGTAACTTATTTTCAACTTCTGTCGACTGCGCATTATCCTCATTGAATTCACTTTCCCTGGTTTCCATCTCAAATAGCTCTCCAATACTCATTACTTCGTCCTTTCCTCCTACAGTCGTTGTGAATGCTTCTGGTAATTCATCTTCCTCGTCAGTATCCTCCCTATTAATTTCGTCCCAACACGATATTGTTATTTTCCTGTCTTCGTTTTCATCTGGTCCCTGCGGATTTGTTTCTTCCTTCTTCTCTTCTCGTGATAAGGTATTTACTTCTCTGTTCAAGTTGCTGCAATTGTCCTGGGTCGGTGCGGCATTCTCTTTGGCATGGGCGCTTAGCTGTCAATTCGAACGTTTATCGGGGTTTGGTGGCCTTACCTCCACCTCTTCTATCTGTATTCTCTTTTCTTGTTCAGCTTGTTGATAGTGGTTTCTTTGTTGATAATTTGTCGGTCTACTGGCGCTCCAATACCCGTTCCGGTTGTCGTTATTCCCTCTGTAATAGTTGTTGCCGTTGCTGGGTGAATTATAGTTATTGCCATATTCTCTTCTAAATCCATAACGGGTTCTTTGTTGAAATCTATTGTCGTTTCTTGGTGCGAAGTTATCACGTGGTTCGTAATTATTGTTTCTTCGTACTGTGTCTTGTGGATTCCACTGCATTTTGCTTTCGTTTTCACGTGCGCTTCGTCTTTTTCTTGCGTCATCTTCCGAAAATATGAACTCTAGTTCCCTTAGAATACCTTTAAATGCTTCGACGTCATTGCCTCCGCGACCTACTAATGATTGGTGGTATTTCAATGGTAGCTTCATCGTGCTTCACTGGACCAATATCGTGAGAGATACTTCTCTCTGAAATCTTCGTATGATCGGCATGTCGCTGCAACATTTTGCATGGTTTCTGCGACTGTTCCTGACATGTGTGCACATATTAAGTCTAATTTGTGTGCTAGCGTCCAGTGTTCTGGTAATCCTACTCGGAATTGATCAATAAAAGTTCGTGGATGTAATGAGTTTCCTTCTCAAAAGTGTTGAAATTTTCTAACTGTGAGGAAATGATCGTTGTCGTACTTCGTCATAGTTCCATATGAAATTCGCGATTCTTCGCCACTTTTGATTCTGATCATTTCTCCCGTCGTTCCTTCCGTTGTGGTAGATCCATTGGATATTGTCCACTGTAACTTTCGCGTACCCTTGCGTAGTATCGTTGGAGTGGTACGCAATAATTTTCTTCCAACGGTTGTGAACGTGTAGCTGAATGCATTGCACTGTACTCTTCGCGACCTGGCTTTCTTTCCATTGTCAGGTGTTGGTTCGGTATCTTGTCTGGCTAACCTTGCCGCTTCATTGCACGATGCAAACTGTCTTGAAACATACATCTGTGGTTCTGCATGTGTTTGTGGTGCCGTTTGTTCATTAAGAATTTCGAAACGTGTTTGTTGCGGTGCAGGCTGTCTGATTTCACGTATGTTATTTTCCGCCTGTGATTGGAATCGAAAATGCATGATATCTTCACTAATTGCTTGTTTTTGCGGTGCTGTTACAGATACGGATGTGGTTGAAGACTCAATGCTTGTTCAATCCCGTTCACTACGCTCTTCAATGGTTTGCAACAACTCTGTTCGCAATTTCTGATGTTGTCGCTTCGTTTGCGCTTCTATTTTGACTATGCGGTTATCATATCTTTTCAGCGCTGCGTTTATAATACGTTTGTGTAACACACTGTTTTCAACAATTTCACGCGCTGTACCTGCTGCTTGTATAGTAATTACGTTTATCTGGTTCTCCAGTTTCTTGACTTCTCCCTGGGTGTTGTTACGTAATGTTTTGATCTCGTCCTGAGTGTCATTACGCAATGTTTGTACGTCCGCTTGTACCTTGTCAATGTCTGTTCTCAATTGATTGTGACCTGTTACTAAGTTTCCTATCACTTCTCGAGATTTTTTTGCCTCGTCTTCAATATGACTTAGGTGTAACTGAATTTTTTTGTTTTGTTCTTTAATCACACGCATTTGTCTCGTGGTTTCTGCAATTTGTTTCGTCGTTTCTGCATTCTGAAGTTAAATTTGTTTCGCAATTTCTTTATTTTGTCTTGTCAGGGTTTCCGTCATTTGTTGTAATAATTCTGCCAGATTGGTGGGTCCTATTGCGTTTGCTTCCGACGTCCTACGCTCTGTGTTTTCGCCCAAGGGTTGGTTTGCAACCGATTGCATTGAACTGTGCGGTGACACGTTTCTGCTCGAATTCCTTGTACTCTTTGGTGAGGGAGCTCTGATTACTTGTACAATGGGTTCTACGTATTCAAGACGCAAGTTAGAATCCTCATCGGCTGTCTCTCTACTTTGCTGCTCCTCTATCGTATGCTGACTTATGTTTTCTATGCCTTGACGTACATTATCCTCCTTATGGTGCGTTATCTGTCCTTTTTCTCACGATACTGCATCGTCTGTTGTACTGTCCTCCCTCTTCATGTTGGGTCTCTACCTCGGTTCGGTCAAGGTCTCGATCTGCCGTTGCTAATCTTTTCGAATCCCTTATTTTCTGTTTTAAAAGCAATTCACGCGCCCTACTTCGCGTCAACATGCGCTCATACGATCTGACGCGTTTCATAAACATTTTGCACACACGACTTACCAATCCATTCACTTACTTGTTGGGTCAGAACCAACTTGCCAACGATGTATCCGCCACCTGTGCGCTTGCATTGGAGAGAAAACTTAATTCTAAGAATATTAAAATTCTTAACTTAATTATGCTACTGTATCTGCTAGAATGTCCTACGTTCTATTGAATACTTTCTTACTATCTATCTAACTATTTATAACTTCAGGAAAAAAAATTTTGTTACAAAAATTTTTCCACAAGATATTTTTCTGACCTGGTTAGGCATGTGGTCGACCTTCAATCGTGGTATTTTACCATCCTGGGAAGGTCGCCATTCTCTAAAATTCTGCGAGGTGTCTGTCTGTTCTAAGTCGTGTCTCCCTACCACTTTCGCGCAACGACGCTCTGAGTGTGTTTTTTAGGGAATTGACAAGTTTGAACCTGGGACCTGTTGCTGGTAAGGAGACGCCAGACCACACATGACATGTAGAGTTCAGAAGGGTTCAGTGAGACTAGCGATGATATAACCAAATACTTAATGATTTCAGCATCAGCTCCACTGCACTCCATGTAAAAGAATCTTAATACTAACTAAATTTAGTGGAAGGGGTTCAAGGCTTTCCTATTTTTAGTTAGCTGGTAAAATAACGTCGAAAAGGCAGTTAAGTTTACAATTGGAAATTTTATTCAACTCACAAAACATTGTTTATAAATTGCACTATTGATAAAAGGAACTATTTTAATACAGGATGATAAAAACCAACTGCGTTCAACAAAAATGTGAACTAATATTCCCTGAATGGGTTCCCAAGTTCAACAATGGATCGAAGGATGACCTATGCCACATCACATCTATAATCTAGATTTAAGTTAAGTTTCATAAAAGAGAAAATTATCAAAATGGTCTACAGTGACCCTCAATTATCTTTAATTACTTATTTAACTTGTGGTAAAGTACAGTGGCTGGTGTGGCTTCTCAGTAATTATATAACAGAAAAATCATCGCGTTTCACATTTTTACTTTATGTAGCAAATGTGAATACCATGAGCTTCAATTGACGGTCGACACTAGTATAACGTAAAAAGGGCATGTAACAGATGGGACTTCTGCAGTTCTGACTGAAGCCTTATGCACTCAAAAATCCGGCATCGCGTGCGTTCATTACCTTGTCGGTGTTCGTCAGGGGGCGGCGGCCGGCGCAGCTCCATACATCTACATCTATCTACATCTACATTTATACTCCGCAAGCCACCCAACGGTGTGTGGCGGAGGGCACTTTACGTGCCACTGTCATTACCTCCCTTTCCTGTTCCAGTCGCGTATGGTTCGCGGGAAGAACGACTGTCTGAAAGCCTCCGTGCGCGCTCTAATCTCTCTAATTTTACATTCGTGATCTCCTCTGGAGGTATATGTAGGAGGAAGCAATATATTCGATACCCTATCCAGAAACGCACCCTCTCGAAACCTGGCGAGCAAGCTACACCGTGATGCAGAGCGCCTCTCTTGCAGAGTCTGCCACTTGAGTTTGTTAAACATCTGCGTAACGCTATCACGGTTACCAAATAACCATGTGACGAAACGCGCCGCTCTCCTTTGGATCTTCTCTATCTCCTCCGTCAACCCGATCTGGTATGGATCCCACACTGATGCGCAACACTCAAGTATAGGTCGAACGAGTGTTTTGTAAGCCACCTCCTTTGTTGATGGCTTACATTTTCTAAGGACTCTTCCAATGAATCTCAACCTGGTACCCGCCTTACCAACAATTGATTTTATATGATCATTCCACTTCAAATCGTTCCGCACGCATACTCCCAGATATTTTACAGAAGTAGCTGCTACCAGTGTTTGTTCCACTATCATATAATCATACAATAAAGGATCCTTCTTTCTATGTATTCGCAATACATTACATTTGTCTATGTTAAGGGTCAGTTGCCACTCCCTGCACCAAGTGCCTATCCGCTGCAGATCTTCCTGCATTTCGCTACCATTTTCTAATGCTGCAACCTCTCTGCATACTACAGCATCATCCGCGAAAAGCTGCATGGAACTTCCGACACTATCTACTAGGTCATTTATATATATTGTGAAAAGCAATGGTCCCATAACACTCCCCTGTGGCACGCCAGAGGTTACTTTAACGTCTGTAGACGTCTCTCCATTGAGAACAACATGCTGTGTTCTGTTTGCTAAAAACTCTTCAATCCAGCCACACAGCTGGTCTGATATTCCGTAGGCTCTTACTTTGTTTATCAGGCGACAGTGCGGAACTGTATCGATCGCCTTCCGGAAGTCAAGAAAAATAGCATCTACCTGGGAGCCTGTATCTAATATTTTCTGGGTCTCATGAACAAATAAAGCGAGTTGGGTCTCACACGATCGCTGTTTGCGGAATCTATGTTGATTCCTACATAGTAGATTCTGGGTTTCCAAAAAGGACCCGATACTCGAGCAAAAAACACGTTCTAAGATTCTACAACAGATCGACGTCAGAGATATAGGTCTATGGTTTTGCGCATCTGCTCGACGACCCTTCTTGAAGACTGGGACTACCTGTGCTCTTTTCCAATCATTTGGAACTTTCCGTTCCTCTAGAGACTTGCGGTACACGGCTGTTAGAAGGGGGCAAGTTCTTTCGCGTACTCTGTGTAGAATCGAATTGGTATCCCGTCAGGTCCAGCGGACTTTCCTCTGTTGAGTGATTCCAGTTGCTTTTCTATTCCTTGGACACTTATTTCGATGTCAGCCATTTTTTCGTTTGTGCGAGGATTTAGAGAAGGAACTACAGTGCGGTATTCCTCTGTGAAACAGCTTTGGAAAAAGGTGTTCAGTATAACAGCTTTACGCGTGTCATCCTCTGTTTCAATTCCGTCATCATCCCCGAATCTCTGGATATGCTGTTTGGAGCCACTTACTGATTTAACGTAAGACCAGAACTTCCGAGGATTTTCTGTCAAGTCGGTACATAGAATTTTACTTTCGAATTCACTGAACGCTTGACGCATAGCACTCCTTACGCTAACTTTGACATCGTTTAGCTTCTGTTTGTCTGAGAGGTTTTGGCTGCGTTTAAAGTTGGAGTGAAGCCCTCTATGCTTTCGCAGTAGTTTCCTAACTTTGTTGTTGTACCACGGTGGGTTTTTCCCGTCGCACACAGTTTTACTCGGCACGTACCTGTCTAAAACGCATTTTACGATTGCCTTGAACTTTTTCCATAAACACTCAACAGTGTCAGTGTCGGAACAGAAATTTTCGTTTTGATCTGTTAGGTAGTCTGAAATCTCGCAGTCTCGGAAGAAACACCCTCCTAACTTCTCCTTACTACAATTTATCGAAGTTGGTTTAGAAAAAACTATCTGGCTGTGTTTTCATCTGACCAATCAGGGTCTCAATGTTAACCTCAAGCTCCGCCTTCAAAAATTCTGTCCATCCAATGAAAAACGTTATACTTTTCGTGGTGGGGCAATGTTTTTAAAGTTTGCAACGTAACAGAGACGCGAAAAATTCTCACGCTAAAGCTTGCAGCTGGTGTGGTCCTTTTAGTGTTATCGTAAGATCTATACTGTTCTTGTGGAGGGCTCTATCTTTTAACGTGGGCTGGGGGGGTGGTCCTGGCGGTTACTTTTCGTGGTGGGGCAATGTTTTTAACGTTTGAAACGTAACAGAGAAGCGAAAAAGTCTCGCGCTAAAGCTTGTGACTGGTGTGGCCCTTTTAGTGTTATCGTAAGATCTATACTGTTCTTCTGGAGGGCTTTAGATTTTAACATGGGCTAGGGGATGGTCCTGGTGGTTATCTGGTGACATGGGTGTCCGTCCATTATCGAAGGGCCTTCTAGCTTAAGACGGTTCTGCTCTCGGCTTCTGTTCTCTTTTCTCACCTCGGAACTGCGTCTGTCTCACGGTGGGAAGGTATGACTTGCATTTAGGCATTCCTGTGTTAGTCTGTGGTATTCCATTTGCTCACTCGTTACTCGTATTACTTTGGTTAATTTAATGTCACGATTTATCCGGAGCTATGTGACATACTACTGGATTTGCTTATCATGTCAGAGTTTTCATGGAAGGTGTTGGATTTGCCTGACACCTTACAGCCGCAGGTGCAATATTTTGTGGAGCCAGGTTGACAACTTCAGAATGCCGCAGTTTCCGTGTAGGCAGAATTGGAACGATTTCAGAAATGCGATTTGTCTTTGCTTTATTTTTTAATATCAATATAGGCGGTAAAGAAGTTGAATCATTAGGGAGTTCATTCAGAATGTTTTGAAAAATATGAAGATACTGATCCCACGTTCTGCGATTCTGAAGACGATAAAGACGACACAATTTATTGATTTCTTTCATCCATCTCTCTGAAGCGTTAGATTGAGGGTGAAAAAGTGAAATGAAAATTGGTTTAATCTTACGACGCCGTAGGGTACGAAGCTAAATTTTAGAGCGAAACTGTGGGCCGTTATCCGATATAACTTTATCAACATGACCCACTTCTTTAAGAAAATGTTTGATGAAAACATTAGATACTGAAAGAGCTGTTGCTTCGCGTAAAGGTATAAAACACACATAGTATGATGTCAATTCCACTGCTACCATAATGTACGCAAAACCATTAGTAGAACGAACCACTGGTCCGAACAAATCGACTGCAGCCATCTCCTTTAATTTTGCTGGAATGATAGGAAACAACGGTGTTCTGTGAGAAATAATTGGCGGCTTAGCCTTTTGACGTAATTTGCATTTCGCAAGCACAAATCGAATACGTTTTTTCATGTTACTGAAGTAGCAATTTTCTCGTAATTTATGAAAGCATTTTCTGGGACAAAAGTGTGCATAACTGAAATGTGTATACCAAATCAATTTATTAACCCACTCATCAGGGATGCAAACTAACCAACCAGAGTTGTCAACCGATTTTCGTTTAAAAAGAATATCATTGCGAACTAAATAAATCTGTCTAATTGCTACGCTTTCCTTTGTCATAAGGCTGGTATCTATTGTCCTGTCTGTTTCGTCTGTCATTTTCAAAATTACCGCTATAACGTCCGTTCCGATCATGTCCCTCTTCTCTGAAAATCTATTGTGATTACCATTACTGAAAAAAGTACAGGAAGTTCCGTCGTCGTTGTCATATTCAAGTTCTTGTAGCAAATTCTTACAAGTTTCAATTTCGTCTTTACATTTTCCGGCTAAAGGAATGTGTCTTATCGATTGTGGCAGCTTAGTTAAACAAATACGAATTAATTCAGTCGGGCTATAAGGGTTGGAAAGGAATTGATTCTTTCGAATCATGTCTTCAAAGTATTCTGCCGGCGTGCGGAACTCAGATTGTTTAAAATTACGCTGCATAATAAGACTATGTTTGACTCTGTTTTGCGTGTTTTCGGACCAATATGCCGATAGAAATGCATAATAAAACTCATTTAAATTATTACAATCTCTAATAAGTGCGCGAATGCGCGTCGCCGGTTCGTTTTCTAAATCTCCACACATAAATTCCAGTTTGTGACTTAGTGGCCAATTTGGTGGTAGTGCGTACATAAATTGATCTAACCATGAACATGGATGTATGTCATTATTAGAATTGCGAAAGATCTTAAATTTCGGAACAGTTAAAAAGTGTTTATAGTCAAAGTTTTCGCCTCGTGGCGACAAAGACCTCCCGCGTCTGTCCCAGTCCGAATGTCGATTATTGTCAAGTTCGCGCGCCTGACGCTCTCTTGTTGCATCTCGTAAATGAAATAAATTATTTTCTTCAAAACCCGCTGCTATCGGTGTTTCCAAATTTCTTCTACTGTCTTTTCCTACGATTTTGTTTTCATTTTGTTTAACTTGCTTTCGTAACGCCTCAAATTCCCTTTTAACGCGTTCATCAAATTTTCCCTGATTTTCAACATGTTTATTTATATTCCGATACTCTTCTGTTTCTGCAAATGGCAATGGAGCTGTATCATCTGAATCTCTGTCCCCATTTAAACTAAGATTTGTCAATTTATCTAAAATCTCCTCAATTCTTTCCGATAAGTCACCTATTTGTTCTTTCTGTTTATTTACGTCTTCCGTAAGTGTCGCGACTCTGGTTTCAGTATTGACACATTTAGTAGTTAACTGTTCATATTGTTGTGTTAGATTATGTATTCTGTCATTTGATACGGATTCCTCGATTCTTTCAAATATTTCTTCCTTTCGTGTACACGTTGAAGATTTAACTCTGAAAATTTTTGTACTATCACGCGATCTCTTTCTTCCTGTTCTCTATTCTGTTCCTTTTGCCTAATTTTTATTGAAATTAATCTATTATTGTGAGCATTCAAACTCGGTTGTGTTTCTTCTCTAATTTCTTTCTTTAATTCATATTTCATGTATTTAAAACATTTCCCTATTCGTGATTCTAACTGTGTTTCCATTGTTCCCATATCTGTTTTTAGTTGAGATCCTAACTGTGATCCCAAATTTAATATTGCACTCATCAACTGCTCCATATTAACTGGTTCGAATTTCTTTTCACCCCTAACATTTCTCGTAAAACTAACTTCCTTCATCATAGCTGTAAAGCTGTCTGTGTTCGATACCATTCCAGAATCTCGTATTCTGTGAATTTTTTGATTGCGAAAACTTTTGAACTGGTTCCGGACTATTTTCCTGGCTTATTAAATTGTTTTCTACTTCATTATTCATCATACTGTTCTCCTGTGTTGGCGAGTTCGCCATGTTAACAATTTCGTTATTCTGAATATCCATCATTTTTGCTTTTTTCATCGATCGCATAATCATTTACAAAACATACAAAACTCGTCACTGTACGGAAATTACACACAGTATAACACTTTATCCTCCACAGTATCATTCACACGAAATGCTTCCCGACAAAGACGATTGACAAACTATGAAAACCTCCACAATTGCACAAAATTGTCAAACCCGTATACGAGACATCAAAAATTAAATTCTGCAAAAATACCATTAGATGAATGACAAGACACTACTAATGTTCAGTTACCAAATCACACATGCAATATAGACTACAATTACTAAACTACAAATTACTACAACAATACTACTGTCTGCTATTTTTACTATCCGAAGAAGCGGTCGCCACGTGCAAGGGGGCTTAATTAAAATGCAATAAATTTAGTAGCTGTGTGTCCGGTTACGAAGTCTCGCAACCGGTTGGCCCTGACTAGTATTAGTACGCAACCTGACTGCATAAAATAACAATAAAGAATGAAAGGAAATTTACATTAACACAATTGATTAATTAAGTCCCCCGTAACTAGAAAAGCTACGAAACAACAAAGCACAAGTGTAACTGTTCTGTGTGTGGGAGTGTGATACAACGTACATATATCTGGCACGGTTCTTCCTCAATACAACAAGATATTCTAAACACCATTTACAATGTACTAATTGAAAAACCAGAAATACTATAATTGCACATAGAAACCAGAATTACAAGTCTAATACATGAACACGAGCCAGATGCTTTGTTGATTGAACCTGGGACCAAGAGGCATTGTCATTAAGGAAATGTGAAATAATTTTTTTTTCCTCTATATATACTGACGGAAAATACACTGTGATCATTGCAACATCTTCCATCTATACGTTACACCAACCGAACAGCATCTACTGCCTCGCCCAACAGAACAACAACTGCACACGACATCCTCTGAACTAGTGCTGCTCTCGACATCCTCTCAACAAGTACTGGCCACGGCAACCTCTGATCTACTACTGCACCAGTGGAGGCGGCGGAATAATAATCTTTGGCGCAATCTCTGGCGCTGTGGGCGCTGTGACTCAGTGTAACCACCTTTCAAATTCTTTCCTTAAGCGTCCTTACTTGCCACAGGACCAATAGTTGCCGAGAAACGCCTTCTCAAATTCCTCGTAAGTTTCAAGCGTAGCCATCGTACCCGTGGCCCATAAAGCACCATCACCTTGGATATAACCTGAAAAGTAGCTAACATTTAGCGCTTCAGTCCATGCCCTTGGTAGTACGCCACGAAACCCTCCTATGAACACAATCGAGTTTATTGATTTTCGGTCAGGTGAGAACGGCTGAAACTGCCGACACTTCAACAATCCTTCTTCCATTAGCATTGCAGCGTACACATTATTAGCTCTGACACTACATGCATTCTGTTGCAGTTTACATTTCTCATAGGCGAAGCATGTCCGTTACCAAAACATGATCCGTGGCTCGAAGCGTGGGTTCGCTGTGTTTCACGCAGCTCGTTTCTAGAATCTTTTACTGCCCCTCGAATCTGTTCCCCATCTTTCGAAATATTTTACACAGAATGGACTATTTCGTCCTTCCATTTTTTGAAATTTGTTCCTAATTTTTCTTTTACCTCCTTAATATTCACTGATATTGGTAAGCTATCAATAAGCAATACGCTTAGCGCCTCTTTATGCTTTCGTTACTTTGCATCATCTGCTGTTCTTTAGCAGATACCCATTCGTCTAGTTTAGTTGAGAAATCTAGCTGGTGCTTATTGAAATTTGCTTGTATCAACTGATCACAAACATAAACTACGCTAGTCAGAGTTTCTGTTAACTCTGCTACGGAGAATTCCACGACTTCCTGCTTCGATCTCATGGTTGGCATTTCTTGGGTAATCTTCTGAATTTCCAGAGGAAACTGTTTTTGCTTATTACGCAATTCCGTTATGGCATTTGAGATTTGTTGTTGCTGGCTAACTATTGCCTGAATTGCAGTTGACATGTCTGCTTGCTTCTGTGATACAGTTTGTACCACCGCTAACATATCAGTTGGCTTTTGCGTTATTGTTTGTACCCCCAATGACCTATCAGCTTGTTTCTGTGGCATGTACTGCACCACTACTGATATATCCGTTTGCTTTTGTGATATTGTCGTTGACGACACAGATAAAAGTCTCAGCTATTCCAAAATTAAAGTTAAAGGATTTGTCTCGTGTTGAGACAAAGCTACAATCTCCTATACACTAAGAATTTCAGAACTTTCCTGAATCTCTGAAACTTTCTCTTCATCCATTTTAATTAGTGGCCGAGTCTTGACCATAACTCAATCAGAAACACAAAATACCTATACGCTTTTACACCCCTAAATATACTACTTCACATAAAAGAATTCTCCTGAAAAGAGTGAGCGGAATAATTGCGTATGACTACTTCTGAAGACAATACAGTAACGAAATGAAAATATAGCACTAGTCTACAATGTAATGGTTGAGACTATTCAGATCATAGACCCAGATTGAGAGAAAAATGTTGATCGTTGTGTATGCTTGCCTTATACAGATTGCAGCGATGTGAAGTTCTGCGGTGGGGCTCGGGACTGCTCAACTCACACGACCGGACTCCACCAATATTAATTATTGTACAAGAAACACACACACGATATATGGATTAGTACATGCATATAATAGTGAAATAATATATAAACAATGACTGCTAATTGTGGGACGGCCTGTCTGGTCGCCAATTAAATACATTATCATTATTGGTAATTGATTAAAATATTTTTATTCATTATTATAAATAAATATTCTTTATGTGTCCTTTTATTTTAGTTATTGATTTTAGTTGGCTTAACTTAGTTACTTATATCCGTTCATCTTTTCTCTGAAGAAAACCTGGAAAATACAAATATTTCGTTTTAAATATCGTAGGAGAGCAGGAGATGTATTCCGCAGCGGCGGTCTCGCGGTAATTTCTCGTCGTTATCCGCTCCACCTGAAATCTCTAAAATCTGTACTCGCTAAGCAGAGCGTTCGGCACAACTATTTGCTACGTTTTTTGATGAGTGTGGATTATAGATACAACAATTTAGAAAGTTAAAGTGTATTAGTTCGGAGATAATCTCTCGACAAGTTACGACCGTGAAAAATTCTGGTCCGCACTATCGTTCCAAACTTCACCTCTGAGTGATCTACGTCTCCTAATGTCTGCACCGTGATAATTAACGAATTCCGGTTTGAAGATACACACACCTTCGATATTTGTTGTGAGTTACAGGATTTCTTTTTGTCAAAAAAACTATTTTAACATTTAAATATACGGTAATGGCGCCTCACAACAATACAATCTCTCTCTCTTCCTCTCACGGGTCAGGTCTCTCCATTTAATTCACAAAGAGTCCTTAAAACAAAATCTTTCGTTCGGTAAGACGCAGAGATGCGTTCGTAACACGGAAAGTCCAATTCACTGGTATTCCGTTACTTATTGGAATATAAGGTGAAACTCCCTGAAATCGAGTTGCCGACCATTTCTTTTCGTTTTATGAGCGTAACTTTGCGGAAGAATAATGTTCTTTGGATGCATTGTAACACGTCACTGGTATTCGTTACTTATTGGAATATAAGGTGAAACTCCCTGAAATCGAATTGCCGACCATTTCTTTTCATTTTATGCTCACATCTTTGCGGAAGAATGATGTTCAACTGACTGGTCAGTTACATCGAACAATGGCATCGGCAGTCGTATCAATGGTCTTATGGTCTTCTGCCCCATGGTATTTCTCAACGACGACGCAAACGGATGCTCAATTCGCATCTATTGTCAGGAAACCGGTGTACGCTCTTTATCAGCAACAAACAAAGCAAAACGACGTAATAACTGTCTAAAAAGATGTAGTAAAGAGACACAAACGATAGTGAAGATAAATGGAGTAACCGTATAATAAAGCAGTCTCTTCTGGTACTTCAGATGCACCGTGGAAGTCGAAATTTCTCTAGCTCAACAGGCCTTCAGTAAAAAGAATCAACTCCTGACAAGCAGCCACAGAACTATTAAAACTAGCAAATAATTCATCTAAACCCTTGTCTGAAGTTAATGATTAAGCAGTTGTTCATCAGATGTCGTCCATACCATCTGAAGTTGGCCTTTTAAGGCCGATACCGGTTGTGACTGTACCATAAAAAAGTAACTGAATCAAAAATTTAAAAAAATAATACCTTGCAATAAGTCGGTCTCCGTCTCCACAAATGACTGAATTTTTTACAAATGTTTGTCTGCAGTATTTAGTCATATGGCTGTGAAACATGGGTCCTTATGAAACATGATATACAAAACCTCGAAGCAATGGAAATGTGGATTTGGAGAAGGAAGCTTAAAAGAAGCTGGAGAGAGAAAAAGTCGAACGTGTAAGACCTCAAGAAAGTATACGAAAGAAGTAAATTGATCACTACTATACAGGATGAGTTACTAACTATTGCCACCATCAATAACTCCGTAAGTATGATAGGAGCTGAAAAGTTCGTGGGGCAAAAGTTGCGTGGGACCACGGGGGCCATAATATGACGTTGGCTTTTTGTCGTTAGGGGGGGTCGCGTCAGAGGTATGAAGGTCAACTTTCTTTATTTTGAGTGGGATGCTATAGTATGGTAGTTAATTTCTGATAGCGGCTATCGAGACGAATCCAATGATGTTAACAGTAAGGTCAACGAAGGCCAAATGGTTCAGATGGCTCTGAGCACTATAGGACTTAACATCTGAGGTCATCAGTCCCCTAGAACTCAGAACTACTTAAACCTGACTAACCTAAGGACATCACACACATCCATGCCCGAGGCAGGATTCAAACCTCGACCGTAGCGGTCGAGCGGTTCCAGACTGAGGCGCCTGGAACCGCTCGGCCTCTGCGGTCAGCCAACGAAGGTCACAAAGGTGGCATGAACGTACATTTACAGAAATTGTTCGAAGTGATGACCAATGGTATCAATGCAGTGCTACAATCTTCTTATCATGGATTGAGTGGTATTCCTTATCACACCGGCACTTACCGAAGCACATGCTCTGACATTCTCTCTCGCATATCTTCAGGTTTAATTGGAACTTCTTTATAAATAATGTCTTTTACGAATCCCCACAAGAAAAAAATCCTGAGACTTCAAGTCTGGCGAACGAACCGGCCACGACACGTCTCCTCCGCGTCCAGTCCAACGATCTGGGAATTGTCTCTGCAACTCACTTGTAACCATCAGCGAAAAATGTGCCGGAGACCTATCGTGTTGATACCATATCCAATTCCTTGTTTCTAAAGGTATTTCTTCCAATAACAAAAAATGGTTCAAATGGCGCTGAGCATTATGGGACTTAACTCCAGAGGTCATCAGTCCCCTAGAACTTAGAACTACTTAAACCTGACTAACCTAAGGACATCACACACATCCATGCCCGAGGCAGGATTCGAACCTGCGACAGTAGCGGTCTCGCGGTTCCGCTCAGCCACCCCGGCCGGCTCCAATAACAGACCTAATGATTCTTACAAGAATGTGGTGTACTTCCTAAGATGAAATGTTTGCCTATAATTCTGTCCTCCAGAATCCCACACCGTACATTCACCGACCACGGTTGAAGTTGCGCTCGTGCAGCGGAGGCGCGCGCATCACTGGTGAAGCGCCCTACCTGTGCCTGGCCAGAAGAAGAGCTGTGAAGCTGTGGTTGGACGCTAACCAAATTGTCGTGATTCGTTGTTATGACGCAGCATAATTGCCGTGTCCTCGCGTCACAGAATGGGCAGAAACGGACAGAAGAAGAAGGCAGACACAGAGAATAAGCCTTCGACACCGCAACCCACCAGGAATGCGGAATGGAAGCGTGACGAACGTCATACATCTGCCCCCCCCCCCCCCCCCCCTCTAGACATTCAGTGCAGTAGAGGGTAATGGGCAGAGATGTGTGATATCATAGCCAACTGCTGCAGGGAAGAAATAGGCAGAGAGTCCCTGGAGTCAGACGCCATCATCCAGCTGCAGGCAGCGAGCGTGGCCGACCACGGCGCACTGAAGAGCGCTGTGGCCGCCCACATTGTTGATCCACCTACTGTGGAGAAGACGACCGCGCCGAATCAGCGCGAGAAGCAATCCAAGGCCCTGATCAGAGGCTGCCCTGGATCTGTGATAAAAAGACAGTCCAAGAGGGACTGTCACGTGTTGGATTCCGGGATGCAACTCCAACCGGACAAATAAGAAGAGGCTGCCGCTGTACATCGTCTTAGGCGACGGATGGCAGTGACATCTTCCGGATGAGGAAGCTCTTAGACTTTCCTGTGACCGTCGAGACTCTTCCACGAGGCATGGACCATAAGCCACAGTGCTTCAGGCGCCAAGATGAAGGGCATGTGGGTAATTACTGTCACAACTCGACGCGGTGCGTTAAGTGCGCCAGCGCGACACCAGCGCCTGTGACAGACGACGAGAAGAGGTGCCAACTTATGCTCGCTGCGGCGCGCCACGTATGGCAAACTGGCGTGGCTGCCCGGCTTTCGCCAGCGACGGCTGCGCTGGAGACAAGGCACAAACCGAGACGACGCTACGAAAGCACCGCAAACACCGCCGAACGAAGACGCAACCGAAAGGCGAGAAGAGAGCTCCCAAAGCCAACAGGCGGCCGAAATACCGCTCTAGTGAGAGTGGCGTGGGGGACCGGCCGCTGACGGTCGCACAGCAAGCGCCGCAAGTGCAGGAGATGCGCGCCATCCTGGCGGCCCCGGTGGAGGAGGCGATTGCGGCCTTTAAAGCCGCCATGGACGCATATCGGCTAGGTTTTAAGGCCTTCCTGACAGCAGAGATGGAGGAGGCATGCAGCCAACTGCGGCAGTTGCGCTCGCAGATGGCGCACGGCATCCGTGGGGACGCCACGTTCCACTCACGGAACAGCCGGCGGAAGCTCACACCGCGGCGCACACACCGAAGAGGAAGACGGGAGCCGCCGAAACAACGCCCAAGCCCATCGCTACCGAGCAGCTCCACTTCGGCGAGTGGGCTACCACAGCGGTGAGAACGCTGAGGGGTATTGGCTACGTCATCCGCTACCAAGGGGAGGCACAGCCGCAGCCCTCACTGAGATTGTCAGCGCAGCCAACGAGTGAGGAGTGGTGCCGCTACGCGACCACTCATCTCCCAGCGTTTGGCTTCGACGCTCGTCCACCAGACACCGATGGGCGACTTGGGTGGCTATTCTTTATCTTACTGCCATTGTGCTGATCGTTTCGGTACTCAGGAGCACCGAACGGTCTAGTACTCGAATTAGAGCCCGTGTGTTATTCAGTATGTATTTCGGAAGCGATACCGTTCAGGTCTAGAGATCCTAACCGCTGTTGTCGGGTCGCGTCGCTCAAGCCAATCAAAAGCAAGCGGCCGCAGATCCGCGCTAGCCCACTGAGCGCGCACAGTGCCACGAACACAAAGCGGCCAGTAGACAACACAGGCGCGCTATTCTTCGAAGTACCGAAAATTTCGTTTACGTTGCCATAACGCATGACGCCGCATTCCATCGAGCTGACGTGCCCGCCTTCATTGCTCTTGCCTCCTCCTTAACAGTGTCAGGCGCAGTATATCAATTTCCGTGATTCTTTGCTGAAATTATGAAATTTTTGGTTTTCCTGACTGCATGTTTCCATGCATGTATGGTAACGTTAGTGTATTTGACTGTATTGTGCACTTGCACGAAAAACAATGACTCAGAATGTGTTGAATGAATGAAGAGGGGAAAAAATTTTGAATCTATCAGTGCGTGAACCCGTGTGTTTTCGTATCACATTCTGCCGTGCTAACCACATGGCCACCCCAAATAACACTAACAGAACGCTCAATTCTTGTATATTGTGTAGAGGAACGTAGGCTGACTTGGTTGCCAAAAAGTGCTGCATAAGTCGTAAATGCGTGATGATTTGGAAGGTTTCCAATATGTGGCATCACATAATTGCTTTCTATTGTTACATGGAAGTTGTAAACATGTCTCGATAGTTACTAACTAAACCATTTGTGGGAAAAAGTACACAAAGTCACTAGTAACGTCAGTTCACACTCATGCAATATACGTAAGCAGAGCCGATGTCTTGATATTTAATGATCTTCAAACTCTTATTTGCATAAAAATAACACGTATTTGAGATAATATTGATCGAAAACTTTTTTTATGTAATCATTCACAGTAACAACCTAAATAACCGTATTTCTGAATAAGGAAAATAGTCTATTATGAACTCACTTTCAAGCAGATGCGTCCTCTAGTGATCCTTCAGTAACATAATCACTAAATACAAAGTTAAAACTGCTAAATATGTTTAAAATAACAAATTATAGGTGTACATAAACCACAGCTCACCTACCGATAGGGCCACACCGAAAACCAAACGCTGTCGGTACAATTGTCGTAAAATCGGTGGGAGGACAGTTCGGTAACAGGTCTCAGAAGCTTAATGAATAGGATATTTGGATAAATAACCGAAAATGACTTCACTACCGAGACAAACCTAATACAACGATCGGTATGAACGATACAGAATAGGACCCCTGAGTCGTCCCTCGCGCCAAGTCACCACTGACGCAGCGCGGCTGGGGGCTCTAACAACCTGAACTGCAGCACACCGTGATGGATCACCGTCACGGACAGATATCTTATGACGAACATATGGCTTGACACGGCATAATACCCGCGTCTAACTTAACCCATCGTAGCATGACCCATCGCAGTCAGCAAGATTCCGCTACTGCTCTTATCACTCGACTTAATTATCGCAGAGGTTTTTTCTCCCCTTGGCGCTTGCCTTGGCTCTTTTTTCCCTCTGCTCTTCAAACCGCTATCCTTCGTTCGACTTTCGACCCAATCTACCTCCAGACGAGCGCGTATTAATAGTTAACCTTAATCAGACGTACGCAAACATCGCAGTACCCACATCCTGTGACACCTCACATTAGTGTAAACTAATTTCTTTGCAGAGATGACAGTAGGCCATTTGAGTTGCCCGTCATGCCGGTGTTGGCGTGGAGGGGCTCCACGTCCAATAACGCATTTAATGCAAATTAACATTTCCGTGATTCGTGAATGTAGCCTCGTCAGTAAATAAAATCAAATTACTAAACGTATCATCCATCTGAATCTGAAGTTGAGCCCATCGGCAGAATTCAGTGCGAGGCATACAATCCGTACCAGTTAATTCTTGGTGGAGACTGATATGGTAAGGATGATATTTACGGCGATTCAGAACACGAACAACACTGCTCTCGCTCATGCCAGATTCCTTGCGATTTGACGCGAACTGACACAACGTTCTCGAACCAAAGTGGCAAGACTACCATTTTCCGTTTCCTCGTTAGTAACTTTCCATTCCAGGATATGTTTAGGATGCGTTAAAGATCTAGTTGTTCTCAATTTATAATACATATATTTAAACCTATGACGTGTATGGTGAGTACGTTGAGGATGTCTTTCAGTGTATAAGCCTCTAGCTCTCACTAAATTACGTTGGCATTCTCCGTGAATGAGAAACATATCGCCTCGTTCTTCGAAGGAATACATCATTCAGATTCGCTTGTTTCGACGACACTAGTCTTACCGTTGCTATTAGTATTGTATTGCGAAATCGTCGAATGGTGTTTAGATGTCAATGGCACGTTAGATGGATACGCTGTATTCGGCGAATATTTACTATTTGCACGATATACTAGAGAGAATTGTCAGGGCATGTGCTTCGTTATGTGCCGAAATGATAAGGAATACCATTCTATCTATGATAAGAAGATTGCAGCACAGCATAGATACCAATGGTCATCACTTCGAACGCCTTCTGTAAATAGACGTTCATGCCAGCTTTTTGACCTTCGTTGACCTTCAAAGACCTTACTGTTACACATCATTGGTTTCATGTAGATAGCCGCTATCTGAAAATAACTGCCAAACTATAGCATCCCATTTTAAAAAAAAAAAGTTGACCTTCATGTCTCTCACGCGAACTCACCTAGCAGCAGAAACGCCACGTCATATTATGGTTCCCGTTGTCCCATGCAACATTTGTCCGACAAACTTTTCAGTTATTGTCATGCTTTCGGAGTTATTGTAGGTGGCATTAGTTGGTGACTCACCCTGTGTAATAGTGTAATAGATGAAAACATAATACATTGGTCAGAGTTAGGACCCAAGGAATTCATAACCACCATATTCGAAGGAAAGATTTTAGGGAAGAAAGGTAGACCACGGCAGAATAATCTGGAGTCTATGATGGTGGGACTTAAATTCAAACTGTAAGCAGATATAAAACGTTCAGCAAAGAAGGGACAAATTAATGATGCGTCGGCGATGATGAAACTGTTGTAAATGTGAAATGTTACTCTCAGAAGGTGATCAGACAGTCAGCGAAACCGATCGTTTTAAGCAGTTAGGACTGTGGGTAGAGGGAAAGCTTGTCCAGAAACTTCACGGCACTATCGTCACTGTAAGAAATGTCTGCTCTGTGTTTGACAGTGGAACAATAATGTTTATTTACTTTACTGACTTTCACGCCGTGTAGGTTCAGGTGTCTCGAAATACTACAAGTGCCGTTTCTAACAACCCTACCACAACAAAGGTCAAAATTTAATGATAATTGTGGTGTTGCTCACGTGCTAAATACTGCATTTTCGGGCAACAACAGTCGTATTATGTGGCAGGTGTCATTAGAGCACAGTTAATAAAGCTATTTCATGTAGAATAAACTAGGCACTCATCTTTTCGTGTTTCCCACGCCGGTCTCGTTGTAAAATCATGACTCAGTCGTCGAAAATCTAGGTGGTGATGATTCCAAGCTCGGATGTAAAGAGGCCTAGGTTTAATTCTGCTATATTCAAAAGTTTTATAGATGTATTTCACAAACCATTCTTGAAGATTACACTTTTGCAGGACAATGGTGATGTAAAAAAAAGTAATCAGCACTCCGAATTTAAGTTACACTTCCTTTTTAATGCTTTTATTGCAATATCACGTAACACACAAAACATCACTTCACAATACAAAACATACTAGAAAACATCTCCCTCACTGTTAAAGTTCACATCTTATAAGCTGACTACAATATGCGTCTTTCCAACATGACGTCCCAAGACTTGACTTTTTCAAGGTCCGACTCTCTAATAACTAACTAATAATCGTTTACGACCCCAAAAATCAGTTACAAGTACGTCAAAGATCATAGTGACAAAAGAAAGAATACACATAAAAATAATAGCATTGCAATATAAACATATCGATGTATCCAAGTATATCTACATTAATGAAATCGAATCTGAATGTTGTCTCAGAAACATGTTAACTACTTTGCAGAAACACAGTAGAATACTGCTGGTACCGAGAGGCTGAGGTGAGGTGCCGTAATGGTTACGTAATTCAAGTACCATTACACATTCTTGTAGATTATTCCTTAATAAGTTGACAGTACTGACTCACTGATAAGCAACTGGTACAGGCCCTTGCATAACGATTTCTGAAACATTTTACATAAATATGGTTCTAAGCACTATGGGACTTAACATCTGAGGTCATCAGTCCCCTAGACTTAGAACTACTTAAACCTAACTAACCTAAGGACGAAACGCACATCCATTCCCGAGGCAGGATTTGAACAGCGACTCTAGCAGCAGCGCGGTTCCGGACTGAAGCGCCCAGCATTGTACAGAAAGATATCCACTGATCAGCAGGTTTTGTTTCTAATAGGCTTCCAGCGAAGCTGAGAAATGTTAAGTGATAAACTCCAATAATTCAGATCCAAGATGGAATATTTTCGTGTGTCGCTCTCCTATTCTGTACTGTAGTTCCTTGCAGTAGTTAAACGATTCTCTGTAACATGCTGTTTCTACGTGCACATTCTGCTTCTTCGTGTTTTATTAATTTTTTAGCTCATTATTTATAAATTTTGCAATCAAATTTCTGTAAACTGTGAACTAACTCGTCCCAGGAGCATGTAGCTTTCACTCACTCGGTCCCACGGAACCTAATTTACGATTAAGTGAATCACAAGAAAGGCATGTCAGCACTTACCTGATGTACCTGTATATGCTAATAAACCAATATATTAAATGTAAATAGCACGGACTGGGTCGATTAGTACGCAAGCTAAACACCTGTGAGGGACGCTCTGATTTGAGCCCTGGAAATACCAGCGACCCAGCTGCCACACGTGAGGTGATCCCACGACGCTCGTCTGAGGATAAGGTGCCGAGGGTGAGCAGTTGAATGGGAGAGTAAGTTCCTGTTTGTGTGTGGGTAGAGGTGGAGGGCAGGGGGGGGGGGAGGGAGAACTGAGGGAGGGAATCTGCCAGGATAAAAGGGAAAACCTCTTCCACAGCTTTTCTTCACATTTACAAAGACACACACACACACACACACACACACAAGCACATGCACAAACACATCACGCACGCGCATACACACAGATTGGGGAGGTAGGAAGGCGTTTCGGGGGGCGGTGGGCGGGGGAGGAGGAGACACACACTCTCGCTCTTTCAGTCTGATGTTGTCCTACTCCGGACCGAATCGCTTGCTGCCTTCGACTGATCTCTCATAGTGTAAAAGCTAAGATAAGAGCGTGCTCCAAAGCTTCTCTTCGAGCAAAACCTTTCAAACTGTTTCCGTTGATTGTGAAACAACGGTTCGCTCCTTTCCAATGTATACGCAGTCGTGATTTCATTATTCCCTACTGAGAGTGTACTATATACAGAAAATGGCTTATTTTTGTCAATTGCCAGTAAATTAGAGGGTTCCTATAAGATACAAAATGATAATTTCGTTCGTAGATACTTACATTGCTGAACCAATGAATTCTACTGCAGGACGATCATCGGCTTTGGTAATTTGAACACAAGTACTGACTATTCCAGTACAATGTGTTACATGTAACAATAATTTCCGTATCTGACACTAACTCACTTAGTACGTTTTTCATAGTTTTTAATGTTACATTATACGAAGAGCAACAGAATAAGTCTCGGCAAGCGTTTATTAAATCGATTTGGCGTGTATTGAGGATAAAGTGACCAAAATCATGTATATCTCCTATCTCTCTCCCTCTCTCTCAAGGTATTCTTCCACAGAAGAGCGATTTTTAGTTGGGAAACCGGTTGGAAAACCTTAAAGAAACTTATGGTTGCTTCCTGTTAATAGTTAAAGTTATTGCTCTGCTATGTGTTATTGTACTCAAACTTGTAAGATTATTTTCAGTGCAACTGAATGATAAAAACATAATCGATGTCCTGTTTCTTTTAATGTATATCGTTATTTTTGAAGTAGACTTCTTAAGTGCTGTCATTGCTTAGGTGCAACTTCCCGCGCTGTTCTGCCCGATGCAAATCTCTTCATCTTTACATAAGCATCCACTTGTACACGCTTAAGACGATAAAATCTTGCTCTCTCTCTCTCTACAGTTTCTACGCTCCCCGCTTCCCTGCATGCCGAAATTAACTACTGTTTGAGACATCCTATCAACCGTTTCCACGTTTTTGTCAAGTTTTACCATGATTTTCTTTCCTTACAACTTACATTAAGTTCCCCTTCATTAGTTTTGTCACCTGCTAATCTAATCTTCAGCAATTTTCTACAGCACAACATGTCAAAATCTTCTATTCTCTTTCTATCTGCACTGTTTCGTCCACGTGTAACCCTTGAAATTCCGATGTGTTTTCCATAACGCGCAATGCCAAGGGTCTGGGTGTCACCATAAATAAAATATAAAAAGAAAAAAAATTTCGTCGTATGTCTTTAACTTTATTAAAAACATACGTTTTAAATAGGTACTGATGGACAAGTAGGCTACAGAGCCTTGAAAATATCTTTTAGCACAATCTTAGCAACACCAACGCATTTTTCTTTGTGTTTGTAGCGAGTGGAGAAGTATTTCGTGACCACCATATAAACTTCCTAAAATTTAGTTATGGTAGTCGATTTTCGTCAACAAAATACATTTTAAAGTTATGTGGACGTGTAAGAATGGCCGTGAACCTGAAAATATGAATATGACATTTGTTGTGACAAGTCACGTTCAACACTAGGATTTAAATTTTAACGATACATTTAAAATAGTTGCGGCATTTCATATAAAAAACTGTTAAAAGTAATAAATATCTTCTTCAGAATTTCAAAATATAAAGTACCAGACTAGATTACGATATTTTCAAAAGGTGGGAGCAAAAAAAATTTGTGCTATATGTAAATATAATTCTCTCTTCATCATAGCTTTTATTGCTGCTGCATGTTTGGGTTTTATATCTTACTCATTGCTGCCGTGATTAAGGATTTACCTGCCAAAATGGCGGTAGTAAAACTTGTCTATCAATCTCAGCGTCTTATTTCATAATCTAAACCCCTCACAGTTATCTGATTTCATCTACCCAACACCATTCTAATTCTTTTAATTTGGTTCATGTTTATATTACTATACTTTTTCAAGAGAGTTTTCACCTCATTCAACTGATTTTCCCAATTCTTTGCTGCCTTTGATATACTTACTAAGTAGTCGAGATACATTCAGCGTTGAACAGATTTCTTTCATCATCAACCTACAAATTGCTGCCACTGCAATTACGGAAAATTTTGCGGTCCTTCATGAGGAACCATGTTAGGCTGACGTCTACTAGTCCATCCCTTCAGTGTGGTTGCAACTACAGTGCGAGTTCCTATATCGCTGAGGCACGCTCGCCGCCCCACTGCGGCAAGAAAATTTTCCGCAGGACAAAATAATTAAGACATTTTCTTCAGTTGTAATCTGAACAATTAGAAATTGAATATTAATCTGCGGTATGAAGGAATCGTGTTGTCAATGGAGGATTATCAGCTGACAGCATAGAAGAATCCAGTTAATCGTAACTGAAGCGATGGTAGATCGTTAGTATGAAGTGCTACAAAAAAGTAAATTTAGCTTAAAAAGTAACAAGGAAATGTAACTAACGTTTAGTAATTATCACGAAATAAAAACGTCGATTGTAATATGTTATATGTGGAATTATGAAATTTTCTGGTCGATTTAAAGTATGGTTCGATTATCTTCCGGTTGCGTTCAATATCTGTGTCTGCAGAATCACTTGCTCGTGATATTAAGAAAACCAAGTTAGCTTCAGCTGTGGGATCCTTGCCTACATGATGCTGATATTCTACAGTGGTTTGAAATTCATGCAAGGAATTAATTGACGTCAGGTCACAGAAAGAGGCCTAAGAGTTAAATTTAAAAAATTGTCTTACTTCCATTGCATAACAAAGCACACTATCATATTTTGAAACACCTCGTCAAGATAAGCTAAACATTGGATTTCTGTGCCCGAAAACTAAAACAGGAATTACGTTTGTATTTAATTCCAGAAGGTCCTGGAATAGCGTACAGAAGGGACTGTGTGTACTAAGTACTACTGCTTCTCAGCATACAGCTGCCATAACGAAATTTTTCATCAAGTGAATAGGTTAGTACACAGAATAAAAATCAGGAATAAAAAGGAACTTCAAATACTTCACGTCACTCGCTACTTCGCGAGTAACATTAACCACGAATAAACTTTTTCAGTATATTCTCAGAAACTATAAAAATTTGCTTCTAAGCAGATACACTTAAGAGAATCTTATTGGATTCATATTGTGGTGGTCCTTTTTTGTTGTTGTTGTTGTGGTCTTCAGTCCTGAGACTGGTTTGATGCAGCTCTCCATGCTACTCTATCCTGTGCAAGTTTCTTCATCTCCCAGTACCTACTGCAACCTACATCCTTCAGAATCTGCTTAGCGTATTCATCTCTTGGTCTCCCTCTACAATTTTTACCCTCCACGCTGCCCTTCAATACTAAACTGGTGATCCCTTTATGCCTCAGAACATGTCCTACCAACCGATCCCTTCTTCTAGTCAAGTTGTGCCCCAAACTTCTCTTCTCCCCACTCCTATTCAATACCTCCTCATTAGTTATATGATCTAGCCATCTAATCTTCAGCATTCTTCTGTAGCACCACATTTCGAAAGCTTCTATTCTCTTCTTGTCGAAACTAGTTATCGTCCATGTTTCACTTCCATACATGGCTACACTACATACATATACTTTCAGAAACGACTTTCTGACACTTAAATCTATACTCGATGTTAACAAATTTCTCATCTTCAGAAACGCTTTCCTTGCCATTGCCAGTCTACATTTTATATCCTCTCTACTTCGACCACCATCAGTTATTTTGCTCCCCAAATAGCAAAACTCCTTTACTACTTTAAGTGTCTCATTGCCGAATCTGATTCCCTCAGCATCACCTGATTTAATTCGACTACATTCCATTATCCTCGTTTTGCTTTTGTTGATGTTCATCTTATATCCTCCATTCCGTTCAACTGCTCTTCTAAGTCCTTTGCTGTCTCTGACAGAATTACAATGTCATCGGCGAACCTCAAAGTTTTTATTTCTTCTCCATGGATTTTAATACCTATTCCGAAATTTTCTTTTGTTTCCTCCACTGCTTGCTCAATATACGGATGTGTTGGTATTAACGCGTCATGAAAAGTTGGAATTAGTGTTACTCTGGCTGCTTCACAACTAGAAAATTATTTACGTCAGTGACTCAGTTGTGGTACTTCTCGCAGTTAGTTGGCCCGACATGATGTTTTTATACTAAAAGAACCACCAACGCAACTAATTTGTTGCTATGAAACTACTTGTATTATTGCAGTTGACATTTGTTAATTGTTTTACTATAATGAAAATGCAACGCCGTTCCCGTTAAGCGGGGGATCAGAAGAATTTACTGAAATCAATTTACACAAATGTGATTAAATGTTTGAAAAACTGATAGCTAATCAAGGGAAGCCATTTACATTTTTTTATTTGTCAAAATTACGAAATACTAAGATATTTATTACGACTCTGGGCCATTATCATTTAGAACAAGGGCATTGACCTCTGCACCAAGTTTGCCCTATAGAATTTGCATAAGGCATTTAAAGTCATTCACTTCTTGAGTATAGGATCTGTTACAAAAAAACATTAGCGACGCTTTTAAGTAATATTTGTATTTAGGCTAAATATTACATGAAACTTATACGTTTTCGTGCCTCGTCACAAAATGGCTTCCGACACTGCGAAGAAACAAAAAGGAAGCGAGCACGATTCTTTTTCAAAAGGAACAGAGACTGCAATTACATTCGTAGATCATATTAATTGTTTGTAGAGTCTTTGTGATTTTTCTGCGATAATATTTATTTCGTTACGAGGACAGTTTTGCTATATTTGCAAAGTTCTTCAATATTAATTTTTCACGTTATTTGGCGTACTGCCACAATATGTGAACAACTTCTGCAACACCACACACGAATTTCTTAAAAGGAGCTACGTATTTGTCGAGAAAGATATCACTTAACATGAATGTTATGAAATACCTGTTTTCGACATAGTTTCTGCAGCATTGCAATTAATATTAATAAACAGTTGAAAGTTTTTTCTTTTTAGACACTATCCTAGGAATTATTTTCTGCTCTTGATTACATAAAGGTTTGTCGTAAGCTTTTTATCAAACCTGTATATGGGGAAACGTATGACAATTTTTACTATTTCCACATCATTTAGAACCATTATATTTAGAATCTATGGAAATAGGATTAGCGTGTTCGTTCTTTCGTAAATAAGTGTTAGGCAATTTTTCCTCGTATCTTTCGCATATTGATGTACAGTCTGAACAGTCTATGTAATATAAGCTACATCAGGCTGAGCCGGGGTCTTGATACTGTATTTGGGTGACAGTTAGGGCACGATAGTAGAAAAGAAACCAAAACTGACAAATACAGTTGATGGACAGGAAAACAGGTAGCCTACATAAATAACGATACTACTATTATCTCATCACATGAAAAGCAGCAGAAGGTGGGTAAGTCATCTTCGGTGATCACACTTTTCGTCTTGTTTTACAGGAATCCTGTGGTAGAGAAAAGCTAATCTATTTGCTGCACTGTTTCTGAAACATGCAACTCATTTTAAATCCTCGAACGGATAATGAACGAGGCCCGTCCGGTAAAGTCGCTCTTGGGCTCTCGAAATAATGATGTAGCTGTATCAGTCGTCGTTTCATTTCAGCAGACAGTAACAGGAACATCGGAGTTGTGTCCCGCACCAGTCTGGAAATTACGCAGAGTGATGGGAGTACCTGTTAATGTTGATGGGCGGCCAGTTCGACGTAACGTTGCGTTGTCCGCGCATTGTTTGGAGAGCTGCTAGCGCTCTCAAAACGGCACTGATTTTCAGCTCGACATTGCAGCCGGATTACCACATCAATTCAGAGACGCAGAGTACCGCCGGAATGGTGTAGTGGGTGGAGCTGTACACTCGACCTAATAACAATTCCAGCAACTCACTGACAAATTACGCTGAAGTGTTCTGCGAACTATGCGGAAGGACTTTTCGAAAATCTGAGTTTGTAAATTCCATGACGTCCACTGCGGTAAGTGCAGCACACGGTATTTCGAACTGCGGTTTTTTTGTTGTTTTTCAGTTTAGCCTGATACTGCAGTTTGCTGCTTTGTTTCCTATGCAGATGTAATAATTTTTCCGCAAATTGCTGAACCAAAGTCCTTTATAACACGAGATTTTTTTCCCTTTCTGAAATTGTTAGCTTGTCTCTCCTTCGTCGCCTGATTATATGCTAAATGGCCTAAGGTATATGACAGTGAACTTTGAAATAGTTTTCCCCAAAGATTTCTTTCCCCTTTTTTCTCTTCGTTGTATTGTGACAACGAAAAAGCTATTATACAGACAGCATTCTGTTCGATACCTATACTGCAAATGACTCAACTCAAGGCGCCTCTAAAATATGTTTTTGCGTTCTATCGTTTCTAGGGTATGCATTTCATTTCTCGGCTTTTCCTTATTTGCCAGCCTATCAGTGACACACTTAGGAATTTATAGTAGATTAGGATTGCATTTTTAGCACATATCGTAACATAAATGCTTGTCTAAAAGATAATAGGACTCTTTTATTATTATTTTCATTCTGTATAGCTTTTAGTTTTTCTTGTGCAGCGTGCAGCGTTGCAGCCGCATAGGCTTAAATACCTATAGTTACATGACCACCCGTACTCGCATTTCCTTGTGAGTCATCTACACTTACATCTGTATCTACTTTTACATCTGCATGACTACTCCGTAATTCTCAATTCAGTGCCTGGCAGAGGATCCATCGAATTACATTCAAGTTATTTCTCTATTGTTCCTCTCTCGAACGGCCCACGGGGAAAACAGGCACTTAAATCTTTCTATACGAGGTATGATTCCTCTTATTTTATCGCGATAATAATCTCTCCCTATGCAGGTAAATGCTTACATAATATATTCATAATCGGAGGAGAATGTTGGTGATTCAAATTTCACGACAAGATCCTGTTGCAACCAAAAACGCTCTAATGATAGCCACGTCAATTCACGTAACAAGTCCGTGGCACTCTGCCCATGGCACTATCTCCCCTACTTCGCTATAGTAAAAAAAACGAGTTGCCCTTCTTTGAACTTTTTCGATGTCCTCCGTCAGTACCGTCCGTTGCGGATCTCACACCGCACAGCAATATTCTAGAAGAGGGCGGACAAGCTTGGTGTAAACAGTATCTTTAGTATATCTGTTTCATTTTCTGAGTGTTCTTTAAATAAATCGCAATCTTTGGTTTGCTTTACCCAAAACATGATCTATGTGATCTATCTAGTTTAATGTATTCGTAACTGTTATCCCAAAGTACTTATTTCAATTTACAGTCTTTAGATTTGTGTCATATATCATGTAACCGAAATTCAACACATTTGCCGGCCGGAGTGGCCGTGCGCTTCTAGGCGCTACAGTCTGGAACTGCGTGACCGCTCCGGTCACAGGTTCGAATCCTGCCTCGGGCATGGATGTGTGTGCTGTCCTTAGGTTAGTTAGGTTTAAGTAGTTCTAAGTTCTAGGGGACTGATGACCTCAGATGTTAAGTCCCATAGTGCTCAGAGCCATTTGAAACAATCAACACATTTGTTTAAGTACTTCATGCGGATGAGTTTACTCTTTTCTTTATTTAGAGTCAATTGCAACATTTGCAACATACATATTTTTAAAAACGTTTTGCAATTGTTTTCGATCATCTAATGACTTTACAACACGTTAAATGATTGCATCATCTGCAAACAATCTGAGAGGGTTGCGTCTCCTAAATCGTTTATGTAGATCAAGAACAGCGAAAACCTGTAACATATTCTTGGGGAGCGCCAGATTTACTTCTGATTTACTTGGTGAGTTTCCTTCAGTTACTACGAACTAAGATTGTTCTGACAGGAAGTCATGAATCCACCCGCACAATTGAAGCGATGCTTCTTAGGGACGCAATTTGATAAAAGTCTAAAGCCTTCTGGAAATCTAAAAATGTGGAATCAATTTGATATCCCTTGTCGACAACACTCATTATTTCCTGAGAATGAAGAGTTCTTGTGTCTCACAAGAAAGACATTATCTTACTCCATTCTGAATATTTGTCAATAACTCATTTTCTTCGAGAGAATTCATAATGTTAGAACACAGTACACAAGGCCTGTTCAAAAAATTTCGGAACTTTGTCCACAAAATTTTTCTACGCTTACCGCTTACTTATTGTTTATGACCTTCGAAATACTTTCCTCCACAACTGCTACAGAGGTCCCAAAGCCGTTTCCACTTCCAGAAGCAGTCTTGGGACGCGTCTTGCTGGATCTTGTGAAGTTCAGTCTGCGAATTTTCTTTTATCTAGTCTATTGTTGGAAATCCTTCATCCTTTCAATGGGATTTTCTACTTTGGAAATAAAAAAAGTCTGCAGGGGCCAGGTCTGGAAAGTTAGGCTTAAGGGCTAATTTGGGGGAAGGAGACCAAACTACGAAGTCATCGGTTGGGAAAGGATGGGGAAGGAAGTCGGCTGTGCCCTTTCGTAGGAACCACCCCGAAACTTTCCTGAAGCGGTTTAGGGAAATCACGGAAAACCTAAATCGGGATGGCTAGGTGCGGGATTGAACTGTCGTCCTCCCGAATGCGAGTCCAGTGAACTAACCACTATGCCATCTCACTCGGTGGTCTGGAGAGTACGGACGATGAGGTAGCACAGTGATTCCGATTTTTATCTATTTATTTATTAATTTATTTGCAATAGTCACTCACAAAGATGGATGAACGTGCGTGTGCGTTATCGGTATGCAAGAGCCACGAATTTTCTCGCCACATTTCAGACCGTTTCCTTTTCACTATATTGCAAGCATCGCAATACGGCCTGATAGCACCGTTGATTAACAGTTTGTCCCTGTGGAAAGGAATAAATGATGAACTAATTCTTCAAAGCATGGCTTTGACATTTGATCTGACATAATGAGCTTTTTTCGGTCTTGGAGAACATTTCCTGACCCACTGTGAAGATTGAACCTTGGTAGCAACATCATAACCGGTGATCCCTGTCTCATCACCACCTTAAGGAATACCTCATTCTGATTTGCACGACCCAAAAGCTCATCACAAATTGTGAGACGATGGTCTTTCTTGTCTTGACTTATGTGCCATGGGGCGAACTTGGCAGATCCATGACGTATTCCAAGATGCTGTTATTTGATGACATGATCCCACAAATGTTACATTCTCTGGCAATCCCTCGGACAGTCAGTCTTCGATTGACTCGCACAATTTCGTTGACGTTCCTGACATGAGCGTCGTCGGTAGACATCGAAGGACGTCCTGAATGAGGGTCATCCTTAGCCTCCATCCGGCCACTTCGAAACCATGTGAACTATTCGTAACACCGAGTACGTCTTAAGCATTCATCACCATAGGCTTCCTGTATCATTTGATGTGTGTCTGTAAGGGTTTTCTTGAGTTTCACGCAAAATTTAATGCAGCCGCATTGCTCCTCTAACGCTACCATCCCGAAATGTACCAACTGTGAGATACAACATCCTGCTCAATACAGCCCTCAACAATAACTAACAGCCATGCAACAATAATACTTCTGGCAGTTGCACATTAAACACAGGCACCATACTTCGCTCCAACATCCCATTGGCTCAAAATTACGAAAGTTCCAGTATTTTTTGAATCTCTAGTATGTTTCAGAACCCTATAGCAAATTGACGTTAGGGATAAGACTGTGTGATTCAGCCGATTACTCCAATTTCCTTTCTTGGGTACTGGCGGGACTTGTTCAACTTTCCAGTCTTTACGCATGGAGTTTTCAATGAGCGAGCGATTATTTGCGACTGTTAAGTATGGAGCTATAGCACCAGCATACTCTGAAAGCAAACTGAATAGTATACAATATGGACCAGCGACCTGGCCTTTATTATTTAAGCTACTTTGCCACACCGAGGAAGTCTACTTCGAAGCTACTCGTGTTGACAGTTGCTCTGAATTCGAATTCTGGATTATTTACTTCGTTTTGTTTGATGAAGGCGTTTCGGTGAACCGAGTTCAGTAACTCTGCTTTAGTGCCGCTGTCGTCAGTGACATGCCCATTTTTATAGCGCAGCGGAAGTATTGATCGCGTCTTGCCACTGGTATACTTTGCATATGACCAGAATCTCTTTCGTTTTTCTGCCAGATTCCGAGACAGCGTTTTGTTGTGTTAACTATTAACAGTATCCTGCTTTGAAGTTCATACTACATTTCTAGCGTCTGTAAAACTTCGCCTATCTTAGGGATTTTGAGTTCTTTTAAATTTGAAATACGTTTTATTCGCTTCTGCAACAGTGTTCTGCCCCGTTTTGTGGCGCATCAGAACCACCGTTCATTAATATACGTGGTATATATCTCTCAACTGCTGTCGATACTATATCTTTCAATCCAAACCAGATCTGTTCAAAGAATGGTTCATATGGCTTTGAGCACTATGGGACTTAACATCTGAGGTCATCAGTCGTCTAGACTTAGAACTACTTAAACCTAACTAACCGAAGGACATCACACACATCCACGCCCGAGGCAGGATTGGAACCTGCGACCGTAGCAGCAGCGCGGTTCCAGACTGCAGCGCCTAAAACTGCTCGGCCACATCGACCGGCCCAGATCTGTTCTATGCTTACATAATCAGATAGGAACGAGTGGAGACTGTCTCTCGAAAGGAGTCAAGCGAATTATTATTTACTTTTTTAAATGTATATACTTATCGATTGTTTTTGTTGGTTTTGGATGTAAAGTTATTCAGTCACGCTACAACAGCCATGTGGTCACTAAGCCTGTGTTCGTCAGGATGCTCCGCCTTTGCTCAGGATTATGTATTGCTCAGAGGTCAAGTTTGTTTTTGCAACCACTTACACTTCGACTAGGCTCCTGAACTAAATGTTCAAAATAATTTTCTGAGCAAGTAATCAGCACAATTTCGGACTGCGTTTTATGTCTACCACCGGCTCTGAAACATGTATTTTTACCAACGTATCGAGGGTAGATAGAAGCCACCACCAACTGTAATTGTATGAATGAGTTTCTATTTAAATAAGAATCAAGTTTTCTTTGAATCAGCAACTGTATCATCTGAGCCAGGGCATCGGTAAAACGAAATAATTATTGATTTATTCCTGTTATCAAGTATGACCTCTTAATATCTACTCATACTATCTCACCGGAGCCAACTACTTTTTCATTTCACTGCAAGTTAAACTAATTCTGCCAGAAATGAACCCTACAACATCAAATGAATGTAGTCTATCTGAAATCAGCTAACCAAAATGGTTTCCTTTTTTAATCAGTGAAAGTATCTAAAGGTAAAATTGTTCCATATTAATTATGCAACAAACCTGCATCTGAATGTGTCTGCGAACTTGTTTCTTGCACTCCTCCATTTTGCCAGTAATGAAACATGTATTTGACTCAGCAATCAAGTTTTAGAGACTAATGCCGTTTGTGCAATGGCATTAAGATGGTAATGAAAATTTACCTTGTGGCCCTGATGTTTAATTAATGAAATTATATCTTGCCTTGAATAATGCCAGTTGTCAAATGGCATAAAATCAGTTATTTGAAATAACTTTTCTCTGATAACTTTAGTTATACCAAAATCTATTTTAAAACATGAACTGCACATATATATTGCATAGAGGCCTCATTTTCTTTACGTTCTTTCATTGGTGGGTAACTTTACTACTCGTTTACACATTCAGTAAAAGCAAAGGATGTGGATTATGATTCAGGCTGTTACATTTATACACAATGTTGATCTCAATATGTATATTGTTAGCATTTTAAGTCATACACAAAAACTACCATTTCCAACATTTTTGTTGGACGAATCACTCTTACAAAAAATTTTACAAAACGCTTACTGCGTCAAACCGTGGACATACAAATCCTAACTCTGAACATTATCTACCAAAACAACATTTTGAAATCATTATATATCGTGCTAAAGTTTGCTCAACGTAATTGGTCAGCGCGAGTCCTACCTTAAAGCTGTCACCACGCATCTGCTTCCTCCGGGCACCTAGCTGCGACTCCCGTTTTTTACTGCGTGCGCCCGGTTCTCTTAACCATCAAAGATCCTCCTACTCGAAGATATTATACTCATTCCACCTTGCGGTTGGCTACTACCGACTTTATTTTCTGGATCTACCCTGATCAAACCTTAGCACATACCTTTCATATCCTTTTTGAACATGATTCGGCTTTTGTAAAAATTTCGGCTGAACTTATTTTCGGCTTTAGCCAGCTTTATGTATCTATAGCGACTTGAGGTTCAGTGCTTTGTGTTAGCGCCTGGAGCTCTGGTTATTTCCCAACACAGCTGCGGCAATTTACATCTAAAATACCGATTCTGTATAGGTCTACCTTCCTGTGTTTGCCCTGCACCGTTTCAGAATGATGCGCATTCTGTGGTTTACCGAGACCCTTTAACCTAAGAAACAGCCCATTCCTCTCCAGACTCCCAGCCTCTACTACACGTATAGCAGCGTCCTGTGTCTAGTGGACACGTTAAGTGAAACCCGCAAAAGCACCACCCGATAGCACCAGTCGAGGAATCTGCAAACTACACGGTCGCAAAACAGCCTGATCCTCTGATTCAGACCCGCCACTCGGCCCTGTAGGAAAGGACAACTGTCGGATCTGTCGACCATGCTACAGATGGTGAGCTCCGTCCTCATCTCGCAAGCATGTCTAGCAATCTTTGACAATTGAGCTTGTCACCCAAACCCAGAAAGAACCTCTTCTGATCCAAAGCGACATATATCACTTGTACCGACATGAGGCACCACCTGCAGTCGGCTGCCACCTGTGCTCTTCATGGCATCTGGAATCACCGTTTCCACATCTGGAATGACTCCTCCCAGCATGCACAAAGAGTGAACACTGGATACCTTGCCCTCCTTGGAAGCCATATCCCTGAGGGGCCTCATTGTACGCCTAACATTGAAGCCTCCAACTTCCAGTAACCGCACCCTTCGTAAATGCACAGACCAGTGACCGACACGATCCCTCTGGAACAGGGCAAGCGACTGTATCTGGCGCAGCGACTTCGTCTGTGCCAGTTACCTGTTCTTTAGATGAACTAGGAGGTCTCTGATCAGTTCCACGGAATATCATTTTCTGCCTGCCACACTTTGAAACGATCTCCCACTCGATCACACGCGAGGGGTAAACCTCAGTGCTGGCAGTAGCCGGCGTGGTCAAAGTAGCGAACCGATCTGAGGACGCCGATGTGCTGGATATCAATCACATTTCCATTTTCGGCCCTCGACATTGATGCCCATCGGCATCAGCCACAAGCTGTGTGATTGAAGCCAAGCCCACCGGAAGCTGTGAGCCCAGGGTCACGAAATCAGCTTGCATCTGTACACAGCAATCACAGTTTCTACCCATACCTAAGATGGCGAAAATATACTTCAGTCAGTGAATAAACGTTGATCTGTGCCGGATAAATAAACAAATTCGCACGAAATTAACGCGTTTAAACTAAAGACCACAGAGGAAATTTTTAAAAAATGTCGCCTCGTGGGACAAGCTTCTGTCAAATCAAACCCATAGAGCAAACCGTGCGTGCAGGTGTGCTGCTACCAGGGTGCAGTGTAGTAGTGTCACTGATGTAATTTTCTAGAAGCTTGAGTTTGTGATCTTAAGAAGTTTGATAATGTAAATTCGTGTTTAAAAACAAAAATAGTCGTTCTTGTTCTCTCTGACAATTTAGGGATGAAGTGTGGTTCCAGTGTGTTGACGCAGGAGGGGATAGCCACAGAAGTCTGCAGGCTGCTGCATCGGGGAGTTGCAGCGTCGCTCGTCGCACGGAAAACCTCAAGTACGGCGGGATTTGCCCACTGGCTCTGCTTCTAAGGCATGTGGCAGTGCACCCGATGTCCGGTGGAGGGAGAGGGGGGGGGGGGGTGGGAAAGAGGAATGGGCTGGTCTGAAATGTGGAGGAAATTGCAGTCACCTTCAGGTTGTGGCTTATGTCAACACAAATGACGCCTGTCGGTTGGATTCTGAGGCCTTTCTCAGTAAGTCAAGACAGCTGATGGAAGTGGTGTTAGCGTTGCTCCTAAGTTGTAAGAACAGTCGAAAATATACAGCATCGTACTGAAAACTGATCGGGGTCCTTTGGTTTGAAGTTGAGAGAGGCTCTGTCGATTCTGTGACAGTTTAGGCAGGAGATTTCTGAATCTGCGTTATGAGGTGGAGGATTATATGATTCTACTTAAATGAGTTACTCTACATTCTTAGTACAAAGAATAAGAAATTCATTCACTGGAAACTTTTCAGAGTATTTAGACATCAATAACTAGTGCATTAGTTTACATGGTCAGGAGAAACATGTACAAAAACACACCTGCAACATATCATAGAACGCTACTGTAAACGGCAAAATTACGAGGAGGCGTGATCGAGTGATAACAGAGAACTACCCTTTTGCTCTGCGTAGTCAAAGACCACCCGCATCTCCTCTGCCTGTTAAACCTTACTAACTCTTGCCTGGCATGCAGTCCTACTGACGCTGTGTTCCAACGAGAGTGACGTAATTGATCTTTGCAGTAACAGAACGCATCTTTGCAAGAGGTATGTTTCCCATTAAGAAATAACATGCAACTCAAGCGAAAGCAATCAGTATTGTTGATGATCCATGCCTTCCTATTCGTTTGATGACCATTAGTAACAAGAGAACGTGAAGATACAATTGTCACAGTAGCGATAATTCCGACTGGCATGACGCTCTTTTGAAATTAATTCACCAGCAACTGTAGTTTAGAATTACAATAATACTGTTGTTCCTAATGCCAGATGGCATTTAGATAATGAAACTCCAGGATACTTCGGAATCTGTTTGGAGCAAGAACCACAATTTCCTGCAAGGCAATAAAAATACTGACCCAAAGAGTCACGACTAGAAGGTCATCCGCAACCTTTTAATACACTGCCGCAAAAAGAAGTCAATACATTGTTTTAGAGGTTTCCAATTCACTAAAGATTTATTGTTGCAACAGAGTATACGGATCATGTGAAACGATAACATTCACAGATCAATAGCACAAGCGGTTCTGACGTAACAGGAATTGAGCAATGCTGAAACACCCATATTAGTACGTGGGGTATAGCCTCAATGTGCGGCAAGGTAGACGCTGACTCTGAAGTCAATTCGATCGTAGCGTTGGCGAATACTATCCTGGTATAACTTATGCCACACCTGCCCGCCTTGTTCACGTAGTTCTTGGTTGACGAGTCGCATGAACTTCTCGCCCCATCATATCCCACATGTGCCCTATTGGAGACAAGTACAGAGATCGTGCTGGCCACGGAATTTGCTGAACGTCTTGCACAGCACGTTGTTTTTGTTGGGCAGTATACAGGCGAC
Organism: Schistocerca serialis cubense; assembly: GCF_023864345.2. Classification (NCBI taxonomy): domain Eukaryota; kingdom Metazoa; phylum Arthropoda; class Insecta; order Orthoptera; family Acrididae; genus Schistocerca; species Schistocerca serialis. The sequence goes on from NC_064638.1 coordinate 987,423,776, forward strand.
CATTATGCTGTTGAAACAACGCATGAACTTCCTGCTGCAAGAATGGCAGAAGAACGGGTCTAACAACTTCTGCACGTACCAAGCGCTGGTTAGCATCCCCTCCAGAAATCAGAAATGTAAACGAGAGTTGTGCGATCGCACCAGAGAGCATAAGATCTGGGATGGGGCCAGTTTGTCTTGGACAAATTCGCGCTATAAGACAGCACTCAGGAGGTCTACATCGTACGTACAGACGACCGTCACTTGTACGCAGGCAGAATTTGATTCCATCGCTGAAGTCCACTCTGCACCATTCCATCTTCCGAGCGATTCTCTGACGGCACCAGTGTGCCATGAACGTTGACGTTCTGGCATGAGTGAAAGACGAGATAGAGGTGTGCGTGACTTTAGTCACACTGTCAATAACCGGCTCGCAAACAGTCCGAGTTAACATATCTGGGCTGACAATCCCCCTTATCTGTGCTGTAGTAGATGTACGGTCTGCCCATGCTGCCCTTACAATACGACGGTCCTTGCGAGCGTCGGTGCTGTGTGTGTGTGTGTCCAGAATCTCATTTACAATTGTGAGAATGTTGACGTGACTACTGATGAAGCATCGTTGCACAACTGACAAGGCACGTCCAACTTGTGTTCTCCTAAAAGACCATACTACCACTAGAAAGACCACTATCTGACCCGTTTCAAACTCGCTCAGATGGCTGTAGGAAGCACAATGCGTGCTCGTGGCATGGTAGAGGGGGCTAGCTTCGCAAGTTTGCACCACACAGAACCGTCTAGCCGTGAGCATTCCCTATCAACGGGTAGACACAGATGGCGCTTTGTTAGATATACCACTACGCTACCTGTTGGCGGACGACGTTGAAACCGTTGTCAGTACATTTACTATCCTCCAGGTGGCATACGCTGTCATTGGATCAAAATCTATGTTGTCTTTCCAGCTGTTCTAATTTTTGTTTTCTGGCAGCATACAACATTGAGAAAGCTCACAACCAGACGATAAGAATCTTACTACTTGACGACAGTTTGGTGAGAGATGGCATAACAGAGCGACTTTGTTGACTTACACGACCAACGTATAAGTCATTAGTATCGCCACAATCACAATTATAACTTCAAAACACCAATAGAAGGCACTGCCTGAACGGCTGTTCAGCTTTTGTCGAAAAAAAAATTAACAGTTACTAAGATTATTGTGCCACTGACGTGGAACTGCCATCAACTACAGGTCCTTCCTCAGCCAAAATCAGATGCATTCTGTCTCTAGCAATGGCCTATAACCCATATTTATAACTTTTCTGTCGACTTTTTTCTCTTTATTCTAATTTCATGGGCAGGGGAAGGATGGCAGCGGCACAGTCCACCGCTCTTCAGCCAAACGGTCGTATAACATACATGAAAGGGAAACTGTTAGTCAAAAGGGGGTGATAATCTGCCGACTGTGGTGTCAGAAACGTCAGTTCCATCAATATTTACGCTTTCGATTTTAATGTGCTGCACTGATCCCTCGAGTGGCAAATGTTTCATAAAATTGCTTGAAATGGCGTTACCATCAGACGAACTCCTTAAAAACGTTTTTTAATAGATGGACTACATTTTCTTCTCCCTGGATTCAGGGCTGGAGACAGGTCCAATCGCTTATTGCTAAGGGGTGTCTGCCCTGACGAGCTGGATCTTACTTTTAGTTCTGCGCATCATTGTGTCAATTCTCCAGAGCCCTTCCAACGCTCTGCTCAAGCCAGGCAATCAGCGGGCCACTGCACTCCAATGATCAGACTAGGACGTCGCAGCTTCAGCCAGTTCTGATAATAGCGCCAATTAAAAATGTAAATATCTGGCGATTCAAAGCTCGAATTACAATGTTATTTGCACCAAACTACCTCAAAATAAAGAAGGCACAGATTAATATATGCTCCCCTATCGTACTTCCTTTTAATCTACTGACTTGATTACTTAAGTAGTGGGAAGTGATAGCATGGTCTGTGAAAGAGCAGATCACTGCCATGTCTCAAGGTTAGGAGGTAGTTTGAGGTCCTCTAAAAAACACTCACCAGCGGATTTGCAGAGACCTTATTAGATTGTGTAAAAATTAAAGACACTTCGAATATGAAGATATTTAACAGTTAACTGTCGAATCATTTTAAACAAAGTCCCTGAGTTTACCGCTTTCCAAGAAAGTTGTAGCGCTCAAATTTCGCTCAGAACTGAGAACTGGATAACACCTGATGTAAATGAAACTTCGAATTATTTAACAAGGCATGGAACGTAAATCGAAAAGCAGGTTAGACGCCATAAGAGCTTGTGTGTTCATTGCAGTCAATGAAATAATGTGTATATCTTGGTAGAAACAGAGACTCACTGTTAAGTTATCTGGACGTGAGTAAGTTTCCTACATGAACCCAAGTTAGTCATCGGATGTTTCTTACCAGCCACCCGATTCCGCTGCAATAGTTGTAGAATCATTCAAAGAAAAAGTCTACGAACAGAAGTACTCTGATTATGTCACATTAGTCACAAGTGACTTTAAATCTACTGAGTATAGCCGGGGCCGTGTATGGTGTCATTGCCTCATTAAGTAGTTCAGAACATATGTTTTGAAACCTCTATTGAGCATCCACTTCGACAAGAAATGGAGGTATTTGAGACCTAGTATCTAGATAAAGGCCATACCTCATCTACAATGCCTTTACAGAGAGAGGAATTACTGATCATAATGTCAACATAGCAACGATGCATAATAAAGTTAATTAACACATCAAGAAGGAAAGGAGAGTTTTATGTAGGAAGTAGCAGATTATAAGCAGTTATCGCCAACATTCTAAGACAGTAAGTGTGCGCCATGTAGTTCCAATGTGATGAAAGTAGAACAAGTGTCAGTTAAGTTTAGATTGATTGTAGATCACCCTCTGGAGAAGTATAAGCCAATTAAGTGTATTGAAGATGGAAAGGACCCACTGTTACTTCATAACAAAATTCATGCTAAAATGAATTTTGGTAAAGCCATCCATATTACCAGACCCATTAATAACCTACACAAGAAAGGTGTAAGATAGAAATGGTCAAAGCAGTGACAGGATGCTTTTCACCAGTTACATCATTATCTAAAGTTCGCTCTTTGTCAGGCAACTTATGGCCCGTCAAAATGCTTTATCCTGGCCACTGACACGTCTCATCGTGTAACTGGGGCCCTTCTTACTCACAAAAGCGATGGTGTGTGTAACCTCCTCCTCACTTATCGACCTTAATGACAGTGGAAAATTCAACCGTGTGTACCTAATGGAAATTTGGGAAAAGCAATCGTCACCGAAGTTAATCTGTCAGTAAAGAGCGAGGAAAGGGTTACATCTAAATGAAAGGAAAAATGCAAATGAAACTAGTGGAAATTAATTTTGAAAAGGGGTGAAGTTAATAAAGAAAGTAAATGTGCGGCCATTACGTTAACAATTAACTAGCGGTAATTAGATATTTGAGATTTGGGGGAAATTACGGTCGCCAGTCCTAAGGACAATTTCTATAGTAACTGAAAAAGAAAGGTTATTGCACATATAATTAGCACTAGAAGCGTGGCAACTGGAGGTTGACACGTGTAGTGTGAAAACTGAAAGTTTGTCAGAAGTAATAAATTTCGCTACACTCTGACTTAATTTAGCAAAAGAATTAATAAAACCGGAAAATCGAAAGTTAATTTAGTGACTGAAGTTAATAGTGAGCTTTCTTTCTGAAGCACATCGAAATTCAGTAAAATACGGTTAGTCTTGGACTGCCTCAACAATCATTTCAAAAGCTACTTGAATCTACGCAATTTAGAAATAAGAGATTTAACTTTGAACTTGAATTAAATGATTCTGAACAATTAACAATAGTAAAATTTTGTACGTACCAAGCTGAGCTGCAGTCACAGGTAAGCTAAAATACAGTAACAAAACTCGCACTCTTAATTTGTGCTTGTGTAATCTAAATATTGTAGCCAGCTATGAATACCTTAACTGAACTTTGAAATTAAAGCAGTGAAATCGAATGATGCTGGCGTTTGAATTTCAACGACATTCGGGTTCATTCCGGAAAAGGAAGGGACCCTGCTTGGTAATGCAATTGGGACAATGAGCAACAAAGGTTCATGCTACGTTGCTGTAATTTAGTTATGAAAATGGATCAGTTTGAAAGCTGAGGTCTGCCATACAGTTCTAAAACTTTACGTGCTTCCAGTCCTCCTTGTTGATTGATTGAAGGTTTGAAGCTGTCGATCGAGGAGGTGGCGACAGTCACTCATTGTCGGCCGTCGCTGTTGCAGAAGCTGGATGTTGGCGCGCCTTCTTCTCGACACGGTCACCAGGCGAAACGGGCTCTTGATGTGCGCCAGCTAATGCTTCCCGTCCGCGACACCGTGTCAGAAACTGTCAAAGCAAGTCGAGTGCAATTACATGCTGCCCAACCCCGAAAGCACGGCAACTCTCCGGAGCATCACACAACACACCTGCTCCACTGCACCACCCCAGCCAGACTCTCCCTCTGCCGGCGCTCCACGCGACAGAGTTAACACTACCAAAGATCCTAAACACTTTGGTTCTCCACACGACTTATCGATGTATTCGTTCGATAGCATAGTTTTCCCTTGGCCAGACCCAGCGTATAAATACAAATAATTTTCACAAACCAAACCAATTATAAATCGACATAAATGCATATATATACAAATAGTAAAACAATTACAATATACAAAGACACAGAAATTCAATATCTTCAGGTAACAAAATAAGGAAAAAAATTTGCAGTGCAATAGATGGAAATAGGAGGATATGCATTTCGAGGATATGCATTTCCGGCGTTACATGTGGACGAACAAACAACCCATGGCATATACGTATAAATGAACATGTCATCCAGAATCAGTTAATCACAAACCGAAAAAGAGACGCTGGGTACTGTATATGACAACCAAAAATTTCATACATCTCTCTACGGCGAAAAATTTCTCCTCGTAACATAGCTTAAACCGTGAACACCTTACTTAGGTCCTCACAACCACATTTTAGAGAAAATAGTACTATGGTTAAATGCCGGCTCCCTTTCTAGAATAATCAGATTATTCAATTCAGAAGTGACCAATAATACAACATGCTAATACAAGTGTCTCAACCACGCTGTATATGGGACCAAATCAGACACTTGACTCTTGGGAAAAACTGTGATTCCAAACAGACAGTACCTTTCAGAATCATCTGCAAGAGTTTCCTGTAATTGCATTTGTAATTGAGAGAGATAAAGGCAAGGGATTTTATCCTCAAACTAGCTGTAGAACACATCCACCATTATTGGCAGGAACACATCGCACTGCATTCCCTTGCGGAACTCCACACATTTTTCCATAGAACTAGGATCCAGATGTTGTAGGGGGTACTGTCGTTGACAGTGAACCACGAGGATACTGGATGGTCATACCGCTGCCACTGTTAACTTGTCATTAACCTCCTACATGCTGACCTGTGTGGGATGACAATCATGAATGCGCCTGCAAGGCCGCACGCCTCCTGCAGACATGGAGAGGACAGACAGCCCACATCTGCAAGACTTGCGCAACAACCCAGTCAGCACTCGCGAAATGGCTCCACACATAGCCAACGTAGCAGCACCTGTGGGAGTGAGTTATGTGCATTTCGCTGGTCCCTTCCTCACAGAGAATTCGTGCATCGTCATAGACCCTTTTTCCAAATTCCTTATGTAGCTCGAATGTCAAACATCACAATAAGGGAGCAGGAAGTTCCTTGCAGAAAATATTTACTATTGAAGAAGCAACAAAGACAACTGTTTCAACCGGTGGTCCTACTTTTCTACCACGATGTTTCAGGATTCCTGCTCTCGAAACGGCATAACGCATCCAACCATGAAACTTAAAGTAGTGAAGCTAAACGGTTCATCCATATCTTTAAGATGCAGATGTGAAAGATGCTGTCAGCTGTACCGAGGGTCAAGGTCCTGACAGCTCCTGACGTCCTGAGGGACCGCACTTATAAAGGGCGGCACTCTGACGGAACCGCGGTGGTGGTCACGGACACTGCACATATTAGATAGAACCCCTGAGGCAGCAGAGACCATGTCAGGTTACCCATCACCCGCTGGGCAATGAGATTTGGTCCCGAACATTGAGGGGACTCTCAGGGAGAACACAAGGCGACATCACAGGTGTTCAGGGATGACAAAAGTACAGTGTACGGCAATTACGCCATGCTGGTGTGAATTGCCAACCACCTACGCCGATACATAGGGGCATCCATCTCGAGACAATAAAAAACCCACGAAGAACAAGCTTGATAGAACTTCAGGCCTCTGGCAGACCCACATCCCAAGGCTCAGCGACGTCAGAGATGGCCTTCCGTAGAATGGAACCCGTTTCCGCCGTCAGAACTAGTGACTTCCAGCATGGATTTAGAGACCGAAGCATCAATTTCAGAGGACTCCAACTACAAACTCTTGCTGCATGCACAGGACACTGCAGCACCGTACATCAAGGTGGACAATGAAACATTAATTGGCTTGCCGTCGCGTACGTCTCGCTAACAGATATGGCAACCACAGGGACACTTCTGTGACTACGCACCGGTTAAAGAGGGGAACAACGTTATACTATACTCAGTTATTCGACAGTAAGGTTTGTGATGTTCGCTCCAGCAGATAACAAGAGGCGCCAGTAGGCCATCAGATGGTTCTTATCGCTGACATCAATGTAGAGACCAAACCCCGTCAATGGGCTGGTGCAAGACATTTCGGATCATGCTGTGCTAAAGTCTATGCATCACTTACATCATATTTTTGTGACCTGGCTGTTTACTGCATTTTAACTGGACCAGATTTCGTATTGTTGTTCTATGGATTACTGACGGATTTTCTTGAACCTGCGCTTTCTGGTTTCTTCTCTTACTGTGTTCTCCAGTTACAGTCTAGCATGAAATGGAACTGTGATCAAGTGAGTTATTGATGTGCATGTGTAAACAGCTTACAATAGCTTGTATTACTTACTTTAATAAAATATATAATCGAACTGCAATTGCATAGATGCCTGTAAGTAAGCCTAATGTCATAGTTAGTTAATATGCAGTTTTTAATGTTTCATTCCCTGCCACCTAATCCGATAAATAAATGCAGAAGTATGTTATCATAGTCAGTTGCTGTTCCGTTTTAGCCACGTAGACCAGTTTACCTCCGTTGCAATTACTAATTTTAACAGTTGATGGTGTTAAAATACCTCATTCACTTTCAGGAATAGAACTAGTAATACATCGTCCAGTAACTAGACCTACATCTTAACGAAATAACCGCCACCTCAGGATTGTCACATTCTAATCTCTTACCTTTTACACTGGGAACGCAACTAATACGTCGCCATGGCGGGATTCCTGCAATTATAAGTCAGTTCTATGGCTTTTTTAGATAGATATTACTTACCCACCTCGTGTGTTTATTTAAATATTGGACTCACCAAGTACGTTACAGTCAAGGTAATTTACGCTAGGTCATCCACAGTTATTGATATACAGCATAGTTGGTGATATATTAATCGTAGTTTTGAAATATTAATCGTAGTAGGAGCCTAATTTAATTTTGAAAGTCCTTATTGGCTTGTCCTCTCACATTTATTCTCCATTTTTATCACTCACTCGAAATATCATTGGTGGGAGTTGGCCCACTAAGGTAACATGTGATCGGGTACAGAGAGTAACTTCACCTGCTCTGATAAAGCTGATTGTTGGCTCTGGTCTCGTATCTATGTTTTTCTATTGAATCTGTTACTGCGACCCCCCCTGTGAAGAGCGACGTGCCTGAGCGAATCACTTGTGGTTGGGCCTGAGAGTTCCCAGAAGGGAGCTGGCTGGTGGCAGTTGTGGGTTGCTGGCAGAGGCGACCCTGGGGAACGTTCGGCGGTACGCCTTTGTGTCAGCCGGGATGTAGAGGCCAGTGGCCTGGCAGAAGTTTCGAACGACTGGATGGGGCTTCTAGAACTAGTTTTACTGCTGAATATAGCGTATTGGTGACTGTCTCGGGACCATGCACGTGTTAACTATGTGTTTTGTGAGGACGCCGTTCTCAGAACTTGATGCCTGACTATATTGTGTGCCCTGCAGATAGGTGCCACACGCAGGCGCTGTTTGGTAGTGCTCGGGTGCAGTTTCTTACGTCTCTGTAATCCCACGTGTGACAAAACAGAAGCGAGATGATTGGAGGACTGAGATGGTTCATTCCATTCCATTCCATTCCATGCTGACCTGATTTTACACGGTTGAACTGGAAGAGTTGTCTGCGGCGTATAGTATGGAAATGACTGGTTTATAATACCAGTCGTAACGGTGGTCAGCAGTCCTGTTGGAGGCCTTCAGAACATACCAGTGGTGACAGCTGTCTACCAACGACCCGACTTAAAATTTGGTAAAGAATTCAAAGGAATTTATTTATTCAAGCTGACGCATTCAGCTATATGTACCGTAGCACTGTGGCCACACAAAGGATTTTTGCATTCGTGAAACTGTAGATCTTAGTCGATCATTGTTGCTCACCTTAGTAAAGGTTTTAATCCATTTGTAATTCCGTACCACTCACAACACAACGTAGGCAATGGTTGTTACGTAGTAGGTCCCCATTTCACTTTGCAAACAGCTCATTCTGAAATACCTCTTTTTTGTCGATAACGTTATAGAACCATTATACACCTTCATGAATTATTTCTGTGTCCTAGGATAGTAAATCTCATAGTGATATCCAACCCCAATCTATTATCTCCGTAGTTAAGGTATCACGTGCAATATTCTGCTCTGTCCCATACATTTTTGGGGGATATTAATTAATAATATTAACACAAAAAAATTATGACGCAGGTGTCAACTCTTAGACTGTTCACTCTGGGGCCCAAAGAGTTTCGTGTGGCGTTATTTATCATCCATTCCGTGACAGGAAAAGTGGCAGTTCAATGGGGAGAAGGTACTTCCCTTTCTGATATAGATTTATATGAAATCAGGTTCAAGCGGTTCAAAGGGCTCTGAGCACTATGGTACTTAACTTCTAGAACTTAGAACTACTTAAACCTAACTAACCTAAGGACATCACACACATCCATGCCCGATTCAGGATTCGAACCTGCGACCGTAGCGGTCACTCGGTTCCAGACTGAAGCGCCTAGAACCGCAACGGCCACACCGGCCGGCCTGAAATCAGGTGATCACCCCACCTCTCCATCCAAGAACCCCGCATAATATGCCGACTCGGCCCTTGATGTTACCTGGTTGACACTGGGAGCCTGTTAGTCAGTTAATTAAATTGTTAACAGATTGTTAATTAGTCAAATTCCAAATTTTTTCTCTCTTTTATTTCACAGTAAGTTACGCTGCTTATTAATCAATATGTTTTTTCTCTTTTTACAATTTTAATTATCTGTTTTTATATATTGTTCAAGTATATCTGTTCGAGGAATCTTCACCAAATTTCATGCGTTGCTGAGATACGTCGTTGCTAGCAGGTTGCTGATCATTTTGGAGCGAGTAGGAATTAATGAGTACAGATGTTGTTCTTCAGCTACGTTTGTAGAATAGGAGAATCTCAATTTTTTCCCATCTCATTCACTAATGTCATGTGTTGCATGAGAGATAACGAGAAGTAGGGATAAGATGTTACAAAGGGGACGTCAACCATAAATGCACTTTAATATGGAGTATGTGTAGGAAAAGGACGGAAAAGGTTTTGGGGGATGAGATGATGTACTCTCCTGTGGGGCAGGAAGCTACGGGCAGTTTTTGTATGTCCATCCTTTTGACAGGAGATCTTCGGGACCACGACCGTTAATTGTTGTAATAAAATGAAACCGCTACAGATGTCCTTATGATTTTATTTATTTTGTAGCTACCAGTTTCGGCGCTTCAATGCGCCGTCTTCAGGCTGTAGTTGATGCTGAAGGAGTTGACACATTCAACTACGGCCTGAAGATGGCGCATTGAAGCGCCGAAACTGGTAGCTACAAAATAAATAAAATCATAAGGACGGCTGCAAGCGTTTCATTTTCTTGCTGTGGACAGTAGTGATAGGGACAATTCAGTGACAGGTCGTGTGTGGTTCAAATGGCTCTGAGCACTATGGGACTCAACTGCTGAGGTCATTAGTCCCCTAGAACTTAGAACTAGTTAAACCGAACTAACCTAAGGACATCACAAACATCCATGCCCGAGGCAGGATTCGAACCTGCGACCGTAGCGGTCTTGCGGTTCCAGACTGCAGCGCCTTTAACCGCACGGCCACTTCGGCCGGCCGGTCGTGTGTGGTCGGGTAGAATACACAACATGAGTGAGGAGGAAAACGCGGTTGAGGTTGAGACCATTGTTCACGGTAGGCATAATGCAGTTAATGGCGGAAAGGAGTTCTAATGCCCCGACAGTGCAGTAGGAAACGGGGATCTCATGTCATGCCGGAGAAGGAATAAATTTTTCTGTTGCAAACAGTAATGGAGATGACAGAGTCGGAAAGAAATGTGAGGAATCCAAAACAGAAACGAGAACAAGACGTGAGTCACTGGTACAGAAGATAAACGAACAGTTAAAATACTGCCCATAGACCACGAATAGTCGTCTGAAAAAGGTTGACATCCATGTGAGGAAAATAGAGAATATTAATATTGAAGCTCATGATGCGCTGAGGGCGAGGAAGGAGGTTGGCTTAGTAAGACAAAAAGCAGCTGATGCCAGGAAATTAGCGAAAGTGGGAGTCAATCGGTCCAGAAATGTCAGCCGCACTGCTGACATTAATTCTTAAGCGATACTGTAACTTCAAACTCAGGGACAGAATTCAGTTGTGGGTATCATGCAAAGAGTAGACACGTTGGAGGACCACAATGCTCACTGGAACAGGAAGGGTGGAAAAACACTTGGCGTTCAGAGATAACCGAAGCAGCACAGAGAATCGTGTCACCGTCAGGAGACTTTCAGTGTACGGGCTTAACGCAGCGCAATGCGCCGCAGGGCGCCCATTGCAGAAGTGAAAACGAATGTTCGCACAACTGCAGCCTGCTTAGGAGGTGCAATGTAACGTCCGAATGCCGTAATAATACCACGCACGGCAATCAGCATCAATTCCCTGGGGATGTGGTGCAGACTAGAGAATCAAACTCTAGGTTAACATCAAGCTCGAGACACCATCTATTATTTGATCACAAGCACTCCTCCTCCGTGCTAAAACTTCAGAATTTTCGTGAGACGGAAGTTCTCTCCGCCCAAAGACTTGCCTGTCACCATTCTACATTGTTTGGATCGTGGCCATTAGAGGCTAAGTTAGAATTTTACTGCCGGCCGGAGTGGCCAAGCGGTTCTAGGCACTTCAGTCTGGAACCGCGCGACCGCTACGGTCGCAGGTTCGAATCCTGCCTCGGGCATGGATGTGTGTGATGTCCTTAGGTTAGTTAGGTTTAAGTAATTCTAAGTTCTATGGGACTGATCACCTCAGATGTTAAGTCCCATAGTGCTCAGAGCGATCCGAACCGATCTTAGAATTTTACTGTGGACATATCTAGGGGCCAACAGCCGAAAAAATGCGTGGGGTAGTGGGAACTTGCGTTCCATATTAGGAATTTAAAGACGCGTTTCTCGGAGGATATTGGTGCCGAGAGATAACAAGATATTATTCTGTGTCCAGAGCTCGAATCGCCGGGGCATAACAGCCGTATCAAACTATTCGAAAAACTCGTTAAGAAAAATCAGTTCTTAGATGGGCCCCGCAGTGATGGAGAGGTAATCAAGTCTTGCTTTTCAAAATTACCACTTAATTATCACCAAACATTGGTAGGCAAATGTGATGCGAACATCGAACATTTAAGCGCCCACATCGTGAGCTAGAGCTAATACTTCAGGCACAATCCGCACGAGATCGAAAGAGGTATCAGACGGGGAACTGCCAGCAGACCCACACATATAATGCCAGCAGAAATGAGAGGGAAGGCGCCTACAGGAGGTAAGAGTACCGAACAGAATTCAGAACGAAGATGAAACAGGCAACAGTTCGAAGCAGAAATAACGAAAGACACAATGAACGCAATTGGCGCGAAACAAACAAGTGTCATCAGGAAGCTGAGGAGGTGAAAGTACACCAACCAAATCCTACCAGACAACGACGAAATCGTAGCGCGATACAAGGTTGACGTAAGTCTCGTGCGGAAAGGACTCAGTACAAGTCCGCAACTGTTATCTGACTGAGCTGCCTACCTATGCCAAATCCTATGGATATTCCGAAGATATTGCTGGAAGGACGAAGAAAGCGAAAAGTAGCAAGGCAAGATCTCCCACCCCCCTCCCCCCTCATGATTACTGTTACCATGGCAGAGTGGATTCCACTGTAATTTGGACAGTTTTAGCTATATTACTGCGATTTCAGAGGCAGCATACCAGCGTCGTTCTGGAAAGAGGAGCTGGCCAACACTGTTGGTGAATAAGACGCATATAAAAGGGTTCCCGTGTGGCTGGGGGGGGGGGGGGGGGGACAATTGCACGGAAGTACACTTTCAGACTCGATTAGAACACTTGTGTCAAGAACACAAACTTGAATCCAACTACCTGGTCTTGCCAAATAGGACATAGGTCTGATCAGTGGGAAATCTTTTTTTCAGTAAATACAAGGCCATTCTTGAGCTGGGAAGAGGCGGAGTTACGTTGCGAAATGGCACTTCTATTTCGATTACATTTGAAGAGCAAAGAAGCGCAATTTCCCACCAGTTATATTACACTTCACAACAACTGCCATAACGGAGAAGCCTGTTCATCTGACGATGTGTCCAAAGAACCTTACGTGCAGAACGAGGAAACAGTAATCAGAGGCTGATAAAAAGGTACAGAAAGTTAAGGTGTGGAACCTGTAGAACGTAATGAATTACGGGACTTGTTACTGGACAACACAGAAGTTTTTCTGCCAAAACCGGGGACGATGAGGAATTTCCGATATGAATTCAAGCGCATCCGCACAAGAAATTCTTTGCTCCTGTCACCTGATTCTTCTGGTTTAAAGCCATAAGGACACTCAGGAAATTTAGAAAATTGCTGATTGGTGGGGTGACGAAACCTGCCATATCTACATGTAACAACCCGCTCAGAATAGTCGACAAGCCAGACGCATCGTTTCGGCTGCCGGCCAAGGTGGCCGAGCGGTTCTAGGCACTTCAGTCTGGAACCGCGCGACCACTACGCTCGCAGGTTCGAATCCTGCCTCGGGCATGGATGTGTGTGACGTCCTTAGGTTGGTTAGGTTTAAGTAGTTATAAGTTCTAGGGGACTGATGACCTCAGAAGTTAAGTCCCATAGTGCTCAGAGCCATTTTTTTCGGTTCGGCTCAACTTGGATTCCGCGAACCTACACTGAATAATATGATATTGAAGTGCTGGTTTTATTCTGATGACGATGCACGGCGGCGACCACAGCCGTTACAAATCATATTAGATGAATTCGCAATTGTGAATAATTACTACCTTCAGCTGAAGAGTCGAATGACGACAGTGAAAATTTTTCATCTGATGTGTTTAGTAACTGGTGTGATTGCCGCAGTGCATAGTCATCAGAATAAAACCGGCACTGCAATATCGTATTTATCTGCCGATACCGGACATGCGACTTTCAAGCACAACGTCTGATCTGTAGAGGAATGATGTCACGAAGCTAGTGCCGGTTTCCATCTTGAAAAACCGACAACCGCAAAACATCTTCAGGAAAGTGGTGGACTTTCCACCAAGGCCCCGTTTAGAGCAGTAATGGATGTGCGAGTAAAGATCGTAGACGTAAGGTTGACGGCGTATGGAAGTTTGGGTCTGGCCATGAGTCACGTACAGATAGCCAAAAGGTAAGCCGACCGCTCGTGATAAGCGGGAGATCCGGGTTCGAGTCCCAGTCCGGCACAAATTTTCACTGTCGCCATTCCATTGCACAGATGATGGTAAAAATTACTCGCAATTGCGAATTCATCTGGTGTGTCCACTGAAAACGGTTACAGGATGTAACGGAACTGAAATGATGGTGGGCTGACATTAATTTGGAGCCCGCGCGTCGGAAACAGGCGCGCTGGTGTGAGACTGCCAGGGAGTGCACCCTGATGCCATCTATTGGCGAAACTGGGAATTAGCGCTGTCTCAGACAATGCACAGAGCTCTTGGAGTCAAATGTATTCTTTTTCTTGGTAATTATAAGCTATTACTGTATGATTTAATGTTATAAAGCGCTAGTAGTAAATTATTATGACTGGTATGAACTCCAGGGTAATAAATATAAATATTCTTAAATACTAAATGATTTCGGTGAAAAGGTGGTAGGGGAACGCCCCCACTCTTGGTGATACGAGCGTAGCTAGAGGTAGCTGGAGAGACAGGGACTGAACAATGGATTGGCCTGGGGAGTGTTGACGTGAGCGGACGTGCGTAACTGTGCTCACGCAAAAGTGATTGTGCAACAGCGAAGAGGCGAATACCGTCGCCGTTTGTGGAGTGGAACGCGACGAATGGTTGTCGAAGCCGTCTCTATGCCACTGGGGCTGATTGTAAGAGTTCCTGCGCCCAGATTTTATGGCGGACGTGCAGTAGCTTATACGAGTGCTACCGCTCGTAGTTCCAGCCGCCATTGAGGGCATGAGGCGTGAAGAGCTGCGTTAGCCACATGCATCTCACCACCAGCACCGACACGTCTACCCAAGGCAAGACTGCTTGCAATTGTTAAGTCGAACTTTGTATACATGTAAAAGGAGAATACCAGTTTTCTTTTGTGCAAGTGCAGAAGACAGAATATAGTAATGAGTAAAGTTACGACACATGTTGTTCATTGTAAAGTGTAGTAACCTGAAACATAGTGTAGTGAAATCAGACTGAGGTCAGACTGAGGCCACCATCGCCTCTTTCATTTACAATTCTTTTGGTTGTAGGATACTTTAGCGTTTAAGAATGTTGAAAAGAGCAATGGTCACACCAGAATGAGTCGCCTATTTATAGTTACTTAAATTTTTCTGAGTAACCTTTCAAGTAAAGTCACTTAACTTAATATCCAAAATCATTAAATAAGTTGAAGGATAGAATTTTGTTAACCTAAGTTGCATAAGTTGTCTTGGTGGTAATTACCAAACCAACTCACAGAAATTGAGAGAGTATTTGCTTTGTGGAATCACCTAGAATGATCAGAAATAGTAATATTCAGAATTAAGAGTAAAATTCAACTCAAGCCGTTTCACTTTGAAACGAGCCAAAAAATTGATTTATTCTTTTGCTCCTTCAGAGCTGGCGACCGTAGTTATAAGTATTTTCAGGAGGATTCGGCGGTAAGTCTGCTGCTCTCGTCGTGCAGATAGGATTATCCACTGCTGCTAGCAGTGGTGATTGGATACATAAGCTCACTACCAAGTTAAGTGGGTCAGGTAGGCAGTGTTACCGTGTGAACTGTAGGGCACTGTAGGCCGTGGATCGAACCCGTTCAATCATCACAGCTCTTTGGGAAATAGTCTGGTTAGGAGTGTACTAATCCAATAGGTAAATACTGGCGAGTAACGGTCAAAAATGTATACGCAAGTGAATTTAGCAAGGTCCATGTAGCACCTAGTTAATGTGGTGCAATGGCGAGGGTAGGAGTGGAGTAAAAGTGAGCTGAGCTTGTGGCAGCTGTGCTGTCTTCAAAGATTAATAACGTGAATTCACTACTACCTATTACCATTAGGGCTGAGCTATTTACGGTTAAAATACGTAACAGTAAGCGCAAAGGCGTGACAGCTACAAGTCCGTATCGGCTTTATACATATGGTAGTAGGAAGCGGGTCATTCTGTCAGTGGAGGGGGTTAAAACAACCGAGTCAGTTGAGAACATACCCCATTTACTGATGGAAGGATTCGGCGGTTCGGTCGCATGTGGCGACCGTGACAGGACTTACCATGTTTGTAGAATAATGGCTGCAATAAGAGTGTTTTATATAAACTTGTAGTTTCAAGAAAATTTTAAATTTAAAATTCTGTTGTAGACAAATATACCACAATTGGTAAGTTCAAGACGACAACCTGCAAAGCAGCAAAAGAAAGTCCAATAGTAGGAGTTAAACAAGTAATACTTGGTTTAATAAACATTTCTATTAGGCACGAAATACAGCAGCATAAGATGGAGTCGAATAGTAACAAGCAAGACGAAAACATTACAAAGTCAGACCCAGAATTAGGGACCATAGATACTGTTGTAGTGTTGGAAAATCTTATAGATGAATCCACACCCACAAGACAGGAGGAACGGGAAGTGAAACCAAAGGTAGTGAAAAGTGAACCCAATGTATCTGTGGATGCAAGTCACAAGGGAGAGGATATGGAATTAACAAGTTTGTTAAATAGGATGATGGCGCAAATTCGAGAAGGGAATGCTAGTTTGAAAGCAGAAATGGCTAGTCATATATCCCAACTGGATGAAAACCTATCTGGTAAAATAAAAGCCAATTTAGATATTTTGAATACGCAAAGCCAACATATCACAGAGGTAAACAAATCAGTAAATAGCATTAGGGCTGAAATAACAAATGTTCAGAGAAAAGTCACAGAAATAGAGAAAAGATTTGATACCGAAATTCAGAGAATAGAGAAATCAGTGGAACCTTTGGTTAGTGAAAAATTAGAACCAATAATTGAAAGTAAATTACAGGTGATAGTATCAGTTGTAAAGAAAGAGATTGTTAAAGAAACGGCAGCTGATATTGAAACACTGCGCAATACCATGTTGAGTTTTGATGCATGTGTGCAGGAACAGGAAAATACACTGCGTAATGAGATAAAATTGTTAAGTCAGCAAGTTCAGAATCAGACGTTTCTTAACTGTAGTGGTATCCCATTGGTAATGCAAAAATCGGAAATACTGAGTAGGGAGGAAAAATACGATCCTCAAAAGAAACAAGGTGGATGGCATCCAATGGATTTTATAAAAAATTGTGAACGTGTCTTACCAACAGACATGTCGGATAAAGAAAAAATTAATTTAGTAATAGACGCTTTAGCAGGTCATGCTAAACGTTGGGGATTGAATTTGGATATCGACAATTTGAAGTTTACAGACTTCAAAGAAAAGTTCCTTGAGGAATTCTGGGGCACACAACAGAGGGATAGGTTGTGGAGAGAATTCGTTGTCGCCAGAATGCCAGAACATGGGCGTGGGCTCATGAAAGAATACTGTGAAGGATGGTTCAAGCGTTTGGAGTATCTTAAAGATCGTAGATCAGAATCAGAGATAGTGTGGGAGTTGTGGAAAAAGCTACCTGACGATTCAAAGCGATATGTAGGAGGCACTCATCGAACATTCGATGAATTTTTAGAACAAATCGAGAATGAAGATAGGTGGCGTGAAACTAGAGAGTTTCGAGGTTTCAGAAATCAGAATGGAATAGTAAAAGATGGTAGGAATGAACCGCAAATTAACATGATGAGAGGAAGAGGTCGAGGAGGTAACTCTCAGCGAGGGAGAGGACACTATCAGGGAAACGGGATGCATTATCAAAATCAGGAAAACTAAATACCGCTCAGGTCAAGGGCCTAACGCGCGCGGAAAGAAAGAAATGGCCCAAATATAGGGAAGATCGGAGTAGTCAGTACTATAGTAGGATAGTGCGTCGTTCGCCTGAAGAGCAGTTACATAAACGAAACTTTGCGAAGTATAATGCAGGGATACAAACAGAGGAGAGAGAGCAGAGAGGAATTATTAAGGGAAATGAAGTAGGAAAAGAATATCGGTCGGATGTGATGGCTCACGTAAATGAAATAAGTACAATTCGAGGTCAGAGTGACGAATTGATGAAGGAAGAGTCAGAGAAGGCGTTGTTTGTCTTTAGGGATGGCAACTGTGCAGAGAGGCAGGGGCAAGGTAGGAGTGATGTGACTTATGGTAAAAGGTTCGTACGAATAGTCGACGAATCGCATCGAGATGTAATTAAAGAGGAAAGGGTGGATAAGAAAAAGGGGCATAGTGCAGAGACGCATGACGATTCAGAAATTACCTCGTATGCAGAATATGTACATCAGCTCAAAAGCCAGCCAGCACAATTAGAAAGATCTTCCACTCAAGTGATTAAGTTGGACCCGAATATGACAGTGTTAGAGAGCCATACCGATTATGATGTGTACCTAGCGACAGCAAGAGTACATGATTGTGATGAAGATTCTTTTAGAGAAATTAGAGAAAGTGTATCTAACCAAGAGAAAGAGTGTTGTGATCCCTGTAGTACTGAAGCAAATGGGTTGAGTGAGACTGGAATTCCATTAGTAGGGGAAAATAATGAAAGTAAGAGTGGCGAATGCACTATCCAACAAAGGGAAAGTAGAGAAATGGATTATAATTTGCAAGAATTATTTGAATACGAAGAATGTCATATTTCTAAGGAGGAGGAATTATCGTCAGAATCATCAGAAAGCATCCAGGGAGAAAAAGAAGCAGAGGAAGTTTCCGATTCTGCAACCGAGAGTTCAGGCATGACAGATTCGAATGAGAACGAGATGGCATTAAAGAACCTAGACGAAGGACTATTGGAAAAAGTGGTGAAAGAATTTAGGATGAAAAGGAGAAACAAACCTCCAGATGGAATGGTCAGTATAAAACCGGAAAAATAATATGGCAAGACTTGGCGGTGGAAAAGGATTTATTATGGGAAGATAAAGAAAGTATGAAAGAGGACAATAGGATGCAAACAATCCTACCCATTAATATATGTGGATACGAGTTATATGTATTGTTGGATACGGGTGCTCAAATAAGTGCTATTTCGCACACATTTTTTGAGATGATCAAAGAGCAACGAATAGTAGTCATGATGCCAGTAACAGGTGTTAAAGTGATAGGGGCGACAGGGAAATGTAGTAAACCTGTTAAACATCAAGTGATGATGGAATTTAAGATAAAAAACAAGCAATTTTCGAATGCATTTTTAGTAGTTCTAGAGCTCAGTGCCGAGATCATTTTAGGCATTGACTGGTTAATAAAACAGAAAGTAATCATAGATTGTGACAAAGGGATAATAGTTTGTAAAGTTGATAGTGCGGTATTAGAAATACCATTTGAATCATCTAGAGTAATGGAAGAGAACCAGCTGAGATGGGTAGAATTTAGAGATAATCATGATTCAGGAATAGGTCAAAAATTCGATTGGTTTCTGGTGAGGCAGATAGTTGAAGATGGAAATAAGGAGACACTCCTTCGAAATGTAGTGGAAAAAACGGAAGGACTATCTGATGCCCAAAGGGAGGATCTATGGCAAATTCTGAAAGAAAATCAGGAGGTATTTTCAGACAAACCGGGACGAGTGATAAATTATGAGTACTGCATGGAGGTAGAGGAGCATGAACCTTTCTTCAAACCACCATATAATGTACCCGTGTCTAAGAAAGAAGCAGTTCAAAAAGAAATAGATAAAATGGTTTCATGTGGGGTCATTGAACGGAGTTCTAGCCCATATAATAACCCACTGGTGCTAGTAGGTAAGAAGGATGGAAGTGTATGAATAGTGATAGATGCTCATACTCTGAATAAAGTAGTGAAGAGGGAGTTGGATCGTCCAGAGAACATAGATAATTTATTGCAGAAGTTTAATGGTGTAAAGTACATGACTAGTTTAGACCTAACTGCAGGATACTGGCAAATCCCATTAAGTGAGGAGTCTAGGAAGTACACGGCATTTTTATTCAATGTTAATGCTACCATTTCACAGTGGTACCATTTGGCCTAAATACTTCCGTTTCAGTGTTCATTCGGGCTTTAGACAAAATTTTAGGGAGTGAACTTAGTTCGCTAATCACGGTTTATGTAGATGATCTGTTAATTGCTACAAGGACATGGGAAGAGCACATGGAGTTATGCGACAGGGTGTTCAAAGCTTTAATTAAAGGAGGAATGACCCTGATCCTGAAAAAATGCGAGTTTGTGAAGAAAGAAATAAAGTTTTTTGGTCACATAGTAACACCAGAGGGAATTGGAAAGGATGCCGATAAAGTCAAAGCAATAAGAAATTGTCCGGCTCCCAAGAATAAAAAACAACTAAAGCCGTTTATAGGACTTTGTTCCTTTTATCGTAAGTATGTGGATGATCAGGTGTTCAATAGCCCACATCTGAACAACCTACCTAAGAAGAACAGTGTGTGTATGTGGACTGAGGAATGTGAAGCAGCATTCAACCGGCTAAAAGACAATTTGGCTAAAAACATAAAGTTATGGCACCCTGACCTGTGTGAACCATTCCACATGGCAACAGATAGTTCAGATTATGGATTGGGAGTATCCATATTTCAGGAGGTAATGATAGACGGGGAAAAAACTTATAGACAAATAGCATTTGCGAGTAGAACCATGTCTAAGTACGAAAGAAACTATAAGGTTTAAGAGAAGGAGGCTTTAGCTATAGTGTGGGGCTTTAGGAAATTTCAACTTTTCTTATGGGGACATAAGACTGTGGTCCATACAGACCACAAAGCTTTAATATTTTTGAAGGACTGCAGATTGTTACATAACAGGTTGACCAGATGGGCGCTGTTTTTACAACAATTTGATGTAGAGATCAAGTATATTAAAGGGAAAGAACATGCAGTACCGGATGCTTTGTCGAGATTACCGGAAGGATGTGAGACACTAGAAAGTGTAAAGAATAGGGAAGATGTTTTTGAGGTGAATTACTTCAAAAAAGCGGAAGGAAGAGAAAAAATTAGGGAAATATGTCGGAATATGCGAAGATATCGAAGTGATGATGATGCACTCAAGTCGGTAAAGGTCAAGTTTGACAATCCGGACGCAACTAACATAAGGGCTTCATATAAAATACATAAAGGTGTACTGTATCTTCAAAGATTAAATAATCCAGGAAAGTGGAGAGTATGTTGGCCGGAACAACACACTGAAATGCTGATAGATTATGTTCACTTGGCATATGGCCATTGTGGTGCACGGAAGTGTACCGATAAGTTAGATGAATGCATTACCTTTAACAACATGGCACGAAGGGTAGCACAGAGGATAAGATCTTGTGATCTATGCCAAAAGGCGAAAGTAACAAATGCAACTAATCAAGGGCCCATGCAATCAATAAAACCTGATGAAGTATTAGAAATAGTAGCAGTAGATATCTTTGGACCATTACCGAAAACCATGGGGGGTTTTGTGTACATATTTGAAGCAGTTGAACTTTTCTCAAAGTATATAAAGCTATATCCCTTGAGAAAAGCTACTGCCAGAGCTGTGTATGATAAAATGGTGTGTGATTATTTTGTGAAAGTAGGGAAGCCAAAGAGAATACTATCAGATAATGGTGTACAGTTTTGCTCAAAAATGTGGAAGGATGGGATAACTGAGAAACAGGTAGAAGTGGTACATACCTCAGCTTATCACCCATCAAGCAATCTGGCAGAAAGATATATGCGTGAGATAGGTCGGTTATTTAGGACGTACTGCCATAGCAACCACAAGAAGTGGGGCATGTATGTGAGTGAATTCGAAGAAATCATGAATTCATTAACAAACAAGAGCACTGGATTTACTCCAGAAGAAATCCTGAAAAAGACGAGAAGTAAAAGTCTAGTAGAAGACCTACTAGAATTTCCAGATAGAGTTGAATTAGAATATGATAGTAAAAAGAACTTAGTAAAAGACAAGATGAGAAAACAAGCAGATGCGAGAATTCGTCGTCATGACGAAAAAGTAAGGAATCCTAAATTCAAAATAGGTGATCTCGTTCTTGCAAAAACACATGAAAAGTCAAGTGAAATTTATAATGAGATCAGCAAATTTAAATGTATATATAATGGACCATTTAAAATAGTGTCCATACCCAATGTGAACGCTTATTATTTAGAGTACCCATTAACAGGCAAACGCCTGGGAGTAAGAAACATAGTGGATCTCAAAAAGTATGAACCACGAATTCTACCGAATTGAAATTAAATATATAAATAAATATTAAAGTAAACCAATATGTAAATAGTTTTGTTTCTTTTGTTCTATGTGAAAAGTAAATGTTCACTAAAATATGTTGCAGTATTCTAATGAAACTTCAAGTTTAAGTAGAGACTAAGCAGATTGGGAAAGACTGAGCTTCTAAGAAAGCCTTAATAGATGTGTAAATAAGTGTTGTGGAAGAGGTAGAAAAGTGAGGAGGTAAAGTGAAAAGGACGGGCTATAAAGTAATAGGCGCTTAACTTGTGTTTTACTTGCCTGAGATAAAAGTAGTGTATTTAAAATTTTTGTAAAAAAGATGTTTAAAGTGTACTGTGTTTAGATGTAAGAAAATTGTAAAGAATATATGTAAATCATTTATGTAATGTTTAGCAGGAAAGATAGAAAGAATTGGTGTTTAATTTTAAATAAGTAATATAAGAACCGAGGTGTATCAGTAAGAAAGGGAAATCCCTTGGTAAAAAGCTTAACGAAAATTTCAGATTCATTATAGGAGAGACTTCTTATTGAATTATCACTGTTAGATACTTCAATAAGAAGTGGGGCATGTGTAACGGAACTGAAATGATGGTGGGCTGACAGTAATTTGGAGCCCGCGCGTCGGAAACAGGCGCACTGGTGTGAGACTGCCAGGGAGTGCACCCTGATGCCATCTATTGGCGAAACTGGGAATTAGCGCTGTCTCAGACAATGCACAGAGCTCTCGGAGTCAAATGTACTCTTTTTCTTGGTAATTATAAGCTATTACTGTATGATTTAATTTTATAAAGCGCTAGTAGTAAATTATTATGACTGGTATGAACTCCAGGGTAATAAATATAAATATTCTTAAATACTAAATGATTTCGGTGAAAAGGTGGTAGGGGAACGCCCCCACTCTTGGTGATACGAGCGTAGCTAGAGGTAGCTGGAGAGACAGGGACTGAACAGTGGATTGGCCTGGGGAGTGTTGACGTGAGCGGACGTGCGTAACTGTGCTCACGCAAAAGTGATTGTGCAACAGCGAAGAGGCGAATACCGTCGCCGTTTGTGGAGTGGAACGCGACGAATGGTTGTCGAAGCCGTCTCTATGCCACTGGGGCTGATTGTAAGAGTTCCTGCGCCCAGATTTTATGGCGGACGTGCAGTAGCTTATACGAGTGCTACCGCTCGTAGTTCCAGCCGCCATTGAGGGCATGAGGCGTGAAGAGCTGCGTTAGCCACATGCATCTCACCACCAGCACCGACACGTCTACCCAAGGCAAGACTGCTTGCAATTGTTAAGTCGAACTTTGTATACATGTAAAAGGAGAATACCAGTTTTCTTTTGTGCAAGTGCAGAAGACAGAATATAGTAATGAGTAAAGTTACGACGCATGTTGTTCATTGTAAAGTGTAGTAACCTGAAACATAGTGTAGTGAAATCAGACTGAGGCCACCATCGCCTCTTTCATTTACAATTCTTTTGGTTGTAGAATACTTTAGCGTTTAAGAATGTTGAAAAGAGCAATGGTCACACCAGAATGAGTCGCCTATTTATAGTTACTTAAATTTTTCTGAGTAACCTTTCAAGTAAAGTCACTTAACTTAATATCCAAAATCATTAAATAAGTTGAAGGATAGAATTTTGTTAACCTAAGTTGCATAAGTTGTCTTGGTGGTAATTACCAAACCAACTCACAGAAATTGAGAGAGTATTTGCTTTGTAGAATCACCTAGAATGATCAGAAATAGTAATATTCAGAATTAAGAGTAAAATTCAACTCAAGCCGTTTCACTTTGAAACGAGCCAAAAAATTGATTTATTCTTTTGCTCCTTCAGAGCTGGCGACCGTAGTTATAAGTATTTTCAGGAGGATTCGGCGGTAAGTCTGCTGCTCTCGTCGTGCTGATAGGATTATCCACTGCCGCTAGCAGTGGTGATTGGATACATAAGCTCACTACCAAGTTAAGTGGGTCAGGTAGGCAGTGTTACCGTGTGAACTGTAGGGCACTGTAGGCCGTGGATCGAACCCGTTCAATCATCACAGCTCTTTGGGAAATAGTCTGGTTAGGAGTGTACTAATCCGATAGGTAAATACTGGCGAGTAACGGTCAAAAATGTATACGCAAGTGAATTTAGCAAGGTCCATGTAGCACCTAGTTAATGTGGTGCAATGGCGAGGGTAGGAGTGGAGTAAAAGTGAGCTGAGTTTGTGGCAGCTGTGCTGTCTTCAAAGATTAATAACGTGAATTCACTACTACCTATTACCATTAGGGCTGAGCTATTTACGGTTAAAATACGTAGCAGTAAGCGCAAAGGCGTGACAGCTACAAGTTCGTATCGGCTTTATACATACGGAAGTAGGAAGCGGGTCATTTTGTCAGTGGAGGGGGTTAAAACAACCGAGTCAGTTGAGAACATACCCCATTTACTGATGGAAGGATTCGGCGGTTCGGTCGCAAGGACTGAAAGTTGTTGTATGTCCTGTTTAAAGATTTCTTGCTACTGTTGGAGCACGTAGAGAGAATTATCACTGATAACTGGCCACAGTTCAAGTCGGGAAGGAAGTGGAAAGAGACTTTAAGAAGACACAAGATTGAGCCAATCTACATCTCATCCTGCTACCCGAGTTCGACTTTGGCCAAACTGGTAATGAAAAAATTGGGAAACCTGGGTGGAATATACTGCTACAAGCGGCACACATCTTGGGACATCTTCCTCAGAGACTTTAAAAGTGTCATCAACGAAGCACAATATGATGTCACGAAGCTAGTGCCAGTTTCTATCTTGAAAAACCGACAACCGCAAGACATCTTCAGGAAAGTGGTGGACTTTCCACCAAGGGCCCGTTTAGAGCAGAGGCAAATTGTGGCGCAAGTACTCTACGGGATTCCATTTGCAGCTCGGAGCAGGAAGAACCACACTGACAAGAAAGTATGGGAACGGGAATTCTATTTATGTAGGAGGTAAAATCCTTTGGGATTTCGAACGAACAGAAACAGAAGTGTGACAAATTCTTCCGTGTGAACAACGGACCCTGCCGTATAAAGACTGCCTACCAAAATGCATTTGAGCGAAATCTTTCGAGACCAAGGAATCAACTGGTCTACACCATACTTCACATATCATGTCATTTGTACAATAATTTTGTCTAGTGAACTCATATGCTTAACGATTACACTAGTGATTCTGGCTTCTATGTCTTCGTAACGTAGAAGTATAGGCAGAACTGCATTTTTTAAAGTGTATTAGTGAAAATGTTTACTGGATGCCCGATAATCTGGGTGTTGTGTGATGTCCTTAGGTTGGTTAGGTTTAAGTAGTTTCAAGTTCTAGGGGACTGGTGACCATAGGTATTAAGTCCAATGGTGCTCAGAGCCATTTTTTTTTTTTGACCGATAATGTCAATAACCCGCACAATGTTGTCTTGCACAATTTTAATGCCACCTGTGACAATGTGGGAGGAAATATCTGTGGTTTGTTTTCCGTCCACAACAAATGATGTTCTGTTGCGGGGGATCGTTGGCAACAATCCACGTGTAACTGAACCTGATATGCATCACACATCTAGGACGTTTTTGCGTCATAGAAGACATTGGGGAGGAACTAGCTTTCTCACAGGAGTATGTGTACGACTTTGGTCATGTTCCACCAGTTTTTTCGAGGGAGTATTTGTGTAGTGTGATGCGTAGGTGACCATTCACACCTATGTAGTGTTGGTTACATCTTCGTGGTAGTAGCGAATCGCTCACAATAATGTCAGTTTGGTGGATGTATGCACTCGAGAGTATCACTGAGTAATCAGGACAACGGCAGTATGAGCAGCAACTCCTCGACGACCCTACGGCCATTAGTCGCTTAAGTGTGAAGCATGCACAGATAACAGTTCGGCAGTAATTCCCACAAGTCCAGAAATGTTAAACGAGTAGGGGAGGATGTGAAGTTATGTGTGTGATAAGGAATCTGTCCTCTTGCCTAAAACAAGTGTGTAAGTTTCAGTTATGGTCGGTTCGGAAGTGGAGAAAAGAGGAAAAGAGCCCAATTCACAAGGTGTCACAAGACGCGTCTTTAGGCCGTATCAATTTGACTCGAGATGAGTCAATATAGTGTAACTGTGGCCGGTTTTTCCATTTAGATACCTCCAATATCTTCACACTAGTCATTATTTTGATTAACTGTGCAATCTTTCTTGATTTGTGTTGTGATTTGTTCACAGGAGATCGAGAGGGTATCTTTGCGGACTGTAATGTCAAATCCCTACAGATACCATTGGCTGATTCTCTGCTACCATGTGCACTATTGCCAGCGGACCTAGATGAGTCTGACTGGTGTCGTCACGACTAACGCTTATCTCTTATCTGTATATTACCTCAGCTTATTTCTCCTTTATTTCTTTGTAGCATAATGTAAAGACAGCGATTCTGAATTTAAATTTGGGCATGTTTATGATTTCGTGAATTAAATTTATTTTCAAGTTCATTGGGAACTCAAAGTCGGTCTGAGGCACTGTGTAGTTATAATGAGATTAACCATAAAGATATTTATTCAAATAGAGCCCGAGATCATTACATCGCAGTGTAAGGGTCGGGAAAGAAAATACATGGTTTCCTAAGGAAAACCACTAAATATGGACACACATATCGGATCACTCTTATAAGAAATGATTTAGCAGGAGAGAAGCTATTGCACTAACGAATCTACAGAAGCTACTAGAGACTGGACAGACAAGCAAGTCATCGCAATGAAAAATTACGAAAATGACGAGAATTTGTTAAACTGAGAAAAATATAAGTTGTCAAAATATCACTATACATACAGATAGACCTACTCACTATGCGTCAAAGAAAGGGAGCAATCGACTACAGAAAGTGGCAGCATGCTCTAGCATAATTTTGTGAGCACGTTGGCAAACAGGACCAGGCACATAAGAAAATAATGAAAAGGAATTAAATTGAAAATCAGAAAAATAGACTAAATTTAACTACACACATAAAAGGAGCAAAATAAATAGACCGCATTACAACATCGCACGAAAAGTGGTTGAAGCAAAGACCCAATTACAAGTCAGTTAAAAATTGGGAAATTTGAGATTCCAATACCACACTAAGTACGAAGAGAACCACAGGAAATCTGAATCATCCAATTCCATTGCTGTCCTTAGACCATGCTCTACTTGGTCCTTGCTGAGCTATCACTGATGAATCTACCTTATTATCTACCATACTTGTGGAAAATAAATCATATTCACTATGTACCAGACTATTTAATTGTGAGGGGTCCACTTGCACGTGGAGACTGATTTTGTAATATATGTCATGAAAAATGACATGAAATTGTTGTCATACGTATAGGAGATTGTATTTTTGACTCCACTGAACCAAAGATGTTGCCTGAGTAGCAGAATCGATTGTAAGTAGGGCGCGCAGAGCCCAGTAGCAGTTGACGTTGTACTCTGTTAAAGGTAGGATGTAAGACTTGAAGCTAGTGGCAAGCTGTGAGAATTTAGCTGTATGCCTATAGACACGGCATAATACAGTTTTGTAAGGTAATGAAATTTTGTATATTTAGTTTTAGGTATGCAGCAACGCAATGAGAAATTTGCTAATTCCAACAGTACCGTCCCTCGAATGTAGGAACCAAGTATCTTCCATCAGATTTAATATATAGGTTGATTAGGTATGCCCGATTTGTAATTTCGTGTATTTTGTAAACCTGATACAAGAAAGTTAAATTTTGTTATCAGTTTTGCCAAACGATGTCAGACCTTTTGTCATGTAACAGTCCAAGTATTGTTAACTACGTCAGTAAGTGAGAATTCTAGAATAGTTGAGAAGTTCACTGATTTTGAAGTTAATGTAAAATGTTTCATATTAGATATCTTGAAGGAGGAACTATATTTTAAATACAAATTTTCAAACAGAAGAATTCGGTCTTGGCATATCCTGTTATCAATACCTCATCCTCTACCATGTCGTGTGACTTTCTTAGTATGAAGCTGTTTTACACCTGGCATTGGACTTTACTGAGCCAAGATTGCATATTGTGTATGCCTACTGTGGAGGGAACAGAATACCAAGATTACATCCGTTGCAACTCAAGAGCTAAGGAAAAAGTATTTCATTGTTTATTTGCATAGGAAATTTTATGAGTTTATTGCACAGAGTCATAGAACTCGGGGCTCACGAGACAGAGTAAATTTCAGAGGGATTGATTTCGTTATAGGCATTACATACTGGTTTTCAGATTAAGTTGTTTAAGTTTGCTTTGGATTACAGTAAAAGTGATCAAGCACACCATGCGCTCAACATCACATCACACTGTAAACTTGGATAACACAAAGTTATTTTTAATGAACGTTACACTTGTAACAAACACAAAATATTTAAAGAACCTTACACCCTTTCCTAAACGTACATTACCAGTTATTCGAACTGTATACAAGCAGACTAAACATACATAGTTGCATAATCCAGGTAATGTAAGTCTAATCTAAAAACGTCTGTAATCAGTTTCCTAAACTTTACCATGAACGGCTCATTCTGTTTTACAAAATTCCTACTTACAAGAAAACTTAGGGCTACTTTAGCCTATGTCTTCCCAGCACCCACAGTTTCGCACATCAAAGCAAAGTGCACTCCTAGCACTGCCTTGCGTAATACCCTTCCGTTGGCCAATACAACGAATTATATCGGGTTATACCGTCAGGGCTATGGTCCGTGGTAAATTACGTTGCATACAAACCAGATTTATTAACGGCTCAGCTCAAATCTTTATCAAACAGTAGAAAAGACCCTAACTCGACATAGTAAACTTCAACAATAGAAGGATACAGGGCACTAAGGACGCAAAGGTACCTGGATACCAGGGTCCCATCAGTGAAAATCAAATGTCTTCGCTGCCACTGATATATCTTGCTGTCACAGGAGATTATTCCAGATTTCTGTCCTCAAAATGAAACGAGACTTCTTCTTTGTCTCCAAACCATCGCACTGCTGTTAACAAAAATGTATCATGTTTGAGTGTTTGGGAAGAAACAAGAGGATGAACCCAGCAGTTCATCAATTCAATCAACTTGAAGAGTCATTCAGATGCACCTTGTATCTGGCACAGTTTAGCTTCG
The DNA here is from genome assembly GCF_023864345.2 of Schistocerca serialis cubense. NCBI lineage: Eukaryota > Metazoa > Arthropoda > Insecta > Orthoptera > Acrididae > Schistocerca > Schistocerca serialis. The sequence goes on from NC_064638.1 coordinate 987,452,790, forward strand.
GTTCATAACAGTATGACTGGTAGTGGTGGGCATGGTAGATGGAGTAGACAGTGTATCACGAGCTGCTGGGCGGGCAGCATCCTGACTTGGCGTAGCGAGCACTCTGGTGCTGACTCGCCAGTTGAGACCAGTGGCTGGACGGGGCCCGGCCATGGCATGGAGCAGGGCAGCGACATCTTCACACTTGGGGCAGGTCATGACGTTCGCCAGTTCGAAGTCTGGAGAGATGCGGTGGATGGCAGGAAGTCTCCTGCATCAAATTACATGGCGAGCAATAGTCGTCCTTGGATTGTCACCTAAGAGCGTTGGTGGTGGCATAACATAGTCATGGCAGAGACTCCAAGGCTGTGACTGACACACAGTGGGTGAAGCTACATTGCCTAACTGGTCACGTATAATGGTGGTCAGAGAGGGGTTTAAAAGCAGCTGCTCCTGATTCACTTTGTGGAAGTGCCATGTTTCTGTGCCACTCCAGAAAGATATGAAACAGGGTTAGTTACATATATCTGTTGTCATGCAGCAATGTGGCAAACTCCAGAAGGTACTTGGAGGCTGGCGAAAGCCCTAGGTCGTCGGCTTCTGCTGAGATGATGGCTGTATCGGCAGAGGTACTGTCTGGCAGTTGATGTCCTGATCTTGGTGCTCCGTCTGAGTCAGTCGTACTACTCGAAATATTCTGTCAAATTTTTTTCTGACGGTGCTTGCTGTGGCATTTTCTTCCATCTGTGCTAAAACCGCTAGCCCTAAACTACTTTGTGTCCACTATATCCTAGATGGAACCATGTTATTGACTGATCACAACCAGACGTATTTACAAAATCACAGTCCCATATCCTGTGGCTAACCCTTCCTTGAAAGTGACATTAAACATTTTTGATGATCAGAACACAGTGCAGATATGGAAGGGCATCATTCCTTTAAAGGGAAAAAAGAGAACAATTAACCATTTACTTGTAATATTGTTAGGACAGTGTCCAATGCTGGAAGAGTATGCTGAAATAAACTAATAGTTGCAATGTTTTCTAGTTGATTATCATGTTATGGTCAAGCTCCATCCTGACATTTAGTACATCCCAGAACAAAAATATTCAGGTACAAAGGAAATTCCCATAGTCGAAAAAATTTAATGAAGGGACCTCTCGCTAATAAACGTATATCCTAAAATTCCACATACCACAGAAACAATTCAAAGAAAACATGGGATCTATAGAAAAAACGAAACATCATTAATCATGAAAACAATGAAACTCGACTCAAAGTTTAACGTTCTACAGAATTGCAGTATCAGTAGATACACTGTTCCATCCCAAACTCCAGCGCCACCAAAGCAAGATGTTTCTAAACAGGCTCCATTTCCTCACACTTAATCAAAAATATTTGCTAGACCAACCTAAGAGCAACGAAAAATCTCTATACGCTCTGAAAGAGTGATAGTTTTTCCATCAAGACTAGATTTTAGAGTGCTTACTAAAAACCATATGGCACTCAAGATTAAGAATCACAAAAACAATTTACTTTGCGAAATGACTTAATACACAAAATATTTTCACTGAAAGGCTCTGTCGTCATTTATGCAATGAGTGGCAATAATGTAGCCACAAGAAAGTCATATGAACACATACATTGGCTTGGTATATGTATTCAAATAGTATAGTATCTTCAGAAACATATAATAACTAATTTTCAGTACAAGTCGTTGACGAAATGAATGTCCAAGAGAATGTGAAACTGATGAGATGGGTGAAGGCTTTCTCAGTTCAGAAAAAGCACTATCAAGACAGTGGAGTCTATTTATTAATTTTACAAATCTCCTAACAAACACTACCCAACCTATTCATCTGAAATGTAGCTGTCACTGCCAAATGTAGATGTTGGCATGCAGTGGAGGAATGTTGGACGTGGATGGAAACTGTCAGGATGCCCGTATTAAAACTCAGCTGTGATCAAGTGTTTTATTATTCCCAGCTACAGTGCCGCATTCTTCTCTGTCTGTGTCACATGGTCCCACGATGCCGAAGACGCCGTTTCGCTGTCTGCAAAACAGCTTGGCGTGGAAGGGCTACCTCAGCGACCCGTGCAACATACTATGGTGTGCCTGCCATGTACAGCCGTGGTGTTTTGATGTCAGGAAGCGTCAGCAGCCGACTCAGTGGCCTTCAGCTCAGGATGCCTCTGGTGTGTGTTGAGCCAAGAAGACTGCCCACGCTAGCGAGCTGGCGAGTAGCCTGCCGCTGGCTGGCTATGGACCCCGTGTTGGCCTCAGAGAGTCGAACAAGTGACCTGCCGTGGACTGGAACACTGGCGCTCCATCTGCTGCTGCGTGTAGCCGGTGGTGTGACATACCCCACCATCAAGGAATCCCCTTCGTTAGATAATCGGGACCTATTTATATGCAGCTGTGCGCCTCTGTTTTGCTAACGCACTGCTCCGAGTCATGTACTCATAACACCTAGGTTGGGCCAGTGGGTCCCTTCTGTCTATAACTTGTGCCATGCAAGCCCTGCATTTACTCTTTTCAGCGGTTCTACGGCCCTGTGGCCTCAATTCTACTTCGCAACCACTAGTGACCGCAACTTAACTGTCAACAGGCCTGCACCTGGCTGTAACTTGTGCACTCAGAAATATTGCACCGAATCTAACTTTTTCCTATCTTAAACGGTGGTGTCGCTACAGAAAGTAAACTGGATGATCCACATCAAGTCGACGACTGTCATGGAGTACCTCTCGGTACAGGTTGAGGACGATGACAGATACCGTAAAGCTAAGGCGGGCAGTATAAATAGTTGCCCCAACTCGCCATTTGTGACAAATTGTTGATCACATAGGCCCTAGAAATGGTGCAGTGCCGGCCCGGGCGTGATGTAAACCAGTTCACAAGGGTGACAGTATGCCTGCTGCAATGGGAATTGGATGTGTGGTAACTAGTCTCGATCTAGGGATGGGCAGAAACTTTAGTCGTGTCACTGCAGCCTTTCTGCAGCTCCGTCCTTCAGAAGGCGGTGACAACTTGTTGTCTGCTTCATCAAGGGATGCAGCAGCCAGGATGACATGTGCAACCGCCACAAAGTAATATCATTTCCACTACATCTTCGTACTACAAGAAAATTCTGACTGCTCCCTCCTAGGTCCATTATACCCAAGCCCATAACCGTCTTCCCTTTGCTCACGCTGCCTTCCAAAGCTCCAACATTTCCATGACAACTGAGTATCGTAAACTGACCTTTCCCTGGTTAGATACGATAGTGGCAACTGCCAGAGTGGAATCACTAACCAGAAGACGACCAGTTTGTGCACTATAATTGATAACTCTTTACTTGAAGTAGAAGCTGTTTATCTTTAGGGCGTAAGGTATGAAAATAGAACGAATGATAGCAAAAATTATGAAAATAGCTTGTTTCTTTCTGCTACCAAGTTGAAACATGCCCCTCTACATTTTGGAATTTATTTGGCCTTTTAACACCCTGTCTGCTTTACTTTCAGGTATGCACGTCATATTCGGTACCCTGTGTACCAGTCAGATAAATTACGTATCAAAGAACGTAACTGGCCCAAAAAGTTAGTAATAAGAAATCTACTTCTAGCACCAATAGGAATAGGCATTTATTGAGGTACTACCCGAGCAGTGAAATATCCTTCTTGCTTCTCTAATTTAACTTGGGCAGCGTCTGACTTTCTTTTAATATTCAGGTTATATTCCCTGAGATATTCAGAGTTTATGTATGAGGAAATGGTCTGAATTTTGTGAAGTGTGATTAGTCATCACGAAGTCCACTGCTCACAAAATTAATTTATTCATTGACATCAGCAAGGAAACAATGCCGAAAGAGTTTACAAGAACAATGTTACATATCGTGCTATAATGATCCCTTAACAAAAAATGGCTGATGAAATGTTAAGAAAGTTAAAATAATGAGATTTTTCTCTGTGGGAGTCAGGGATCAAAAATAGGAACCAGAGGAACTGTACATTCTGATCATCCTACATCTACATGGATACTCCGGAAGCCACGGTATGGTGCGTGGCAGAGGGACCCCTGCACCACTACTAGTCATTCATCATTAATGGATGCTTGATCTCATCAGTTGTACTCTAGCTGTCTGATACTCACCAAGACTTGGCGTGCGCTGGGGAGTGCAAGTGGTAAATCTGGATGGGCTAGTGGAGTCGATGACCAACTCATACAAGTGCACAAAAATATGAGAATCATTAAGTCCATAATATTTCCCACTCATGTATGTAACAACCTTACTTACTCTGAAATAAGCTCAAGAGACTATTGGTATTGTACTGCAGTGGGATCCCTATCCATAAGACGCGGTCTGCTGAGAGCCAGAAATTTGTCTATCCTTAATTCAGAGAGCGCAAAAATAAATAATAAATGCACATGCACTTGATTACAAAGACCTGTGGATTTGGATCTATCGTTTAAGCATAGCCACAGGTTGAAAATCTTGAGTTTAGGGCCACGTGGTTGGTTGACGGCTAGAATTCAATGTATCATTATGAACAACATTTTCCTTTCAAGGATTAGGCTCTTATCTGTTTGGAACTCAAAAACAAGATCATTCACATCTTTTCAGAAGATGTTCTGGGAAATGGTGTGACCTGGTATTCTTATGAGTTGTTGTCTCCAATCTTCACGATACTTTTCAATTTTTCATTCATGCTGAAAAAAAGAAATCTGTTCTTATATCTTCAATTTCTAATGTTGTATCTTCTTGCGCAGTCCTACGTCTTCCTTATGAACTCAATCTCTGCTATCTGAATTTCATTTTCTTTTTCGTTGTGGAAAACCAGCTTTCATTTCCATACGATTACATAGGAATGGCAGTAACTTCGTTATGGTGTTTTTTTGCGCTTCGCTGGCCAATGTTCTGCTAATGGCATCACAAGCAATTTTGAATTCGTCTGCTTTATTTTCAGTATCAGATTCCAAACCAATTTTATAGTTTCTGAATTTATGAATGATTGACTGAATTAATTTTTCGTTTTTTTAGTTCAGTCCGTCTTTCATAAATTTAGAATCAGCAAAATAAAGAGAATGCAGCGTAAGAACAACAAGAACGCAGAAATACATTGCAAGTAGAATCACCAATTTTACAGTAACATTTTCATCACAATGTCGCAAGCTCAACAGTCTTCTTCCAGAGATAAAACACGACCCATAGAAACGCGTTTAATTCGCACGTGAATTTACCTAAGAAAAATTTAGAGTTAACAAAAATCATGAATCCTTGGTGTTATCTCCCAAAGAAATGTACCAAATTAACAGCAAACTGAAACTTAATTATTCTAACTGAATGCTTTGTCCATGATACTAGAGCAGAAGTGCATCCCTGACTTTCCAGAACCCACCTATTAGTGTCTGCCTTGCTTGTTCGGAAGTGCTAATGGTGGCCCAAAGGACCATTCCCAATTAACCGTATATGAACCTCGTAGAACGAGACCATTACCCTCGGTTACTGACGATCGTCTCTGGTTTTAGCACAAACTATCTAAACGCTAGGTTGGCACTTCGAGGCTACATGTGGATAAACTGGAGGAGGAGATTTCAGATCATTGTGTCATTGCATCCTCCCTTTAACACACACACACACACACAGTCAGGATAAAGGTGGGAAAGAAATCCGACTGTATAGGGGAAAATAAATAAACACAGGCTCATTCTCCTTCTCCAGGATATATATTTTCGTGTGACGACAGAAATACAAACAAGAAAATTAGCAGTTGTCATCTTGACAGGGCAGAAATTGTACTTAAAGTTTATGAAACTGGCGTTCAGAATTTGTATTGGCTTACGTTGTTTTCAAATCCAAATACTGAAATGGAAGTGGCTAGTGAAACCGATCTTTCTAAATCACGACAAAATTAAATGAAACTAGCTATTTATTCTACAGTGTTCGATGGATTAACAATCGGGATAATTTTTGTGAGTGTAATATTGGCATTTCTACTTGCAATGCATTTCTTTGTTCTTGTTATTCGTCCGCTGCATTCGATCTGTGGGACTACTCTTATTTGTAGTGCATTTTCCGTTGTGAAAGACTTCTCTCTAACCCTCAGCCATAAACATCCTTTTCAAATCAAGATTATCGCCCCAGAACTACCCTTCAATTATAGACCTGAATTCCTCGAGTCTAGTGAGTACTTAAACGCGAGTTTATTTCGTATGATTTTGCGGATTCTGAATTTATGAAAGACAGATTGAATTAACAAAACATTAAATCTGTCAGACTTTCATAAATTCAGAATCTGCAGAATAAAACACGCAAACGTCGGCTAAGATATGATATTCATGCTACTGGGTACTACACGAGTCGTCCACCGTTTCAGTGCAATTCTGCTCTCGTCTTTGCTTTGAGTTAGGAATACTTTCAACTACCGTCGGATCATCTCATAAATGTTGACAAGACTGTACGATTAGCCACTGCAGTCCTTCACCATATCTAATTCATTACCGTAAATTTCTTTTTTGAGACAATCTTAGACAAAAAAGATACAGAGACACGAGTTCAAGTGAATTTGTGGGTCAAGCTACAGACCCTGCTCGACTGTTCCATCTTGAACGAAATTGGAGCACTAGGTGTTTTGTTACATCAGCAGCTAAATGAGCCACTGTACCATCATGCATTTACCACATTCCCCAATCATGGGTCATACGGGAAATGTGAGTCCGATTGGGTGGGAAATTACCCGAAAACTTTATATTTCAAACATATCTGTACTGACTGCGCAAATATTTCATACTGATGTCAGTTGCGATTTCGAGCCCTTCTTTGTTGGAACGTTGTATCATCGTTCTCATCCACCAATGTCCGTTTTTGCTATTAATTGTGATAAATAATTACTACAGTATTTATCTGAGTGAAACAGGAACTAAACGGTTACACCTAGATTTACAACGAGATGAATTTTTTTATAATCTTCAGAAACTACACGAAGCTACATAATCAAACCTTTTGCACTTGTGGAAGAAAACCAGTGTCATTCACCCTAGTCGCGCCTATATACGCAAAATAACTGAGCATTCTGTTATCAGTAGGATGTCTCTACTACTGATAGAAAAAATTTGCTCTTCTTTTATTCGTTTGTGTGCTTACGTCGTTGGTTTAAGTCTCACGCCTCAGTAGTGTGTTTACATTTTGCGGCGTGCACTGCTGCTGTAGCGGCTATAAAGATAAGTACTGACAAACGTATTTGTACACTGTTACACAGTTACTGAATTTAATAGCTTTAGAGGCGTTTCGTCATGTTTGTGGCAAAATAACGATTTAATAAACTTTTGTAACCGTTCGCTCGCTGTGTTTTTAAGAGTTTTCTTTGCGTTAAAGTCGTTTAATAAATTTCGTGCTTTAGTTTTCAGCTGTTGTTTCTTATTGTTTCTGGTGAAATATTTCAGTAAAATTTTCAGTCAGTGTTTTAACTTCGTTGAGCGTTCCAGTGGCCGTTTGAATTTTTGGTTTTGTTGATGTTGTGGTCTTCAGTCCTGAGACTGGTTTGATGCAGCTCTCCATGCTACTCTCTCCTGTGTAAGTTTCTTCATCTTCCAGTACCTACTGCAGCCTACATCCTTCTGCATCTGCTTACTGTATTCATCTCTTGGTCTTCCTCTACGATTTTTACCCTCCACGCTGCCCTCCAATACTAAATTGGTGATCCCTCGATGTCTCAGAACATGTCCTACCAACCGATCCCTTCTTCTAGTCAATTTGTGCCACAATCACCCCTTCTCCCCAATTCTATTCAATACCTCTTCATTAGTTATGTGATCTACCCATCTAATCTTCTGCATTCTTCTGTAGCACCACATTTCGAAAGCTTCTATTCTCTTCTTGTCCAAAGTATTTATCGTCCACGTTTCACTTCCATACATAGCTACACTCCTTACAAATACTTTCAGAAACGACTTCCTGACATTTATATCTATACTCGATGTTAACAATTTTTTCTTCTTCAGAAACGCTTTCCTTGCCATTGCAGGTCTACATTTTATATCCTCTCTACTTCGACTATCATCAGTTATTTTGCTCCCCAAATAGCAAAACTCCTTTACTACTTTAAATGTCTCATTTCCTAATCTAATTACCTCAGCATCACCCGACTTCATTCGACTACATTCCATTATCCTCGTATTGCTTTTGTTGATGTTCATCTTATACCCTCCTTTCAAGACACTGTCCATTCCGTTCAACTGCTCTTCCAAGTTCTTTGCTGTCTCTGACAGAATTACAATGTCATCTGTGAACCTCAAAGTTTTTATTTCTTCTCCATTGATTTTGATACCTACTCCTAACTTTTCTTTTGTTTCCTTTATTGCTTGCTCAATATACAGATTGAATAACATCGGGGATAGGCTACAACCCTGTCTCACTCCCTTCCCAACCACTGCTTCCCTTTCATACCCATCTACTCTTATAACTGCCATCAGCTTTCTGTACAAATTGTAAATAACTTTTCGCTCCCTGTATATGACCCCTGCCAGCTTGAGAATTAGAAAGAGAGTATTCCAGTCAACATTGTCAAAAGCTTTCTCTAAATCTACAAATGCTAGAAAAGTAGATTTGCCTTTCCTTAATCTTCCTCCTAAGATAAGTCGTAGGGTCAGTATTGCCTCACTTGGTCCAACATTTCTATGGAATCCAAACTGATCTTCCCCGAGGTCGACTTCTATCAGTTTTTCCATTCGTCTGTAAAGAATTCGCGTTAGTATTTTGCAGCTGTGACTTATTAAACTGATAGTTCGGTAAATTTCACATTTGTCAACACCTCCCTTCTTTGGCATTGGAATTATTATATTCTTCTTGAAGTCTGAGGGTATTTCCCTGTCTCATACATCTTGCTCACCAGATGGTAGAGTTTTGTCAGGACTGGCTCCTCCAAGGTTGTCAGTAGTTTTAATGAAATGTTGTCTCCTCCGGGGGCCTTGTTTCGACACAGGTCTTCCAGTGCTCTGTCAAACTCTTCACGCAGTATCATATCTTCCATTTCATCTTCATTTACATCCTCTTCCATTTCCATAAAATTGTCCTCAAGTACATCGCCCTTGTATAGACCCTCTATATACTCCTACCTCCTTTCTGCTTTCCCTTCTTTGCTTAGAACCAGTTCTAAAGATCAAAGCTCTTGATATTCATGCAAGTGGTTCTCCTTTCTCCAAAGGTCTCTTTAATTTTCCTGTAGGCAGTACCTATCTTACCTCTAGTGAGATAAGCCTCTACATCCTTACATTTGTTCTCTAGCCATCCCTGCTTAGCCATTTTGCACTTCCTGTCGATATCATTTTTGAGACGTTTGTATTCTTTTTGCCTGCTTCATTTACTGCATTTTTATATTTTCTCCTTTCGTCAACTAAATTCAATATTTCTTCTGTTACCCAAGGGTTTCTATTAGCCCTAGTCTTTTTACCTATTTGATCCTCTGTTGCCTTCACTATTTCATCGCTCAAAGCTACCCATTCTTCTTCTACTGTATTTCTTTCCCGGAGTCCTGTCAAGTGTTCCCTTATGCTCTCACTCAAACTCTGTACAACCTCTGATTCTTTCAGTTTATCCAGGTCCCATCTCTTTAAATTCCCCCCTTTTCGCAGTTTCGTCAGTTTTAATCTGCAGTTCATAACCAATAGACTGTGGTCAGAGTCCACATCTTCCCCTGGAAATGTCTTATAATTTAAAACCTGGTTCCTAAATCTCGGTCTTACCATAATATAATCTATCTGATACCTTTTAGTATCTCCAGGGTTCTTCTATGTATACAGCCTTCTGTCATTATTCTTGAACCAAGTGCTAGCTATGATTAAGTTATGCTCTGTGCAAAGATCTACCAGGTGGCTTCCTCTTTCATTTCTTAGCCCAAATCCATATTCACCTACTATGTATCCTTCTCTCCCTTTTCCTACTCTCGAATTCCAGTCACCCATGACTATTAAATTTTCGTCTCCCTTCACTACCTGAATAATTTCTTTTATCTCATCATACATTTCATCAATTTCTTCGTCATCTGCAGAGCTAGTTGGCATATAAACTTCTACTACTGCAGTAGGCGTGGGCTTCGTGTCTATCTTGGCCACAATAATGCGTTCACTATGCTGTTTGTAGAAGTTTAACCGTACTCCTATTTTTTTATTCATTATTAAACCGACTCCAGCATTACCCCTATTTGATTTTGTATTTATAACCCTGCATACACCGGACCAAAAGTCTTGTTCCTCCTGCCACCGAACTTCACTAATTCCCGCTGTACCTAACTGTAACCTATCCATTTACCTTTTTAAATTTTCTAACCTACCTGCATGATTAAGGGATCTGACATTCCACTCTCCGATCCGTAGAACGCCAATTCTCTTTCTCCTGATAACGACGTCCTCTTGAGTAGTCCCCTCCCGGAGATCCGAATGGGGGACTATTTTACCTCCGGAATACTCGTATTTTACCCAAGAGGACGGCATCATCATTTAATCATACAGTAAAGCTGCATGCCCTCGGGAAAAACTACGTCTGCAGTTTCCACTTCCTTTCACCTGTTCGCAGTACCAGAACAGCAAGGCCATTTTGGCTAGTCTTACGAGGCCAGATCAGTCAATTATCCAGACTGTTGCCCTTGCAACTACTGAAAAGGCAGCTGCCCCTCTTCAGGAACCACACGTTTGTCTGGACTCTCAAGAGATACCCCTCTGTTGTGGTTGCACCTACGGTACAGCTATCTGTATCGTTGAGGCATGCAAGCCTCCCCATCAGCGGCAAGTTCCATGGTTCATGGCAGTGCGGGGGTTAGCTAATAATAATTTTGTGAAGTTTGTATTAGCTGAGGTGTAGTAGTAGTAAAACAAGTAGTTGTTTTTTTAGTAGACAGAGAATTTCGAGACGGCTATTGTTAGTTCTACAAATAGTTCTCCTGGTATAACTGAACTTCGGTAACGTAGACGTTTAGTTTTTTTCTGTAACTGTAAAATTTTACCTTGAGTGAGAAGTGTGGGCTCTGTCGTAGGTTTGTGAGTAGTGGGATTTGTTCAAGTATTTTCATGAGAGGGGGGGGGGGGGAAGCGCGACTGCTACGGTCGCAGCTTGCTTCGAATCCTGCCTCGGGCATGGATGTGTGTGATGTCCTTAGGTTACTTAGGTTTAAGTAGTTCTAAGTTTTAGGGGACTGATGACCACAGATGTTAAGTCCCATAGTGCTCAGAGCCATTTGAACCATTTGGGGGGGGGGGATGCAGTAGGGGAAGCCAGTGGACATTCTAGCGATATCCTCTCCTAGGAATGCAGAATCTGCAGTAGAAATAAGTTCATAGAGGAGCAGGAGCTTAAGATCTTTGCCCTTCAGGTGCGGCTACAACGAGCAAAGGGGAATCTAGATAGGTTGAGGAGGGTGAAGGGTGGTAGGGAATGGGAACTGGCAGTTGGAAAGAAGGCAGCTAGGAAGAAGAGGTATTCAGACTGTTATACTTTGAGTATATGCAATAGATTTGACCAACTGTCAGAGTTGAGTGGCGAGGAGCATTGTGAGCTGTAGATGTAGGGAACATGCAGCTGTCCTCAGCAGTTAGGAGGCCTAGGTCAGTTGCAAAGTATATCAGAAAGAAGAAGGTTATGCTGCCAGGTAGTTTGCACGGTAGAGGTGTGGGCCAGTAGTTGCAGGAAGTGTTGAGTTGAGAGTGAGTATCAGGTCACCAGCATTGTGAAGCCTAGTACAGGGTTGACTCAAGTGATTGACAGCATAGGGGAGTAATGTAGGAATTTTACGAAGAAGGATCAGGTAGTGATAGTGGGTGCAGCAGGGAACAGTCTTGATAGGGATGAGGAATATGATGTCGGTGGTGACCTGATAAAGATAGCTACTCTAACTGGTGGCATTTGTGTGCATTTCGTGCAACTGTTTCAGCGTCATGATCGACCTCATCTTAATGCGGTTGTTAGGTGCGTTAACATGGGGCTGCGGATGGCGCTGATGGCAGAGGGCGTGGTTCACATCTCATTGGTGCCAGTTGAGTCTATCAGTAGACTGGGATTGACTAGGCATGGCTTGCACCTCAATAGGTATGGGAAGGGAGGCTGACAAACCTTATAGGTGTGTAGTGGGTGATGGTGGTGGGATCACTCATGGCAAAATTCCTGTAAATAGTTAGTGTTACACCTGCAACTTTTGTAGATTGAAGTCAGCTGAGAGGTATACCTGCTTAAAGGAAGTCCCTCTAACTAAAGGCTCACCTTCTGAAGATGTAATGTCTCCAAGTAGGGGAAGGAATTAGCATACTTCATCAAAATATAGGAGGTATTAGAGATAAAGTTAGTTAACTGTTTATAGATCTTGACTCTGAAATTACTGGTCTAGTACCTCACACCACGGAAGTCGAACACGCGCCAGAACAAATGACGTGGTCAGCCCGTAGAGGCTCGTGCAGGGAGGGCGCCACCACCTGTGCCACGTGCAGACAGCGGTCAATAGCCGCTCCCTCCGCTATTGTATATAGGGACCCGCTCTGCCCTAGACCACATCTTCGGCGGTAATCCGGTAGGATACCGCCCTTCGATTGACCATTCGGTTTAATCGAAGCGTTAGGTATTGCAGGTGCCAGCCAGCCAGCCAGCCAGCAGCCCAGCCAGCCAGCAGTCCAGCCAGCAGCAGCAGCAGCAGCAGTCCCGGTCCCAGTCTGCAGCAGCGGTCCAGCTGGCAGCAGCCCACCAGTCCTCCCGCAGCAGCAGCAGCAGCGGTCCAGCCAGCAGCAGCGGTCCAGCCAGCAGCAGCGGTCCAGCCAGCAGCAGCGGTCCAGCCAGTGGCAGCGGTTCAGCCAGCAGCAGCAGCAGCAGCAGCAGCCGCCCCGGCCCCGTCTGCAGCAGCAGCAGCAGCAGCAGCAGCTGCTGCGGCGTTCCTGCCCCCCGCCGTCGCCGTCGCCGTCGGACCCTGGTCTTCGGCCGTCTTCGTCTTCCTCCGTCTGTGTCTGTGTCTGTCCCCAGTTTGTGTCCTTTCCTTTTCGTTCTGTTCGTTATTGTTTCTCCCTGTCGTCATGTCCGCCCCCACCACCACCGTCACTACTACCACCACCGCCATAGTTTACACTTCCCGTTCCGCCGCCCCCACCACTATAACGTGGTGTGCCCAGTCCCACCCCCCCCACCTTCCATACCATCTCTTCTCACTCTCCCTTCGCCCTCGCTCTTTGTCGCCCCATCTCCAGCTTCTTCCTCCGCTCCTCTCGATCTGATCCTTTCCCCCCACTCCCCCAGCCTGTCACTGCAGCTCTGGCTAGGGTGGTGGCCCGTCGGGCCACTGTCCATGCCCAGCTCTCCCTGTCGCCTTCGCCATCACCGCCGCCACCGTCATCGTCATCGTCGCGTCGCATGCACCGTCACCGTCACCGTCACCACCTCCGGCGCCAACTGCTGCGTCCACGCCGGGACCTGTCCCTTCCCACCACCTCCCTATAGCTCCCGTCCCTCATATCACCACCTGCCCTTCTGCCGCCATAAAACGCCCGAGTGGCACCACCACCTCCTCCGCTCCCAAAAAGGCCCCGCCCCGCCCACCTTCACCCCCCCAGGGTGTCATGGATGTCTCCCCACCTGGCCCTGCTCCCTCCGCCTCCTCCTCCTCCTCCCCCACCCCTCTTTATACAAATACCTCCTCTCCCGTCCCAATCCTTCCCTTCTCGAGGCCCAGAATCTCTCCCTCCTCCTCCGCCAACACTTCCCAGGTGCCCCCATCTCTCTCCTCACTCCCAGACGGGATTCTGTTCTCATCTCCTCCCCCAGCCCAACCCTCCATACTGACATCCTCTCCCGCCTCCCCATCACTCGTTTTTGGCCCCAATGCCTCCGTCACCCCTGCTCCTTCTCCATCTCCTACCCGCCAGCCCCAACCCCCGTGTCGCCCGCCAACCCTCACCGCCATGATCACTTGGCTCAGTCCATCGATCACGGAGGAGGAGGTGTTGGCGGAGCTCAAGGCGCATCCCATACTGGAGGTGCCAGCAGTCCTCCGCATTTTCAACTCGGCCGGCCCCACTTGCCTTATGCGGGTTTTCTCTGAGGACGACCCCTCCATTGACCGTCTCCTGAAGGAGGGTGCCCTCCTCTTCCACCAGCGCTACAAGGTCGACCCCTCCCGTTCCCCTCCTCAATCCCTGCGCTGCCAGAGGTGTCTGCGCTATAATGCACACCCAACAGCTGAGTGCCGCGAGGCCCCCACCTGCCCCCATTGTAGGCCAGCGCACTTCCTCTGGCAGTGCCCTAACCTTCAATCCCCTCCCTCCCGCAATACCTGCAATCTCCCCCATCCCACCTACTCCCAAAAGTGTAAAGCCTGACCCCCTCTGACCACTCCTGAACTCACCATCCTTGTCCGTCCCCTGGATGCCCCCACCCCTCCGGGTAATTCCCTTCGACACCCCCCCCCCACCACTGCTGAGGACATCAGGTTCCTCACCATCGTCCTCCAAAATGTTCATCCCTTTCAGCGACCCCAAACCCTCCAGCAGATGTCCCTCGCTGCCCGTTCCATATTCCAACTCAAGATGTACGCCACCTACTCCAACAACCAGGCCCATTTCACCTTCTCCCGTCTTGACACCCTCGTCTAAATCCTTGTCATGGCGCGACAGCAACATATCCTTTTCAGCAATATCTGCTCCCTCTCCGCCAACAAGAACCTCTGCCTGCACACCCTTGCCACCCACCGCGTGGATGCCTTCCTCCTCAATGAAACCTTCCTCCAACCCCACCACTATATCCACACCTCACCCTATCTCCTCCACCGCTCCGATAATCCCCTCCAATTGGGCATGGCGGAGTTGCCATAGGTCACCACCGCCAGATGCCCGTTAGGCTCCAACCTCTCCTTCCCGACCCCACCGAACACCTGATCCTTAGTCTCTTCTTCCCCAGCCTTACCGTTACCTGCGCCACCATCTATGTCCGCCCTAACGCCCCTATTCCCTTCGACTTCCTCTCCCACATTGGCCCTCCCCCTAAGTATGTCCATGACTATTCCCGTGCTGACTGGAATGCCTACTGGGATACCCTTTCCACCCAGGTCGCTCGCCACCCCTTCACCTACCACCACCCTGACGGTGTCACCCATGCTGCCTCCTTTCTCCAGCAGACCTTGTCTGAGGCCGTGGAGGCCCACGTCCCTACTGTCGCCATCCACCCCCACCATCCTACCTTACCCACACAGGCCGTCCTCCTCCTCCGTGAATCCCGTCGTCTCTACCGTGCCTTCCTCCGCATGCGTGACCCGGACATACTACGACGCCACCGGCAACTCCAGCGACACATTTGTAATTTGCTCACGGCTAAGAAACGCCGGGATTGGCGACAGACATGCACCCATTTAAATGCTACACTACCAAGCAACTCGTCCAAGTACTGGCCGGCCTTCCGTTGCCTTACTGGAACTAAACCCTCCCCCTATTATCCTCTTCTCCATGATGATCACCCTTTCCCTGATACCCTCAGTAAGGCCAATCACTTTGCCTCCTACCTCTCCGATGTATTTTCCATCCCCGATGATCCCCAGTTCGATTACTCCCTCTTCCCGGATATCCGCGATCGAACTGACACCTCGGTCCCTCCCCTCGCTCCTGGTTTCCAGTACTTGGACAACATTGCACACAAGGAACTCAATGCCCCTATCACTGCACAGCATCTCATTGATACACTCTGCACAAAACGCAACACTGCTCCTGGTCACGATCGCGTCACCTACCGTCACCTTCGTGAAGCTCTCGTCTCTTTCCTCTCCACCCTGGCCAGGCTCTACAATGTAGTCCTGTCCACCGGTTACTACCCCGACCTGTGGAAAACCTCCCATATCCTCATGTTCCTTAAACCTGGCACACCGCCATCCGCCGTCTCCTCCTACCGTCCCATCAGCCTTACCTCGGTCTTCATTAAGGTCCTGGAATCTATCTTCACCCGACGCATCCACCAGCATCTCCGCCAGCACTGCCTCCTTCCCGTTACCCTGTGTGGCTTTCGGCTGTCCTTCTCTTCTGATGACCTTCTCCTTCACCTCACTCATCTCCTTTCTGAACAGCTTAATTCCCGTCGCTCCGCCATCTTCCTCTCCCTGGACCTCGAACGTGCATATGACCGCGTATGGCATTCCGGTCTCCTCTTCAAGCTCCAAACCTTCGCCCTTCCCATTAACTACGTCCGTCTGATCGGCTCCTTTCTCTCTCGCCGTCCTTCCTATGTCACCATCCATAACACCGATTCCTACACCTTTTTCCCCTCTGCCAGTGTGTCCCAAGGCTCCGTCCTCTCCCCCCTTCTGTACCTTTTGTACACGGCGGACATGCCGCCGCCGTCAGCCCCTGTCCACCTTCTCCAGTTTGCCGATGACACCACCTTCTTTGCCCTTGCCCCCACCCTACAGCGCTCCCAACACCTTCTCCAATCCCATCTTGACCGGTTCACCACTTGGTGCAACCAGTGGTTGCTCAAGCTCAATCCCTCCAAAACCCAGGCGATCATTGTAGGCAAAACCACCCCTTCCTTCCGCCTCCTTGATTTCTATCTCCCCATCTATGGCCGTCCTATCGCCCTCACTCCCACCCTTACGTACTTTGTCGTCACCCTCGACCGTCGCCTCTCCTGGACTCTCCACCTCCGGACTATCCCAGCCAAGGCACGCTCCCGACTCAGTCTCCTCAAGCTCCTCTCCGGCCGTACCTGGGGTCTGGACCCCTCCACCATCCTCCACACCTATAAGTCCCTCATCCGCCCTATCCTTTGTTATGCCCATCCAGCTTGGATCTCTGCCCTCCCTACCTTTTATAAATCCCTCCAAATCCTTTAACGTCATGCTCTCCACCTCGCCTATCGCATCCGTCTCCCGTCCCCCACGCGGCTCCTGTACGATCTCATCCCCTTCCCCCACCTCCTCCTTTTCCTTGAAAGGATGCGGCTCCTGTACACCTCCTGCAAACGCGATCCTCCTCACCCGCTCGTCTCCCCGATCCTCTCCCACCCCCGCCCGCTGCCGCGCCTGTATTCGCACGTCCCACCCGGTCTCCATCTCTCCACCCTCCTTACCCTCTCCCAAGGTGGCTTCCGCCAGCTCCCCCTCCCTGATGATGCCCTCCTCCCCTCCACCTACCCCTCCTACCAACTTTGATCCTCCCGCCCTCATCCTGTGCTTGCTCCTCTGGGCACCCTCCCTCCCTTCTCTCCCTTTTCCCTCCCTCCTCCTTTTCTCCCCCCTCCTCCCCCGGGCCTCCCCTCCCCTGTCCCTCTCCTCCTGCCCCCGTCTCCTCAGCCATTGGCATCCTTTTTCTCCCCTCTCCCGCACCTCACCCCTGTTCCCCTCTTGGCAGGTGCCCGGACTCGCACACGCTAAGTGGACATTCGCGCGCCGGAGATCACCGCCATCAGTGTTTCGTGTGTGCCGTCGTGTTTAGTGTTCAGTGTTCACCGTCACACTCCATCGTTCACCAGTGCCATCGTCATCTTCAGTGTTTATGCATCGTCTCATCAGTTAGCAGTGTGGATTATCGACGAGTGTGAACGGCTCCGTGTTCATCTCTATGTGTCTCCTGTTTTATTGCCCACCGTTCTGTAACTTATGTGTCTTCTCACTGTTTTTGCTCCTTGTATATTCTTTGGCTGAAGAGCAGCGTAGTGTGCTGCTGACAGCCTGCCTGTTGTACAGGTTTTAAAATAACAATAAAGTAAAAAAAAAAAACCTAGACCCGTCAGTCTGGTACTCGCTCTTAATTGAGTTTATATCTCGGCGGTACTGCGTTCTTGTCGTTGCTCGTTGTTGACTTTTGCCTGGCTCTGGTTCCGAGTGGATTTACTGTTGGGTTTGGTGTTGTTGTTTCTACAAGCCTCCGATTTTTATCTCTTCCTTGTTGCGGCGGTCATAGTCGGTCGTGGTCGGTTGTTGTCGGTTGTCGTTGGTATGTCGTCCGACTCGTGTTTACCCAGTGGTGCGTGCTCCACCGCCGGCGGCTTCCCCGCCTGGCGGCTCCGATCCGCAGCCCAAGGCGTTCCCGCAGTTGGTTGTGGTTACAACTGGTGTATCACAGCACCTCTTAAATAATTCAGAGGCTTCCTTTACCAGGATACAGATTAGAAGGTTTTTTTCCAAGGAGTTCCTTGCGGGGTGGGGGCGTGGCTATGTACTTAAAAAAACAGTATTCCATTTGAGTCCATAGACGTACCAGGGCACTGCATTGAACAAGTATTTGAATGTTGTGCAGGGGCAGCTGAATATAGTGAAATTGAACTTCTGATTGTTGTTGGTTATATGTCCCCTAACTCTGGCTTCAGAGAATTTCTGCTCAAGCTACAGAGGGTTCTTGACTCACTTTGTAGGAAGTACCAGAAATTAGTTACATGTGATGACTTCAATCTATATTTCGTGTTTTATGGTGCAAGAAAAAAGGATGTTGGTAGATCTCATAAACTAATATGATCTGATGCAGACTGTGCTTCTTCCAAATAGTGTGCAGCACAGCCATAGGCAATGTTTTAATTCATTCTTCATTACCAGATGGGCATTCTGTTAGCAAACGGGTAAATGGCATTTCAGACCATGATGCACAAATTTTAACACTAACAGGCTTTAGTACTTAACACATGTCACGTTTAATTACAAACTATGGAGGAAAATTAATCCAACAGCTGCAGAGAATTATTTAAACCTTGTCAAGGAACAAGAGTGGCAGGATGTTTAAAGTGCCTATAACATAGATGGTAAATATAATGCTTTCTTTAACACATTTCTCATGCTTTTTGAGAGCTGCTTTCCATTAGAATGTTCTAAACGGGGTACTATCAATAATAGACAGCTTGGGTGGTTGACTAGTGGGATAATGATATCTTATAGAACAAAGTGGGAATTATATGAGAAAGTTAGAAGCAGTCACAATGAAGCTACAGTAGCCCATAACAAGCACTATTGTAAGGTGCTTACAAATGTTATTAGGAAGGCAAAGAGTTTATGTTAAGTAATTAGAATAGCTAACTAACTGGATAAAATTAAAACCATATGGTCAGTTGTGAAGGAAATGTCTGGTCAGCAGCACAACATCGACGACATAAAGTCAGTTGAAGCAAAAATATTTCTATTACTGATAAACCTGATGTACCGGGTGATCAAAAAGTAAGTATAAATTTGAAAACTTGATAAACCACGGAATAAAGTAGACAGAGAGGTAAAAATTGACACATATGCTTAGAATGACATGGGGTTTTATTAGAAAAAGAAAAGTTCATAAAATGTCAGACAGATGGCACTGGAGAGCAAAACGTCAGTGACTGTGCATGACAATCGTATATAAAAGGACCTGTAATGAAAGAGAGAGTCAGATGCGCCGGCAGTCACAGCATGTTGACGTTACCTGAAAATGCGCTTTTAGTGAAGCTGTATTATCAGAATGGGGAATGCGCTAGTTTAGTGTTACGATCCTATCGCCATAGCAAGGGGATTCGAACGGGTAAAGGTCCGTTGACAAATGCAGCTGTGGCGAGAATGATTTCGAGGTTCGAAGCCACGGGTTGTTTAGACGATAGAACCCGTAGTGGCCCACCGAGCACAAGGCGTAATGCTGCTGAGACAGTTCAGGAAGAAATGGAGACTGTAGCGCGTTCGTCTATGCACGGGGAAGTCAGCGCTCGTGCAGTCGCACGTCGCACCGGCATTCCATACACTACTGTTTGGGAGGCACTTAGGCGTACCCTCCGATGCTATCCACACAAAATCCATCGGCATCAGAACTGTTACCTGGCAATGTAATGAAGCGGAGGGCATTTGCGGTGTGGGCGTTTCAAAAGATGGCGGAAGATGACGATTGGTTGAGTAACGTGTTGTGGACCAATGAAGCTCATTTCACCCTCCGAGGGTCTCTCAACGCCCACAACTGCAGAATTTGGGCTACCGAAAATCCTAGAACTGTCGTGGAAACTCCATTGCACGACGAGAAAGTCACGGTATGGGTCGTATTTACCACATGTACCGTTATCGGGCCTTTTTCCTTCGAGGAAATGCGTGATCCTGGTTTTGTAGCTGCTATCGTGACGGGTGAGAGGTACGCCGCTATGTTACAGAATCGCATCATCCCCAGCCTGGCTAATAAACACCTGCTGGAACGTACGCTGTTTATGCAGGATGGCGCACCATCCCATATTGCTAGACGCGTGAAAAATCTCTTGCGCGCGTCGTTTGGTGATGATCGTTAGCTCAGCAGCCACTTTCATCATGCATGGCCTCCCAGGTCCCCAGACCCTCCGTCCGTGCGATTATTGGCTTTGGGGTTACCTGAAGTCGCAAGTGTATCGTCATCGACCAACATCTCTAGGGATGCAGAAAGACAATATCCGACCCCAATGCCTCACAATAACTCTGGACATGCTTAACAGTGCTGTTCACAACACTATTCCTCGACTACAGCTATTGTTGAGGAATGATGGTCGACATATTGAGCATTTCCTGTAAAGAACATCATCTTTGCTTTGTCTTATTTTGTTATGCTAGTTATTGCTATTCTGATCAGATGACGCGCCATCTGTCGGACGTTTTTTCAACTTTTGTATTTCTTTGGTCCCAATAAAACCCCATGTCATTCCAAGCATGTGTGTCAATTTGTGCCTCTCTATCTACATTATTCCGTGATTTATTCAGTTTTCAAATTTATACTGACTTTTTGATCACCCATTATGTACAGTATTTAACAATCATTTTCTGCGCATTGCCATTAAATTAAACAAAAATTCAGTTTCTACAGGGAATCACAACTTTTTTCGCAAATGCATTTCGGAGATTGATGTCTGAAATACTCATCTCTGATACAGGCAAGAGGGAGATTGAGTCAGTAATTAAATCACTGAACACTATGAAGAATATTAAAGTAGTGTGCTGCACATGTTAGTCCTGTATTTAGCCATATTTGTAATGTTTCCTATAGGAATGGTCAGTCTACTGAATGATTAAAGTATTGAATAGTAAAACCGCTTTATAAAAAGCGAATAAAGGATAATGTAGCTAATTTTAGACCAATTTCTATGCCGCCAGTGTTTGCAAGAGTTCTTGAAAAGGCTGGTATGTAAGGATAATTGATAATTTTATATCACACGATTTGCTATCAAATGTACAGTTCGGCTTTAGAACTGAAAATGCTATATTCTCTATGTGAGGTACTAGATGGTTTAAACAAAAGGTATCGAACGTTTGGCACGTTTTTTTTATTTAACTAAGGCATTTGATTGTGTTGATCACAACAAAATAGCTCCAGAAGCAGTACGGAGAGTAGCTCAAAATTGGTTCTCCTCTTACTTTAACAATAGACAGCAATAGATCAATATTCACGATGTTGAGAATGGCTGTGATTTGGCGTCTGAATGGGGTACATTCAAGTGGGCGTCCCCAGGGATCAGTGTTGGGGCCACTACTGTTCCTTATTTATATAAATGATATGCACTTTGTATTACTGTTATCTCTAAATTAGTTCTGTTTGCTGATGACGCTAGCTTAGTAGTAAAGAATGTTGGGTGCAATATTGGCTCAGTTTCAAATGGTGCAGTTCATGACATAAGTTCATGACCTTTAGGAAATCAACTAACCCTAATTCACAGTAAGAATCAGTTTTTACGGTTTCTAGCACACAATTCGACAAAACCTAACGTTTTAATTTCACAGAATTGGCATATGATTAGTGAAGGTGAACAGTTTAAATCTTTATGTTATCAGATAGATAGTAAGCTGTCGTGGAAAGTCCACGTTCAGGATCTTTTTCAAAGACTTACTGCTGCCATTTTTGCTATTCGAACGGTATCTAAAGTGAGCGATAGTTCGACAGGAAAATTAGTCTACTTTGCCTATTTTCATTCGCTTTTGTCGTATGGAATTATATTTTGGGGTAACTCTTCCCATTCTAAAAGGATATTTTTGTCTCAGAAACGGGCGGTTCGGGCAATAAGTGGTGTACGTTCACGAAACTCTTCTGGGCCACTTTTCACGAGTCTGCGTATTTTGACATTGGCCTATCAATACATATATTTCATATTGTAATTTCTTGTTAACAATACTATTCGTAAGAATAAATAGCTTTCACTCAGTTAATACTCGGCAGAAATGAAACCTGTAAATGGATCGGACCTCCTTAACTCTTGTGCAGAAAGGTGTGCAGTATACTGCTGCATCCATTTTCAATAAGCTATCTCTCTAATTCAAAAATCTTAGCAGTAATCCACCCGCTTTCTAATCGAAACTGAAGAGTTTCCTCATGGATCACTCCTTCTATCCTGTGGAGAAGTTCCTAGAAAAATTAAGCTGATTCTTGTTGTATTGTTCATTGCGTTTACTTAAATTTATGGACTGACTTTTTCGGGTTAGTAAATATTTATTTTTGTTTGTTATTACTTTTATGTTGTAACTTCATGTACTGAAAGGTTCCATGACCTTGGATATTTGCTCCTCAGTTTGGTCTTACGGAACTTGATTTGTAAACAAATAAATAAATAAATTAATTAATTAATTAACACACTTGATGATAAGTAGAGATACAGCTTCGTTGATCCAGTTACAGACTCCGATATATCGGAGGAATACATGGTAACTGCATTACGACTACGAAAGGGATTCATTGCAAACCATTTGTAGCCTAAATTGAATCTGCAAGTTTATTACAGTCATTGCAGCTTAAACCCTTTTCGCCGAAAAGTAGCAGAATAATTGTTATATGAAACAGAGCGGGGACCAGACAACAAAACCTGGCTGTTTGCACTAAATCTTATGAGACAGCCAGGTTGTAGTTTGGAAATTTGTGGTAAGTTGCTATGCGACCAAACTGCTGAGGTCATCGGTCCCTAGGCTTACACACTACTTAAACTAACTTAAGCTAAGGACAACACACACACACACACACACACACACACACGCACACACACACACTCATGCCTGAGGGAGGACTCGAACCTTGACGGGGGAGCCGCGCGAATTGTGGCAAGGCGCCTTAGACCGGATGGCTACCCCGCGCGGCCAGTCACGTCGTAGTGAAAGTTTTGGAAGAATGCTGACGAAGTATTAATGCTCCTGGATACGTGGTCATGTAGTGAAATCTGCATATATAAGTGACAGAATTATAGGTTTTATTTGAGATACTAATGGGTGTCGTTTCCGCCTTTCGTAAAACTTACCTGAGCCAATGAAAATAATCACTACACTAGTATCAGTTTTTATTTGTCGGTACGCTTCCGAGTCTACAGAAACTAATAAGCACGGTCAATAAATTTATTCAGTCCTAGACTCTTTGTGCTGGTGAAATAATTACACTGAAACTGCAGAGAATATTCAGCTATTTCAATTCGCCCTATCAGAGCTGTAAATCGTTTGCAGCAGCACGCCACGTTCTGCTATCGCCACTGTTCGCGTTAGGTGGATGGCTATCGGCGCTCAGATAGACACCATTGCGACACGGGCGCCCGCAAAACAATTCTGCAGGGGGCGATACAGCGGGACAGCGCCGCCCTACCTGCTACCTGGGGAGTATCGGCGGCGCGCCGCGCGGATTTCATTAACGGTAATAATGCATCGCGAAACAGTTGCCGGCGCGGCAGGTTAATCCGCTATAAAACCCGGCGGCGCGCGTTAATACCTGCCGGGCGACGCCGCGACCGGTATCAGGCGGCGCCCATCTGGACGCCTAATACCAGCCCGTCCGACCGGCCCGTAACTCTTCCTCCGGTCAGAGTCGTGTCCGCGCTCTCACCTGAACCCCACCTCCTCCTCCCTCCCTCCCCGTCCCCCCACCCCACCCCACATCCACACACATCGCGAACTGCTGGATTCATAATGCCATCCACGACTCTCTCCACCTCTTCATCACACGTGTATGAGGCTTCGGCATCGTGCTTTCCGAGAGGCGCGAACAGAACTGTCGATCTGTCGTTCAAGTACAGCTCTGTAGATTTAGAAGGAAAACTCCATTTACGGGACGAATACAATACCGCTTCTGCTCTGCGCGGAGGGTTGAACCCCACTGACAGTTTTCATCCTGTCGGATTAAGTCGAGTAATGTTGACAGAAGAGCGACAGGAAAAATGTACTTCATCAAATCCGTATAAAGGGTGTTAGTGGTTGGTACATTAATACGTACACACTTCACTGTATCAGTTGTTTTTTCTCGGCATCTAACAGTTTTGCTGAAAACACGTCCATAATTTACTACCTGATGCTTTCAGCGCGATCGTAACTGCTCCATTAAATGGACAGCACCTGTCAGTATAGACTCACCATTTTGTGTCCATGTGTCCCCACTTGATAACCTGACGTACCACCAGGGGAACGGAAGCATTAATGGCTTGCTCTTGCCACATGTACTTGGATGTGCTAAGCAGCCTAAAAACCCACTGCTTCCGAACTATAATCATCAGTATCGAAACGAATTAAACACTCATGTAATACCATTCAGTACACTGTCCTCAGTCACCAATAAAAGTTTCTGCAATTACTCCTCCAACTCCTTGTATCTGGTATTTTGCGTACAGAACCTAGTTTGTCCATCACAGATGCCCGCCATCTTATAAACACAAATAAAGTACCTTTACATGCCTGACAACGGCTGATGAGTTGAAGTTTGAATAAGTAACACATTTCGTGTACTAGAACGTGTCTATTTTCTCATCATGAGACTTATAAGTATTTATTCACAGAGACAATAAAAATTATAAGCAATTTAAAAGAAAGGTGAAGTAGTGAGGATGGAGTATTGACTCCTACCTTGCTAGCCCATTCAGTAGACAAATTGCGCGTGAAAAGAAAATTTTTCGGATGCTAGTCCTGGTCTGGTATACAATCTATATCTGCCACGTGGTTTCAAATGAGCGCACACTCTGCTCCAGAGTCAGTAATCGATTCTGGAAAGAATGAACGTAGCTCTTAAGGTTATGAAAGATTATTTTAAGAAGCAGTAGTTTTTTTAATTGCAAAGCAGAATTTTCAAGTTATTTTGTTAATTCACCATTATGAGCATAATAATTTCTAAACTGTGTCGTTATTTCCTCCATAGTAATAAGAACGGTCTGTCTTGCCTCTGACTTTTACTAATTCAGTCTAGGACATTATTTCAAAGTATGTTGTTCTTAATGTATGTTGCATTGTCTTCTTTCACATCACACAGCCGGTCTCAGATAATTTCAGGACACAATTCTTTCAAAAGCACGCCACATGTAGTCACTGGACTGAGTAGAACTCAGAATTTTCAGCTACAACTTTTCTGGTACATCTCGTATTTTGCTCTTCGAACTCACACATTAACAACTTTGCCAGAAAGCAGTCTTAATTTCGACCCAATATTCCTGCTCTTATATTTTCAAATGCTGTTGCAGTGAAATTCATTCAGTAAGTATCTTGACGTGTGCGTGTTCCGCAGTCCGAACTTGGGAATATTCACTCTGAGCCATTCAGTCGTAGCATCCTTCGTATGACTTTATGGCTTGTAATTTACAACTCTTACTACATTATAGCAATGATCACGAATATATTTTCTAAATAAATCTTGGACTAAGTTTAGTTGTCATTCTATGGAATGGTAATGCCAGACAGAAAGATCAAGGTTGTTTGAACTCCAGCATGTTAAAAGCCTCGAAAGAGAAAAGTTTACATAGGAAGAAAAAAACCTAGAAAATTTATTGATGGGTATCACTTCGAACGTGTGATCGTCGTAAAAAGAACTCGTGAAGTATGAAAAGTAAACCAGAGCGAAAATGATAAAGACATTCCCTGATTAAAATCCTGGTATCAAAAATTTAACTGCAGTGTTGAACTAATAACTATTAAATTTATCCAAACATGTGCATCAAGAAATACGAGTATATCAGTTCGTCATTTATCTCAATATACTTTAAGTCCTCTGCCTCATAGCACGTGTGATTCTCATAGTGCAGTATTGTAGTACTGTATTGTTAATTAATCGTTACATGTTTACAAAAAAATCCTATGAAGATAAAATTAAGTGAATCGTGCCCTCATCTAGAATCTAAATAATTTTTTTCATTGAAAAAACTGTGAACTAATAGTGCATAAGACTCCTTGTCTCACCACCACAAAAACAATTTGCAAACGATTTATGCGAATCAAGCACACTTTTGGAGAACATTTAGAGAGTCGAGCTGTTAGCCATTGCGATCCGTAATTCTTTATCCAGCACATGCAGCGTACAACTGAGTCCTGCGGCATTTTTCTAACATGATTAATAATTTCTACAGTCTTAAAAATGTTCCGAACAGCAAAAATTCACATTAGTGTAGTGATTAGTTTCATGGCCTCACGAGGGTTTTCCAAGGGTCTGAACAAATACCAATTACTATCTCACTTATAATCAAATTTTCTCATTGATATTTACGGAATAGACTAGAACTCATACTTCGTAAACAATCTTCCAAAGGTTACACTGCAATCTGATTGCTCCCCTAGGATTTTCATAAGATAAGAGACGCATTCTGCTACCCATCCACTAAAACTGAGGAACCTGCTACGTCTCTATTATGTGCCTGCCTTTTTAAGTTACACAGTACGATTGCCACTATCACTCCATTGACAATGACCGGAGACTAGCGAATCTATGATGTATTTAATTTTACTTGTTTACTTATTTATTTATTTTTGCATCGTCCTTCTTTGTATAATAACTTCACGTCTTATACTTTACGCTAAAATGGTTTTGACATACTTGGAAATATAATACAGGTCCTACAAATGTTTTGAAACGGACTTCTTCGTAGACATACTGCAATTACCCGTAGTCCTCTAACAAATCAAAGCTTGTAGAAGAGTCAATGTGATCATTGACAAGTATGTTGCTGTAGGTATTTTTGCATCACTTGGAGATGGGAAACTGGATGCTATATATATATATATATACCATGTGAAAAGTGACATTGCTTTGATTCCACAAATACAAGAGCTTTTAGCATGTAACTTCATGTATTATGTTTTAAAGACTATTAGTAATATCGATTCATAAGAAATTGTGAATCTGTTCAATGACTGTTTCACTCAAATAAATACTGTTCGAATATAGAGGGTTTATCACAACTAATGGCGCAAACTAACAAGGGTAGATGTATATGATAACAGAACGTTCCAGTCTACAATTATTCGTAAACGAATTGTTATTAAGATAACTGGGCATGTGTGGTTACGTGGTGCCACTGACTTTAGTACGAAATATTGCCGTAGTTACTACAAATTCGTTTGAAGCGTACACTTTTCACTCGTATAATTGGACTCCACTGACATTTTGCCCCTGATCCATGGTTGGGGAGTTACGGTCTACGCAACATAGAGGCTAATTCTGTCGCTAGTGTAAGTGACATCCTGGCCTATAAAATAAACTGACGTCGTGCCTATGGATTTTTTTTCGGTGAAATGTGCAGTACTTCGTTGATGAGTTCGGAGAACGGCAGTGCTGAATTGTACAGTCTTGTCTTACGAGATGGCCCTACGGTGTTCGCAAGAATTCCTAAGCCACACCAGAGATGAGAGCTCTACTGCAACAAAAGGCATGGACGACACGTATAACAAAATGTGGCACTTATACCACATTTCAATTCACGTTTAAAATGTTTTACAAACAGTGTACGAAAGCTCACGCTACTTTAAATCTGGTATACGTCAGCAAGCAATCAAGACCGGTAGAACCACCAAGCGACAGACGGTCATCAAGTGTGGATAAAGTGACGTGCTGGAGCGTATGGAGAGAGCGGTTATTCGCCGATCTGGCACGGCGCCAGGCGCCTAGCTTTGGATATTTATATTTATTGTGTAAATGTTTGTACAAAGTTCCAACTACGCTAATGACATTATCCACAATGACAGCTTTCTAATTAGAACTTCAGTTACTCCAAATCCACGTTCAAAATCTGCAGTAATGGAAGATTTCGGTTAGAGGTATAAACCAGCGTTTCCCAGCCTCGGCAGCGTGGCACTGGGCCATGAACGCTGTTCAAGATTCGAAGACAAAAAATATCGGAAGTTTCAGGGGTTTCACTATTCAGTCGACAAGATCAGCGTGTGCAGAATAAAATGAGAGCTGAAATATTCTCTAGCTATCCCATACCACACACAAGGGGGTGATTAAGTCTCTCATTTCTTTGTACATTGGAAGAATGCATCAAAAATTTAGACGATGGATTGCAAGAATCCTTTTTTTTTTTTTTTTTTTTTTTTTTAATGCTACAAATTATGAATGTGGTGTGCTACCAGGCGACGGCAAGCGTACACCCACAAAGACTGCACTAAAGGGCTGGCGCATGGCCTTGGTTCACAGCGCGTAGTGTAAACAAATAACATGGCACAAAGCGATCGTAATTTGTTGATTTGTTGGTTCACAAGAAATTTGCTTATTTAATAGCCAGACGCAACAAGAAAGAAGGACGGAAGATTGGTGCTTTTTGTCCCGTCCACAGCTAAGAATGTTTGTGATGAAGCTTTGCTCACATTTATTACTGTGAAGGGAAGGAATGCGATCATGGCCATTTTAAGGAACCTTGCCGTCATTTGCATGGGGGACCGCAAATGGGTTCTACAGAAACTGGATGCGGGGCTTTGTAAACTTACTGGACTACCGAATGCTAATGCAAATAAGCGCTCTGATATTTTCTTTTATAGTAGATTACTTAGGGTCACCACCCAACGAAATTGGAATAATTTAATTACAATTAATTATAGAAATTATTAACTTGTTGCACGGTAACCATTAAGATGTCAGTACTCTCATCAAACGAACACTGAAATTAATTTATTCAAAATCGTGATCATACTGAATGACAGCAGTTAAATTAAAACATAATTCCTTATAATCCAATTAAAATTCAGAATATGGGCCTTTAAGAATACTGCGCTTTAGTAACGACAGGTTGGATGTACTAAGATCGATTTCGGAAGAGGTGGCTGCGTTGATGGGCACTCATGAAGTATAAACAGAATTTATTTTAGCCAAATCGCAAAACGTAATACTAAAATGTTTAGAACAAAAATACATAGAACGTCATGAAATATAAATTATGATAACAATAATGAAGCAAATTTAGTCACATAAACATAGAGCAAAACACATTAGTAAAATCAAAACAACAGCATTTAAAAAATGTAAATACCTATGAGAAAATTTGTAGCTGAATTGGAGTCTCTTTAATTAAGAGTTCATGTTTAGCGGAATCCTTAGATTTTTTACGGAAATATGTTCGAGTGCCACTGTGCTAATCAATAAAAATGTGGCAATGATTTTAAAAGAGAGACAAAAAGCAAAACGCAAAATTTAGTCAAAAATCTTATCTGTTGTAGTATAAATAATCAGTAATTGTGAGGGTGATTTGTAATTAAAGTGAGGGATTATAAAATTGAAAGTTCTCTTCGCAGCACTTCTTCAAATTGTCTTCAAAAATGTTAATATCACAACTGTACATTAATGGATAATTAAGAATATGTATAATTAAAAACTGATCTTGGACCTTGCCAAAGAGTTAATTGTCAAACACAAAGGAAATGGCTTTATCGTCTTTCAAAAACCTTTGATTTTGGAGGCACCTATACCTTTTTATGTCACCCTGTAAATAGCAATTTTGCTAATGCTGCTTTGACACACAGCTGTAGTAATGTGTTGAGACACGAGTTGTGCACTGTGGTCGAACGAGCACGCATGCCCGTCACAGCTATTACGAGACCAGTTAAAGGCACTGTTATGTTTGCAACACAAAGGTTACTGGATTGGAGCAGTTTTTGCCTGAAGATGACAAAGTGTAACGTCAAAACAGGTTGCCTAGAAATAAACCTATATAACGGCGATTGGTATTGTTTTTATTGAGTATCTGCCACCTAGTTACTATGTCGCTCATGGTCAGGTGGGTTGACACCGCTACTGTCATCTAGTCGTCCGTTGCCGGCCGCGGTGGTCTCGCGGTTCTAGGCGCGCAGTCCGGAACCGCGCGACTGCTACGGTCGCAGGTTCGAATCCTGCCTCGGGCATGGATGTGTGTGATGTCCTTAGGTTAGTTAGGTTTAAGTAGTTCTAAGTTCTAGGGGACTGATGACCACAGCTGTTAAGTCCCATAGTGCTCAGAGCCATTGCATTTAGTCGTCCCACCGGGCGGCGCCTATGATCGCCCGTGACGTCTCCGCGTAAGGATAACACCTAATGGCTCTTCTGGGCACCACCGTAAGCCGCGGAGACATCGATCAAAGAGCCGTGTCTTGTGACAGCAGAGGCAGCACACATCCGATGAATACGCACACCTCCTTGGCGGGCCATCCTTCCCGTCTGTCAACAATGGTACAGATTCAGACTCTGCAGTTCGCTGTTTAGGCCTAATGAGCTCTTCGTCTTCTTCCACGTCTGGTGTTTTGATGACAGTGTCGTGCTTCTGCACTGCTCAGAAAGTTTTGGTTACGCGCCATCTCATGCGTACGTCAGTGCGCCTGCCTTGCCAGCATGCCCCTATTGGCACATCATGTAGGAATGCTGCCCGGCGCGTAGCTTGCTGAGAGAGGGTGGGCGGGTCCATCGGACGTCAGCTCGCCGCTCAGGTACACTGGTTCTGCGAAGAGCAGCAGACACCTGATCTGTGGTGCACCAATACGTATCAGAGATGGGGAGAGGGAGCTAATTTGGCTCCACCCGTGTGCTTGGCTTGCTGTCAAGTTCCGCCGGCTTCAGCGCCCTTGGAACGTCTGTTGGGAACAGCTCATCAACAGTCTCCGTCCGAGCCACCGGCTCGTGATATTTCTTTATCTGCACTCAGAAAAGTACCTCACGATAGCTTTGCATCGCTCAAGATATATCAATACATATAAAAGGAAAAGGGTTCCTAAGATCACATAAATGTTTTCACGAATAAGGTCCCCCAAAATAACATAAGGAGGCAGGCTCTCAAATTTAAAAGAAAATAGTGTGAATACATAAAAGTATTTACATGAACAAACTGCCCCAAAGTGACTTCATAAAATGGGCCCTTAAAAGCGTTTTTTTTAAAGGAAAATGACAGTTACGGATACTTTTATTTTATGTTGACTAAAATGGCTGTATAAGTACGATATTTTAAATGAAAGAAATTCAGAGATAATATCAATTAATAACGAAGTTAAAGTTAATAATAACATTTTATATCACCAGCCTGGTGAAGAATAAACGATTAAAAAAAACAAAATTCCACACATAAAATAATGAAAAATTTTCAGTGACAGAGGATCAGGATAATCCTTGTACAAAGCTGGACCGGGAATAGTGTGGGTTTAATGTTGCATCTACCTGCAAACATATATTGCTATCTACCGCTAGCTACGCCCACATAGACAAATGAAACATAAAAGTAGGTCAGTCCACTACAGGCCACTTGTACCCACTACCATACACAAGGTTTCTCTACACAGATACGTTTTACCACCACTACCATCTTGTACCAAGCTGCTCTTGAGCTGCTCGAAGTACATGTCGCCTGCTCTCTGGAAACCACTGAGAGACCTTCCTTTAAACATACCTCAAGAGCAAACACCAGTTATCCTGTCAAAAAAAACAACATGTGTTCTACATACCTGGAGCAAGAATGGGATTATATACAACACCTAGATTAAATTAACCCATAGAATATTATTACACATAACTCTAAAATTAACTCCTGAAGATAAGCAATGAAAAAATTATATCTTACACTACAGAAGCAATTCTTTCTCGCCATCTACATCCGTCGTTGTACTGATCACTCAATAAAGGGTTTCACATTCGAATGGGACGAAGACCCTGATATTTCCGTGTCTGAAGCGTCTCCACTTCCTGAGCATCAGGGCGTGGAATGTGCCTTACGCGATATGGACCGCTGAACATGTTGAAAAACTTCTTACACAGAACTCACCGTTTCCTAGGCAGTTTGTGCGTCCTGATCAGTACTTTTTGGCGTATGTGAAATTCAGTCTTCCTTATTTTCTTTTTATAAGCTTTAACTCTGGCGTCTGCTGCACGCTTGATATTTTGCAACGCAAGATCGACAATTGCGGTGCGTCTCAATCTCGGGTCTGCTGGCCAAGGAACTATCTCCTTCACCTTCTTTGGTGACTCCTTGCATTTTAGGAACAGAATGGGAGGGAGCATTGTTGGCCCATTCAACCCGTCATGTAAATGTTTCAGATGCGTGTCCCATGATCTGTGGTCGCCAGTACAATACAATCGACAAAGTTTACCTGATTCCTTTATCAGGCGTTCGCAGGGATTGGATGAGGCGTGAAATAAAGATATATTTGGTGTAAATTTTAAGTTGACAAATCAGAATAACTCGAAAAATTAGCTTCACACGAAAAAATGTGTAGAATCTAAAGTTGAATATTTTAGAGTGGGACATCTGCTGATGCTAAAATTAGCCCGGCACCCCAGCCTCCTGGAGGTGGGAAGTGAGGCAACTTGAAAATTTCGAATGGGAACCCCCATTTTTCATTGCACAATCAGATTACATATAAAAAAAACTAAGTACATTTTGTCTTAAACATTTGTTTTGATTTTCAGTAGTAAGCGCTGTAACTAAAAAAAAATTCATGTGCTCAATTTTGTGTGGAAAATGGTTCCGATAAATAAAAAAAACTTATTTACTTCGTAAATCTTTATTCGCCAAAACTAAAACTGTCCCTCTCTCCCTACAGGGTGGGGTTTGAGAGAGAGGAATTAGAGTTTTACAAATGTTGACCCAAACAAAGCTTATCCGAATCTGAGGAAAAAATTAATATTTGCTCGTCTCGATCTCGGTTGTTCCCGTTACCACCGTATGTATTCCCAATGTCATTGCGCTAGTTCTGGTACTGCGGGTGCCTTTCATAGTGGTTTCTTCTGACTACGCGCGCGGGTATAATCCCGTCGCCTGTATCGACTATGTGCGCGATTACTATCACGCTGTCCGTTTCCGTAGATGTTCTGCACGTTATATTGTGCGCGCTCGCATCCATCATATTGCACATCCTGCAGAAAATTCCCAAACTCCTCTAAGTCGTGTTTACACCTTTCCGCGAGGATAATGTGCCGCAGGTTCATAGGGAGCTTTGATACACAAACACAGATCAGCTCCGCGGGCCAGTAAGTATCGTACAGAAACTGATTTTAGTGCAACATATGCTCGAACAGCTGAGCAGAACTTGAGAAACCGGACTGATTAAGGTTCGGAATCAGAGAAAGTCCGTGCTAAACGCGGTTCTGGGCCGCCTCAGACCAGTAAGCTGATTGAAAGGTCCCCTGGAATTCCCTGACTGGACTGCATTGCCGCGCTGCCGATCTCATGCATACAGCCGGCTCGCCCTCCAGGAAGCCGCACATGTAATCAATTTTATGTCCGATCGGCCAGGTAGGGGGGAGGGAAAATTCAAATTGTTGCAACCAACCACGAAGATGGGTGCCTCTTGGCGAATTTCTGAATACCTGAGACTTTCTCACCTTGAGGAAGTGTTTGAAATCAAACTCCTGTGTTTCCTCTCGTGGAGATCGTTCGTGAGGGTTCCTGTGTTGCGCCCACCTGTCCCCAATAACACACACTTCCCTATCGTCCTCAGTTCCGGCATCGTGTCCGGAATACCTATCCAAACTATGTTGCCTGCTCTTGCGTATGTGCTCGCATGCTTCAGTGTCACACATGACACACTCCTCTAAATACTTTCCGCGTTTGCAAGGGTCGTGTGTAACCCCCCTTATGCTGCCTGTTTATCTCATATTGACCTTGTTGCAATTTCATTAGAGATCGCACTTCTGACGTCTCACCCACCCCAAACGGTCCAGTCTTTTCACTGCTCTCAGTAATAGTTAAGTGTCCTATCCTCCCTACTATCTTTGCCATTTCGACCCCCAGCACATGGATCTCCTGTGCGTTCTCGTCCACCTGGACCTTAATGGCCTCCAATAGCTGCGCCTCTATCCTTTCGATCCTTGTTTGCAGTTCCTTGTGCTGCTGGCCGCACGACTCAATTAGTGCTTGTAAATCCCCAAGATGCCGTCCTGCCTGCAGGCTAAATTGCTTGTCGACTCTTGCCTGCCCCACTTCCAGTGCACTAAGTCGCCGATCGACTATTTCAATTATTCGGTATTGTATTGTATGTTAACCGGGGACCTAGAAACGACGCAGAGGCTCCGTTCCCGCCGCAGTCACAGTGGTCGACAACCCCACGACGACAACCACAGTCCGCTTCACCCCTCCGCCGCTCCACACCGAACCCAGGGTTATTGCGCGGTTCGGCACCCGGTGGACCCCCCAGGGAACGTCTCACACCAGACGAGTGTAACCCCTATGTTTGCGTGGTAGAGTAATGGTGGTGTACGCGTACGTGGAGAACTTGTTTGCGCAGCAATCGCCGACGTAGTGTAACTGAGACGGCATAAGGGGAACCAGCCCGCATTCGCCGAGGCAGATGGAAAACCGCCTAAAAACCGGATTCGTGCTGTGAACCAGGCACTCCTTCCCGCCTGGAAATAAATTCGGTAACTATATCCTCTCTAATTTTCACCGCCAGACTATTAAACTGTTGTTCCATATCCTCGGATAACTTTTTTGTGTGATTCTCATTCTGTTCGGCCAGATCTTTTGAATGACCCTGACTTTGATCAGATAACTTTGTTGCTAGCTTTTCATTTTCTTCAGGTAACATTTCTTTTAGATTACTTGTAATATTCGGATTATCGTCGGATATTTTCTTTTTATCCGTACATATCTGCTGTAGAGTTCTCATTAGTTGTGTCATATCGAAAGGGGTGCTAACCGTGGGGCTAATTGTGGTTTCAACCGCGCTTTCACTACTGCATCGTAAATTTTTCCCGGCACTGTCCAACAAATCTGGGGAAGCCGTCTACTCACTTCCGAAGTTTAAGATTGTGGCGGCATTACTAAAGTCCGGCACTACATATTGCCCGTTTTCCAGTGTAGCGCCAGAAGAATTTGATGCTGCGCTTTCTTCCCGATTCTTCATTTTATTTACATTATTACGTCTACTAACGCTCATAGACCTACTTTACATCTCCATAAACAATCCTACTTCCGCAGAAGGATTACTACAACACTAACAAACTCAATATCTCCAAAGTATTAGAAATTGTCTTACTCAAAATTTCACACGCAACGTAGCACATAGTTACACGCAATAGACCCCTGTACAACAATAAAATGGAAGGAACCCCCAAATACACACAAAAATAAGACACAAAAAATAAGACGAAGCATAGCACATCACCCAACAATGCTGTAAATTGATCATAAATTTCATCTCTGAACAATGTGGAAGTTGTTCGAGCACTAGAGAATAAAAACTGTGCCGTTAGTACATCCTACCTACTGAATGCTTCTCTTTACTGCCACTGGTAGTCTCATCCTATGTCCGTGGTAGGCCATATAAATGGGTTCTACACAAACGGGATGTGGGGCTTTGTAAACTTACTGGACTACTCAATGCTAATACAAATAAGTGCTCAGATATTTTCTTTTATGGTAGATAATTCTGGGTCCCCAAGGAAGTTAGGAATAAATTATTTACAATTAATTAAAGAAATTATTAACTTGTTGCACAGTAACCATTCATATGTCAGTACTCTCATCATATGAACACTGAAATTAATTTACTCAAAAGTGTGATCATACTGAATGAAAGCAGTTAAATAAAACATAATTCTTTAGAACCCCATTAAAATTCAGAATTTGGGCCTTTAAGAATACTATGGTTTGGTAAGGACAGGTTGGATGTACTAAGAACGATTTCTGAAGGTGTGGCTGTGTTGATGGACACTCATGAAACATAAACACAATTAATTTTAACCAAAAACACAAGTTGAACACTATTCAATAAACGCTTTCTGTTGCCTGTGTAGCCGTCACTACCAAATGTAGATGGTGGCGTGCTATGGAGGAATGGTGGACGTGGATGGAAACTGTCAGGATGCGCCATATTAAAACTCGGCCGTGATCTTTAAATATTTAAATATTTCCAGCTACAGTGCTGCGTCCCATGATGCCGAGGACGCCACTTTGCTGCCTGCAAAACAGCTTGGCGTGGAAGGGCTACCTCAGCGACTTGTGCAACGTACTGTGGCGTGGCGGCTGTGTACAACCACGGTGTTTTCATGACATCAGGATGTGCCAGCACCCGACTCAGCGGCCTTCGCCCCCCGCTCCTCAGCGCCGCTCGCTGGGGAGCAACAGGGCGGCTCGCCGCATGCTTTTTCACTGTCGTGGTTAAGATCGCGGCGACAACAAGGGCCTGTGATCTGACAGCCAAATATGCGGCCCTCACCTCAGGATGCCTCCGGCATGTTTTGGGAGCCAACAAGACTACCCGTGATAGCGAGCTGTAGAGTGGTTCACTACTGGCTGGCTACAGACCCCACATTGGCCTCAGAGGGCCGAACCAGCGACTCGCAATGGACTGGAATGCTGGCGTCCCATCTGCTGCTCCATGTAGCTGGTGGTGTGACATGCCCCGCCATCCAGGAGAGCTGCCACACTTGAATACCCCTGGTTAGGAAACTGGCACCTATGGTTGTGCGCCTCTGTTTTGCTATCGCGCCGCTCCGAGTCATGTACTCATAGCACCTAGGTTGCGCCAGTGGGCCCATTCAGCGTGTCACTTGCGCCATGCACACTGCTGCGTTTACTCTTTTCAGCGGTTCTACGGCCCTGTGACCTCCATTCTACTTGGCAACAGCTGGTAAGCGTAACTTACTGTCAACAGGCCTGCGCCTGGCTGTAACTTGTACACTCAGAAATATTGCACTGAACCCAGCTTTTTCCTATTTTAAACGGTGGTGCCACTACATTATTCCCCCTTCGGAAAGACCTGATCCCTGGGTCAACCTCTAAGTACTCTTAAGCTTGTTTGGGTCGGTATGTACTTATGACATATTTACTACTAGCATTAGAAAACTTAAACATGGTCTAGTCCTCTTAAGACACATGATTTCAGACAAAACGTAAAAATTCCTTACTGGATGACCACTCCACTTAATGGTCGATGAACCCCTTACCTAACCGCCTTACACCTTCAGTATCCAATCCACTGGGATTTGGACTACCATCAGTTCCATATCGGAATTGGCTCTCTGCCTGATCAGAATGAAAACAATACGCAACAAAGTTGAGGCCGCTATGGCACTTGGCACAGAGGTGCTCCAAACGATCGTTGCCTTTCCCTATATTGAGCGACATGTTGCACAAGCTGTTCGGCTGATATGCTCCCCTCTTTCTCTGAAATGAACTGGATTACGAATCGTAACAGACCTGACTCCAGAGTCTGATTTAACAAGGTCTGATTCTGCCTTGAAAAAATTGTAAAGTTGCTTCTGGTCAGTAAAGCTGTGGCTGTGTAACATTCAGTTTCGTGACTACTGAAATTGATGCGGGCGTATAGAAGGTTAGTCCCATCATGTTACACACAGTTCCACTGGTTAAATTTCCGCTCACCTCGAGCTCTATACGTTTCGCTTCTGCAGATACTCTCTTCTCTAAACAACTTACTATTACTATCAAATTTTCGTAGGTGGAGAAGATCGAGTGCATTCCGATCCATTGCAAGCTCTATTTTGGCTCCATGATGTTCCTTGGACAGTCCATTTCTTTCCTCCTGGCAAAAAATAACTGCACCGTGCACGTGTCCGGATTGATGCTTATCACCCTGGCTGGACATACCGTTACCTTCCCTCAATAGCAGCTCCGTAATTCCTCCCTTGTCATCTCGACATACTGGCTGTTAACTGCTGTGATCAGCAATCCCTCCTCAGTGTCTTATTTCTACCAACTCGTTCAATGCTCCCCTTTTCAGTGATCTGAGGAGAGTGATCACCATCACCCGTCCTCCCTCTTCAAAAAGACTGATGTCCCCAGCAGGCTCACAATACTCGAAAACGCATATAACATATGAAAATACAATGCCTAGTTAACCTTGTAAGACGTATGCTTTGCCGGCGATGGGCGAGGCATGACAGAATCTCTGACCAGAGAGTAGTATGTCGTTAGTTGTTGCTTGTACGAGTCTGCGCTTGTCTGCGCGAGTCGACAGTAGTAGTCGGTCGGCTGTAGTAGCGAGTCAGTAGTAGTCGAGTAGTCAGCGTGAGTCGGCGGGAGTCGGCATGCGTCGGCTGTGTGCTCTGCTCGCCACTCTGGTCACGATCCTGGACGATGAGTATTGTTGTAGAAGGTAAAGAAGCAGCCTTGCGCATATTTAATAATGTATGTTAATTGTAATTTAATTTGTTCAAAACAAATGCCCCAATAATAATTTTTATAATATAAAGTAACTCTTTTAAAGAAAAGCATTCATTTCAATTTAAAGAATTTTTCCAATGCATTATCATTGCTTCCAAGAATAAAAAAAATATATATATACACCAGCATTGCACGAAGCTGTGTCGAAAAATGACTAATTAAGAGCAGATATAATTGCAGTTTTATTGAGGTAAGAATTTTTGCTTTTGTTATTCAGAATACAGGGCCGAAGGTCAGCGCCGCTGTCCTCATAAAATTTATCAGGTTACTAAGCTTTTTTATTATTTTGGTGTTTAGGAATTTTTCTGTTTCGAACTTGACATTAAATGAGAAAGGAATTTTGTGGGAATACTAAGTGTGAATGCGTTTCTGCGCACAGATTATAAATGCGAGATAAATTTTGTTCGGAGGTAAAAACATTTAAAATTCATTTAATTATAATTTTTTGTAGCGAGGCTACGCTTGGCTCAATTTTCATTTCCATTTAACATTTTTTGTGCGGGGAGGTTACACTTGGGCTCCATTTCCATTTTTTCCTTTTTATATTTAACACTTTTATTTTTGCTGGGAGGTTACACTTGGCGACATCCGGCCAGGATCGTATTTCTTTGTGAATCTTCTGAGAAGTAGTCATATATCTGCTCTTATTTAGTTAAATGTAGTTTTCATCTGGCGCAACGCATTTACTAATTTGTCACTCTTTCTTTCACAGATCATCGGCAATTTGTTGCTCTTTGTTGTATTTGTGTTTGTTGCATTTTGCATTGTGCTTGTTTCATTTGTGAATAATTTTGATTTGTGAAAAATGCCGCGAAAAACTGTTAATAGTACATCGCGATGTGTAATGAGTGAAATAGCCAACTCTAATAATTTGACTGATAGTATTTGCGACACTAAGTGTAATGATGGTAATCCTCCATTTATAAATATCAGTGCGTACCGACCACTAGTAATGATTTCAATGCTAATGATGAGCAAACAAACTCAGTTGTGTCGTCTGTTAATTTAACGATAATGGATGACGCGGCACGTTCTGTTACAGTGAACGCTGCGCAGTTTAACAAACCCGGTTTGCTAAATTTACGTAATGAACAGCCAAATTTTTCTAACGAAAATGAACAGTGTAATCAGAGTAGCACAGATTTATTTGATTCTGAGGTAGTGACTAACAGTCCACATCCGATTAGCAGACATTTTCAACAATCACAAAATGACCGAATGGTTACACAAAACGTGACAATTGCAGGTACGCCATCAAACAGCACAGAGAATAGAGCAGGTAACATTGGCTTGGATCAAGTTATGGCATTAATACTACAACTCAATGAAGAATGTGACAGGTCGATCAAACAACTTAATGAAATTCTCAAACAGCAGAATGAAATACGAGGTAACCATTTCAAACAACCTACTGAATCGCGCAAACAACTTAATGAAAGTTTCAAACTGACGAACGAAAAACACGACAACCTTAACGAACAGAACAAACAAGTTAGTGAACAGATTACAGCTGTTACCGTGCAACGTCACGACACGAAAGAACAATTATGTGAGGAAAGTAAGGCTCATGCTAGGAACAGTAATGAAGATATTACATCTGTTGTACAAGAATTACGTAGTACACGTGTAGGCACAACAGAATCACTCAGAGACGAAATTGATGCAGTCACTGAACAATGTTCAGAAAATGCGACACAGTTACACGACGAGTTTAATTTGAAGTCACCAGAACTTTCACACACTCTGGATACGGAAGTCGATAAGAAATGTGAACAGCAGATCAACCAAATTGACGAACGTATTAACGTAACAGAAAGAAAAATGTTTCAGTCACTAACACGTCACAACATACGGCACATTCCGAACATTTGTCACAATCACACAGCCAGTGCAACTTAGGCAATTTACAGAGAGTACGTGACTTAAAATCCGAAAAGCCACAGACAAATAGATTCTTATGCAATCGTGATCCTGTTCACACATTCAGAGACGATAACGATTACGAGCAATTTGTATCTGTAAAAAAATGTAAGGTATTTGAAAATGACAGAGCACAGGTACACGCATTGAACTGCATACATCGATTTATTTTTGTACTTTCACCACCATTGCCTGTAATGCAGAAATTAGAATTAGCATGGATACAGCAATTTGCTTCTGAATTTTCACCAGCATTGCCTGTAACGCAAAAGCTAAAATTTATTTGCAGCGCATAAATGACCTCAGTGGATTCATTACGCTTTCATGAATATGTGCCGTAGCGTGCACAGGGCCCCGAGCCGTAGTAGTGCTGTTTCATCTTTAGTTTTCTGCACTGCTGCCTTCTCTTCTACTATCCTTTATATCTATCAAAACAGCTCTTCAACTATTGCTCTATCTGGGATTAAGAAATGACTAAAGAAAACCCGATATGACAAATTTTACCGAAAGTGACAGTTCTCTTTAGACGCTCCCGAAATGACAACTACC
The DNA here is from genome assembly GCF_023864345.2 of Schistocerca serialis cubense. Lineage (NCBI taxonomy): Eukaryota > Metazoa > Arthropoda > Insecta > Orthoptera > Acrididae > Schistocerca > Schistocerca serialis. The sequence goes on from NC_064638.1 coordinate 987,493,463, forward strand.
GCCGTAACTTTAATAACAGATAAAATTGTATTCATCAGTATGTGCAAAATTTTCAGCATTCGCAAACACATTTTGGTAACAATAGACGTTTTTCACCGCAACAACAACAAAACCAACTGGTTAGCATACCTAACCAACAATGTAATGTACAAGGTCAACCAAGCTTTAATGTTTCGCCACGTGCACTTATATTCTCAGCTCCAACAAATAGTAACGCACAGCAACAAGTGAATCAGTACGTACAGAAGACACACTATTTCAATTCCTATCGCAATGCACCATATAGAAATGACTATCATGACAGACGTAAAAATAATGAGCACAATTATCAGCGTACATTTAATAACAGTCTATCTTATCAGCAGCAAGAACATCAGCAACAACATATTATCATGAATGAACCAGACAGTAGGTATCATCCAGAACGTAAGATGTCAGGAAGAAATAACAGAACAGTTCAAATAGTTGAAATGCCACAGCATTCTCCTGAAAATAACAACACATCAGATAGAATTTGACTAGATACTGTACAGGTTACATCTTCCAGCAACGTAAGCAATACTTTTGATGCGCAGAATCTTGTTCACGAGAATGTTATTTGAAACATGCTTTGTTGAATGCACCACTTTTATTGCACCCAGATCTTACCAGAAATTTTTCTATTGCCACCGACAGTTCTAACACCGCTTTAGGCGTACATATTTTTCAGGAAATCGAAGAAGATTGTTGTACAGTAATTAAAAACATCGCTTTTGCAAGTCGCATTCTGTCACCTGCAGAACGAAATTATTCTGTTACAGAATTTGAAACATTATGTGTTGTAAGGGCTTTTACCAGATTTAGGAATTTTCTTTATGGAAGACACACTACCGTTTACACAGATCATAGAGCGATACAATTTTTACTTTCCCCTAAATTTACACACGACAGATAAAGTAGATGGAAACTTTATTTACAGGAATTTAATTTTACAATTGTTCACATTCCCGGCACACAAAGTATTGTAGCAGACGCACTATCCCGTTCTCTTAACAACAATCAGCAAGACATCGCAACCAACTTCTGCAAAGCAAATTTCAGCGTCATGTACATTCAACAAGTGGCATTTGAAAATTTCATTTCGTCGTCATTACAAGACATAGCACAAGAGCAGAGTAAAGGCAACATATGGAAAGAAATTAAACACCTTTGGCAAGATAGGAATAATGTTAGCATTAGAAACCATTACAATGTATGCAATGACATTCTGTTTCGCCGCTCTCATCCTGACAGCAACAATAGGTTATTATGCATTCCTGACGAACTTGTTAACAAATTAATCTGGTATACTCATTTAAGTTATGCACATTACGGAGCCAGAAAATGTTTTCTTATACTGAGACAGAACTGTTATTTTACCAACATGGAGAAACGTATACGACGAGTTTTAGCGTCATGTAAAATCTGCCAGAAAGCTAAATCAGACACGACTTCACATATTCCTCCAGTACATCCCATTGTACCTGTTAAATTGAGACATATGGCCGCTGTAGACATTTTTGATCCGATTCCCAGAACTAACAGAGGTTTTTGCTACATCTTTGTCGCTGTCGAACTCACTTCAAAATTTGTTACTTTCACTCCGTTACGCAAAACTACTGCTAAAACTGTTTCGATAGCATCTGTAAAACATTTTCTATTTCATGTAGGGCATGTGTTGAAAGTAATTTCCGAAAATGGACCACAGTTTCGATCTGCTATTTGGACACGTATGTTACGAGCTAGAAACATTTCTCCGATATATATATCCAGGTACCATGCTTCTTCGAACCCATGTGAACGATTAATGAATGTAATTGGTAAACTGTGTAGAATATACTGCCATAAAAACATATTGATTGGGACACACACATACTCTCATTCCAAGATGTAATTAATTCCATACCAAATGAATCTACTATGCTATCTACGTCTGTTATACTGAAAAATGTTGAACCACCTAACAAAATTAAAGAATTAGTAACCTTTCCTACATGTCGTCGACTACGACACCATGAAATAATTGACATTGCGCTGAACAACATCAAACGTGCCGCAGAGCGCCGGAGAAGACAGCAAAAACAGGTTTGTACACGCCGTGACTTTCACGTTGGACAGACGATATTAGTACGTACACACTATTTATTCAATAGAGGAAAAGGTAGGTGCAGTAAATTTGAACTTCTATACGCAGGTCCATATCGAATTCGCAGCATTCCTCACCCCACTGTAGTACACGTCGAATCTTTGAGAACCAGAAAAACCAAAGGGAACCACCACATGTCGAACATCAAACCTTTTATTGAATGAACATACTTTATAATTTATCACACTGTAATGCCATTTCCTAATTTTTTAATGACCACCTATGCAATTATATCCACATGAACACTTACTGATGATTATTGTATTTTTTCTTGGCAAGTGCCTGGCAAGGTAAGGTTAGCAGGTCGCTCTTCTTGTCGTTACACATCAGACCGTGCATATTTTTCCAGATGAACGTACACATATGATGACCTCTTATGCAATTATGTTCATGTGACTACTTGCTGATGATTGTCGTATTTTTTCTTGGCAAGTGCCCGGCAAGGTAAGGTTAGCAGGTCGCTTTTCTTGTTGTTACACATCAGACCGTGCATATTTTCCATTTTTTATGTATGTATGATTGTTTTCCTGTTTTGTTTGTATGCACTATGAAATATTTAAGATATAACAAACACCAGTTGACTTTGACATTTTTACCATATGATATCTCAACATCGTGACTACTTTACTTTTTTTTTTTTTTGCTGCTACATTGTGTTACACTGTGTACATTTTTGCTTCTGAACACTGTCGATTTTTTTTGACATATTATGTTTTCTGTCATGCTATGCTGTATGCTCAATTATGTTACTATAAACCAGTTTTTATTTAGTGGGTATATGATTTAAATGTAAAACATTAATCTTTGTTCATCATTTTCAGAAAGAAATAACGTGTAAACGAAATAAATTAAACAGAAATGGGAATTTCACCTTCGGAATGAACGAAAGACAATGCAATACCTCGTGATGAAGAGTAAATGGATCAGAATTAACAAGCACTAACATGAATATACTATATACATCGTATGATAGCAGTCTTAATTAATTTTTTCTTTCAGAATACGAGGCGATTGATGCAGGCTGTCAGACAGAATTACACATCTTAGTTTTAGTGATGAAATATGCTAGAAATAAGGAATAGTTGTATAATGAATAATGAAGTGACTTTTTTGCAGGTGATAAAGAATGGTAATGAATAATGATGAAGAATATGCTACTATGGACAATGAAGTTTTTCTTTACAGATGATGATAATAATGGAGTTATGATAATATGGATAATGAAGTTCTTTTTGCAGGTGGTGATAATAATGGAGTTATGATAATATGGATAATGAAGTTTTTTCTTTGCAAATGAGGATAATGTTGAAGTTTATGTATTTATGCTATGTAGTTATTTAAGTATTTGTTGCAGTTCGTTTCGACAGTATGTCTTATATCGCATGGTATGATGACTGAAGGTTTTGGAAAGGACAGCTAGAGAACATATATATATATTTTCTACACATTTCACTACCTGTTAATTCGAAGTTCACTACTTTTCAGCATAATATGCGTTTCTTCTTTCAGTTTAATAGTCCATTTTGTATATTTTGCAGGAGAAATTATTCATGATATTGATGTGCTATAAGCAGTTGTTTGTTAAACCTATTTCATTTATGAATGTGAACACATATGCTCTACTTGTTTCATAACCTTGCTACAGCTGACTCATGACAAATGACGTTACACATCTTCATTTGCAGCAATAATTTAAAATCAAATATTGTTATCCCCCAGTAATTCATTATCGATCCCAACGCAATGCATTGCTAGCACAAAAAAAAAAATGTATTACCAGTCCCAAATAATGCTACCAGTTTAAGAGAGTTCTGAGTAATACTGATCAGCTCTGAATAGTATGTCACTTCAATAATGACTTCTGAATAATACTGAATGATGTTTTGTAATAATGCATAAATACTATGCACATAATTTCTGCAAATAATATTTTTGTTATACTCTATGAATGCTATGCCAGTAACTAACTCATTTTGAATGATCACTTCTGAATAATGCATAAAAAAAATGCTTTGTAGCTGGCCAATGAATGCCACTGATTACTGTAATAAGATGACCTACGATGCCAACGATTACTATAATTAGATTAATTATGTACATATGCTATGCCAATAATTAACTCATTTTGAATGATCACTTCTGAATAATGCATTAAAAAAATACTTTGTAGCTGGCCAATGAATGCCACTGATTACTGTAATAAGATGACCTATGATGCCAATGATTACTATAATTAGATTAATTATGTATAAATGCTATGCCAATAATTAACACAGTTTGAGTGATGACTTCTGAATAATGCATAAAACAATGTTCAGTAGCTGGCCAATGAGTGCCAATAATTACTATATTCAGATAATCTATGAACATTAATCTGTAATACTACATACATGGTACAGAAATGTTCAGTAACTGGGCGATGAGTGCCACCAGTTACTCAAATCAGTTGTTAGACTTGTGTAATTCCCAATGAAGATTACTATGTGACTTAATGTCCTTCACCTTCTGACCTAATTAACAGAAATTACTGCAATATCCATTTGTCCTGTCTATCCTCATGATCATGGAGCACTATATTTGGTTTTTGCACTAATTCTACGTTGGTGTACTTTACAAGAACATGGTGTTGACACGACATGCCGTCCACCACCTTGAGTGATGGAGATGTTATTATGGTCCCACTGTTTTGTGTACCTAGTGTACTATCAAAATGATAACATGGAATATTATTACGACATTTCAGTGTCTTGGCTACAATGATTAATACTTCAAGGAAAAGAACTTCAGATTGTCTCACTTGGTGTTGTGCTTCTGTAGAAAGATATGGACTTTCAGTGCAGCAGCGTGCAAACTAAAGTGCTACAACCATGACGCAATCCTTCCCATTCCTTTCCTAGTTCTTGTAAAATGGTAAACACTTATGCAATACGTATACAATGCGTTTAAATTCTTGTAAAATGATAAAGACTACTACAGTGCGTGTGCACTTTTGTCATTTTGTTAACATGATTTGTATTCATTGCTTATACATTTTGTGATTTGCTCTGAAGTACAGTGCGTGTGCACTTTTGCCATTTGTTAATATGTTTTGTACTCATTGTGTATATATTTGGTCATTGCCTGATATGTTCTGTACTCAGTGCATGTGCACTATATTTTATTACATGTTCTGCACTTATATATATGTAAATATTTGGTGATTGTAAAGTTAGTTAACTAAGAAAAACTGATTGCTCATGGCAAGTCCAATTGACTCAGCATCGCTGCCAAATTTTTGCCCCCCCCCCCCCCCCCCAGAGGAGGGTTACGTAAGACGTATGCTTTGCCAGCGATGGGTGAGGCATGACAGAATCTCTGACCAGAGAGTAGTATGTCGTTAGTTGTTGCTTGTACGAGTCTGCGCTTGTCTGCGCGAGTCGACAGTAGTAGTCGGTCGGCTGTAGTAGCGAGTCAGTAGTAGTCGAGTAGTCAGCGTGAGTCGGCGGGAGTCGGCATGCGTCGGCTGTGTGCTCTGCTCGCCACTCTGCTCAGGATTCTGGACGATGAGTATTGTTGTAGAAGGTAAAGAAGCAGCCTTGCGCGTATTTAATAATGTATGTTAATTATAATTTAATTTGTTCAAAAAAATGCCCCAATAATAATTTTTATAATATAAAGTAACTCTTTTAAAGAAAAGCAATCATTTCAATTTAAATAATTTTTCCAATGCATTATCATTGCTTCCAAGAATAAAAAAAAAAAAAATATACGCCAGCATTGCATGAAGCTGTGTCGAAAAATGACTAATTAAGAGCAGATATAATTGCAGTTTTATTGAGGTAAGAATTTTTGCTTTTGTTATTCAGAATACAGGGCCGAAGGTCAGCGCCGCTGTCCTCATAAAATTTATCAGGATACTAAACTTTTTTATTATTTTGGTGCTAAGGAATTTTTCTGTTTCGAACTTCACATTAAATGAGAAAAGAATTTTGTGGGAATATTAAGTGTGAATGCGTTTCTGCGCACAGACTGTAAATGCGAGCCAATATTGTTCAGAGGTAAAAATATTTAAAATTCATTTAATTATAATTTTTTGTGGCGAGGCTACGCTTGGCTCAATTTTCATTTCCATTTAACATTTTTTTGTGCGGGAAGGTTACACTTGGCTCCATTTTCATTATTCAATAATATTTGTGTGAGGAGGTTACAACCTACGCAAACCCAATGATACATAACAAGAAAACAAAAAACTACGAATACTCTACCGCTTTCTGGATAGCAAATAATACAGTACATCATGCTCTATCTTCCTGGTTTCCCCTGTGCTTAACATTCTCCATTCTCTCTTTCTTCCTCATCCCTTCCTGTGACAAGCCTGGAATCACATCCAGACAACCGCTACATGGCTGCAACCGCCCAATGTGTACTATCATTGTTCTAGTTGGCAGCTGAAGCTTAACATTAACGGAGGATGTGGTTTCAACTTCTTGATTTGGCCCTTGACACCTTGTGACGAACTTCTTCGTTTTCCCTTTTGGCGCATAGGGGCTGGATAACATTACCCATTGCCCTACTCTATACTATGGTAAACATCCTTTCCACTTCACTGCATCTTCCTTGCTTTCCAAATCCTTTGTATTCGCCTTTTGCACCCGTTTCCAAACATCCCGAATTGTCCTCGCAAATTGAGGTACAGATTCACCGGCCCTTCCTTTTTGTAGCTTCACTAAATCAAATGGTGACGGCATTTTTCGCCCGTACACTACCTCAAACGGAGACAAACCAGTATTGGTATGTACTTTTGCATTGTATGCACATAAAATATGCTTCAAATACTCGTCCCACTTATGATGATGAGAAATCCCGTAAACACGTAGCATCTTCCCGATTGCTCTGTGTATCCGTTCTGCCCTTCCATTCGCCTGTGGATGAAATGCGGTAGTCCTCAACTTCTTTACATTCAACAATTTAGGTAGTTGCTTCATCAAATCTGACATGAAGTTGGTCCCTTGGTCAGTAATTATTGTCTCTGGTACACCAAACTTTAAAATCCCGTTGTTTATTAACGCTTTTGCGACCATTGGAGCCTGTTGCTTTGGCCTCTTTTGGCATTTTATGGAGTGAATAAAAAAAGTCACACTTAGTGATCGGCATGTGATTCCTCATCCCAGTTCAAGGCATAAGTGTATTTAACAAAACCCAGTCCCGTCTATAAGTTGATAAGCAATGATGTAACTGCTTGCAGCTTGGACAAGAACAGGTATGACGAACTCTGCACTGTGCCAAAGCTGTCCCATCAGCTCAGTGAGATGAGGCAATGCTGTGGGGAACTGATATGCAGACTGGCTGATGCTTGAGTCACTTTTGCGCAAATTTCTTTTTCTTTTTAATTAAAGCACAAAAATGTGTCTAGTTCACACCTCCGCAATGTGGTATCGCGTGTATGTCCTTCTGTTTCCATTACCTTTATTTGAACACTAAAACAGAAAATGTTCTTACAGATGTAAACTACCACTTTGTTTCGTCCATAAAACAAATAAAGCCAATAGAAAATAATCGTGGACGCAGTAACGTCGTATGTACACAGTGAGGTACAAAAACACAACAGGTGGGCTACACTAGACTGCACATTATGATATGCACCATAATTCCATTCTGTTCATTTGACGTCCAGGCTTATCTTCACATAACTGTTACATACTCGTACGAGCGATGTTCACTTTGGAGAAGATGTTCAAAGTGACCACATTACATTTTGAAACACCTCGCCACTTACTGGATCATACTTTGCTGGACCGTACACTATACACACGCATTCACAACTGCTTAAGTCACATGTATGTGAGCTATAAAATCGTTCATATCCATAGATGGAATACATAAGCTTGTTCCCTTAAGTGTCCCCACAAATAAAAGTCTCATAGATTAAGTTTTGGGGAACGTGGAGGCCAGAACATTGACCTCCATGATAAAACCGTTTCCCTGGGAACGCTTCATGTAAATAGTTACACACATACGAGTGTCAAGCAAAGTATTGCAAAGAAACACACCACACAGAGTGCATTCAATTTGACTGGCGCTAGATAAGAGTCCAAAAGCACTTCACCCACTATTACACTTCACAGGTTTATGCCAAAACGTGCCCGAAGCCACGTTTAATGGTGGTATGTGGGTTATGTTCTGACCAATAAGGGCTGTTGTGGAGTATGACAACACCTTCACGAATGAAGCTAGATACGTAATTTCATATCACATTATTTATAAAATATTTATAATATTCCACTTGGGGTAAAAGATATTCCCATAACTCTACTCATCATATGCTGTCTTCTGGCGATTGGTGTTGAATTAATGTGTAATGATGTGGATGCAGTTCTTCATTTGTAACACTTGAACAATAGTCTTTGAGATAAATGAAACTGTCTTGCAATATCTAGGGTGCTTCGCCGAGGTAACTGGTGAATAGTTTCAAGAAAGACATCTTCAGTTTGTAGAGCACGTCAGGTCCTTGGAAGACCTCTGACTATTATTTGTAGATAAAGATTACTGGTTTCATGAAAGCATTTCTCCAGTAGCCCTATTTTGTCTTGTTCGGCCCCTCTGGTGACCGGCTCGGTAGGTGAGTACACTGTGTGGTAGGGTTACCACAACCGAGCCACCGTGCAATTCCGTAAGCCACTCATTATTGAGCTGGTCGAGCCCCCGACGAACCGTGGTCGGCCTGTACCATGATGCCATCTCTTCTCGAGCTACCCAATCAAAGGCCACTGACCACAGCTGCGAGATTGCTCACCCAACGACTGAAAAGCTGGTACAGGGCACCGCAGCATACACAGCGCCCCACACCCAAAGCGGCTAGATGACACAGCTACCAGACATGCTATTTCCATTACTGTTTTCGAAAAGTGTGTTTAGTGTGAATAGTGTTGGGCATAGAGGTTTAGCAAGACATGACATGTGTGCATGCCATTGTCTGTGATCCTTGCCCCAAAAGTTGTATCAAAAAATGTGTGTACATGTAGTACCTTCATTGCTCTAAAGATCTGTGAGTATTGAGAAGATTTAAATGTAGAATATTTTCCTTCAATTTTTGGATTTGGTGCTGCAAGAATATTCAATCAGCAGGGGCGAAAAATATTTTCTTGCAAGTTACGATATATGTATTGGCAATAGAAAATGTGATCTTTCATTTAAATAATATAAGATTCTGATAAGACATTGAGACCCAAGCAGACACTAAACGATATTTAAAAAATCAGCTCGGAAAAAGAAACTGCATATTGTGCAGTAGGTATTCATGCTTTTTATACAATTGTAGTAAACATTATTCAACAAATGCTGGCCCAAACTTTCATTAAAATACTAATGAAACAATACTTTCACTGAAATAATAAGGAAATTGCATTTAAACTACAGTATTGAAAACATATGCAACCTTTAGGCACGTCGATGGGGCCTATGAGGGTTGTATGATGCACAGTGTGGAAGAGGGAGCAACCTGGCAATAATTCCCACTCTTACAACTCAAGCTTCCTCCAACAGACTCTCTCATACGGCCTTGACTCACCATTGGTTGTGGCTCATCTTCATCACTGCTGCTGTCCCTGTCATCCGCTTCGGCCTGAGACAGAGGAACATGGGCCCTCACACATTTCGTGTGCAAAATCGCACATGCATTTGCGACCATGCTTGCTTTTACTGGGTCTACTGCAGTACACTGTGTTTATTTAAACACCAAAGACTGCTGCGTAAGTATCTTACCGTTATCGCCACAATGCTGTTGTCTGACATGTGAGTTTCACTGAAATTGGGCTCTCTGCTGTTGAGTAGACGATCAATCACAGGTACATGGAACCATGGCTCATGAGGGTATCCAGAATCCCTTATTGAAAAAAGGAATATCATAAAAATAAGATAATGATGTACAAATAATTTTAATTTCTCTTAGGCTGTTCTCAAGTCAAACATACATACGTCCAAAAAATTATAGCATTCAATATTTTTTTTATGTACTTACTCAATAACCTCCATTCTCCTCCTCCTCCTTACGACTCTACTATTTTCGCTCTCAGTGCAGAGTTTGTAAAGATGAAGGAGTGATTCTATGGCCAAGGGTTCCTCACTAAGATATTTATGATGACCATGTCTGAGTCACATGTCTGCAAAATATAAATGTCGAAGTAGTACAATAGAATTAATCCACTTTCTCTTACTAATGTTACAATATGCATGACCAGCAACATAAGGTTTCAAACATTAATACTTACAACTCGAACATTCTTATATGGGTCCACACCTTTTCACATACTGTTCTTCGTTGGCAACAGGGGCTAATGTAATTATATGAGCTCCATCCGCATACGCAATGACACTATGTATGGATGAGCTTGTAAAGGTCCTGTAACATGAAACTTCTTATGCAAACAATAGCTTTTAATGTAAGGAAGCTCTGTTCACTATGAAAGTGGTAAAAACATACAATATCATCGTATACTGAGGAATCTGTCTTCTCATATCCCAGGGATGATGGCATTAACCCTCAAAACTGCATGCGCATTGAGAGCCCTCACGACTTTGTCAGTGCACCTTGAGACGCTCGGCTGACTCATGGCAGCTGAACTGTCAGCCCTTTTTATCCGCGCTATGGCCTAGTGAGTTGAGAGTTGTCAGAACTGAGAAGAAACAAATTGACCATTGCATTTGATGACTGATAAGAATTGTTCAACTGATTTAGTCATTTCTGGATTTGCTAAGCAAATGTGCCGTTAGGGATGGCTATAGCTCTTTGATGGGCTCTCATGTAGGACAGCAGTTCCTCAACCAAATTACAGTCTGCATTCCTGCTCAGTCTCTATCTCGCCACAAAGTTGCTCTCTGGAATTTCATAGTGGTTTGTCCTACCCCACAGATTATGTTGCAAATCGCATGGCGCCGCATTTCTTCGAGCCGCCTTGCCCACATTCATCGCTCTTGTCGTTTTCTTAGCATTACCGTAGACACCATGCCCGCTATGATTCCCGGCTGAACTGCGTAAAAATGTTTACAGCTTCCTGGCCTCTGGGAACATGCGCATAATAGCATTTACGAACTCACTTGCCACTCAGATGGGTCCTGGTGATTCTTCAATAAAACTTGGTCGCTAAATCCAAAACTAAAAATCACTTCATTTTTTAAAATAGCAAATTATCTCTGCAACTAGAGCACACTGAACCGAACGGTCCGGCTTAAGGACACCTCAGCACCTCTCAGTACAATAGATGAACAATCGGCAGGTGGACCGATCGTTAACAGGCAGAATAACAACTTCGGCTACTGAAACGAAAATGACGTCATTACCGATATGGAACACAACGATTTGGGTGATACATAATAGGGATTTAGGCGACGAAAAACATTCTTGTCGGGATGGCACTATTGAGGGTACCATGCACCACACACCTGAGCAGCGCAAAAAGCATATCGACATATTCATCGTTGGTGTATTCCATCAGAACGCTGCCCCGTATCTCCTTAGTAGGACCAGTTAAGTTTGTTCACTGTGCATTTACCAGATACATGCATGTAGTTTAATGGATCCCACTGTCATGTGACAGGCTATTGTTAAGTGAAAATACGATATCTCGCTTAATAACGACGAGAACCAGGGTCGGACTGTGGTAGTACGCCACATAACGTGAAAAAATAATATTGAAGAACTCCGCTGATACAACAAAATTGACGTCGTAACGAAATGAACACTATCGAAGAATAATCACAAAGACTATGTAATCAACTAAAATGATCTGCGAATGTTACTGTAATCTCTGTTCCTTTTGAAAAAGGATCGCACTCACTTCTGTTTTCTTTCTTGGTAGTGAAAGTAGCCATTTTGTGACGAGTCATGGAAACGTGTAAGTTTCATGTAATATTTAGTCTAAATATAATCAAATATTACTTCAAAGTGTCGCCAATGTTTTATTGTAAGAGATCCTATATTCATGGAGTGAATGATTTAAGTGCTTTATCCCAAATTTATGGGGGAACATTGGTGCAGAGGTCAACGCCATTGTTCTAAGTGATAACGGACCAGAGTGGTAATAAATACTTTAATATTTGCTAATTTTGACAAATAAAAATAAATGTAAATATAGGAGGATTCTCTTGATTAGCGGTTCTTCCTTTGAAACAGTAACAGTAATCAGTTTACCAACGGACCACAAGTGGTCCGTAGACGGCGTGAGTTAAGTTTTTACCCAATATTGTGTCATATTTCAATATAGTGACTTCAGGAAATTATTTTGATCGCCACTTAACGGATAATGCGGGAATCTACTCACTATTACATTTGCTCTCACGTGACACATGTAATTAGCAATAGTCAACGGCAATAATAAATGCACCTATATTTCTTGCATAGTGTGAGATTGTGGTGTCTTTCAATATAAAAACATCGTGTCGGACAAAGAACAGCGAGAAGTACCACAAGTTAAGCCACTGAGGTAAATATTTTTCCAGTTGTGAAGCAGCCAGAATAATACTAACTCCAACATGTCATAACACATAAAAACCAATACATAAAAAAGAACCACCACAATAGTGTCCAACGTGGGGCACGAGCGACCGATTTATATAAATGAACCAGTTGTGGAGGTACATAAAGCAACACCACCAAGTGGAGGCCAAAGCGTGCAACTCGAACCACTTACATCAAACTGATGTGCAAACAGATTTATAGGTGTATTTAGTTTTTGATTAAACTCAGATCTCAAACTACAACTTAGATGTAAATGTATATTTTGTGTTTGTGGAAATTCCAGGTGGTACATATTCTAACGTTGCAAAAATAAACTTTCATGTAGCACTTCCATTAAAATCCTACAGGCAACCTATCCATGTGCGAGAAGTGGTTGCAGGAACTAATCCTTGGATTGCAGCTTTAAAGAAAACCGTAACAATAAATCAAAACCTACAAAAGGTAAGAGTGCAGATACAAGTGATTCTGGCTGGTGGATGAAAAGACATAAATGAGTAATGGGCCAGGCACTCTACACAGTGAAAAATTTAAAATTGTGTACATATTTTAATGAATTTACATGTGCATGTCTTTGCGGTGAAGTCAAAAGGATTCATTTACTAAAATCTGTGAATGATAGTGTCCAGTTTGAGTGGCTGACATGTATAGTTTAGTGCAGTGCATGTTTCACACAAATTTGCTTACCAGATTAGTGTAAAGCAATTTAAAGTAAAATGTACACAAAGGTAACTTCAGAGCATAGATCACAAGTCAGTTTTGCAGTGCTTTTGGTAATTAACAATCCAGTAAAGGTAAAACTTGCGCTGCAGTTGCGGAAAGTTCTATATAGGTGTGCTAGCTCAGTTCATGTATAGAGTCAAGTTTGGAGTCAATTTGAAAGAATTTTTGTTAATGATAGGCTTACTTAACTACAAGAAAGTGAATTTAAGTAGAAATTTCTAATTTTTTTTCGTTTCTTTTTTAGTATATTGTGAGACAATTTCACTTGAGGTCTGTATGATATTTCTTGAGTTTTTGTGTGTGTCTAGTGTATATTGTCACTGAATAAACATGGGTTGGCCATATAGAGAGAAACGTACCGTGAGTGAGGCTCTGTCTGATACGTAAGCGGACGATAATGTCCACGAGCTCCAAGTAGCTGACCCTCGGAGAATACCCGTTTGCAAATTCCTCAAACGGAACCAGAACAGGAACCAACATCTCACGACTTCACCGAAAATACTGAACAAGCTCAAGTGAGCACAATGTTCATGAAATTAGGCCACAAACGATGACTGATGTCACAGCTTCAGCTGATGGTGCATCAGTAGGAGCAGGTCCCAGTCCTGAATTTCTTGCGATGCTGCTAGCACAATAAGATATCCGGGAAAGGCAACGCGAACAAGCACTTTTACGTCAGGTAATTAGACGTGATACAATCAGAACGTAACGAACGTGAGGAAAGAGAATGGGTACAAGATAGAGCTCTTGAAGAAAGAGGTAAGGGTGAAGCCCTGGCTAGGGAGAAAAGAGAGAGCGTGATGCCTTTCTTGTACAGAAATTTAACGTTGTTTTAGAAGAACGTGATAAGACTATCACCTCACATCTATCGCAAGAGATGAATATGATAAAACAATTTTCGTAACTTATAGGGCGAAACAAAGGTGTTCCCGGAAGAATCAATAACGTTAACCATATATTAATAAACTATACAATGCCCACGCCGTGCTCGGTCAGGTGTAAGTTATCAGTCCGATAATTGACGCCCTCGCACAATACTTGAGCCATCGCACCAACGACTTAATCTCGGATGATGCAGGTAAACCCAATCCATTCATCACGTGTTTCATCGCACCAACGACTTAATCTCGGATGATGCAGGTAAACCCAATCCATTCATCACGTGTTTCTGAAGAATAACATGTAAATCAACAAACGCGACGATATGGCAGCTTTCCAGTTAATATACGCCGTGACGAGATATTTGTCTGCGAGAGTCAGCCAAGCCAGACTCCACCGTCTTTTAGGGGCACTGTTGGTGCCGCAGATTCAGGCTTGTTACCAACCCTTGATAAAACAAGACAGTTTCAAATGTACAATGATGGGAAAAAGGTTGTGCAACACGTCACCTTTATAAAAAACGTTTTGACTCTTTCATGGACAGAAAGGCAAAACATTCAGTTTGTCACATCCTTCATAACAGGAGATGCAGCGCTGGGGGCACTAGAAACGGCCGAACAGTGCGCGTCGTCTTCTAATTTTGAAAACAAATATCTTGTAAGGTTCTGATCCCGATCTGTACAATAACGCTTAAGAAAGCAGGTCTACAACCTCGAACTGTTCAACCGCTCCAGGGAAACGTAAGAAAGTATATTGAGATATATCTTAATAAGACGCGCTATTAGGATGAACTGATGTTAGCAAGAGATGTATTGAGAATTCTTAAAGGAAAACTACCCATTGCCATTCTATAAAAAGTTTTGCATGTCCCAGACACGGACATAGAACAATTTATGTCAAAACTAGATTCTCTGGATTTAATCCAAGAAGATGAACGTCAAAACTAATATGGCAGTGCAGGGAGCAATCAAAACAACAATAAATCACAACAGTCGAATAGTAGCAGCCCCAGAAGGAAATGGTGAAACGTACAGGAAAAGGCAGGCAGGACACAACCAGCAACCGAGTAATAGTAATTGGCATCCTAACGATGCGGAAGGAAACCAATATTCACGACCTACTTACTCACCGAGTGAAAACGGCAATGGACAATACAACCGCAAAAGCGGAGGGGAAGGAGGGGTTAACCACAACTTCTCCCAGAAAAACATGCGCACTGCCAACGACCACTGGCACCGCACAGGGCCCGCAAACTGGCAGACACAAAGCCAAATGCAAGATAATAATGTACCGATCCATCACATAAACGTTACACCCATGCCACCGCCACTGCCGCATTCACGTAACCCTAATGCTCAAGTGTATGTAACACAGGGTCAGTCTTGCGCTCAAAACGAGGGCGGGAGGATTGTAGACGTCACAAATGAGACACCTGCATTTGGAGGCAGGCCGTCAAACACCGGCCGACCGCTGTAGGCCCCTTCCAGTCGGTCAGCAGTGGAGGAGTAGGGGGCGCGCGGAATGTAAACGTGTGAATGTTGAGGTACAATGATGGCCAGCGTTTAAAGGACGAGCTAATAACTGAACCGCGACAGCGAAGTACGGATGACATGGAATGGAAACAAGCTGCCTTGCAGCCTAAAATTAACAATATTTTAATAACTGTGACTCTGGACACCGGTGCCAGCACATCCCTGATAGATGAAAAATAGTCCCGTTGTGTGGACAAGATCAGAAAGCTGCCGATTTTACGAGTAGAATACGGTAGAGTGGTAGGGGCCCTACAATGGAAGGGGCAGTTAATAAAAAATCAGATACAGTTAGAACTAACACTGAAAAAAGAAGCATATACAAGCTCTTTCCTGGTGGTTAGAAATCTCGCCATACCCTGTATCCTGGTTTTAGATGCTCTCCGTGGAATGAAGGCGAAAATTGACCTGGCGCAGGGCATCTGGACCTTAATATACCATGATAAGCAGATCGAATTGCTGTCAATCAGGACGCCTGATGCCCGCACGAATTGTTGTCGGCACGTTAGCGTAGTGCTCCCCGACAGTCCCACACTAATGGAGGCGAATAATCTCTCAGTGGAGAGTGAAAACGATACGGAATATGCCTGGGTGTTGGAATCACGAAACATGAAGCAAAATACTGTCGAAAAGGTAGCCGAATCCACATATTTGAGTGGCCAGCAACAGAGTGAACTGACACAGTTGCTTAACCAATTTGCCGATGTATTTAGCGAAAGACCCGGTATAATCACAGGGTGTATGTCAATATGCAAGTCCGAGCTCACGATACATTCTTCCGCGCGACCTATTCCATCCCCTGGTTGAAGAAACAAGCAGTAGGGAAGGAAATACAGAGGATGTTGAGAGGGGGATTCATCGAGAGCTCCCTGTCGCCATATAGCAGTCCATTAGTAGCCGGGACTAAACCTGATGGTAGCATAAGGTAGTGTTAGACGCACGTGACATAAGCAACATCATAATAAATAATCAAATGTGTGTGAAATCTTTTGGGACTTAACCGCTAAGTACACACCCATGCCCTAGGGAGGACTCGAAACTCCGCCGGAACCAGCCGTACAACATCATAAGACCCGTGCATACTCGACCGGAGAACACAGAGGGTGGCCGGCCGCAGTGGCCGTGCGGTTAAAGGCTCTGCAGTCTGGAACCGCAAGACCGCTACGGTCGCAGGTTCGAATCCTGCCTCGGGCATGGATGTTTGTGATGTCCTTAGGTTAGTTAGGTTTAACTAGTTCTAAGTTCTAGGGGACTAATGACCTCAGCAGTTGAGTCCAATAGTGCTCAGAACCATTTGAACCATTTTTGAACACAGAGGGGCAGATACAAACAGTTCAAGGGGTAAAATACCTTATAACTCTTGACTTAAATGCTTATAATTAACAGGTCCCCCTAACGCCTGAATCACGAAAGTATAGAGGCTTAATTTTTGCAAGCCGCAGTTATCAGCTTAACGTTTTACCCTTTGGCCTAAATGTCAGGGCAGGAATGTTCATTATGGCACTGGACACGGTCCTAGGGCCTGATTTGCTCGAAAAAGTAACCGTCTATGTAGACGATATATTGATAGCCACGGAGACGCGGACCGAGCACACTGAAATACGGCGGCGCGTTCTGTATAAATTTGAGATGTGCGGAGTATCTGCCAACCAAAGCAAACCGAAATTCGGTCGCGAGGAAATTAAGTTCTCGGACATATAATTTAACCTATAGGGATATTACCCAACCCTAAGAAACTCCGTGCAATCAAGAAAATCACATATCCAACATGCAAAAAAAAAAAAAAAAGAAAGAAAAACAACTAAAGGCTTTCTTAGGGATGGTATCATTTTTAGACATTTTCCTCCTGGTCAGTTACTGAACAACGAGGACTTACTGAACCTATTAATGAAAACAAGACCATGGATATTCACACAGGAGCCCGGAATGCATATGATCAGATAAAACAGGCTGTGATTACTGCGGACATACTAAACCACCCTAATATGTTTCAGGATTTATTCCTGGCGACGGATGCTTCCACCTCCGGGCTTGGAGACTGTCTATTCCAGACAGCAAACATGGACTAACAGACAGAAATAAAAATAATAGGATTCGCTAGTTGTGTACTTAACTCTTGCGAGAGATCGTACTCAGCTACGGAATTGGAAGCACTTGCCGTGTTGTGGCCCTTAAGAAGTATCATTACTATGTGTATGGCAAAAAGATTATTGTATTTTGCGATAACCAGGCCTTGAGCTACATCTTAACTTGCAGGCTATTACACAAAAGGCTCACCAGGTGGGTGTCAATGCTGCAAGATTATAACCTACAGATAAGGCATTTGAAAGGTGCAGACAATGTCATGTCAGATGCGTTGTCTCGTTTACCGCGAAGTTTAGCAGAATTCGCCAATTTAATGGAACAATCTAGTGAGTTTAAGATTCTCTAATACAGAGACCCTGTTAGGAGGCCAAAATACGTACGTATGTGCTGTAATATCAAGGTAGTTCAGCGAGAAGACCCGACGTGGAAAAATATAATTAACTCGTTAGAAGGCAAAAATGAAGGGGAATATGATAAGGTGTATAAATTGCACAATGGCCTATTATATCACAGAAAGAGAGGACAATCAGAGCATTGGTGTATTTGCGTCCTAGCAGGATTTATTAGTAATCTCGCCCGGAGCACACATTAACATTTTGCAGATTTGAAGTGTGCCGATTTAATAGCAAAGTATTGCTACTTCCCCACCCTGTACAGAAAAGTGAAGCAAATATTGAGAACGTGCCATATATGTTAGAAAACTAAGTCAACAACGCGTAGCACAAGGGGCGTACTTCATCCAATAGTGCCAACCGAACCACTGCAAATCGCAGCCGTCGACGTCACTGGCCCATTACCGGTCACAAGGGGGAGGCATGAAGTATGTTATTGCTGTATTTGACATCTTAACAGAATATTTAAAGCTTTACCCATCAAAAAGTTCCACATCAACTGGTACAGTAAAGAAGTTGGCAAATGATTTCATTCCCAATGTGGGAAAGCCTACTTCCTTGGTAGTGGATAATGCATCTTACTTCAAAAGCAGATCGCGAAAGCAATTCGTGTAAGAGTAAGGTATAAAACATACACTTCTGTCGTATTTTAATCTCGGGACAAACCAGGTCGAGAGATGCTTCCGCGACCTAAATAGATTTATACGGACTTAGGCTGCCAATCAACAGACCAAGTTGGTAGAGTACATCCTGTTGTTCGAAAAAATTCATAACAACCTACACCATGAGTCAAGCGGATACACGCCCTCCCAAGTCTTTCTGACTAATCCGCCTGGTAACGATTGGTGGCAACCTCTTCTCATTATACCACACGTAGTGACAAAAGAGGAGAGGTTGAGACAGGTTTTTAGGTCCTTGCAACACCAGGCAAACATTCGGAAAAAAAAGTTTGACAAGAATTTGAAACAAGTGCTTCATACTGGACTGGAGAATTAGTTATGCCGAGGAATCATCCGGAAGCATCTAGTATTTAGAAAATAAATAAAAAGTGCCAAATACTACAAACGGGGGCACATCTAACCATGGGCATGCCTGACGAGTGCCATTTGTTAGCACATCCTGAGACTAGAAAAATCCGTGTATTATACCTACACAAAGATCTGAAACCTTTTATTGGGCAAACCAATGACATTCTTGAAAACTGAGAACAAATCGCTCACTGAAAATTGTAAATAGATTCGTACTTTGTAAGCAAGCATATTTTGCAAAAATTTAGGTTAGTTTGAATATGTCTTTTTGTGATTTATGTGTGCTTTGTTTATTTTGTAGCAAAATTTCCTTGTCTTTTTGTATTTTTGAATGAGTTGAACTGAATGTGTGCATCATGTATGTACATGAACTAACAAATTAGCAAATGTATCGCACATACTTGTCCATAAATGACATACTAACACTGAGCACCGGGCGTGCGCCCGAAAGCTTCTCCCACTGAATCGTTCGAATTTCTTATTTCAGCTACAGTACAGCTTGATAGATTTAGCGCGAATACCAGCTAGAAGTACTTGTGGTTGTACTCTCACATGTAAGGCAGCTGCAAGAGAGCAATCTACGTTAAGTGAATGATTCTCTGTTGAATGAGAATATTATATGCAAAATTTACGGAACTCACGATATCAGCGTAGCCAAATGGCAGACACTTTATGAATAAGAGGATCTTGCAAAGAACATGAGGACTTTGTAATAGACAAAGCGTATTACTGATTCAATTTCTTGTCGGTAAAGCCGACGAAAAATGTAATATCGATTGTATACGTATTTATGTATATACTTT
The DNA here is from genome assembly GCF_023864345.2 of Schistocerca serialis cubense. Lineage (NCBI taxonomy): Eukaryota > Metazoa > Arthropoda > Insecta > Orthoptera > Acrididae > Schistocerca > Schistocerca serialis. Next base: position 987,513,555 of record NC_064638.1, read on the forward strand.
TAATGAAGATGATCACAATGTGCTCATTGTGCCTTTAATGTGACGTACTGTTTCGGATACTCAGATAGTGACATGAGAAAATAATTTACTCACACGATACAAACTTTAAACAGAGTAAGTGTGAAACAGACTTTAGGTGTTACAGCTAGGCGAAACATTGATAAACTGTACCAAAGTGCAGCAGTAATAAAGTAAACGTAAATGCCCGTCACATATGGCTGAACTGTAATAAGTAAAGTGCTATGTGGTTGTTATAGTTTCACTGAACTGTGCATAGCAAGAAACAGTGGTGTTTATTGCAAGAGAGTAAACCTATACATCGTAGTTAAATCTGTGTGATTAAGAAACAGCCAATCGTGATCTAAAATCACAAGTGAACGCTTTCAGCAGCACAAGTGTTAGTGGAACAGTGTGAAAGTGTCACAACGGTAAACCTTGTACGGACGCCCACTAAAGTGACTTATAGGAAAATCATAGTGATCACGTGAGTACGAATCACTACTTACGTTAAAGTAATAGAGTGATCTGAAAAATCGAAAATTCCAAGTGTAGTACTGTTATTGTCTGTTCTCGACCAACATACTACAGACACTTACAAGTACATGTGTGACTGTGGAGCGTATGGCCTAATAACGTTTCCCTTACAGCCAGTTGTAACCTCCCAACAGAAATATTCCGTAACCTCCCAACAGCAAAAATATAATTATTTGTAATTCGCATTCAGCGTAACCTACCAACAGTTTACTTCTGTAACCTTGGAATAATAACGTAACTAATTTCTCAATAAAATTGTGGCTCACTTATAACCTTTCAATAGTTGATTGTGAATTTAAACTGGTAAATTTTGGACGTCAGCAGTGCTGCATCATGGCCCTGAAAGACCATTCTGAATAAATTGAAAATTCTTACCTCAATAAGGTCGCCGGATAACGCATATATTGAAAGGTGGCTACACTGAGCCACAGCGCCAGAGAGTTTTGTTTCGCCGCCTCCACTGGCAGTGATTATTGAGAAGTAGCGGAGTGCAGTGCTTGTTGAGAACTCGTAGCAGTGAGTGCTTGCTGAGATGTCGTAGTGAAGAGTGCTTGTCGAGATGTGGCAGTAGTCGGTTCTTGTTGAGATGTGGCAGTAGCGAGTCGGTGTGGAGATATTGTAATGATTAGAGTGCTTTTCACCAATATAAATGAAGGTAACAAACTACTTTTCTTTTTTTTCTCATTATTTCAATGTCCTGAATAATGCATCATTACAGGTTCAGTCAACAAAGCATCTGGCTTGTGTTCTTGTATTAGAGTGTAATTCTGGTTTTCTTGCGCAATTATAGTATTTCTAGTTTTTTATCACTTCAGTATAAATGGTATTTAAAATTTCTTGTCTTATTGAAGAAGAACCGTGCCAGATGTGTACGTTGAGTCATACTTCCACACACAGAACAGTTATACTTGTGCTTTGGTTTCATAGGTTTTATAGTTGCTGGGGACTTAATTAATTAATTGCGTTAACGAAAATTTTCATTTCATTCTTTGTTGTTGTTCTATGCAGTCAGATTGCGTACAAAAACTAGACAGGGCCAACCGTTTACGAGACTTCGTAATCAGACATACAGCTACGAAAAATAAAAATGATTTTCAAATATAATAATTAAGCCCCCATGCACGTGGCGACCCTGCCAGGATCGTCCCTTCGAATTCTTCTGATTGTAAAAATAGTAGACAGTAGTATTGTTGTAGTAATTTGTAGTTTAGTAATTGTAGTCTATTTTGCATATGTAGTTTTGGTAATTGTCATTCTTCTATTGTTCGTTAATCGTGTTTGAGGAAGCATTTCGTGTGAATGATATTGTTGATGATAAAGTGTCATTGTGTGTAATTTTCATATAGTGACGAGTTATGTATGTTTTGTAAATGATTACGCGATCGATGAAAAAGGCAAAAATGATGAATAGTGAGAATAACGAAATTGTTAACATGGCGAACTCGCCAACACAGGAGGAAAGGATGATGAATAATGGAGTTGAAAACAATTTAATAAGTCGGGAAAATAGTCCGGAAACAGTTCAAAATTTTTCACAATCGAAAAATTCTCAGATTGCGTGGTTAACGACAGAAGAAATGGAGCAGTTGATGGGTGCTATATTAAATTTGGGAGCACGAATGGAAACACAGTTTAGATCTGAATTAAAAACACAGATGGGAACTATGGAAACACAGTTTGGATCTGAATTAAAAACACAAATAGGAACAATTACAACTGGTATGGGAACAATGGAAACACGGTTAGACTCACTGGGATCACAAATAGGAACAATTAAAACAGAGATAGGAACAATTACAACTGGTATGGGAACAATGGAAACACGGTTAGACTCAGTGGGATCACAAATAGGAACAATTAGGACTGATATGGGAACAATGGAAACACGGTTAGACTCACAAATAGGGACATGTTTCAAAAATATGAAAGATGAATTAAAGAAAGAAATCAGAGAAGAAGTACAACCGATTTTGAATTCTCACAATAATAGATTAATTGCAGTAGAGATTAGACAAAAGGAACAGGATAGAGAACAGGAAGAAAGAGATCGCATGATAGTACAAAAATTTTCAGAGTTAAATTTACAACGTGCACACGATAAGGAGGAAATATTTGAGAGAATCGAGGAATCCGTACCAAATGACAGAATAAATAATCTAACACAACAATATGAACAGTTAACTACCAAATGTGTTAATACTGAAACCCGAGTCGCGACACTTACGGAAGACGTAAATAAACAGAAAGAGCAAATAGGTGATTTATCTGAAAGAGTTGAGGAAATTTCAAATAAATTGACAAGTCTTAGTTTAAATGGGGACAGAGATTCAGATGATACAGCACCATTGCCATCTGCAGAAACCGAAGAGTACCAGAACATAAATAAGCATGTTGAAAATCAGGGAAAATTTAATGAACGCGTGAAAAGGGAAGTTGAGGCATTACGAAAGCAAGTCAAACAAATTCAAGGCGAAATCGTAGGAAAAGACAGCAGAAGAAATTTCGAATCACGGATAGCAGAGGGCTTTGAAGAAAATAATTTATTTCATTTACGAGAAGCAACAAGAGAGCGCCAGGCGCGTGAACTTGACAATAATCGACATTCGGACTGGGACAGATGCGGTAGGTCTTTGTCGCCACGAGGAGAAAACTTTGACTATAAACACTTCTTAACTGTTCGGAAATTTAAGATCTTCCGCAATTCTAAGAATGACATACATCCATGTTCATGGTTAGATCAATTTATGTACGCACTCCCACCAAATTTGCCACTAAGTCACAAACTGGAAATTATGTGCGGCTATTAACGTCCTTAGGGGATTCACTACACTAAGTGAATATGTGCCGTAGCGTGCATAGGGCCCCGAGCTGTAGTGGTGCTATTTCCCTTTTAGTTTTCTGCACCGCTGCCTACTCTTTTACTATTCTTTGCATCTGTCAAGCCAACTCTTCGACTATCAATCTATCTAGAGAGTAAGTAAACATTAACCGGATATGACTATTTTACCCAAAAGTGATTTCGTTAATTATCGTTTGGACTTACTGTATCTTCTGCAGCATTCATTCGTAGTTCAAACGAAATTTTACCTGTTTATCTTCGTGACAATATTACTTCATATGTTGACGATATTCTTATTGCTAAACGTTCTTGGAGTGAGCATAACAAAATTTTGGATTCATTATTACGGATCTTTGCAAGAGTTGGCATTACAGTGAATTTGAAAAAATCTGAATTTGGTCGTTCTCAGGTGAAATTTCTTGGTCACATTATTTCTACAGAAGGTATTCTTCCTGATCCAGAGAAATTAGACGATATTCGTAATTATGCTGTTCCTACCACAAAACGTGATGTTCGTAGTTTCCTTGGTGTCTGTAATTTTCTTAGACGCTTTGTTAGATTGGACAATTTGGCCACACCTCGTTTATGTGAACTATCTGGAAAGAAATCTAATTGGTGTTGGGATGAGGAAGCTCAGTCAGAATTTGAACAGCTTTGTGATGCTTTAGTTGCTGCTCCACTTCTTTCACATCCGGATTTATCTAAAGATTTTTGTTTGGCGACGGACTCATCATACAAAGGCCTAGGTGCTCATTTATTTCAAGAGATAGAAGAAAACGGCGTTGTAGTACAGAAGACTATTGCATTTGGAAGTCGTGTTCTCTCTAAATCAGAAAAGAATTATTCGATTACGGAACTTGAAGCTTTGGCTGTTGTATGGGCTTTCACAAAATTTCGGACATTTTTGTTTGGCAGACATACTAAGGTTTACACCGATCACCGAGCTCTGGAATTTCTTATGTCAACAAAATTAACTCATGGAAGATTGTCACGATGGGCGTTGTATCTACAGGAATTTGATTTTAGTATTGTTTGCATACAGGGTTCTTCAAATATTGTTGCTGATGCTTTATCACGTGCACCTGTGGGTTTGAAACAAAGTGCTGAAGAGGACTGCAAGGAAAACAATTATTGTTTGATGTGTATTCAAGGTGTTGCGTTTGAGAACTTTATTTTGTCTTCGCTCCAGGACATCGCTAAGGAGCAAAATAAGGATCCAATCTGGAAGGACATTAAGGAGAAGTGGAGGAGAAAGGAAAGCGTAGCGTTTAGACAGCATTATTTAGTTCGCAATGACATTCTTTTTAAACGAAAATCGGTCGACAACTCTGTTTGGTTAGTTTGTATTCCTGATGAGTGGGTTAATAAGCTGATTTGGTATACGCATTTCAGTTATGCACACTTTGGTCCCAGAAAATGCTTTCATAAATTACGAGAAAATTGCTACTTCAGTAATATGGAAAAACGTATTCGATCTGTTCTGGCCAAATGCAAATTATGTCAAAAGGCTAAGCCGCCAACAATTTCTCACAGACCACCGTTGTTTCCTATCATTCCAGCGAAATTAAAGGACATGGCTGCAGTCGATTTGTTCGGTCCAGTGGTTCGTTCTACTAATGGTTTTGCGTGCATTTTCGTAGCAGTGGAATTGACATCAAAATATGTGTGTTTTACACCTTTACGCAAAGCAACAGCTCGTTCAGTATCTAATGCTTTCATCAAACATTTTCTTAAAGAAGTGGGTCATGTTGATAAGGTTATATCAGATAATAGATCACAGTTTCGCTCTGAAATTTGGCTTCGTACTCTACGGGGTCGTAAAATTAAACCAATTTTCATTTCACTTTTTCACCCTCAATCTAACGCTTCAGAGAGATGGATGAAGGAAATCAATAAATTGTGTCGTCTTTATTGTCATCAGAATCACAGAACGTGGGATCAGTATCTTCATATTTTTCAAAACATTCTGAATGAACTTCCTAATAACAAAGCACCGACAAATCGCATTTCTGAAATCGTTCCTTTTCCGCCTACACGGAAACTGCGGCATTCTGAAGTTGTCAACCTGGCTCTACAAAATATTGCGTCTGCGGCTGCTAGAAGAGAGAAATCAGCTAAACGTCCTGGTCGTTTAAAAATCTTGTCAGTTGGTCAGAAGGTGTTAATTAAGTCTCATCGTTTGTCTCACAAAGAAAAAGGCTTGTGTCGCAAATTTTTTCTGCTTTATAACGGTCCATATAGAATTCGCAAAATTATTCATGATAACACTGTTGAAGTAGAAACTCTTAAATCACGACGCTCTAAGGGAATACATCATATATCAAACGTTAAAATTTTTGTGGAATGACATACTTTCGAGAAACCAACAGCTTACGTAAACATGCAGAGAATACAAGGATACCGCGCTGTGTTTTGGCGGCGGCGTATACTCAAAGCAACAGTCAAGTCTGCGCGCCGCACAAGGCAGTCGTTGACCGCAAACAATTGCTTCCTACGTCACGCGCCTACAGCTGATCGAGCGCTCAGTGCGAATGCACTGACAGCCGCAAACAAATACACAGTCTAAATTCTGCGAATAAATTCAGTATAAAGCTATAGTGACTTGATGAATTATGTTATTGACGTTCAGTATTTTTCAGGATACGGTTGTATAAAATATTTAAGAACTTTAGGTAAATTCTGTATGTCTCCGACGTTAAGAGGACTTGCTATCGAGAAAATTTCAGAAAGAATGTAATTTCCAAGAAGAAACTAATAAACTAAATAGGTAACTCATAATTGAGTTTATTTTTCAGGTAACATATTTCTGCTTAGGTACGTACTTTAGACGTAATTTGCTGCGCGCAATTACGTGATTCATACTTTGTGCTAATTTCATGTTCTATGAATTTACTTGTGAAGCGACGTGCTTGCGTGTTAACTGATTTTGACAATGATTGTTTAATGAACAGGGTTGTTATTTGTATATATTACGCATCGCTTGGCTGCAAGGCTTTTTCACTGATGTCATATTTTTTAATTATGTGCCTGCTTTGCTTATTTATTTAAATTATAATTGTCACCTGATTAGTTGTGCTGATATGTATGTAAGTTATACTTCGTGATTTATCTGCTTGCGCCTTCATGTTTACTTATTAAGATGACATATGAACATTTATTTGCTTATGCTGATATGATGCTAATGACCTGTTTATTACGTAAGATATATGTTTGCTGCAATGCGTATGGATTGCATATTTATACATTTCTGTTTGTTGTCATAACTACTCTTTAATTTGGTATATAGAAATGCTGATATACTGTGTACAAACATAGAGTTTAGGTCACACTATTGTATTAATTATAGATTGTTCGCATGGCAGAGCCTCGTTGTAGGAATTGTGCTGCATCCACTTGTTGACATTCTGTTCTCTACTGGTATATTGACTCGCTATTGCATGTTTTGCTTACGCTCAGTGCCTTATATTTTTAAGATAGGAAAATGAACTGCTATAATTCGACATAAACGACATTAGTACAAGAAACTTCATAGAAGTCACATGAGCTGGAGGTTTTATGGAAGCTGTATAAATTTATGCTAATAGGAAGGAAGCTAACGACATGACATACCAAAACTAGGTTTAGACCATTGACAGTTATTACACTGCATTTTTCGTGAGCAATTGAAATAGAAAGTGACACTTGACACAAGAAATACTCCACATGTTTGCTTCTGTTTGCCATAATTCTTGAAGTGGTGTACACACTGTGAAATATTATGATCATTCACACTCCGTAATCGCACTTAATTACTGAGAGTTATTCGAACTAAGTCTGTTAGAGGTCATGTATGCATTTCTTTTATTTAATGATGGACAAGGTAACCAAAATCCATCTTATAATTTATAATGAGTAGAAGATTTGGGTCAGATGGATTACACAGAGGTTGTGTGTTGACAGTGTGTCTTCGGATTGTATGGGATGATGAGGTTTGCATTAGGATTTTATGTGTACTTGTTCGAGGAGACTGACTAGAGGAAAGAGTTGTTATGGAAGTGAAATGTATTGGCGATAAGGTTCATATGTGTCGACGTATTGAAGAGGTATTATTGAGGTATTGAGATTATATGAAGTTGATGATTATTGGAGTTTTTGTGGGCAAGAGGTAAGGTAAATGATATTGATGATAAGATATATATGTATCGACGTAAGAGGTATTATTGAAGTATTGAGATTATGTGATGCTGATGATTATTGGAGTTTTGGTGGATAAGAGGTAAAATAAGTGAGGTGCATTTTTTTTTTTTTTTTGTTGGTCTATATGGAACAAGGAGGATGAAGATAGCAGACTAGAACACTCAAGTAGAAGGAAGATTGTCTACACACACTTTGTTAAATCAATAAGAAGTACATTTTTTTTTTTTTTTTTTTTTTTGGATAGAGGAAGTAATTGCATATCTTGGCTCACCGACAGTTGTTCAGCAACCGTACATTTTGATCTGGCTTGGCATACATTTGTCTTGACATGATGACTATGACCTTGACTTAACTATTATTGACTGTTATACATTGCTGCTACTACCACTTGATACACATGATGAACATCAAATTTTGACAGAATTGCATTTGCACAGTTAACACTATTCAATAACACAGTAGTACTTAATGTGGATGAAAGATGAGTGAGTGTGTTTTGTGTGTTTTCCTTTCCTAATCCTACCCACCTATCTCCTAACTATTATTTTATTTGTTTGTAGTGGCTTGCACTAACACCCATTAATATTATAGGTTTACTGATATTTGAGTATTTGTAATACTTAATATGACAATTATCTGATATCATTTGTGTGTTTATTAGAATTTGTATGTTTAGTGTAAGAGCATTGAGAATAATTTTGTAAAAGCATTTGTATGTGCATTCAAACTATTGTTCATGCCTGAACTGTCTTATTAGTGCTGGTGAATATTATGAACTGTTACCTGCACTTGTTCAACATTGATGTGTGACACTTAGAAATGTTTAATTTCTGCTGACGAACTGTGTGATTAGTGATAGTGAATATTATGGACTGTTACTTGTACTTTTTCTACATGATTGGTGCCACTAGGACATGTTTAATTTCTGCTTATAAACTCTGATGAACAGTGTGATCAGTGATAGTGCATATTATGGACTGCTCTCTGCATCTGCTCAACATTGCTGGGTGCCACTGATGGGCTGTTTTTTACTGAAATAATGTGACTTGTTGCTGTGTGCACTTGTTCAACATTGCTGGATGCCACAGATGGAACTGCTTCTACTGAAATAATGTCACTTGTTGCTGTCTGCACCTGCTCAACATTACTGGGTGCCACTGATGGAACTGCTTGTATTGAAATGATGTCACTTGTTGGTCTCTGCACCTACTCAACATTGCTGGGTGCCACTAATGGAACTGCTTCTGCTGAGAAATGTGACTTGTTGCTGTGTGTACCTGTTCAACATTGCTGGGTGCCACAGATGGAACTGCTTCTATTGAAATAATGTCACTTGTAGCTGTCTGCACCTGCTCAACATTGCTGGGTGCCACTGATGGACTGCTTGTACTGAAAAAATGTCACTTGTTGCTGTCTGCACCTGCTCAACATTGCTGGGTGCCACTGATGGACTGCTTGTACTGAAATAATGTCACTTGTTGGTTTCTGCACCTGTTCAACATTGCTGGGTGCCACTGATGGACTGCTTCTACTGAAATGATGTTGCTTCTTGCTGTCTGCACCTGTTCAACATTACTGGGTGCCACAGATGGAACTGCTTTTATTAAAATGATGTCACTTGTTGTTGTTTGCACCTGTTGACCATTGCTGGGTGCTGCTGCTGGAACTATCAACTATTTGTTTTTTTTTTAATAATTAAAAGTATTTTATGTGAACATTTGTATAAACTGATTTGTTGTGTATTGTGTAAACTATTGTGTAAAGCTACATGTATGAAAGAATTTGTATTGCCTACTGTATTTTATATATTAGGTTATTGAAAGGTCAGTGCAAAGCCCAAATTTTATCTAATTATGTGATATTTACGTATTAATATTATCTTTTATTTTTGTCTGTATTTTTTTTTTGACGAATTTGGTGGTATTTTCACCACCAATGCTGGCAAAAATACCATCAAATTCTAGCCCGTGGAGGAAGGGCATATGAAAGGTGGCTACACTGAGCCACAGCGCCAGAGAGTTTTGTTTCGCTGCCTCCACTGGCAGTGATTATTGAGAAGTAGCGGAGTGCAGTGCTTGTTGAGAACTCGTAGCAGTGAGTGCTTGCTGAGATGTCGTAGTAAAGAGTGCTTGTCGAGATGTGGCAATAGTCAGTTCTTGTTGAGATGTGGCAGTAGCGAGTCGGTGTGGAGATATTGTAATGATTAGAGTGCTTTTCACCATTATAAATGAAGGTAACAAACTACTTTTCTTTTAATTCTCATTATTTCAATGTCCTGAATAATGCGTCATTACAGGTTCAGTCAACAAAGCATCTGGCTTGTGTTCTTGTATTAAAGTGTAATTATGGTTTTCTTGCGCAATTATAGTATTTCTAGTTTTTTTATCACTTCAGTATAAATGGTATTTAAAATTTCTTGTCTTATTGAAGAAGAACCGTGCCAGATGTGTACGTTGAGTCATACTTCCACACACAGAACAGTTATACTTGTGCTTTGGTTTCGTAGGTTTTATAATTGCTGGGGACTTAATTAATTAATTGCGTTAACGAAAACTTTCATTTCATTCTTTGTTGTTGTTCTATGCAGTCAGATTGCGTACAAAAACTAGTCAGGGCAAAACGTTTACGAGACTTCGTAATCGGACATACAGCTACGAAAAATGAAAATGATTTTCAAATACAATAATTAAGCCCCCATGCAATATATCTGCTCCTATAAGAAATTTTTCTGGCACAGCCGAGTGCAATGCTGGCCGATAGATTTGTCATGTTTAGAAAGAAACAACTGATTTTTCTTTTCAATAATCGGGATGACCAAGGATTCGAGAAATTAGTAAATTCTTTAAATTGAAATGAATGATTGTCAAAAGTTGCTTTTTATGAGAAAGATTATTATTAAGAGATTTAAAAACATTTGCATGGGACTTGATATAACAATACTACATACGCGCGAGGCTGCTTTTACCTTATACTACAACGCTCTGGCTCCGCCATCGCTCCCCATGACCGACTCAACCAACTCGACACACACGACTGCTAGCAACTACCTACTTCTACTGCTGCACAGTTCCTACTGCATACAACGCTGCTTTCTGGTCTGAGATTCTCTTATACCTTACATATCGCAGTCAGCGCGTGAGCAATCCATCGAAATTACATCTGCTCAAGTGCGCAAGTAACGAATTTCTTAATCATGGACCTCTTAGACAGTGTATTTTGTAGTAGTATTGGTGAAAAATCTAATACGCGGTGGGTTACTTTTCATGTAGAGCGAGTGGCGAGCGGGCGCGTAGCAGTTTTGGGCCACTCAGCTGATCGTCGCCGGGAGACGCTCACTTGTTCGCTGTTGTCATACACCGGTCGTCGAACCTGCTTTCCGAGCGCCTTGTTCCTGCTTATGCGGCTGCCCTGCCCGGCATATTCGCCGACACCGTCGTCAGCTGCGGTCGCGAGATTTGACATGAACACTTTAGAAAACGTGGAACATGTTGCTCATAAGTGTCAAGTCAAATGAACTTGATGTGCTAAAATATCATGTACGTCAAACCTTTCGCTAATATTGATAAACCGATAAAGATATTTGCCTTATATGTGAAACTAGTATAACTTGTTACAGCCTTGAATCTTAAGTGACAAAACATCTAATGGACATTCTTAACCAGCGGAAATGAAAAAGTTTCAAAATAATTTGCATTTTAACCAACTTTTACATAGATTATTTTTATGATGTTTTGATATAAATACTGTTTTATTATTATTGTTGAGTATATGTATGTTTAAATGTCTGTCATTCGAAAAACTCATTAAATATCACTGGAAAGTAAACAGTTCGAAGACTCTAGGCGAGGTTATTGTGGACCAATTATTTCCCATCCGCCTGTAACCCGAATGGGGTAACGCGAATGGGGTTGTCGGATCATAGGTTATTCTGAACTGTGCGCCTTCATGCGAAGCCACAAGCACTGACAAAATAATTGCAAACCTGACAATACATTGTAAACAAATACTGTAGGTGTACGTGAAAGCTCTACCTGCTCAATAATTTGAATGATATGATTTATACTTGCCCGTGACAAGTGTTGCTAAAGACACTGAAAATCATGTGAAGTGATCGGGTGTGGTAGTGAGTGAGACTAGCCTTGGAAATATTTGGGTACGCCCTCACTAGGAGGCCAACGCGGCGATACGCCACATAACGTGAAAAAGTAATATTTTCTTACGACATCAGTTTTGTTATATTTGCGAAGTTCTTCACTATTATTTCTCCCAGTTGTGAAGCAGCCATAATAATACCAACTTCAAGTTGTCATAACATATAAAAATCAATACATAAAAAAGAACCCCCACAGGACGTCTAAAAACTAAAAAGCGAACCTGACGAGGATTCAGACCATAGCTCCATTGTGAGTGTGGGTTTAATGTCCCAGTGGTTTACTCAGTGAGATTCAGTGAGATGCAATTGCTGGTACTGGAGTATAGTAAGGGTTGATACACGTTCCTCTATACTGCACTGCACGATGAGATAGTGTTGCAACTCCGCCGGCCGCGGTGGCCGTGCGGTTCTAGCGCTGCAGTCCGGAACCGCGGGGCTGCTACGGTCGCACGTTCAAATCCTGCCTCGGGCATGGATGTGTGTGATGTCCTTAGGTTAGTTAGGTCTAAGTAGTTCTAAGTTCTAGGAGACTGATGACCTAAGATGTTAAGTCCCATAGTGCTCAGAGCCATTTGAACCATTTTGTTGCAGCTCCTCGTTTTCATACTTGTGTCTGGAATCTGGATGAAAAATCGTATGCCGACCTCCAGATACATCATTACATCATCTTTCTTCAACACACACACAAACTGATTTTTTATCTACCACAGCTTTTATATTTTTAAACCACAATATTTTCCACTTCAAAGTGGGGCAGCTACGGACTGGTGGAGCCGTTGTTCCCAGTCGTGGTAGCAGAGCTGAAAGGCTTTAACTGGTAGTGCCGTTAACGTGTCGGTTTTATTCTTTTGTTCTCCAGAGTCGCAAAGTGATGTCCTTTTAAGGAATTTTTCAATATAAAAAAAAGAAAAATATCGGTGAATAGGAGCGCTGTGGTACAACAAGACAGCCTTTCGAGGTAAAAAATTCCGTGACTGAAGTGGCCGTGTCACATAGGACGTATTCTTGATACAGCATCAGCCCCTTCACTCGACGCACCCTTTTGCTGAGCCTTTCAAGGATCTTTCTAATGCACTTGACTGACAGTTTGTCTGGGAGAAACGAACTCTTTATACACGATACCCCTAATTTCAAAAAAGAAATCAGCATAATTTTGATTTGCTCATTCGATTATTTTTCGGCCGAAGAGATATGTCAGTGTGACATTCCGAGCTTTGCCGCTATGCATCAGGATCGTGCCCAAAAATCCAGTAATCATCATCGGAGATCACACGAATGAACCGCTAATGGTCATTGACAGCCCTATCAAGAAGGTCGACGCACAGGTTTCTTCGACTGCCCTTCCGCTCAGTTTCGGGGTTTCTCGGCATTATTTTGGAACAAAACTTTCGCATGTGCAATACTTCTGGCGAACTTTGATGTACACTGAAAATTTAACAGGTCACCCTCATCCTTATTGTTCAAATTCGGTATTATCTCAGAAGGGCACGTACACATTCGACGTTATCGTCGGTTTTGGAAGCTGAAGGTTTCACTGAACTAGGTGCGTATTCAGTGTGTTCTTGGCTTTCCAAAAATATTTTGTGCAAGCGAAGAACTTGCTCCCTTGATAAGGGATACTCACAGTTTTCCACTTTCAACTTTTCAAAGGTCACACTCGCGGATTCCCCAAGTTATACGTAAGACTTGAAGACATAACGTTACTTTAAAATCCTTTGTTCCATGTTCGTAACACACACAAAATAAAAACCCCTGATAGCGCTCTCAAAAATCACATGACGGTTGCACGGCGCTGGGATTTGGACTGAGCATCTGGAAGGGATGAGCAGTTTATACAAGTAGAACAACACTGTGTTGCCAGATCACTCACCGTGTCGTCAAAGTCATTACTTTTCTAAGACACATTTAGTTCCTAGGCCTCTAAACGATTTTTTTTGTCTAATATAGTTAGCCCGTACTGCTAAAACGGTTGGGAAACGCTGCTATAAATCATTGGAGGACTGAACCGAACAATTGCAAGTGCGCCCCGAGTGGGCCGGCTCTAGACAATTAGGCTATCTCATTACTTAGTCTAGTGTCCCTATTTACGATGGTAGTATGTTATTCCTACGAGTGAATATTTCATAATTTTAAAAGAGAACTGAAGTTTAAACGAGCTTCGGGGTAGATTTGTGTCCAATCTCTTATTCTACAATCATGAAAATCTTTTTGTGGTATTTATGTGAACTTTCATTGTGCTCCATAAACGAAAATTAGAGCCCAGGAGCTTTGATGCTAGAATTAATGTTAGAGCGGCTCTCAAATAGCTTACTATTATAAAGATTCATTTCCATGGTTTTGAAAGTGAAATAATAAAATAAGGTGGCATCTTCTATTTTGAGAGTTTCATTGTTGTCGTGATGAGATATTTCCACTTGCCCTTCCTTTATTCACTGTTCATCACTCGCTTGTTATGACCTGCGGCTAGTGTAGAAGAATCCAAGGGTTCGTCAAGATAGCTTTAGAAGACACGAAGTAAGAAAAACCTTTCTATCTGTATAGCTAGGGAAGAAGGAAATTTGCTAGACCTTTTCAGTGCGAATTGGTCAACCTAACAACCCACATGCAACAATTCGCAAAGAAAAACTTGCATTGTTAGCATGTTCGATATTGTATAGTCTAACTGCAGGAACATTCCAAAACTCATCCACATTAAGTCAATAAGCGAAGTAAAGGTAGGAAGCTTTAGAATCATCTTTAAACGATACGAGTCTACAGCGAATTGTAAAAAGCAACATGTCTGGGTGGTAATGCATTTCTTTTGGAGGTAGATAATGACTGAAATTTGAACCCAATTAGATAGAGGCCGAATCCAAGAGTTTACCTTAAACGACATTTCTACTAACTGGGGCAATATTTTATACAGGAGTCAGTAGCATCTCGTACCTTTACATTCGCATGTTGTCACAAAAGTCGTTAGCAGACCCATGTTTACTAGATCTTTTTTACTTCAGTTATCATGTAATTTCATCCTGTATTTTTTCGTTAGTAATTTATTCTACACCAAAGGCATAACTGTGGGAATTTAGCATTAGTTTGTTGTGTGTTGCGGTTTACTTTCATTGCAGAAGGGCAATTTCCAGTTTGCCTAATACAACCAGAATGGACCTCAATATGCAATCGGCAACTATTCGATTTAGAAAGAACATAAAAGGCCGCAACAAAGTTTCCACACTTGTATACATGAAGCAAGGTGTGATCTGAGAATTAATCTAAGACATATTTCTGGTCTAGGAAAGTCTCTCCTAAAATCGAGGAGGAAGGAAGAAATGAAAAAAAAGTGATCTTGTACCCCAAATCGCCGGCTAACCATCTTCGCTAGTCCATCTGCCAGCGCCGCCGCGCAAAAAATTAGGCAATGCAAGATACCGACAGTATGACAGGCAATTGTTAATGGAATGGAAGTATCTTTATCTAGAGTTAACGTAAATTGCAGTTAACTTAAATTCAACAAATCTCATTTTATATCTGGCACATTATTTTAAAATCTTCAACCCCTTTGAAGTGGCTGAATGTTGCTGGAGATCTATTTTCTCCAACTACACCTGTCCAAGCCATACTGATAGGGGTGTAAAAGTAAAATGTAGTCTCAGAAGAACGTAGAGCAGACAGAAAATACAGGACATCAGATGTGAAAGAGATTCGTGGAAGCGGAAGAGATGGCAAATGGTAGCATTACTTGAGCAACTGCTGAAAACGCAGTCCAAGTGATTATGGTAGATGAGACATTTGTTATAACATTGAATTACTGTATAAAAATTTATCAATAAATTAAACACCAGGTAAAGTCAGTTCAGTAGGTGCATCATATATATCGACTTCTATATCCGTTCTTGGCCAACTACTGTCAAGTTCATGGCAGAAGGTCTTTGGGGGCTATAAACAGTCTAATCCCGCTTCAGAGTCGCTACCGAAATTAATTACTATGGGGCTGTACTATATTCAATGATTTCTTACTTCATACTGCTTCTGAAATTTCGTAAGTAGGATTTCGGAGAGTGATTGTCGCCCACCTTCAATGGTATTTTGCGGCTTCAGGTCTTCCAGCAAAGCCATGACGCTCTCCCAAGGGGTCATCAGTCTTCTGACTGCTTTGGTGCGGTCTGCCACGAATTCCTCTCCTGTACCAACCTCTTCATCTCAGAGTAACACTTGCAACCAACGTCCTCAATTATTTCCTGGGTGTATTCCAATCTCTGTCCTCCTCTACAATTTTTACCGTCTGCAGCTCCCTCTAGCACCATGGAACTCTTTCCCTGATATCTTAACAGATCTGCTACCATCCTGTTCGTTCTTCTTGTCAGTGTCTTCCATATATTCCTCTCCTCTACGATTCTGCTGAGAACCTCCTCATTCGTTACCTTATCAGTCCACCTACATTCGTCTGCAGCATCACATCTCAAGTGCTTCGATTCTCTTCTTCACCAGTTTTCACACAGTCCATGTTTCACTATCGTACAACACTGTTTTCCACACAGACATTCTCAGAAATTTCTTCTTGAATTTGAGACCTATGTTTGATACTAGTAAACTTCTCTTGGCCAGGAATGCCCATTTTGCCAGTGATGGTCTGCTTTTGATGTTCTCCTTGCTCCGCTTGTCGTTAATTATTTTGCTGCCTAGGAAACAGATTTCCTTAACTTAATCTACTTCGTGATCAGCAATCCCGGTGTTACATTTCTCGCTGTTCTAATTTTTGCTACTTCTCATTACTTCCGTCTTTCTTCGATTTACTCTCTCTGTTTTCTGTATGCATTAGACCGTTCATTCCATTCAGGAGATCCTATCATTCTTCATCACTTTCACTCAGGATAGCAATATCATCAGCGAATCGTATCGTTGGAATGCTTTCAACTTAAATTTTATTTCCACTATTCAATCTTTCTTTTATTTCCTCACTGCTTCTTCGACGTTAAGATTGAACATTTAGGGCGAAAGACTACACCCCTGTCTTAAACCCATTCAGTCCGAGCAGTTCGTTCTTGATCATCCACATTATTCCCTCTTGGCTCTTCTACTTATTGTATATTATCCGTTTCTCCCTATAGCTTTCGAACATCCTGCACCATTTTACATTGACAAACGCTATATCCATATCGACAAATCCTATGATCTTATCTTGATTTTCCTTTAGTCTTGCTTCCATTATCAACCGCAACGTCAAAACTATCTCTCCGGCATCTTTTCTTTCCCTAAACCCAAACCGATCGTCACCTTACACATGCTCAATTATCTTGCCCATTCTTCTGTATATTATTCTTTTTAGCACCTTGGATGCATGGGTCGTTGTGCTGATTGTGCGATAATTCCCGCACTTGTCAGCTCTTGCAGTCTTCGGAATAGTGTGGATGACATTTTTCCGAAAATCAGATGGTGTGTCGTCAGATTCATTCATTCTACACACCAATGTAAATAGTCATTTATTGCCATTTCCCCCAAATGATTTTAGAGATTCTGATGGGATGTTATCTATACCTTCTTATTTATTTGATTTTAAGTTTTCCAAAGCTCTTCAAATTCTAATTCTAATACTGCCTCTTCTATACCGAATCCTGTTTGTTTCTGTTTCACAGAAAGCAAATCATCTTTGCTTTTAATTTCACCAAATGTCGGGCAGAGTTGTCCTTCCGACAATCATTTCTTTTTCGATTCCTTCACATTTTTCGCACAGCCATTTTATCTTAACATCTCTGTATTTCCTCTCTATTTCATTCTTAACTAACTTGTATTTCTGTATTCCTGAATATCCTTGAACATTTTTGTGCCCCCTTCCTTCATAGATCAACTGAATTGTTTCTTCTGTTACACATGGTTTTTTCGCAGTTACCTTCTTTGTATCTATGGTTTTTTTTTTCAATTGGTGATCGCGCATTTTAGAGATGTCCATTCCTCTTCAAACTGAACTGCCTACTGGCCTATTCCTTGTTGCAGTATAATTACAGAACATCGAGCGTATCCCTTCATTCCGTAGTACTTCCGTATCCCTCTTTTTTATGCGTTGATTCTTCCTGACTAGTCTCTTAAATTTAAGCCTACTCTTCATCACTACTGAATTGTAATCTGAGTCTGTATTTGCTCCTGTGTGTGCCTTACAACCTAGTATGAGATTTCGGTCTCTCTGCCTGACCATGATGTAATCTAAATGAAATCTTCCAGTACCTCCCGGCCTATTCCAAGTATACCTCCTCCTCTTGCGTTTATTGAACAGACTTTCACTATTACTAGCTGAAATTTAATGCAGGACTCAATAAGTTTTTAGTATCAAACTCATAGTCTCTCGTAACCCTTTCATCCACTACTTTCACTGTGGCCACTGTAACGTCTATTAGCAAAAGACATATTATGTAGTAAAGAGAAAACATTGTGTATCATGTTTTGTTATTGTATGGAATTATGTACTTTTTTTAATTATTTATTTTAGATAATATCTGTGTCGGCGAGTACTGAAACCGCCACAGACGATAAATATCAAACGAAGATGAGAATGTGTGACTAGTATAAATAATACAGCACGAACATTAATTTCTCTGTCTTCTTCTTGGAGTTACGGGAGTAGGATAGCCTGTGACGTTGTATTGTACGCTAGCGTAGCCTTCTTTTGTCAAGACTGAGAGATGTACACCATTACGTACTCATTTTAAAGGTGTGTAATAATTAACATATTTAAATGTTTTGAATTGAGTTATTTAATGAAACCTTGCATTATTATTTGTAATAGCTTGCTCGGCATATTATCCCATCCCTTTAAGACATTTTCAGTTATTTAAATATTATCTGTGGTGCAGAGCTGCGCTACGAACGAACGAGCCGCTGCCGCGGCGCATTCAAACTGCATTAAATGAAATCTATCATACCGCAAAGAAGCGGGGAGGTAATAGTGAAATAAAATTATTTCTTTCAGCTTTCGGACATGCAGAGCAGAGCAGCAGATTTTATGATGTGTTTTGCAGGTTGACACGGACTGCTGATAATATATTATTAACAGTACAAAAAAGATAATTTACCTTCGTAACATAGTAGGAATCTTGCTGTGCTTAGTTCAGGTCTGGCAAACCTTATAGAAAAAACGTCTTTTTCTCCGATAATAGTCTCATGTTCTTGTGCTAGTCGTGGTAATTATTGGTGTTTTACTGTTAACAAAAATCCACTCCAAAATTTTGATGTTGAGCAATCATTGCGAACTGTAACATCAGTATTCATAACAAAGTAATTTTCATTTTCAATAACTATAAAGTAGGGGAGATATGTTGAATTTTATAGTGAGTTACAGTAACGTAAAAATGTTCCTTTAATAGAAAGCCAGATACAGAACAATAACAATACGATATATTCTGTTTTGTTGAAAATTAATGTTTATAAAGAAATTCATGGCACAGCATTACTGAAAGGTATTTCGCGGCTCTTTTCGTATATGCGTTGTTACGCAAGTAATAATAATAATAATAATAATAACAAAACAAAATAATAGAAAAGAGAGACAAGAAGTGAAACTGTCGCCCAAAAACGCGGGGCCCGAATTTGCAGTGGCCATGAAAATAATTGTTTTATGTATTTTCTTTCAGTGTCTATTGTTATATATATGTATGTATTTAGTGATAAATGTATGTATGTGTATCATGAATAATGCCATGTATTAATGAATGTATAAACATTCTTTCATGAAAAAACGCACCACTGCAAGCGAGTCAGAGGAAACGATCCTGATAGTACTGAGAAACTGTAACGACTACATAATCCGGGGGCAGCCGAACCCCGAAATCAGATAAACTAAAGGTAAGACTACAGTGTAGTTGTCCTGTTTGTAGAAGCTTAACTCCAGTGCAGTGATCTCATATCGCTAGTGGTGTGCGTAGTTCGAAGTTAGTGTTTATGACAGGGCAAAGTTGATTGTAGATAGCAATTTTTAGTGTGCAGTGTATTGTAGATAAATTAACATATTTTGTGTGCAAGGAAAAACTGTCAGACCTTGTGTTCGAGTAGGTAATTTATGAATATGGTTAAATGGCGTAGTCAACGTCCGAGCAATATGGATACTGAGGAACAGCCATTAGTTAGTGCAGGAAATGTAGAAACGGGTGCATTAAGCAGTACAAGTACTCTCTTTGAGGATATACCATGCGAAAATGTGCGGGCAGGGGCACAGGAAGTGATGCCACCGCCCACCAGTGCTCAAGGAGAGGTAGATAAAGAAAGTGCACCACCTCCAGAAAAGCAGGAACCACAGAGTGGTAATCTGCCTGGAGGGTACTCACTTCAGGCGATATTATAGCGCGTGCTGGATTACCAGGCAAAAGTTGCGCAACAGCAAGCTGAGCGAGATCGCCAGCAAGCTGAGCGAGATCGCCAGTTAGCAGAAAATTTCCTTGCCCAGCAAGCTGAGCGGGATCGCCGGCTAGAGGAAAAGTTTCTTGCCCAGCAGGCTGAGCGGGATCGCCAGCAAGCTGAGCGGGACCAGCAAGTTGTGCAATCGTTAGAAAATATGAAAAAAGAGATTGCCTGTATGAAACAGAATTATGAGTCGATACCTAAGGCCGTGCAGGAGTTGACTGCACCGGTCAACAACCTGCAAGTAGCAAACACTAACAGGGTAGACGACATAGGTGTCATAGCCAACCGATTGGAAAAGCTAGAAATAGATTCCACACAGCTTGTAGAGCAGAAGTGGAACGAACAAGCGACTAAAATTGAAACCGAATTCAACTCATGGCTAGAGGCGAAGGAGAGTGAGATCGACAAAAATATTAATTCTAAGGTACAAGCAGCCATGGCAGATAGAGATCCCAAATCGTTCAGTACCGCAGTAAATAGTCAGGTACAGAACGACGTGCAAACCATCAAACAAATACTCAGTGACGATATTCCGCAGTGGCAAGTGAATATTAACAAACGGATATCCGACTTGGAAAAGGGTTTGGCACAGAGTAACAAACATCTTGAACATGAAACTATGTCGCCAACAGCCAATGTTTTTGGCAACGCACAAACTTATACGCGACGCAACAATGGTGAATCTTTAGGCGATAATGCGAAGAGCTGTAGCTTCGGTTCGGAGCATACAGCCTATGTCCCAGGAGCAAACCAGTATAGTCCAAAAATATTAGTTGAAGAAAGTTTGATAAAAAATAGGCAGTTTCAAACGTTTACTACTGAACGGAAGTCAGTACACCCAGTAGTATTCATAAAAAGCTTTAAAATTATCTTGCCTAGTGTGTGGAACGAAGCACAGAAAATTCAACACGTAATGTCATACATTCAGGGTGATGCAGCGTTGTGGGCTACGGAAGTAGCAGACAGCTGCATGACGTATGAACAGTTTGAAAGGGCGTTTTTGTCGAAATACTGGTCGCCTTGTATACAAGAGCGGCTAAGAAAAGAAGTATACAATCCCGAACCGTGCTCACCCCGTCTTGGGAATCTGAGACGGTATTTCGAGAAATATATAAACTAAACGCGCTACTGGGACGAGCCTATCTCACCAAGAGACATAATAAGACTCCTAAAATCACATTTACCCATTCATATCAAAGAGAAATTAATACACGTACCAGAGAGCGACATGGAACATTTCCTGTCTGTTCTAGATTCAATAGACTTAATCCAGGAAGACGCAAAAGCAGCGTGTGATCACTCGCGGAATAATGGATCAGGGTGTAAACATGATAGAAATAATAGTGCACAAAACCACAACCATGGAAATGGTGGGGGTGGTAACAAGAGGCAAGAGCATTCGCAAAATGGTAATAATGGGAGAAGTCAGAACGGGTATAGTCAACCGTCCCATAATAAAAAGCGTCGATTTGACGACCGGTACGATTCCGGACTGCCAGGAACCAACCGCTGGAAAAATGCGCGAGGTCAGTGGCATAGCAATTACAGCAACAGTAATCGCAATTGGAATCAGAATCAGCGACCAAGCCCAGAGTGGCAGGGTAATGACCGGTACGATAACAACAGACCGCCACTGCAAAACGTGCCTATTGCGCAGTCGTGGCGGCCTACAAATCAAAACGTACACATAGTAGAGGTCGCGGACAATAGCCGTCCAAGTACCTCGCAAGCAAGCCATCCAACAAACTAGAATCGGCCTCGATATGCTCTCCATCGCTGGCCGAGGGGTGGAGTGAGAGCAACACGAATGACAATAATATCCCTGGAATACATATGCTGCGAAACGACGACGGTATCAGTATGGATAAAGATCTACTGACCGAACCACATGAATGTAAGAAAGATAGCAACGAAAATGTGCAAGCCATAATAGAAGCGAAAATCAATGATGTTGCAGTGAATATAATCATCGACACAGGTGCCTCGGTGAGTGTAATGAGTACAGAGTTGTGTAAAGCGCTGGGGAAGGGACGTAGCATACCGACTTTCCCGGTTAATAATTGCAAGGTGTCTGGAGCTATAAGTGCACAGAGCCAATTAGTTAAGTACCAGGTGCAGGTGGAGATTTATAAGGAGGGCGAAGCCATAGTGAGCTCGTTCCTCATTGTTAAAGGGTTAAAGGTGGCCTGCATTCTGGGAGTAGATTTTCTCCATGAGAGGGACGCACTGATCGACCTCTCCTCGGGAAAACTAAGCATAGTTAATAAAGGTAGGAGGATTGAGTTGTCTATGATGAAATCGAAGGATGTACTTGTGCCATGTTGCAATCGAATTAATATCAAATGTAGGTACCCCTGGGTACTGCACCCCAATGATTATTCACCTGTGACAGATCTTTATTATCCGAGTATAGAAGATCGAAATTTTGAAACAAATGTTGTTGAATTTCAAACCAAAGAACAGGAATCTGAAGGTTTAAGCAACATACAAAAGCAACAGTTGACGCAGCTGCTATCGGAATATACCATGGTATTTACCGACCGACCAGCAACAGTCAAGGGGTACCACTATCACATAGAGGTGATGTCCCACAAAACATACTGTCGCGCATCTTACTCCATCCCTTGGTCGAAGAGGGAAGTAGTGGTTAGAGACATTTGAAAGATGTAAAATTATTTATTCAGTGACGTGTCAGATGTAAATAGTAGTAGTTATGAGAAGATTTCAATTGTGTTTTAGAGTATAAGTATGTTAGCTTTAAGAAAGAATTTGTGTATAGTTAAAATTTTGAGGAAGTAGAATCAGTAAACTGAGCAATGGCATGCAAATGGAAGACTTTGTTTACAGACAATTAGTGTCATTAAAATACTATATGCTCATCAAGCAATGAATAATCTTTTTGTTGATAAAATAATGAATAATTTCTTGAATCATTTTTCATTTGTAGTAAATAAGTACGATTAATGATGAAATCTCATATAGTAATGTAACAGATGTAATTGTGTTAGAATTAAGGAACCCTGAGAGAGAGTCTCTACTAGCCAGAAATTGACTTTGTAGTACGAAACAATTATGTGATGTAACGTTTACTGCCAGTAGTGATCTGAGAACGACACTGGAGCAGAATTCGATCAAAAACAAACCCGTTCCGTGTAACCTACGCTTTGTATGTATCGATGCTTCAATTGAAGCCTGTGTACTCCTTGAATATTAATTACGCGGTACGCGAATCAAGTCACGCGGAAACTACACTGTAGTCCTGTAGGACAGATTATTATAAATAATACTAGTACTAAATGAAGTATTTATTGAGCAATATGCCCAAGTCAAGCTGTCATGCACATGGTAAAATCTGTTTGCTAGATGGGTGATAACCTGGAAAGCTACACTGAAAAAGGAAAAGAAAGCTATGTACCAAAAATCACACACCTTTAAATAATTACAAAAAAGCCATATATGCCTAGTAATAGTATTAAAAGTGTGTAATGACAAGGTAAAAACATTGGACTCAATGTAGATGAGAGTGATTATGCTAAGAACAGTTGATATGCATTAAAAATAAACTGTGTGCATAAACAATCTAGAAATGGACGGAATATTGTGTGTAGTAGGGACAGAAAATGACTGTTGTATCTGCACCAATATATACGTCGGTATAAGTTAAGTGTTGAGTGACTAACTGTCATAGTGCAGTGCTCAACGAACAATACACTGTGTGTAAAAACGGTAGTTAGTGATCCGTTCTGAGTTGATTCAAACAAACATCGCTCGACGGAACCATTTAGTGTGTGTGAACCGAAACATTTTCGCGTGTTGACAGACGCTCTGGCAGCGTATCGACCGTGAGAATAAGTGAAAGTGTGTAGTACAAAGTGTGTGTGACGAACCCTGAATACTAGTGTCACAAGAAACCTGTTATCACGCCAAAACATCCTGTGCATACCAGCGAAGCGACGGCTTACTGAACAATAAACGCTTTTAACCAAGTTGCGTTTTCTCCCACAGCTAATAACCTGTATCCTTAAAGACAGTACACCGTTGTGGAATATTTGTTTCATGCATTACGACGGGGAGCCATGCGGAGAAGCAGGGACGAGTGCCGTGCCGCCAGCCAGCCGGTCGCGGGAAACCACTGCAACACGCCGACACTGGTGAATGGTTCGGCGCGGTTCGCGACTTCTCGGGCGCCACCTCAGCACGCCGTCGCTGTTACTGCGAGCAGGTCGTCGACCCCAGCGGTCGTTGGCACGCCGAGTTCCATACGACGCTAAGCAACAATTGCTTTGCGCCGCCCGCTTCGTACATTGTTGACATTCAACCGAACATTACCAACTACGTTGTTAATGTACTAATATGAAAATGATTTATTGGACACGAAATTACGTGACAAACATTTTTTTTCTTTAGTTACTGTGTATAGACTCAAAATATTCATTGGTTCAGTGATATATGTTATATGTTTTCGTCCCATTAGTGAAGCAAACTGACACGAATGCCTTACCATGGTAGAACATTTGTCGTTAGTAAGTGTAGGGACAATCCATTACACTACTGTAAAACTGTTAATGATTGACTTTCAGTGTGACACAAAACACAAATGTGAAAGAGTGTAGAAGGTACATTTTTAACAAGGATGCTAAGAGTTTAACATTTTGTCATAAATAACCTTTGTTATCTATGAACATTGGATAAAGTCCAACCTTCTTTGAGGAACAATCAAACTGTGTTTTAAGACAAACCAGGCGAGATGACCATGGCTCCGGAGCAGTTTTCCCAGGTTTTCTGATCGCACGTAGCCCGAATGGGGGAGCCAGGAAACTGTAATGACCCTGGGACTAGGTTTACGGTCACCTCGCAAAGTGTGAGATAACCATAAAGAGAGTAATTATAACTATAGTGCAAAAGAACAAGGAAGTGAACAGTGAATATTCCAAATAAGGTGACAGACAATGACAAAACGGACGTTAGTGGCAGCATATTGCCGAACATTCTTAACGTTAGTCAATTGCTGCCAGGGGGCATTGTAACGTCTATTAGCAAAAGACATATTATGTAGTAAAGAGAAAACATTGTGTATCATGTTTTGTTATTGTATGGAATTATGTACTTTTTTTATTATTTATTTTAGATAATATCTGTGTCGGCGAGTACTGAAACCGCCACAGACGATAAATATCAAACAAAGATGAGAATGTGTGACTAGTATAAATAATACAGCACGAACATTAATTTCTCTGTCTTCTTCTTGGAGTTACGGGAGTGGGATAGCCTGTGACCTTGTATTGTACGCTAGCGTAGCCTTCTTTTGTCAAGATTGAGAGATGTACGCCATTACGTACTCATTTTAAAGGTGTGTAATAATTAACATATTTAAATGTTTTGAATAGAGTTATTTAATGAAACCTTGCATTATTATTTGTAATAGCTTGCTCGGCATATTATCCCATCCCTTTAAGACATTTTCAGTTATTTAAATATTATCCGTGGTGCAGAGCTGCGCTACGAACGAACGAGCCGCTGCCGCGGCGCATTCAAACTGCATTAAATGAAATCTATCATACCGCAAAGAAGCGGGGAGGTAATAGTGAAATAAAATTATTTCTTTCAGCTTTCGGACATGCAGAGCAGAGCAGCAGATTTTATGATGTGTTTTGCAGGTTGACGCGGACTGCTGATAATATATTACTAACAGTACAAAAAAGATAATTTACCTTCGTAACATAATAGGAATCTTGCTGTGCTTAGTTCAGGTCTGGCAAACCTTATAGAAAAAACGTCTTTTTCTCCGATAATAGCCTCATGTTCTTGTGCAGGTCGTGGTAATTATTGGTGTTTTACTGTTAACAAAAATCCACTGCAAAATTTTGATGTTGAGCAATCATTGCGTACTGTAACATCAGTATTCACAACAAAGTAATTTTCATTTTCAATAACTATAAAGTAGGGAAGATATGTTGAATTTTATAGTGAGTTACAGTAACGTAAAAATGTTCCTTTAATAGAAAGCCAGATACAGAACAATAACAATATGATATATTCTGTTTTGTTGAAAATTAATGTTTATAAAGAAATTCATGGCACAGCATTACTGAAAGGTATTTCGCGGCTCTTTTCGTATATGCGTTGTTACGCAAGTAATAATAATAAAAATAACAAAACAAAATAATAGAAAAGAGAGACAAGAAGTGAAACGACATTCCAGTCCCCTGTGACAGACTTTCATCTCCCTTTACGTAATGAATAACCCATTCAGTATCGCGCATACTTTCTCCATCCCTTCATCTTCAGCTTACGACGTCGGCTTGTATATCAAAACTATTGTTGTCCATGATGTTTCTCTGTCGATTCCCATAAGAATAACCGTGTCACTGAGCTGTACACAGAAAGTTACTCACTGCCCTATATCCCTATTAATATGAATCCTCCTCCTGTTGTATCATTTTCTGATGTTGTTGGTATTACCCTATGCTCATCTGACAAAAAATCCTTATCGTCATTTCATTTCACTTCACTGACCCCCACAAAACATAGATTGAGCATTAGTATTTCCCTTTTGAGGTATTGTAGCTTCCTATCACGTTTAAACTGCTGACAGTCCACGCCCCGACTCCTAAATCGTTATGCTTCAGTTATCTTTTCAGCCATTTTCTCCTGGTGACCTCTCCCTTGGAAGTTCTCTCCCGGAGATTCGATTGGGAGGATTATCTGGAATCTTACCAACGGAGAGATCGTCGTGACACTTTCTCATTTACGGACCACGTTTCCTATAGATAACACATTACGTGCCTTTAATGCGTATCATTTCACAATTTAAATATAAACACCCCATGTATGAGTTAGCTGATACCAGTTGTGCCTCACTGATATTATAGTCATAATATAATACATTTTTTCCCGTTATGTTTAGTAAATTGCTCTGCATTTCCGAACATTTTAAAGGAACCTAACGATCTGTGCTAGCTTTTGTGTTTCTATCGAGGTTTGACTGGGTAGTTGGAACGCTCTTCTCAGACAGTACATCATTAAAGAAAACTGTAATATCGCAAAAAATCCTGCGCTATTATTAATATGACCTGCCAGGTCATTAATTTACAACATGAATAAATCAGATTTCCCCGACACAGTACGGTTAATAATTATAGCTTAAAAAAAAAGTCAGCTTAACTAGGACGTTAAACCCGCTCAAAATAACGGATTTCTGAAACAACCGATTTTAGGCTTTTTTTATTGCTATTACTTCCTGGTATAAACATAAAGATTGACTAAAGTATGAAAATTTTTCACTCCCTTATTTTCAATATACGTTGAATCGAAATATTAAATTAAATAGGCACATAAAAGAAAATTTAGTACGTCCACAATTAGCAGCTTTTTTCGAATGGTGAAAAGTGGTTGACTACTACAAAATAGCACCAGTATCCTCCAACTCATTCTAATTGTTTGAAATTTGGCCCAAGAATAAAGTGATCTGGGATCATTCCACTATTAGGACGTTCAGAATAGTTTATGTTACTGGGTGAAAACCGAGGCTGAAGAACTATATTTCTCATGTTAATTTGTCCGTTTTCACGACATAACAACATATGAAGACATGTTGTGCAAACACAGGCACCAAATCATCTGCTTTCTATTTTTATTATAAACTATGTTTTAAGTGTCTTGCTTATATTATATCGCAAGTTTATTGTAAGTTATACCACTACCGCGGATTGTTAAATGCCAAATATGACATAAATCTACAATATAACGTTCCCCTCTGGGAGGAACTTTGACATTGACCGTGCGGTAACCTAATGGACAGAGCGTATCGAACATGGATTTCGCACTATGGCATTTAGTACAAAGCCGAAAGACTATAATTTAGAAAACAAAGAAAGTACAGAAAGTTTTTGCAATTTAAAATAAAACGGTCACCAGCCTAATTATGAATGATAATGTGAAACCATTACTCTCAATGGATTTAAATATACTTTTGCAAAAGGGACTTCCATATATTTCTCTCTTAGTAAAGTGCAATGAACACACACAACTACCAGGCGAACTGCACAGTAGATAGCATTAACTATTAATTGCATAGATTAGCAATCACAGAAATATAAAAGAGACTTTATTCCCGTTATGTATAATTACTACCTCAACCATTAATTAATCCAGCACAAAATGGTTCTCAAAGACATCACAACATTATGTGGTACATGACAAGAGTTCAAGTTTGACTAACACGTACACATCACAAACGCAATAAATAACACCGTACTGACACATTTCATGTTCACTCTATTGTGGAAATGTTTCAGATTTCATTAGCGAGAACCATATTCAGTTTGTCTTTCTCCTACTAGTCGAGATTAAAGTGGGGCCCTTAAACTGTCCCTTCCTTTATAAGCAACTATGCACACCTTTCGGAAACAGTTTTAATCACATTAGTACTGACTTCCCTCCCTACTTGACATTATTTATGTTTCAATGCTTTATAGAAATATACACTGACAATACTCTTAATTAACTGCAGAAATAAGTTGAAGGTAAAGTAAAGTTTCAAATACACTCCTGGAAATTGAAATAAGAACACCGTGAATTCATTGTCCCAGGAAGGGGAAACTTTATTGACACATTCCTGGGGTCAGATACATCACATGATCACATTGACAGAACCACAGGCACATAGACACAGGCAACAGAGCATGCACAATGTCGGCACTAGTACAGTGTATATCCACCTTTCGCAGCAATGCAGGCTGCTATTCTCCCATGGAGACGATCGTAGAGATGCTGGATGTAGTCCTGTGGAACGGCTTGCCATGCCATTTCCACCTGGCGCCTCAGTTGGACCAGCGTTCGTGCTGGACGTGCAGACCACGTGAGACGACGCTTCATCCAGTCCCAAACATGCTCAATGGGGGACAGATCCGGAGATCTTGCTGGCCAGGGTAGTTGACTTACACCTTCTAGAGCACGTTGGGTGGCACGGGATACATGCGGACGTGCATTGTCCTGTTGGAACAGCAAGTTCCCTTGCCGGTCTAGGAATGGTAGAACGATGCGTTCGATAACGGTTTGGATGTACCGTGCACTATTCAGTGTCCCCTCGACGATCACCAGTGGTGTACGGCCAGTGTAGGAGATCGCTCCCCACACCATGATGCCGGGTGTTGGCCCTGTGTGCCTCGGTCGTATGCAGTCCTGATTGTGGCGCTCACCTGCACGGCGCCAAACACGCATACGACCATCATTGGCACCAAGGCAGAAGCGACTCTCATCGCTGAAGACGACACGTCTCCATTCGTCCCTCCATTCACGCCTGTCGCGACACCACTGGAGGCGGGCTGCACGATGTTGGGGCGTGAGCGGAAGACGGCCTAACGGTGTGCGGGACCGTAGCCCAGCTTCATGGAGACGCTTGCGAATGGTCCTCGCCGATACCTCAGGAGCAAAAGTGTCCCTAATTTGCTGGGAAGTGGCGGTGCGGTCCCCTACGGCACTGCGTGGGATCCTACGGTCTTGGCGTGCATCCGTGCGTCGCTGCGGTCCGGTCCCAGGTCGACGGGCACGTGCACCTTCCGCCGACCACTGGCGACAACATCGATGTACTGTGGAGACCTCACGCCCCACGTGTTGAGCAATTCGGCGGTACGTCCACCCGGCCTCCCGCATGCCCACTATACGCCCTCGCTCAAAGTCCGTCAACTGCACATACGGTTCACGTCCACGCTGTCGCGGCATGCTACCAGTGTTAAAGACTGCGATGGAGCTCCGTATGCCAAAGCAAACTTGCTGACTCTGACGGCGGCGGTGCACAAATGCTGCGCAGCTAGCGCCATTCGACGGCCAACATCGCGGTTCCTGGTGTGTCCGCTGTGCCGTGCGTGTGATCATTGCTTGTACAGCCCTCTCGCAGTGTCCGGAGCAAGTATGGTTGGTCTGACACACCGGTGTCAATGTGTTCTTTTTTACATTTCCAGGAGTGTAGGTTTAGCAATATGTGCCTTTTTCATTACTTAAGAAATGAGTCATTTTAAGTATCAACATTTACACTCTTTAGCACTAAACGTTGGCGCAATCAACGTAGTAGCAATTCAAAGCAAAATAAAATTTTTTAACAAGTTCCCAATAATGCGCCTCTCTCTTTATCTGTGTACAAGTGATTTAACTAGCAACTTTTATACTCTCAATCTGAAACTGGGGCACATTTAAATAGAAGCAAGTTAGTATTCTTTCATAAACGTTAGTATTCTTTCATAAACAGGATACTCCAAATGCGAGCGCACCATTTTACAGCCGGAACCACATCCGAGGCCATTCCATCATAAATTCGGTTCCTGAATGCCTCACTTGGTACCTGCGGTGTTGACTGCACAACTGCTGACCACTGACTGACTGACTAACTCCCTCTCTTCCCGCCCACATTGACCGCCACTTACACCTTTTCTCGCGCGCAAAGTCTCTTCCGCAGTGGAAGGAGTTTCCTACTTCTTTTATACATCATATAATATCCCTAAGTATGAATCACTTATTTACATACAATTTCGTTTTCATGAACACGCATATTTAGTAAAGTTTCTTCATTTTAGCACACTGTTAAGTTAAAACAAAATATACATCATAAATTTCCATTTCCCTTCAACAATTCAGAGAACTTAACGCGCAAAGAATAAACACTCCATAGTTATACACACTTAATAACACTGTACTAACCACTCACAATCGATAATAGTGTTACAGACTTCTCCCGATGGTGCCATTCTGTAATACAACAGATGTCCGGCGACGACAATGGGTAACTACCATAGAGACTCTAGTATGATAAAAAAATTATTATCTCTATTGAATATTTCTCAATTCTATCAATTTAAATCTGTATTTCATACTAGAATGCCGTGTTCCCAGTTTGGCTCAGCTTTGCCACAGGACACACGAAAGCGGTCGAAGACGTCCGTCTTCTGGTCGGCTCCTGATCGTTGTCAGAAGGAGGCTAGTTTTTGATTACGCAAAGACTTCTATTATTTGGAAAAGAACAACCCGGATTTCTTTACGTAATCAGTATGAATTTTATAATTACCTAAGGGACCTTTAACAATGAATAGTAAAAAAAATTGCTTTTGCAAATGAAATCATTAATAAATGGGGCAGCTATGAGTTGTATAGAAGACAAGGAGCGGCCTTCTGTCTACGACCAGGATGCCGCAGTATTCTCTGCTGTAGTAAAGGCTGTCTGACATTTCTAAAAATAATATGGCATGGAGGTTAAAAAAAGTATAAAGGAAAAGAATAGAAAAAGAAATCTGGTAAACACTAAATATATTCTAATAGTTCTCACAAGCAATTAGAGCTACTTTATAGACAGCATAACTTACATATGTAATTATCTAACTCTGTGGTGCGATCAGATTTCAGCCTGTCCTGTACTAGCTCCTATGTTCACGTTTTTTGTCACAAATTACAGTCACTTTTCTCCTTCGTTAAAGACAATTCTTGCACTGTTCAACACCTCCAATAACAATAGCTTGCCGAGTTACAGTTTCGAACATAAATTACTTGAATGTTATTAATTAATAATGTTGTCTGCACTCTGGCAAGACCGCTCACTTTTTTAGCTTAAAGTCGACCTTCTTCACGCTTTCACACCACAAGCAGAAGCACATTAAAATCTGAAGATCTACAAACGTTTTTTACTGTCATCTTTTATTTAGATCGAAGCGGAACGACAGTTCAGCTTCTGTTAAAATGTTTCTTTGACTGCGCAATCGATGTATTGGGGTCCGCGCTAGATGCGCATCTTTACAGTTACGTAAATTATACAAAACAAATGTCTTTCAAAGGGTACTCAAAGCTTTCGTAGGACGGAAATACCAATAATATTACATCGCTTCCCGAGTGAGGAGTAATGAGTCTGAAAGATCGTTACGACTCACGCGCAGTCGTAATATTATTGGATTCACGTACTTAGTGAATGAAGTATTTAAGGATCTCTCCTTGTAGGGAGCAAAACAGACATAAGGCACATAGAATTATATACGTTTCATACTAAGGCGTCAAAGCTACTCACAGTTGCTTGATCATTAACGAACTTGGTTGTGGCATGATGTCATCATAAGTGTTCAAGGATTTAACATAGGTTCTCAAGAATTACTCTCATTCAGTCAATTGAAACATTGAAATACTAACATAGATACAAGTACAAATTTAATACACATACAGATACAAATACACATAAATATTGACAATAAGAAAAAAATTCTATTGCTGTATTGGTGCATTTCCGCCAATCGTGAACTGAACATAAAACTTTTATCAGTCTTTCTCGTAGCGACATCACTCTTCACTTTGTAGTTGGTAGTATTTCCCATGAACTCGGATGAATTTCACAGGGGAATTCTTTCATTACCTGTCACTTTTCACTGCACTAAAACTGGGGATCATCTTTTCACATTCTGGTGGAAAAACACTGGGAATTTCACTATGTGAAGGGGGAAGTGATATTTCTTGACTCGACGATCCATCGGGTCATGTCGGGAATCAGGAAAGTTGATGACTGGTTCAATGACGAATGAGTCAGTTTGGTGGCTGTCTTAATCTCATTCCAATTCATGTTCCAGCACATGAAAATACAGAAAAAAAATCTGTATTAGGACTTGCTCATTAACTAGCATCTTAATCTAAGGGAATACAGAGTAAGAATTTAAGACAGTAAAAATTACTACATAGACTATGTACATATACATTGTATATTATTCATATTTTGTGTCTAGGTTTTATGTTCTTTCGTTAGCAAATATTAGCAAAACACGTTTCGTCTTGTACAGGTCTTTCTTAAGCAATGTATTTAGTAATATTGCCGTAGCAATTTTCATAGTTAAGGAAAAGTCATCATTAGTGTCCTTTTAATGTAAATATAGTAAAATCGTGCGTAGTTTATCAACGTTTTATTATTTTTATGTCCATTTTCATCTCAAATCTGGAGCACGCTCGCGCCCGTTACGGAGAGGAATGCTTATTGTTGAGCACGGGCCGGCGAGCAGTCATTGAATGTTGCCAGAGTGCTTCACAGTCACGTGGTAACGAACTGGCGGTTTAACAGCGTTGGAAGTCCGCGTCCTGCACGAGGCAGATAGTTCAGTGGCTACCAACCCTTCTTTTTTTTAAATTTGTGCATTTTGTTGAATCGTGGGTACTGGAGCAGCCCGTCAAGGCGACATGGTCAACCTGGACGGTAAATTGACTGCACCAGCGACGAAGAACAGTCATCGATGAAAATGACTACTGTCACCTATTTCAGTGAGTACAATAGCTTGTCTATCCTTTGACTGATAGTCACTGTATCGTCGTTACAGCGTGAGAATACTTGAAATGCTACCTCACACGCGGAACATCACAAGTGTCCATTATTTTGTCACTGAGTCACACGCAGCAATCCATACGTGTCCATATAGGTGTCTCTGTACCACAGAGTAGCACAGGTAATGCTAAAATTACTTATCATGAAAGGATCATTTACAAAATATACATAGTTTTTTTTATTATTATTACTGTCCAAGACGTAACGAGAAAACGTGTTTGCTATTCTGAATGGTGCTTCTGAAGCACGTTAGATTTTATATATATTTTAAATCTGATTCTTTTCCTTTTCTTATTGTTCTATAACAGCCTTTTTTTTCGGTTACATCAATAATCAGTAAAATATACCCACTTTGGCGTGCCGAACAGTTCACGTTCAAAACTTCATCTAACAGAAATCTGGAAAATTATTCCTATTTCCTAGGATGCTTTTGCTCACAGCAAATCAGATTTACGTCATGTTTCGATAAGTAACTGCAGATACGCATTAACCAACGAGCCACGGTCGTCAATACACACAATATACACACGTCAAGTCTTTTGAACCAATTTCCAAATTTCTTTCCCTACCGGGTAGGGTAGAAAGGTAAGAATGCTAAAGAAGAAAACTACAATAGGATAGTGCAAGGAAATGAAAGATACGAAGATAGATAACAGGTGAAATAATCAGTTGAGCAAATTCATTCTTCGGCTCCATCGTTTTTAGTGTCATCCACGTGGCATAACTTGACTTCAGTATTAAAATGTCGCACAAACCCGCTTCCAAAGCATCTTCAAATATATCTCAAAATCACGGCATGCGGACATAGCAGAAGAATATAAGCAGATTATCTCAGTGCTCAACTAGGTGTCTTAATATCGAAGGTTTCTGTATAATACTCGTGACACAGGAATAGTCTCTCTAAGTTTCTCCAATACAGGACCTAACTCTTATTATAAATGCAAATTTCTTAACTGGTTGACTCATAGTAATAAATAAATTAAAGTTGCTCTCCAGTTGCGGGTACCATTATTCATTTGCTTGTACATCAACTATATGTTGCTGCTTATACTCGGTGTAATCTACAGATTACAATGTATCAGTTTTGCATCGTACATGGTTCTAGCGACTTAAAATATCAATCCTTTGAAAGCTTAACTTAGGTTAATACTTCACATATACGGACATTCTGGTCTGAATGAGGGATTTAAAGAAAACCTTTACTACTTGGTAAAACGGAGATTTGCCATAACTTAAAACTAAAGCAGCAGGTGGCACTTTGGCACATCCCTTACTCAATCCAACGACTGCAGTCTTCTCTTGCTCAAGAAACTTAAAACTACCTTAAAACTAAAGCAAATCTTATTTTCCAAATACG
Source organism: Schistocerca serialis cubense (assembly GCF_023864345.2). NCBI lineage: Eukaryota > Metazoa > Arthropoda > Insecta > Orthoptera > Acrididae > Schistocerca > Schistocerca serialis. The sequence continues at coordinate 987,548,317 of NC_064638.1, forward strand.
TAGAGTACCTTCTTCAATCAGTTCATATCTTTCAAGCTCCATCATTACTTTGTGTCCACCTCACTCAAATGATTACGTCACCTGCAGAATACATGTACATGCTGTTGACTCACATACTTTCTAAACAGATCACACTCTTGTTTCAAGTTGCAGCTTAACTTAAGAAATGATTTTTTTAAATATTTTTCATGGTACTTCTTTAGGTCTACATGGTGGTAAAGTCCTTTTATTCGTCCACTAACTGGATCTGCCAACACGTAACAACCAATGTGTGGCTTCCTGACTATAACAAACGGTCCTTCGTATAGGTGTTGCCACTTACGATTTTTACGTAAGATGAGAGATGGTTTGAAGTGTGTTCTCAGAAGAACACGCTCGTTCAGGCGATACGACAGAACTTTATTGACATGCTTGTCAAATGCCTTTTTTCTTAAATTGGCATGAGTTGTGAGAGAGATCAGGGCTTGTCTTAACTTATTATCTAGGTTGACTTGTGGACCTTCTATCTTGGGGATGGGATCAGTCCATTCATTGCTTTCCCTTTGCCTGGAGATTAGTTCTGAAGGTGTGAAATCGGTCAAAGTGTGCTTTTAGTTTTCCGTATATTCATTAGATTGAATTTCGCTCACAATTACTTTTGAAGTACCGGGCGGTACGCTCGGTACGAAGTTTGCTTCCGTATTCCACCTAAGTTGCGAGCTATTTGCCGGAATTTCAGTCGAGATGGTGTGTGTTGGCGGGTTTGCTCGGGCATAATAGATGCGAGAATTTTAAGGTTCATGATTTTGACTTTGATGGTTGGTAAAAGGTGGAGGACTATTCCTAAAGTTTGGAGCATACTGTTGTTTGTATTGCTTGGAAGGATCTGGAGGATTTCTCCCTTGAGAACAGTGCTGGAATCTAGGCTGGTTACCATACTGCTGTTGACTGTTGGTGTTAATCCAACGTCCTTTTCCATTGAAAATATTATTATTTTGGCGATCGTTATTGTAGTGATAGCGATCATTGTAATTAACTGGTGAATTACGGTATTGCTGTGGTGTTGTTTGGTATATGGGGTGGTACCTGTTTTGATCCTGGAATTTATGTTTCTGCTTCCCGTTACGGCGATAGTAGTTGTTATTATCGCACGGAACGTCGTGTCCTTTACTGTTGTTGGGTTGGTATGACATACCTGAGTCTGCGCCTACACCGTGCGGCTGTGTAGTCTGCGGGCCAAGATTACAATTACTCCGCGCACTAGCACGCACGTCTTCTTGAATCATGTCAAGGTTGTCAAGTACTGACAGAAAAGCCTCCGTGTCGTCGTCACTGACATTTGCTAACTTCTCCCTGATTGATACCGGTAGCTTTGACTTGAGGATCATAATTACGTCCTTCGGGAAATGGGCGTGTCCCAATATTGTATTTTTCGCAGGTATTTCTCGAAGTACCTACGGAGACCAGCACTTCTCGTATTAAATGGTTCAGCATTATATACCTCCTTTCTAAGACGTTGTTGTATGCCTGAACTCCAGAATTTGTTCAGATATTGCTTTTCGAAGTCAGCGTAATTATTACATCTGTCAATTACTTCTGTTCCCCAGACAGAACCCTCTCCTTGAATGTAACCTACTATAAAGCGCATACGTTGCTTGTCATCCCAGCTCTCAGGAAAAACACCATTAAATGACTTCAGAAAAACCATTGGGTGAATGTTGCGTTTCTCTGGCAGAAAATGCTGGAACACGCGGTGCTTGAGAACGCTTTCTTCTTTCATTAGGTCGACAAGAGTTACTTGATCATTCTGGTTGCGTACTAACGGATTCTTATTGCTGTGTCCATGTACAAGTGGAGAGAATTCTACACGAGACACGGGATTATTATTGTATTCATGTTCTGAAGAAAGCAAGTGTGAATGCTCACTTCTATTGTCATTAGGAAAATCCTTGACTTGTCGTTTCAACTGCTCGATTTCCTCAGTGAGGTGTCGTTTCCACTCGGGAAGATCTCGGTGAAAAACTCTACGAATCTCTCCTAATTCAGTGAGAATCGTATCTCCTGATGTACCTGGAGCAGCTAAAACTTCAACTGTGGCTGACTTAACGGCTTCTTTTAAGTCGTGTTGAACCTTGTTTTCTATGTACTGTTCCTTAGTCTCGACCCATTCTACAAATTCTTTTCTTATCGTGGAACGTACATTTGCTGCAGCATCATTCACCCTCTTTTCAATGTTTATTTCGGATAGCGTCTGTGTCAGGTCATTGACCTGGCCTTGCAGAGTGACGACATTGTCTGCAAGCTTGTTTACTTTAGCTCCGATCTCAGCGGATTTTTTTGAAACTTCTGTTGTAACTGCCTGGCAACTTTCGATTTGTACTTTGATGTCTTTGTGCACGTTACCTACTGTGCTCTCACATGCATCTACCTTCTGCAGAATACCTTCTATCCTTTCATTAACTTTACTACTTAATTCCGAGATATATTCCACCGTGACTGTCCTTATTCTTGCCTGTAAGTTGGCATCAATATTATCTAACCTATTTTTCATTGTACCAATCATGGTATTCAGGTCAAACCATTTTCGCTCTGTCTCCCGTTCCTTTTCCCTTTCTTTTTGTTCCCTTTCTTGTCTATCTCGTTGTTTTTGTAATTTATAAGCTTCCCTTTCCCGTTTCTCCTGTTCTCTATCACGTTGTTTTTGTAATTTATAAGCTTCCCTTTCTAGTTTCTCCTGTTCTCTATCACGTTGTTCTTGTAATTTATAAGCTTCCCTTTCCAGTTTCTCCTGTTCTCTATCACGTTGTTCTTGTAATTTATAAGCTTCCCTTTCCAGTTTCTCCTGTTCTCTTTCTTGAAAAAAAATTCTCATCATTTCAACCATCGAATTTTCTCCCGCTTGCTGTGACGATGATTGCTGTGACGATACGTCACGCACACCATCATCGTCTGCCGTTCTCTCCATTCGCGAATCGGGTCTGCCTGTTCCCGTTCGCGAACGTAGTGGATATGACTTAACAACAGTGTCATCACCGTCATCCACACTGTTTTTCGGCTTTCCTTTGTCATCTGCCATATTTATTTTCAAGTTTGTGACGTAACTGCTCAAAGAAATATTTCGCGGTACGCCGATCGTCAACTCTCAGATGCGCGCGCTGATAGTCAAACGTCACACCGCGGTAGGTGACAATTGCAGAACTATACCGGGTAGAAGACAAGATGGCACCTAACTTTGAAAATAAGTGACAGACACCTACTAGACACTTAATCCAGCTATTATGGCATCCATCTTGTGTTCTTAACCGTAGCAACAATGAAGATGCTAATAATGCCTACAAATAAACTTTGCATGAAGAGATGATCAGAAATGAATTCTAACTACGTAAATAAGCAACTCAGCAAGGAAATAACAGCGGTAGGGTAAAATGAAGCAGTAAGGAAAGAAATTCCGGAAATCAGTTTTTTTTTATACAAGACGCGAGATTTTATGCGTAATGAAAACCGTACTTACATCAGTCGTTTTGCGCACTGCTGTTATTTTTTCGAATTTTTTATTTTTTATTTAATACTTCCTCGGTTTCGTTCAGTACTTCCTTTACGGCATCCCGATGTCCACCGGATGACGTCATGAAACAATAACAGAACAGATTAAAATTTTTTATCAGGTCTCTGTTCGGGCGACAGATCTAGTATGAAAAAAAATTATTATTACTACTTCTATTAAATATTTCTCAATTATATCAATTTAAATCTGTATTTCATACTAGAATGCCGTGTTCCCAGTTTGGCACAGCTTTGCCACAGGACACACGAAAGCGGTCGAAGACGTCCGTCTTCTGGTCGGCTCCTGATCGTTGTCAGAAGGAGGCTAGTTTTTGATTACGCAAAGACTTCTATTATTTGGAAAAGAACAACCCGGATTTCTTTACGTAATCAGTATGAATTTTATAATTACCTAAGGGACCTTTAACAATGAATAGTAAAAAAAATTGCTTTTGCAAATGAAATCATTAATAAATGGGGCAGCTATGAGTTGTATAGAAGACAAGGAGCGGCCTTCTGTCTACGACCAGGATGCCGCAGTATTCTCTGCTGTAGTAAAGGCTGTTTGACATTTCTAAAAATAATATGGCATGGAGGTTAAAAAAAGTATAAAGGAAAAGAATAGAAAAAGAAATCTGGTAAACACTAAATATATTCTAATAATTCTCACAAGCAATTAGAGCTACTTTATAGACAGCATAACTTACATATGTAATTATCTAACTCTGTGGTGCGATCAGATTTCAGCCTGTCCTGTACTAGCTCCTATGTTCACGTTTTTTGTCACAAATTACAGTCACTTTTCTCCTTCGTTAAAGACAATTCTTGCACTGTTCAACACCTCCAATAACAATAGCTTGCCGAGTTACAGTTTCGAACATAAATTACTTGAATGTTATTAATTAATAATGTTGTCTGCACGCTGGCAAGACCGCTCACTTTTTTAGCTTAAAGTCGACCTTCTTCACGCTTTCACACCACAAGCAGAAGCACATTAAAATCTGAAGATCTACAAACGTTTTTTACTGTCATCTTTTATTTAGATCGAAGCGGAACGACAGTTCAGCTTCTGTTAAAATGTTTCTTTGACTGCGCAATCGATGTATTAGCGTCCGCGCTAGATGCGCATCTTTACAGTTATGTAAATTATACAAAACAAATGTCTTTCAAAGGGTACTCAAAGCTTTCGTAGGACGGAAATACCAATAATATTACAAGACCAAATTGGGGAACTGCGTGTACGCGCTACCATCTAACAGCCATGCCACATGCTAACAAGCACTTTTATGTCTCAGCAATTGAGTTCCAAGTCTTATGCTACGTGTTTATTGTTCGTTTCTACCTGCATTGTTGTTAAAATAGCACTGATTGCCTTTCCCCTATTTTTCTATAAGTACTCAATATTTCAAAGTGATGCAAATTTTCCGAATAAAAATAACTTATTTAAAAACGAAAAATTTTAACACTGCTGCTATGGCTTTCTGATATTTTATAACCGAGAGCAAACAAACACCGAAAAATACCGGTTATTCGGAACTAAAATACCGGCATGGGTTTTAACTGGTCCTGTGAGACAGATGGAAGTTACGTCTATATACGATTTCAGTTGTGAATGATTAATTTCGTAGTCAGAGGATAATTCATTGTCCGGATTTTGTGAAGATCACAATTTTACATTCTTGAATATAGAAAAAATTGCCGATCTTTTAATTATTACGAGGGCCCGATCCAAGATAACGCGTTGTGACGAGGTCAAATAATCTTAGTTAATATAGTGCAAGTGCTGAGAAAGAAGCTAAGAAATCCTCATTGCTCGCAATGTAATGCGACTACTTATCATTCTGCAGCAAGCTAAGGATGATCCCGTCATTTCAGAAACTCTCAGTTATATTTCCGCTAATCAGTACAAGGAAGTGTTATATTTGTGCATAAGAAGTGAGTATCGCCGTCATCTTTGCATAATAGCTGATCTAGGCTGTTAACGGGACTCTAATCAAGTCAGTGTACTTATCTGAAATGACTTTAATTAAAACTCTACCATGTTCGTTAAATGGCTCTCTGAACGGGCTGTTGTTATATTATGAGCAACAGTATCCACAGAAATAACGAGAGAGTCAAATCTGGAGGAAGTACATGTTACATTACTCGTTGATGGTAATTAATCTGCCAATTACAACACGTCAGCCCACCACATCTGAACGGTATGTCGATAAATCAGGAACACGGCCAATCAATCACCGAACAATTTGTTCGCAACATGACGTCAAATGTTATCCTGCATGAAAAAGAGAAATTGATGAAACACCTGTGACCTTTTATGAACTGATGTCGAAATCTCGTTACGAAAAATTTGTTCTCTGTCTTCCAAAACAAACAGCGACTGTGAACAGTAACAACAGACGAAAGACCGTGCGTAAAAGCAAATTTGCTGTGGCAAAATCTAAGATTAGTGTTTCATATTCCATCGAATTTTAAAGATAGATTTTCAATATTAATTTGACGCACATTCTTAATTATGCATATCGCCACTACAGCTGTGAATCAGGGTTAATTCAATTATCGCTCTCAAATGGTAAAATCCAGTTTTAATTCGGGGAGAGTTCATGGCTTCGGACACCCATCAGAATTTATTTCTCGTCACGCAAAACTTTGTATTTTAATGGAATGCATTACAGTACAAATAAAAACTATGCGAAATGGTTACGCCCTTAGGGAACTCCCACCTTGAGGGTACACGGGGTAGCAACCGTATTGCCGTGAGATTAGTTCTAGACATGGTCCAGCTACCGGTATCAATCTCCATCTGTTTCCTTTCCTGTCGATCTAACTTAGCCAACTCTATAGATTTTTGAACCCCAGAAATACTAGGTTTCGAGGTCCGAGGGAGTATTTCATTGTCTGTGCGCAGCTAGATCCTTAAAAGCGTCTATCTTGTGGAATAGGTTTCTCGATCAGCAAATGATAATGGAAAAAGACCTGAAGAAAAAGATCTGCGCTTCCTGCAACCTCGCACCGTTAATGGTGCGTCAGCACCAAGGGCTAATAGATGTAAAGACTCCAAATCAAATACTGATGTGGCAGCTGTGGTGAAATCAACCAAAGGATAGTCTTGAATAAAAATCCGCTGACAGCTGGATCAGCGACCTGCTCGAGCTTATAGAGATGCAAGTATCGTTACAGTAATATTGAATACGAATCCACTGACAACCAGATTAGCGAACTGGTGGAAGTTGTAGCGATACAAGTATCATTACAGCCATAAACGGTAAAAGTCCAACATTTTCTTCCTTAACAACATCACATTATAACAGATGACAAAATTTAATCACATGTCTGCTTTCATGGGTAAAGAGGCGCATCATAGAGTGTGACTAACTATACGCATATGCCATTTAGCAGGTATAACAAGAATTAATGTTGTGAAGGGACGGTAACAGGCTGCTGTCTCATGTCTAAAGTTCCAACTAATGGTGCTTTAGACGTTCATAAACCATATTTTTGAACGATGCAATTGTGTATTCTTTCATTTACTTTCTTAAAACGATTATATTGTTAATATTACAAGGTTATGTGTTTCTCATTGTAAAGAGACATGAGATTTATATTAAGGAATATTCTGTAGGAAAACGCTGCACGTGCATTGGTGTGGCCATATCCTGTTATCCTGTCTTTTCTGAGTAACTGTAGTTCCACAACACTGCAATAAAGAGAGCACTAGTTCAGAAGTGGTGAGATGAAAACATAATGTATGCATGTGGTGTTAATTGAGTTAATTATCAATGAGAACCTTGGAAGACATCTGTAGAATGCTACATTTGAAGAACAGCTGAACAAATACGTGTAACTGTCTAGGAAGAAGTGAGCTCTGATTTGTTACAAAATGTGTGACTGATATGTTGCGTAGTCGTGCGCTCGACAGAACTTCAACGTACTCGGTACTGGCTATTGGTGCAAAGAAGGAAGCAATTTTACTCAAAGCCAAAATAGTGTTCGCTGCAAAGTGCATATTGTAGTAGCATTTTCTGTGGAGGTTTGGACATGGCTCACTACACAAGTTTTTTTCTTTATGTGCTTTTGTGTAATTCGTACTTCATATAGGGAAACCACATTTGAGCTGTGAAAGACATGTTCTAATCTGTTTTTCAAGTTATATAATAATAATCTGAGTTATTCTTGAAGCAAATGCTTTTATAGTGTTATCATCTATAGAGTGGAAAGCTGGCATAAATATCAATATAAATATTCGCCAGTTACTTAAATGAAGTTAAAAAGTAAACCAGCTAAATGCTTTTATAAATTTTTCATGTTGCTAATGTTGAACGTTATAAGGCAGTGTAAAATTTTTATTGTTATTGTTGAAAACACTGCGGTACCGTACATTACGAAAATTTTCAATTAGTTTGCATGTGACAAAATAATACCCTGTTTATTCAAAGCTAAGCTCAAGGGTCAGTTCAAACAGAAAGTGCAATATCTGGTCAGTTGATGCGAAATGATCCAAGTAATTTCAACTTTAGTACGAAACAAATGTTCATAGACAGTACACTTACCAAGTCTGCCACCACAGCAAGTAAACATTTTCTGTGTTTTGCAGGCTAGTTAAATAATATTTTTATGTCCAGTGTCTCTGAAGTGTCGCCCATTCCTAATAGTTGTTTGAGTGTGAGTGTATGTAGATATTTTCGTTAGGCATTGATGCACGTAAAGTGTTCGTGTTAGTTAACCATATCCCGCCATCGTCACCTCAAAGGGGGTTCATATAAAATTAGTCAGGTTTCCTCTACTTTTGGATTCCAACTACTGTTTTATTTATATACTGTGTAATGTATGATATGGTAGTTTGCAAGCGCTATTTAAAATGAGTGATCAGTAGTTTTGTTGCCGAACAGTTACTGCACGCGATCGTTTCCCCTTTTTTCTTTTTTAGTCCAATTTCTTAACAAGGTCATTAGAGCAATGAACATTGCAAATTAGGATATAATTTAATTGAATGGGGACGACGCAAAGTGTAGCATCGTTTCTCAGAGTAGTAGTACTGCGCCTCGGAAACGATAGATTACAAATGTGACTACGAAGGCTAGAAACAATTCTAAGACATGGAAGAATATTCAGATAATTGAAACACGCAACATAAAACGTGTCCATAACAAAGATCAAAAGCTTACAGAGGAATTGAAACATCACTAAACCACATTATGTAGTATTCAAGCGGCGAAAAAGATAAGCAAAGGGAGTAAAGAAGGATTATAACCAGGCCGGGCGGAGTGGCCGTGCGGTTCTAGGCGCTACAGTTTGGAACCGCGAAACCGCTACTGTCGCAGGTTAGAATCCTGTCTCAGGCATGGATGTGTGATGTCCTTAGGTTAGTTAGGTTTAATTAGTTCTAAGTTCTAGGCGACTGATGACCTCGGAAGTTAAGTCGCATAGTGCTCAGAGCCATTTGAACCATTTGATTATAACCGGTATAAACACATTTACTGTGGAGTCGAGAAGGAGACAAGGGCTAAAGCAGAAGTACTGGTATTTACCCACAGGAAATGCAAGATATCATTAAAGATTGCTAATAAATTTACCAAAACTGAAACTGTCTCAACACAAATTAAATATTATCTATCTGTACAGTTCAGACGATTAAAAAGAAAGAGAGGACATCTGTACGAAACTTCAAGAAATCATACATATGTCACCTTCAGTTATCTTCCTTGAAACGACCTTACACTGCTAATGGGGGAACTTCAATTTTTCTGTGGCGAACTGTGACATCCCTGAAGTTAAACGACGATTTAGTGAAGGCTTACTAAATAACAATGGTGATATTGTGAATAATTGCTTCTATGACGATTGAATAATTGTTTCTATGACGACAAAGAGCAGTATAAATACACTATTCAGTAAACAAGACGTTATAAATGTACAATAGGTTACATTCGTACAAACAGGAACATTCGGCCCAGACAACAGCATATGTTAGGACTAAACACTGCCAACACAGGGAACAGTAATAGCCTCATAATGATAAAAATCAGATAGCATGTAGGAAGGAACAAGAATACTAAAGAATATAGCTTAAGTGAACAAACGTTTGATATAGAGTCACTATAGAATGAATCTACAAAAATCTTGTATCAGAAATGCTTAGCTGAGAAAATAGAAAACCATAAGTATAGAGGATGATGAAGATCGAAGTTGGGAGGAAATCAAAATAAGCTTTGAAACTGCAGCTCAAGAAGCATTAGGTACACAAAGTGTAAAGCATGACAGGAAAACAAAAAGAAGAATATGCTTGCGCAAAGAGATTAAAGAAATTTGTGAAGACAAGAGGTGCGCCTGTCTGAATTATAAATTGTTCAAATCACAACAGTCTTTTGCAGAGTATAAAAGAACTCGTAATGAGACAAAATCACTAGCGAATCGTTTTGAGGAGTACGAAATAATCTTTTCTTTCCTAAAAACATACAACATAATTTCTATTGGCTGCGAAACAATTTTGGCGAATGATACGAATGCAGACTAAAGAATTAAATGAGATTTTGAAAGTGAACGACATAAATCAGGAATTACGGGCTGAAGATCAAACAGAGTTTTTTAAAGGTAAAAAAGAACCAGAAAACGAAAGACATCAGAGATCAGCACACAGGTACACAATGGCTTAACTGTCAACTATGCGCCGGCCGGAGTGACAGAGCGTTTCTAGACGCTACAGTCTGGAACAGCGTGACCGCTACGGTCGCAGGTTCGAATCCTGCCTCGGGCGTGGATGTGTGTGATGTCCTTAGGTTAGTTATGTTTAAGTAGTTCTGAGATGTAGGTGACTGATGACCTCAGATGTTAAGTCCCATAGTGCTGAGAGCCATTTGAACCATTTTTTTTGGTCTCTTATGCAGTGGTGGAAGATGCTGTTATTGTAAGTTGAACAATAGAGAAAGAGAGTGATATTTCTGCCTGAGTATGATTAAATCTTTCCCTCGAAAATTTCTCTCTGTCATACCACCTCTGTGTTACCACAGGTGACGTGTCCGTCACCTCATTTGTAATAAGGTTGCAATATTTGAGAGGTGCTTATTTACTTCCGCCGGCTTGGGCGGAATGCATAAGTTCCAAGTAATGTTCACCATCTTACAGTCCTCTATAGGTGTCCCCTGCGCAGAAAACAGAATCCAGGTCGTGAATCCGTTGCCTTGAGGCTGTAGAAAAGCTCTTAGCGGGTAAATGGTATTTTGTGAATAATTAAATTTTCATTTATTTTGTTTATATAGGATGGCACGCGCTTTTTATTATTAGAACATGAGGAAACGCACAACTGCTTTCCACTTTAAAGTCACAAATAAATTCCATTTCTCATCAAAATAATGAACTGCGTATTTCTATAATTACTATCACACGGTTCTCAGCTACTTGTCCAAATAACCAAATATTGCTGATAGTCTTAACCTGATGCCGACCGTGGCAGCCAACATGTCTGCCCGCCGACACTGCTGAACCAGTTATGACCTTACAGCCGAACCACTTCGCCCGCTATCCAAATGAGGTGCGATCCGAAGATCACCGAAGTGCTTCGTCTGCCTTTTCGTTTAGCAGTTGTTTATTATTCTGCTGTTTATTAATATTTGTGAAATAATGGAATAATAGCACGCTAGTGAGAAAAGCTTTAATTTGAAATGCAAGTAAATTCGCTGTTTAGTTTATCTGACATTAATATCAGAAAATTATCATTTCGCGAGCAACTTCCGAACGCTGAAGCCAATCGCGGAGATGAACCACAATTGTGGGTGGTCTTTGTCACTGCATCCGTACCGAGAAAACCATCTGTCATCGGTACCTCACACCACATTACGTCATCTTGCCACTGCTGCCTTTCCAACTGCTCCAAGAAGAGCTTCTTGTAGCTGAAAATGATGGCTGCAAAGCCAGAAATATTAAACATCCACCTCCTTCTAACATTTTGAAAAGTTGGAATGTTCTGCAGACAACAACCAATTTTGGGAATGAACAAACTTTTACTCAACTTTTTATAAATTTTACGGGTATCATGTCTCAAGAACCACCACTCCACCATTCCACTGTACTTCTAATATCTTATTGTGTTCAAAAGTTGAATCTACTTTACATTTTTCGTTGTCAGATTATTAATTTACTTATGTAATCAGAGACTTAATTATTTCATGATTAAAAAATGACTGTTACTCTCAGTCAATTCCTGTATAACCTCACACCCGTACATTATTAACCTTTAGTGGCACTTCCTATAGTAATTACATTATTCTTTTAATCGCAAATAATTTCGAAGAATAATTATTCTGCACCTTTATGTTGCTAACAGTCTTTTATTGCTTTGAAATCTACCATTTCTGTATAATACTCCATAGCAGCCCACTACCTCCTAAGGAAGTTTCAAATATTTTATACTGCTGTTAAGTAACTATCGATGCAATGCCATCCATTACATTCAACAAAATATATCTCGTGAATAATTCACATGGCCGTGCGGTTCAAGGCGCTGCAGTCTGGAACCGAGCGACCGCTACGGTCGCAAGTTAGAATCCTGCCTCGGGCATGGATGTGTATGAGGTCCTTAGGTTTGATGGGTTTAATTAGTTCTAAGTTCTAGGCGACTTATGAACCCAGAAGTTAAGTCGCATAGTGCCTAGAGCCATTTGAACCATTTTCAATAATTTACAACGTAATTCCCTTTTGGCACATTGCCGTCCTTTTGACTGACCAACTAATATTCCACTACTACCGGCGCATTACCGTCCTTTCAGTTCGATAAAACATTCTTTACACTTTTGCTCATTATCATGTCGACACCACTCCTTTTTATCTGAATGTGTCATAAAGACATCCACTTCACATAGTTACAAATATAATAAACACAACACCTATATATTTCACAAATACGTGGAGGCGGAAGAACATGTACTCACACGTTTTTACCAGAATATACGAAGCACCCCACAACAGTAACCCATACTTTGTTGTACATGATGTTGTCTTGCATTGTTAAGCTCCAGACTTTCAAAATTGCTATTGAGTTCAACAGCTGTCAATACATTTTCCCACCTCCAAACTCAGCATACAGCTCCATTACAATTCCATGAAATAATACAAACTGCTTTAAATAAGTTTCCTAATAATTTCAAAATTTTTAAGTAGACTTTTTTTAACTATAACAATATAAATACCCAATAGGTAATATAATACGTAATGTTTTGTTTCTGATTTTGATTATTTTCAAACACTGAAACAATGCCCCTATTTGGTCTCAGCTGTTGCATTGCCCTTCGCACTCTTTTACTAGCTCTGTACTTGCTCGCACCATCTGGTACTACTGGCCCGTTTCGGTAATGACTCACGCTGCTAGCCGACGTCATCTGAGGTTAGGCGCAAAATGAGACGCGTATAGCGGGTGCAGGAAAACGCAACGCAGCGCGCATTTTTGTAACTTCACTGGTTCAAATGAGACCGCGCAAATTGCGACGCGACGCGACTGGGACGCGTCACACGCCTGCGCCAGGTCGCGCGGCGTTATAGTTGTGGCACAATTTCTCACGCCGCGCGCCACGTCCTGCGGGAGGGGTGAGGCGGGGAGCGCAAAGGCTGTTGTTGTTGTTGTTGTTGTCTTCAGTCCTAAGACTGGTTTGATGCAGCTCTCCATGCTACTCTATCCTGTGCAAGCTTCTTCATCTCCCAGTACCTACTGCAGCCTACATCCTTCTGAATCTGCTTAGTGTATTCATCTCTTGGTCTCCCTCTACGATTTTTACTCTACACACTGCCCTCCAATGCTAAGTTTGTGATCCCCTGATGCCTCAGAACATGTCCTGCCAACCGATCCCTTCTTCTAGTCAAGTTGTGCCACAAACTCCACTTCTCCCCATTTCTATTCAATACCTCCTCATTAGTTATGTGGTCTACCCATCTAATCTTCACCATCCTTCTGCAGCATCACATTTCGTAAGCTTTTATTCTCGTCCAAACTATTTATCGTCCATGTTTCACTTTCATACATCGCTACACTCCATACAAATACTTTCAGAAATGACTTCCTGACACTTAAATCTATACTCGATGTAAACAAATTTCTCTTCTTCAGAAACGCTTTCCTTGCCATTGCCAGTCTACATTTTATATCCTCTCTACTTCGACCAACATCAGTTATTTTGCTCCCCAAATAGCAAAACTCCTTTACGACTTTAAGTGTCTCATTTTCTAACCTAATTCCCACAGCATCACCTGATTTAATTAGATAGCATTCCATTATCCTCGTTTTGCTTTTGTTGATGTTCATCTTATATCCTCCTTTCAAGACACTGTCCATTTCGTTCAACTGCTCTTCCAAGTCCCTTGCTGTCACTGACAGAATTACAATGTCATCGGCGAACCTCAAAGTTTTTATTGCTTCTCCATGGATTTTAATGCCTCCTCCCAACTTTTCTTTTGTTTCCTTCACTGCTTGCTCAATATGCAGATTGAATAACATCGGGGAGAGGCTACAAACGTGTCTCACACCCTTTCCAGTCACTGCTTCCCTTTCATGCCCCTCGACTCTTATAAGTGCCATCTGGTTTCTGTACAAATTGTAAATAGCCTTTCGCTCCCTGTATTTTACCCCTGCCACCTTTAGAGTGTGAAAGAGAGTATTCCAGCCAACATTGTAAAAAGCTTTATCCAAGTCTACAAATGCTAGAAACGCAGGTTTGCCTTTCCTTAATCTTTCTTCTAAGATAAGTGGTAAGGTCAGTATTGCCTCACGTGTGCCAACATTTCTACGGAATCCAAACTGATCTTCCCCTAGGTCGGCTTCTACCAGTTTTTCCATTCTTCTGTAAAGAATTCTTGTTAGTATTTTGCAGCTGTGACTTATTAAACTGATAGTTCGGTAATTTTCACATCTGTCAACACCTGCTTTCTTTGGGATTGGAATTATTATATTCTTCTTGAAGTCTGAGGGTATTTCGCTTGTCTCATACATCTTGCTCACCAGATGGCTGAGTTTTGTCAGGACTGGCTCTTCCAAGGCCGTCAGTAGTTCTAATGAAATGTTGTCTACTCCTGGGGCCTTGTTTCGACTCAGGTTTTTCAGTGCTCTGTCAAACGCTTCACGCAGTATCGTATCTCCCATTTCATCTTCATCTACATCCTCTTCCATTTCTATAATATTGTCCTCAAGTACATTGCCCTTGTATAGACCCTCTATATACTCCTTCCACCTTTCTGCTTTCCCTTCTTTGCTTAAAACTGGGTTTCCATCTGAGGTCTTGGTATTCATACAAGTGGCTCTCTTTTCTCCAAAGGTGTCTTTAATTTTCCTGTATGCAGTATCTGTCTTGCCCCTAGTGAGATAAGCCTATACATCCCTACATTTGTCCTCTACCTATCCCTGCTTAGCCATTTTGCACTTCCTGTCGATTCATTTTTGAGACGTTTGTATTCCTTTTTGCCTGTTTCATTTACTGCATTTTTGTATTTTCTCCCTTCATCAATTAAAGTCAATATTTCTTCTGATACCCAAGGATTTGCACTAGCCCTCGTCTTTTTACCTACTTGATCCTCTGCTGCCTTCACTACTTCATCCCTCAAAGCTACCCATTCTTCTTCTACTGTATTTCTTTCCCCCATTCCTGTCAAATGTTCCCTTATGCTCTCCCTGAAACTCTGTACAACCTCTGGTTTAGTCAGTTTATCCAGGTCCCATCTCCTTAAATTCCCACCTTTTTGCAGTTTCTTCAGTTTTAATCTACAGTTCATAACCAATAGATTGTGGTCAGGGTCCACATTTGCCCCTGGAAATGTGTTAAAATTTAAAACCTGGTTCCTAAATCTCTGTCTTATCATTATATAATCTATCTGATACCTACTATTATCTCCATGATTCTTCCATGTATACAACTTTCTTTTATGATTATTGAACCAAGTGTTAGCTATGATTAAGTTATGCTCTGTGCAACATTCTACCAGACGGCTTCCTCTTTCATTTCTTAACCCCAATCCATATTCACCTACTATGTTTTTCCTTCTCTCCCTTCTCCTACTCTCGAATTCCAGTCACTACCTGAAAAATTTCTTTTATCTCATCATACATTTCACCAATTTCTTCATCCTCTGCAGAGCTAGTTGGCATATAAACTTGTACTACTGTAGTAGGCATTGGCTTCGTGTCTATCTTAGCCACATATGGACAGTAGAAATTTTGCCCATCCGAAAAATACCGTCTTATGGAATACTGAGTTCTATTATCACTGAGTAGTGATTGTTCCGTACTCCACCGTTTAAGCGCTCCATCTCTTTTCTTTAATACATAACAGTTGTTTTGTTTTGTTTATTCATATGTAAGGAACAAAGCACAGTTCAAGAACTGGTGAGCCCAGTGGAAAAGCAGTCACAAATAACAATGTTTTAATTCGCTCGCGTGTTGAGATAAAGCATTTCAGTTGTTGCAGCATATTATCACCATTAATAAACTAATTATATAACAGGTTACACAAATGAAAAAAAGGGTCGGTATTATTACGGAAGTAGAAGTGTCTTGATAGAGTGTGGCAATTATAGACATTTAATTGGTTGAAATATTTTGCTGACAAAGGCAGATCTACACTCCTAGAAATGGAAAAAAGAACACATTGACACCGGTGTGTCAGACCCACCATACTTGCTCCGGACACTGCGAGAGGGCTGTACAAGCAATGATCACACGCACGGCACAGCGGACACTCCAGGGACCGTGGTGTAGGCCGTCGAATGGCGCTAGCTGCGCTGCATTTGTGCACCGCCGCCGTCAGTGTCAGCCAGTTTGCCGTGGCATACGGAGCTCCATCGCAGTCTTTAACACTGGTAGCATGCCGCGACAGCGTGGACGTGAACCGTATGTGCAGTTGACGGACTTTGAGCGAGGGCGTATAGTGGGCATGCGGGAGGCCGGGTGGACGTACCGCCGAATTGCTCAACACGTGGGGCGTGAGGTCTCCACAGTACATCGATGTTGTCGCCAGTGGTCGGCGGAAGGTGCACGTGCCCGTCGACCTGGGACCGGCCCGTAGCGACGCACGGGTGCACGCCAAGACCGTAGGATCCTACGCAGTGCCGTAGTGGACCGCATCGCCACTTCCCAGCAAATTAGGGATACTGTTGCTCCTGGGGTATCGGCGAGGACCATTCGCAACCGTCTCTATGAAGCTGGGCTACGGTCCCGCACACCGTTAGGCCGTCTTCCGCTCACGCCCCAACATCGTGCGGCCCGCCTCTAGTGGTGTCGCGACAGGCGTGAATGGAGGGACGAATGGAGACGTGTCGTCTTCAGCGATGAGAGTCGCTTCTGCCTTGGTGCCAATGATGGTCGTACGCGTGTTTGGCGCCGTGCAGAAGAGCGCCACAATCAGGACTGCATACGACCGAGGCACACAGGGCCAACACCCGGCATCATGGTGTGAGGAGTGATCTCCTACACTGGCGTACACACTGGTGTACACTGAGTACAACATCAACTTCTAGTAAAATAAGCACTGAGAAATTTGAAGGCTGCAGCGTTAAACAGATATAGCCGGGCAGACAAAACAGCAACCTCGTGAATATTTTCACTAGGAGAAAAAGAAATTGTGAAAACCCACCATCTCTCTAGCAAAAAAAAAAAAAACCTCAAAGCCATAAATTATTTTCGTTATATAAAGGCCCTATGGAAGTAAGCCCTTTATATAACGAAAAGAATTTATGGCTTTGATGTTTTTTCTTGCTAGAGAGATGGTGGTTCATGTAATGCAGTCGAATTGATTAATCCCAAAACAAGAAAATCAATGGGCTTGCACCATGTAAGTCATTTGAAACTGTATAAAGGGTGAAACAGTAAATTGATTAACCCCAAAACAAGAAAATCAATGGGCTTGCACCATGTAAGTCATTTGAAACTGTATAAAGGGTGAAACAGTAAATACTAACTGCACAAGAAAAACTAGATGTATCAAATACCCAGATTACAATGAGAGCAAAATGTAGAAGTCAAAAACTAGAGAAGCTAAGAAAATGCATAAAAATATAAATTTTTAATTTTTACTTAACTCATTAAAATAAATTGGTTACCTTTCTCATTGTATGAAAATGATAGTTTGTAACACCATAGTTCTAACACTCTACTGATTTATTTTGCTTTTGTTTTATTTAATGTTACGTTGTTGAGCTTCTGTAAAATTGTTTGATTGGATCAATAACACGAAACTGTATATTCCTTTCTTTGTTAAAAACTTTGATGTCATGGTTTGATTCTATGAAATGTAGTATATCTGCCATTTAGATTCCTTGTCCCATTTGGAGGGAACAAAACTTACTGTATATAATTGTAATTTCTGCGTGAATAATTGTTTGTAGAAATACTAATATGTGCAAATGTTTAGTTTTATTTAAAATTTTTGTTTGCTGTTATGTAAACTGCTGACCTTCACTGAGGATTCTTAGTTAGTTTGTATGTAAAAGGTGTAGTGGTTCCCATCGGGAACAGAACTGTGTAGCACGGGCAAATTGTAGTTGGCCTAGGTAGAAAAGGTGGAACTGAGAGTCAGTCGGGGACGAGCTACCGGACTATACACTGCCATGTTAATGTTGTATATTGTGCTGGTTCCGAGAGAGGCTTTTTCTGCCACTTTCCAATGCCTCTGATGGATGGATAAATAGCCGGGAATATTCTGGAATTGGTATCGATCATCGCCACCAAGAAATGACAGAGTCCAGCAATTCTACTTGTAATTGTACCTGCCAACATTCAATCGCCACCATATTGCGCAATCACTGTTACGGAATACTGTAATAATGTACAGTGAAGGATCAGCTTATTGGATGTGTTACTGTGCTCAAATATAAGGTAATTTATAACTGAATTTATGTGCCTACCTTGATTGTTTTCCTTATCATAACACCTCTCAGGTTCCTCTCCGTTTGAACTAAAGTGATTACCGAGTGTCCTTACTGAAAGAACATTAAAGCCCAGTGTTTTGATAATTAATGGCTCTTGAACATAGTAAAAAGAAAGTTAAAGTTAATGTGGCAAGTGAGTGAGTTGAAGTAAATGACATATGCTGAAAATAATTTTCCTTTTAAATCTGCTTATTAATGTGTTGTTGCCAACTTCAAAATTAAAAGTTCTTAAGACTGAGACTTATAAAGTTTTGCTTAGTTAATGATCATAGTGCTACCTGTAGTAAATTTGAAAAGGTGAGTCAGTTTCTTGCAAATTTGTCAACATTGTGTTTCACTGTAGTAAAAGTGGAAAACTGCATTTATGGAAACTTATATATTCATGATTACTAAGTGTTTGCCTCTCTTGTGTATTGGAAGTGCATATTAATAGTATGACAGGATCCACAGTTTGTCTGTTGTGCTAATGCTAGGTAACAAGTAATGGGAAGACCACTATTTATGAAAACCATAATTTCTTTATTCAAAAGATAGTGAGCAGCAGCCTGTTAGTGGATTCCAATTACCTTCCATCCTAAATAGAATAGTATTCAGTTGAGAGACATTTAACCTGTGACTTGTCCAGAAAAATGCAGTGAACTGCATAATATTTGAACAATAATACTGAACCTATGTCCAATTAATGATTCTGCAGTGAATAGTAATAATAACGTTATAAAGACCATTCAGTTTGAACAAGTCCTGAAAGTAATAGAGTGTTTCGGTATCTGTTATATTTTGCAAATAGTTTGTGCTGCTCTAGCTGTTAGCTTCAATCTTACCGTAAACATATGTATGTGTCAGAGTTCATTGCACTCGCGTGTGGCCAAGTATAGGTTGTGTGTGTCTGTTAAAGTTACTCGTACCTACTTTCTTGAATGAGAAAGTTAATCTTTCTCTTGCCTAATTAGGCTGGCGACAGTTTTCCTTTTTCTTTAAACAGTATAGCTAGACAAAAATATTGGTGGTTACTGTTCGAATATTTACGTAATTCTGACTATCATTTCCGATAAGCCATTTCCGTTAGGTACAACACGGTGGACCTAGCAAAATTCCTCTCAGAGGGTAACATTGTTCTGTTGCGTTATACCATAATTGCTTTAATTATTTCGTAACCTGCCACCGGATTCGAGGCTATGGTATAGCTGTAGCGAACAGGAGTGTTACAAGTTGTCAAGGAATGACAATAAAGTAACAACTAAAGTAAGCATTCTGCAGAGGAAATGTGTTGTGGGGAATGAGTAGAAAGAAAGGAGAAATACAGACATTAGCTTGTGGATAGTTTGACGAAACAGTAGTAAATGGATAGTTTGACGAAATAATAGTACATTCTCTCTTAAAATGTAATATAAACTAGAAAGAACATGATGCGAGGAGACAAGGTGCAGTGAGAGATACCAATGGTAGGGCGAATAATATTAGCCGATTGGCCTGTAATAATGCTTAAAATGGCATTAGTAATGTTGGGAAAGGTAATCGTTTCGAGAAGAATAGTAATCGCCGATGGGAAAATAATAGCTGTGGTTTTGGCAACTAACAGAGGTCAAACAATAATTGTGGTTTGGTAAGCCGTGGAATTACAAAATAGGCTTTGGTTCCAGAAATTTTGATGGTAACTATAATTCGTAATATTATCACCATGCAAACGAAGCAGGAAGGTTTAGAAGTTTTCCACCACAAAACCAAAATTATTCAGGATGAACTAGAATACCTAGAATGCAAAAGGCTTGGGAGAATCAGACTTCAGCAGTACAACGCAGGCGAGATAACACGGTACAGGAAGTCGACTTGAGGCCACCAAACCCTGGTAAAAAACGCAACAGATGAGATGAACGGTACAAAGACCAGCCACAAGAGATTCAATCGCCAAATGAAGTTGATTTTGTAATTAAATGTGTAAATAGATTTAGCTTTGATCAACAAGATTGTGAAGTGGGTTTAAGGGGAATCGTCTAATAATGAGGAACAAGAGTTGTCAATAGTTAATATATGCAGCTGTACAAAATCTGATGATACGAAATTGTTGAAGATATAGTTCATTTATACGAAACCGAAAGAGAAATGGTATGCCAAGAGGATAATGCACCATTGGCATCACCAGTGTTGATACACAAGTCAGATGATATATATAGAACAGGGACTTATCCAGGAAATAATTAAATTCCCCCCAGTACCCTGAGTACAACATCAACTTCTAGTAAAATAAGCACTGAGAAATTTGAAGGCTGCAGCGTTAAATAGAAATAGCCGGGCAGACAAAACAGCAACCTCGTGAATATTTTCACTAGGAGAAAAGGAACTTGTGAAAACCCACCATCTCTCTAGCAAAAAAAAAAAAAAAAAAACCTCAAAGCCATAAATTATTTTCGTTATATAAAGGCCCTATGGAAGTAAGCCCTTTATATAACGAAAAGAATTTATGGCTTTGATGTTTTTTCTTGCTAGAGAGATGGTGGTTCATGTAATGCAGTCGAATTGATTAACCCCAAAACAAGAAAATCAATGGGCTTGCACCATGTAAGTCATTTGAAACTGTATAAAGGGTGAAACAGTAAATACTAACTGCACAAGAAGAACTAGATGTATCAAATACCCAGATTACAATGAGAGCAAAATGCAGAAGTCAAAAACTAGAGAAGCTAAGAAAATGCATAAAAATATAAATTTTTAATTTTTACTTAACTCATTAAAATAAATTGGTTACCTTTCTCATTGTATGAAAAGGATAGTTTGTAACACCATAGTTCTAACACTCTACTGATTTATTTTGCTTTTGTTTTATTTAATGTTACGTTGTTGAGCTTCTGTAAAATTGTTTGAGTGGATCAATAACACGAAATTGTATATTCCTTTCTTTGTTAAAAACTTTGATGTCATGGTTTGATTCTATGAAATGTAGTATATCTGCCATTTAGATTCCTTGTCCCATTTGGAGGGAACAAAACTTACTGTATATAATTGTAATTTCTGTGTGAATAATTGTTTGTAGAAATACTAATATGTGCAAATGTTTAGTTTTATTTAAAATGTTTGTTTGCTGTTATGTAAACTGCTGACCTTCACTGAGGATTCTTAGTTAGTTTGTATGTAAAAGGTGTAGTGGTTCCCATCGGGAACGGAACTGTGTAGCACGGGCAAATTGTAGTTGGCCTAGGTAGAAAAGGTGGAATTGAGAGTCAGTTGGGGACGAGCTACCGGACTATACACTGCCATGTTAATGTTGTATATTGTGCTGGTTCCGAGAGAGGCTTTTTCTGCCACTTTCCAATGCCTCTGATGGATGGATAAATAGCCGGGAATATTCTGGAATTGGTATCGATCATCGCCACCAAGAAATGACAGAGTCCAGCAATTCTACTTGTAATTGTACCTGCCAACATGCAATCGCCACCATATTGCGCAATCACTGTTACGGAATACTGTAATAATGTACAGTGAAGGATCAGCTTATTGGATGTGTTACTGTGCTCAAATATAAGGTAATTTATAACTGAATTTATGTGCCTACCTTGGTTGTTTTCCTTATCATAACACCTCTCAGGTTCCTCTCCGTTTGAACTAAAGTGATTACCGAGTGTCCTTACTGAAAGAACATTAAAGCCCAGTGTTTTGATAATTAATGGCTCTTGAACATAGTAAAAAGGAAGTTAAAGTTAATGTGGCAAGAGAGTGAGTTGAAGTAAATGACATATGCTGAAAATAATTTTCCTTTTAAATCTGCTTATTAATGTGTTGTTGCCAACTTCAAAATTAAAAGTTCTTAAGACTGAGACTTATAAAGTTTTGCTTAGTTAATGATCATAGTGCTACCTGTAGTAAATTTGAAAAGGTGAGTCAGTTTCTTGCAAATTTGTCAACATTGTGTTTCACTGTAGTAAAAGTGGAAAACTGCATTTATGGAAACTTATATATTCATGATTACTAAGTGTTTGCCTCTCTTGTGTATTGGAAGTGCATATTAATAGTATGACAGGATCCACAGTTTGTCTGTTGTGCTAATGCTAGGTAACAAGTAATGGGAAGACCACTATTTATGAAAACCATAATTTCTTTATTCAAAAGATAGTGAGCAGCAGCCTGTTAGTGGATTCCAATTACCTTCCATCCTAAATAGAATAGTATTCAGTTGAGAGATATTTAACCTGTGACTTGTTCAGAAAAATGCAGTGAACTGCATAATATTTGAACAATAATACTGAACCTATGTCCAATTAATGATTCTGCAGTGTATAGTAATAATAACGTTATAAAGACCATTCAGTTTGAACAAGTCCTGAAAGTAATAGAGTGTTTCGGTATCTGTTATATTTTGCAAATAGTTTGTGCTGCTCTAGCTGTTAGCTTCAATCTTACCGTAAACATATGTATGTGTCAGAGTTCGTTGCACTCGCGTGTGGCCAAGTATAGGTTGTGTTTGTCCGTTAAAGTTACTCGTACCTACTTTCTTGAATGAGAAAGTTAATCTTTCTCTTGCCTAATTAGGCTGGCGACAGTTTTCCTTTTTCTTTAAACAGTATAGCTAGACAAAAATATTGGTGGTTACTGTTCGAATATTTACGTAATTCTGACTTTCATTTCCGATAAGCCATCTCGGTTAGGTACAACACGGTCGACCTAGCAAAATTCCTCTCAGAGGGTAACATTGTTCTGTTGCGTTATACCATAATTGCTTTAATTATTTCGTAACCTGCCACCGGATTCGAGGCTATGGTATAGCTGTAGCGAACAGGAGTGTTACAAGTTGTCAAGGAATGACAATAAAGTAACAACTAAAGTAAGCATTCTGCAGAGGAAATGTGTTGTGGGGAACGAGTAGAAAGAAAGGAGAAATACAGACATTAGCTTGTGGATAGTTTGACGAAACAGTAGTAAATGGATAGTTTGACGAAATAATAGTACATTCTCTCTTAAAATATAATATAAACTAGAAAGAACATGATGCAAGGAGACAAGGTGCAGTGAGAGATACCAATGGTAGGGCGAATAATATTAGCCGATTGGCCTGTAATAATGCTTACAATGGCATTAGTAATGTTGGGAAAGGTAATCGTTTCGGGAAGAATAGTAATCGCCCATGGGAAAATAATAGCTGTGGTTTTGGCAACTAACAGAGGTCAAACCTTAATTATGGTATGGTGAGCCGCGGAATTACAAAATAGGCTTTGGTTCCAGAAATTTTGATGGTAACTATAATTCGTAATATTATCACCATGCAAAAGAAGCAGGAATGTTTAGAAGTTTTCCACCACAAAACCAAAATTATTCAGGGGGAACTAGAATACTTAGAATGCAGAAAGGTTGGGAGAATCAGACTTCGGCAGTACAATGCAGGCGAGATATCACGATACAGGAAGTCGACTTGAGGCCACCAAACCCTGGTAAAAAACGGAACGGATGAGATGAATGGTACGAAGACCAGTCACAAGAGATTCAATCGCCAAATGAAGTTGATTTTATAATTAGCTAGTGGATAGTTTGACGAAACAGTAGTAAATGGATAGTTTGTAGTAAATGGATAGTTTGACGAAATAGTAATAGATTCTCTCTTAAAATGTAATATAAACTAGAAAGAAGATGATTTTTTGTGGACGAAAGGAGTCTATGAAATTATCTGTGAAAAGAATTATGTAAAAAAGAAATAATTATTCTTAGTTTGTTCTATCATGGACAGTGGACAATTTGTTGAGGATATATTTTCGGGAAACATGAGAAGCGTTTTAGAGATGTGGAAATTACGACAAGGTGATATTAAAACGGGATGTGAGGGAAATAGGTATAAAATTTTGTTAGGAGATAAAAATTAAGAGAGAGAATGGAATTATTAAGAAAGCGAGGAACATGTTATGTCTTGGAATGACGTAGACAGAGAGATGTGAGTTTAATACAGGGATGATATCAATAATAGAGGGTATGATAGAGGAAGAAAGTAATATAAAAGTTTGCTGTTTAGAAGAATGAGGTAGGGGCAACTACAACTAATAAAAGTGTAAGCTCTAGAACAATGGAATTGGACAGTGGGGAAAGTCTTAAAAAGGAAACAAGAAATAGAGATATATTGTATTTTCAATTTCAGTTACAGCTTATGCCAAAAAGAAGAGAATGCAGAGTAAAAGCCACTGGAATGGAGTCAAGGTGCCAAATTTTTATGATATGATGTACATGCAGTTAAAAAAAAGAGACACACTAATACATTAACCTTCATCACCATCAATTTTCCTCTTACTATTCATTGTGATGAAGATGAGGAAACCATTACCTTTATACTAATCGAAAAAAGAGGAAAAGAGAATGTACATAAAAAGTGGAGTAAATGGATACTGATCTGGTGAAATAGATGTAGACTTTTAAAGAGTATAGAAAGGAGAATCTTATGTATAGTTTAAATACAGGATTTTGTTAAGTCTCTTAGTAGTTTAGTGTTTGTAAACCTTGTAATGTATCTTAAGGGAGAAAGGGTTGCAATAAGATAGGTGGTAATGACATGTAAATTACAGAAAATTGAGGATGTAAGATGAACAATTGTGTGCAAAATGTTGTATTACATGATGTCACCAAGAACAATGCATTGTCATTGCAGTCAGATCGACAGCAGAACTGAGTACAGCGGTTAGGCATGAGAAGAAGGAACACTGAGTGTGGGTGCCTTGTATGTGAGCTTTCGAGATGACAAAAGGAACTGCCTTTATGCAAGCAACAGTCCAAGAGGATAACACCTCTGGGGAAAAGAATGCGGATGTACAACGAATCCTGGTTACAGTGTTCATGTACCCTGACATGATCTTTAGTCATGAAAAAGTCACATGCGATCTTCGTAACAATAGTTTTGCTGAAGTGATAGATATTTAGCACTTCTGTTGCAAACCGTTTAGAGCAGCATAAGAAGATGTGATGGATGTCTACCAAACCGGATTGGAGGCAGACGTGCTACATCAATAATGAACGGCTGTTTCAATTCACCTAAAGAAGAAGAGGCGCATTTCTGTAACCCAGGATACAGAATGGCTGAGATTTTCTTCATACCATACGGAATCCAACAACTGCAGCACATTTCCTGAACACTTATGGTAGTAAGCAAGAGAATGATGGAAGGCTGTCCAATCTATCCTGAAGAACAACCTGATACAATAAGTGTTTCACAACGATTTGAAAGAAAACACCATAAGAAAGGATTATAGAATAACAATGTTAAGTCGGTCTTAAATCGCAATTCCCAGTTCAGAAAAGAACGAAGCCACAAGTGATAAGACAGTAAGATGTAACAAGGAAGGATCAATGCAGAAGATTAGGAAAAAAGAAGACCTGGACGAAAAGAAATGTAGAAACCTCTCTATATCCCTTCCTATACAAGACCATTATTGCATCTACCTACCAACAAAATATCCTATTTTAATTGTTCTAGCAATACAAATATCCCATATTTCATATGGCAAATTGCAACACTTTCAAATATCACACCAACAGATGAGATATGACCATTTCTTTAGAAAACAAGAGATGAATTGACCAATGATGGACTGCCATAAAGATTTGAAGACTGATGAAGAGTATAAGTTTTTATGCTGATAGTAACACATCTCCAATATAATTTCACCATCTTTAAATGCAGAATGGAATGAAGGCAACCAAGCATTCCCGATACACTCAAAACCTCTGCAATCCTTCTCTCTGCCAACTGGCATTCTGTACTCAGAGGAGACATGTCAAACCACATGAAGATGAGGATCACAACTTCAATGAATCACATTGAAGATATATGAGAAAAGACTGTCTGTGACAGATTAGCGTCAGATTAAACTGAAAAAAAATTAAGAACCCACAAAGTTTGATATTGTTTAAAAATATTTAACTTTTGAAGAGTTTTTTGCAGATTTTTGTTAATAATACTGTTGAGTTTTCAATCTTGAAAGGTAAATGATATTTTCCCATATTTCATATTTTTATAGCACATGCAAGTTAAGAAAACCAAATGTTGAGATTTTCTTTGGAGGCTAAGTTTCTAATATGTAATGTGTTTGATAAAATATAGGTGCATACAAGAAAGGGTATTATAATTTGATGATGTTGATTCAGTATTTGCAAAGTACTTAGTACGATTAGGAATTTAATATTTTTGTAAAAGTCAATGAATAATTTGATTCCTCTGTAAAGTTATAATACATAAGTTTAAGATTTTTTGAGGAGGTAAATATGTTTGTGAATAGGATTTTGCTTGTAATGTTATGGGACCGATGCTGTTAAGTGTAAGATAAATTGAGAAATTATTGTAAGATATGAAACATACTTGAACTATAATTTTATATAAGCTATTAATAGACCTCCCCATGAACCATGGACCTTGCCGTTGGTGGGGAGGCTTGCGTGCCTCAGCGACACAGATGGCCGTACCTTAGGTGCAACCACAACGGAGGGGTATCTGTTGAGAGGCCAGACAAACACGTGATTCCTGAAGAGGGGCAGCTGCCTTTTCAGTAGTTGCAGGGGCAACAGTCTGGATGATTGACTGACCTGGCCTTGTAACATTAACCAAAACGGCCTTGCTGTGCTGGTACTGCGAACGGCTGAAAGCAAGCGGAAACTACAGCCTTAATTTTTCCCGAGGACATGCAGCTTTACTGTATGATTAAATGATGATGGCGTCCTCTTGGGTAACATATTCCGGAGGTAAAATAGTCCCCCATTCGGATCTCCGGGCGGGGACTACTCAAGAGAACGTGATTATCAGGAGAAAGAAAACTGGCATTCTACAGATCAGAGCGTGGAATATCAGATCCCTTAATTGGGCAGGTAGGTTAGAAAATTTAAAAACGGAAATGGATAGGTTAAAGTTAGATATAGTGGGAATTAATGAAGTTCGGTGGCAGGAGGAACAAGACTTTTGGTCAGGTGATAACAGGGTTATAAATACAAAATCAAATAGGGGTAATGCAGGTGTAGGTTTAATAATGAATAAAAAAATAGGAGTGCGGGTTAGCTACCACAAACAGCATAGTGAACGCATTATTGTGGCCAAGATAGACACAAAGCCCATGCCTAATACAGTAGTACAAGTTTATATGCCAACTACCTTTGCAGATGATGAACAAATAGATGAAATGTATGACGAGATAAAAGAAATTATTCAGGTAGTGAAGGGAGACGAAAATTTAATAGTCATGGGTGACTGGAATTCGTCAGTAGGAAAAGGGAGAGAAGGAAACATAGTAGGTGAATATGCATTGGGGGGAAGGAATGAGAGAGGAAGCCGCCTTGTAGAATTTTGCACAGAGCATAACTTAATCATAGATAACACTTGGTTCAAGAATCATAAAAGAAGGTTGTATACCTGGAAGAATCCTGGAGATACTAAAAGGTATCAGATAGATTTTATAATGGTAAGTCAGAGATTTAGGAACCAGGTTTTATATTGTAAGACATTTCCTGGGGCAGATGTGGATTCTGACCACAATCTATTGGTTATGAACTGCAGATAGAAACTGAAGAAACTGCAAAAAGGTGGGAATTTAAGGAGATGGGACCTGGATAAACTGAAAGAACCAGAGGTTGTAGAGAGTTTCAGGGAGAGAATAAGGGAACAATTGACAGGAATGGGGGAAAGAAATACAGTAGAAGAAGAATGGGTAGCTATGAGGGATGAAGCAGTGAAGGCAGCAGACGATCAAGTAGGTAAAAAGACGAGGGCTAATAGAAATCCTTGGGTAACAGAAGAAATATTGAATTTAATTGATGAAAGGAGAAAATATAAAAATGCAGTAAATGAAGCAGGCAAAAAGGAATACAAACGTCTCAAAAATGATATCGACAGAAAGTGCAAAATGGCTAAGCAGGGATGGCTAGAGGACAAATGTAAGGATGTAGAGGCTTGTCTCACTAGGGGTAAGATAGATACTGCCTACAGGAAAATTAAAGAGACCTTTGGAGAGAAGAGAACCACTTGTATGAATATCAAGAGCTCAGATGGCAACCCAGTTCTAAGCAAAGAAGGGAAGGCAGAAAGGTGGAAGGAGTATCTAGAGGGTTTATACAAGGGCGATGTACTTGAGGACAATATTATGGAAATGGAAGAGGATGTAGATGAAGACGAAATGGGAGATAAGATACTGCATGAAGAGTTTGACAGAGCACTGAAAGACCTGAGTCGAAACAAGGCCCTGGGAGTAGACAACATTCCATTAGAACTACTGATGGCCTCGGGAGAGCCAGTCCTGACAAAACTCTACCATCTGGTGAGCACGATGTATGAGACAGGCGAAATACACTCAGACTTCAAGAAGAAGATAATAATTCCAATCCCAAAGAAAGCAGGTGTTGACGGATGTGAAAATTACCGAACTATCAGTTTAATAAGTCACAGCTGCAAAATACTAACGCGAATTCTTTACAGACGAATGGAAAAACTGGTAGAAGCCGACCTCGGGGAAGATCAGTTTGGATTCCGTGGAAATGTTGGAACACGTGAGGCAATACTGACCTTACGACTTATCTTAGAAGAAAGATTAAGAAAAGGTAAACCTACGTTTCTAGCATTTGTAGACTTAGAGAAAGCTTTTGACAATGTTAACTGGAATACACTCTTTCAAATTCTGAAGGTGGCAGGGGTAAAATACAGGGAGCGAAAGGCTATTTACAACTTGTACAGAAACCAGATGGCAGTTATAAGAGTCGAGGGGCATGAAAGGGAAGCAGTGGTTGGGAAGGGAGTAAGACAGGGTTGTAGTCTCTCCCCGATGTTGTTCAATCTGTATATTGAGCAAGCAGTAAAGCAAACAAAAGAAAAATTCAGAGTAGGTATTAAAATTCTTGGAGAAGAAGTAAAAACTTTGAGGTTCGCCGATGACATTGTAATTCTGTCAGAGACAGCAAAGGACTTGGAAGAGCAGTTGAACGGAATGGACAGTGTCTTGAAAGGAGGATATAAGATGAACATCAACAAAAGCAAACGAGGATAATGGAATGTAGTCAAATTAAGTCGGGTGATGCTGAGGGAATTAGATTAGGAAATGAGACACTTAGAGTAGTAAAGGAGTTTTGCTGTTTAGGCAGTAAAATAACCGATGATGGTCGAAGCAGAGAGGATATAAAATGTAGACTGGCAATGGCAAGGAAAGCGTTTCTCAAGAAGAGAAACTTGTTAATATCGAGTATAGATTTAAGTGTCAGGAAGTCGTTTCTGAAAGTATTTGTATGGAGTGTAGCCATGTATGGAAGTGGAACATGGACGATAACTATTTTGGACAAGAAGAGAATAGAAGCTTTCGAAATTTGGTGCTACAGAAGAATGCTGAAGATAAGATGGGTAGATCACGTAACTAATGAGGAGGTATTGAGTAGGATTGGGGAGAAGAGGAGTTTGTGGCACAACTTAACTAGAAGAAGGGATCGGTTGGTAGGACATGTTTTGAGGCATCGAGGGATCACAAATTTAGCATTGGAGGGCACCGTGGAGGGTAAAAATCGTAGAAGGAGACCAAGAGATGAATACGGTAAGCAGATTCAGAAGGATGTAGGTTGCAGTAGGTACTGGGAGATGAAGAAGCTTGCACAGGATAGAGTAGCATGGAGAAGTGCATCAAACCAGTCTCAGGACTGAAGACCACGACAACAACAACATTAACAGACATAGAAAATAAGGCTGAGAATAAGACACAATTATTGAAAAAGCGGAGGATAATTTTAAATGAATGTTCCCTCACCTTCAATACATCTCCTTCATCATTTAACATAAGTCTTGATGATGTCAAATAAAAACCAGTCTCAAATTTAAAGCTTATGAGTAGCACAAATTTATAGAGAATCTCTAATTTGTTTAAATTTAAAATTACAATATAGACAGCCATAAAATAAAAACGAAAGGCTTCATATTATTTAAATAATTGTATTAAATCAGAAAACTAGTAAAAACATGTTAAATTTTGGGAAAACATTACTTTAGTGCTCAAATCAGTAGTATGTAGCAAGTCAATTGCGATGAAAAAAAAAGGACTGAAAGAACGCTACAATGTTTTGACTACGCTACATTAAAATAGGGAGTTGGTCAATATAAATATACAACAATAGCTACATTCAGGAGTTGAGAAAAATTATGCACTTACTTCAATCAATTTCTCAACCACTGACTGACTCAGTGCAAAACTGAACTCGGAAGGAGATGGATATGTAAGGCGATAGGTGGAATGAATGTGTATTTCCCACGTTATATGAGATTTTAAACGCTGTAACAAGTAGAAAAATATGTCACCAGACATACTTCGGTGGTAGTGAGCAGATATGCCCATCAAAATGTACAGTAGGTAATGCCAAAGGGGATGGCACTTGATTCAACGGTATTAACACACCGAACTCAAATCCTACTTGTCAATGAGCATAAGGTGAAAAAAGCTGGTGGAAGAAACGTATTAATTTGGGGGCAGTTGCAAGTTGTGCTGTCATTGCCCGCATACAAAGATAGGCTTCTAACAGGTCCGATTGGCTGAAATAAAGAAAGGAGTAAAAGTGGCGATGTTTTGACGCAGTTTAAAGGTACACCCTTTAAAATTGGCGGAGTAATTTCCACAAGATAAAAGGAACACTCCCATTAGTCTGTAAAAGCAGTGAGGAAAAGCACGAAATGACACAGGTGGGGGACAGATTGCTACGAAAGGCGCAATACCGAAAACTTCGACGACTCTCCTCTGAAACAGCGTCAAGTGTAGAACAGAGGGCATCACGCTCTGTACGACCCCAAAAGAGGAATTTTTGTGTGAAAATGGCATTCGCTTTGGCTAACATTTCAGCTGCAAATTAGCTGAAGAGTCATTGAGCTCCACTAGCGGAGAAACGAAACAGCCACGTAGTTAATTGTCCTTGCGTGAACTGAGAGGACTCTGCAGAATACAAACTGCTCCATCTATGCACTTGTATATCGCCATATATTCCAGACTAGGGATGAGTTTATGTTTTCTCGCCTAACGAGAATCAGTTTCAGCTGATGTAATCGGCAAAGATTTAGATTAGCTTTTTACATTATTTTCAGAGGGCGAGAGTAGCCATGCAGCCGACAGCACATAGCAGCTAACGATAAATGCCCTGGCAGAGGCGTAAAATTGTTGGATCGCCAGCTTGCGTCGACTGTAAACATGAGCAACCTTAAGTAATCGTTTGATCATCTTGTCAAAAACCTAACCATCCTCCATAGACTTGATTGTCTTCCTAAATAGTATCGAACTTAGAACCGGAATCGGATGATTTGTCAAAATATTGGCCTACTCAGACAGTGCTTCACTGTCTAGAAATAAGAAAAATCTTGTAGAGAACCTTTTATTTAAATTTGATATTGCTCTGTTCGGTGTTTTTTCTGCCTATCAGGACGTAATAGGTTATCTTGACAGCTGTCTCGAAATTGTTATGTCACAATCTTTGTAAATCCATGTGCTTCTTTGACAGCAATACTAAAAATGAAACCAATTTTGTACAGCTAAACACGGATGTGCTCTTGTCTTAGAATAAGGGTCCACTCCTAAACCCAGTAATTTATTCTAGTGACGCTAACGCACTCACAGGGTGATTTTGCTGATGTCTGACGAATGTGAAAAGGCGTCGAGTGTCAAGACTTCATTTTCTTTTTTGTGTGGCCTCTCAGGATTTTTCCTCTCTGAATCTCAGTCTGCCCTGAGTCGACGTGTGTTCCACATGTGAAAAGTTACGACTAAAAATTTCATGGTCACTTTTGATATTCTATAAATTTCTCAAGTCTATTAAATTACTCCAGACTATCTGATGTTTATTACTACATGCTCTCATACTTTTGCTTTGCTCTTCTGTTATATTACTACTTTAATTAATTGTTGTCTTTGTCACGCCGTTTTGATCCTGAAATCTTTATGTAACTTTTCGATATCGTGGTGAATCTTCTGATTCATGTTTGCCTTACAAACTGCTAATATTTCGCCTCGTTCTTTTGTTTAATAATCTATTTCCTTGCTACATCTCTCCTTATATTCTTCTTGTGCTTTTCTTCATTCCTCCGTACTTCCTACATTAATTCCCTTGAACCCTTCCTTATTTTCTTTTCTTGCTAGTCTTAGTTCTTGTAAAATTAATTTTGGCATAGACCTTATACAGGGTGTTACTAAAAGGTACGGCCAAATTTTCAGGAAACATTCCTCACACACAAAGAAAGAAAATAAGTTATGTGGACATGTGTCTCGAAACGCTTACTTTCCATGTTAGAGCACATTTTATTACCTCTCTTCAAATCACATTACTCATGGAATGGAAACACACAGCAACAGAACTTACCAGCGTGACTTCAAACACTTTGTTACAGGAAATGTTCAAAATGTCCTCCGTTAGCGAGGATACATGCATCCACCCTCCGTCGCACGGAATCCCTGATGCGCTGACGCAGCCCTGGAGAATGGAGTATTGTATCACAGCATCACAGCCGTCCACAATACGAGCACGAAGAGTCTCTACATTTGGTACCGGGGTTGCGTAGACAAGAGCTTTCAAATGCCTCCATAAATGAAAGTCAAGAGGGTTGAGGTCAGGAGAGCGTGGAGGCCATGGAATTGGTCCGCCTCTACCAATCCATTGGTCACCGAATCTGTTGTTGAGAAGCGTACGAACACTTCAACTGAAATGTGCAGGAGCTCCATCGTGCATGAACCACATGTTGTGTCGTACTTGTAAAGGCACATGTTCTAGCAGCACAGCTAGAGTATCCCGTATGAAATCATGATAACGTGCTCCATTGAGCGTAGGTGGAAGAACATGGGGCCCAATCAAGACATCACCTACAATGCCTGCCCAAACGTTCACAGAAAATCTGTGTTGATGACGTGTTTGCACAATTGCGTGCGGATTCTCGTCAGCCCACACATGTTGATTGTGAAAATTTACAATTTGATCACGTTGGAATGAAGCCTCATCCGTAAGGAGAACATTTGCACTGAAATGAGGATTGACACATTGTAGGATGAACCATTCGCAGAAGTGTAGCCGTGGAGGCCAATCAGCTGCTGATAGTGCTTGCACACGCTGTACATGGTACGGAAACAACTGGTTCTCCCGTAGCACTCTCCATACAGTGACGTGGTCAACGTTACCTTGTACAGCAGCAACTTCCCTGACGCTGACATTAGGGTTATCGTCAACTGCACGAAGAATTGCCCCGTCCATTGCTGGTTTCCTCGTCGTTCTAGGTCTTCCCCAGTCGCGAGTTATAGGCTGGAATTTTCCATGCTCCCTAAGACGCCGATCAATTGCTTCGAACGTCTTCCCGTCGGGACACCTTCGTCTCGATACAAACGCTTCGCGCCACATGAGCATCCGCCAACTCCGCATTTGTAAACATTGCACTGACTGCAAAACCACGTTCGTGATGAACACTAACCTGTTGATGCTACGTACTGATGTGCTTGATGCTAGTACTGTAGAGCAATGAGTCGCATGTCTACACAAGCACCGAAGTCAACATTACCTTCCTTCAACAGGGCCAACTGGCGGTGAATCGAGGAAGTACAGTACATACTGACGAAACTAAAATGAGCTCTAACATGGAAATTAAGCGTTTCCGGACACAAGTCCACATAACATCTTTTCTTTATTTGTGTGTGAGGAATGTTTCCAGAAAGTTTGGCCGTACCTTTTTGTAACACCCTGTATACTGATCATCCTGAGTTGACAAGGTGTCAGCTGATGCTATACCGTGACTTACTTCCTTTTCCCAGATATTTTACTAATACTAGTGTTCCAGTTACTGATCCTAGACTCCTACTAGCAAGCGCAACACTTACAGTACTCTTCAACGTTGACTTACTGATTCTACGTAGCTGTTGGCCGCCCCGCTGGCTGCAACTCCGCTGTGGCGGTGTGTGAAGCACCCTGTTCTGCTTAACAGCGTCGGCCGCTGCTTGCCGCCCCCGCACCTGTTGTCTTTGGTTGCCTCACGCTGCTCTGCACGCGTCGGCTCGTCGATTTAAGAATCTTGAAGTGATGATATGTAACGTAATCCCACGGACCGCGCACTCAACGTTAACTTTCCCTCTCATATCACATCAGCACTTCCTATTCCTCAGTCACCGATACTACTTTAACTGTAGCGGATTATTTGATCTTGCGGTATCAGATATAGTACAGCTGAAGGTCAAGCCTAAGTACCAAAGTTTTACACAGTTCTCTGGTCATTTACCGTTCACACGAATCATACTCATCACACTGCTCGCTGGTCGGTTACACTTTACTGTTCTCGCTAGTAAAATATCGCCTCATAATTCCGAAGTACTTCGACTTCAGAGATTTTCCAGCCAGGGATGCCGCGTACGGCAACAGGAAAACGAGCGAGAGAGGCGGATAGGTGATACACACATGCGTGTGATAACCCCCTTCCCTCGAAAACTTCCCTTCTTCATGCTTCCTCTGTGTTAGCGCAGATGACGTGTCACTGACCTCAATGGTAATAAGGTTGCGGTTCACGTTAGGTGCCTATTTGCTTCCACCGCCCTTACTGGAATGCTTAAGCTCTAATTAATGTTCACCAAGTTGCAGTCTTATGTTGTTGTTGTCCCCTGTACAGAAAACAGGACGTAGGTCGTGAATCCCTTGTCTTCAGGCTGTAAAATGAACTCTTATCGAGGAACTGAAATAATGTGAATAATTAAATCTTCAATTATTTTGGTTATATGGGATGCCACTCACTTTTTTTTAGCAGAACAGGAGAAAATGCACAATCACATTCCACTTTACGGTGACAAATAATTTCCATACTTGAACAAAATGATGAACTACGTATTCCCGTAATTACTATCAAACTGTTCTCAACTGCATGTCCCAATAACCATACATTCCTCATAGTCTTTACCTGACGCCGACCGCCGCAGACAAGAAGTCCGTCCTCTGACACTGCCAAACCAGCTATGATCTTACAGGCGAATCGCTTCGGCCGCCATCCAAGTTAGGTGCCAGGCAAGGATCACCGTTGTGATTCGTCTGCCTTTTCGTTTAGCAGTTGTTTATTATTCTGCTGTTTATTAATAATTATGAAACAGTGGAATGATAGCACGCTATTGAAATAAACATGAATTTGAAATGCAAGTAAATACACTGTTTAGTTTGTCTAATATTAATAACAGAACTTCCGAACGCTACGTCCGAACGCAGAGTCAATCGCGGACGCCAACAATTTTGGGCGGTCTTTCTCACGATACCCAATCGAACAAACCATCTGTCATCGGTACTTCACAACACACTTCGTCATCTCGCCACTGCTGCCTTCCCAACTTCTCTAAGAAGAACTTCTTGTAGTTGCAAAGCCAGAAATATTACACTGTAACTATCCGAAAATTTCCAGTGAATTAATAAATTATGGAGGATATTCTCTAACTTACAACTAACCCAATTACTTAAAATATTATAACTGGTAATCAAATTGCAAATGAACGACTATTCTCAGGTACAAGAAACGAGATAAGAAAGATGCATCCAATTAGAGATGGATATGTCTACTCAGGTCAGCATTTAAACATATAACTAATAGGAAATAAAATAAGAAACATTATAATCCTTGAAGAGTGGCAGAATGGTTTTAGACTCTGTAGGTCATGCACACAGGCAGAATTCATTGTAAGATACACTAAGTGATCAAAAATAATCCGGACACCCCCAAAAACATGCGTTTTTCATATTAGGTGCATTGTGTTGGCACATACTGTCAGGAATTCCAAATCAGCGACCTCAGTAGTCATTAGACATCGTGAGAGAGCAGCATGGGGCGCTTCGCGAACTTCAAACGTGGTCAGGTGATTGAGTGTCACTTATATCATGCGTCTATACGCGACATTTCCGCACTCCTAAACGTCCCTAGGTCCACTACTTCCGATGTAATACTGAAGTGGAAACGTGAAGAGACACATACAGCACAAAAGCGTACATGGCGACCTCGTTTGTTGACAGTGACCGCCAGCAATTGAAGAGGGTCATAATGTGTAATATCCATAATGTGTAATATCCAGACCATTACACAAGATTTCCAAACTGCATGCGGAGCCACTGCAAGTACTATGACAGTTAGGTGGGAGGTGAGAAATCTTGGATTTCATCGTCGTGGGGCTGCTCAGAAGCCATACATCCCGCCGGTAAATGCCCAAGGACGCCTCGCTCGGTGTAAGGAGCGTAAACATTGGACGACTGAAGAGTGGAAAAACGTTGTGTGGAGTAACGAATCACGGTACACAATGTGGCGATCCGATGGCAGGTTGTCTGCGGATATGGCACATGCCCGAGTATGTAGTGCCAACAGCAAAATTCGGAGGCGGTGGTGTGATGGTGTGGTAGTGTTTTTCATGGAGGGGGCTTCCACCACTTGTTGTTTAGCGTGGCACTATCACAGCACAGGCCTACATTCAGGTTTTAAGCACCTTATTGCTTCCCACTGCTAAAGAGATATTCGGGGATGGCGATTGCATTCTTCAACATTATCGAGCACCTGTTCATAATGCACGGCCTGTGGCAGAGTGGTTACACGACAATAGCTGGCCTGCACAGAGTCATGACCTGAATCCAATAGAAATCTTTGGGATGTTTTGGAACGCGGACTTCGAGCTAGGCCTCACCGATCGACATCTATACCTCTCCTCAGTGCAGCACTCCGTGAAGAATGGGCTGCCAGTCCCCAAGAAACCTTCCTGCTCCTGACTGAACGTATGCCTGCGAGAGTGGAATCTGTCATCAAGGGTAAGGGTGGGCCAACACCATATGGAATTCCAGCATTACCGATGGAGGGCGCCACGAATTGGCTCTGAGCACTATGGGACTCAACTGCTGAGGTCATTAGTCCCCTAGAACTTAGAACTAGTTCAACCTAACTAACCTAAGGACATCACAAATAACCATGCCCGAGGCAGGATTCGAACCTGCGACCGTTGCGGTCTTGCGGTTCCAGACTGCAGCGCCTTTAACCGCACGGCCACTTCGGCCGGCGCGCCACGAATTTGTAAGTCATTTTCAGCCATGTGTCCGGATACTTTTGATGACATAGTGTAGGTAGTACAGAAGTCAACTGAGTACAACGCTTCAGTTTATCTTTGCTTTATTGAGTTGCAGAATGGTTTCCTTAGGAGTCAGTTAACAGACGTGATAAACGTGCTGTACAATGGGGGACCCGTTCGCTCTTATTAAAAACTATTAAAGATACTTATCTCAACAACTATACGAAGGCAAAAATTGGTTCCAAGTTACCTAGCTGTAT
Organism: Schistocerca serialis cubense; assembly: GCF_023864345.2. Taxonomy (NCBI): domain Eukaryota; kingdom Metazoa; phylum Arthropoda; class Insecta; order Orthoptera; family Acrididae; genus Schistocerca; species Schistocerca serialis. The sequence goes on from NC_064638.1 coordinate 987,585,998, forward strand.
ACTAGATAACATCGGTATCAGACAAGGCGACTCTCTCTCGCCCACCACTTTTTAATACAGTCATGGGCGATGTGATGAAGAAGGTATTGCTGAAAATGCAGTTCTGTTAAAAAATAATGAAGATAGCCTGCAGAAAGTTCTACATGAATTTAACGTGATAGCCACAAACCTGACTGCGTTTACATAATCTCATAAAAGCAAATGTGGTATCGTATCTGTTGATCCATTTAGATACGAACTGTAAGTAGATGGAAATATTAGACGGGAGATAATGACATTTCATACTAAAATCTAGTGCTACTTAAACATCAATAAATTATCGACTAATCGATTATATCTGCGCTATCGCCACTATCTGTAGTCTGGTTCAATTATCGATAGTCCTTTTTAAATTGGCGCCTGAAAAATTGTCGGTTCCTATTACCTCCATAGCGTTTGTAGTGCAGAGGGGAAGTAAAGTGTATGGAGATATTTAATCAGCAACAAATATGATGGCGCCTTAGCCAGTCTAAGTTGTTTATAAACTATGTTGTTGATAGATTGGTCGCTGTGGAGGAGGGTCGTAAAAGAGGACACTTTCTTTTTCGTGTTCCAGTGGTGACAACTCGTGGTCGTGGGTATCTCGTACATGTCAGATGTTTACGGTAAAAGCTACACATTTAAATAAGATGGATTCGTGAATGTGGCCGGCCGGCGTGGCCGAGCGGTTCTAGGCGCTACAGTCTGGAACCGCGTGACCGCTACGGTCGCAGGTTCTAATCCTGCCTCCGGCATGGATGTGTGTGATGTCATTAGGTTAGTTAGGTTTAAGTAGTTCTATGTTCTAGGGGACTGATGACCTCAGGTTCAAATGGTTCTGAGCACTATGGGACTTAACATCTATGGTCATCAGTCCCCTAGAACTTAGAACTACTTAAACCTAACTAACCTAAGGACAGCACACAACACCCAGCCATCACGAGGCAGAGAAAATCCCTGACCCCGTCGGGAATCGAACCCGGGAACCCGGGCGTGGGAAGCGAGAACGCTACCGCACGACCACGAGATGCGGGCTGATGACCTCAGGAAAGTCCCATTGTGCTCAGAGACATTTGAACCATTTTTCGTGAATGTGCATTATACTGATTTTCATCTTCAAATGTGTGAACTTTCTTACTTGTAACAAGGAATACATATGCAATTAAGGCTGTTGTAACACATCGCAGTTAGTAGAGGAAAAAATGACATTTTAAAGATTTGTTAATTGTTTCTGATTATACTTTACAACGCATTTTAAAATAAATACAGCTATTGTCATTATTAATTAATCACATCTGCTACTCTCCTCTTCTGAGTTCTCATTGTACTTACAAGTGTTTTCATTTGTACATATTAATGTGTAAATTGATTCTAAAACACAAAACACTGACGCCATCCTAATGTCCATGTGTCACTTATGCATTTGCAAAAGCACAAATATCATTCATATGTTGGTTGCTCATGTTGTGGTCCATTAGCGGAGCTTGTTCCTTCAAGGACACACCATCTCTAAAAATGAATATAGTAAAAGCACAACTCGTCGAATGTCAAGTTTTTTTATTTGTATGGTGGCTGGACATAATCATAAAAATACAGGGCTATTACAAATGATTGAAGCGATTTCATAAATTCACTGTAGCTCCATTCATTGACATATGGTCACGACACACTACAGATACGTAGAAAAACTCATAAAGTTTTGTTCGACTGAAGCCGCACTTCAGGATTCTGCCGCCAGAGCGCTCGAGAGCGCAGTGAGACAAAATGGCGACAGGAGCTGAGAAAGCGTATGTCGTGCTTGAAATGCACTCACATCAGTCAGTCATAACAGTGCAACGACACTTCAGGACGAAGTTCAACAAAGATCCACCAACTGCTAACTCCATTCGGCGATGGTATGCGCAGTTTAAAGCTTCTGGATGCCTCTGTAAGGGGAAATCAACGGGTCGGCCTGCAGTGAGCGAAGAAACGGTTGAACGCGTGCGGGCAAGTTTTACGCGTAGCCCGCGGAAGTCGACGAATAAAGCAAGCAGGGAGCTAAACGTACCACAGCCGACGGTTTGGAAAATCTTACGGAAAAGGCTAAAGCAGTAGCCTTACCGTTTATAATTGCTACAAGCCCTGACACCCGATGACAAAGTCAAACGCTTTGAATTTTCGGCGCAGTTGCAACAGCTCATGGAAAAGGAAGCGTTCAGTGCGAAACTTGTTTTCAGTGATGAAGCAACATTTTTTCTTAATGGTGAAGTGAACAGACACAATGTGCGAATCTGGGCAGTAGAGAATCCTCACGCATTCGTGCAGCAAATTCGCAATTCACCAAAAGTTAACGTGTTTTGTGCAATCTCACGGTTTAAAGTTTACGGCCCCTTTTCCTTCTGCGAAAAAAACGTTACAGGACACGTGTATCTGGACATGCTGGAAAATTGGCTCATGCCACAACTGCAGACCGACAGCGCCGACTTCATCTTTCAATAGGATGGTGCTCCACCGCACTTCCATCATGATGTTCGGCATTTCTTAAACAGGAGATTGGAAAACCGATGGATCGGTCGTGGTGGAGATCATGATCAGCAATTCATGTCATGGCCTCCACGCTCTCCCGACTTAACCCCATGCGATTTCTTTCTGTGGGGTTATGTGAAAGATTCAGTGTTTAAACCTCCTCTACCAAGAAACGTGCCAGAACTGCGAGCTCGCATCAACGATGCTTTCGAACTCATTGATGGGGACATGCTGCGCCAAGTGTGGGAAGAACTTGATTATCGGCTTGATGTCTGCCGAATCACTAAAGGGGCACATATCGAACATTTGTGAATGCCTAAAAATTGAGTTTTTGTATATGTGTGCAAAGCATTGTGAAAATATCTCAAATAATAAAGTTATTGTAGAGCTGTGAAATCGCTTCAATCATTTATAATAACCCTGTATAAAGTTGTATTTACATTATATGCGCTTTCACTGCATTGCAGTGAAAATTCATAAGTAATTCGGGCGATATGTGAATGTTTCAGTGGATGTAAGACAAAACTAATCACTTCTTGTCAAGAATTGACTGTGAATGTCCAGGAATGTTTTTACAAAATTGCAAATCCTGTAGATATTTTTCAACCTCTTGCCCGTTAATGCTGAAACCCCTTGTCTGAAACTTGTGCAGCAGGTGAATAAGCTCACTATTATTTTTATTTTATTTTATTTTCTTCGTTTTTTGAATTTACATCATTCTGAAATCTGATTAATAATTTTTCGAGCATCACGAAAAAGAATTCTTTCACTAAAGCTTCTAGCTCTACGGGGTATCGTAAAAGGTGACCTGAATGTGCCCAAAATGGCTTCCTCGTCATTCATTTCGTTATTTAAACGCCACACAACACCGGGATTAATTTCATCATCCAACTATTGGCAGGAGTGAGACAAAGAGAGCTTCAAGATTAAATAACTGTTTAACACTAATAACATGACAAAAAATTGCCCCAATAATGGTATTATCTTATTGTATTCAACTAAGAACTTTCATTTGAACAATTATCATTCTAACAATTATTATTGGGGCCGACATGAAAGGGACACTACCTTTCGCACGCCACCGATAGTGTCTGTTGGCTGAGGAAATTCCGCGTTTCAAGATTATTTTGTTTATGTAAGAGGAGCGTAAATAGACCTTTTTGTTACTATTTTCAAAACGAACCGTAAAAATTGATCATGTGTGCGGAATTTTTTCAAGAAAGTGGGGGGGGGGGGATAATAGTTTGTGAAGTGTACCATCTGCATTACAGATTAGAAACATGATCAGGGAACAGGACTAATTTAAGAGACCACTAAAATGAAAGCATGGTAACAAGTAGAAACTACGAATTGGTAATAGAACTGAAAGGTGAGGGATCAACTTGTGAGCTAGATCAAGCTCAAGTGATGCAACCAAAAGAATCGAGAAGCTTCACAAAAAATTATTTTACAGAAGTCAGTTGTAGATGCCAGTTCAAAAGTAAAAAAAGAACTCCATTCCCTTTATGCATTAATGATTGCTATCGATATGCTTCTGTACAGAACTTACGACCACCAAGGTTTGAAAATATTTGTTTATGCTTTAAACAGAAGATATGATATGCTAGTTAAGATGATCATGATGAGGTCCCATACTCCGAGGAGCATAGGGGATGATGCGGGAGACCTGCACCGCTGTGCTAGGCCAGGTCCTAGCGGGGGTGGTATGCCATTGTCTTTCTCCGGCCGTAATTTGGATGAATGATGATGATGAAGACAACACCCAGTCATCTCGAGTCAGGAAAACCCCCAGTCCTCACCGGGAATCGAACCCGGGACCCTGTGCGTGGGAAGCAAGAATGCTACCGCAAGACCACGAGCGGCGGACTAGCCAGATAAAACTACACTTAAATATTTACTGGTTTCAAAACTAGAGGAAGAGATAAAAAATAAAGTAGAGAAAGCCCTTACAACACGTAATTTTTTTAGAGTTACAATGGACAGGTGGAAAATCAAAGCGAATGAAAGCGTTCTGCCATTGACTTGCCACCTTACTATAGACGAAAAATTTGTTTCAGCCACATTAAAAGTGACAAAAACTGCAGGTCATCACAACACAGAATCTATGCACATCTACCAAATATTTCATTTTTTTTAAAAATGTAAGTCTGCAGGCTGTCTTGGCCGTTGTCACTGAAGTTAAAACCTTCTGGATTATTAGGCCGCATCATTTTTTCTCTAAAATGATCGACGTTCCGACCCCTCTGCTGGGATCTTCCTCAGGATCCTCCGGTGTCCACTACTGCTAGAACACTGTCAGAGACGAGTGTGGAGTCCTCTTATAAAGCGGAATTTCCCCGCTTTCGTGGTGGAGAAGTGGTAGTATTTGATAAAATTCTTATGACTAACTTGGTGGGCCATAGTCATAGGCTGATATTCCGCTCTGATGCAAAGGAAGGAGCGTTGTTGTCTAATATCCTGTGGATATTATTTGGGGTCCATCGTCATAGGACGGAAAGGCACTATTCCACACTTACGTTGGAGATGGGTCATTGGTTAAAATTCCTCCTCTTGCTATTGGCTGGTCGTCCATACTACCACTTTTCCAAAGAAAGAGCGATATGCTTGTGACATTATCAGATCCTAGCTTTAAAGAGCTCGTATCAGGACATTTCAAGAGGCACAGAACGCTGCACAAGTACTTCAGAAAGGGTATGCTGCTGTCATCGCATCAACTACAAGAATAATACCTGAAACAGAAGCATCCATGAGCAGTGCTAAACGCCTACTGATACGTCTGACAGTTTGAAACCGAATTATCAACTTGTCTTTGCCCAATTAGCAACAGCGTAGCGTTGATGTCGTTACACCACTCAGTGTTTCAACAATTAACGTACATCAGTATTTTGAAAAACCTGTAATATACAAGCATGTATGTGTATTAGAATATTGTGCTAAATCTAACAGAATGTTGCGTGTAATGGCAATTAAATTTTTGTCGTATACAGCGACTTCATTTCCTGCAGAGAGGGTTTTCTCCAAGGCAGGTTAAATAATTACTTAAAAACGCAGCAGACTAAAGGAGAAGAATTTAAACACCTTACCTGTATCTTTTAATGTTGTAATTTAAATAACAGGCTAAAAAACAAGTGTTTAAATACCTTACTTTTTATAAAACAAAATTTGTATATCTTGTATTGTATTTTAGGCAATAATAATTCTTAAAAAGTTATTTTTCATTTAAAATGTCTAACCAAAACAATCGATAATTAATCAGTTCGTCGATTTAAAAATACTATGGATAATATCGTATGAGTCACCTGTCGATGTTTAAATAACAAACTGAAATCATTTAGCAGGGGAATGTCGACATGGAGGTCAGAGAATAAGTAAGAAAAGCAAAATAAGGGGCACGGTGTTTGAATGACACAGTTTGGAAAAGCAAACACCTAGGAAACGATCCAAAGGCAAGAACATATAAACAACAGTGACAGCAATATTGTGACACACACAGACGAGAAAAGAACTGATACATCAAAAACTAAATGGCTTTTGGAAACCACAGAAATAAAAATTTTGTGTTCAAATACCTTATGGGTTTGCTGCCGGGTGACGTCGTCGACCACCGCCGATATTTCGACAGGAGCACACCATGCCATTCTCAAGGCACAACTGCAAGGAGGAAGCAATGTGCAATGGAATTTAATACCTCGGTTCACAGGGGAGACACAAGGTAGTTACCACATACAGAACAAGTAACCGCAGAGTCAACATACAACCAAAGATAACCTACACAGAAATATCGATTGTACTGTTCATGTTACTGTAATGTGAAGCTGGGCCAAGTTTTGTAAACGTTATTCGTGTGTGCTGCGTGTGTAATTAAGATGATGAGGTTCAAAGTGACGTCCATTGACTGGAATAGCACTCACATAGTGCATATTGAAAAGTGTGTTAAGCTTGCGTTCGAAAACATAAACGCACGAATATTTCGCCAGGCAGAACTACACAGCTCTGCAGCAAACGAATAACATAAACAAAACTAGGTCCAACTAAGAATGCTTGTAATCTGCCATCTGAAGATGGATTTGTGAAGAAAAATCCGAAACCGGTCATGGTCTGAAGATAATAAACCTTTTTAAAAATACATGTGGCTGGTAGCTGTTTTTATACAAATTATAAACCTTAAGTACACAGCCACGTTTCTTAACATGTCGACTTTCGACAAAATAGCGGTATACTTTTGTTGTTTGGCCTCATGGTAGAATTTAAACCGGTTTTTGGAACACTTGAATTCGATCCACCCGAGTATTCAGTTCACTATGGAGGTGGAAAAAATTGATGCCTTCCCTTTGAAACGTCCCCTTAGAACAATTTATACAGGACTGTGCTTAAACTGACATACAATATTTTTAGCGCAACGCAATCTGACTTTCAAAAATCCCTGCAAAAGAATGGCACTGAGTAACATTAAACTATACCTTTCAGAAATCACTTACCTCACAAAAATCTTCATTACTCGAACTACTGCAGTACAGCGAGCGCCACTACTGCCAGCTAAATAAAAGATTCAAACTACGGAGGGTACTAACTACTGATAGGGATAGTTAGCAAATGAAAGATATTAATAGAGAACAAACAATGTATTTATCTTGGCAGTCATAATATATATAGCAGTTCATGACAAATTACAAAACTCCGCCATCTCCCTCCCCACATCCACCACTGCTGGCGGCTTACCTCCAACTGCGCAACGCTACGCGCTGTTCACATCCAGCTGCCTAACACTACAATGGCGAGTATTACAACAATGCAAAGCAGCCACAGACTGCTACGTAACGTTGCCAATAAGAAAACATAAACAGCCTACTTACATAGCCCCCATGCTCCCTACAAAAATTTTGCAAATTGTTTTGGGCAGTGTCCAATAATGATTTGATAAATTTTTTCATAATTACAATAACAAAGATATCAAATGCACACACTTATTGATACAATGTTGGTCAAAAGCTAAAATTTTCTCACAGTCCATAAAGACAGTCCTGATCGTTTATTACAGTAAAATAGCAGTGTTTTTCTCAAAGTCTGAGCAGTAAAAGAAAATGCACACGGAAGTAGTGGATTTCCACACAATCTTCAAGAAGTAGTGTTGTCCTTCAAACGGAAAGACAGTACTGACTCTTGACATGCAGACAGGTAATGGGCCACAACAGAGCAAACCCACAGCAGAGTCATTCGAAGTTTTGAAGACTATTGGTGGGTAGGTCATCACAGAGCAGACCCACTGTAGTCCTGGTAGAGATCACGGTATTGGTGGGCCACTAGAGGTGCTGACCCACTGCAGTCCTTGTAGAAATAATGGTATTGATGGATCATCAAAAATGTAGACCCACTGTAGTCCTTGTAGAGACGGCCAGCAGCAATCTGTTGCGACTGTGCAGGTGCACAATCACCATCGAAGAGTCTTGCAGAGAATATAGCAAGTCCATAAACCACCACTTGTGCACTCACAAAGTTTTTTAATTGTTCTTAGAACCAGCAATGCTGTTATCCAGTCCCTTGCTGAATTATTAGCACACGTGCAAACACTAACAGTCCCTACTTCTCACATATTGTCCATATACTATGACCAACAGAAACGTGTGCAGTGAAACGTAACTTAATTTGAAGAACTGGTGTCTATACAATTATAAATTTACAACATGAAAATACAATTACAAAGGTACAAAATACATCATTAAAGAACATAATAGTACAGATAACATTTGTAGTAATATGGGCTTTACAAAAGAATCGAAATAAACATATACATCAGTGTTACAGGAATTATGACATGAGTACATACATAAAAGATCAGAATAATTTTTGAAACATCAACTTCACACATGAACATTAAAACAAAACAGAACACATAATGTTTAAACATCTTTACAAAGTAAATGACATAGTATTAGAATAATTCTACAACATAAATCGTATTAGCTAAAAACGTAAAGACAGGAAAAACACAAATACACAAGAGTACACGCACATATAGTGGAATAATACAAAAGGAAAGGACAGGGTTTGTTTTACTGCAGTATTTTGCAAACAAAACTTCCTTTACTTCTTGGAGATCTCCCTTCATTCATCATTATTCCCAAAAAGTCCTATCTATACCTGCTTTCTGTATTCAATTCATATTTCTTTCAATATAATTATTTCTCAGTGTACAATACTCATTTTGGCCCAAATCTATTTCATATATCTTCTCAATGCGTTTCTTCCAATTCATCGCAACTCATTCTCTTATATAGTCTACCCTCTCTTCAGCTAACTTAAATCTACTGAGCTCAGATGCTAAACTAAGGGACGAGGCAATGCAGCAGCACAAAACAATTAACGCAAACAGCAATGAAAAAAATGGAAATTTGCAAAGCAAGCTACAGTAAATCTAAATCACCAAGCAATTCAACATTGCAACTAATATGGGGCAATGCGCAGCAAACAAGAAAAATAAATCTGGCTTGGCAGAGTACCACAAATTGAAATTCAGTAGCACTATGCCTGGCAACCAACAACAGAAAATGAAATAACTTATACCTAAACATGACAAAGCTCAAGCAGAAAAAATATTACACTAAAAATGGCCATGACTAATACCTATGTCACATCTTAATACTAAAGTGATGCATCATAATTTTTTCTACAAAAGAAATTACCAAGTACTTGAAAAGAAAATTATGAATGCTGTTCCTGTGAAGGTAAATCTTGTTTTGTGCTCCCTCATTTTTTGAAAAAAATTATTATTTACTCGATCTGTAGACAGAAAATATTTATATTAGTACATCTATAAAATTTTATTTTAACCAATGCTGCAGTGCTGCTAGAAACTAGATATCAAATGAAATAAGCAACAATGTACAAAGTAAAGCATAAGAACATCATTCAGTAGTCATTAGGCATTTCATAAGTTAGTAGAAATATCTCTCAACTAGAGAGACAGTAGTCATAATCAGGTGTATAGACATAAAAATATTTCTTGTCATTTCATTAGGCATTTCAGTAAATCATAAATTAAGAGCTCCACAGTGTAATCATATGTTATCAAGTTCGACCGTGTCGTTTTTCCGGTGCTTTCTACAAAGGAACTTCAATAGCGAGGATAATGGCGTTCCTTTTTTTTCCACCTGTGCCTCTGGAAGGCACACGCTAATGGCTTTTTTTTTTTTTTTTAAGGCGACTGTCACCCAGCTGGGTGCCCATGATGCATTAGGTGCAGGTGGTGACTTAACTTTCTTACCAAAATATTTACGTCACCAGTTTCCGCTACAGTGACAGTCTCATATAAAAATATTTCACAGGTCAAGAATTTGGGTTACAAATCTGTAGAAACAAAATCCTATAAATATAACAGCGTCCAAAAAATTTTTGCCAGCATTGTGATACATTCACGCATTTACACACATTTCATAACTCTTAAAGTACGATTCTCGGTTTCCAACATCCTTTTTCACAAACCAGAGTCCCTAACATCTATTCATTATTCATATACATATAAACACATAATCACATTCCTTATATAGCATCAGCTTATTGATCATAAACATACCTCGACAGCATAATACACATAGTCATCGTAATAATAACATCATAACACCTCAGTCAACTCTTAAAATCGTCGTAGCTTCCTCCAATAATTTCAAAACCTAAAAAATTCTCTGCTCATGTCAAAAGTGTCATCTGCCTCAAACGCACTTTAAAATCAGGCTCCCTTACCAAATATATCATTCAAAGCTCTCATAATATCACAATGGTTCCGAAAAAATATGAACAGTTTACAAAGTACAGACAAAATACAGTTTCATAAGTGTGAAGTTATCCAACTGTGTAATTACGTAAACACCTGTCACTGATGTAGTAAAAAAAGTTTCTTTCTCTGTTAAATGATCAGACAGCTGTGTAATTCTGTGTTAGAGAAATATGGTACCGATGTGTAAAGTTGTATAAGCAAATACCATATTAGCTAGGGCTCCTTGTGCTTGCCAAACACATGGTACACAAAGTGAGTGTGTACCCCCCTGAGGATAAATGTAATTATATCCTCAAGTGTTATAGATTACAGCAATGGAATGAAATGTATCACGGAAAACTTTCTTTGTAATTCAAAAATCTTGAAAAATAAATGGTTTAAGTACCAAATTGATCACTCAAATGCGTGTCCTGTAGCGCTAAATGTGCGTCTTGCTGTAAGATAATTCTGTGGAAGTGTCGTAGTTATCGTCATCTGTAAGCAAAGTTCTGCTGAAGCCAATGTACTTACCTCATCATAAACGAAAGTGAAATGCTTTGCAAATAGATATCGTAGTTATTATGTTTATTGGCGTGATGAAGAAAGTACTGTACAGTTACGTATTGTGGTGCCACGAAAAAGGCTGTTTCATTGTAGCTATACCACAAAAGTTACTATGGTCTCACCGCCAGACACCACACTTGCTAGGTGGTAGATTAAATCGGTCGCGGTCCATTTAGTACATGTCGGACCCGCGTGTCGCCACTGTGTGATCGCAGACCTAGCGCCACCACAAGGCAGGTCTCGAGATACGATAGAGCACTCGCCCCAGTTGTACAGATGACCTAGCTAGCGACTAGATGTACGAAGCCTTTCTCTCTCATTAGCCGAGAGACAGAATAGCCTTCAGCTAAGTTAATGGCTACGAACTAGCAAGGCGCCATTAGCCTTACAGTGATTGTAATTAAAGTCTCTTGTGTATAGCAAGAGCGATGTACCACAATGATTGATTAAAGATAAGTATTAATCCAGCTACGTACTTTTCTTCATAACATTAATTACGTAGCCTTTTCCAGTACTTCACGCCCGTCTGCGTTAGTCTAGCGTGCATTTTCAGCCAACTTGATCTACAAGGTGTTGGCCCAGCTGCCGACACATTACATGGCGACGAGTCTACAAAGGATCTTGTGTTTTACTTTGCTTACATTTATTTGTGTCATGGCTTCGCCACAATCTCCAGATGTACTGTCCGAATTTTATCGCTTGCAGAATCGGCAGACGCAGGCGTTATTGGATGCCCTTGGACAGCTCGTCCAGGGTCAACGTGCGCTGCACACCGATGCGGCCGCCGCCGCTTCATCGCTACCGCAGCCACAACATGCTGTAGCACCTCAATTCCGACCCTTTGATGCAACCCACGAGTCCTGGCAAGAGTGGTCCCGTCAATTCGCCTTCCATCTCGCCGCCTACAGCATTCAAGGTAATGAGCGGCAGCCGTTTTTGCTTTCTTGTGTCGGTGTGACCACATACCGTGTGATAGTGAAATTGTTTCCCCGACGCGACGTAGCAACTCTGTCCTACGAGGAAATTTTGTCTGCATTAGATGTCTATTTCAAAGAAACAGTTAATGTGGTTGCAAAACGGTATACGTTTTTTCGTACAAAACGTACGGCCGGTCAAACTAATAGGGAGTGGGTAGCAACATTGCAAGGACTTACTAGGGACTGTGCCTTTGACTGTGACTGTGGTCTTTCTTATTCAGATACAATGGTGCGTGATACAATTGCACAGAACGTTTCTGATGTTCGCATACGGGAGCACATTTTGAAACTAGTTAATCCCTCCCTTCAACAAGTGATAGACATATTAGATAGACAAGACACACTTGACTGTGCTCAGGAATCTTTTGAAACTTCGCCAGCTGTGTGTAACATTAACCGGCCCGCCGGGCGCGCTCGCACTACACGGCCCGGTCAACTGCCCTCGCGTACGTCCGCACAGCAGCCGCCGCGCGCTAAACCAGGTGTGCCGCGCCAGCACACAAATGTAGTGAAATCATGCCCGCGGTGTGCTACTAGACATTCGCATGAACATTGCCCGTCACGCCAAGCTATTTGCTTTTTCTGCAATAAGAAAGGACATGTTCAAAGTGTTTGCCAGAAAAAGCTCAGATCAGACACTCTTAATCATTCCGGGCCCTTTGCTTCGCACCGGAATCGAACCAAGTACGCTCAGGCTCGTGGACCTTCGCCCATGGACATTCATGTCGTTAATTCCGCTTCGTCCGGTGACACTTTCTCTAACAGTGACTGTGATCGTCCCACAAACAGAGTGCGTCAACGTCGCCGGAAATCACGTCCATTAGCAAGTGATTCTGTACCAGTGTCTGTTCAAATTGCACGAGACAGTCGCTCTTGTCGTCAGCAGGACAAACTTTTTGTAGATTTGGACTTTAACGGCAAGGTCATACCATTCCAGCTCGATACCGGAGCTGCAGTTTCGTTGCTCAATCACGACACGTACAAACAACTGGGCAAACCTCCGTTACGTTCCGCAAATGTTCAGCTAACCACATATTCAGGACAGAAAATTCCTGTGTTAGGACAGTGCAGCCTTCTTGCAACATACAAGGGACAAACGAAACTTGTGTCATTTTACGTTCTTCGTTCTTCTACTGCAGTGAACTTGTTTGGTTTAGATTTATTTCAGTTGTTTAACATGTCTATTGTAAATCAGGTCCTATCAGTGAATCAGACTGTGCCTTCAGACAGTGTTTCTCGCTTATGTGACGAATTTGCAGACATTATTGCACCGGGCTTAGGTTGCGCTAAAAACTATGAAGCACATTTGGAACTGAAGGTCAACGCGCAACCGCAATTTTTCAGAGCGCGCAATGTTCCTCACGCCTTGCGTCAGGAGGTCGCAAGAACATTGAACAATGTAGAATCACAAGGTGTGAGTGAATGTGCGCAATGCCTCTTCTCTTTCAGCTCCGCTTCATCGCGTACGCCGTACAGGTGTTCCGTTCGTCTGGACGACGGAATGCAAACGCGCCTTTCGCCAGTTGAAATCGGCGTTGCTTTCTAATACTTGCCTCACGCCTTTCGATCCCCAGAAACCCCTTTTGCATCGGATTTCGGGATCGGTGCTGTGCTTGCGCACAAAGTTGGCTCCCATGATCGCCCTATTGCCTTTGCGTCCAAATTGCTCTCGTCTGCGCAAAGAAATTATTCACAGATAGAGAAAGAAGCTTTGGCTCAAGTGTTTGGTGTTACTAAGTTCCATTATTTCTTGTATGGTCGTCACATTACCATCATCACAGACCACAAACCTTTGACATCGCTTTTTCATCCGGCCAAGCCTGTACCTCCACGTACAGCGCAGAAATTCATTCGCTGGTCTATTTTCCTCTCGCAGTACCGCTACGATATCTTGTATCGGTCCACTGCTCAGCACGGCAACGCTGATGCGTTGTCCCATTTGCCTGTTGCTGAGGATAAAGCATTCGATTCTTCCGAACTTGCTTGCATGTTCATTGAGTCGGAAACCGATGAAGTGGTCGAATCGTTTCCGATTGATTTTCGTCGTGTAGCTACAGCCACAGCTGCTGACCCTGTCCTTGCTACTGTTTTGCGTTTTGTTGCTACGCAATGGCCTTTGTCAAAGTCTCGGATCGAGGATCCGTTGGTTCGCCGATTTTTTGCTCACAAGGAGAGACTTTTTGTTCGACGTGGTGTTTTGTTGTTGCGTTCTGATAATGATCAGTCCAGAGTCGTGGTCCCACGTTCGTTACAGTCCTCTGTTTAACGGCTTCTTCACCACGGACTTTGGGGTATAGTGCGAACGAAACAACTTGCTCGTCAGCACTGTACTTGGTTCGGAATAGATGCTGCGATTACGAATATGTGTTCTTCATGCATGGCGTGTGCCGAACAACAATCCGCACCGCCGCGGAAAGTCTTTGCATGGCCAAAAGCCACTTCCCCTTGGCAACGCTTGCACATTGATTTTGCTGGTCCATTCTGGAATGCTCGATGGTTGGTTCTGGTCGACGCCTTCAGTAATTTTCCTTTTGTTGTCCGGATGTCTTCCACGACGTCCTCCGCCACCATCCAAGCGTTGTCTGCTATCTTTTGCATTGAAGGTCTTCCGCAGACTATTGTTTCCGACAATGGCCCACAATTCACGTCCGCAGAATTTCAGTCATTCTGCCGGGCCAATGGTATTCAACATCTGATATCCGCGCCGTTTTCGCCTCAGTCAAACGGTGCCGCTGAACGATTGGTCCGGACTTTCAAGTCACAGATGTTGAAATTGAAAGAGTCGCATTCTCGGGAGGACGCATTGTTGCTCTTTTTGTCTTCGTATCGCTCTCAGCCCCGAGATGGTCGCTCGCCGGCTGAGTTGCTCCACGGTCGTCCTCATCGCACCTTGATGTCTTTGCTGCATCCGCCGCATCAGGTTCCTGTGCAGCGGCAGACTCCTGCTTTTGCTTCAGGCGACGTTGTATTTTATCGCAACTATCGAGGTTCACGGCGTTGGCTCGCAGGGCGCATTCTTCGCTGCCTCGGCCGCGCGATGTATTTGGTTTTGGGGGCCTCTGGTGAGATGCGTCGGCATCTCAATCAGCTGTGCCTCTGTCGTCGCACGGGTTCTGCCGCTCCCCGTCTGCTTTCAGCGACGGTGCCGTCCGGTCAGCGCCCTGGGGACCCATCTACTGGCTCGCCTCATCCCCAGGTGTTACCGACGATGCCTTCCACTTTGCCCCATGGCGACGCGCCGCCGCAGCAGCCGCCGCCGCCGCCGCCGCCGCCGCCGCCTGTTCACCCGCCGGCGCCGCCCGCATTTGACGCTTCGCTGCAGCCGCCACGCGCCTCCCTGGGTCACGTGCCGCCGATCGCTTCCCGTGACCAGCTGTCCTCCGCCATCGAACTCTTGCCCGCTCCGGACCACATGACGTCATCGCGCGTCGGGTACCCCGACGCAATGGAGGTCGACCCTTCGGCCCCTCCTGTTTCTTTACGGGCGCATACACCGCATGTTGACGTGCACCCTGGACTAGGTTTTCAGGCGTTTCCTAGCTCCCCTCGGACCGAATGGCCGGGTGCGGGTGGCACAGCCTCGCCTGTTGTTAGGCTCCCCACCTCATCACATACGTCAACATGGGGTCCTCCCCACGGCGGGCGGAAGCCTTATCTCACGACCGTTCGCCGATTTGCGGGGGAGGAATGTGGTGTCACCGCCAGACACCACACTTGCTAGGTGGTAGATTAAATCGGCCGCGGTCCATTTAGTACATGTCGGACCTGTGTGTCGCCACTGTGTGATCGCAGACCTAGCGCCACCACAAGGCAGGTCTCGAGATACGATAGAGCACTCGCCCCAGTTGTACGGACGACCTAGCTAGCGACTAGATGTACGAAGCCTTTCTCTCTCATTAGCCGAGAGACAGAATAGCCTTCAGCTAAGTTAATGGCTACGAACTAGCAAGGCGCCATTAGCCTTACAGTGATTGTAATTAAAGTCTCCTGTGTATAGTCAAGAGCGATGTACCACAATGATTGATTAAAGATAAGTATTAATCCAGCTACGTACTTTTCTTCATAACATTAATTACGTAGCCTGTTCCAGTACCTCACGCCCGTCTGCATTAGTCTAGCGTGCATTTTCAGCCATCTCGATCTACAAGGTGTTGGCCCAGCTGCAGACACATTAGTTACTACTAAAACAAGTTTTACTTTCCAGAATAAAACAGAAAACTGTGCAGATATAAAACAGAAACACCGCAAAAGCAACATTGTTAATTGTCACTCATTAGTAGCGTCGTGATAAAATCGTGTAGCTGTCACATAAAGTAACCACTGTGTCACCTGGTTTCTCTCAGAAAGCACCTTGAATCCATAATGTATTTGCAAGTAAACCAAAATGTTGCATTAAAATCTCATTAGCAGTACTGGTAAATGTTCTAAGTATGTGAGCCTTATAGTCGTTACGTAAATGTGCAAGTAACAAGCAAGAATGTACACACACAATAACACTGTGCCGTCTGTTCACAATAACAATGCATTCGTAATTTCTGTTTAAATAAGTTCTCTTGGTTCTTGACTGGATATTTAACTTCAAACATTGTTGCATGTTAACAGATTCTAAGTCTGACAAAGCATACTAGTAATGTAACGTGAAAAGTTATATGGCAAAGACAAAGTTAAAAAGCAGATTATCTTTCAATAAATGGTTTTACATGCGAAATGTGGTGTAAACCTTTACTTTTCCTAGTACGCAAAGTTTCAACTGAAAAGCAATTGTCATGTTTTATACGTCGGTAAGGAATGCTAAAATTTTTCTCAAGGTTAGCGTCTGTGTTATTTTTCTCTGAGCCTGCCGGCGCAGGTGGCTGCCTGCGGTGCGAGTCATTGTCTGTTCCTTTGTTGGCGCGTGTCGTTTATGGGATTAGGAGACCTAGCTTCTACAAATTCACATTGTCGAAAGTGCCCTGCTCTGATTGAATCTCGCCAGTTCTGACAAAATTCAGGTCTGTCGTTATGTCGGTAGTTTACATAGTTTCTTGTTTGTCGGTCATGTAGTGGAGATATTCTCCCGGAATAGTAACTGCGCGCTGAACTGTTGCGTCTGAAGTTATTCTGTCTCCCTTGATAATAATTGTTTTGGTTCCCATATTGTCCGTTTCTAAGGTAATCTCTGTCATATTCATTACTACGGAAACGCGATCTTTCTCTGTAACTATTATTACTCTGCCAGTGGTTGTCATATGGGTGGTGTCTGTTTTGGTCACGATTTGCGTTGTGAGAATAGCCTTGTCGCGTCCAGTTATCGTTTCTGTCGTCACGGAATTGTGACGGATGTGACATGTAGTGATTGTTTTCCTGTTTTCGCATCCCGCGACTGTCTGTGTCAATTTCTAATTCTTGTAAGAGTCCCTGAAAAACTTCAATGTCGTCTTTGCAACGTCCTGCCAAAATAATATGTCGTAAATGTTCAGGCAATTTGATTTGGCAAATGCGGATGAGTTCTGAGGGGCTGTATGGGTTTGACAGGTACTGATTCTTGTGCAACATGTCTTCAAAATATTTCACAAGACTCGAAAATTCAGATTGTTCGAAACGTTTCATCATTATGATGCTATGTTTTACTCGGTCTTGTGTGGCTTGAGACCAATATGCTGAGAGGAAGGCATGGTAAAACTCTCCTTCACTGTGGCAATCGTGAATGACCGATCGCATTCTTACAGTTGGCTCATTCTCTAAGTAGCCACACATAAATTCTAATCTGTGCTCTAATGACCAGTTGGGAGGAAAACAATGAGAGAATTGATGGAGCCACGCCTGTGGATGAATGTAGTTGGCAGAATTCTTAAATGTTTTGAATTTACGTGTAGTAATG
This sequence comes from Schistocerca serialis cubense, assembly GCF_023864345.2. Taxonomy (NCBI): domain Eukaryota; kingdom Metazoa; phylum Arthropoda; class Insecta; order Orthoptera; family Acrididae; genus Schistocerca; species Schistocerca serialis. Next base: position 987,603,672 of record NC_064638.1, read on the forward strand.
AACAGCTTATAGTCAAAGTCATCATGTCGGCGAGTCGCATATCGGTCATTGTTACGTCGTTTCGGCGGTTCCATTTCAAAATTCGGTGCACCTTGCCAATTTCTTTCATAATTTCCGAAATGCGCTGTGTTATTATTTTGTGGCTGTTCCGTATTTCTATGTCCCTCTTCCTGTATTGGGGCGCGAGTGTCCTCTGAAATACACTCCTGGAAATGGAAAAAAGAACACATTGACACCGGTGTGTCAGACCCACCATACTTGCTCCGGACACTGCGAGAGGGCTGTACAAGCAATGATCACACGCACGGCACAGCGGACACACCAGGAACCGCGGTGTTGGCCGTCGAATGGCGCTAGCTGCGCAGCATTTGTGCACCGCCGCCGTCAGTGTCAGCCAGTTTGCCGTGGCATACGGAGCTCCATCGCAGTCTTTAACACTGGTAGCATGCCGCGACAGCTTGGACGTGAACCGTATGTGCAGTTGACGGACTTTGAGCGAGGGCGTATAGTGGGCATGCGGGAGGCCGGGTGGACGTACCGCCGAATTGCTCAACACGTGGGGCGTGAGGTCTCCACAGTACATCGATGTTGTCGCCAGTGGTCGGCGGAAGGTGCACGTGCCCGTCGACCTGGGACCGGACCGCAGCGACGCACGGATGCACGCCAAGACCGTAGGATCCTACGCAGTGCCGTAGGGGACCGCACCGCCATTTCCCAGCAAATTAGGGACACTGTTGCTCCTGGGGTATCGGCGAGGACCATTCGCAACCGTCTCCATGAAGCTGGGCTACGGTCCCGCACACCGTTAGGCCGTCTTCCGCTCACGCCCCAACATCGTGCAGCCCGCCTCCAGTGGTGTTGCGACAGGCGTGAATGGAGGGACGAATGGAGACGTGTCGTCTTCAGCGATGAGAGTCGCTTCTGCCTTGGTGCCAATGATGGTCGTATGCGTGTTTGGCGCCGTGCAGGTGAGCGCCACAATCAGGACTGCATACGACCGAGGCACACAGGGCCAACACCCGGCATCATGGTGTGGGGAGCGATCTCCTACTCTGGCCGTACACCACTGGTGATCGTCGAGGGGACACTGAATAGTGCACAGTACATCCAAACCTTCATCGAACCCATCGTTCTACCATTCCTAGACCGGCAAGGGAACTTGCTGTTCCAACAGGACAATGCACGTCCGCATGTATCCCGTGCCACCCAACGTGCTCTAGAAGGTGTAAGTCAACTACCCTGGCCAGCAAGATCTCCGGATCTGTCCCCCATTGAGCATGTTTGGGACTGGATGAAGCGTCGTCTCACGCGGTCTGCACGTCCAGCACGAACGCTGGTCCAACTGAGGCGCCAGGTGGAAATGGCATGACAAGCCGTTCCACAGGACTACATCCAGCATCTCTACGATCGTCTCCATGGGAGAATAGCAGCCTGCATTGCTGCGAAAGGTGGATATACACTGTACTAGTGCCGACATTGTGCATGCTCTGTTGCCTGTGTCTATGTGCCTGTGGTTCTGTCAGTGTGATCATGTGATGTATCTGACCCCAGGAATGTGTCAATAAAGTTTCCCCTTCCTGGGACAATGAATTCACGGTGTTCTTATTTCAATTTCCAGTAGTGTACATAATTCTTGTATTAACTGTGCCAGCTGATCTTGTACTTCCCGGATATCTCTTTGGTGTTGCGTATTAATCTGATTCTGATTTTGTTTGAATTTCCTAATTTGTTTGCACTCTTTTGTGTCATTCAGATTATCATCTACCTTCGTAGATAAATTAGTGACCTGATCCGAAAGTTCGGCTACTTTCTCCGATAGTGAACACATTTCCTCAGTGTGTTTTTCTGAACCACGTTTCAGAGTGTCCATTTGTGTTGAAATCGAATCTACTGTGTCCTTTAAGTTTTCTTGAGTTTTTGCAAGTTGCGTAACCGAATCGGTAGATGCAACTGAGACAAATTTAGCTTGCAAGGTGTCGTGATTTTCATGAACAATAGTTTGCAATTCTTTTATGGCTGCTTCGTATTCTGTAATGCCTTTTCATGACGCGCAAAAATAGGTTGGAAATGCTTACAAATTTGTGTTTTTACGTCATTACAGACTTTTTGACATTTCGATTCGATGTTATGTAACTCAGTAGTTAAATCTTCACGTGTGTGTTCAAGCGTGGTGTCTAACTTTTGAAGATTTTGTTCCACTGTGTCTAACTTTTTAAGATTTTGTTCCACTGTGTCTAACTTTTGAAGCTTTTGCTGTGTTTGTCTCTGATTTTGTTCCATTGTGTCTAACTGTTGCTGTGTTTGTCTCTGATTTTGTTCCATTGTGTCTAACTTTTGAAGCCTTTGTCCCATTTGTCTCTGATTTTGTTCCATTTGTTGCATTAATTGCAATAATAATGTATTAGTGTCTGGAATCTGTTTCTCTATGCTTTTTGGCAGTGCATTTTCACCGGCAACATTCACACTTTGACAAGCAGAAAATGTGTCTTGACTCATTTGAGAAAACAGTGAGGACCCAAAACCTAGTCCACAGTATTTGCAATATTGTGTTCTGTCATTTCGGATTCCTGAGGCGAGCTGTTGCCGACCCATCGATCGATAATGCTTCCTTGTTCACTACCTGTTTCAATGTCTACAACATTATTTGCAGCCCGCTCCATTTCCCTATGCACAATTACAAATCACTACTTCGAATGTCTGTTAATTCACTACACAGTGGTGCTGATAAGCTACGCTCGTCGTCACTATTATTTCTCAGTTTACTTTGGAGCCTAGTGTTACGTTTTTCACACGCCATTATTGTAACAATATTTCACACGACAACACAGAAAAACACAATTTGAAGAGCAAAAATAGGGGAACACATTAACATAGCACTGAAAATAATATCTAGATAATTGCAGCTGCGAAATACTTGGTGTAAATCTACATGCATGCCACAACTGTTTTACTGTACAACAATGAAAGACTGCAACTACAAAGGAGATTCTCTCTACAATTACGTGCTAGCAATAAACAATAGCTACACTAATTACACTAACTACAAGAAAAAAATCTGAAGATTCCAGTGAGGTATCCTAGGCTAAGGGTCGACATATGAAACGTCCCCTTAGAACAATTTCTACAGGACTGTGCTTAAACTGACATACAATATTTTTAGCGCAACGCAATCTGACTTTCAAAAATCCCTGCAAAAGAATGGCCCTGAGTAACATTAAACTATACCTTTCAGAAATCACTTACCTCACAAAAATCTTCATTACTCGAACTACTGCAGTACAGCGAGCGCCACTACTGCCAGCTAAATAAAAGATTCAAACTACGGAAGGCACTAACTACTGACAGGGATAGTTAGCAAATGAAAGATATTAATAGAGAACAAACAATGTATTCACCTTGGTAGTCATAATATATATAGCAGTTCATGACAAATTACAAAACTCCGCCATCTCTCTCCCCACATCCACCACTGCTGGCGGCTCACCTCCAACTGCGCAATGCTACGCGCTGTTCACATCCAGCTGCCTAACACTACAATGGCGAGTATTACAACAATGCAAAGCAGCCACAGACTGCTACGTAACGTTGCCAATAAGAAAACATAAACAGCCTACTTACACCTTCCTTGATGTGTTGGTCAGAAGGAAGACTGATGGTACGTTGGGCCATTCTGTTTATAGGAAGCCTACTCACACTGAATCGTGTCTGCGAGCTGATATTTGTCACCATCCGGCTCAGCGTGAAGGAGTACTTCGTATCTTGATTCCCAGGGCCCACGTTATCTCAGACCCTGAAAGTTTGGCAGCTGAGCTATCACATCTGGAAGTCACCTTTCGTCAGAATGGTTATAGTGAGAGGCAGATCAAACGTGGTTGTGCCATCAGCCTTCTGTGGAACGGGTGAGTGACGATAGCAACGTAATGGCACCTAAGTCTACGGCCTTTTTGCCTTACGCAGGAAGCGTTTCCAATAGGATTGGCCCTATTTTGCGGATATATGATGTGAAATGTGTTTTTCGACCACCTTCTAAGATTAAGGCCCTGTTGGCGTCCGTAAAAGATGATCTCGGTTGGCGTAGGGCTGGTGTCTGTCGCATTCCTTGCAGTTGTGGCATGTCATATATTGGTCATACAGTCAGAACTGTGGAAGACCGGTGTATTGAATATAAGCGTCACACACGCTTACAACAGCCGAGCAAATCCGCTATTGCAGAACATTGCCTTGACACCGGTCATCCTATGGTATACAACACGGAGATTCTGGCTTGTGCGTCCAGCTATTGAGATAGTGTTATTAACGAAGCTGTTGAAATCAAACTATCAACCAACCTTATAAACAGAGATTTTGTTTAAATGCTGCTTGGAATCCGGCTCTGTCTCTCATCAAAAAACAGGGGGACAGAATAAGTGCTATCTCACCTGTTGATTAATAGTCACTATCGATATTTCTGTATTGGTTATCTTTGGTTGTATGTTGACTCTGCGGTTACTTGTTCTGTGTGTGGTACCATCCTTATTTCTTCTCTGTGAACCGACGTATTAAATTCCACTGCACATGGCTTCCTCCTTACAGTTGTGCCTTAAGAATGGCAAGTGTGCTCCTGTCGAAATGTCGGCAGTGATCGACGACGTCACCCGCAGCAAACCCGTAAGCAATTTGAACATTCAGTTCGCCGGGAAAAGCTGAGGTCTCACAAAAATTGTGTGGGGAATTCGAGGGAATACACTGACACCCAGACAGAGAAGTGAACGCTTTAGAAAAGAATGTAAACGGGACTCCATTAATGAGGGAGTGCATAAGGGAAAGCACGAATGGAAAAACACGTAGACATGATGGATGGGATGATTAATAAAATCGTAATAATAAGTCACCACCTGCTAAAAGAAGTATAGGCTATCCAAGGAAACGATGGAGTGCCAATCTCAATATACACTATAGTGTACTGAATAAATTATGCTTTAGCCTAACAGGAAAGGAGGGAGAAGAAGAAAAATGAAGTAAATGGAAGGTGACTGTAAATGTACTCTTTATTAAAGGAAATTCGGTCATGCAATGGCGAATATGCAACCAGACTTCCAGATGTAATGAACACTGGGCTGCAACTGATCTGTAATATCGCGGTGGTAGTAAAATTTACAGCATGTATCTCAACTTTACTACACGCCGAATTTATTTTAAATGCTTTTCGAAATTTAGTGAAAAATACGAGTAAATTTATGTTTAATATGCGTGCTGATCCTATTGTGACTCAGGACATTGTAGTCATCGAGAGCGTAAGGTGACTTCAGTTGGGTACAAAGTATGTATAAATGTTCTAAAACCTTCAAACTTTCGTCACTTATGAAGTCTACTTAGGCTTACATAAAGACAGTTATTTGTTCAGTGTTAGTGAGATTAATAGACTTGTGGTAACGATAGCTTTACTGAGATAAAGCAGGTGAACGTCTGTAGCAGAAGTCCGCGAATTGACTATCATCCAGACTGCAGTTAGGGTGCAGCCCTTGTGCAGTGAAGAACCAAGGAAGCTGGTACACTTACCTAATCTCGTGTAGGGCTGCCACTAACACGCAGAAGTGCCGCAACACGACCTGACGTGGACTCGACTAGTGTCTGAAGTAGTGCTGAAGGGAATCGACATCCTGCAGTGCTGTCCATAAATCCCTAAGTGTACGAGGGGGGTGGAGATATCTTCTCTACAGCAAGTTGCAAGGCATCTCAGATATGCTCAGTAACGTTCATGTCTGGTGGTCAGCTGAAGAGTTTAAAATCAGGAGCCACCCCGTAGCACTTCTGGACGTGTGGGGTCCTATTGCCCTGCTGGATTTGCCGAAGTCCATCGGAATGCACAATGGACATGAATGGATGTAGGTGATAAGACAGGATGCTTAAGAACATGTCACCTGTAAGAGTCGTATCTAGACGTATCAAGTGTCCAGTATTACTCCAGCTGCACACGTCCCACACCATTACAGAGCCTCCACCAGCTTGAGCTCCTGCTGACTTGCAGAATCTACGGATTCAGGAGGTTGTCTCCATAACAGTACCTGTCCGTCCGCTCGATACAATTTGAAACGAGACCCATCCAACCAGGCAACATGTTTCCAGTCATCGACAGTCTACTGTCGGTGTTGATGGATTCAGGCGAGGCGTAAAGCATTCTGTTGTACAGTTATCAATGGTACACGAGTGGTCCCTCGGCTCCGAAAGACCATATCGATGATGCTTCGATGAATGGTTCGCAGGCTGACACTTGTTGCTGCACCAGAATTAAAATCTGCAGCAGTTTGCGTTAGGGTTGCACTTCTGTCATGTCGAAATATTCTCTTCAGTCTTCTATGGTTACGTTCTTGCAGGATCTTTATCCGGCCGCAGCGATGGCGGACATCTGATGTTTTACCAGATTCTAGATATTCACTGTTTACTAGCGAAATGATCGTACGGGAAAATCCCCACTTCATCGCTACCTCGGCGATGGTGTGTCCCATCGCTCGTACGCCGACTATAATACCACATTCGAACCTACTTAACTATTGATAACCTGCCATTGTAGCAGCAGTTAACCGATCTAAGAACTGCGCCAGACTCTTGTCTTATACAGGCGTTGCCGACCACAGCGCCGTATGCTGCCTGTTTACATTTCTCGGTATTTGAATAAGCATACCAATACCAGTTTCTTTAGCACTTCAGCGTAATAAAGCAAACGCGTAGGTCTGAAGCGCTAAATGATTTCTGACGTGGAACATTCAACAATTGTCACTTGAGGAACAGATCCATTAGAGATATTCCAACCCTTCAAAAGATGTCCAAGTCTGCTGTTAGTGATGTGATTCCCAACTATAAATGCTAAGGATGTACGTTTCTATTGTACTATATTGTATGGAACCGTGGGCTTAGAAACAAAGGAGTTTCGTCGTCCCCGCCATAGTCCTCAGTGGTTCATAACCCCTCAAAAGGCTACAGCAGTCCACTCTCCTCACCGCCGCTCGATACCGAACCCAGGGCTATTGTGTGGTTCGGCCCCCAGTGGACCTTTCCCCACCCCCAACCCCCGCCCCCCTCCCGGGAACTTCTCACACCAGACGAGTGTAACCCCAGTGTTTGCGTGGTAGAGTAACTATGTTGTACGCATAAGTGGAGAGAGCCTTTGCGCAGCAATAATCGATATTGTGTAACTGAGGCGGAATAAGGGGAACCAGCCCGCATTCGCAGAGGTAGATGCTAAACCGCCTTAAAAACCATCCACAGACCGGACGGCACACCGGATCTCGACCGCGTTAGATCGCACGGCTAACCGGGCAGGCTAAGGAACTACCTTAGTTCTACCGAGACCAAGCAGCCCTAAATAGGTAAACAGAGACCATTGAGCATTGCGGATGGTGGTTGTAAGAAATCACTGGTGAGTTTCAAAGTGCTACCGGTAATGGTAGCTACCGCTATCACTGTGCTTAAAGAGAAAAAAAAAATGGCTACAGTGGTCGAGCAATTCCTCTAAGCCGATTTGGTTGCCAATGCTAAGCAACGCTTGAGGTGGTGTAAACAGCGACGTCACTAGACGCTGTATGATGGAAACGAGTAATTGAGGGTGACGAATCGCACCACACCCTTTGGGAAACAGATGGAATGATTACGTTTGGCGTATGACAGGAGAACGTTACCTGACATTGTGTGTGATGGCAGTAGTGGAGGACAGTGAATAGGATATTAAGGTATGGAGATGTCTCTCGTGGTTATGGTGTGGTCCCCTTATTGCGCTTAAGAAAACAGGACTGTGTACAGCGTATAGTAGAGACGATGACGATAACAGCATGACAGTGCACCTTGTCATAAGGCAGCAACTGTGAGGTAAGTGTTTTGTGGACAATAACGTTCCCTACTTGGACTGGCCTGCTCCGAATATCCATCTCAAACCAGTGGCACAACTTCAGGATTAGCTAGGGCGTCGACGTCCTTACAGACCACAACATCCAACGCCAATACCGTTTCTTGTTTCGGCTCTTGAGAAAAACTAGTCTGCCTTCCCCGACATACATTCAGACATCTCATAGCAAGTGTCACAGTAGCGCTGAAACCATAATAAAGGAGAAGGAACGACGCGCGGCATTTTAATGTCCACTATTAAGTATCCGGATTTTTTGATCTGATAACGCACAAATAAAAAAAAAAAAAACAAGTTTTGCATCACCTCGGTTCCGAGAGTTCCGGAACCTGTACAGAAAATTTGAACAGAGATCAACATAAACATCATTTCCGCCCATTTTACTGCTCGTGAAAACCCCACATTGCATGTTGTACCTCCATACAACGAGACCTTCAGAGGTGGTGGTTCAGATTGCTGTACACACCGATACCTCTAATATCCAGTAACACGTCCTCTTGCATTGTTGCATGCCTGTATTCGTCGTGGCATACTATCCACAAGTTCATCAAAACACTGTTAATCTAGATTGTCCCACTGCTCAATGGCGATTCGGCGTGGATCCCTCAGATTGGTTGGAGGGTCACGACGTCCATAAACAGCCCTTTCCAATCTATCCCAAGCATGTGCGATAGGATTCATGTCTGGAAACCATGCTGGCCACTCTAGTCGAGCGATGTCGTTATGCAGAAGGAAATCATTCACAAAATGTGCACGATGGGGGTGCGAACTGTCGTTCATCAAGACGAATGCCTCGTCAATATGTTGCCAATATGGTTGCACGCTGGTTGAATGGCCGAGCGGTTCTAGGCGCTACAGTCTGGAACCGCGCGACCGCTACGGTCGCAGGTTCCAATCCTGCCTCGGGCATGGATGTGTGTGATGTCATAAGGTCAGTTAGGATAAAGGAGTTCTAAGTACTAGGGGACTGATGACCTCAGAAGTTAAGTCCCATAATGCTCAGAGCCATTTGAACCATTTGAAGCCATGGTTTCCACTTTCGGTCGGAGGAAGACATTCACACATCGTACAGGCGTTATAGCGCCTTCCATGATCACCAGCGGCGTACGTCGGCCCTACATAATGCCACCCCAAAACAGCAGGGAACCTTCACTTTGCTGCACTCGCTCGACAGTGTGTCTAAGGCGTTCAACCTGACTGTGTTGCCTCCAAACACGTCTTCGACGGTTGTCTGGTTGAAGGCATATGCCACACTCATCGGTGAAGACAATGTGATATGCCGGCCGCGGAGGCCGAGCGGTTCTAGGCCCTTCAGTCTGGAACCGCGCGACTGCTACGGTCGCAGGTTCGAATCCTGCCTTGGGCATGGATGTGTGTGATGTTCATAGGTTAGTTAGGTTTAAGTAGTTCTAAGCTCTAGGGTACTGATAATCTTAGATGTTAAGTCCCATAGTGCTCAGAGCCATTTGAACCATTTTTTGACAATTTGATGCCAATTCTGAGCGGTGCATTCGGCATGTTGTTGGGCCCCCCTGTACCGCGCTGCTTGGTATTGTGGGTGGAAAGATGGGCCTCATCATGGACGTGGGGAGTGGAGCTGCGCATCATGCAGCCTACTGCACTCAGTTTCAGTCGTAACACGACGTCCAGTGGCTGCATGAAAAGCATTATTCAACATGGTGGCGTTACTGTCAGGGATCGTCGGAGCCATAATCCGTAGGCAGCGGTCGTACAATGCTGTAGTAGCCCTTAGGCGGCCAGAGCAAGACATGTCATCGGCAGTACCTGTCTCTCTGTATCTCCTCCATGTCCGAACAACATCACTTTGATTCGCTCTGAGACGCCTGGACACTTCCCTTGTTGAGATCCGTTTCTGGCACAAAGTAACAATGCGGACACGATCGAACCGTGGTATTCACCGTCTAGGCATGGTTGAATTACAGACAACACGAAACATGTATCTCCGTCCCGGTGGAAAGATTGGAACTGACAGGCTGTCTGACCCCCTCCGTCTAATAAGCGCTGCTCATGCATGGTTGTTTACATCTTTGGGCTGGTTTAGTAAAAGAGACTGTGACTGTGATACAATATCCGCAACCAACGTGTATCTTCAGGAGTTCTGGGAACTGGAGCGATGTTCAAGTGTGTGTGAAATCTTATGGGACTTATCTGCTAAGGTCATCAGTCCCTAAGCTTACACACTACTTAACCCAAATTATCCTAAGGTCAAACACACACACCCATGCCCGAACCTCCGCCGGGACCAGCCGCACAGTCCATGGCTTCAGCGCCTGAGACCGCTCGGCTAATCCCGCGCGGCGAACTGGGGTCGTGTATATGCAGGTGAGACAAGCCTACGCAATGCACTTTCTTCCAGGAATGCTAGTCCTGTAACTTTTGCAGAAGAGCGTCTGTGAAGTTTGGCATATGGGAGATGTACTGGCGGATGTAAAGCTGCGAGGACGAGTTGCCAGTTGCACTTGCGTAGCTAAGGTGGTAGTGCACTGGCCTACTTGGGACAAGCGTTCCAAGCTCAAGTGTCGGTCCAGCATACAGTTTTAATCTGCAAGGAAGTTTCAGTTAATGTTTACGTCCACCCAACACTCACAATACATATCACCATCCCAAACTAAATTTTCAGGTTGAAGAATCCTTACAGGTAAATATTAGAAGAAATGTAATACTCATACTCCTGATTTGCGTGAAAAACTTTTTTGTAGTTGCTTCATATTTAAAATATGTTCAGTAATAGTATTAGTTATACTTAATTAATGGAAAAAATAAATTTTATTAAAGTTTTACTAGAGATTATGCTAGTTAGCAGTGCGAACTTGGCTTGCAGAGGAATCCATAATATCCACTATCGTCGCAAAAGCGACGTCTAGAAGTAGAACATACCTTTAATCTACTGATGCTGCAGTACAGATCGCAAGCCAGTATTCTATATCTTACAAAAGTGATCGTCGCTATATGATGCGTATCGAAATGACACCGCGTTTTGAAAGGGAGGGCAATGTAAGCAGTTGCGAGAAAGAAGTTTTGACGCTTTCATCAGGTAACAAAACAGGAAAAGTTATCGTGAATGAAATATGAAGAACAATGTCCTCGTGTGGGCTACGTGTAATAAACTAAAGAGCAGCAAAGTCGTGATAAAGGAATATCGTGTTTGCACATTTCGCTGACCAACTTTCAAGAGTATACGTCGATATCAACGTATATACGTTTACGGCAACGAACTGTCGTGCTACTTCCCCCGTTATTTATCGGAACCGATGAGCAACGATATCAGATGTTGTTAGAAACGCCTTGTGATATTTCAGCAGGAACAGAGCGCACCGTCTTAATGATGTAGACAAACAGTACGAGGCAAAGAAATTGTCACAGGAAAGGAAATTCCCATTTCAGAAAAGCCAATCATCTTGAAAGGAAAATTCCCACTCGGCATGAGTCGATCCGTCGTACGCCTTCGTGTCAAGAAGCATCGAACGGCGTGTTGACCGAGCAGTTGCGAAGGGGCGCCGTCCCCCGCACCATAAATTGCTCGCACTCGCCACAAAAATTCGCCGTCCCGCTGAGTAGTGTTTCACAACACGGCCAGCGCGGGGAATAATGGCTGCGATAAATAATTGATAGGGCCATTTGTGGACGGCGGGAGAGGGAAAGCGCGGCCCACTCGAGCCGAGTGACAGCCTGGCGGCCGCACGCCACGCGCCCCCGAGATCGGCTCGGCGTCTAGCGTGGCCGGCAGACGTGCATACAGATAATGCGCAAGGCGGTGCGTGCGGCGTGGGTGCGTGAGGCCGGGGCATTAGCCGCCCGCGTGCTGCGCGACGGCTCGTTAGTGGCACACCCCAACCAGAGTCCGTAAGACCGACCGCTGCAGCGTTGCCGATATGTGGAATTTTACGCTTTCAGCTATGTGGCAGCTTCACAGCATTGCACGCTCCGACGGGTGCAGACGCCTCACCCTGTTGTATGCTTAAAAGCAGCACTTCGCGGTTTGGAAGTGCTTGACTATTCGTCCTAATGAGACACGTTACTTTCTCTCTATTGGAATCTACTCATTTACCTCCATGAGGGCCGGTCGGGGTGGCCGAGCGGTTCTAGGCGCTTCAGTCTGGAACCGCGCGACCGCTGCGGTCGCAGGTTCGAATCCTGCCACGGGAATGAATTTGTGGGATGTCCTTAGATTAATTAGGTTTAAGAAGTTCTAAGTTCTATGGGACTGATGACCTCAGATGTTAAGTCCCATAGTGCACAGAGCCATTTGAACCTCCATGGGTATTGGAATAACCACGTCCTGCTGTCGTGTCAAATGGTTCAAATGGCTCGGAGCACTATGGGACTTAACATCTGAGGTCATCAGTCCCCTAGAACTTAGAACTACTTAAACCTAACTAACCTAAGGACATCACACACATCCATGCCCGAGGCAGGTTTCGAACCTGAGACCGTAGCGGAAGCACTGTTCCGGACTGAAGCGCCTAGAACCGCTCAACCATAACGGCCGGTGCTGTCGTGTCCTAACACGGGACAGAGTGAAGACACGGGGTTACAAGGCAGTCTGCAAATGCAGAAAGGCAAACTTCCAGCGAAAACGGATCGACTGTTCGCAGTAATGCCAAGCACTGTCACAAGGGGCGTACGAGAGGTGCCGATTTTAAAACTCTTTAGGGTGCTCGCACAGCAGGAGACTTGGAGGTCTGATTAACACTATTTATCTGCAATAATTAGGAGGGAATTCGATTAGGGAATGAGACACTTAAAGTAGTAAAGGAGTTCTGCTATTTGGGGAGCAAAAGAACTGATGATGGTCGAAGTAGAGACGATATAAAATGTAGACTGGCAATGGCAAGGAAAGCGTTTCTGAAGAAGAGAAATTTGTTAACATCGTGTATAGATTTAAGTGTCAGGAAGTCGTTTCTGAAAGTATTTGTTTGGAATGTAGCCATGTATGGAAGTGAAACATGGACGATAAATACTTTGGACAAGAAGAGAATAGAAGCTTTCGGAATGTGGTGCTACAGAAGAATGCTGAAGATTAGATGGGTAGATCACATAACTAATGAGGAGGTATTGAACAGAATTGGTGTGGAGTATGTGGCACGACTTGACTAGAAGAAGTGATCGGTTGGTAGGACATGTTCTGAGGTATCAAGGAATCACAAATTTACTATTGGAGGGCAGCGTGGAGAGCAAAAATCGTAGAGGGAGACCGAGAGATGAATACACTAAGCAGATTCAGAAGGATGTAGGCTGCAGTACGTACTAGGAGATGAGGCAGCTTGCACAGGATAGAGTAGTATGGAGAGCTGCATCAAACCAGTCTCAGGACTGAAGACCACAACAACAACAACAACATCAGCGATAAAACTAACTACTATACTAAAGACTTAGATTAAAAATTAGGTCGCACAGCAGAAGTCAATGTCTGAGCCCATGGAGTAAGCACTGACAGAAGCAGCGAATACAAGCAGCATTTTAAGTACAAACTCTGAGAGCAGCACTGCGAGTGACAGAAACAGATTTGTCGGAGCTAACCAAGGCTGGCAATGAGCGACAGCGAGTTGGCGTTCCAACGAACTCCGTCTGGCTACAAAAACGTGGGTTTCTCAAGGATTGTGGTGGCGCAATTATTCTTCCCTCCGGAATTCGGCCCACCAATCCCTTTGCAGTTTACAAGCTTCAGCCCAACCAACGAATGGCTCTTTACCTGCAAGTTGCCTCTAATCAAAGACTTTCAGAGTCCATCCATTGTCCTACTAGGTAGGTAGGGGGGCCAACCGTAAGTTGCGGCACGCATTAAGTGGGAGGGAGGGCGTCAATAAAGTGTGACATTGTATGACAAGTCGGGTGGGGGACGAGTCGTAAGCTTCGCCACGTCACATAAAAAAAGTTTTGTTTGGTTTCGCATTACAACTCTACAATTCTCTCCAACGAATAACTTTAAAACATTACCATATCTATCGTTATAGTTTACTGAGCTTTTGATTTGTTTCCATCACTTTTTGGCATTTGGTCGCCATGCGATGTGATTGTTGTTCACACTCGCTGTACCTACGGTGTCTCGCATCGGCCACCTTTGACGTACACTGAAAGACCTATAACGCCTTTGAGGCTCCGACAAAAACCGCCACGCCTCTGACTGTATACAGCTCGAATTGTATATAGCACTCAGTCGAAACTTGACTTTCGCTGAGTGGTAACTTGTTTCTGTGGTTTTACTATTTACGATTGTCAATGTGTATAACAAATTTAATGTGAGTAAAAAAATGATTTCGGTATTCTTCACCGCAAACTATTAGAAGTATCAAAATAAACAAAATACGCAAGACGAAGTTAACACCTTATGGCGAAACTTAAAAAGTAGTAATAACGTTGAAGGTAAAATGGATTCGAAAATCAAAGTACTGCAAATAAAACTGAAGTAAAAGAAAGAGACAATTACGGATTTTTGGAAAATTTCTTTGTTGTCCAAACCATCTAAACAACTAGAGGCCGTTGGCGTAAAAGCAAGTTGGAGTTTTACAGTATTTTAACATTACGTTCTCCACTGCCAGAGTTATTTAGTGTCCTGTGGCAAATTGGAAAACACAATAAGCCAGTCAGCTAAGTTCAGTTGTTATTCACTGATTATTACAAATCAGAATCGGAAATCACATCTTGCTGTCTGTTCTGTCTGTTGGAGGTAACCCCGGAAGGTACAGGGTCGATTTCAGTGCAGTTCTCACTATCGTGTAGCTGGATTCTTCTGGGTGATGTACACTGAAGAGCCAAACAAACTGATACACCTGCCTAATATCGTGTAGGACCCCATAGAGCACGCAGAAGTGCCCCAACAGGACGTGGCATTAACTCTACTAATGTATGAAGTAGTGCTCAAGGGAATTAACACCACGAATCCAGCAGGGCTATTCATAAATCCGTAAGAGTATGAGGGGGTGCAGATCTCTTCTGAACAGCACATTGCAAGGCGACCCAGATATGTTCTATAATAATCATGTTTGGGGTGTTTGTTGGCCAGCGGAAGTGTTTAAACTCAGAAGAGGGTTCGTGGAGGCACTCTGTAACAATTGTGGACGTGTGGGCTGTCGCATTGTCCTGGTGGAATTTCCCAAGCTCGTCGATATGCACAGTGAAAACGAATGTTCAAAAAAAATGTTCAAATGTGTGTGAAATCTTATGGGACTTAGCTGCTAAGGTCATCACTCCCAAAGCTTACACACTACTTAACCTAAATTATCCTAAGGACAAACACACACACCCATGCACGAGGGAGAACTCGAATCTCCGCCGGGATCAGCCGCACAGTCCATGACTGCAGCGCCCGAGACCGCTCGGCTAATCCCACGCGGCCGAACACGAATGGGTGCAGGTGATCAGACAGGATGCTTACGAGTGTGTCACCTGCAAGAGTCGTATCTAGACGTATCAGGGATCCCATATTGCCCCTTTTGGGCCCAGGTGAGGCGTGACGTTTAGTGTCGTACAGTCATCAAGGATACACGAGTGGGCCTTCGGCTCCAAAGACCATATCGATGATGTTTCGTTGAATAGTTCGCAAGCTGATGCTTATTGGTGGCCCAGCATTTGAAATCTGCAGCAATTTGCGGAAGAACTCCACTTTTGTTACGTCGGACGATTCTCTTCAGTCGTCGTTTGTCCCGTTCTTCCAGGATCTTTTTCCGGCGGCAGCAATTTCTGAGATTTGATGTATTAACTAATTCGTGATATTCACGATACACTCGTGACAAGGTCGTACGGGAAAATCCCCACTTGATTGCTACCTCGGCAATGCTGTGTCCCATCGCTCGTGTGCGGACTGTAACACCACATTCAGACTCACTTAAATCTTGATAACCTGCCACTGCAGCAGCAGTTAACCGATTTAACAACTGCCCCAGACACTTGTTGCTTGTTGTCTTATATAGCGTTGACGACCGGAGCGCCTGTCTACGTACCTCTGTATTTGAATACGCTTGCCTATACCATTTCCTTGGCGCTTCATTGTAGTAGACATATGCGCAATGTCCATATTCAACAATTTACATGCATGCTTATAACTGCGGAAATAACCCGAAAAGCACATAACAAATGAAAGCCAGTTGCCGCAAACAGTACCTAAATCAACGCCTTGTAAGAACTCCTGTAGGAATAAATCTCTAGTACTCGAATCTGAGCTCAATAGCTTGCTTATAGTGCGCGATGGCGTCATGGTGACAGATGAAACAACAAAAAGACTAACGGTATTAGGGAAAGACATTCTACAGGTAAAAAACATACACTACTGGCCCCTACAATTGCTACACCACGAAGATAACGTGCTACAGACACGAAATTTAACCGACAGGAAGAAGATACTGTGATATGCAAGTGATTAACTTTTCATAGCATTCACACAAGGTTGGCGCCGGTGGCGACACCCACAGCGTGCTGACATCAGGAAAGTTTCCAACCGATTTCTCATACACAAACAGCAGTTGGCCGGCGTTGCCTGGTGAAACGATGTTGTGATGCTTCGTGTAAGGAGGAGAAATGCGTACCATCACATTTCCGAGTTCGATAAAGGTCGGATTGTAGCCTATCGCTACTGTCGTTTATCGTATCGCGGCATTGTTGCTCGAGTTGGTCGAGATACAATGACTGTTAGCAGAATATGGAATAGGTGGGTTCAGGAGGGTAATATGGAACGCCGTGCTGGGTCCCAACGGCCTCGTATCACTAGCAGTCGAGATGACAGGCATCTTATCCGCATGGTTGTAACGTATCGTGCAGCCACGTCTCGATCCCTGAGTCAACAGATGGGGACATTTGCAAGACAACAACCATCTGCAAAAAATGGTTCAAATGGCTCTGCGCACTATGGGACTCAACTGCTGAGGTCATTAGTCTCCTAGAACTAGTTAAACCTAACGACATCACAAACATCCATTCCCGAGGCAGGATTCGAACCTGCGACCGTAGCGGTCTTGCGGGTTCCAGACTGCAGCGAACAGTTAGACGACGTTTGCTGCAGCATGGACTACCAACTCGGAGACCATGGCTGCGGTTACCCTTCACGCTGCATCACAGATAGGAGCGCCTCCGATGGTGTACTGAACGACGAGTCTGGGTGCACGAATGGCAAAACGTCATTTTTTCGGATGAATCCAGGTTCTATTTACAGCATCGTGATGGATGCATCCGTGTTTGGCGACATCGCGGTGAACGCACATTGAAAGCGTGAATTCGTCATCGCCATACTGGCGTATCACCCGGTGTGATGGTATGGGGTGCCATTAGTTACACGTCTCGGTCACCTCTTGTTCGCACTGACGGCACTTTGAACAGTTGACGTTACATTTAAGATCCCTGCGAAACCCTACATTTCAGCAGGATAATACACGACCGCGAGTTGCAGGTCATGTACGGGCCTTTCTGGATACAGAAAATGTTCGACTGCTGCCCTGGCCAGCACATTCTCCAGATCTCTCACCAACTGAAAACGTCTGGTCAATGGTGGCGGAGCAACTGGCTCGTCACAATAAGCCAGTCACTACTCTTGATGAACTGTGGTATCGTGTTGAAGGTTCATGGGCAGCTGTACTGAACACGCCATCCAAGCTCTGTTTGACTCAATGCCCAGGCGTATCAAGGCCGTTATTACGGCCAGAGGTGGTTGTTCTGGCTACTGATTTGTCAGGATCTATGCACCCAAACTGCGTGAAAATGTAATCTCATGTCACTTCTAGTATAATATATTTGTCCAATGAATACCGCTTACCATCTGCATTTCTTCTTGGTGTAACAGTTTTAATGGCCAGTAGTGTATTGAAGAGAAAGATAACTGCAGTCGTATGACAGAAAGAAATCGTAATTTTTAAAATCAAAAAGGTCTCGAAATTAGTGAAAGAAATTTCAACTTAGCAGCTGCTTATAAAATTCGAAATACTGTTGGTCGGTCTAGAGTAGAGGAAAACTAATCCTGTTGTATAATGGAGAAAGCAGCTTTTGGCGGTGCAGCTGGTGATCGCCGTAGCACTGAAATTATAAGGTGCTTCAACACATTGGGGGACTTATTAGCCGAATTATGGAAACATGGTTGTATTTAAGACTCCTTCCCAATCGTGTCAATACAGAGGCAACACGCTGTGAAATTGTGAAATCCACACTCTACGCTTCATGTAAAGCATTCTGTACAGACACCATGAAAATCCTCCATTCTTTGACTTCAATTCTGTGCCACGGCCAAGTATTCTGTTGACCTATGGATGACAAAGCACGTGTGCCATTAGGTATTACAGCGGCAAATGCTCAAGCACCATTATTGATGCCCCTTGACTACCGTTAAATTTACAGATGATGATTTAGTTGTCGCTGAAAAACATACTTATTGCATTTGTTTATGCAGATATTGTAACAAAGAAATGTAGTGAAGGGAAACCTAAAGCCATGACACAAAAAAACCGTATTAACTCTGGGCCTACATTCTAGCGATCTGTAATGGAAAACATTCTTCCTCTAAAGCACAGAATCAAGCCACATACGTACATATACTTTCAGAACTACCAGCTTCAGACAAATTAATAAGATCTCGAGAAGATTAGGTAAGACACATGTTTATTTTCCCGCTGAAAATCCATTATACGAGAGAGATAAAGTTCGTCTTGTACAACATTTTAAAGATTTAGACTTTTATGCTGTTTACATTGCCACAAATGCTCCAGAAAGAAGCACATTTAACAGATTGGAGAAACGAATGGCGTCTCAGCTGCGAACTTACTGGAGTTGTGTTAAGGCATTACAGTTTCAGTTCATGTCTTAATTACAGTCATAGAGCTACGGACGTAGAGCTAGATAGTCGTAATTTTGAGAGTGCAGGTACCATGCTGGCTAATATTTGGAACCAATTCGTTACTGACGATTTTCCTGTGGTTGCCGAGTACACCGTGCCACCAGATACGAGACAAGATGTCGTACAGGTTACGACATTGAAAAATTATGCTACGTGGTACACAAATCACGTACGTGATTACAACATTTACTAAAGTGAGAGGTTGTTGCATTTTGCGCCGTGTGACGATCTCGCCTGTGGCGATTATAAGGAGAGATTTTTTTTTTATCACCACCTATTTTGTTCAAACATTCTTCAGACGGGTGCGTACCCGCAGGAAATGACGACTCCGATGTT
This sequence comes from Schistocerca serialis cubense, assembly GCF_023864345.2. NCBI lineage: Eukaryota > Metazoa > Arthropoda > Insecta > Orthoptera > Acrididae > Schistocerca > Schistocerca serialis. Next base: position 987,622,718 of record NC_064638.1, read on the forward strand.
AAACTTGCTCCGCTGTTACTACAGCTCTCTTTGGATCTCCGAGCGTCATCACATGTAAGCCAAATTCCGTGCGACGGCTGTTGCCCCATTGTCGAGGCTTACTTATTGAAATGATTGTGTGGCATCTGTACCCTATATTTTTCATCACATAAAGCCACTAACCTCCACATGTGATCAAATAAAAGTCAACGAGAGGTTTTGCCCATTATGAAGATTCATCCTCAAGGAATTGCAGCCAGACCTGCCAGAGAAGTTCTTTGTTTGATAAACGATGATGATGCTATGTGGTTGAATGAAGATGACATGGACGCAAAGCGTGCTCCTAAGATTAGCCAAATCAAGAACGAAGTGACTGCGTACTAGTCATCAATAATATAAAGGAATGGGTTGCAAGTCCTTGGAGAAAAGTTGATTAAATTTTGTATCACTCATTCGATTTATGACTTTTGTAAATTTTCTAAAACGTTTGATTTTTTCTTCATTTTATGAAAAAAGATTTTATGTAGAAATAGATAAATAATTTAGGAAGTGTTGTTTAAAGAAAATAATTTTTACATTTAAAACTGAAAAATGTGTTACGTCTCACCAGGGAGGATCAAAAAATTGTGGCCACGTGTGAAAGGGGGGCGGGGTGCTCCTAAATCCATGAAATTGGTGTGACGTAATTTATGGATGGCCCCTAAGGACGTATCTGGACTTCACATTAACAAACTCCGAGTTCGGTAGCAACAGCATGGAAAAGAATGTTAAACGCTGCTCTTCGTGTTACATCCAACAAAAATAGTGTTTTATATCACTTGGCCCCACCTATAGGCCATTCGTGATTGAGGACCGTTGTTGTAGCTCTCTCCTCAGTGTAAAACTGCTAACGTTACGCTTCTCAGGAGCAAGTGTTAACCTGCTGCGTATGCTAAGACTTGGCTTTTTCCGACCATCTTCTACTGTGACTCCTGCAACAGTGTCTAGACGCTCGGTGGAGTTCCCAGTTAATTCTCTGAAGTAAAGCTTCTCCCCAGAGACAGCTGTCCAGAGCGTCTGCCATTCGCAGGACACTACAGTTACTTTTGACCTCCAATAACCTAAACGATACCACTTTTCCCTGGTCTCTGCGATGTGCCTCTGATTTCCTATCTTTGTGTGCCCTTGTTGTTTTCTGACAGCTTTAAGCTTAGTAATGGCCAAGTCATTACGTCGTACAGAAGAGACGAATTATGTTGTTCATCCTGGAAAACTGTTTAAAATACAGGCTCTACCAGACGTGTCTGCTGCATGCATAATACATTTTCTTTTCATTAAAGAGGGTTTCTCATAGCAGATCTCACTGAAGCTACTAAACAGAAACAGTTCTTGTTTCATGACGTGCTGACAAAACCGATGCTCCGGAATTTTTATATGAACGCTCTTTTTAATAAAACAAATGAGGCCCTGGGAACCATGAGGGCCTAAAGCACACCGACGTTACGTTTGAGATTGTAAAATGTCTGCATGCTCCCGAGATCTGCTGGTCTTACGGTGAACAAGCCTTACAAATTCTTTACGCCTGTGCTGTACGAAGTGCATTCAAGTTCTAAGGCCTCCGATTTTTTTTCTCCGGACTGGAAAGAGATAGAACATTTACCAAAAGCTGTGTCACCGATTTCCCTGATACTGACTTCCATATGGGCCCTAAGCACAAATTTCCTTTGCTGTGGGATCGTTTATTGGCTACACTGATGCCCATTTCTTCACAAGAGCTGGAATCTTTTAAAGATTTGCCTCACCACAACCACATGATACATGGTTTCACCATTTCAGTCTGCAATATGGACGCTGAGGATTTCAGAACCTGTAAGAGTGTTAGTTAATCTAGTACCAAGCCAAGAATTGATGCTAGTGGTAAGAACGTATATTTCAGAAATGTTGCAATTATTAAGTTTTCAACAGGTTGCCATGGACTATCGGTTTAAGTAACATATTCTCCACTGCCGAAGTCAATGGAAACCATGGCGTTAAGGACTCAAAATGTGCATCCACAGGAAATGTGGCCTGTAACTGAGAAAGCTTCACGACGATCTCTCCATTGGTTAAAGATTCAGGGATAGTCCCCCATTCGAATCTCCGGTAGGTGTCTCCCAAGGGGGAGGTGACCATCAGAAAACGTCTGAATAGCCGATGAAAGGATAACGTTCTACGAGTCGGGGCGTGGAATATCGGAAGATTGAACGTGATAGGAAAGTTACAGTATCTTAAAAGGGAAATAATACGGCTCGATTTAGATTTGGTGGAGACCAGTGGAGTGAAATGCAAAAAGACAATCTTTCTGGTCAGACCAGTACAGGAGAACATCAACAGCAGCAGAATATGGTATAACCGGAGTGGGATTCGTTATGAATAGGAAGGTAGGGCAGAGAATGAGTTGCTGTGAACAGTTAAGTGATACGGTTATTCTTATCAGAATCGAGAGAAAACGAACACAGACAACGATGGTTCAGACATACAAGCCGACGTCGTAAGCTGAAGATTAAGAGATAGAGAAAGTGTACGAAGATATTGAACGGGTTATTATGTAAAGGGAGACTGAAATTTTGTGTCAGGGTTACGGGAAAATATGGACTTGGTACTAGAAGAGAAAGACTATTTGAGTTCTGTAGTGTATTTCAACTAGTAATCGTGAATATTCCGTACAAGAATCACAAAAAGAGGAGGTACACTTGCAAAAGGCCGGGGGGTACTGGAAGATTTCAGTTAGATTACATTATGGTCAGACAGAGATTCCGAAATCCGATGCTGAATTCCAAGGCATGAGCAGGAGCAAATACGGGATCAGATAACAAGAGAGGGCTGATGTTTAAGAGACTAATCAGGAAAAACCAATGCACACGGAAAAAGGAAGAGGAATGGACATTTCCAAATAGGGTAATCATAGAAGTTGAAAAGAAAAACATAGGTACAAACAAGGTAACTGCGAAGAAATAATGGGTAAAAGAAGAAATACTTCAGTTGATCGATGAAAGGAAAAAGTACAAAAACGCTCAGGGAAATTCAGGTATACGGAATTACAAGTAACTTAGGAATGAAATAAATAAAAAGTGCAGGAAAGCTGCGGTGAAATGACTGAATGAAAAATGCGAAGAAATAGAAAAGTTGGAAGGACTGAATCAGCACACAGAACAGTCTAAAAAACTTTCGGTGAAATTAGAAGCAAGGGAGGTAACACCAAGAGTGCAAAGGTATTTCCCTTGTTAAATGGAGACAAGAGAGCGGATATGTAGGAAAGTTACATTGAAGTCCTGTATAAGAGGGAAGATTTGTTTTATGACGTGGTACAAGAAGAAAAAGAAGTCGACACAGAAGAGATAAGCACTCCAGTATTGGTATTCGAAATTTAAAAGAGCTTCGGAAGACTTAAGATCAAAGAAGGCAGAGGGATAGACTGTATTCCATCATAATTTCGAAATTAATTTCCAGAGATGGCAACAAAACGACTATTCCCATTGGCATTTAGAACTTTTGAGTCTGGCAATACTTCGTGTAATTTTCGGAAAACCATCATCCACACATTTGCGCAGATGGCAAGAGCTGACAAGTGTGAGAATCATTGCATACTCAGCTTAACAGCTCACACAAACCAAGTTTCTGACAAGAATAATATACAGAAGAATGGAAAAGATGATTGAAGAAGTATTAGATGACAGTTTGGGTTTAGGAAAGGTAAATGTACCAGAGAGGCAGTTTCGGTTAATAATGGACACGTGATTAAAGGGAAATCAAAACTCGTTCATAGGTATCGGTCAACCTGAAAAACAACGTTGTACAATCTCAGATGCTGCAAGATGTTCGAAATTCTGAGGAAAATAGGGTTACGCTAGGGTAAAGACAGGTAATATGGCTCTGAGCACTATGGGACTTAACTGCTGTGGTCATCAGTCCCTAGAACTTAGAACTACTTAAGCCTAACTAACGTAAGGACATCACACACATTCATGCCCGAAGCAGGATTCGAACCTGCGACCGTAGCGGTCGCGCGGTTCCAGAGTGTAGCGCCTAGAAGCGCTCGGCCACCCCGGCCGGCCAGACAGGTAATACACAACATGTACAAGAGTCGAGAGGGAATAATAATAGTGGAAGACCAAGTGCTGAGATTAAAAAGGCTGTGAGACAGGTATGTAGTCTTTCGCCCCTACTGCTCTATCTGTACATTGAAGAAGCAACAACGGAAATAAAAGGAAGGTTCAAGAATAGAAATAAAATTCTGGGTGAAATGCCACCAATGATAAGATTCGCTGGTGGCATTGATATCCACAGAGTAAGTGAAGAAGAATTTTAGGATCTGCTCAATGGAATGAACAATCTAAAGCGGAAAAGAATATGGACTGGGAGTAAATCGAAGAAAGACGAAAGTAGTCAGAGGTAACAGAAATGAGGAAACCGAGAAACTTAACCTCAGAACAGGTGTTCACGAGGTAAAAGAGGTTAAGGAATTCTGCTACCTATGCAGCTAAGTTATCCATGATGGACACTGCAAGAGGGACATAAAAAGCAAATTAGCGTTGCAAAAGAGCATTCCTGAACAAGAGAGGTCTACTAGCGTCAAACATAGGCCTTAGGTTGATAAGAAATGTCTTATAATGTACGTTTGGGTCACAGCATTATACGATAGTGGAACGTGGACTATGGGAAAACGGGAACAGAAGACAATCGAAGCATTTGGGATGTGGTGCTACAGAAGAATTTTGAAAATAATTTGAAGTCACAAGATAAGAAATGAGGAGGTTCTCCACAGGTTCAGAGAGGAAACGAACGTATGGAAAACACTGACAAGAAGGGACAAGAAGGTGGGACACCTGTTAATATATCACGGAATAACTTCAGTGACACTAGAGGGAGCTATAGGGGCTAAACACTGTAGAGGAAGAGATTGGAATACAACCAGCAAATAATTCAAATGCTCAAATGTGTGTGAAATCTTATGGGACTTAACTGCTAAGGTCATCAGTCCCTAAGCTTACACCCTACTTAACCTAAATTATCCTAAGGACAAACACACACGCCCATGCCCGAGGGAGGACTCGAACCTCCGCTGGGACCAGCCGTACAGTCCATGACTGCAGCGCCTTAGACCGCTCATCTAGCAAATAATTGGGCTTGTCGGTTGCAAGTAGACATTTGCTTCACATCAAGGGTGACCCCGAAGTTTTATTTCCCTTCATTTTGCAGATGCAAAACTAGTGTCCAAATACGTAGGTACTACAGTTCATGTCTGAAGTGAACAGGCAGTTTTAACTGAACCTCAATGTGGAGAATGTGTTTTATAAAGATGATGATGTTGACGACGACCGTCAAGTGTAGGGATTGGTCATAATTGTTTGTGTGCTTCATTTTGTATTTGTTCTTTATGTTGCGAATGCAGTTTCTTATTAATTACAAATTACACAACGTTCAAAAATATACTGTTGTCACTGGCCTACATAGGAAAATTTTATGGATTAACATTAACAATAACAATCAATCCAAATATTGATTAAACTATCATAACATGAAGCCGGTGAACTATTTTCTTACAGGAAATATAGGATGTTGAGATTTGCTTAAGAAAACAAGTCAAATCTATGGGCCTGATCGCTTGCCTACGAATTTGATTTTTACAAACATCTATTTTTCTCAAAAATTTTGGGTATGTGCTTTGAGTCCTTGTGGTTCTCATTTCCCCAAATATTCCTTATTGTTATTCTTTATTGTTACTTCTTAAATAGCCAACCTAGTGATGAACCCGTTTCTACCAACGAGAGACCAGTTTGTTGATACCTTCAGTGGAAAGTGTTTGACTTTGTTGACGGAGCCACAAACTCTCCAAAGCTTGCATCGCTTCATCGATATCAAAGTGAAGTCCTTGAAGACATTCTTCAAGTTAGAAACCAATTAAATAGCGAATGAGGCCAAACCGGGACTGTAGGGAGAAGGGTGAACCAAAGGCGTCGGATTCTTGCACGTAGAATGTTCAGTTTCAGTGGAATTTACTGAGCTTTTCGTCACCAGGGCTCCACATGAAGAAAGTGTTGACATAGTTGTAGCACACCTTAGGTTTTTAAAGTGCCAACCGCAGTGCTTATCCTTTGAAACGCTGCAAGAAGGAACTGGCCACCATCGAACTAAGTGGACTTCCTCGAGCGACACCTTCCAGCTGTTTGTAGAAATGGCCACTTCACCAGAAGCAGCTCATGGTAAGCATGCGTGCAAGACCTTGGTGATGTTTCTATGGGAAAATAAAACTGATAAGCTCCAAAAAATCAGTGAATAACACTCTGGTAAAAAAGTAATATCAACCCCAACTAGTATGATGTTTGATTTAAGTCTTAGTTTCTTCAGCTTCTCAGTGATATATTGCAAGTGCTTTAGTTATGTGTTAGTGTTTCCCACATGTGGCTGAAGCAGTGAGGCCAATTGTTTCGCCAGTTTATACATCGATGCGTCAGGAGGGCTTACGATTGGCCTAGGTGGTGTGTCATCTTTATGTATTTTTGGAAATCCACACAGCTAAGATGCTAGAGCTTCGGTTTTGGGCAGGTTCTTTTGTGTGTCCATTGAGAGAGAAGATGACTTTATTAACCGATTTGTTTTCCATGTGATGTGTTGCACCGGATCTGCCCTTAGTTTTCAGTGTTTTGTCAGATCTAGTAGTCCCAGATCATCTTTTCATAGTCCTCTGTCTTCATTACAATAGCTGCATTTCCCATGGCGGTAGACTGTACCAATATACTCTTGTAGGCGTTAAAGCACTTGATAGCCTATAGTTCTTCTTTTTCTCAAGTAGCACGCTTGTGGTTTCAGTCGCTGCAATACGCTGGCAATTTCACTGCATATTTCCTCAGTTTTTCATAAGGAACGGTCCGAATGGCCACTTCTGTGTTAGCAAGAATATCTTCCGTAGGTAAAGTTCCAGGGACGTTGACAAAATTTCCTCCCTTTTGAAGGGTAGATCGTTCCTCTGAGTTCAATGGTTGTTTACTGAGCTTGACCATTGTGCATGACACGTAAGGAATCTACTTGTCGATGTGCTAGCTCCATGCTGCAAACATCTTCTTCTATCAGTCGATGCAGTGATCGAGTTTGTTCTGCATGATATGGTGAGTGATGCTTTCAGTTTTATCCCAGTCGTCTCAACGCATGCCGCCACTTAGTGGACAGAAAATGCTCAAAAATTCCTCGTCCGTTCTTGTCAAGTCTCTCTGTGTTGTAACAAATAGCCACAGAAGCCTCAACAATTTTGCCACTTATCGCTGTTGATTAGCACTGAATTTACGAGCTGTTTGCTGTATTGTGGACTATCTTCTGTTCTAGCGGTCAACGACGCCCCCCCCCAATCGAAGCTACCAACAGCAGTTGTATCTTTGGGATAAGGCATTTCCCCAAATGTACGTACGGACGATTAACTCTTAATACGATGGCTGGTGAAAAGCCTAGTTCCTGCCTCTTCCATTCGGAATGTCTCAAATGTCGCACATTTTCTATTCAGCATCCACTGAATACACTGATATCGTGCGTCTAGCTCGCCCTGTTATCTACAGATAGTGCACTATCTGGAGACTGCTCATTCACATGATATGCCAATTATTCCATTAGTTTAGTAATATTTCAAAAGCAGCACTCTGTAAGCCTTCATAGTTGTTATTAACAAGGAGGAATAGAATTAATATATATTGAGTTCGCCCCTTTTACGAAGCAGTAGTTGTTTCTAATTAACTCTCTCATTAATACGATTGTATAAAGAATCAGTTGCAAAGTAACATAGTAAAAAAAACACTCAAAATTAATTATCATTATGATTTACGTAAATTTTATTTTGATCTCTATTTGTCCTTTGAAATTACTGAGAAATTGGACTAGAATGAATTAATAAATAAATATTCACTTCACAATGACGGCAGAAGCGCCTCTTCGCAAATGGAGCAGATGTTCCTTATTCTACTCCTTTTTAGTGTAATTGTATAAAGAAGCATTCCTGTGTTTATTTTTGTTTCATGTGAGCGGAGTCATTGTTCAGTGAATTCGGTGATGAAATCGTTGTGCAACTGCACTCTGTACTTCAGTAGTGGTGGAAATGCTGCAGAGTGGAGAATCGATAAAAGTGAGATGTTGTGTTCGTAGCGATAATTGCAGCGTGTCGAGCATAGCGTTTAGTGAGAAGACATACGAGCGAGTATATTAGGGTAGGCCGGACGGTCGATAGCTCCTCTTGCGAAGTGAGTGGTGGTATTGCGGCACGCCGCACCGAGAAGCAGCGCAGCGAGTAGCTACCACACGGACAACCGACAACGGACAACGGCAGGCTGTCTGGAACAGTGCAGTCGACTCACACCGTTTATAGACACAGCAATTAACCAAATGGCGCCTAATTCGGTAGATTATTATTATTTTATCTTCGGTCCTTATCTTTGTACGTCAGGGAAAGGAAATTGTGTGTAGGTAATGAGAAAAAGTTATGAAGAAATACGCAGATTTTTCTTCGGGAAAAAGGAAAGAACGGCAGAAGAAGAAGAGAGGTCACCAATGAGGAAACATCTGGAAATGGTTGTAAGAGAATCAAATAAATCCTCTATGATGACATGGCGAGAACATGGATGACTTTTGGTATAGCTGACGTTTTCTCTATTTTTATCTTCTGAATTAACGTTTAAAAAAACTAAAGAGAAATGTTTCGTATATAATTTAACTTAAACAGAGAAAATATGACTAGCATTCCTCTTCCCTTTTTCCCCGCCTCCTCCCCCCCGCAGCACCTCCACTAGATGTTCTCCAATCACATCGCCGTAAGTCGTTTAATGATTCCTATGACCACCTGCAGGCTTTTATTTTCTTCGACATATTGAGTCTTGCTAGTTTCTAAATTGATAAGCTACACTGTAATAACGATAAGTATGTTACGTTTGACTCTTTAATGTTAAGCCAAATTATTAGTTTGAAGTACTTAAGTGCCCTTCTTCCTTTTTTGAAAATACTGAAGACGGAATGTGTCATAATGTTAATTCTAAAGTTAATTCTAACTTCCAATCACAAGCCTAAGCAAAAAAGCAAAAAAAGAGGAGTAATTGAGACATTATCAAAACGTGCTAAAAAAATCTGTGAATCACGCTCTTTGGAGGAAGATGTGACTTTTTGCAATTACTTTGAGAAGATATGGCTGCTGGAACATATGGAGAAAGAGGACAAAATGTCATAAAAAAAGTATCAGCTAAAGGCAGGAAGTTTTCTTCCCTATACTAGAAACGGAAGTAGATTGCATCAGCACGGACTTAATACAGTGTGTAAACTGACAAGAGCTGTGAGTGATTACATGAATGTTGCAAAGTTCTCTAACACACATCCTTCCCCTCCCCACTCTCGCTACCCTTCCCTCCACAAGGACATGGAACGGTAGCAGTACACAAAATTTCTTCAGTTTCTAAAGTTTGAGTCACGAACGATGGAAGTCGAGTTTAGCCTAGTTCTGCGCATATATGTCGCCCGTTCTCCAACAACAAAAGCGTTTAGGAGTACTGTACTCTGTGCTCCGCTGTGAATGTCGTAGGCTTCGCAAGTATTGGAGATGATTGTTGGGATATCTTTAGCAAATTTTTATTCGATTAGTTCCAGATGTCACGATTAATGTATGGAAATACTAAAAAATCTTCAAAACCTAGATTAAACAACACGAAAGCAATTAATTAACTTCTCAAGGCAGGGTTCAAAGCCATTCATTAACTTCTCAAGGCCGGGATTCACAGTCTTGCAGAAATTTTGAAGTGATTTCATACTCGCTTTTGACTGAAGAATGCATATATTTCACATTTGCAATCTTGGCCTTTGTGCCATTTTCTAGTGCTACTGCAAAACATTTTGCTTCAGTACATGTCAGACCTCAGACTTTAAAATATTCCGACATGCATACATCTCATCGTCAAAAATAAGTCTTTTCACTGTAGAAATACCGTAACAGACGGGTACGAAGCTCTATACATCGTGAAATGATGTAAATTATTTGAACTGTTACTAGTATTGAAATCCTTCTCGTAGAGCGCTGCAAATCAATGTCCTAGCACAGTGTTTACAGCAGATATAGATTGAGGTCGCAATTTTTAGACAGCGTGTTGGAACGTTGATTTGTAACGATTTATGGGAGGATGTTAGCACTGACAACAACTCACATACTTCACATCATTTCACGATGTCCAGAGATTCGCACTCGTCTGTTACGGTATTTTTACAATGAACAGGCTTATTTTTGATGATGACAAACCTACATATCGGAGGATTTTAGAGTCTGAAATGTTCTCAAGCAAAATATTTTGCAGTGCCATTTGAAAATGATCCACAGACAGAAACTGCAAACGAGAAATAAAAAATTTCTACAGTGGACGGCGTATGGGACGCCCTTTCAAAAAATCGTAATCAACTGTCTGGATAACACGAATAACTCAGTACACGGCGTGGCTCGTAGTGATAAATGAAGCAAACAGTGCCAACACTTCCGCCGTACAATTTCCATAACAGACGTCGTCGTGACGAGGTGATCTTTAACAGTCGACTGACGTAATCGCGCGAGGTGGAGCTGTGGTTAACACACTGGACTCGCATTCGAGAGAACAACGGTTCAAACTCGCGCCCGGTCCTTCTGATTTATGTTTTCCGTGATTGTCCTAAATCGTTTCAGTAAAATGCCGGGCTGGTTCCTTCAAAGGGCACGGTCGACTTCTTTTCCTATCCTTCCCGATTCCGATGGAACCCATGACCTCGCTGTCTGGTCCCCTTACCAAAATCAGCCAAACAACCAACTATCGAATGACGTTACGATTAGACCATTGCACAAACTATATCGGCTAACTGCTGATGTCCGGTACAGAATGTCCTCAAAAGCTGAAAGAGACCCATCAGCTGCCTCTCTAGATGAAACGAAAGGTTCAGAAGTTTAAAAAGATATGCATAACTACAAATGTTGTGCATTTGGATAGCTACGTTTTACATTTACAGGTGCTTCTACTTGCCAGAAAACGAAAAGTAGGTCCATCTAAGGAAACGCCATATACTGTCGCTATTGTAACAACATATAGACGGGCTAGAGAGTAGCACATTGTAGGGTATCGATGCTTGGTAGTAACAAATGAAGAGCCATATCAACCAGCAAAATCTACTTGTGATAAGTTATAGATGCCACTGCACCTCTTTTCACCACACATCAGAAGAAGCTCTATAGTCGTGTGTATATGAAAGTACCAGCTGGGTTACGTTAATGCGAGGTAGAAATTCCGAAATCAGGTACTGGGTTGTATAATAGACCCAGGAGCAAATATAGACTGAGGTCCCAATTTATTAATGATGAAGTGTAGACTGAAGTTCACAAGATTCGTACGAAGCAGTCAATGCGGAAATAAGTGGAGTACTAAAGTACTAGGAATGATGAAATGTGTGTAAGTTGTCTATAGCTGTCGGTACCCAGATAATGAATACCACAGCAGGGTGGTTCGTTAAAGAATGAATATCTCTATAACAGGACATCCACAAAGATGGCACTGACAAACGTGGGTACAACGAAGATAACTGCGATGAAACCTAGTGTAACAGAAGGAAAACCTCAACTGATCGATGTAAGAAGAAGCACTAAAGTGCTAAGTAAAGAAAAGCGTATAGCAAGAATAGTCACACAGGTATTAAATAAATGGGAAACGCAGGGAAGCTAAGATGAAATGGCTGCAGGAAAAAGACTAGGGAATCGATATTGGAAACGGTGTCGGAAGGACAGATTCACCATGTAGAAAATACAACAGTCCTTCCGTGAAACTGAAAGTGAAGACTGAAAGGAAAGATAAAAACTTAAGAGTACAAAAGGAATTCCGCTGTTCATTGTGGAGGAGGAAATACCTGATGAGGTGACAGATGAAGAAATGGAAGTCGATATGAAAGACATGGATGATCCCTAAGTCAGTGCATAAGAGAACCCGGGAAGAACTGCACAACGTAGATCGCATAAATAATGTTACTTCATAATTGCTAAAATCAGAGGGGAAAGGTATTTTTATTATTCAAGTTCGTTTGTAGAATACAGAAGACTGTAGACATACCAAAAGCCTTTCGGGAAAATCGTCCACACAGTTCCAAAAACAGCAAGCGAAAATCAATCCTAGAATTCTCTCACTGTCAGCTTAACAGCTCATGCATTCAAATTATTAGCAAAAATAGTGTACAGGAGGAAACTGGTTATCTCTTAGATGACGATCAGTTTGCCCTTACAAACGGTACAGGTACTAGAGAGGCAGTTTTGACATTGTGCTGCTTAATTGGAGCCAGCGTTAAGAAACATAAAGGCATCTGCCTAGGATTCTTCAAACTGGAAAACAGTATTCGACAACTTAAAATGATGCATGATATTCTAAATTCTCAGAAAAATAGAATGATACCCCAAGTACGAAGTGCTTGGATAAGAAAGGGTGCAAGACTATGGTGTTGTCTTCCCCCATTCTGTTCATTATATGCACTGAAGAAGCACTGGCGGCCACAAGCGATAGCTTCAGTAGTGGGATCAAAATTCAGGATGAAGCAATATCGGTGGTAAGATTCGTTCATGACGCCGGTGTCCTCGGTGAAAGCGAGGAAGAACGGTAGTATATACAGAACGAAATGAACAATCAACTGAGATTAGAATGTGAATTAAGAGTAAAACGAAGCCCGACGACAGTGATGAGGACAGCAGAAATGAGGTTAGTCATAAATGTTAAAGTGACGATCCGGCACAAATTGTCATTGTCGTCATTGCACAGCTGATTACAGTCCATATTCGCAACTGCGAATACTTTTAATGTATTTCATAACGGCTGTAGTCACCGCAGTGCCTGCTGCTCTGGACATGCATCCTAATCAGAATTGCACAGGTACTGTAATATCGTGTTTATCTGCGGATACCGGGCAAGCGACTTTCAAATATAACGTCTGACCTGTACGGGAATATACGTAATGGATGTGCGAGTACAGGTCGTAGACTCATGGTTGACGGCATATGCAACTTTGGGTGTGGCTGTGAGTCATGCATGGATAGCCAAATGGTGATATCAGACTCGAGCGACAACCTGATGCCCGCGGCCAGCGGATCGTTGGTCGGACATCTGGACTATGCCGATCAGTAACATCTTCGGTGCGGGTGGCAGAGGTGGTCTGCCGGGTGACGTGGCGCTTACTGGTTTAAATGACTGCAGGATACGTCATTGTACTATCCAGTTACGCATGTGTATCCGATAGGTACAGTCAATGTCAACGGTAGTAGTTCGCGATTAAAACTCAGCTGTTGAAGGACATGATTCGGGCGGCGGACATTGACATCGTGTTCTTCAAGACGTACGGCCTCATCTGCGCCTGGATGTTTATGGATACGCGTCTTACGTCAACCCAGCTTCCGACAGAGGTGGTGGTACGGCCTTACTACCACGCGATATGCACCGAACCAACGGATATTCAGTATTTGCCATCAGCGAGAGGCATTGTGCTCACCAACGGTGCAGTCCGCCTTGTGAATCTGTATGCCCCGTGAGGTACTGCGAAGCGTCGAGAGCGAACAGTCTATTACTCCATATTGTTTAAAAGCGGTACTGAGCACTTCGTGGTGAGCGGGGACTTTAACAGCGTCTTACGCCCTGACGATCAGATCGATCACCATGTCCCATGTCCAGCCCTTCAAGCTATGGTCAGGGATGTCACTTTGCATTAAACAGGGGCACTCATCCACGTTGACTGACACGGATATACACACTTCATCAGCCACTTGGCCAGCAGGTTGGACTGGATTTACGTCTTCCGAGGTCTTCGGGCACGTTCTCCGGGAAGAGGCCTGTCGTGTTGCTGTCACTATTACCTGGCGCAGATATGAGCGACGGCGTCTTACCTATGATTCCAAGACACGATGGTAGACGTACTGCTCTAAACCAGCTCTACACCGCACGCTGATGGCGTAAGGACGAGACAGGGCGCTTCGGCTCCGCTCGACCTCTGAGTTTTACTACACGGACTTGCGAGAACTAGCGTCGCAACAATCTTCGCAGAGCGCCAAACAGCCGTCCACCCGACACAGGCACGGCTTCTTCAGATCACGGCTGACAGATTGGACGCCACCCTGGTTCGAGCGAGACTTCAAGATTTCACCTCAGAGGAACGTGCTTCTCTTTATCACATGGTCGGAGAACGTAGACGTCGTAAGAGACGAGTTATTAAGGCAGTTATTTCGGCGGACGGGCAACGTGCAGAGACACCCAACGCCATCTCCCGTGCCCTCACAGATTATTACCGCACTCTGAATCTAGCAGATAAATGGCGTTGAGGACGTCCTGCACGACCTGCCATCTTCGGTTAGGGGACAAGGACACGCCACATTCTTGGAGCCCGACGCATGGGAAGAAATGCGAATGTCCCTGTCACGGGGCGCGTGAAACAAATCCCTCGGACCTGTTGGTTCTAATGGTTCAAATGGCTCTGAGCACTATGGGACTCAACATCTGAGGTCATCAGTCCCCTAGAACTTAGAACTGCTTATACCTATTTAAGCTAAGGACATCACTCACATCCATGCCCGAGGCACGATTCGAACCTGCGACCGTAGCAGTCGCGTGGTTCCGGACTGAAGCGCCTAGAACCGCTCGGACCTGATGGTCTTCCGCTTGAATTTTGTAGCACCTTTTATGACCTGGTGGGGGAAGTTTGGCGGCAGACGTACTGCTAACTCCTGATCCAGACTTTCGCCTCCCCCCTAAGTCTTAGAGAGCATGATCATCCCTGTCCCAAAACCAGACAGACAGCAAGATTCCCGGCCGTAGAATTTATTGAATTCGGGTTACAAGGCTCCTCGCTATTGTCAATGATTCCATTCATGACGACCAAACATTTCTGGGAGGTGGCAGTAATATACACACGGCGTTAAGCTCTTGTAGAGATGTGGCACTCATGTCGGCTAAACGCTTAGAAGGCGCCCTCCTGGCAGTTGACCTAGCCATGCATTTGACCGAGCACCATTTCTTGCAGGCTGTCTAGGAGAAGATGGGACTGTCCCAGATATCGGCAGGCGTTGTTCTCCGTCTCATCCATGGAGCCCCTTCTACAGTCCTGGTCCATCCCTACCGCTCACCACCGTTCACGCGGGATCCTGGAAACAAGGACTTCAACCGCTACTTACAGCGGACACTGCCTGCTAATGTGATTGAACGCCGACATCCGGCGGTTGGTTGGAGGAGGGTGTGGAGTAACATACTTTCCTTCCCACCACGGTGGTATGTGATAACAGCTGAAAAATTCCCCAACCGGCAACGCTTACACATGATACGTCTTGCCTACGATCCTCTCTGCCCCAGATGCGCCGCTGTCGACACTGACATGCACCGTTTCGTTTGTGGTACGGCTGCCGACTGCTGGCTCCTCACACAGCGCATGTTGGCACTGTTGCTGCGACGGACGCCTCAGTCCGTAGAGCCCACCGAACTCATCCATCCCGACGTCCCTTACTACCCAGCTACTCCTCAAAACGCCACGGTATAGGTTAACGGTATGCCACTGTCATACTTTTTTAGTGAGAGGGTTGCAGGTTTGTTAGATTTTTGGTGTTATTTAACGAGCTTCCACACGGTTTTAGTCGCAACGCGTCGTATGATTTGCTCTTTGCGAATTACTTGGGGTCGTTGTTTATGCGCCCTCCAGACCATTGGGGTGTACCGGGTGTGAGGAGATATCGATATACCGCACATGATGGACTGATGAGAGACATCAACGGTAATTATAGGGTGTTTCACTCTCGCTCAACCAGAAGACGACCTGGACATCCCGCCGTCTGGCTGCTGTGGACACCCCCGAAAGAAGATAAAAAATGACAAATAAAAACTTAACAAAAGAACCAAAAACGAATAAAATATAGTACAAGTAATGTACCCCTTTCTTTATATATTTCATTTTTTAACAAAACATTCAGAGGCGTATTTAATTTTTGTTCGTGGGTGGAGCCAGAAGTGGTGGCAAACAACCGTCCTAGTTAGCTTTTAGGGTGAAAGGGGTGGTGGCACTAGCTTTATTTTTGTTTTTAGGTTAGATAGATATTTGGGGGTAATATGGGTGATAGGGACCAACGCCTGAAGTGGTAGAGGTCTAATGAATAAGAAAAATAAAATAAAAAACATAAATAAAAAGTAAAACAAACAAGAAAAACAGAAAGTTTGTAGAGCAAAATAAATGGTAAGACGACAGCTCGCGATAAGCGGGAAGTTCGTGTTCGAGTCCCGGTCCGGCACAGATTTTCACTCTCGTCACTCCATTCTATAGCTAATGGTGGTCCTTATTCGCATTTGTGAATTCGTTTGATGAGTTTCGTAACGGCTGTGGTCACCACAGTGCCTGTTCCTTTGTGAAAACGGCGCAGCTATGTTAGGAATCTTTAGGTGTCTCTTCTGAAAACAATTTTGCCATATCACATTTTTCGTCAAATGTGAGTTGTCCAAGAAAAATAAGTAAACTTGGCTACTTTTTGTGTGGATCGACTCAGTTTCATGTGAGGATCGTTGCGTTAGTCTGGAAGAAACAAATCGGGACAGTAGATATATTATAAAACTAAACTAAATAAACTGGGATACAAAGGACAGAATCTGTGAAGAGTAGCATTCTGGAAAGTTTTATAATAGCAACAATGACGTTATCAGTTTAATCCCATTATCCATAGACATACTTAAATGCTTACTTGACTCATTGTAACTATTATCGTTCTTGAGATTGTGCAGTTGACGCTATTATTATCGTTAATAAGTTTAAGTTGACACTAAAAATCACTTTCGCACGTTTCTTCAGAACTTTTCATTTTACCAGTACAAATGAAGTGATACAATGTTTGTAATTTCGTATTAGTGTATTCATCCATCTAACTTCTTTCAGTCTTGAAGTCATTCCCCAATTGGTGTAACTATATTGACGATGGTGAGTTTCTCGCGCAGTAATAATGCCATCCACAAAACCGGCTAGACTTCCTTCTGTTTCTGCTTAAGCCACAAGATCACGACTGAGAAGATTAAAAATAAGGTGAAGCAGAGCGTGAAGAGCGTCTAGCAGCGCAGCGTTCTATAATTGCATTGTTTCGAACTCAGGGGACTGCTTGTAAAAGCGAATCACGTTTGGATGCTAAGAGACGCCGTAATGCTGCGTCACAGTCTGGAGAGAGTAACACAGAATGTGAACGTCGCTTGAGTGCAGGCCGATCTCACTATGCTACAGCCTGAAGTGCAGAATCTCAAAAAGAACATGTGGTTCGATTAGCCACCTACCGTAGGCGTCACCAGAGACGAATTCCGAAAGGCAACTGCGTTTGGCCAATGACCGCACCTGTCATGAACACTCACGTTCTCTTGAAACGCACCAGGATAGAGAAGCACGTTTAACTGCTGAACATACCCGTCCCGAAATATCGCGCCCATTGGAGACAGATGAGCAGCACGAGCTTGACTTATCTGCTGACCGTAGCCGTTTTGATACGACACGGGCTTTGCAGACAGAAGAGCAGCTCGAGCTTTCTCTGCTGAGAGTTTTCGCCATGAGATTTCGCGGCTTTTGGAGACATATGAATAGCTCAAGCTTCGTTTGTCTGCTGCTCGGAGCCGCTACCATGATAGACAGGAGGCAGCAGTCCATCACATGGAACAAGAAAGGAGTCGTTCATAGCAGGTGCGGTAAACACAAGCGAGGGACACACGAATGATGCAGTTAGAGAAAGACCGGTAGCGACATGTTCTTAGGCTATCAGTAAACGAGGATGACGAGTCGATGGTATACGATCTTGAGAAACTGCCGTGGCCAGTAAAAGAAATAAGTCGATTTGACTACGATTCAATAATAAAATGCTTTTATTGTACTCAGCCAGGTCAATGAACGAAATATGCATATATTGCCTTGCGTTGAAGTGGCAAGGAGAACCTAAGAAAATATGTTGTTCATCTTGCAACGTTCGCCTAGAAATGGTTCAAGTCCCACCAGAACCAATGAAGGAGTTATTAAACGGAAACATCTCTTATTTAAACATTTTTGAAGAACTTAAGAGCCTATAACAGAATTTTCTTAATGACTTCTTTTTGAGGGAATCGGATCACTGAAGATGTATTTATGCCTGCTTTTAAGGTATAGGGCCATATGTACCATCTGATTGGCTCTTTCTCGCCGACAGATAAGCTAATGTTTTTCCTAATTTACTTTGAATCTAACTACCAAGATCAAGCAAATGTTAGGCAACAATATATTTCTAATTCAAACTCAGGTTTGATAAGAAGCCTGCAAAATATGCTACGCATTGTGAACCCTATGTGAACAGCTTTGGAGCGACATTTTGGTCAGTTCCAAATGGCAACGCGATGATTATAAGTTTGCAATTAAAGCTTAAAAAAGATCATGAGGATCTCAACCGGGTCGCTATAATAAAGACGTGATCCTGTTAGTCGACCAAGAATGTAATAGGAGGGACACTGACTTCCGTAATCAGAACGATCGCCTTCAGAGAATCAATGAAATTCATTGCGCTTATGGTTAGTTACAGCATGCTTTAACATTTTGTCGAGGTGAAGTCGGCTACAATTTTGCTGTGTACAGTATTGACCCTTGCACGGGTACTCTGAATTTTGACATAATTGTTTTTGCAATGAAGTTCTACATTTTTTTTTAAATCCATCTCCGTCAGAACGAACGTAACTACTTACACCTCTATCGAAGTCTTTCAACCAGTTTGTAGTAGAGGTATTTAGGAGAACTGAACGGTTAGTGTTCATTCCCACTCATCGGAACCAAATGTGTGCGGAAAATTACATCTATCTTAGAGATGTTTTACATCGAGATTCCAATGCTGAAAACTTGGATAGGATGGTGATTCTCTCTTCCACATTTAGTGGTGGTCCCAGTTATATGTCCGAAGGTATTCACAACGACTTCCGCTATGTTAGAAAATATGGCGGCGCATTCTTGTTTATTACTATGATCACCAGTTCAAAGTGGGCCGAAATGGAGAACAAATTGTTTGCCGGCCAGGCGTTTTACGAAGGGTGTACTTGATTTCTCGAGTATTTAACTTAAAAACAAAAATGCTTGATGCACCTTCCTACAAAAGAAAAGGTATTTGGAGCAGTCCGGTTGCCATAGACTGATGAGCAAAAACATTATGCCCACCTGCTTAATAGCTTGTTTGTCCGTCTTTGGCACGGAATACATCACAGATTCTGCGTATCACGGATCCGACAGTTTGTTGGTAGACTTGTGGAGGTATATGGCATTAGATGTCAAGTAATTCGCATAAATAACGGCCCGCTGACAGCGTACGCGGTGATGGCGCCCAATAGTGACGCAGATGGGTTCCATAGGTTACATATCAAACTAATTTAGTCGCCGAGAGATTAACGTGAGATCACTGTAATGCTTCTCAATAGTGCAGTCCTCAATACAGTAGCTCGGTTCTGGCTCCGAGACACAGGCACTTATACTGCTGAACGATGACATCAATCATGAAGGGATGCAGGTGGTTTGCAGCTGTAAGCGTGTCGCCGATTACTACCGCAGGTCTCACGCAACTGCAGGAGAAGGACTCCTGTAACGGCGTAATAATGCTCCCACGAGTTTGCGTCCGTGGCGCGCTGCACATTTCAAGCCGTCGTTCGCCTCGATGACGGCGTTTGTGGAGACGACCATCAACGTAGTGCAACAAAAATGTGATTCGCCTGAAGATCCGACACGTGTCCACTGGTCCACGGTCTAATTCCAATGGTCCCACTGCAATCGTAATTGACGATATCGTTGTGTAAACATGTGATCACGTAGAGGTGATCTGGTGCGGAGCTCCATGATGAAGAGTGTACGATGAACGATGTGCTCCGAAACACTCATCCGTGCACCAGCATTTCACTCCTTCGGCAGAGATGCCACGGATCACCATCTATCCTATTTCACAGAGCACACAGGCCTCTGTAGCCCACGTGCTCTGAAGAGTCGTGAACGTCCAACCATTTAGCAGCTAGCGGCTGTTTGAAAATGGTAGCAATTTGTTGGTGATTTTAACTTTAAAAACTGCGTCTTGAAAAGGATGTTCTCTTCTGAGAAATCATATCATGGTACCAATATCCTACAAATTTGGTGGAGAACTGCAAAAATGTTTTCCTAATAGATTATTTTGCGTTAGTGCTTCGTTCATCCATTATTTCTCTTGTCCTACTTTCGAAAAAGTTGTCTTCTATTCTTTGTTCAATGGTTTCACCTGTCCCGTTCATTTTAACATTCATCTCAACAACTGACAGAATCTGATTCACCCTGGTTCATTGTTGTTTCTACCGAAAACGTTACGTTATGCTGAAACGACAAATACGTCAAAGTGTGAAGTTTCATCTTTACATGTGATTATCTTTTCTAGTGGATGAAAACATTCAACTGAGTAATTTCAGTATACTCTTTTCGACAGCAGGATCAAGAGATAAAAATCTCGCGGCAACATGTTTTGTTATTTCTTCCCATTGTATCTCATTTTCTTCAAATTTGAGTTGCAAGTTCGCTCTTCGTCTCGCAGATCTACTGAAGGGAGTGCATATTCTCAGTATCAAACTTTCTACATCCACTTCCTGGTTATCAGTACTGTATTTTGCCATTTGTGAAGAATATGGAGGGGGCAAATAGCTTTGAAAACATCATTTTCAGCTGAAATAAGAGTATAAGTGTGATGGTTTCTGCCGAAGTTAGCAATAGTTGTGCTAAGATGGAGAGCATTATAAAACGTGAACGTGGGACTGTTGAAGAGGAAATGAATTGTGGAACGAGAAAACGAATGAAGAGCAAATCAAAAAGGGAATTAGAGTATGAAAACGGGTAAGAGTAATAAAATTACTGTTATTGCAAAGCTACACAAATTAATCTATTTTTGCTTACGTGTATAATTATTTCTCTTGTAATTTTTTATTGACAGAGATCAGGATAAGGATCCTCATTCATGAGCTTCGAATCCCCTTGCTGCCACCATAAAGTAGGACGCTTTTGCTGTTGTTCGATTCCTAATAACAGTCCACACAAAACTAAAAGGGTAGTGTTTACTAAACCAGACAAAAAGGAACAAGATGAAGGGATTTTCTTCCTTCTGAATACGAGCAGTCCTAAGCACAGAAGAGTAGGGAATGATCCGAAAGATAAACCAACTGCTCTAATAGTGCAGTATCATGCAAGTAAAAAACCGTCAAATTTATGATTTATTACTCTAATAAAACGTGTTAGAGGAATAATATTGTAATTGCTGCCTTTAATGCTTTTCAGGTTTATTCAAAAGTTGGTAGGGTCGCTGTGTGTGCTGCTTTCTTCAGGAAGCTTTCTGGCGTTGGTCAAAGAAGAGTGCATACCATCGCTTATGGCCTTAAAACGGGTGAAGGAGTGCTTGACAAGAGAAGAGGAGACCATAAAGATGGAAAGTATTGTAAGAAAAGGAAAAAGGTAACTGAATTCATTTTACATTTACGAGCAAGGGAGTCACCGCTGCACAAGTAAGAGCCAGCGCCTTTATCTGCCGAATGACCTGAGTATAAACAAAATTTTCCTCGTGTATAACAATTCAGCACGTCTGATCTGAAAGTGTAGAAAACATTTTATAGGAAAATAATTGATGCAAAATTTAATCTAGGTTTTGGAACTCCATGAAGTGCTACCTGTAGCTTCTGCCATAGAATGTATCACCATATGAAAACTGCTACAGACATCATCACAAAGAATAAGATAATAATTGGACTTGGGCCACATAAATTATGAGCTAGAGCTTTCACAAATCAATGAAGCGAAATATGACGGTAGCTTGACATTTGCTTTTGATTTACAGCGGGTGCAACCTGTCCCAAAATTACCTCAATTGGTGAGACATACTATGTAAGACAGATACCTCTGTAATGCTTTTGTGTAACGAACATGGCAGGTACAGAACCTACATTTTATATTTGGAGTGAAACGCAGGCAGTTAGAGTGTCACAAGAAATTTCCTTGGCCATCACCGATTTCTTAAAGAAATTGACCGTTAACACGTCACATTTCTCAGATAGTTCGCGGATGGACGAGCTGGCCAAAACAAAAATCAGCACATTATTCATGCAATTGCTTTCTGGTTATTCAAAGAATCTCCAGTTCTCAAAAATGGCTCTGAGCACTAAGGGACTTAACTTCTGTGGTCATCAGTCCCCTAGAACTTAGAACTACTTAAACCTAACTAACCTAAGGACATCACACACATCCATGCCCAAGGCAAGATTCGAACCTGCGACCGTAGCAGTCGCGCGGTTCCGGACTGAGCGCCTTAACCGCGAGACCACCGCGGCCGGCTATCTCCAGTGCAGGTGACTGACGTACTTCTCTGCTTTCCAGTTCTAGGACACTCCCCATTACCTCGTGACAGAGTATTTGGACGAGTAGAAAAGAAACTTCGTAAAATTTCTGAAGTATTGAATCCAAACACGTACCAGGATGTTTATGCAGAAGTGAGCGAAACAAGGATTTTTAGGAAAAGACAAAGAAATACTGTATTCGATTTCAATGAACTAAGTACAATTATAAGGCCTGTAGATGATATCAGTGATCTGAAAAGGATCCATTTGAAAAAATATATGGTAGGTGAAAGGGGAACTGATGTGAAAATCAAACACACATTACCTACTATTCTGACGGTTCTTCAAGGCGCTTTTTGCCATTAGGTAAACATCGGTATTGCTTGAACAAAGTGTCAAATATCTCCAAAGTGTCACCACTGATGAGGTTGAAACAAGAAACGAAAGACGACATGCAAAAACTACTTAGCCTCACATTTGCAAACTACTGGAGAGAAAATGAAGTACTTGAATTTTTCACTCAGACTATCAGCCGTCAAAGTAACGAACTTATTGCCCAAGATACTATTTGTGACTGTTTACTAAAGGAGCCTATTATGGGAAAAATATTGTGAACTTCGTTATTGTAAATGAAGCATATTTTCGTTATTGTTCCTGCTTCTGCTGTTAATGTTTTACTGAATGTTATAAAATGTATTTTCAAACAATAAAAAGTATTTTTACCCGTTCTACATCTCGGAAAACTAATCAAACGCTTTATGTCCAAAATAGCTTACATCAAAAGGCAGATTGTTCAACAGAATAAAACAAAATGCGATTTTTTCATCACTAAAAGTGCTCATAGCTTGAAAGTTTAAAAACCAGTTTCCTTGTAGTAAACACATTTCGATCAACAGCTCTACCTGAGTATGTGGTGTAAAATTAGTAAAACTTAATGGAATATTTTTTGCCGTATACGTTTCTCGCTTCTCCTGAAAAATTTACTTTTTGTGACATCGTGCGTTTGAAAAGTAGCTCCTCAATTACATTTTCAGTGATATCGAAAGTTTGCAGTAATATGTGCCTTTTTTCATACAGTAATGGACATGGAGTCAATAGGTACACAGGAAATATAGTGGATTCTCAAAGGAAATATAGTGGATTCTCAGCTCAGATAGATAAGTTTGCAGGCACATGGACGTCTAGTATTTGTAGCGTTCATTGAGAATGGGATAGAGGACATTAATGGTATCATGTCCAGTAAGAATAGAAAAAAAGTACTCACATCACTGAAACTTTTTATTTTTCAATGCACTCTCCCTGTAGATTAATGCACTTGATCCAACAATGTTCCAGTGCCTTGATCCCATCTCGAAAATGAGTTTCCACCAGCCTGCAAAATAGTTTTCAACTCAGGCTATCAATTCTTCGTTTGAAGCGAATCTTCGTCCACCAAGAAAAATTTTTAATTTGGGAAAGAGATGGAAGTCCGGCGGAGCCATATAAGGTGAATAAGGCGGGTGTGGCAACAATTCATACCTTACTTCGTGTCATTTTACCATGGCGACGACACATGTGTGTGGGCGCGCGTCAAGAGTCGCGGCACACATGTGGCAGATAATTTTCTTCGTTTGTAATTCTCCAGTTAAAATGTGATATACCCTTTCAGATGACATCTGGCAACCGTGAGAAGAATCGCGCATTTTCAATCGGCGATCCACCATGACCATTTTCTGCACTTTGGCAATCATTTCTGGAGTAGTGACACACCTTGGCCAGCCACTGCGCGGATCATCAACTAAGCTCTCCCAACCAAATTTGAATTTATTTGTCCACTTGGCAACAGTTGAATATGAAGGAGCAGAGTCCCCCACTGTATTTTGGAAATCGGCATGAATGTCCTTTGCTTTCATACATTTCTTCACGAAGTACTTAATCACTGCTCGAATCTCGATTTTTTCCATCTTCGCAAGTCACTACGGTGGAACAACAACAGAGCCACGTCATCGCCACAGCTCTCTTCCAAGAACACTGTCGTGGCACGTGTTTACAGGCAAGAATCCAATGAATATCACGGGAATAACCCTTTGCGGTAGCGGTGACCTCTCATGGTGATTCCAAGAACTTTTCAAATCACCCTCGTACGAAGCAAGCTCCCAACAGACACTCATGGCTTACAGTAACAGCTTACCATGTCTGTGACTGCAACCAGTGCTGAAGCCGTCATGGTCATGTTTGAACTTCGTATTCACTACACGTTTCTACTGTGATAGTGTTCTGGTCCTCATATTTCACTTCCGCTCCCGACCCGACAGCTTCCTATTGTTGCTGTTAATAATTGATTTACTGCGTCTACGTTTTATACACCTACGACTAGAGACTCTCTTTTATTGAATGTTTCTCCTGTATTCGCTAGCCGTATTCGTCCTAGCCAACGTTACCGCTGTTTCAGGTGCTTAAGAAGTGAAGAAATTCTTTTGGCTATGCAGCATGTTTCAAAAGTCGTGTCTCCAAGAACAAAGTCTGCCTTTTCAGTAGTTCTTGGCCCTTAGAGCAAACTAATTATTAGTGGAGATGATGCTACGTATGTACTTTAATCGGACAAGCGAAATGTTGCATCATCGGTCAATCACTACCTTACACTTGACAGTACAAAGCAGCTGCCATCCCCGGTCAGTTGTCAGCACATATCTCTAATGCAGAGGGTGATGAAACTGACGGTCATCTCGCAGACGACAAATCTGTACACGGCGATGGACGCTGCTGGACACTAAGCGTAACGTCGCTGTAGGTATTTTTGTACAGGCTATAGTGATATCCATCGGTAAGTCAGTTAATGTTCTTGGTGTGTTAGTGTATACTGCAGTTTGGTACAGCCTCTGGTAATATTCTCCTTCAGGTCAATTATTATTCTTCATGTGTCAGTGTAAACTGTAGTTTTGTACAAGCTTTGTTCGTCAGTTACTGTCCTTGGTGTGTGTGATGTATAGGCCTACTGCAGTTTCTACAGGCTCTGGAGATACTTCCTGCAGGTCAGTTAATGTTCTGGTTATAACGGTGCGCAATATAGACTTGAGGTGCCCTAAAAAAGAAAAAGTGCAGTTTTGTGAAATATGATGAACCAGGTGGACAGTCCACCGGACCCCGTTAGGGAGATCCTCATCTTGGAGTCGGTGGACGTTTCGTCCGAAGTGTAAAGGTACACCAGCCTCCGGAACAAATTCTAATCTCTGTTCTGGAGGCAGATCGTCTAATCTTAGTAATAATGCTCCCCCAAGATGATGTCTCTTGTATGCAGCAGTGAGTGTGCCGCTGAAAAATGAGGGATCATAGAGGGCGCTCAATGTATGTCATACCAGGCATTTGACCTGGATGTTGTCAGAATGTAAGGCTAGACAGCGAGATGGAGTCTGTAGTTAACCCAGTAGATGGTTTTATGTCTATTCACCCTCCCGCTGAAACTGAAATTAGGTTCCTCGCTAAAGAAAGTGTGACCTTCAAGATACCCCTGGCGTGTGCGTCTTTCTTCGGATTATTCACAGAACAGTACCCACCTGGAAATGATCAGAGGACAGTATCCTGGATGTGGAGGCTTCGCTGATGCCGCATTCCTGTGCCATCTTCCTTGCTGACCGAGCTGCACCCACTTGACTACAGCCTTTGCTAGTACGGTTGCTTATTGTGTATCCCCCGTCGCTGCTGTCCGCTACGTCTTTTGTCGTTTACACTGCCTGTGGACTGTGAACCGTCATATTAAACGTCCAATCATTCTGTGATTAGGCTTACGTTGGTTTGGATGTCCCCTGTGATATTTTGCTGCTGCTTCCCGTTGACAGATGCCTGACGCGTGGATGGGAACTATTTTCTCCTTCTCCTGATTGTGTACGTTGCTCTACGAGTCACTACACTGTAGAACAACATCACTCCACTCTACAGTGGCAACTGGCACTCCTTTAATACCCTTACGTCGAACTTTGTAAATCAATTGCCTCACAGACCAATGATCATGCGATACTACATGGTGTTTCAAAAATGACCGGTATATTTGAAACGGCAATAAAAATTAAACGAGCAGCGATAGAAATACACCGTTTGTTGCAATATGCTTGGGACAACAGTACATTTTCAGGCGGACAAACTTTCGAAATTACAGTAGTTACAGTTTTCAACAACAGATGGCGCTGCAAGTGATGTGAAAGATATAGAAGACAACGCAGTCTGTGGGTGCGCCATTCTGTACGTCGTCTTTCTGCTGTAAGCGTGTGCTGTTCACAACGTGCAAGTGTGCTGTAGACAACATGGTTTATTCCTTAGAACAGAGGATTTTTCTGGTGTTGGAATTCCACCGCCTAGAACACAGTGTTGTTGCAACAAGACGAAGTTTTCAACGGATGTTTAATGTAACCAAAGGACCGAAAAGCGATACAATAAAAGATCTGTTTGAAAAATTTCAACGGACTGGGAACGTGACGGATGAACGTGCTGGAAAGGTAGGGCGACCGCGTACGGCAACCACAGAGGGCAAAGCGCAGCTAGTGCAGCGGGTGATCCAACAGCGGCCTCGGGTTTCCGTTCGCCGTGTTGCAGCTGCGGTCCAAATGACGCCAACGTCCACGTATCGTCTCATGCGCCAGAGTTTACACCTCTATCCATACAAAATTCAAACGCGGCAACCCCTAAGCGCCGCTACCATTGCTGCACGAGAGACATTCGCTAACGATATAGTGCACAGGATTGATGACGGCGATATGCATGTGGGCAGCATTTGGTTTACTGACGAAGCTTATTTTTACCTGGACGGCTTCGTCAGTAAACAGAACTGGCGCATATGGGGAACCGAAAAGCCCCATGTTGCAGTCCCATCGTCCCCGCATCCTCAAAAAGTACTGGTCTGGGCCGCCATTTCTTCCAAAGGAATCATTGGCCCATTTTTCAGATCCGAAACGATTACTGCATCACGCTATCTGGACATTCTTCGTGAATTTGTGGCGGTACAAACTGCCTTAGACGACACTGCGAACACCTCGTGGTTTATACAAAATGGTGCCCGGCCACATCGCACGGCCGACGTCTTTAATTTCCTGAATGAATATTTCGATGATCGTGTGATTGCTTTGGGCTATCCGAAACATACAGTAGGCGGCGTGGATTGGCCTCCCTATTCGCCAGACATGAACCCCTGTGACTTCTTTCTGTGGGGTCTCTTGAAAGACCAGGTGTACCGCCAGAATCCAGAAACAATTGAACAGCTGAAGCAGTACATCTCATCTGCATGTGAAGCCACTCCGCCAGACACGTTGTCAAAGGTTTCGGGTAATTTCATTCAGAGACTATGCCATATTATTGCTACGCATGGTGGATATGTGGAAAACATCGTACTATAGAGTTTCCCATACCGCAGCGCCATCTGTTGTTGAAAATTGTAACTACTGTAATTTCGAAAGTTTGTCTGCCTGAAAATGTACTGTTGTCCCAAGCATATTGCAACAAACGGTGTATTTCTATCGCTGCTCGTTTAGTTTTTATTGCCGTTTCAAATATACCGGTCATTTTTGAAACACCCTGTATGTACTGCACGCGACTTCGCATTTCGGCGCTGTGGTGGTACTATCCGCTTTCTTCACTAATATCGGATTTATCCAATGAAATATGAGTTTTAAATCATTCCGCATACTGAGACACTTCGTACGATAATAATGCTATATTTCGGTCATTACCGCAAATGGCCTACGTCAGATTCTGAAAATAGAACTACCCGCTTTCGCAAGACAATCGTCTACAAGAATGAAAGTAATTACTTGGTCTGAACGTCAAATTACTAAAACTACAAGTTTATCTTGGTGATAGCTGCAAATCGAAGGGTCATCTGGTTGCCGATAGGGTTCTCGCTGGTGCAGTTAGTTAACGCGCTCGTTGGTTCACCTTGTGGTATTCACAGCTACGAGAACATACAAGAAATTTAGTTTTTCAACTGAACGGAGCTTGTCTAAGTGCACTTCTAAGCAGTAAGCTGCCTTACCGATGGGACGGAAAGGGCACAAAAATCCCGCATTGCACTATTGGCTTCAAAGGACGATCTGTCTTATGAATGTTTCGTGAGGATTTCTGGAAGGCTTTGTTTGTTCCCTTCACTTCCAACAATGTTCTGTGGATTGTGACGGCGCGTACCAACAGCGGTGAATTCAGTGACACCAGATATGATCGCAAATTTGTAGGACGAGTTTGTCTGTAGCTTGCATGTTTGACTTGAGACAGTGCAGGGAACAATGAAGATTTGCGAAACGTAATTGAAAACTATGATCCTAACGTACATGTAAAAGTATGACCCGAGATATATGGGCATGCTGGTAGCAGACAGATCCTTATAATTCTTAATGGTTCTTTCGAAATAAAAACAGTGTATTCCTACGCGTAGGTCAAAATTCAACCAGAGTTTGTTTCTTTACCCATGTGGAAGATCTAAACCTGAGAAATCTTATGATCGTTTTTGAACTTTATGGGAATTAAAGCATTCTACGGTTGATATATTGTCATAAATTGTTAAATAGCGTCTATTAGTTTTTTGAGCGATAACGTAATTAATACTTCAGTACTTTTTTCTGTGGGAATCCACAGCCACTAAGCTAAACGCCAACGAAACTGATATAGGCATGCGTACTGAAATACAGATATATGTAAATAGGCAAATATGGCGCTGCGATCAGCAACGCCTATATAAGACAAGAAGTGTCTGGCGCACTTGTTACACTCCTGGAAATTGAAATAAGAACACCGTGAATTCATTGTCCCAGGAAGGGGAAACTTTATTGACACGTTCCTGGGGTCAGATACATCACATGATCACACTGACAGAACCACAGGCACATAGACACAGGCAACAGAGCATGCACAATGTCGGCACTAGTACAGTGTATATCCACCTTTCGCAGCAATGCAGGCTGTTATTCTCCCATGGAGACGATCGTAGAGATGCTGGATGTAGTCCTGTGGAACGGCTTGCCATGCCATTTCCACGTGGCGCCTCAGTTGGACCAGCGTTCGTGCTGGACGTGCAGACCGCGTGAGACAACGCTTCATCCAGTCCCAAACATGCTCAATGGGGGACAGATCCGGAGATCTTGCTGGCCATGGTAGTTGACTTACACCTTCTAGAGCACGTTGGGTGGCACGGGATACATGCGGACGTGCATTGTCCTGTTGGAACAGCAAGTTCCCTTGCCGGTCTAGGAATGGTAGAATGATGGGTTCGATGACTGTTTGGATGTACCGTGCACTATTCAGTGTCCCCTCGACGATCACCAGTGGTGTACGGCCAGTGTAGGAGATCGCTCCCCACACCATGATGCCGGGTGTTGGCCCTGTGTACCTCGGTCGTATGCAGTCCTGATTGTGGCGCTCACCTGCACGGCGCCAAACACGCATACGACCATCATTGGCACCAAGGCAGAAGCGACTCTCATCGCTGAAGACGACACGTCTCCATTCGTCCCTCCATTCACGCCTGTCGCGACACCACTGGAGGCGGGCCGCACGATGTTGGGGCGTGAGCGGAAGACGGCCTAACGTTGTGCGGGACCGTAGCCCAGCTTCATGGAGACGGTTGCGAATGGTCCTCGCCGATACCCCAGGAGCAACAGTGTCCCTAATTTGCTGGGAAGTGGCGGTGCGGTCCCCTACGGCACTGCGTAGGATCCTACGGTCTTGGCGTGCATCCGTGCGTCGCTGCGGTCCGGTCCCAGGTCGACGGGCACCTTCCGCCGACCACTGGCGACAAGATCGATGTACTGTGGAGACCTCACGTCCCACGTGTTGAGCAATTCGGCGGTACGTCCACCCGGCCTCCCGCATGCCCACTATACGCCCTCGCTCAAAGTCCGTCAACTGCACATACGGTTCACATCCACGCTGTCGCGGCATGCTACCAGTGTTAAAGACTGCGATGGAGCTCCGTATGCGACGGCAAACTGGCTGACACTGACGGCGGCGGTGCACAAATGCTGCGCAGCTAGCGCCATTCGACGGCCAACACCGCGGTTCCTGGTGTGTCCGCTAAGCCGTGCGTGTGATCATTGCTTGTACAGCCCTCTCGC
Source organism: Schistocerca serialis cubense (assembly GCF_023864345.2). Classification (NCBI taxonomy): domain Eukaryota; kingdom Metazoa; phylum Arthropoda; class Insecta; order Orthoptera; family Acrididae; genus Schistocerca; species Schistocerca serialis. Next base: position 987,653,121 of record NC_064638.1, read on the forward strand.
AGTGTCCGGAGCAAGTATGGTGGGTCTGACACACCGGTGTCAATGTGTTCTTTTTTCCATTTCCAGGAGTGTAGATCGGTTACTGCTGCTACAATAGCAGGTTACCAAGATCTAAGTGAGTTTGGACATGATGTTGTAGTCAGCAAACGTGCCATGGAACACAGCATCTCCGACGTAGCGATGAAGTGGAGATTTTTCCGTACGACATTTTCATGAGTGTACCGTGAATATCACGAATCTTGTAAGACATCAACTCTTCGATGCCGGTGCGGCCGGAAAAAGTCCTGCTAGAACGGGATCAACGACGACTAAAGAGAGCCTTCCAACGTGATAGAAGTGCAATCCTTCTGCAGATAGCTGCAGATTTCAATGCTGGGCCATCAACAAGTGCCAGCGTGCGAACCGATATCGGCTTTCGGAGTCGAAGGCCCACTCATGTACCCTTGATGACTGCACGACACGACGTTCTACGATCGCCTTGGCCCGTCAACACCGACATCGAAATGTTGATGACTGGAAAAATGTTCCTGGTCGGATGAGTCTCGTTTCAAATTGTATCGAGCGGATGGACATGTAAGGGTATGGAGACGACCTAGTGATTCCATGGACCCTGAATCTCAGCAGGGGACTGTTCAAGCTGGTGGAGGCTCTGTAATGGTGTGGGGCATGTGCAGTTGGAGTGATACGGGACACCTAATACGTCGAGATACGACTCTTACAGGTGACTCGTACGTTAGCATCCTGTCTGATCACCTCCATCCATTCATGTCCATTGTGCAATCCGACGACTTAGCCAATTCCAGCAAGACAATGCGACGTCCCACACGTCCTGAATTCCTACAGAGTGGCTCCAGGAGAACTGTGAGTTTAAACACATCCGCTGGCCACCAGACTCCCCAGACAGGAACATATCTGGGATGCCTTGCAACAGAAGAGATCTCTACCCCGTCGTACTAAAGGAATTTATGCACAGCCCTGCAAGCTTTATGATGTTAGTTGCTTCCAGCACGACTTCAGACATTAGTCGAGTCCATGCCACGTCATGTTGCGGCACTTATGCGTGCTCGCTGGGACCCTACACTACACAATATTAGGCAGATGTCCGAGTTTTTTTTCTGGCTCTTCGGTATATTATAGAAATGGATGTATGTATGTGTATGTGTGTATATTCCGTATCTCTTCCTAAACAAATAAATAGATTTCAAGCAAACCTGCTACACTTATCCCTTACTATCAGACAACTGCGGCTATGGAGGTAAGAACCACCCACCTATCATAGTTCAGAGGATATGGCGTCATAAACAATAAGATGCGTGAAAAACTGCCGCGTCATGCAGGGCGCTTAAATCTTTTACTTCTGTGCTACTGATCACAGGGGTTGATAAATATCAACGGGGCAGCTGAAAATGTGTCACCGACCGTGACTCAAACCTGGGATCTTCTGCTTACATGGCAGACGCTATATCCTTTTTTATACAGTTTCAGGAGACCAATAACCAAAGCGAAATAGAGGGAAAAATGTGTGTGTGTGTGTGTGTGTTTGTCCTTAGGTTAATTTAGGTTATATAGTGTGTAAGCTTAGCAGTTAAGTCCCATAAGATTTCACACACATTTGAACATTTTTTTAGACTTGTGAGGCACGTGGGGCTTCGTCGCCAGAGGTGCAGGTGACAGCTGATGAACATGGCCTTCGCTCTGTTCTAAACATGACAAAGGACTAAACCCCCTCTGCTCCTCGGGAGGGTTAGGGACTCGTAACGAACCTAAAATAACATGCCCATACTAGCAAAGGATCCCAAAACCGCCAACATGCGGTGAGCCAGAGTAGGTGGTATCGGAAGTATCTGTGCAAAATGGGGGATGCGTGACGAAAAATAGACGTTAGAATATCGCTTCCGTTGGAGGAGGTCTAGATTTCTAAGATGGTGGTCACTTATTCCTGCTCCCATCTGTTTCAATAAACGTCTGTAGTTACGGGCTGTCGAGCGCTGCATGTCAGATGTGAAATCAATGCCGAGACAGCGGATTGTGTCACTGATTAGTAGCGGTGAGACGTTTCCGTCGGATAGACCTCTGCCTATAGACAAGTCGTGCGATTTGTGGACATTGAATGCTCCCCGATGCCGCGCCTTAGGTCACTACCCATGCCAGTACTGCACGAACATCGTCATTACTGCGAAGGAGGAGTACCACATCATCAGCATAGGCAGTGCAGCAAAAAGTGTGTACGCCAAGGGACATCCCACTCAGGCGTTGTCGGAGGCCACAGAATAGTGGTTCCAGAACGAGGGCGTACAATATCGCTGAGAGAGGGCAGCATTGTCGCACCGAGCGCTGGATATGTATCGGCGGCCATTATATAACACCTTGGACGTCGCACCGCGTTCGAGACGCATCACTACCACAACAATGATGTCCGGATACCTCATGTATCGCAGTACCTCCATCAAAAATGTGCGGTCGACGTTGTCAAAGGCCTGGCTAAAGTCGAGTGAGGCCGAAACTCCTGGTATTTGGCGAGCTTTGGCTAGCGCGACCATGTTTCGATATCGACGAATATTGTGTTCACCTCCTAACAATGCCTGGACCTGCGACACAACACAATGGATGGATTGCTTTAGGCGTGTTGCCAGAAGCCGCGTGAAAATCTTCCTGTCACTGTTGAGTAAGGTCAAGGAGCGATGACCACTGATCCTGGAACCGCCTCGTGGTTTGTGTATGGGCACAATCAGTCCTTCTAGGAAGGCCCTAGGGATCAGCGTCGTGGCAAATATCAATCCATGCTGGTGCCAGAAATTGCTGATATGTCCGATAACATTCTAGAGGAAGGCCATTAGGTCCCGGGGACTTATGAGCAGCCCCCGCCTGTATTGCTTCAATGATTTCCTCCTCCGTTACACCTGCAGTCAAATCCGCTACCGCTGTCGGAGAGATCGTGCCATAAATGAGTTGAGAGACTGAGGCGATCACCTCTGGGGGATGTCGGTGTTCTGAGTGCAGCCTAGTGTAGTGAGCATGAAGGGTATTTCCTATATCGCGCTGGGTATCAAGGCGTCGTCCGGCTTCCGTCACGAAAGCTTGGATCAGTTTCCTGACTCGGCGCCGTCGTTCTGCAATGACGTGGTATATGGACGGTTCCTCCTCGATCACTCTGTCTCTTACGATCACACCCTCAAGATGGCAACGTGTAAATCCGAGGATCTGTGCCTTAGCACGGTTCACCGTCACCTGTCTGGCGGGTGAGTACGGCAACGTTGTACATTCTCCTAAGATGCTGTAATAAAAGTCCATGGTATGTCTCTTCCATGCTGTTACATCTCGACCTTAGCCTATCACGGTGTTCCGGAGGGCTGGTTTGGCGCAGAGTAACCACCACGACAGAGTAGACCGGTAGGTGCCACACCGGCAACTACAGAAATCTCCTGGGACGCTAGGTGGGTGTCGTTCAACTCCCAAGGACCACGGCTGTGCCCTACCTTCTGGCGGCCGAGGGTGACGACGCAGATGTAGGCCTCGTGGTCAGAAAACGCTGTGGGCCAAACTTCGACAGCTCTCGTCCCCACGGCTATGGAGCGCGGGATGTAAATCCGGTCGATGCGGCTGGAGGAATGGCTAGTGTAGAGCGTAAATCCGGGCCGATCGCCACAAACATGTTGCCATGAGTCCACCATTTGAAGATTATTTATAATTGTCGCAGGTTCTTTGCAGGGAGAATGGTGTGGTAACTGATCCTTAGGTTCTTGGCTAATATCATGGCGTCCTGACGACCCCGAAAGAGGGGGGGGATTGTATGAGCGAAAAAGGTGGAACGTTCGCGACGCCAATCAGAGCCCGATGGCGCATACATTTTAATAAGTGTGACTCCTTTGATAGTGCGAGCCATGCCTCTAGAGTCAGGGAGATACTCGACGTCTACTGCGAGTATACCTTGGCGGAGGAGGATCGCCACACCACTGCCTTTGGCCGACGCTCGTGAGATCCAAGTCTTGTAGCCATAGGGTTCCTTGAAGTCTTCGACATACACCTCTTGAAGCAGCGCAATGTCGATGTCTGCTGCATTGAGCAGACCCTGTAGCATCGCTGGGTTATGTCGGACACGTACGTTATTGATGTTAATCGTTGCTAGACGGTATGATAGGTCAGCCAGGTCGGCAATTGGGTTGTTCAGGAGGCCCTGTGTGGGTAGCAGGGGCGGCCCCAAAGAGGCTGACGATACAGCCGTAGTCACTGTGGCTGGTCGGAGATGGGTACAGCTGAGGGAGCATCTCTGCCCTCGGTATCCTTCAGGCGCTGTGGCTCATCCTCGACATCATCCACTCAAGAATTAGATGTAGCAATTGGTAACTGTTGATTAGTGCTGTCATTAGAGCGCTCCCGCGCATATTGTTCAGTAGCAGAATTGGTGTTGTCAGTCTGAGACTCAGGAACTGTATTCGTCGTAGAATCGTGACGGGACGGCCGGGTTGTGGTGGTAGAGTCCTGTATGTCATCCGACGCCGGATCTCCTTCGGGTCACACACTCGAAGCAGGCAATCATCGGATGACGTATGGCGCCGTTTCTTGAGCTTTCGCGGGGACCATGGTTTCGGACATGTTTTTCTCTGTCACAGTCCGGGCAGCAATCGTCTGATGCGGTCTGCATCGGTAGGAAGGGAGAAGTCGGGACAATTTCTATTTCTACTTCCATCTTCCCTTTAGGCTCGTCTTGGTGGCACAATTGGTCACTGTCTTGAGGTAATTCTGCAGATGACGTCGTGGAGGGATATATGGTGTCCGCCACACCGTCATCGACCAGTGACTGCAATATGGTGTTTCGATCCTGGGCAAGAAAAGCTGTTGCTGTTGCGGCCGTGACTACGTGATGGGAAATGAAGTAAGTGTCGCTGGGGATGGAACTTCACCAATCGGTGTCTGAGTCAGTCGGCGGTGGATACAGGCCGATCGGACATGTTCTTCCTGGTCACAGCCGGCGCAAGTACGCGGTTGTCCTTCGTACATGACAATGGCTCTGCAGCCTCCGATTACTAGATAGGATGGTACATGCTTCGTCAGTGTAATCTTAATCATTTTAAGACGGGGTATGTCTCATGTGAGGATGGAACATGATGTCTGCTTTGTATGCTTGAAGAAAAATAATAAGATAATTAAGTGCAGTATGTAAGACGTAATATCACACATGTGCTTGAAAATGACAAAAGCTATCGAAATAAGCGAATCGAACGATTTAAATGAAGATCGTTTAAAGTACAGCCTACTGCGGCCCGTATTTTCTTTTATTGCTACTTGGTCTTTGAACAAAAGGCCCTGGCTCGTTGCAGTTACTCCTACAGGCTTCTCCTCCAAGGCCGCGGCGGACCGCTGGCAGTGAACTCGCGGGCTTCCCCTCGGCGTTGTTTGCGCTCGCGGCCCCTTATTTCTCTCCCGCGCGCGAGAGCGCGGAACCTTCATTTCCATACGTTTTGTTCAAACTGTAATTTTGCTTCCCTTGCGTGGTAGGGGCGGTGCAGGTGCGAGCCACGAAAGAAAGGCGGCCTTATCTGGAGACACACAGTCGTTGGCCATTTCCTCAATGGCACTAAATGGAACAACAGAATGCTTTTTCTAATCCTCGTAAGTGGACGGCTTCTTGTTTTTCTCCACAGGCTCGTAAAAAAAGGGAGACCGTTTCAGATAACTGCTGCGCTGTGAACATTTATCTGACGTACTGTTCTTTCTCTCTTTAATGTGCGACTCTTATCAAACCGCCCGATATGGAACGTCAAGGACTTGGAAATGTTAGCTGGGTACTGCTAAACTTCACCTTTGGGCGCACGCTTGAGATACACTTACGTGAGTAGGAGCAAATAATTACCTAACTCCATCGAGTGAAGTGCTCGAAGGAAGACGAAAAATTGCTTATGTGTTTTAGATGTGGAAATCTTACACGCTACACCTACATAATATTTTTCATAGATGCTTTTGATCATGTGGAAAAATATTAACACCGTTCTCATACTTTTGAACATGGCACAACGGGCGTGTGTGTGTGTGTGTGTGTGTGTGTGTGTGTGTGTGTGTGCGTGTGCGTGTGTGTGTGTGTGTGTGTGTGTGTGTGTGTGTGTGTGTGTGTGTGTGTGTATGTGTGTACGCATGCCCGCCGGCAGCGGTGGTCTAGCGGTTCTAGGCGCTCAGTCAGGAACCGGGCGACTTCTACGGTCGCAGGTTCGAATCCTGCCTCGGGCATGGATGTGTGTGATGTCCTTAGGTTAGTTGGGTTTAAGTAGTTCTAAGTTCTAGGGGACTGATGACCACAGATGTTACGTCCCATAGTGCTCAGAGCCATTTGAACCATTTGTACGCATGTGCCTGTGTGCGTGTTGATAATGAGGAGCGATTTTCGATGAATATGTATAATTTTTGCTCACGAGGCGGAATTTGCTGACGAGGCATAACTTAGCCTTTATAACTGTGTATTACGTTTCTCTTGATGCAGCATCTCACCGCTACATCTAGGCGACACGCTGTATGATGTCATATGTTGAAGGTCGCGGCTTAAGGATTTCATGTCGCGATGTTTGCTCCGCAAGCAGTTCTCTAGGAGAATTTCATGTACATTCAGTATCAGCCACTGACAATGAGAAACTGCGAACAATCTAACTGTATGACAGGCAATAATATAGTTGGATATCCAACGCTAATCAGCTGTTCCGAGAGAAAAACTGGAACTTTGAGAAGCGAGATAATCGGGTTTTCAATTAACGGTGATGTGCAAAACCAAAAATAAAAGGAAGGAAGATTAGGGCTTAACATCCCATCAACCTTGAGGTGGAGTAGTAGTTCGAAACATTTCACGGATAGGGAAAGAAATTGACTGCGCCCTTTCAGAGGTATTATCCCAGCATTAGCTTGGATGACCGGTTTCAGATCTGACAGCCGTCCTCCAGAATGCGAGGCCAATGTGCTAACCACTGGCCACCTCGTTCGGTAAGCCTAAAACAGATTCCGTGGAAATGAGCTTTCCAAGACGTTGATTAGCATAGTGGCAACATTTACTGAAATGCATCCTTCATTAGAAAATATTTGATTTCACCTTGCTCCATGTATTAACTGTTCGTTTTTAAACGATAAAAACAGATCAATCTGAGAATAATTAATACAAACAAAAGATAATTTAGAAGCCGGCTACTGTGGCCGAGCGGTTCTAATCGCTTCAGTCCGGAACCGCGCTGCTGCTACGGTCTCAGGTTCGAATCTTGCCCCCGGCATGGATGTGTGTGATGTCTTTAGGTTAGTTACGTTTAAGTAGTTCCCAGTCTAGGGGACTGATGACCTCAGATGTTAAGTCCCATAGTGCTTAGAGTCATTTGAACCGTTTTTGAAAATTTAGTGAAACATTACAGTTATTAATTTGGAAAGTAATGAAACAATGAGAGTATAGAAATACTTATGCTGTAGACGAAAGTACAAAACATAAACAAAATAATCAGTAACAGAGAGACTCGAATGGGACAGAATGAAATGTGTATTTCGTGGTAAGTCATACAAGGAAGCCCCTTAATGCGGCCGTTGTTATAGTTTTACTCAAGTCAATTATTCACCATAGAGTTAAACAAATGCTTATTAAATTATAATTGGAGTGGACTTGTAACGCCGGAAATGCATATCCTCCTATTTCCATCTATTGTACTATTATTTTTTTTCCTTGTTTTATTATCTCAAGATATGACATTTCTGTCTCTTTATATATTGTAATTGTTTTACTGTTTGTATATATATATTTATGCACTTATGTCGATGTATAATTGGTTTGTTTCGTAAATATTATTTGTATTTTACGCTGGGTCTTGCCTAGGGAAAACTTCTATCGAACGATTACATCGATGGGTCGTGTGAAGAATCAAAGTGTGTAGGATCTTTGGTAGTGTTAACTCTGCCGCGTGGAGCCCGGCCAGAGGGAGAGTCTGGCTGGAGTAGTGCAGTGGAGCAGGTGTGTTGTGTGACGCTCCCGCGAGTTGCCGCGCTTTCGGAGTTTGGCAGCATGTAATTGCGCTCGACTTGCGATAATAGTTTCTGACACGGTGTCGCGGACGGGAAGCATTAGCTGGCGCACATCAAGAGCCCGTTTCGTCTGGTGACCGTGTCGAGAAGATGGGCGCGCCAACATCCAGCTTCTGCAACAGCGACGGCCGACAATGAGTGACTGTCGCCACCTCCTCGATCGACGACTTCAAACCTTCAATCAACCAACAAGGAAGACTAAAGGCACGTAAAGTTTCAGAACTGTATGGCAGACCTCAGCTTTTCAAAGTGTTCCATTTGCCTCGCAAAATTACAGCAACTTAGCATGAACTTTTGTTGCTCATTGTCCCAATTGCATTACCAAGCAGGGTCCCTTCCTTTTCCGGAATGAACCCGAGTGTCGTTGAAATTCAAACGCCAGCATAATTCCATTTCACTGCTTTAATTTCAAAGTTCACTTTAAGTATTCATAGCTGGCTACAATATTTAGGTTACACGAGCACAAATTAAGAGGGCGAGTTTTGTTAGCATATTTTAGCTTACCTGTGACTGCAGCTCAGCTTGGTACATACTAAATTTTACTATTGTTAATTGTTCAGACTCATTTAATTCAAGTTTAAAGTTAAATCTCTTGTTTCTAAATTGCGTAGAGTCAAGTTGCTTTTGAAATGATTGTTGAGGTAGTCCAAGACTAACCGTATTTTACTGGATTTCGATGTGCTTAAGAAAGAAAGCTTCTTATTAATTTCAGTCACTAAATTAACTTTCAGTTTTCTGGTTTTATTAATTCTTCTGCTAAATTACGTCAGAGTGTAGCGAAATTTATTACTTCTGACAAACTTTCAGTTTTCACACTACACCTGTCAACCTTCAGTTGCCACGCTTCTAGTGCTAATTATATGTGTAATAACCTTTCTTTTTCAGTTACTATAGTAATTGTCCTTAGGACTGGCGACCGTGATTTCCCCCAAATCTCAAATATCTAATTACCACTAGTTAATTGTGCAATGTCCCCTTTGAACAATTATACACGACTGTCCTTAAACTGACACAAAATATTTTTAGCGCAACGCAATCTGACTTTAAAAATTCCCTACTAAAGAATGGCCCTGACAAACATTAAACTATACCTTTCACAAATCACTTACCTCACAAAAATCTTCGCTGCTCAAGCTACTGCAATACAGCGAGCGCCAATACTGCCAGCTAAATAGAAGATTCAAACTACTGAAGGCACTAACTACTGATAGGGATAGTTAGCAAATGAAAGATATTAATAGAGAACAAACAATGTATTTACCTTAATATCATCACAAGTCATAATATATATATCAGTTCATGGCAAATTACAAATCTCCGCCATCTCTCTCCCCACATCCACCACTGCTGGCGGCTCACCTCCAACTGCGCAACGCTACGCGCTGTTCACATCCAGCTGCCGCTGCCCAACACTACAATGGCAGACAACAATGCAAACTAGCGACAGACTGCACACAGCACAGCCATTGATTTTCATATTGAGCGCTACGTAACGTTGCCAATAAAAAAACATAAACAGCCTTCTTACATAGAGAAAAAATAAACAGCCTACTTACATAGAGAAAACATAAACAGCCTACTTACATAGAGAAAACATAAACAGCCTACTTACATAGCCCCATGCTCCCCACAAAAAATTTTACAAAATATTTTTTGGGCAGTGGCCAATAATGATTTGATAAAATTTTTCATAATTACAATAACAAACATGTCAAATGCACACACTTATTGATACAATGTTGGTCAAAAGCTAAAATTTTCTCACAGTCCATAAAGACAGTCCTAATCGTACATAACAGTAGAATAGCAGTGTTTTTTCTCAAAGTCTGAGCAGTAAAAGAAAATGCACACGGAAGTAGTGGATTTCCATGCAGTCTTGAAGAAGTAGTGTTGTCCTTCCAATGGAAAGACAGTGCTGACTCTTGATATGCATACAGGTAATGGGCCACAACAGAGCAAATCCACAGCAGAGTCAGTCGAAATTTTGAAGAGTATTGGTAGGTCATCACAGAGCAGACCCACTGTAGTCCTGGTAGAGATTACGATATTGGTGGGCCACCAGAGGCGCAGACCCACTGCAGTCCTTGTAGAAATAATGGTACTGATGGATCATCAAAGATGTAGACCCACTGTAGTCCTTGTAGAGATAATGGTATTGGTGGGCCACCAGAGGTGCAGACCCACTGTAGTCCTTGTAGAGATGGCCAGCAGCCATCTGTTGCGATTGTGCAGGTGCACATTCACCATTGAAGAGTCTTGCGGAGAATATAGCAAGTCCATAAACCACCACTTGTGCACTCACAAAGTTTTTGGAATTGTCCTTAGAACCAGCAATGCTGTTATCCAGTCCCTTGCTGAATTACCAACACACGTGCAAACACTAACAGTCCCTACGTCTCACATATTGTCCATATACTATGACCAACAGAAACGTGTGCAGTGAAAGGAATGCTTACAAGTTACTTAATTTGATGAACTGGTGTCAATTACAATATTATAACATGAGAATACAATTACAAAGGTACAAAATACATCATTAAAAACATAACAATACAGATAACATTTGTAGTACAGGCTTTACAAAGAATAGAAATAGACATATACGTCAGTGTTACAGGAATTATGACATAAGTACATACATAGAAGATCACAATAACTTTTGAAACACCAACTTCACACATGAGCATTAAACAGAATAAATAATGTGTAAGCATATTTATAAGGTAAATAACATATTATTAATGCCAATTATATTTGAGGATAACAGTATTCCTCATCATAGTGAATGTAGCTTAATATTAAAAGAAGAAAAAATTCTATGAAACTACACAGAGACAGGAAGAGAACAAATACTCAAAGGTACACAAACACATAGTGGGATAACGCCAATAGGAAAGGACAGGGTTCGTTTTCAGTGTAACATTTGGTACTGCAGTCCAACCCAAAACTTCATATATCTTTCCTCTTATTTCATCCTTTGTTTCCACCAAAAAAATTCTATCTAAGCATGCTTTCTGTATTTATATGTACACACATTTCTTACCTCAACATTTATTTCCAAGAAAATCCTACCTAAACCTGTTTTCTCATTGCATTTCTTCCAATTCATCGCAACTCATGCTCTTAGAGGCTACCCCCTCTTAAGCTAACTTAAATCTACTGAGCTCAGATGCTAAACTAAGGGACGAGGCAATGCAGCATCACATAACAAATCAACACAAACAGCAATGCAAAAAAAATGCAAATTGGCAAAGCTAGCAGCATAAATGAGCAAAAGTCAAATTCAATAACACTATGCCTGGCAAACAGCAGCAACTTATACCAAAACATGACATAGCGCAAGCAGAAAAAATATTACACTAAAATGGCCATGTCTAATACCTATGTCACATCTTAACATTAGAGTGATGCATCACAATTTATTCTACAAAAGAAATTACCAAGTACTTGAAAAGAAAATTATGTGTTACTGTTATTAGTTCCTTCTTATTGTTCTTTCCTTTCCAAGTGCTCCTTTTTTTAAAGAATGTGGATCATAAAATAATTATTTAATATATCTGTTGACAGAAAGTGTTCACATTAGCAAATGCATTTCATTTTATAAAAGCAATGCTGCAACACAGCTGAAAAACAGGTATCAAATGAAATAAGCAATTACGCAAACCAAAGCATAAAAATATCATTCAATAGTCATGTGACATTTCATAAGTTAGTAGAAATTCTCTCAACTCTCGTAGAAAGACGCTTGTCGTAATCAGGTGTGCAGATGTACGAATATTTCCCATCAATTCATAAGCATTTCAGTAATTAGCACAAAGTGCGAGTAATCATATGTTTTCAAGTAACGAGGGTGTCGCATTAGCGATGAAATGCACACCCTAATGGCTTGTTCTCCAGGTGTTTGACACTATGAAACGTCCCCTTTTTTTCTACCTGTGCCGCTGAAAAGGGCTCGCAATAATGGCTTTTTCTCCAGGCGTCTGACACAGCTGGGTGCCCGCGACGCATTACGTGCAGGTGGTCACTTAACTTTCTTACGGAAATATTTACGACAGCAGCTTCTGCTACCGTGACAGTCTCACATAAAAACATTTCACAGGTCAAGAATTTGCGTTACAAATCTGTAGAAACAAAATGCTATTGATATAACAGTGTCCAAAAAATTTTCGTCTGCATTGTAATACATTCACGCATATACACACACATTTCATAACTCTTAAAGTACGATTCTTGGTTTCCAACAACCTTTTCCACAAATCAGAGTCCCTAAACACTACTCATTATTCCTTACCTTATTCGTCGACACTTCTTCAGTATTTCATCATAAGAAATACGTAGCATAATAAACATTCCTCAACAACATAATACACATCGTCGTCGTAATAATAACATCATAACACCTCAGTCAAATCTCAAAATCGTCGTAGCTTCCTCCAATAATTAAAAAAATTCTCTGCTCATGTCAAAAGTGTCATCTGCCTCAAACGTACTATAAAAATCATAATCCCTTTACCAAATACATCATTCAAAGCTCTCATAGTATCACAATGGTTCCGAAAAATGTGAGCATTTCTCAAAGTACAGACAAAATACAATTTCGTAAGTGTGAAGTTATCCAACTGTGTAATTGCGTAAACATATGTCACTGATGTAATAAAAAAGTTTATCTCCCAGTTACATGATCAGATAGCTGTGTAAATTGTGTGTTAGAGAAATATGGTACCGATGTGTAAAGTTGTATAAGCAAATACCATATTAGCTAGGGTTCCTTGTGGTTGCCAAACACATGGTACAAAAAGTAGGCGTGTACCCCCCTGAGGATTAATGTAATTATACCCTCAGGTGTTACAGATTACAGCAATGGAATGAAATGTATCACTGAAAACCTTTGTATCATTGTACTTCAAATATCTTTAAAAATAAATGTTTTTAGTACAAAATTAATCACTCAAATACGTGTACTGTAGCGCTAAACTGTGCGTCTTGTAACATAATCTCTGTGGAAGTGTCGTAGTTATCGTCCTCCGAAAGCTAAGTTCTGCAGAAGTCAATGTACTTACCTCATAATACACAAAAGTAAAATGCTTTGCATATAAATGTCTTAGTTATTACGCTTATTGCCGTGATGAAGAAAGTACTGTGCTGTAACGTATTGTTGTGCTACGGAAAAGGCAGTCTCATTGTAGCTATACCACAAAAGTTACTACTAAAACCTGTTTTACTTTCCAGAAGAATTCAGAAAAACTGTGCAGATATAAAACAGATACACCGCAAAAGCAACATTGTAAATTGTCACTCATTAGTAGCGTCGTGATAAAATCGTGTAGCTGTCACATAAACTAACCACTGTGCCATCTGGTATCTCACTGAAAGTACTTTAAATCCAGAATATATTTTCAAGTAAACCAGAATGTTGCATTAAAATCTCATTAGCAGTACTGGTAAATGTTCTAAGTATGTAAGCCTTATAGTCGTTCCATAATCGTGCAACAAACAAGCAAGAATGTACACACACAATAACACTGTGACGTCTGTTCACTATAACAATGCATTCGTCATTTCTGTTTAAATAAGTTATCTTGGTTCTTGATTGGATATTTAACTTCAAACATTGTTGTATGTTAACAGATTCTAAGTCTGACAAAGCATATTAGTAATGTGAAGCGAAAAGTTTTATGGCAATGACAAAGTTAAAAAGCAGATTATCTTTCAATAAACGGTTTTACATGTGAAATGTGGTGTAAACCTTTACTCTTCCTAGTACGCAGAGTTTCAACTTCAACGCAATTATCATGTGGTATACGTCGGATTCTGTAAGGTCCATTGTAAACTAGAAAGAATTTGTGACTCAAGTGTTTCTTCTTATGTGACAATGAATGAGCTTTAATGAGAACTTTCTGACCAATATACAACTTCTTTGCATTTGCTTTCCCGTGTAGTTTTCTCCTTTTGTCTGCTGCAGATTTTATATTTTTAAGAGCCAAATCAATTATGTCTTTGTGTCGAAGTTTACTTGTATTTGGGAAACGTACAAGCTCTCTGATTCTGTTCGGTGGTTCTTCATTCTTTAGTACAAGAGTAGGTGGTAAAGCAGTGGAATCATGAGGCATTTCATTCAGCACATTTTGAAATAAGTGTAAATATCTGTCCCAATGCTGATGCTTTCTGTGACAATAAAGTCTGCAAAGCTTATTGATTTCTTTCATAATCCGTTCAGACGGGTTACAATGTGGTGAGTACAATGAAATAAAAACAGGTTTGATTTTATGGTTGCGAAGCATGCGTGACCAAACAGCAGATCTGAATTGCGGTCCGTTATCTGAAATGACTTTACTAACGTATCCAACTTCACGTAAGAAATTTTTAACAAAGGCATTGGATACAGACCGTCCAGTGGCTTTACGTAACGGAGTGAAAGAAACAAATTTTGAAGTAAGTTCAACAGCGACTAGAACGTACGAAAATCCATTGGATGTTCTGACAAGCGGTCCCAAGAGATCAACAGCCGCAAATTCTTTTAATTTAGAAGGAATAATAGGAAACAACGGAGCACGATGTGAGACAGTAGATGGTTTCGCCTTTTGACAAAGTTTACAAATAGACAAGACTCTTCGAATTCTTTTTTCCATATTGTTAAAATAACAAGTCGTTCGAAAAATATGATAACATTTTCGTGGGCCAAAATGTGCGTAGCTGAGATGAATGTACCAAATGAGCTTATTAACAAAATCGTCTGGAATGCAAAGTACCCATAGCTTGTCATCAACAGTGCAGCGTTTGAAGAGTATGTTGTTTCTAACCAGGTAATAATGCCGAATCTGTGTGTGTGTCTTTTCATGCCATTTGCTCTTGATGTCTTTCCAAATCGGATCTTTATCTTGTTCATGAGCAATGTCCTTTAAAGATGTGGTGATGAAGTTTTCAAAGGCGACTTTCTGAATGTAAAGAATACTGAAATTTTTCTCGAGGTTGCCTTCTGTGGTACTTTTCTCAAGCCCAGCCGGTGCGCGTGACAGTGCGTCCGCAACAATGTTCTCCTTGCCGGGAATGTAGACTATTGTGAAGCGGAATTCTTGCAGAAACAATGCCCAACGTTTTAACCTGTCATGATTTAATTTTGAAGACATAAGAAATTGTAATGCACGATGATCACTGTATACTTTTACGTGCTTACCAGAAAGAAAGAAACGGAATTTATTAAATGTCCAAACGATAGCTAAAGCTTCTAATTCAGTAACGGAATAATTTTTTTCAGATTTGGTTAGCACTCGGCTAGCAAAAGCAATGGTTTTCTGAATGGTAGTGTCATTTTCTATGGCTTCTTGAAATAAATGGGCACCAAGACCGACTTTAGAAGAATCCGTGCTAAGGCAGAAATCTTGTGACAGATCTGGATGAGCTAAGATTGGCGCGTGAAGTAACGCTTCTTTCAAAGAATTGAATTCCAATTGTGCTTGTTCGTCCTAGTTCCAAATAGTATTTTTTCCAGTGAGAGAACAAAGTTTTGGTGTAACAAGAATTTGCATATTCAGAAAACGACGGTAAAAATTTACAAGACCTAGAAAACTGCGGACTTGTCTTTTTGTGGATGGAACTGGAATGGCTCTGATTGCTTCTAACTTTTCAGGATCCGGCTGAATGCCTTCAGAAGAAATAATATGTCCCAAAAACTTCACCTTTGTCCTACCGAATTCAGACTTTTCCAAGTTAACTGTAATTCCAGATTCTGCAAAAATACGTAACAAACTGTTGAGGATGCGATTATGTAGTTCCCATGAAGCTTCTGCTATTAGAATATCGTCCACATATAACGTGATGTGACGTTTTAAGAACTCAGGTAATATGGAATTTAGCCCGCGAATGAATGCTGCTGAAGATATGTTCAAACCAAAGGGAAGTTTCCGAAACTGATAACAAACGCCGAAACAAAGGAAAGCTGTGTATTTTCTACATTCTGGATGAAGTTCGATCTGATAAAAGCTGGATCTGAGATCAATGGAAGACAACACTTTTACACCATTAAAATTTTGAAGAAGTTCTTCCATCGTCTGCGGCCTGTCTGTTTCAGGAATAATGATAGTATTGATTTGTCTCGAATCTAAGACAAGCCTGATCGATCCATTTTTCTTCTCAACAACATGTAACGGATTGTTGTATGAGCTTACTGCAGGCTCAATAATGCCCTCGTCAAGCATAGATTGTATTTCTGTTCTAACACGGTCCCTATAATGCGCCGGAATTACGTATGGTCTAACACAAAATTTAGTATGCTCACGAACACGAAATTGGTATTGAAATCCCTTGATTGTTCCTGTTTTGTGAGTAAAAACTGTGGAATGTGCTTGTAAAATCTCAAAAAGGTCCTGCCTATCAGTGTCATTACAATTCTCAATTGTTTGAATTTTATTCTGAATTAACTCATTAATTTCAAATGCGCCGTCGATATCACCCCTGTCAGTACTTGCAGAGTGATTGTTAGCGTCAAGTTCCGTCGAAAATTCCGAACTGTTGTCTAACAGGAGGAAAAGCCGATTAATTTCTTCGTCGTGGTTTGAGAGCCAATCTTCAAATTTCAAAGCTACTGACTTACCTTCTTTTTCTAAAGTTATTTCAGCATCGTGAAAGTTTAAGATTGCTTTGTATTCATTCAAAAAGTCTACTCCCAATATAATTTCCGTCGACAATAATGGAACAATAAGAAAGTTCGTAGAGAAGCTGTGACTTTGACAAAAGAATTCTAAGTTGGTTTGTTGGCGTACATCTACACTTTTTCCAAAGATTGCACCTTGTAATTTAATCTTACGTAACGGAAGTGTGGGGCAATCGTTCGATTTGTTGCATTTGCTAAAGGCTGTTTCACTAATTACTGAAATGGGACTGCCAGAGTCAAGTACTGCCGTAAATTTTATGTCATTTACTGTAATGTGAATCACAGGATATGCAATGTTGTTATGTTTTATGTCGTGTTCCTGGAGTAAGATGTCCCTAATGTCTTCCATTTTTACGTAATTACTAGCTACGGCAGCTGCGTCGTCAGTTTCATAAGTATGTTTTGTGGCTGCCAGCGGTGTGAGTCATTGCCTATTGTCTCTTTGTTGGCGCGCGTCGTTATTGGGGTTTGGAGACCTAACTTCTACAAATTCACCGTGACGAGAGGGCCCTGCTCTGTTTGAATCCCGCCAGTTCTGATGCAATTCAGGTCTGTCGTTACGATCATATCGTCTGTCGTCATGTCGGTAAATTCCATAGTTTCTTTCTTGTCGGTCACATGGTGGAGAATTTCTCCTTGAATCGTAACTGCGCGCTGATCCGTTGCGTCTAAAGTTATTCTGTCTCCATTGATAGTATTTATTTTGGTTCCCATATTGTCTGTTTCTCTTATTGTCTCTGTGATAGTCATTACCACGGAGAGGTGATCTTTCCCTGTGGTTATTACTACTCTGCCAACGGTTGTCATACGGGTGGTGTCTGTTTTGGTCACGATTTGTGTTGTGATAATAGCCTTGTCGTGTCAAATTATTACTTCTTTCATCGCGGAATTGCGACGGATGTGACCTGTAATTGTTGTGTTCCTGGTTTCGCGTTCCGCGATTGTCAGTGTCAATTTCTAGTTCTTGTAACAGTCCCTGAAATGCTTCAATGTCGTCTTTGCAACGTCCTGCCAAAATAATATGTCGTAAATGTTCAGGCAGTTTGATTAAGCAAATGCGGATGAGTTCTGAGGGGCTGTATGGGTTTGTCAGGTACTGATTCTTGTGCGACATGTCTTCAAAATATTTCACAAGACTGGAAAATTCAGACTGTTCAAAGTGTTTCATCATCATGATGCTATGTTTTACACGGTCTTGTGTGGCTTGAGACCAATATGCTGAGAGGAAGGCATGGTAAAATTCTCCCTCACTGTGGCAATCGTGAATGACCGATCGCATTCTTACAGCTGGTTCATTCTCTAAGTAGCCACACATAAATTCTAATCTGTGTTCTAACGACCAGTTGGGAGGAAAACAATGAGAGAATTGATGGAGCCATGCTTGTGGATGAATGTCGTTGCCAGAATTCTTAAATGTTTTGAATTTATGTGTAGTAATGAACAGCTTATAGTCAAAATCATCATGTCGGCGAGTCGCATATCGGTCATTGTTAGGTCGTGTCGGCCGTTCCATCTCAAAATTCGGTGCACATTGCCAATTTCTTTCATAACTTCCGAAATGCGCTGTGTTATTATTTTGTGGCTGTTCCGTATTTCTATGTCCCTCTTCCCGTATTGGGGCGCGAGTGTCCTCTGAAATACGTAATTCTTGTACTACCTGTGTTAGCTGATCTTGTACTTCCCGGATTTCTCTTTGGTGTTGCGTATCAATTTGATTCAGATTTTGTTTCAGTTTCCTAATTTGTTCGCTCTCTTCTGTGTTATTAAAGACTACCGGTTTTGTGTCATTCAGATTATCATCTACCTTCGTAGATAAATTATTTAGCTGATCCGAAAGTTCAACTACTTTCTCTGATAATGAACTAATTTCCTCCATGTGTCTTTCTACTGTGTCCTTTAAGTTTTCCTGAGTTTTTGCAAGTTGCGTAACCGAATCGGTAGATGCAACTGAGTCAATTTTAGCTTGCAAGGTCTCATGATTTTCATGAACAATAATTTGCAGTTCTTTTATGGCTGCTTCGTGATTCTGTAATGCATTTTCATGCCGCGAAAAAATAGGTTGAAAATGCTCACAAATTTGTGATTTTACGTCGTTACAGACTTTTTGACATTTCGATTCGATTTTATGTAACTCAGTAGTTAAATCTTCACGTGTTTGTTCAAGTGTGGTGTCTAACTTTTTAAGATTTTGTTCCACTGTGTCTAACTTTTTAAGATTTTGTCCCATTTGTTTCTGATTTTGTTCAAGTGTTGTGTCTAACTTTTGTAGCTTTTGTCCCTTTTGTTGCATTAACTGTAATAACAATGCACTGGTGTCTAAAACATGTTCCTCAGTGCTTTTCGGCAGTGAAGTTGCACCGGCAACATTCACATTTTGACAAGCAGAAAATGTGTCTTGACTCATTTGAGAAAACGGTGAGAACCCAAAACCTGAGTCTACAGTATTCGCAAAATTGTGTCCTGTCATTCCCGATTCCTGAGGCAAGCTGTTGCCGACCGATCGATCGATAATGCGTCCCTCTTCACTAATTGTTTCACTGTCCACGCCATTGTTTGCCGCCTGCTCCATTTCCCTATGAACAGTTACCAAATTACTACTTTGAATGTCTGTTAATTCATTACTCTGCGTCGCCATCACAGTGCTTTCGTCTTCACTGTCATTTCTCAGTTTACTTTGGAGCCTAGTATTACGTTTGTCACACGCCATTATTGTCACAATATTTCACACGACAACACAGAAAAGCACAATTTGAAGAGCAAAAATAAGAGAACACATTAACATAGCACTGAAAATAATGTCTAGTTAATTCAAGCGCAGCTGCGAAATACTTGGTGCAAATGTACATGCATGCCACAACTGTTTTACTGTACAACAATGAAAAACTACAACTACAAAGGAAATTCTCTCTATGATTACACGCTACCAATAAACAATAGCTACACCAATTACACAAACTACAAGAAAAATCAGAAGATTCCAGTGAGGTATCTATCCTAGGCTAAGGGTCGACATATGCAACGTCCCCTTTGAACAATTATACACGACTGTCCTTAAACTGACACAAAATATTTTTAGCGCAACGCAATCTGACTTTCAAAATTCCCTACTAAAGAATGGCCCTGACAAACATTAAACTATACCTTTCACAAATCACTTACCTCACAAAAATCTTCGCTGCTCAAGCTACTGCAATACAGCGAGCGCCAATACTGCCAGCTAAATAGAAGATTCAAACTACTGAAGGCACTAACTACTGATAGGGATAGTTAGCAAATGAAAGATATTAATAGAGAACAAACAATGTATTTACCTTAATATCATCACAAGTCATAATATATATATCAGTTCATGGCAAATTACAAATCTCCGCCATCTCTCTCCCCACATCCACCACTGCTGGCGGCTCACCTCCAACTGCGCAACGCTACGCGCTGTTCACATCCAGCTGCCGCTGCCCAACACTACAATGGCAGACAACAATGCAAACTAGCGACAGACTGCACACAGCACAGCCATTGATTTTCATATTGAGCGCTACGTAACGTTGCCAATAAAAAAACATAAACAGCCTACTTACATAGAGAAAACATAAACAGCCTACTTACATAGAGAAAACATAAACAGCCTACTTACAATTGTTAACGTAACGGCCGCACATTTACTTTCTTTATTAACTTTACCCCTTTTCAAAATTAATTTCCACCAGTTTCATTTGCATTTTTCCTTTCATTTAGATGTAACCCTTTCCTCCCTCTTTACCGACAGATTAACTTCGATGACGATTGCTTTTTCCAAATTTCCATTAGGTACACGCGGTTTAATTTTTCACTGTCATTAAGGTCGATAAGTGAGGGGGAGGTTACAGACTATTACTAAGGAGTCGAAACATTAAATCGTTAAGCTGCTATCCGAAGTTATATGACAGATTGTTGGAAGATCTATGTACTGTATTTTTACCAATTTATTTCTCTGCACGATTATTACCTAAATATCCCAAGCGACGACGCGCCCAGGGTGGTGACAAAATCAAGTGACGTTGTTCCACTAGAAACTTCATCCACTAAACCCTACTTTTTCGATGTGATGGAGCAGTGAAGTTATTGAATTTAATAAAATTCAAGTGACGGATAATTTAATTAGCGTAATACAAGTTCTTTTCATTTTGGTTTCAAGGACCGAGAATAAAAGTGCACACGGAGCACTTCCACCTACTCTGCATTTCAAATAATACAAACTAAGCGGCTTTCGAGCTAAGGTCTGAATGCGGAAAGTAATCAATACGTAAGGGAGCATAAAAGCCTCTAACGTGCTCATCCACATCGTAGACATTAAAACGCGAAGAGAAAGAATGGGACACGAAGCGAGTGAGAGAGAGAGAGAGAGAGAGAGAGAGAGAGAGAGAGAGAGAGAGAGAGATGGAAAGAGGGAGGGGGGAGGTTAGAGAAGGTAGAGACATATGCAGGAAAAAAGCAGCAGAAAGAATATAATCGTCACAACAATTATCGGATGGTTTCTTTTTATTCCTTCGGTGTAAATTCCCTGGATGCATACTTGCAACTGGCGTGGCAGGGACAGGCATTATACACACACAGTGCAATATATACTTCCACTATTCACCCAGGAGAACAGTCGTTTCTCAATGTGGACTCTCCCTATAAAGATACTTATTTTTTCTCCTAAATTCTTCTTCGCTTTTGTTAATAAGTAACGTCTTTCGAGTTTCTACTCTTGTTTCTTCCACCAAATTATAATTTTTATGTCGTTGCTCCTTCTGTGGAACACTGAGTGAAATTTGGTACACGTTTCTGTGTTAATCTGGGTCATTTATGGTTTAGTGAAGTGCTTCTCTGTTCTCTTTTTTGCAACCGAAGTCGTCTCCTTCCTATGTCTCGTTATTTGCTGTGATAGATTCGTGGTCCTGCTGCGTTAGACACGGTAACTAGATCCAGTAGGACTTACAGGATGTCAAAAGATATACTGCGTAATCCATCCAGCTAGCTGAAAGTTTACTACTACTGTCATTCTTGATAACGTTATGACTTAGTAACTGACGTAACATTTTATCATTGGTATACTTGTACAACAGAGATGTGAAATAATGTCCTTTGGTAACGCCGCTTTTATGGTGATTACTTTATTTCTGAATAATGATACAAAAATTTCTTCATGCGTTATGGCTTCGTAAAAAAATTTTACTGTATAAATAATTTGTGTATCCATTTATCCGTTCTCAAAAGCTGCACTTTAAATTATGACAAATACTAGCACACGTGTGTTTCATTAGCCATGATATTTATTACAAATTACATATGAAAAGTATATTCGCTAATTATATGAATATACATTGCTGATTTACATTCTACACTTAACAGTGAACCGAATAATCAGTATATGGGTATAATTAACGTTTTGTCCAGTATATTCGCTTTTTGTTTGCCATACTTCGTTCACTAATTGCCATACGAGAGTATTACAGTTGGCGACTACAAACGAAAAGCATTAATAACGAAGTAAATTACTAAATTGTGCCGTTATTATTTTATATAAGAATGTAATTGGCTTCGATTATGCGGCTGAACTGCAGTTTCCACCTATGTAGGGACTGTTTTCGAATGGTTCTCAACATTTCATTGTTTCTTTTCTAAGCGGCACGATGAATGTGAGTCTCAGTGACCTATTAGTTTTTATCCCATGCTGAGGATGGAGTGCATACTATCGTGCCAAACTAGATCAATCTGTCGGCCAGGCGTACACATTAATCGAGATCAAATCGGTGACCGGTGTTACTTAGTGTACAACATCTTATTATTGTAAATATCTAGTTCTTTTGTGCTCCCATACCAGTGCAGGGATAATTTCGGAAAACAGAATCTCCTTTCTGACCGACATCATCCAGTAATGCTGTACTTTCGCCAAACGCAGATCGTATCTTGGAAAACGGTAAAATACTCAGTAATTGCTTACATTCTGTATAGGAATGATTTATATCAATTTAAACGTCCCTGTGATATCATTATTTCCTTTCAGTTCTTTACAATATACGAGGATGTTCTGTTGTCAGTGACACATTTGCGTAACACAAGTTTCATCTTTGATTCAAGTGAGAGGTTTCTAAAACATCAGTTATTGCGAGAATACATACCTTTGTTTAAGCTGTTGAAATATAATGAAACGCTTTGATTTTCAAAAACTGCGTGTGTCACAAAGAGGACTAAGGAAAGTCTTCCACTTATTTATTTGTAAGGCAAGATTGATATTCGTCGACATATCTACGAGTTAAAAGAAAATCGCAGACAACATTAAAGATAATGTTTCAGGTTTAGTGTATTTCCTACACTAGGTGAATGTCAGATTTTTCGAACGCGTGTGGACCTTCAGGGAATGACCGCTTTATTCATTCCTCTCGCCTACATCAGCAGGGAAGAAGGTTGTACCTTGGAACACATTACAGACTTTCGGCCTTTAGCCAGCGCTGTTGTGAAAGTTCAATATATTTTTATTACACGTACAAGAGATGGTATTCTCTGTTTACACGCTAAACTCTTTTCATGAAATTACAAAAAACATTACTGTAGAAAATGAATCGCAAGATACATCATGATGATATACTTAGAAACAAAGATTTGATTGAAATTTTGGAGTGTTGCAATCGATAAAATCATGTCAATATTGTATTTTAAATTTTATCTTTTATATTATTACTCTCCTCCACACCAGTAGTCACTAACTGAAAGATATTTAAGTATTTTCGGAAACCAATTACAAGTGAAGTACATTTTGAAGTAGAAGCTATTGGAAACTAACACAAATTTCCATTTTCAAGAAAGGTAAATCTGTTAAGAGATTAAAGAAACTCAGTTCATTTGCAAGTATCGCATGATCCATGGTAGAAGATATTTTGTGTGGAGGTACAAGTTGATGCAAAACCGAGGAAGTAATATTTAATCGTGCAGATCTTACATAAATAGTTCTAAAATATATATAGCATAACTCTGTACCTAAAGCTAATAGCTTTAAAGTTATTTTACAGCACTCAACTACGTAGAAAGCGAAATGCACTGACGGAAAAAATCGCAATACTAAGAAGGAGTTGTATGACAGAATCGAAAGTTAGTAGGCGTGTTTCTACATCTGAGAGATGACTTCTGTTCATATTGTGCGCCATTCGCAGAAGAGAGGCGCTAGTAGCGCCATTGTAAGGATGCATGTCAGGTTTAATTTAAATACGTGCTGTAACGGTCCTGAGCGTTAGTTACGTTTGAATTCGGACGTGCTGAGTTGATGCGGTCAAGAATGTCTTTAAGGCATCGAAGATACCATTATCAGCCCATCATTAATTGTGAACGAGGTCATGTAATGGAGCTATGAAAAGCTCGATGTTCCGTCTGCAATAGTGCAGAAAGAATAAGCAGGAATGTAGCCACTGCACGTCATTGTCGGCAGCGGAGGTTACGAGAATATACGGGTGTAAGAAGAGCGGGCTCCAGTCGGCCACGTGGCGCTACCGAGAGGGATGACCCTGTGGCGCATCGTACTGCATCTGCTGCAGAAATGTGAGTAGCAGCTGGCACCACAGTGACACAACGAACTATTACAGATCGGTCACTTCCAGGACCGCTGTGAGTCAAAAGTCCTGTTGCCTGCATCCTACTGATCGCAAACCACCGCCATTTGTGACTTCAGTGGTGACAACCGAGAGCTCATTGGAGGGCAGAGTGAAGGTCTGCTGTGATTTCTGACCAAAGTTGGTACTGCCTCGGTGCCAGTGACGACCATATGTTGATTAGGAGAAGGCCAGTTGAGGACCTGCATCCTACCTGTCTGCAGTCTAGGCAGACTGGACTTAGACGTGGTCGTCCGTGTTGAGACTCGTATGACATTAAAAGCTCCCTCCTGGTCATCCCATGCAACCTATTTTGTACGTCAATCTGCTGTTCGGCCGGCTGTGCTGCCATTCATGAACAGCATTCCATGGAGTGTTTTCCAACATGATAATGCATGGCCACATACTGTTGTCGTAACCCAACATGCTATGCAAAGTGCTGACATGTTCTCTTGGATTGCTTGATCACCATATCTGCTTCCAATGGAGCACATATAGGACGTCATCTGACAGCTCAATCGTCACCCACACATAACATTAACCGTTCTTATAATGATCGATCATGTCAAGAACATGAAACTCAAACTCACGAATTGACATCCGGCACCTGTACAACACAATGCATGCACGTTTGCACGATTTCACTCAACATTCCGAAGGTTACTCCGGTTATTAATGCACCAACATGTCACAGTTGTAACGGCTTATCTAACCTATGAGTCTGCAATTTTAATCACTCAGATAGTTATGTATTCTCGAATTTTATTTAGCAACATTAATTATTTTTTGGTGTTTCGATTTTTTCCATAAGCTTAATTACAAATGCTGTGCAAAGCAGAACCCCAACAACAAAAACTCCTATGGCAGTCTCTAGTGCGCCTTCTATAATGCGATTCTAAATTCAGTTACTAAAGCACCGAGCAAAATAATACGTATGTTCCTAACCACAGTACAGTGGTTTCCCCTACTGAATAATACATACACCCAATTTCCCACGTTATGTGGTAGCATAAAAATCAGAATTCTGCCACGTAGGTACTAGGAGAACGCGCTGTAACGTCTGTAAAAAGCATACAGAACTTAAGGAAGAAGTACACCAAGTGATGAAAAGTATCCGGACACCCCCAAAAACACACGTTTTTCATTTTACGTGCGTTGTGCTACCACCTATTCAGGGAACTCAACGGATATAATTAAAAAGTGGGCTACTACCTTCACACTTTCTCGGGCAGCACTCGCGTGCTCTTCTTCCCGTCTTGACGTCTACCAGTATGTGGCCATACTGAGAACAATATTCTGGGTTAAACTTTGGAAAAATGCTGTATCTACTGATACTTACGAATATTGTGTATGTCTTCTAGATTTTGTTCAGTCATCTTCTGAAATCCCAGAGGCGCTTGACATAAATCCTAAGTAAAAAGCTCACAGTAATTGCACTTGTTGGATGCAAGGAATTTGAAGATACAGTTTTAAAAAAGACACTAATCTGTAATCATTGATACACCGTAAGGCCACATTAATGTGACCACCTTCTACTTTTGACGTCAACGTGTAATAACCAGCCGGTGACAGCATTAGCAGTGGAGGGTATTTAAAGCTTATCGGATGGACGCGAAATGCGGAAACAGGGCGACTTGTCTGACATCTAAAATGGCATAATCATTGACTTTCGAGCCAGGGGTGGAAGCATGGACGAAAGAGCTGCTTTTGCAAACTTTTAGCGTTCCGTTGTGGTTAAGGCATATCATGTATGGCAAAATGGCACCATCCTAAACCTGCGCCGAGACAAATGTCTGTGTACACTACGTGCAACAGAGCTGAACGAGGGCTGCGGAGATGTGCACGGGCGAATGGACGTGCGAATGTTGAGCATCTGACAGTCAACATGAATAAAAAGGCTATCAACAGTGTCTCCTCAATGACCGTTCAGTGTGCCTGGCTCATGCACCCGTGCTGACTGCTGTTCAGCGGCGTCGAAGTTTGGAATTTGCACTCCAGTACCACAACTACGCGGCCACAAATGACGACAGGTGGCATTTTCAGATGGATCACGTATTATACTCCTTGGAAGAGAAAGCAAACACTCGGCAATCGTCGTAAGGCTCCACGCCGGTTCAGGGAGATTTGCGTATGAGGAATGTTTTCGTACCGTTCGCTGGGCGATCTCGTTAGTCTGGAAGGCAAAGTGGATCAACATAAGAATGCACCTAGCCTTGACCACCAGACTACTCCTACATGCAGTTTTTCCTCGGTGCGATGGCATCTACTAGCAGGAAAATGCAACGTTTCACACAGCTGACGGTGTGCGTGTATGGTTCAAAGAGCACCAGGATAAGGCGTACTTCCATGGCCACCAAACTCTATTAATCTAAACCCAATCAAGAATATGTAAGTTTTCTATGTGGGCAATCGGAGTTTAATTTATATGTAGGTAAAAGATCATTAAAAAGAGTTTAGTGTTAAGAACTTCTAAAACCGCGGCTTCAAGCGGACCGACAATTCTTGTGAAGGTTTTACCAATTAAGAATCTCTGGGTCCACCTGCATCAGGCTGTTAACGACATGGACCCTCAACCGAGAAACGTAGCACAGTTATTCATGGCACTCGAGTGAGCTTGGCTCCATATCCCTGTCGGTACCTTCCAAAACCTTACTCTCTTCCTGCCGGTCTCGCAGCGACCCGCACTGCAAAAGGTGGCTGCTCAGCCTTTCGACAGGTGGTCAAATTTATGTGACTGCACATTATCTGCTATATGCGGTTTATAATGACTATGTCTTTAACTGTGTTTTCAGCTGACAAAAACGTTTCACTGCTTACCAGGTGTCAGCTGCTGAGGCGTGGCGCCTTTACGAGGGTTGGAACTTCAATAGTGGCCACTATTTATTTACAGCTGGTACAAAACATATACGTATTTCAAAGATTTACTGACCTTCAAAGTAGTCATCAGCATTGTGTATAACCCGCTGCCAGCGATGTGGAAGTCGTAGGATACTCTTAGCAGTGCCAGTTGTGTTGAGAATACGAGCGGCGAAGTTTCGAGCGGCGCGGTATATTGCCCAACAAATTTGTAGCAGTTCTGAAACGAATACTGTGAAGTTCAAATGGTTCAAATGGCTCTAAGCACTATGGGACTTAATATCTGAGGTCATCAGTCCGCTAGACTTTGAACTACTTAAACCTAACTAACCTAAGAGCATCACACATATCCATGCTGGAGCAGAATTCGAACCTGCGACCGCAGCAGCCGCGTGGTTCCGGACTGAATCGCCTAGAACCGCTCGGCCACAGAGGTCGGCTACTGCGAAGTATTTCCTTCAGTTGAGAAATCGAGTTGAACTCACGAGGACTTATGTCAGGGGAGTGCAGTTGGTGGTATAGCACTTAGTAGCCCCATCCCTCAAACATATCTGTAACAGCTTGCACTGTACATGCTTGAGCATTGTCCTGCAAAATGATGGTCAGCTCCTGCAGAAAGCGTCATCACTTCTGTCTCTAAGCTGGTCGTAGGTTGCGTTCCAAAAATGAACTGAAGGAAACACTTCAAGGCATTCGCTTCAAAAAGTTCCAACCCTCGTATATCGCTCCCGTCTGGAGCCCGTGTATCGGAAGAATGACTCATGCGTGCTCAGTGACAGATGGTCTGAAGGGGGTTCATTCGAGTACATAGTTCTTCCAAGAGATTCAGGCCGAAAGGAACTTTCAGGTTGGGAACGTGGAACGTTAAAAGTTTGAACAGGCCAGGAACGTTCCAGACATTATTAGACTATTAGATAGATACGATGTAGACATTACAGCTAATCAAGAAACTCTGTGGCAGGAGGAGGGTAGCATAAAGAGGGGTAACTATACATTTTTCTATGGAGATGCGGAAGCCAACAGTTTCGGAACAGGTTTCGCAGTACAGAGAAAACTGCTTCACGCAATCGGTAGCGGACAGAGACATTCAAGAAACAGGACAAGAGAATGTTTTTGTGAATTGCTCTGTTTATTTCTTGAAGGCTCTCTTGTTTATTTATTTTTGTATAGTTTTGTATCTGATTTTAGTAGTGTGAATGATGCGTGAATGTGATCTAAAATAAATATCTAGATCATTACTATACTAACAAACGCCGTACGAACTAATGTGAGAAATTTTTTAGGACAGCGTGAATGCAGACGACAGGGAATTTTGTATCATAATATGTTAAGTCTGTTTCGTGGGCTCCTACCACCACGGCACAGTGCGTCCCCAGGTTGCAGATATGGGATACGGCCTTCAGATCTGAAGGGTAGCTGCGAATACAAAAAAATAATCAGTCGCGAACAGCCGGTGGGGAGCAGGCGATTACTATCAAATCTATTCATCAAGAATCAGCAACATTAATGGGCATGGTTCCCTTTGAAGTAAAATATTCCGGAATTAAACTAGGTTCCCATTCGGATCTCCGGGTGGAACCTACTTCGAAGAGATTCAGGCCGAAAGGAACTTTCAGGTTGGGAACGTGGAACGTTAAAAGTTTGAACAGGCCAGGAACGTTCCAGACATTATTAGACGTATTAGACAGATACAATGTAGACATTACAGCTATTCAAGAAACTCTGTGGCAGAAGGAGGATAGCATAAAGAGGGGTAACAATACATTTTTCTATGGAGGTGCGGAAGCCAACAGTTTCGGAACAGGTTTCGCAGTACAGAGAAAAGCGCTTCACGCAATCAGAGATATGAGGTTCATTAGTGACCGACTATCAGTTATAGTGTTGTCCGGCAGGCAGAATAGGCTAGTAGTAATTAATGTACAAGCACCAACTGAAGACACTGAAGAGCTTGTTAAAGACGGCTTTTATGAAGAACTAGATCAACTGTGGGATGAGTTCTCCTCGTATGATACAAAATTAATCATAGGTGATTGTAATGCGAAGATAGGGAAGGAGGAAGCATTCCGGCCTACAATTGGGAAAGAAAGTTTGCATAACATTTCGAATGAACATGGCACAAGGGTGGTTAATTTTGCTGTTTCAAAAGACATGATTGTTGAGAGCACATATTTCAAAAGGAAGGACATTCATAAAGCAACTTGGGTCTCTCCGGATGGACACACCCGAAACCAAATTGATCATGTTCTTGTAGATCGGAGATGGGACACTAGTATAGAAAATGTTAGGACTTTCAGGGGAGCAAACTGCGATTCTGATCATTTTCTTGTAGTTGCCAAAGTTCACCAACGTCTATCTACAGCAACATCAAGGTGTCACAATGCAGAACTTGTTAGGTTCGACACTGACAAGCTAAATGATGAAAACTTTAGAAGAAGGTAAATGATAGAAATTTCAAGTAGGTTTGATGCTCTCAGGACACACGAAGATCAAGACGAGGATGTAAATGAACAGTGAATCACTGTGAGGAATAATATCAAAGAGGCAGCGAAGGTTACAATAGGTACAATTAAGAAGAACAGGAAGAAACTGTGGTTTGATGAGGAGTGCAAGAAATTGGTAGATGAAAGGAGAAAAGCATGATTAGATTGGGATAGAATGGGAGACAGAAAACGAGAGGAATTCTTGAACTTGCGAAGGGAAGTTGGTCGTAGGCTACGGGCAAAGAAGAGGGATTATTTGAACAATCAAATCACAAAAATTGAAACAAACACTAAAACAAAAAACATTAGGGAACTTTACCTAGACATAAATGGGTATAGGAAGGGCTTCAGGGCTGGGCTTCAGGGCTAGGACAAATGCACTTCGAGGGGATGCTGGGGAAATACTGACAGACACCAGTGCTATATTAAGTAAATGGAGGGCGCATTTTGAGCATCTATTAAATGTACACCAGTAAGCAGGAAATGAGCAGGCGTACGAAATTCACACGCCAAAACCCCAGATACCTGAGCCAACGTTAAAGGAAGTAAGAGATGCAATCAACAAATTGAAAAACCGTAAAGCACCAGGATCAGATTGCATAACTGCAGAATTAGTTAAAAATTGGGGACAGAAATTGGTGGTAGTAGTTCACAAAGTGATAACTAAAGTATGGAACTCAGAGATGACACCTGAAGAGTGGCAGGAGTCGACTCTGATCCCAATTTTTAAGAAGGGCGACAAAATTGATTGTAGTAAATATAGAGGGATATCGCTATTACCAGTATCTTCCAAAATTTTCTCGAATATTCTGCTAAGCAGGCTTATACTATATGCAGATGAAGTTGTGGGGGATTACCAAGCCGGCTTTCGGAGGAACAGATTAACTATAGACCAAATATTCACACTGCGTCAAATTTTGGAAAAGAAATGGGAATACAATAAACCAGTTCATAATCTTTTCATAGATTTTACAAAAGCATATGATTCAATATTGCAATCAAAATTGTACAGAATTCTTTTGGAACTTGCAATAACAAAGAAGTATGTTAGACTTATAGAAGCGAGTTTGAAAGACACAAAAGGTAGAGTAAGCGTGAGGAAATTGGAGTCAGAAAAATTTGTAATAAAGAACGGACTTAAGCAGAGAGATGCCCTGTCTCCACTACTTTTAAATTTGGTCCTAGAATATATTGTACGAATGGCAGCAGATAATTCAGAGGGTGTGAAGTTAAATGGAAATATTAAGATATTAGGGTACACAGATGATCTAAACATCATTAGCGATAGGAAAGAATCAGTAACAGCAAATGCGAATGCGTTAATCAAGGCTACTCAAAATGTAGGTCTAAGGATAAGTGAAGACAAAACTAAATACCTGGTTACTACTAGAATGCCAACAGCAGTAGATCAGGAAATGTTAAGAGTTGGAGACATGCAGTTTGAAAAAGTGAACACTTTTAAGTATCTAGGCGTGGACGTCACTTCGAGAAATGAGATTGAATCCGAACTGAAGAAGAGATTATGGGCGGGAAATGCGTGCTACTTCTCACTGAATAGATTACTTTCGTCACGGATATTGTCTAGGAATTTAAAAATTAGAATATACAAAACTATTATTCTACCAGTTATGCAGTATGGGTGTGAGACTTGGTCTCTCACTGTGCAAAGTAAAAAGCCGTTTCGAGTATTTGAAAACAAAATTTTGAGGAAAATTTTCAGAGCAAAAAGGGATGACATTGAAACGTCCCCTTTGAACAATTTTACACGAGACTGTGCTTAACCTGACACACAATATTTTGTTTTTAGCGCAACGCAATCTGAATTTCAAAATTCCCTACAAAAGAATGGCCCTGACTAACATTAAACTATACCTTTCACAAATCACTTACCTCACAAAAATCTTCGCTGCTCAAGCTACTGCAATACAGCGAGCGCCACTACTGCCAGCTAAATAAAAGATTCAGACAATGGAAGGCACTAACTACTGATAGGGATAGTTAGCAAATGAAAGATATTAATAGAGAACAAACAATGTATTTACCTTGATATCATCATATATAAATATAGCAGTTCATGACCAATTTCAAATCTCCGCCATCTCTCTCCCCACATCCACCACTGCTGGCGGCTCACCTCCAACTGCGCAACGCTACGCGCTGTTAACATCCAGCTGCCGCTGCCCAACACTACAATGGCGAGTATTACAACAATGCAAAGCAGCCACAGACTGCACACTGCACAGCCAGTGATTTTTATACAGAGGTGGCGTTACCAATAAAAAGACCTAAACGGCCTACTTACATAGAGAAAACATAAACAGCCTACTTACATAGCCCCCATGCTCCCCACAAAAAATTTTTACAAATGGTGTTGGGCACTGGCCAATACAGATTTGACAAAAATTTTTCACAATTACAGTAACAAAGATATAAAATGCACACACTTATTGATACATTGTTGGTCAAAAGCTAAAAATTTCTCACAGTCCATAAAGACAGTCCACATTGTTCATCACAGTGAAACTGCCGTTTCTTTTCTCAAAGTCTGAGCAGTAAAAGACAATGCACACAGAAGTAGTGGATTTCCATGCAGTCTTGAAGAAGTAGTGTTGTCCTTCCAATGGAAAGATGGTGCTGACTCTTGACATGCTGACAGGTAATGGGCCACAACATAGCAAACCCACAGCAGAGTTCATTCGACGTTTTGAAGAATATTGTAGGTAGGTCATCACAGAGCAGACCCACTGTAGTCCTGGTAGAGATTACGGGTTTGGTGGGCCATCAGAGGTGCAGACCCACTGCAGTCCTTGTAGAAATAATGGTGTTGGTGGGTCATCAAAGATGCAGACCCACTGTAGTCCTTGTAGAAATAATGGCGTTGGTGGGTCATCATAGATGCAGACCCACTGCAGTCCTTGTAGAAATGGCCAGCAGCCATCTGTTGCGACTGTGCAGGTGCACAATCACCATCGAAGAGTCTTGCAGAGAATATAGCAAGTCCATAAACCACCACTTGTGCACTCACAACGTTTTTGGAATTGTCCTTAGAACCAGCAATGCTGTAATCCAGTCCCTTGCAGAATTATTAACACACGTGCAAACACGAACAGTTCCTACTTCTCACATATTGTCCGTATACTATGACCAACAGAAACGTGTGCAGTGAAAGGAATGCTTACAAGTTACTTAATTTGATGAACTGGTGTCAATTACAATATTATAACATGAGAATACAATAAAGGTACAAAATACATCATTAAAGAACATAACAATACAGATAACATTTGTAGTACAGGCTTTACAACAGAATAGAAATAGACATATACATCAGTGTTACAGGAATTATGACATAAGTAAATACATAAAGATCACAAGAACTTTTGAAACATCAACTTCACACATGAGCATTGAACAGAACAGAATTAATAATGTCTAACATCTTTACAAAGTAAATAACATGGTATTTGAAAAATTCTACAACATAAATCTTATTAGCTAAACACATAAAGACAGGAAAAAGACAAATACACAAGGGTACATAAACATATAGCGGAATCATACAAAAGGTAAGGACAGGGTTTGTTGTACTGCAGTATTTTGCAAACAAAACTTTCTTTATTTCTCGGAGATCTCCCTTCATTCGTCATTATTCCCAAAAAGTCCTATCTATACCTGCTTTCTGTATTCTATTCATATTTCTTTCAAAATAAATATGGCTCATTGTACAATACTCATTTAGGCCCAAACCGTTTTCATGTAACTTTCAAAGCATTCTTCCCCTATTCTCCATAGTTCGTTTCTTATAGTCTACCCCCTCTTAAGCTAACTTAAATCTACTGAGCTCAGATATTAAACTAAGGGACGAGGCAATGCAGCAGCACATAAAACAATTAACACAAGCAGCAATGACAAAAAATACAGATTGGCAAAGCTAGCAGCAGCAATTGTAATAACTTATATCAAAACATGACATAGCTCAAGCAGAAAAAAATATTACACTAAAAATGGCCATGTCTAATACCTATGTCACATCTTAACACTAGAGTGATGCATCACAATTTATTCTACAAAAGAAATTACCAAGTACTTGAAAAGAAAATTATGTGTTACTGTTACTAGTTCCTTCTTATTGTTCTTTCCTTTCCAAGTGCTCCTTTTTTAAAGAATGTGGATCATAAAATAATTATTTAATAGATCTGTTGACAGAAAGTGTTCACATTAGCAAATGCATTTCATTTTATAAAAGCAATGCTGCAACACAGCTGGAAAACAGGTATCAAATGAAATAAGCAATTACGCAAACCAAAGCATAAAAATATCATTCAATAGTCATGTGACATTTCATAAGTTAGTAGAAATTCTCTCAACTCTCGTAGAAAGACGCTTGTCGTAATCAGGTGTGCAGATGTACGAATATTTCCCATCAATTCATAAGCATTTCAGTAATTAGCACAAAGTGCGAGTAATCATATGTTTTCAAGTAACGAGGGTGTCGCATTAGCGATGAAAGGCACACCCTAATGGCTTGTTCTCCAGGTGTTTGACACAGCTGTGTGCCCACAACGCATTACAAAAATCATATGTTTTCAAGTTCGACCGTGTCGTTTTTGCGATGCTTTCTACAAAGGAATGCCAGAAGCGAGGTTAATGGCCTTCCCTTTCTTTTTTTTCTACCTGTGCTTCTGATGAGGCACTCCCTAATGACTTGTTCTCCAGGCGTCTGACACAGCTGGGTGCCCGCGACGCATTACGTGCAGGTGATCACTTAACTTTCGTACGGAAATATTTACGACAGCAGTTTCTGCTACCGTGGCAGTCTCATATAAAAATATTTCACAGGTCAAGAATTAGCGTTGCAAATCTGTAGAAACAAAATCCTATGAATATAACAGTGTCCAAAAAACGTTCAGTGGCATTGTGATACATTCACACATGATTCACACATGTCATAACTCTTAAAGTACGATTCTTGGTTTCCAACATCCTTTTTCACAAGTCAAGAGTCCCTACCCACTATTCATTACTCCTTACCTTATTACACATATACGTATCCATCGACACTCGTCAATATTTCCTCATTATAAATATGAAGCATAATCAAATAACTCATATAGCCTCAGCCTATTAATCGTAAACATACCTCAGCAGCATAATACACATCGTCGTAAAAATAACATCATAACACCTCAGTCAAATCTCAAAATCGTCATAGCTTCCTCCAATAATTAAAAAAATTCTCTGCTCATGTCAAAAGTGTCATCTGCCTCAAACGTACTTTAAAAATCATAATCCCTTTACCAAATACATCATTCAAAGCTCTCATAGTATCACAATGGTTCCGAAAAAATATGAACAGTTTACAAAGTACAGACAAAATACAGTTTCATAAGTGTGAAGTTATCCAACTGTGTAATTACATAAACATCTGTCACTGATATGGTAAAAATAAATGTTTGTCTCTCTCAGTTAAATGATCAGATAGCTGTGTAAATTGTGTGTTAGAGAAATATGGTACCGATGTGTAAAGTTGTATAAGCAAATACCATATTAGCTAGGGTTCCTTGTGGTTGCCACACACATGGTACACAAAGTAAGCGTGTACCCCCCTGAGGACTTATGTAATTATACCCTCAGGTGTTACAGATTACACCAATGGAATGAAATATATCACGGAAAACTTTCTTTGTAATTCAAAAATCTTTAAAAATAAATGTTTTAAGTATAAAATTGATCACTGAAATGCGTGTCCTGTAGCGCTAAATGTGCATCTTGTTGTAAGATAATCTCTGTGGAAGTGTCGTAGTTATTTTCCTCCGAAAGCTAAGTTCTGCAGAAGCCAATGTACTTACCTCATGATAAACAAAAGTGAAATGCTTTGCGTATAGATATCGTAGTTATTATGCTTATTGGCGTGATGAAGAAAGTACTGTACAGTAACGTAATGTTGTGCCACGAAAAAGGCTGTCTCATTGTTGCTATACCACAAAAGTTACTACTAAAACATGTTTTTCTTTCCAGAAGAATTCAGAAAACTGTGCAGATATAAAACAGATACACCGCAAAAGCAACATTGTAAATTGTCACTCATTAGTAGCGTCGTGATAAAAATCGTGTAGCTGTCACATAAACTAACCTCTGTGTCATCTGGTATCTCTCAGAAAGCACATTAAATTCAGAATGTATTTTCAAATAAACCAAAATGTTGCATTAAAATCTCATTAGCAGTACTGGTAAATGTTCTAAGTATGTGAGCCTTATAGTCGTTACGTAATCGTGCAACAAACAAGCAAGAATGTACACACACAATAACACTGTGACGTCTGTTCACTATAACAATGCATTCGTCATTCCTGTTTAAATAAGTTCTCTTGGTTCTTGACTGGATATTGTACTTCAAACATTGTTGTATGTTAACAGATTCTAAATCTGACAAAGCATACTAGAAATGTGAAGTGAAAAGTTTTATACCAAGGACTAAGTTAAAAAGCAGATTATCTCTCAATAAGCGGTTTTACGTGTGAAGTGTGGTGCAAACCTTTACTCTTCCTAGTACGCAGAGTTTCAACTTCAAAGCAATTATCATGTTGTTTACATCGGTAAAGAATGCTAAATCTTTTCTCAAGGCTAGCGTCTTTGTTATTTTTCCCTGAGCCAGCGGCCGCACGCAGCTGCCTGCTGTGCGAGTCATTGTCTGTCTCTTTGTTGGCGCACGTCGTTACTGGGATTAGGAGGCCTAACTTCCACAAATTCGCCTTGCCGAGAGGGCCCAGCTCTGGTTAAAGCTCGCCAGTTCTGATGGAATTCAGGTCTGTCGTTTTGTCGGTAGTTTACACAGTTTCTTTCGTGTCGGTCATGTGGTGGAGAATTTCTCCCTGAATCGTAACTGCGCGCTGAACTGTTGCGTCTGAAATTATTCTGTCTCCCTTGATAATAATAGTTCTGGTTTCCATATTGTCTGTTTCTATGGTTATCTCTGTCATATTCATAATTACGGAAGTGCGATCTTTCTCTGTAACTATTACTCTGCCAGTGGTTGTCATACGGGTGGTGTCTGTTTTGGTCACGATTTGCGTTGTAAGAATAACCTTTTCGTGTCCAGTTATTGTTTCTGTCATCACGGAATTGTGACGTATGTGATCTGAAGTGATTGTTTTCCTGTTTTCGCATCCGGCGACTGTCTGTGTCAATTTCTAATTCTTGTAAAAGTCCCTGAAATGCTTCAATGTCGTCTTGGCAACGTCCTGCTAAAATAATATGTCGTAAATGTTCAGGCAGTTTGATTAAGCAAATGCGGATGAGTTCTGAGGGGCTGAATGGGTTTGACAGGTATTGATTCTTGTGCAACATGTCTTCAAAATATTTCACAAGACTGGAAAATTCAGATTGTTCAAAGTGTTTCATCATCATGATGCTATGTTTTACACGGTCTTGTGTAGCTTGAGACCAATATGCTGAGAGGAAGGCATGATAAAAATCTCCTTCACTGTGACAATCGTGAATGACCGATCGCATTCTTACACTTGGTTCATTCTCTAAGTAGCCACACATAAATTATAACCTGTGTTCCAACGACCAGTTGGGAGGAAAACAATGAGAGAATTGATGGAGCCATGCTTGTGGATGAATGTCGTTGCCAGAATTCTTAAATGTTTTGAATTTACGTGTAGTAATGAACACCTTATAGTCAAAATCATCATGTCGGCGAGTCGCATATCGGTCATTGTTAGGTCGTGTCGGCCGTTCCATCTCAAAATTCGGTGCGCATTGCCAATTTCTTTCATAACTTCCGAAATGCCCTGTGTTATTATTTTGCGGCTTTTCCGTATTTCTAAGTCCCTCTTCCCGTGTTGGAGCACGAGTGTCCTCTGAAATACGTAATTCTTGTATTACCTGTGTCAGCTGATCTTGTACTTCCCGGATTTCTCTTTGGTGTTGCGTATTAATTTGATTCTGATTTTGTTTGAATTTCCTAATTTGTTCATACTCTTCTGTGTCAGTGAAGGCTACAGGTGTTGTGTCATTCAGATCATCATCTACCTTTGTAGATAAGCTAGTGACCTGATCCGAAAGTTCGGCTACTTTCTCCGATAGTGAACACATTTCCTCGGTGTGTTTTTCTGAACCAAGTTTCAGAGTGTCCATTTGTGTTGAAATCGTATCTACTGTGTCTTTTAAGTTTTCTTGACTTTTTGCAAGTTGCGTAACCGAATCGGTAGATGCAACTGCGTCAAATTTAGCTTGCAAGGTCTCATGATTTTCATGAACAATAATTTGCAGTTCTTTTATGGCTGCTTCGTGATTCTGTAATGCATTTTCATGCCGCGAAAAAATAGGTTGAAAATGCTCACAAACTTGAGTTTTTACGTCATTACAGACTTTTTGACATTTCGATTCAATGTGATGTAACTCAGTAGTTAAATCTTCACGCGTTTGTTCAAGAGTTTGTTCCAATGAGTCTAACTTTTGAAGCTGTTGCTGTGTTTGTCTCTGATTTTGTTCCATTGTGTCTAACTTTAGAAGATTTTGTCCCATTTGTTTCTGATTTTGTTCAAGCGTTGTGTCTAACTTTTGTAGCTTTAGTCCCATTTGTTGCATTAACTGTAATAACAATGCACTGGTGTCTGAAACATGTTCCTCAGTGCTTTTCGGCAGTGAATTTGCACCGGCAACATTCACATTTTGACAAGCGGAAAATGTGTCTTCACTCATTTGAGAAAACGGTGAGGACGCAAAACCTGAATCTACAGTGTTTGCAAAATTGTGTCCTATCATTTCGGATTCCTGAGGCGAGCTGTTGCCGACCGATCGATCGATAATGCTTCCCTCTTCACTAATTGTTTCACTGTCCACGCCATTGTTTGCCGCCCGCTCCATTTCCCTATGCACGATTACCAAATTACTACTTTGAACATCAGTTAATTCATTACTCGGTGGCGCTAACACACTGCTTTCATTTTCACTGTCATTTCTCAGTTTACTTTGGAGCCTAGTATTACGTTTTTCACACGCCATTATTGTCACAGTATTTCACACGACAACACAGAAAAACACAATTTGAAGATCAAAAATAAGAGAACACATTAACATAGCACTGAAAATAATATCTAGTTAATTGCAAGCGCAGCTGCAAAATACTTGGTGCAAATCTACATGCATGCCACAACTGTTTTACTATACAACAATGAAAGACTGCAACTACAAAGGAAATTCTCTCTATAATTATGCGCTAGCAATAAACAAAATCTACACTAATTACACAAACTACAAGAAAAATCAGAAGATTCCAGTGAGGTATCCTGGCAGGGTCGCCATATGAAACGTCCCCTTTGAACAATTTTACACGAGACTGTGCTTAACCTGACACACAATATTTTGTTTTTAGCGCAACGCAATCTGACTTTCAAAATTCCCTACAAAAGAATGGCCCTGACTAACATTAAACTATACCTTTCACAAATCACTTACCTCACAAAAATCTTCGCTGCTAAAGCTACTGCAATACAGCGAGCGCCACTACTGCCAGCTAAATAAAAGATTCAGACTATGGAAGGCACTAACTACTGATAGGGATAGTTAGCAAATGAAAGATATTAATAGAGAACAAACAATGTATTTACCTTGATATCATCATATATAAATATAGCAGTTCATGACAAATTTCAAATCTCCGCCATCTCTCTCCCCACATCCACCACTGCTGGCGGCTCACCTCCAACTGTGCAACGCTACGCGCTGTTAACATCCAGCTGCCGCTGCCCAACACTACAATGGCGAGTATTACAACAATGCAAAGCAGCCACAGACTGCACACTGCACAGCCAGTGATTTTTATACAGAGGTGGCGTTACCAATAAAAAGACCTAAACGGCCTACTTACATAGAGAAAACATAAACAGCCTACTTACAACATTAGCGGAGAGTGGCGAAAACTGCATAACGAAAAGCTTCACGAACTCTATTCAAGCCCTGACATAATCAGTATTATTAAATCACTTTGGCTGCGATGGGCGGGTCACGTAGCTCGAATGGATGAGGGCAGGGCAGCGCGCAGAGTACTGGTAGGGCACCTAGAGGGAAAACGTCCTGTGGGGAGACCGAGGCGTAGATGGGAGGACAATGTGAAGGCTGATTTAAGGAGCCTGGGTATTGAAGGTGAATGGAAGGAAATAGCCCAAGACAGGGACAGTTGGCGAAAATACGTTGCTGCAGTAATGGACTCTCGAGTCCGGTATGACCAGTGAGTAGGAGTAGTAGTAATATGTTAAGTAAGTTTATGGTAAGAGGAAAGCTAATTCAAATGCAAATGAAAATAGTTAATAATGTAAGATATAAATAAAGTATCAGAATGATAAATATTTATTTCGGGAGAAAGTACAATTCGAAAGTGTGTTATTTGGTGACTGGTTAGTCATGAAAAGCGCAGAATAACGTGGCAGAATAATGTTTTTCTATTGGCCTTAAAAAAACTGACCAATCAGGAAGGAGTATTATTCGCGCGTTTTTCCTCTTTGAGATACAGAATGCTTACAACAGTCTTAAGTAGTCAGAGCCCAGCCTGTCAGGGGTACGGTTGTGTGTAGTATGAGCCAAGAAGGAAGTTATAGTTTGCCGGTTTTAGTTGTGCTACATACCTCAAAAGTGCTTTAAAGTGAAGGCATATGTGTTCCCGTGTGTTTGTATGTTTGTTTTTTTTATAACGGACTTTTAAGTAATTTTGTGTATGAAAAAGACGCGAGGCATATTGATCAGATCGGAGACCAAAAACCCTGAGTGCATTAGACACCGATAAACTTAATAGTGTGGTGAGCGTTTTCATTTAAGAACAATCCGTGCTTAGTAGCTTTCCAGATTTCGCGAAATACGTTACCATAAACTCGCTAACGTGAATGAAAGGGTTTGCGCAGGACTGTATTAGGATTAGCACGGGCTTGGCAGTGAAATTGTAATTTTCGACTTCAAAATATACCTAATTTTGCCAGTATTTTCCAGATTTTTATAATAGTTACCTCATATGCAGCCTGGTGTGAGCCGCAGTACGGTAGGATTCAGATCAGGTTCACAGGTAGGTACCGGTAAAAGGACAGAAAGGAACCGCGCCGCCTCACTACATGAATTATGGTCACCATCGTGTTACGCTGCGCCTTCAAGAGTAATCGCTTATAGGTCTCATATAACGGTACTACTGTGCTGTTTTTCCTCTACTCTTTAGCATCCTTAGTTTATGCCACTGAAAACATTCATGGATTCGATGTCATTCAGTGAATATATACATAATTTTCATTTTGAATTCACTCGGTAAGTGGCACAATCAGACGCACAAATGTCACCTAAACAGTAACTGAAGGGCTTGTCACGAAACACGTTCATGCTACTGGCGCACAAACGTTTCAGAGAAAAGCGACATCTCGAGCAACCTTACTACGTAATCGAATTCCGGTGTCCACTGAAATTTACTCCCCTCGTCAGTAATTGACTATCCCCAAGAGTGCATTTGCAAAGCAGAGATGGTTCCTGGTCAATATAAGTATCGATGATGACTGGAAGTACTTTCGCGCCGCATTTGAAGATGATACGTAGCGAAGGTTCAATGAAGGTCTAACGCCTGACTGCTTACTAACCGCCGTTAAACTTAATAGAGGCTTTGTGGCACTTGGAGTGCTGTTTCCATTACTCATTGTGTTATTATTCCAGAGGGAATGCCTGTGAATGGTTGCATGCATATCCCAGCTCCCAGATACTCCCTTTCTTGCTTGTATTGCTTTTTAATGCTAATCTGAATATAATGTGATGAGGTTGCTCCAATTCACTTCTCCTCAAAGACAGTCCTATGAAGATCCAAAGGGAAATTGTATTATTCCCTGGCCCATGCAGCTACTTCTTCGTTTATATTACCCTAGAGTACTAATAACACGTACATTGTTAGACAAAAGTATCTTCGTAGACACCCAATCTAAGCCTTGTAAAACAAGTACGATTAAGGAAGGAAATGTGGAGAGCAAATGTCTGCAAGTTTTATTGCAATCATTCCACAACTAGTTCCGTCCTAATGTGCCAGTGCAGCAGTATTAACACACGTGATTTCTTTGGTTACTGGAAAAGATATGCTATGTTAACGTAACAATTTGTGGCCATATCTGCTTTTGTTCTGAAGGTCTACGAAATAGCTAGTTTAGTCTTATACTGTTCAGCTGCTAGCAATTTCACAACGTTACCAGCGATCTTCAGTACATAAAACATTACGGCAGCCTATTCAGTACATGCACTGCCAAGATGCTATCTGCAGAAGCATGTATTGAATATGCTACTGTACTATTTTATACGTAGAGAATACCGTTGCACATATAAAGACAATAACAGCATGAGACAACTATATGTTTGAGCCGGTGATCAAATAATTTATGCAACATAGTTACACTGGTCCTCATAAAAATGTCTGCACCCAAAGGACAAGGCGGGCTGCGATCATTGTTGGCAGGTAGGTAGATGGTACCACACACACGAAACGAGTGCACTTTCAACCACCATTTATTGCACTACAAGGCCACAATAAATACCTGTTAGTAGACGTCAGGTCCCGATGATTTCGAATAAAAGTGTCCAGACGCTAAAGGACGGAGTTTTTTTATGTCTCTGAGCAGTCGTGTACCATTTCATCCCATGCCACTTGCACCTGAGGTCGCAGTTGCCGGAGAATGGCGGGTTGAGGTGATGATACGCTCCACGGTACCCCACATCTCTTCAATCAGAGAGTGACCGGATGAGGCGGCTCGCCATGGCCGAGTGTCCACAGCTGCAAGAGTTCAAATGGTTCAAATGGCT
Source organism: Schistocerca serialis cubense (assembly GCF_023864345.2). NCBI lineage: Eukaryota > Metazoa > Arthropoda > Insecta > Orthoptera > Acrididae > Schistocerca > Schistocerca serialis. The sequence goes on from NC_064638.1 coordinate 987,695,567, forward strand.
CTGAGCACTATGGGACTTAACTTCTGAGGTCATCAGTCCCCTAGAACTTAGAACTACTTAAACCTAACTAACCTAAGGACATCACACACATCCATGCCCGAGGCAGGATTCGAACCTGCGACCGTAGCGGTCGCGCGGTTCCACACTGTAGCGCTAGAACCGTTCGGCCACTTCGGCCGGCCAGCTGCAAGGGTCACTCTGTAGGTGGCAGCGTTATGACAACAAGCGTTGTCCTATTGAAATACGAAATGAACGTGTACGTATACGAACGGCAGAACCATCGTTTGGAGTCCCCATTCCTCGTACCGTGCAGCTTTCACGGAGCCCCTTGGGAACACTAATGGTGGACTGGCATCACGGGTTATTCCTCCTCACGCCATCACACCAGGCTGGCGGTACGTCTGAGGGAAGACCACTGATTGTTTCTCTTGGAGCTTTCCACTGCGCGTTCAGACAACCTAGTGATCGTCGATTCCGACGCAGAAGCGAAACCCGTCACTAACGCTGAAATACTGCCAGTCTGCAGAGCCCCATACCCGCCGTGCAGGCGCAACGAAGCGCTGCGTGGATAGATGCTGGTGTCGTAATGGTCAGCGTAACGTCATGCAACTGCCTACCAGCGGTACTAACAAGTACTGGATGATACTCACAGGGCAGGACAGCCCGCCTATAACGGGCTATGGTGGTCTCTGTACGACCGGCGTAATGCTCAGCACACGATAGGATCACACAACCTCCCGCAGCCCCATTGCGCGACTCTCTCAAAGTCGTCTATCTGAGCAACCAGCCATCGGAATGTGTCGCCTGGGCAAGGATCACTTTAAGATTATCTCTAAAGATGCTGCACTCTGTCGTGCCGGCAGCCACGGCCGTTTGAGGGCCTCTTGTGTCAACAGATTGCGACGGTATAAACGCCAGTTATTGGACGAATATTTCTAGTATGAAAGGATTGCTTTGTGGAGAGCGAGCGCGCTACATGGCGCGCGATTCGCGGAAGCGCGTGCGGCGCCCGCGCGTGAATTAGAACGGTCGGTGGGATGGTCTCCGCCGCCGGGTGGCCACGTGGCCTGCCACTTGGGGCATTGTTTGCTTTTTCGCGCATTACGCGAAAACTATGTAACTTACGGTGAAGAGCGATGCAGCAGTGGGTTGTGGTTAGGAATATGCACCTTCTCAAAGATCGATCTTTATTTAAAGTCACGAGACGCAAAAGCTATAGTCGCCTCAAAATCAATTAATATCACGAATACTGAAAGATTAATAAAGCTAGCAAAAAACAACTTACAGGGATGAGCGATCACTCATTAAAAACGTTTCGTCATAGCAGATCGAGTGCCGTAGTCATATGTTAAGATTCATAAATAATTAAGCCCGTAAAGAGCAATAAATAAGGTTTGAGCGAAATTGTTTATAACATTCAATAAAAAATTCATGATGTATGGAACGGCACTGACTAATATTTTGGGTGGCATCACACGTATTTTAAATTAGTAAAGCTATACTACACAGTTAACTTGCAATAGTGTTCACTGTTTACAAATTATTATTAACAGATATCGCCCATAATTAATTAATTATTATAGATATGAAGATTTTGAGCAGCGCAATGTGTAGATCGCTATTGATTACGTCCAAAAACGGCGCTGTTTGCAGTTCTATGTTAAAACTTTGCAGCACAGATGTCAACAAACAAATTTGCGCTAAGTGGCGAAATTTTGCAAAAACTACAACTTGATTTACGGGCGATAGGATAATCCTAGAAATTAATGTAAAATAGTAAATAAGACGTACTTTTTAGCGCGGTTCCGATGGTGTACCTATTTCTGTCGAGGGATGTGCGTATCAAAATTTCTAACCTTAACTCTTGAGATTGGTACTTGCATAACCGGGTGGGAGGGGGGGGGGTGGTTGATGTCCGAGCCTATATAAGCGAGCGGCCATCTTGGCCAGGGGGCTGCCAGCGCTTTTCGCACGCGGGCCGACGCTGCGGCATGGCGCCGCGCTGCAGAAAGTGCTGTGGCAGCCACACGGCACAACACTGCAAACTCAGACCAACGAAAGTGCGCCAACTGTGGCGAAGCCCATGTGGCCAACTACAGGCGGTGCAGAGCATACCTCGAGGCTCTGTGGCGGAAAAACAACAAAACCACCACCGCTATCACCCGCACAGCTCTAAGCGCCCCCCCCCCCCCCCCTTGCTGGCGTAGTTAGTGGAAGGGAACGGGCCGAGTGCCGAGGACGCGCAGAGCCCGGCAAACAGCCAACACATCCCCAACAGCAGAAACACGGACGATGCAGACAACACAAGAAACTGCACCCGCACCGGAAACCAACACACAACCAACCCTAAACAACACAGTGTCAACGCCTGGTACCAATGACGCTGACACACACGAGAACACAGAAAACACACTTACACAGGGAAACCCGAGACCCCAGCGTAGGAAGAGGAGGAGAAACAGAAATCCCTGGAATAACACGGGCTCACCAGAACAACTACACCAGCAACAGAACACCAACACAAGGAAACACAACCCGGACAGACAGACCAGTACACTCACGACACACCCACTCACCACAAATGAAACACAGGCGCCAATTACAGCTCCACAAACAAGCAAAACCCAAGCCAGCCCATCCCCAGCACCAAGACGTTTACCAGCGGCCGCCAACACAACACCAAACTCACAGGCCGACACAAACAGTACCCTCACCAAAATTCTGAGAATGTTGGAAACAGCACTCCCCCAAAACCCTATCGTCGGCTACCTCGTAAGAGCGATCCCGATCATCAGTACACTCATCTCACAGCGTATGTCAGACCAACCGGGCAAGCATATGACTCACATGTTAAACGCTGTAACAACGCTCTTCATTACCTATAAAGGATAACACACCACCACCGCCCCCTCACGCTAACATCTAATTACTATCACAGATCCTGTTCTGGAACGCAGACGGGATCGAAAACAAAAGAGTCGAAATGGCGGCGCTAATGGAAAGGAGGGGTATCCCCATCGCTCTCATAAGCGGAACTAAACTCAAACCGCACAACAACCTAAACTTCACCGGCCATTGCGTCTATCATACCGACTGAATGGACGGCACCGGTGGTGGCGGAACGGCCATCATTGTACACCATAGAGCACACGAACATCGAGCTCCCTGTACTTGAAAAACTAGAGGCTAAGACCGTCAGGGTCAAGTTCATCGGAGGTTACTCAGTGCTGATTGGTCTACAACACACCTAGGAACATCAGCACACGAGATATCAGCTCACTACTCAACATAGCACCGCGGGTAATCGCCGCTGGTGATCTAAACGCCAAACACCCCAACTGGAGTCCACGTATACGGAACGCCAACGGCGAAAAACTATACGAACATACACTAGATAGAAACTACGTCACACATGCACCGGTTGAACCGACTTATATTACTTACCAAAGGAATCATAGAGCAGACGTGCTAGACATGACCCTCATCAAGGGCATAACAGTAACTCTCAACCCTGAGGTTGTAAACGATCTGCCCTCAAACCACACGCCTGTAATACTGCACACGGAAGAAACACTGCAGAACATCGAACCACACAGGATCCTGAACTACAAGCGCGCGAATTGGACTCTGTTCAAGGAAACGCTTTATGGTCGAATTCCTGAAACTCACGATTATACTCAAACAGAACAAATCGATGCGCCTGTTGTAGCTCTTACCACTGCTGTCCAAGACGCAATGGCTGACGCCATACCAATTCGACCACCACAACATCATACAGCGGCGCTGCCTCAGGAGATACTGAACAATATCTCATTGAGAAATCGTCCCAGGAGATATTGGCAGAGGCCCCGACACCCGCTGTATAAACGGCACGTTAACAGGCTCCAGGGAATCATACGGGAAAAATACGTACATTTAAGAACACACAGTGGGATCAAAAACTCGCTGGGATGGATACCACACGTCCTGGAGTGTGGCAGCTAGCCCGACATTTCACCAGGGGAAAATACTACACCCCAACGCTACAGGGACCAGACGGCCCCGCCTACTCCGCGGAGGAGAAGGCGGAGCTCATGGCCACCAAACTAGCAGCGTCTTTCACACCGAACCTGGCTCCTTGCGACCCAGCGTTCACACTTGAAACTGACCAGGCGGTTATACAGCTTGTAGGCTAGCCAGCGCGCACCGAAATCAGACGCACTACAAATGAAATCACATGGGCTATTATGCACTCCACACCTCGGAAAGCCCCTGGTCACGATGGCATTTAGAACCGCGTTCTCCAGGAGCTCACTGTCAAAGCCATAGAATATCTCACCTACATTACGAATTCCATCCTCAAACAGCAACACTTCCCTGCCTGTTGGAAGGCGGCCAAAGTCCTGATGTTCAGGAAGCGAGGGAAAGACCACTATCTCCCACAAAATTACCGGCCCATCAGCCTGCTGAGCGCGCTCAGTAATGTCGTCGAGAAGGTGATTCTAAAACGATTCACCCGGTTTTGCATTAACAATGACACCCTGCGCCCGGAGCAATTCGGATTCAGGAACCACCACTCGACAACACAACAACTACTGAGAGTTGTACAGTACGTAACACACGGCTACAACACGAACAAAGGAACTTGGTCAGTGTTCCTTGACATCGAGAAAGCTTTCGATCGTCTCTGGCACAATGGCCTCATCCGCAGACTCACGGACGCTGGGTTCCCAGACGGACTGGTATGTCTCGCACACTCATACCTCACCAACGGTAGTTTCAACACTCACATTCGGGGTAAAAAATCGACACAACATATTATCCAAGCAGGGGTACCCCAAGAAAGCATCCTAGGGCCCCTCTTGTTTAATCTCTACATTAATGATATTCCAACTACACAAAACACGACGGTTGCCATCTACGCGGATGACACGGCCATCCTTGCGCAAGACTGGAAACCGTTAAACATTAATAACAGACTACAGACAGCACTCAGAACTGTCGAGCCTTGGTTGGAGAAGTGGCGTATTAAAGTAAACGTTGACAAGTGTGAGGCAGTTCTGTTCACTCGCTGGCCGAAATTACTGCGCAACACCAAAATTGCAGACCAATAACACTACATGCAAGCCCAATACGCTTCACTGCGAAAGTCAGATACCTCGGTGTTTGGCTAGACCGGAAGCTTATATGGGGGGACCACATACAATACATGACCAACATGGCAAACGCGAGGCTCAAACAACTCTATCCTATGCTCAACAGGAATAGTACACAGAATAGGACGGTGTCTAGGACATTATACATGACACTGATTAGACCGCTGATGACATACGCAGCTCCTGTCTGGGGATACGCAGCGTCCACACACCTGGATCCCCTCCAGAAAATACAGAACAAGGTATTACGTATCATAAGCAATGCTCCCCGGTACACACGGACCTTCACCGAGAATACTGACTGGAGACTCTCCAGGAGGTATTCAAAAAACTCGCCACTCAACTGAACAAGAAATCAAGTCACTCGAACAATCCTCACATCCTACACCTGGGCAACTACGACCACAACCAAAGATGGAAACATAAGCGGCCAAAGACACTCCTTGGGGACTAACCATCTATGGTAACTTCGTAACTACGCAAACGACACAATGAGGCGAGCCCGTACACATCAGCCACTGACTAGCTTGCTAGCTGAGCCTCTGCCATGAGAACTGGCAATTGCAGGGAAGCAATGCACGACTCACACACAAATCCCCAACACAAATCACAGTGCCAGTTCCTTCAGGACCATCTAACTGACAAACCTACAACGACTGGGCTATGTTACAGGAGCAGCAGCAGCAGCAGCTGGCCCAGGAGACATGGTCGGCCCAGCAGCAGCAGCGCTCACCTCCTCGACAGGACTGATCATTCCATGACAATCTGGCATTGCTTCTATGGTACTGCTAACATAACCTTACCTCGCATGATCTGTCGCAGATAGCAAGAAACCGCTACTGCTGTTACTACCCAACCTGACACTGTCGCAGAGGTTTTTTTTCCTTGGCACTTGCTTTGGAACTTTTTTCCCTCTGCCCTTCAAACCCTTCTTCTTTCAAGCTTGATTCTGTCGAGCTTTTTCGACCACTTCAATCACCCAGATGCGCCCGTATTAATGGGTAACCCTACCCAGACGTACGGATAACATCGCAGTTCCTCGCTCCTGCGATCTCCTCGATTCTAAACACTAACAATGCAGAGGTGACGGTAGACCTTTTCAGTTGGTCACCATACTTGTGCGAGCGTGGACGGGCTCACACCTATATAAAAAAAAATGGCCAGGGGTGAGTCGTTCGTAAGTCGTTTTGGAGGGTGGGTGGCGAGCAAGTACATGTAGTCGTTTGAGAATTCTTTTTCGCGCCGATTTATTTGATAAAGAGTATTGTTTAATAGTGCATGTGTGCCAGCATATATTTGGTGAACTGCAAGTGCTACGATCATTTGCGTGAGCACGATTTACGAGGTATACATCGTCGTAAGTGAATATGTGGTGAATTGTGATATCGCGCCAAAACTGTTAGAACAAAGAGGACAGTGGGACTTGTGGTTCTGTTCGAACTGACTGAGTAATTTTTGTTTATAGCAGTAATGCTATTGGGGGCTCGGAGTCAAATTATTATTAAAGAAAAACTGTAAACCGTCTAACCAGTGCTAATTTCGTTGTGTGAAAGAAAAGAACAACGCCAATAAATAGTGATTGAATTGTGTCTTGAGAAACTGATTCTGGTATAATAATCGCCTAATTCTTGTTCCAAAGCATAAACTGTACTTATGTCTCAGTGAGTAATTAATTCATAAACTATATCAAATGCACGGTTGTGGAAGTGTACTAATGCACCAAGTGTGGAAATCGTCCCCAGACACTTACGTGACAGCCAAAATTTTGCAATAACGTTTTAACCAAAATTTGTATATGCACATTTCGTGTCAAAACGCTTCAACCGCACTTCTTTATTTTACCGCCTCGTCGCACGATGAACACGTTGCATGGGGGCTTAATTAAATATTATGCAAATAATTTTAATTTTTTTGATTTAGTAGCTGTCTCTTTGGTTACGCAGTCTCGCAACCGGTTGGCCCTGGCTAGTATTACTCCGAAATCTGACTGCATAGAATAACAACAAAGAATGAAAGAAAATTTCCGTTAACACAATTAATTAATTAAGTCCCCAGCAACTATAAAACCTAGGAAACAACAAAACACAAGTGTAGCTGTTCTGTGTGTGGAAGTGTGATTCAACGTACACATCTGGCAAGGTTCTTCCTCAAGAAGACCAGATATTTTAAACACCATTTATACTGAAGTAATTAAAAAAAAATAAACAGAAATACTATAATTGCACATAGAAACCAGAAATACAGTCTAATACATGAACACGAGCAAGATGCTTTGTTGACTGAACCTGTGACCAAGAGGCATTATTGTTTAAGACATTGAAATAATGAAAAAAAAAGGAATTTTTTACCTTCATATATATTGACGAAAAGCACACTCTGATCATTACAGCATCCCCAATCGAACAACATCTGGTGTCTAGCCCATCAAAACAATACTACAAGTTCTGAACAAGCACTCACAACCGCAACTTCTCAACTACGACTTGCTACTGCAACATCTCAACAAGCACTGCCTACTGCTTCTTCTCAATAAGCACTGCCAGTGGAGGCGGCGGAATAATACTCTTTGGCGCAATCTCTGGCGCTGTGGCTCAGTGTAGCCACCTTTCATATGCCCCTCCTCCACGGGCCAGAATTTGATGGTATTTTTGCCAGCATTGGTGGTGAAAATACCACCAATTTCGTCCAAAAAAAAAAAAAACACACAGACAAAAATAAAAGATAATATTAATAATTAAATATCACATAACTAGATAAACTTTTGGCTTTGCAGTGACCGTTCCATATCCTAATATATAAAATACAGTAAGGAATATAAAAGCTTGCATACATGTGATTTTACATAATAGTTTACACAAGTATCATTCAATCAATAGCACCAGCAACTACGAATAGGTGTAGGTAAGAGTCTCATAACATCTCATAAACAGTAAACACACAAAAAATCTGTTTATACAAATATTCACATAAAATCCTTTCAGTAGTTCAATAACAAGTAGGACTCCTCAGAGTAGTTGACAGTTCCAACAGTAGCACCCAGCAACGATCAACAGGTGCAAATAGCAGTCTCATAACATTTCATCAGAAGTATTTAAACTCCTTCTACAGTGGCACCCAAAAATGGCGAGCAGGCGCAGACACCAACAAGTGACATTATCTCAGTAGAAGCAGTCCATTAGTGGCACCCAGCAATGTTGAACAGGTGCAGACACCAACAAGTGACATCATTTCAGCAGAAGCAGTCCATCAGTGGCACCCAGTAATGTTGAGCAGGTGCAGACACCAACAAGTAACATCATTTCAGTAGAAGCAGTCCATCAGTGGCACCCAGCATTGTTGAACAGGTGCAGACACCAACAAGTGACATTATCTCAGTAGAAGCAGTTCCATCAATGGCACCCAGCAATGTTGACAGGTGCAGACAGCAACAAGTGACATCTCATCACTGGTTGAGCATTTCCAACAGTGGCACCCAGCAATGATGAGCAGGTGCAAACAGCAACAAGTGACATCATTTCAGTAGAAGTAGTTCCATCAGTGGCACCCAGCAATGTTGAGCAGGTGCAGACACCAACAAGTGACATCTTCTCAGTAGAAGCAATTCCATCAGTGGCACCCAGCAATGTTGAGCAGGTGCAGACACCAACAAGTGACATTATGTCAGTAGAAATAGTTCCATCAGTGGCACCCAGCAATGTTGAGCAGGTGCAGACGCCAACAAGTGACATTATCTCAGTAGAAGCAGTTCCATCAGTGGCACCCAGCAATGTTGAACAGGTGCAGACAGCAGTCCATAATATTCACTATCACTAATCACACTGTTCATTAGAGTTTATCAGCAGAAAATAAGCATCTCCTAGTGGCACCCATCATGTTGAACAAGTGCACGTAATAGTTCATAATATTCACTATCACTAATTAGACAGTTCATGACAGTTATCAGCAGAAATTAAACATTTCCAAGTGGCACCCAGCAATGTTGAATAGGTGCAAGCATGAACAACAGTTTGATGGCACACACAATTGCTTTTACAAAATTATTATCAATGCTCTTACACTAAACATACAAATTATAATAAACACACAAATGATATCAGATAATTCTCATATTAACTATTACAATACACAAATAACAGTAAAACTATAATATTTATGGGTGTCAGTGCAAGCCACAACAAACAAGTAAAATAATATTTAGGTGATAGGTCGGTACCAATTATCTGGGATTAGGAAAGGAAAACACACAAAACACACTCACTCATCTATCATCCACATTAAGTATTACTGTGTAACTGAATAGTGTTAACTGTGTAAATGCAATTCTGTCAAAGATTTGATGTTCGACATGTGTATCAAGTAGTAGTGGCAGCAATGTATAACAGTCAATAATAGTTAGTCAACATCAGAGTCATCATGTCAAGCCCAATGTTTGCCAAGCCAAATCAAAATGTACGGTTTCTGAACAACTGTCAGTGTGCCAAAATATGCAAATGCTTCCTCTCTCCAAAAAAAAGTGTATACTGCTTATTGATTTAACAAAGTGTGTGTGTAGACAATCTTCTTTCCACTTGAGTGTTCTAGTCTGCTACCTTCATCCTCCTTGTTCCATACAAACCAACAAAAAAAATAAAAAATGCTCCTCACATACTTTACCTCTTATCCACCGAAACTCCAATAATCATCAGCATCACATAAACTCAATACTTCAATAATACCTCTTACATCGATACATATAAACATCATCAATATCATTTACCTTACCTCTTGTCCACCAAAACTCCAATAGTCATCAACTTCGCACAATCTCAATACCTCAATAATACCTCTTCAATACGTCGATACACATAAACCTTATCGCCAATATCATTTCACTTCTATAACAACTCTTTCCTCTAGTCAGTCTCCTCGAACAAGTACAGATAAAATCCTAGTGCAAACTTCAATTCATCATCCCATACAATCGGAAGAAACTATGTCAACACACAACTTCTGTGTAATCCATCTGACCCAAATCTTCTACTCATTATGAATTGTAAAGTACATTTTGGTTACCTTGTCCATCATTAAATAAAAGAAATGCATACATGACCTCTAACAGCCTTTAGTTCGAATAACTTTCAGTAAGTAGGTGCGAGTACGTAGTATGAAAGCTCACATAAGACTCTGAGTGAATAAATCGTAGTATTTCACAGTGTGTACACCACTTCAAGAATCATGGAAAAACAGAAGCAAACATGTGGAGTATTTCTTTAGTCAAGTATCACTTACTATTTCAATTGCTCACGAAGAATGCAGTGTAATTACTGTCAATGGTCTAAACCTAGTATTGGTATTTCATGTTGATAGCTTCCTTTCTATTAGCATAAATTTATACAGCTTCCATAAAACCTCCAGCTCATGTGACTTCAATGAAGTTTCTTGTACCAACGTCGTTCGTAAAATTATAGCAGTTCATTTTCTTATCTCAAAATATAAAGCACTGAGCGTAAGCAAAACATGCAATAGCGAGTAAATATACTAGCAGAGAACAGAATATCAACAAGTGGATGCAGCACAATTCCTACAACGAGGATCTGCCAAGCGAACAATCTATAATTAATACCATGGTGTGACCCAAACTCTATGTTCGTACACCGTATATCAGCATTTCTATATACTAAATTAAAGACTAGTTATGACAACAAAACAGAAATGTGTAAATATGCAATCCATACGCAAAGCAGCACATATATATCTTACATAATAAACAGGTCGTTACCATCATATCAGCATAAGCAAATAAATGTTCATATGTCATCTTAATAAGTAAACATGAAGGCGCAAGCAGATAAATCACAAAGTGTAAACTACACACATAACCATATCAGCACAACTAATCAGGTGACAATTATAATTTAAATAAATAAGCACACCAGGCACATAATTAAAAAAAATATGACGTCAGTGAAAAAGCATAGCAGCCAAGCGATGCATAATATACATAAGTAACAATCCTGTTCATTAATCAAACATTATCAAAATCAGCAAATGTACGCAAGCACGTCGCCTCACAAGTAAATTCATAGAACATGAAATTTAGCACAAAGTATGAATCACGTAATCGCGAGCAGCAAATTACGTCTAAAGTACGTACCTAAGTGGAAATATGTTACCTGAAAAATAAACTCAATTAATAGTTACCTTTTTGGTTTATTACTTTTTTCTTCGAAATTACATTCTTCCTGAAATTTTCTCCTTAGCAAGTCCTCTTAACGTCGGACACACACAGAATTTACCTGAAGTTCTTAAATATTTTATACAACCGTATCCTGAAAAATACTGAACGTTAATAACATAATTTATCAAGTCGCTATAGCTTTATACTGAATTTATGCGGAGGAATTACATTGTGTATTTGTTTACTGCTGTCAGTGTATTCGCACTGAGCGCTCGATCAGCTGTAGGTACGCGTGACGTAGGAAGTAATTGTTTGCGGTCAACGACTGCCTTATGCGGCGCGCAGACTTGACTGTTGCTTTGAGTATGTGCCGCCGCCGGAACAGGGCGCGGTATCCTTGTATTCTCTGCGTGTTTACGTATAACTGTTAGTTTCTCTAAACTATGTGATTCCACAAAAATTTTATCGTTCGATATATGATGTATTCCCTTAGAGCGCCGAGATTTAAGAGTTTCTACTTCGACAGTGTTATCATGAATGATATTGCGAACCCTATATGGACCGTTATAAAGCAGAAAAAATTTGCGACACAAGCCTTTTCCTTTGTGAGACAAACGGTGAGACTTAATTAACACCTTTTAACCAACTGACAAGGTTTTTAAACGACCAGGACGCTTAGCTGATTTCTTTCTTCTAGCAGCCGCAGATGCAATATATTGTAGAGCCAGGTTGACAACTTCAGAATGCCGCAGTTTCCGTGAAGGCGGAAAAGGAACAATTTCAGAAATGCGATTTGTCAGTGCTTCATTTTTTAATATCAATATAGGCGGTAAAGAAGTTGAATCATTAGGGAGTTTATTCAGAATGTTTTGAAAAATATGAAGATACTGATCCCACGTTCTGTGTTTCTGATGACAATAAAGTTGACACAGTTTATTGATTTCCTTTATCCTTCTCTCTGAAGCGTTAGATTGAGGGTGAAACAGTGAAATGAAAATTGGTTTAATCATACGACGCCGTAGAGAACGAAGCCAAATCTTAGAGCGAAATTGTGATCCATTATCTGATATAACCTTATTAACATGACCCACTTCTTTAAGAAAATGTTTGATGAAAGCATTAGATACTGATGAGCTGTTTCTCTGCGAAAAGGTGTAAAACACACATATTTTGATGTCAATTCCACTGCTACCAAAATGTACGCAAAACCATTAGTAGAACGAACCACTGGACCGAACAAATCGACTGCAGCCATGTCCTTTAATTTCGCTGGAATGATAGGAAACAACGGTGCTCTGTGAGAAATAGTTGGCGGCTTAGCCTTTTGACATAATTTGCATTTGGCAAGAACAGATCGAATACGTTTTTCCATGTTACTGAAGTAGCAATTTTCTCGTAATTTATGAAAGCATTTTCTGGGACCAAAGTGTGCATAACTGAAATGTGTATACCAAATCAATTTATTAATTGATACACACTAACCAAACAGAGTTGTCGACCGATTTTCGTTGAAAAAGAATATCATTGCGAACTAAATAATACTGTCTAACAAAAATCTTTAGATAAATCCGGATGTGAAAGAAGTGGAGCAGCAACTAAAGCATCATGAAGTTGTTCAAATTCTGATTGAGCTTCCTCATCCCAACACCAATTAGAATTCTTTACAGATAGTTCACATAAACGAGGTGTGGCCAAATTGTCCAATCTAACAAAGCGTCTAAGAAAATTACAGACACCAAGGAAACTACGAACATCACGTTTTGTAGTAGGAACAGCATATTTACGAATAGCGTCTAGTTTCTCTGGATCAGGAAGAATACCTTCTCTAGAAATAATGTGACCAAGAAATTTCACCTGAGAACGACCAAATTCAGATTTTTCCAAGTTCACTGTAATGACAACTCTTGCAAAAATACGTAATAATTAATCCAAAATTTTGTCATCCTCACTCCAAGAACGTTTAGCAATAAGAATACCGTCAACATATGAAGTAATATTGTCACGAAGATGAATAGGTAAAATTTCGTTTAAACTACGAATGAATGCTGCAGGAGGTACAGTAAGTCCAAACGGTAATTTCCGAAATCACTTTTGGGTATAATAGTCATATCCGGTTATTCTTTACCGACTCTCTAGATAGATTGATAGTTGAAGAATTGTTTTGATAGATACAAAGAATAGTAAAAGAGTAGGCAGTGGTGCAGAAAACTAAAAGGGAAGCAGCACCACTACAGCTCGGGGCCCTGTGCACTTTACGACATATATTCACTTAGTGTAGTGAATCTCCTGAGGACTTTAATAGCCGCACATAAATTCCAGTTTGTGACTTAGTGGCCAATTTGGTGGAAGTCCGTACGTAAATTGATCTAAGCATGAACATGGATGTATGTCGTTCTTAGAATTGCGAAAGATCTTAAATGTCCGAACAGTTAAGAAGCGTTTATAGTCAAAGTTTTCTCCTCATGGCGACAAAGACCTACCGCGTCTGTCCCAGTCCGAATGTCGATTATTGTCAAGTTCGCGCGCCTGGCGCCCTCTTGTTGCATCTCGTAAATGAAACAAATTATTTTCTTCAAACCCCTCTGCTATCTGTGATTCTAAATTTCTTCTACTGTCTTTCCCTACGATTTCGCCTTCAATTTGTTTGACTTGCTTTCGTAATGCCTCAAATTTCCTTTTAAAGCGTTCATTAAATTTTCCCTGATTTTCAACATGTTTATTTATGCTCTGGTACTCTTCGGTTTCTGAAAATGGCAATGGAGCTATATCATCTGAATCTCTGTCCCCATTTAAACTAGGACTTGTCAATTTATCTGAAATCTCCTCAACTCTTTCCGATAAGTCACCTAATTGTTCTCTCTGTTTATTTACGTCTTCCGTAAGTGTCGCGACTCGGGTTTCAGCATTGTCACATTTAGTAGTTAACTGTTCATACTGTTGTGTTAGGTTATTTATTCTCTCATTTGGTACAGATTCCTCGAGTCTTTCAAATATTTCTTCCTTATCGTGTGCACGTTGTAAATTTAACTCTGAAAATTTCTGTACTATCACGTGATCTCTTTCTTCCTGTTCTCTGTCCTGTTCCTCTTGTCTAATTTCTATTGAAATTAAACTATTATTGTGAGCATTCAAAATCGATTGTACTTCTTCTCTAATTTCTTTCTTTGAATCATCTTTCATTTTTTTGAAACATGTCCCTATTCGTGAGCCTATCTGTGTTTCCATTGTTTCCATCTCGGTTTTAATTGTTCCCATTTGTGAGCCTAACCGTGATGCCATTGCTTCCATCTTGTTTTTAATTGTTCCTATTTGTGAGTCTAACCGAAATCCCAGATTTAATATTGCACTCATCAACTGCTCCATATTAACTTGTTCGAAATTCTTTTCGCCACTAACATTTCCCGCAAAACCAACTTCTTTCGTCATAGCTGTAAATCTATCTGTGTTCGATACTATTTCAGAATCTTCTATCGTTAATCTCGTATTCTGTGAATTTTCTAATTGAGAAAAATTTTGAAATGGTTCCGGACTATTTTCCCGACTTATTAAATTGTTTTCCACTTCATTATTCATCATACTGTTCACCTGTGTCGGCGAGTTCGCCATGTCAACAATTTCGTCATTCTGACTATCCATCATTTTTGCCTTCTTCATCGATCGCGTAATCATTTACAAAACATACAAAACACGTCACTATACGAATATTACACACAATATAACACTTTATCACCAACAATACCAGTCACACGAAATGCTTCCCGACAAACACGATTAACGAACAATTAAAACCTTCACAATTGCACAAAATTGTCAGACCTGTATACAAGATATCAAAAATTAAATTCTGCCAAAATACCATTAAAACAATGACAAGACAACTACAAATGTTCAGTTACCAAATCTACACATGCAATATAGACTACAATTACTAAACTACAAATTACTTCAACAATACTACTGTCTGCCATTTTTACTATCAAAAGAATTCCAAGGGACGATCCGAAGCAGCGGTCGCCACCTGCATGTCGGCTTAATTAAATATTATGCAAATAATTTTAATTTTTTGATTTAGTAGCTGTCTCTTTGGTTACGCAGTCTCGCAACTGGTTGGCCCTGACTAGTATTACTCCGCAATCTGACTGCGTAGAATAACAACAAAGAATGAAAGAAAATTTCCGTTAACACAATTAATTAATTAAGTCCCCAGCAACTATAAGACCTAGGAAACAACAAAACACAAGTGTAGCTGTTCTGTGTGTGGAAGTGTGATTCAACGTACACATCTGGCACGGTTATTCATCAAGAAGACCAGATATTTTCAACACCATTTATACTGAAGTAATTAAAAAACAAATAAACAGAAATACTATAATTGCACATAGAAACCAGAAATACAGTCTAATACATGAACACGAGCCAGATGCTTTGTTGACTGAAGCTGTGACCAAGAGGCATTATTGTTTAAGACATTGAAATAATGAAAAAAAAAGGAATTTTTTACCTTCATATATGTTGATGAAAAGCACACTCTGATCATTACAGCATCCCCAATCCAACAACATCTGGTGTCTAGCCCATCAAAACAATACTACAAGTTCTGAACAAGCACTCACAACCGCAACTTCTCAACTACGACTTGGTACTGCAACATCTCAACAAGCACTGCCTACTGCTACTTCTCAATAAGCCCTGCCAGTGGAGGCGGCGGAATAATACTCTTTGGCGCAATCTCTGGCGCTGTGGCTCAGTGTTGCCACATTTCAACGTCACTAATGCTCCCCGTGTGTGGGGCCGATGGTTCAAAAGTAATCGCTGGCACAGTTGATGGTGAGTAACATACCACTCCGGTTTGTTGTGGATCCGTTGTGCCCGTCTCTTTTTATGACGTTCAATCTCTGTGGATTAGTACTCGGACTAGAAATACACAGGGTGTGTTCAAAAAGACTAATTCAGTTTGCAAATGAGTTACATAATATAAGAAAGGAAATTGTGAAAAATAGAAACTAAAAAGTTAACTTGACGACTGTTGTAAGCTGCCACTTTGTGTGGTTGTCTGTAGGCATCTACTTAGTGCAGCTAGCTGTCTCTCTCGCACGTTCGTTATACGATTCCGAAAGAGTGTCGAACGTATTATTTTCAATAGGATGGAGTTCCACCGCTCGGGCACCTGTATGTGAGAGCATTCCTAAGCCATGAACTTCCACACTGATGGACAAGTTTGTACGGGTCTCACTTTGCACTATTTGCCACACATGTCCCTTACGTAAGTGAATGTGATGGTTTTAGGGGTTGTGGAAGACAGTGCGAATCCCTTCCAGACAACTTTGGATGAAACTTCCTGACAGAAAAAAAATTGTGTACCGGACAGGGATTCGAACCTTGGGCCAATGCTTGTCGTGGGCAAGTTTTCTACCATCTGAGCTATTCAGGCATGAGTTACGACACGCCCCCACAGCTTGACCTCAACCAATCTTGCATCCTAAACCTCAGTGCAGCTCCCCTACTTACGTCCTGGGACTGGCACTCCTAGAAGAAAGGATATGGAGGAATCTAGCTTACAGGAAAACCATCAGCCCTGGTGAGTCATAGGTATGATGTTAAGGTACCCGTTATGAATACCTGGTTAGCGGCTTTTCGTGCGACTTCTGTGTTGAAGTGTCACTCACTTTCCGGCCAGCGAGCGTAGCGCAGAGTCTAAGATTCACGGCTACCATGCTGGTGACCCGGCTTCATCTCCTGCTCGTGTACATTTTTTTTTCACATTCTTCGTACAGAATATCATTAAACGGTATATGTCACGCAAATTATTCGCCAAAATATTTTGTTTGATAAATCAATCATTGCAGCAAATTTTCTTAAAATCTTTATTCTGTTTGTCACAGAACATATTACGCATCAAAAATGATGATTCATCTTTCGTCCAACACATCCTGTATTGCGCTGAATCTCACATCTCCAATTGCAATGAAATTAGCGGAAATTGTGCTCGGCAGTGTATTTGTTCAAATGTTCGGATCGTGAAGCAAATTTTCGGTCTATGTGATGACGTTAATGAGTTCGTCCAGCGACTGCTCATTACTCGCATCTACGTCTGACGGATCTAATTTCGGCTGCTGTTCTGTAGAAATGCTTGCTTCATCCATCTCACTGTACTCTCTTGACATACGCTGCATTGACGACGCGTTGCGAAAAACTGATGCTGAAGAAAAATACCAGTTGCCGGTTTACGAGCCTGGGAATTCCGTAGCAGTCCATAACAAGAGGCGAGTCACGTGTACAAGACGCAGGAAGCAAACGTAGCTAAAATAATTGGAATTTGAACTAATAACCGCATACTGCGGAAGGTAACAGGTTCATCGTGATCTCAACCACACTTTTTTGCGCTCCACGGATCTGGCGCTGAGTATCTCAGCAGCAAAATACGAGGCGCCAGTTTGGAGGAACTCTGCTCGCACTAAGCAAGTTGACGTCGCCATAAACGAAACTGTACGTATTGCCACAGGATGCCTCAAACCAACTCCCAAAGACAAAATTTATCCCATCATAGAATGTGGAGCAATACAGGACTTGGAGCCGGCCGAGGTGGCCGAGCGGTTCTAGGCGCTACAGTCTGGAACCGCGCGACCGCTTCGGTCGCAGGTCCGAATCCGCCTCGGGCATGGATGTGTGTGATGTCCTTAGGTTAGTTAAGTTTCAGTGGTTGTAAGTTCTACGGGACTGATGACCTCAGTAGTTAAGTCCCATAGTGCTTAGAGCCATTTTTGAACAGGACTTCGACCACCTATTTATTTCCCCAGATATGTCTATAGCATGCACTAGTGACGATATTTTGAAAGTCATTGACAAAGAAACCTACGTAGCTAATTACTGGGAAGGGAAGGTATAATTGGTGCATCCGGATACGGAAGAAGACACCACAAACGAAATACACATTTGAAAAAGATCTTCTGTAATGAGACTTTTTAACGAAATTACTACGGCGAAAATGACTATTTTGTCTCTATTGCGTGACATGTACTATTTAAAGATATCCTATTCGATGAGATTGAAAAAAAGAAAAAAATAGAGAGACATTATTTGAACCCGGACTACTTGTGTGGTAACCGTGAACTTCAGCAGGTGCAATATGCTCGCTGGCCGGCACATGGATGACGTAACAGATACAGGAGCTGCGTATAGAACTTCAGCAATTTTCTCAGAAACCTGGCGGTGTCGCAAGAAACAGATACTCAGGACAAGTCCGTCCACAACTTACCTAAGCATCATCAAAATCCGTAATTAGCGTGTCTGATTCTCCTCCTGTAAGCCACAGCCTGGGAGACTGTTTCCAGAATGAATTTTCTCTCAGCTGAGGGGAGGGTGCTGATTCGAAAATTCCTGACAGATTATGTGTGCCGCTGCGGAATTCGAATCTGAGACCCTCGCCAGGCCAGGGTTCCAGGTTCGAGTCCAGGTCTGTCACACAGTTCGCGAGGTGTCGGGGCTAGTAGTGTATTTAACACTAAATACTTCTAGAATCTTCATATATAAATGATGCTCTAAGCCCCCTTATTCTTGCTCCGAATTTTGCTGTTGCACATGGATTAAAAAGACACGCTAACTGACTGTAATCGGCCATGCAAGTGGAGTAGAAAAGAGTTTGGCACCTGCAATAATTTAATTTGATAATTAAGTTAAATGAAGGAAAGTTTCATTAACGTAGTGAGAAATGAAAGGGTTGCTCTACCGATTAACAGAATGAAAGTTCTGTCCAAAATAACAATTTGATTTATTATGACTAAACTCAAAATATTAAACAAAACACATGAAACATTTACAACACATCAAATTGGCTCAAATTGGATACCCAAATAAATGATGTGAAGGTGAAGTTGTCCTTAAACTAGATTGTGACATTTATGACGAAGTGGTATGTGGAGCCAATTCCTTGCAACTCAAATCTTAAGAGAAACACACTGCCAACGCAACATTAATTGCTGCTACAGTAGTGAGAACTCAGACAAAGAACACCCAAGACAGAACAAAGTTAAAAAAAAGACGAACAGGCGCGCTCTGCTGAGCTCTGATTATCACCTAGGAAAATCCCTAATCTGCCGCTGCTGCAGACATACATTAACAAGCTGTCTTCTTAACTGCAAGAACACGATCTGGCGTACCGGAGGCGATGGCTGGTTGCTTCGACGTCCCGTCGTGGTGATGATAAAGTCGTGAGTATAGCCCGAAACAAATTATCCTGGTCTGGTTGTTCCAGACTAAAGACTTCCTAGCAATACAAATGCGCCTCTGAGGGAGACGAAGAAGGCTCGTCACACAATCACTGACGGTACAGTGATTGATTTTAACAAGCGATGTCACACAGTAACTCTAATTCAGTCAACTTTAGCCAGAACTGCTCAAGACAGACGACATAGGCCGCTTGTACGCAGAACGCTCAATTGCCAACTGTACTCAGAAAGTAACGTTGAAGTTGAAACTTCAGCAACTTCGTCAAACAGTTACAATTACATAAAAGTGTATTAGACAGCCAACGGAAGGCAGGCTGTCCAGAGCAGCGAGAGCTCAGTCTTATAAGCTACCACAAGAGCACCCGTACAAACCGAACACAGAACGTTCCCGCCCCCACGACAGTGGCCGTGGTTAAACGTTCCAATCAGTAACTCGAAAACCGGTGGAAAATTCCACTCTATTGCCGAAGCACTACCATTCCACCAATGGAGATTCTTGGCGCCAATTTCTGCGCCGATTTTGCTACGTCACTTAGCTATGCCCTGAGCAAGCCAATCACAGTTACGATTTTTCAGAAAACGGGGGAATTTTCCCGCCAAGACTGCCTGGGAACACAAGTCATTCCCACGCCTCGCTGGTAGCCCGCCAGAAAGTGTTTTCGCAAAGTTTCTGCGAAGTAACAGAATCTCTAGCCCAGCTGCTCCTTCAGGCCCCTGCGGGCGTGTCTCCTCGCTATTATGACAATGTCGGCGTCTGGAAAGCATTCACTCGACTCCCTCACACCCGTCGGCTTAACTCTTTCAAGATTAGCAGAGTCCGCCTGTCACCGGACCACCCGGGTGACGAGAGACGCTACGTGGGAAGTCCACGTGTGAAGGAATAGCAACTTTTCACTGCATGCAATTAGAGAGGAAAATCGAATTACTCAGAGTAAGATAGAAATACGAGAGAGCGCTTCTGCCACCTCTCAAGTTTTAATATGGCAGGAAGTTTAACATCAGCGCCGTCTCGAATGCGAAGTGTAAATCCATTCCGGTACCTTTGTGTCAACTTGGCCGGTGCATAGCAACGACAGGAACATGTTAATTCTGCATATGCTTTCAGAAAAATGGGACATGTTTGAGTAGTGACTCGGCGCGTTGCACATGTCCAGCGGAGTGCACAATGAACATTTGTAATAAGTAAATGGAAACTTCGATCATAAACTTATGTGTCAAACGTACATAAGAAAGTATGTGCGTGCATGTAACGTATCTACCGTTATAAAATCTGATGGATCTTTTGAAAATAAAATCTTTGTAGTCCATTACAGAATTTATAGCTCACCATATTTCACATATGAGGTGTAGTATTCTTAGTTGTATGTGACTTGGTATAAACCTGTCTCTTTCTTTAATCAATTACTGTTTTCCTAATACAAGCCTCGACTCTTTGAGTTACACTCTGACTTCAGCAAACGATAAACTTCTTGCTTTTTTATCCCTGTCAAAGTTCGTTTCTAAAAGAAGAACTGTTGTAAAAGACTTGACAATCAGAAGAAATCTCCTGGTGTCGTAGACTCTACAGTAAAAGAATGTTAAAACTGATTCTTGGGGGCTGGGAGGCGTTTAGTTAGTAATCACCTTACAAGTTGAACTGATGGAACGAGACGCAGGGTCTCGACATAGCAAGCCAGGCGAGTAGTAAGACGGGAACAAGTGAAGAGCGGTGTGCGCCGCTGAGTTGGTAAGGACGGCGGGCTGGGCGCTACTGATGAATGTGTACATAATTCAGGCGGCGGAGGCTCCATCCGGACTAATATTTCAGCAAGGGCGTAACTGGATGTCAGTCGGCGGCGGCTTGATGAGGCGGCCTCATAATTACCAGGCCTCGGCCTCGGCCGCCAATAGCAACAGCTGCGGCGGGCCGGCTGCGGATCCGCAGTTAAGGAACTCGTTACGTGGGGGCTGCGGAGGATGAAAGGCTGCGTGCGCCAGCATAGGGCCGGTGTCGCTGTCCTGTCGCCACGGAACTTTGCTTAAACGGCTGCGCGCAGCAAGCTAAATCCGTTCGATCGTGTACGTCTGGCCTGCTCAGCAACCAACACTCTGTCCGACGAAGTTATCCATATTTGTCAAGTTGGTTTTATCTCAGAACTTTGATTAAACATAACCAAGGGGACTGGAGCCAGTGAAATCGTGAACTTAAGATAACCAGCCCGCCTCAGGCCAGCCACACCAATGGTTTTCTGAATCACGACCAGAGCCTTTCTAGATTATAAATAATCCACCAAGAACTCCTATGCGTGCCAGTATATAACAACCCCAAACTGGCGACCATTATCTCTTTGGATCACACGAGGATAGGCACCGACGTTGACGATACAGCGCGAGCAAAACAAACGTGTCTAGCCATGGCTCCAGTGGAGCCGACTTCGTTGATAGTCACTGCAAGTTCCAAATGTGGTATCGCTACCGGTAACATCGCATAGCTTCCACAGTTGGTAACTGAATAGCAAGTTTCCGTCCAATGCCGCTAGCGGTCGTGCAGCATCCAGGGACCCAATGGAGTTCGCCCACTAAGTCACACCTCCAGCAGCACTCAACTTCGTCCGGCCTCTGCCGCCACGGTAGCGAATCACTCACTCCTGCTCGAAGCCACTTCACTATGGGACAACTAGTCGCGGCTCTAACGTCGTTGTTGTAATGTATGATCTTGACTCTGTTTCTTACAGTAATATTTGTAATCTCTTCGTTCGCTTGAAGAAATACAAGTTAAATACACTGATCAGCCAGAACGTTTTGACCAGTTACCTACTACCGCTATATACCCGTTCAGGTGACAGTAGCGCGTCTTCAACACGTGGCGAAACCACGGTGAAACAACCCTTCAGACGTCGTGGGGTTCAGAGGCCTCCCATCATTACAGATATCAGACGTCTTAGGTTGGGTAGACTGGTAAAACAGAGCAGGCGCGAACTGTGGTGGAATTAACATCAGACTTTAATGTTGGGCTGAGCACAAGGGTGTCTGAACAAACAGTGCACCGACCACTCCTAACTGTGGGCCTCCGCAGCCTACGACCCACGCATGGACGACTATGACTGGAATGGATGCGTGGCCTTTGGCATTGGACGTTGGCGCAGTTTTAGGGCGTTGCATGGTCTGATGAATCCTGATACCCTCCTCTTCATGCTGCTGAGAGGGGAGAATCCGTTGTCTTCCAGGGGAATAGCCTCTTGACGCCTGTACTGCAGGACGAAAACAAACTGGTGGCGGCTCCACAACGCTCTAGGGAACATTCACGTGGATATCCGTGGGTCTAGTGGAGCCCTTGCAAGGCACCATGACGACCAAGGAGTGTCGTACAGGGGCTGCACACTAGATACACCCGTTAATGACGACCATGTTTCCTGACAGGTGTTGTATTTTTCAACAAGTGGTTCCAGGAACACAGTGGCTATGTGATGGCCCCCAATTCACCAGATCTGTGCGGAAGATGGACATATCGGCTATTAGGTACGCGGGCATAATGTTCTGGCTGATCAGTGGAACTTTTTGTTTCCTGTGATTAACTTGTTCACTAATCTTTTCTGCTCCTGTCCAGCTTTCTTACGACAATAGTCGCAGCATTACTCCGTAGTCCTCCTGTCCTTACCTTTGTGTACGATGTCGAACAGAATACCGAGCTTGTGACGGAAGGGAACTGGTCCTGACACTTTGCAACACGTGGGAGGCAGTTTCGTTGAGGGACGCCACAGTTGCACCGCTCACAGTGTCACCCATAGCGGCCCCTAACAGCGCTAGCGACAGCGGCGCGAGTTGGAGTTGAGCTCATCGCAACAGTGGCGACTTCTGAGACAGCACAAAAATAACTGACGATGGCCGAAGTAACAAGGACAGACTGGAAATAAAAAGGAAATAGAGATTTCTTAACACTGAATATAAGTTTAAGTGGTAGGAAGTCTTATCTGAAGGTACTTCAGTGCAACTATGAAGTGAAACGTGGACGATAGGCTGTTCAAATAAGAAATGGATAGAAGTTTTTGAAATGTGGTGTTACAGAAGCATGCTGAAGATTAGAAAAATAGATTGAGTAATTATGGAAGAGGATCGAATTGATGAGAATGAAACTTTATGGCAACACATAACTAAATCAAGAGTTGAATTGACAGAAAGTGTCCTGAGACATCAAGGAACAGTGAGTTCTTGTATTGGAAGGGTGAGTGTGTGTGTGAGAGGCGAGGTTTATCATGATTTGATTACAGTAAGCGGGTGGACGTCTGTTGCATTAACTATGAGGAACTGAAGAGGAATGCACGGACTACACTGGTGCAGAGACGTCTCCCAACAGAATGCCGTAACATCAACATTGCTTATTCTATGCTTTTACTCATGAGGTAGTTACGAGGAAGAGCTGTTGAAAATACTGGTGTAAAAATACCACATTCCAAGCTTCTGAAAGTGAGTTTCTAGCCGCCCTAAACTAATATCTAACGATCACTCGGCCATTCAACTGAAAGACTTTACGAGTTTATAAACCACCGAAAACCTAATCACGATAGACTTCCACTCCCCTCGTGAGTGTATTTCTTTCTCATACTGCAGACCCACATTATACGACGCACAAAAGACTGAAGTATACCAGTGAGTACAACAACACCTGTCTCATATTGTAGTTCCGGATTACAGGTCTCATCAGTGATTGCAGGATTCAGTAGAGAACAGGAGGTTCCAATACCTGGCGTATGAAATAGGCAATTGGCATGCAACCCTAAGACATTTAATTCCAATTGGCCACCTTACGCGACTGGGATGCCATCCACCAACATTCTAGATCGTTTACAATGCAACACAGCTCTTAAGTTTGATTCCTTTTGAATATGAGGAAGGTACTTTTCTTTTTGTTCAAATGTGTGTGAAGTCTTATGGGACTTAACTGCTAAGGTCATCAGTCCCTAAGCTTACAAACAACTTCTTAACCTAAATTATCCTAAGGACAAACACACACACCCATGCCCGAGAAGGACTCGAACCTCCGCCGGGACCAGCCGCACAGGAAAATACGAATAAGAACTTCACAATCGTGCGTTTTTTTCGAATATAAATACTACTCCCACGCAGAAGATCTATCATTCTTTTTTATTGTTTACGCAGCGATTTTCGCTGCTCTGAGCCGTAAGTGAACAGCTGTGTAGCAAGTTGATGTTCCTTTCATCTTTATCATGTCAGAGTTCACGGCCACACTGCTGTAATAATAGGCCTTCGCTTTTCCCAGGCGGCCCTCTGTTTATTCCATATAGCACCAACGGCCGTTAAGGGGCAGGCCACTGTCCCCTCCTCGCTGCTTTCAATCAGTGAATGGAGCCCTCAAATTGCAGTAACATGTCCGAACAATTTCGCAGTGAATGATTCAAAAGCGTGCCGCACTGTTGCTGCATTCGCTGCGAGCTCCCCCACGGCCACGGCTGACGCTCTGAAAACTTTTTCCCTCCCCTGCACCCGCCCTCGACGCCACCGCCGCCCCCACCTCGCGGGATTAATGGCCGCTTGTGACGCACGCGTGTGCCGTGTGCCGTGGCAGTGTGCGCGCCTTGCCGCGCGGCCACGCGTCCCGCGGGTGTGTGCGCCCAGTTACAAATGTCGGCCCAGGGACTTGCGCGGAGGTGGAGGGACGATCTGCGCTAGGCGGGGGCGGGACAGCCAGCCATCTCGTCACTGAAGCAACAGTCGCCGCTCTGGGGTGGACCGCCGGTGCAGGATGCCAGGGGTCGCGTTTTATAGGGCTAACGCGTGCCCCCGCGGCGGTGTTAATGTGTCTTCATGAGCCACAGCTAATTACAGCCACGACTCCTAGGGCGAGGGAGCCGCTACGGCTACTAGGCTACTAGGGGAAAATCTGCTCCGCGTTTTTACTACTAATGAAATTTTTTGTGTGCTTACATCTCCTGAAAAATATGCTATTACGCTGACGGAAAAAATTGTACACGCCTTTAGAGCTTCCCAAGTCACTCAAAATGTATGATTGCAACTGTGCATATGGAGTACATGCATTGATTATATTTACAGGTTATATGGCCGTGGTCCATGGAATACTTCTATTCCTAACGGTTTGAGGAAAACCAATACGTTGATAAAGTCTTCTACTTCCATTCCACAGAAGGATAAAAAAGTTTTGCTAAGGAGTGCAGTTAAGTGTCCCAGACTTTATGGTTTACCTAAAGTTCACAAAATAAATCTCCCTCTGAGACCCATTGTTAGTGCGATTGATTCCCCTACTTATCAAATATCTAGGTATCTAGCTACTCTTCTACAACCATACATTGGCAAGACTGATTCTTATGTGAGGGATTCACGTCATTTTATGGAGAAAATTGAAGGTCTAACCTTGGCTCCTGAAGACATTTTAGTCAGTTTTGATATTGTATCTCTGTTTACTATGATTCCGGTCAATGAAATTATAGTTTACATAACGGAAGTTTTCCCTGAAGATTTGACCGCTCTGTTTAGACACTGTCTCACATCTAGTCAGTTTCAGTGGGATGAGGAGTCTTATGAGCAAGTGGATGGTGTTGCCATGGGTAACCCATTGAGCCCTGCGATTGCCAATTTTTACATGGAGAAATTTGAACAATTAGCGTTGAATAAAGCAAATAAGAAACCATGTTGTTGGTATCGTTATGTAGAGGACGCATTCGTGGTTTAGACACACGGTAAAAAAGCCTTAGACGAATTTTTGGATTATCTTAATAGCATAAACCCTAAAATTCAGTTTACCATTGAAGTGGAAAAAAGACCAGGCTATTTCGTTTCTCGATGTGTTAGTCATGAGACAGACCGATGGCAGTCTAAAACATAAAGTGTTTCGGAAGAGCACACATACTGATAGATACTTACGTAAGAACTCTAATCGTCACCCACAACAAAAAAGAAGTGTAATCAAAAGTTTAGTGGACAGGGAAAAACGGATTTGTACGCCGGAACATCTGGATACGGAACTGAATCATCCGAAACAGGCCTTCGAAAAGAATGGGTACTCAAACAAAGAAATTAATAGAGCTTTAGAACCTAATTACAGCAGGCCAAACGACAAGGATGGTACACAACAATGGAAGAACACGGTGTCTTTACCTTTCATTAGTAAGGTTACAGATCGAATCGGCACAATTTTGCTGAAACATAAAGTGAAACCGGTATTCAAACCTACCAGAAAAATAGGACAAGTACTTCGTTCTGTTAAAGATAGAAGGTCACCACTATCATCTAGCGGTGTGTATAATATTCCGTGTACCTGTGGCAAGGTCTACATTGATACTACGAAAAGAAGTGTGAATACGAGGGTAAAGGAGCATAAAAGTCTTTGCCGACTGGGTAAAATAGATAAATCGGCCGTTGCGGAACATGCACTTCAGTACGGTGACCATGTAGTTAAGTTTTCTGAAACTACAGTTTTAAGTGTTATCACGAACTATTATCCACGACTGTATAGGGAGGCTATTGAAATTTATAAACATGAAGATAATTTTAATAGAAAAGAAGAGGCCCTGAAATTAAGAGAGATATGGACAGTGGCGTTAAAGAATCGATAAGTGATTTTTATCTATGACGGACTATTATCGATAGTTACATTTTATCTTTGACTAGTTTTCTCTCTGCTACTATGTGAAAGCTAGACCACGCCCACTTTCATCGGTATTTAGGCCGCTCTCCGACGCCCGACTCGTCAGTCGGCAGGACTCAACAGGACCAGCCATACCTCTGAGAATGTCCAACGTACTATTGGACGAAACGTTAGGAACAGAAGTATTCCATGGACCACGGCCATATAACCCGGAAGAATTATCAACAACAGTACCATCCGGTCGTGAAAGCCTTCATTGTGTGACTATATTTACAGATCCATAGCACAAGCGGTTCTGAGGTACGAGGTATCGACCAATGCTGAAACATCTCCCTATTGGTACGTGGTGTAGCCTCCATGAGCGGCAATGCCGGCACTGACTCTGGCATCCAGCCGATGATGCAGATGGTGAATAGTGTCGTGCCATACGTTACTCCCCGCCTGCTCGGCCCGTTCACGTAGTTCTGTAAGACTAATTGGCTGACGAGTTGCACGAATCACTTCTTGTCGCATCATATCCCACGTGTACTCGATTACGGGGATTCTACCGGCCAGGAAAGTCGCTGGACGTCTTGCAGTGCACGTTGAATTTCACAGTCAGTGTGTGGACTTGTATTCTCTTGTCGGAACAACACATTACCTCCCTGTTTCAAGAAAGGCGAAAGAACGGGTCTAACAACATTCTGAAATCGCCGAGCTCTTGTCAGCGTGCTCTCCAGAAACATCAGAGGTGAAGGGGAGTTGTAGCTTATCGCATTCCAGACCATGAGACCTGTGAAGCGGCCACCGTGTCTTGGACGGATACACTCTACGCGACAGTGCTGACCAGGTCTACGTCGTATGTGCAACCGACCATCACTTGCTTGCAGACAGAATCTGCTTTCGTGGCCGCCGTCCTTCCCGTCCTTCCCTAATCCGATGAGACCGAAGACCTCGCAGTCTGGTCTCCTCCTCCACAACAACCTCAACCTCTGCTTTCGTCGCTGAAGATCACGACGCGCCTTTCTGTCTTCCAAGTGATCCTCTGATGGCGCCAGTCGAGCCGTGCACGTCGGTGCTCTGGCGTAAGCAGAAGACGGGCAAGAGTTGGGATTGAGATATCTGAACTCACAAGCCCTCTTACCTGTGCTGTGGTAGCTGTACGACATGCCATTGCTGCCCTTACAATACGACATTCCTTGCGGGTGTCTGTTCTGCTTGGTCGTCCAGCACCCCGTCTACAGTGTGAGAATATTCATGACTAAAGATATCAGTATTGTTGCATAACTAACGTAGCACGTCCAAGGACATCTCCGTGACATGCTTGCCTGCTTGCTTTTTACGTTTCCTTTTCACTGGGCTTTCTGACAGTGAGCAATCCCTATTAAGGAGTAGACACAGATGGCGCTCTGGTAGTTATCTGTTGGCGGACGACGATGAAACCATTATCAGTAAACATACTATCCGCTGGTGGCATATGCCGTGATCTAATCAAAATCGATGTCGTCTTTCCAGGTGTACTATTATTCATTTTTCAGCAGTTTGTAAGAGGTTGGTAAATAAAAACGAGACAGACGAAAAAAGTAAGAAAACAGTTTACTATTTCAAGAGTAATCGCCATGATTGTTAATGCATTTATCCCACTATGAGACAAGACAATCAGTGCCTTCATGGAATAGCAGTGTCCACGCACCACTTTCGTTAATTTGGTGCCATGCACCAGAATGTCAAAGATAATCGGATCCTTGCAGTCAAAGAAAAAGGTGATAATTATTTGAAACCCTCAGCTGCCGACAAGTGTTGTTGATATACCTCAATGGGGACAGCTGAAAATATGAGTCCGGTCCGGGACTCGAACCGGGGATCTTCTGCTTACATGGCAGTTTTTTTTAATTTTTTAAATTTCTTTTTATCGTTGCATTTGGTCGTTGCGGACATCAGACGACATCCGCTAAACTTCGTTTGTTGATCCTTCCACTCAGTTATTTTAGTACAGAGCAACCGTGCCGGCGACCCACCTAGGACACATATCAATACCGCCACTAGGCGCCCAGTCCGGATCCGCGGGACTGCTACGGTCGCAGGTTCGAATCCTGCCTCGGGCATGGATGTGTGTGATGTCCTTAGGTTGGTTAGGTTTAAGTAGTTCTAAGTTCTAGGGGACTGATGACCACAGATGTTAAGTCCCATAGTGCTCAGAGCCAGTACCGCGACTGCAGGGACTTATCCCTTGCACGATTCGCGTGAGACCCACATTCCCAACTGTCTACAATCAACATACGTAATGTACCTTATAGATATTTGACGATTCCCGTAAGAGTTCGGGCAACCTGTACGCATTCGCACCTGCCTCCATTTGTGGTTTCATTCAAAAATCGTGGTGCTATACCAAAGTCGGCAACGCGCATCGATACCACAGACATTAGCGATCTCTGGATGCTATGTGGAACGACGAATGGGAGGCAATCGAATGGGAGGCAATCCGGAAGACACGCCCTCTCTCACAGCACCACAGCGCCATCGCACGGTGTTATAGAGGCGAGTATGGAGTCAATCGGTCGCAGTTCGTGACTTCTGATGAAGCAGTCGATATCATCTAGTTAGGACACCAGTGCTATTCATGTCCCAGATGGGACTGTACTTATGTAAATGTTGAACTTGTACGTCATGAGAAGAGTTTGTAATTGTGTGCATCAAGTGATGCTATACTGTTCAAAGACTGTTGGAAATATTCGGCTCCTTCCATTGGCATGGATTGTGTAAAGTTAAGTTCCTCTTTTTATCATTCCGTAGTAAAGGGAACTAATATTACACACTTTGTAGTTTCGATTAGCCATCTCCTAAAGGAATCGAATAAGCCACAGTTATGACTAGATGATCGTAGTTTCACGAGGTCATAACACCATGCTTCATCACCCATTACGATAAGGCGCAGGAAACGATATTCTTCACCGTGACGCTTTTCCAGATGTTGCAGCGATGTCGACGTTCTCTTCACATCCTGCTCCTCCATCAGGCTGCGCAAAACCCAATTTGCACAGATTTTCTGCAACTTCTGTCATGAAGGCATGAGCGCCACTGTGATTGATGCCAAACATGAGTCAAATGTCTTCCACTGTTCACCGTCGGTTACTTCTGACGGCAGCATCCATCATGACGGTTAATGACATGATGAGACTACCCTGGCCTACTGCTGCCTTTGAACGATATCTTCTCAAAATCGTTTATTCCACACAAACAATGTGCACATCATAAACTTACTTTGCCGTAGGAGGCAAATATTCGGGCATGAATTTCTCTTGCTGGCACTCCTTCCCCAATAAAAATCCGCACCACTCCTCGATGTTCCTCTTTCCCGGCATCCATAGTGAAGTCGGCTGCACACACGGCTCCCTGATCTTGCGTCGAGCACGTGTAACAGACAAACGGTACAGTGGTGTACTTTCGCACTGTTCCTTCATAATTCCCAGTAGAAGGCAGTGTAAACACGTACCTGCGTTACCATCGTCCACGCCATGCTCGTGATATAGTATGTCTCGTTCTATTTGACTGCCCTTATAATAACAGTTATGTCGATTATTTTTGAACTAATAAGCAGTTAACTTACTTTTTTCCATTCGTGACGTTTGCATTTGACTGTCCCTTATACGAAGGGCGTGAATTAATAATTTCAAGATAATTTTTTCTCGTTCAGCTTCGAATGAAAAAAATGCTGAACTGTTTCTGGACATCTTGGAATATTCACTTCTCAGCCCCTACAGCTTCACGAAGCTCCGATAGGTGGTGGAGCTACATGTGGCCTTCAGAATGTCGACTGCTACGGAGATGCATTCCATACGGAGAGTTGTCATTGAGTTTCGTATGGCGGAGAACCGGAGCATCGTAGACATTTATAAGCGGTTCCAGAAGGTCTACGGGAACTGCCAGTGAACAAAAGCACGGTTAGTCCTAGGGCGAGGCGTCTCATCATCGCAACAAGGTCGCGCAAATCTGTCCGGTCTCCCGCGTGCAAGCCGGCCGCACACAGACGTGATTCGTGCAATGCTGCAACGTGCGGGCACTCTAATTTGAGGTGATCGACGGATCACAATCAAACACGTAGCTCCTCAACTGAACGTCTCTGTTGGTAGTGTTGACACATTCGTCTACCATTTGGGGTCCTTAAAGATGTGTGCCGGCTTGGTGCCTGCAGCCTAACAGAACACCATAAAAAGCAACGAAAGACCATCCGTGAGGAACTGCTTGCGCGTTACGAGGCTGAAAGCGGTGATTGTTTGTCGATCGTCGTAACAGGCGGTGAAACGTGGGTTCATTACTTCGGAAACAACCATACCTCGTATCTCATTAAGAAAAAGTTAAAAAGTTCAAAGTCGCATCCTCAGCCGGTAAAGTCATGGCGACGGTCATCTGGGACTCTCAAGAGGTTCTATTTGGTAACCTTCATGGTGCCATGATTAACTCTGAAGTCTATGGTGCTACCCTCAGAGAACTGAAGAAACGACATCAGCGAGTTCGTCGCCACAAAAATGCTGACTAACTTCTCCATGACCTCACGCAAGTCTGCGCACCAGAGAGGATCTCACAGAACTTTATTGGACTGATCTTCCTCATGAACCCCACAGCCCAGATCTCCCCGGGGAGCAGTACATGGATGATGGGAAGGGTATCGATTCAGCAAGACGTTGTCTCCGACGTTGGCCAGTAGATTGGTACCATGCGGGCATACAAGCTTTTCCAGTATGGTGGGCTATGCCCGGCCGGTTGGCCGTGCGGTCTAACGCACGCCTTTCCGGGCGGGAAGCAGCGCCTGGTCCCCGGCACGAATCCGCCCGGTGGATTTGTGTCGCGGTCCGGTGAACCGGCCAGTCTGTGGATAGTTTGTAGGCGCTTTTCGATCTGCCTCGGCGAATGCGGGCTGGTTCCCCTTATTCCGCCTCAGTTACACTATGTCGGCGATTGCTGCGCCAACAAGTTCTCCACGTACGCGTACACCACCATTACTCTACCACGCAAACGTTGGGGTTAGACTCGTCTGGTGTGAGACGTTCCCTGTGGGGTCCACCGGGAGCTGAACCGCACAATAACCCTGGGTTCGGTGTGGGGCGGCGGATGGGTGAAGTGGACTGCGGTAGTCGTCGTGGGGTTGTGGACCACTGCTGCTGTGGCGGGGACGGAGCCTCTAAGTCGTTTCTAGGTCCCCGGTTAACATACAATACAATACAATACAATGCTGGGCAATCGTATTCGCATTGAACGAATATTATATTGATAAACAGCGTTCTGTAGCCAAAAGAATGGGGAATTACATTGTGCCTTAGAATCGTAAATAAAACCAATGTGCTTTCAGAAAAATGTGCTGCATTAGTTATTGCACTCCCCTCGTACGTAGTTGCTAAGATCGTCCGCAAGGGCACGATATTTATTTAGTTACATAATTATCACTAAAATCTTAATCCACAGTTCGACACTGCCGCTACAGTCATCGCCACACATGTATGCTTCGTACTGTGTCTTTACTAAGAAACTTTGGTAGCGCGGTGTGGCGTTAAGCGTAATACAGATATCGGACAAGAAATTAGTCACCCTGAGCAGATATCACGCTAATTCCGCGTAACACCGTCTCTGCACTTCATGATTACGTCAATTTGTCGAGCAATAGAGTTCTTTAAATATCCCATCTTAAGCCGAGGCCAATCCTCCAAGTCTAGACCGCGTAGAACTATAAAATTACGGTACACAGACGTTTGCCGTTGGACTAAGATCGGAGGACTTAAAGAAGGCCAAGCGAGGATTTACAGGGCATCACGAGGAAGTAGAAGGCAACACTTACTCATGGTTCACGTTCATGCTGACCTGCAGGGGTGGGTTCCGGTCATAATACGGAAAACACCACCAAAACGTCACAGAACCACCTCTACCATGGATCGCATTCTTTGCACACTGGGGGTTGAACGACTCATTCAGTGGCTGGTGCAGTTGACGCGTTACATCATTTGAACATTTTAAAATTCTCGCCTCGTTGGGCCACGCTTAATGCCTCTAGTCAAACACTTCCCAGGTTTCTGCGTTGCTCAGAGTACGTGCAGCTCTGTATGACACTTTAAGGAATGTGCTATTTGGACATACACGACTCCAGATGTGACCTGCACGGAGTTCCTCTCACGTGTTTCGCCCAGAATCTGGTTGAGGTGGAACTGCATGCACTGCATCCGTCGATTGCCCTTGACAGGGTGTAACATTCATCTACTGCCCGTTTCTATTTGTATCTTTTTACGTCCGCCGTTAGGAGGCCGAGTCATAAATCGAGCAAATTTATGCAAGTTGAGGTCATTGGAACGTTAAAACAATTTTGCTTCTTTTTGTTACTCAGTCGTCTTATTGCACTGATTCAACATAACCGTCTGACACATGTATAACACTTCACTGCTATGACTTATGTGAATGGTGAGGGTGTCATATGATTTTGCTCCGAATTCTGCAACACAACAGCGTTTTCGAACGACTAGTTTGCTCTTTTTTTTCTTTTTAGGAGGTGATCTCTGGTATTTATGTTCAAATCTTTTCGATGGTCATCAACGTGCTATCTAGCCAGTGTATTCCGAAAACTGATCTGATACGTGGAGAGACACACCATGACACTCAGTCGCGTACCTACCATTTCTTGACACAGGATAGAGGGAAGATAGGGGTTAAAGGTTCGTCAGAAATTTCCTAGTGTTCAGGAGCAAATACAGAAAGACACACTTCCAGAGAAGCAGGCTGATTTGCAAGGATCAACGCCAGATACTGTCACAAGGCACGTACAAGACGCGCAGATTTTGAGACTCGATGGGATTCTCGCAGCATGAGACTCCCACCTTCCTTTCAATTTTTATTATAATATTGTTTAATAATTTCACGAGATTATTCACTTACATCTTTACTAGAACAAGAAATCTAGCATTAACATTCGCAATGGCTTTACATACATGTTTAAGGTTTATATTATTTGGATGAATCAATCACACTGATTACATGTTATGCACCTTGGACCCCGTGTTAGGGGTCTGATTAATGCTATTTATTTGCAATCAGACTAACTACTACACTGTAGACTAATACTAACCACTAGAAAAAGAAAAGGGGCAAATGATTGCACAACATATGTCAGTATTTGAATCCGTGTCGGCAGGGCTGACAGATATGGCGAACACTAGTAGCATTTTAAGTACAAACTTTGAAAACAGCACTTCAAGTGAGAGAAATTGGCCTATCAGAGCTTACCAGAGGCCGACGACAAACGAAATGTAGATGGCACCTCAACGATCCGACTGAGAACTCCCGTCTGAATACAAAAACATGAGTTTTTAAATGTTTGCGGAGGCGCACTATTTCTCCTTTCTTGTAGTCGACTTACTAATCCACCGGCGCTTTACGGAATTCGGCCAATCTGATGAGTGGCTCTGCATCACCAGGGCGCCTCTGGCCATCCACATTCAGATTCCTCCCCTTCTCCTTCTCAATAAATAGGGATGTTTCTGAACTTTGCATTAACCTACTCCAAGTTTGGTAGCAACAGCATTCAGCTCAAAGCTAAATATCGTTTCCCTGCGTCTTATGGCTAGCTATAGCACTGTTTTACGTTACTCGCTCCCTCCCGTAGGCCTTTTGTGAATAGGAATCGCTGTTGTAGCACTCTAACCTATGCAAACCCACTCACGTTGCGGTTCTGAGGGGCAAGTATCGAGCTTGCTGCTGCTGGTAAGACATCCCTTTTTGTGACCATCTGTGACGCCTTAAAACAGCGAATAGGCAGTGATGGAGCTACCAATCAATCCTCTGAAGTGACACTTGGCCCCTGAGATGGCTGCCCAGAGCATCTGCCATTCGCAGGGCTCTAGAATTACTGTTGACCTCCACTAATACTTTGCCTGCTCTCTGCATTGTGTCTCTGATTTCCTACTTTGGAGTGCCCTCACCTGCATGCAACAGCCTTAAGCTTAACAATTTACAAGTCATTATATCATAAACATGTGACACACCGAAGACGTCAACAGGCCCTAAAAGTAGACCTCAGCACCAACACTAAGTTCGTTCTAACATTACTACTCGTCGCCAAACTCTAATCACAATAAAACTGCTACGTACAGTTTCATTTTGGTACTTGTGATTTGGAACTCGGATGTGTAAAATATTGGGAAGGCTATTACTATTGACAAATAGAATCGGCTGGGGCATTGTCATACTGGGAGAACCTAACGGTCGTTGCAGCAGCTTCCAATAACGGTGAAAGTTCACTTTCAAGAAATTCTACATAACGGGCTGTAAGACGGTGTGGGTAACACAACAGGTCCAATGAACTGATTGTCTATCATACCAGACCAAATATTCACAGAGAAGCGAAGCGTTCTTAAAAATGTGTCTCCACCAAGCCGTTTATTTCTTCCTCGGACCGACGATTTGAGTTAGGAGAGCTACTGATATCGTCGAGTGCGAGAGTGGCTTAATCAGAAAACATCGTAAAAAGAGATCAACAAGCAATTTTCAGCTAGCCAACTACAGAATTCCAATGTTATATCTACATATCCTTCTAGAAGTTCTAGAACCCATTGTAAATAATAAAGAGAGAAGTGGTGCATACGTAACGTCCATCATAGTCTTCTGTGTGGAACACAGATACATGTAGAACAATACATGTAGAACACAGGCTTGTGGTTAGAACTATTTCCTACGAACTGAATAATGGAGATAGGAGATGTACTGGCTGAAGAAAAGTCGTGAGGGCATGTCGTCAGTAGTGCTTGGATAGTTTAATCGATGGAGCAGGACATTTCAAATCAGCACGCACACTACTGCAGAGGGAAAATTCATTCTGGAAACTGAATAATGTCTTCTGCTTTATTCACACATTGTTGATCTGCACATTCAGATAGGATATGAATGCTTGGGATCACATAAGTGTCTCGCAGTTTACTGAAGAGACGACAGCACATTCCTGAGTTTGGTACACTGCGGTGAGGAATTCATCTACCGCATTCTCTACAAGCAACAGCAGCATTTATATTACAAAACCGTGCACAAAAGCGATTTTGGCATACTCAGTATTTCCAAACAATTCCGTATGATGCGGTAGACTTTGGCCAAAAAACCCCAGTCACAGGAAGACTTAAGTTTAAACAAGGCCCTTGGAGTAAACGACATTCCGCCGGAAATACTGATAGCCTTGGGAGCGCCAGCGACAACAAATCTCTTCCATCTGCTATGCAGGTTGTATAAGACAGGCAAAACACCCTCAGACTTCAAGAAGGATACAAACGAGGTAATACTGACCCTCGGACTTATATTGAAAGATAGGTTAAGGAAAAACAAATCTTCGTTCATAGCATTTGTAGACTTAAAAAAAGCTTCTGTCTGTGGTGTCACCGCCAGACACCACACTTGCTAGGTGGTAGCTTAAATCGGCCGCGGTCCATTTAGTACATGTCGGACCCGCGTGTCGCCACTGTGTAATCGCAGACCTAGCGCCACCACCAAGGCAGGTCTCGTGATACGAGAGAGCACTCGTCCCAGTTGTACGAGAACCTAGCTACCGACCAGATGTACGAAGCCTTTCTCTCTCATTCGCCGAGAGACAGAATAGCCATCAGCTAAGTTAATGGCTACGAACTAGCAAGGCGCCATTAGCCATACAGTGATTGTACTTAAAGTCTCCTGTGTATCGTCAAGATCGATGTACCACAATGATTGAGTAAAGTTAAGTATTAAACCTGCTCCGTACTTTTCTTCCTAACATTAATTACGTATCCTGTTCCAGTACTTCACGCCCGTCTGCGTTAGTCTAGCTTGCCTTTTCAGCCATCTCAACTTCACGGTGTCGGCCCAGCTACCGACACAACATTGGCGACGAGGATGGGATAAGAGTTCTTTCTGATTGCTTACATTTAATTGTGTCATGGCTTCGCCACATTCTCCAGATGTACTGTCCGAATTTTATCGCTTGCAGAATCAGCAGACGCAGGCGTTATTGGATGCCCTTGGACAGCTCGTCCAGGGTCAACGTGCGCTGCACACCGATGCGGCCGCCGCCGCTTCACCGCTACCGCAGCCACAACCTGCCGTTGCACCGCCTTTTAGGCCCTACGACCCGAACCAGGAAACCTGGCACGAGTGGTCCCGCCAGTTTGCGTTCCACCTCGCTGCCTACAGAATTCAAGGTAATGAGCGGCAGCCGTTTTTGCTTTCTTGTGTCGGTGTGTCCACATACCGTGTGATAGTGAAATTGTTTCCCCGACGCGACGTAGCAACTCTGTCCTACGAGGAAATTTTGTCTGCATTAGATGCCTATTTCAAAGAAACAGTTAATGTGGTTGCAAAACGGTATACGTTCTTTCGTACAAAACGTACGGCCGGTCAAACTAATAGGGAGTGGGTAGCAACATTGCAAGGACTTACTAGGGACTGTGCCTTTGAATGTGACTGTGGTCTTTCTTATTCAGATACAATGGTGCGTGATGCAATTGCACAGAACGTTTCTGATGTTCGCATACGGGAGCAAATTTTGAAACTAGTTAATCCCTCCCTTCAACAAGTGATAGACATATTGGATAGACAGGACACACTTGACTGTGCTCAGGAATCTTTTGAAACTTCGCCAGCCGTGTGTAACATTAACCGGCCCGCTGGACGCGCTGCGCGGCCCGGTAACCGGGCCTCGCGCACGTCCGCACAGCTGCCGCCGCGCACTAAGCCACGTGTGCCGCGCCAGCCCACAAATGTAGTGAAATCGTGCCCGCGGTGTGCTACTAGACATTCGCGTGAACATTGCCCGTCACGCCAAGCTATTTGCTTTTTCTGCAATAAGAAAGGACATGTTCAAAGTGTTTGCCAGAAAAAGCTCAGATCAGACAATCACAATCATTCCAGGCCCTTTGCTTCGCGCCGGAATCGAACCAGGGACACTCAGGCTCGTGAACCTTCGCCTATGGACATTCATGTCGTTAATTCCACTTCGTCCAGTGACACTTTCTCTAACAGCAACTGTGTTCGTCCCACAAAAAACTGTGCGTCGACGTCGCCAGAAATCACGTCAATTAGCAAGTGATTCTGTACCAGTGTCTATTCCAATTGCACAAAACAGTCGCTTTTGTCGTCAGCAGGACAATAAACTTTTTGTGGACTTAGACTTTGAAGGCAAAGTGATACCATTCCAGCTCGATACCGGAGCTGCAGTTTCATTGCTCAATCATGACACGTACAAACAACTGGGCAAACCTCCGTTGCGTTCCGCAAATGTTAAGCTAACTACATATTCCGGACAGACAATTCCTGTGTTAGGACAGTGCAGCCTTCTTGCAACATACAAGGGACAAACAAAACTTGTGTCATTTTACGTTCTTCATTCTTCTTCTGCAGTGAACTTGTTTGGTCTAGATTTATTTCAGTTGTTTAACATGTCTATTGTAAATCAGGTCCTATCAGTGAATCAGACTGTGCCTACAGACAGTGTTTCTCGGCTGTGTGACGAATTTGCAGACATTTTTGCACCGGGCTTAGGTTGCGCTAAAAACTATGAAGCGCATTTAGAACTGAAGGTCAACGCGCAACCGAAATTTTTCAGAGCGCGCAATGTTCCCCACGCATTGCGTGATGAGGTCGCAAGAACGTTAAACGATCTCGAATCACAGGGTGTAATTGAACGTGTGCAAGCTTCTCTCTGGGCCTCACCCTTAGTAATTTTGCCAAAACCTTCCGGAAAATTGAGACTTTTCGTGGACTTCAAGGCCACAGTGAATCCACAGCTAGTGACTGCTACTTTTCCTTTGCCCCGCCCGGAAGATCTTTTTGCTAAACTGTGCCCGGGAAAATATTTTTCAAAGTTGGACCTAGCCGATGCGTACTTGCAAATACCGGTGGACGACGCATCCCAGCGCGTATTGGTGGTTAACACGCATCTTGGATTGTACCGCTTCAAAAGACTGCCATTCTGGTGTGCATCCGCCCCTGCCTTGTTTCAGCAATATTTACAAACTATTTGTGCGTCGGTCCCTACTGCAGCAAACTATCTGGACGATATAGTGATCTCCGGACAGACAGAAGAAGATCATCTTGCGAACTTACGAACATTATTTCAGGTCTTGCGGCAAAATGGTCTTCGCTTGAGGAAGGACAAATGTGTGTTTTTTGCTCGTGACTTACCATACCTGGGACATGTCATTAATGCCCAAGGCATACATCCGAGTCCAGAGCACCTCCGTGCCATACAAGAATTGCCTTCCCCTCAAAATGTGAAACAGCTACAGAGTGTGTTGGGTAAAATTAATTATTACAATAAATATGTGCGCAATGCCTCTTCCATTTCAGCTCCGCTTCATCGCTTACGCCCTTCGATCCCCAGAAACCCCTTTTGTTGATGGTAGATGCATCGGATTTCGGGATCGGTGCTGTGCTTGCGCACAAAGTTGGCTCGCATTATCGCCCTATTGCCTTTGCGTCCAAATTGCTCTCGTCTGCGCAAAGACATTATTCACAGATAGAGAAAGAAGCTTTGGCTCTCGTGTTTGGTGTTACTAAGTTCCATGATTTCTTGTATGGTCGTCACTTTACCATCATCACAGACCACAAACCTTTGACATCGCTTTTTCATCCGACCAAGCCTCTACCTCCACATACAGCGCAGAAATTCATTCGCTGGTCTATTTTCCTCTCGCAGTACCGCTACGATATCTTGTATCGGTCCACTGCTAAGCACGGAAACGCCGATGCGTTGTCCCGTTTGCCTGTTGCTGAGGATAAAGCATTCGATTCTTCCGAACTTGCTTGCATGTTCATTGATTCGGAAACCGATGAAGTGGTCGAATCGTTTCCGATTGATTTTCGTCGTGTCGCTACAGCCACAGCTGCTGACCCTGTCCTTGCTACTGTTTTACGTTTTGTTGCTACGCAATGGCCTTTGTCAAAGTCTCGGATCGAGGATCCGTTGGTTCGCCGATTTTTTGCTCACAAGGAGAGACATTTTGTTCGACGTGGTGTTTTGTTGTTGCGTTCTGATAATGATCAGTCCAGAGTCGTGGTCCCACGTTCGTTACAGTCCTCTGTTTTACGGCTTCTTCACCAAGGACATTGGGGTATAGTGCGAACGAAACAACTTGCTCGTCAGCACTGTACTTGGTTCGGAATCGATGCTGCGATTACGAATATGTGTTCTTCGTGCCCGGCGTGTGCCGAACAACATTCCGCACCGCCGCGGAAAGTCTTTGCGTGGCCAAAAGCCACTTCCCCTTGGCAACGCTTGCACATTGATTTTGCTGGTCCATTCTGGAATGCTCGATGGTTGGTTCTGGTCGACGCCTTCAGTAATTTTCCTTTTGTTGTCCGGATGTCTTCCACGACGTCCTCCGCCACCATCCAAGCGTTGTCTGCTATCTTTTGCATTGAAGGTCTGCCGCAGACTATTGTTTCCGACAATGGCCCACAATTCATGTCCGCAGAATTTCAGTCATTCTGCCAGGCCAATGGTATTCAACATCTGACATCCGCGCCGTTTTCGCCTCAGTCCAACGGTGCCGCTGAACGATTGGTCCGGACTTTCAAGTCACAGATGTTGAAATTGAAAGAGTCGCATTCTCGGGAGGACGCATTGTTGCTCTTTTTGTCTTCGTATCGCTCTCAGCCCCGAGATGGTCGCTCGCCGGCTGAGTTGCTCCACGGTCGTCCTCATCGCACCTTGATGTCTTTGCTGCATCCGCCGCATCAGGTTCCTGTGCAGCGGCAGACTCCTGCTTTTGCTCCAGGCGACGTTGTATTTTATCGCAACTATCGCGGTTCACGGCGTTGGCTCGCAGGGCGCATTCTTCGCTGCCTCGGCCGCGCGCTGTATTTGGTTTTGGGGGCCTCTGGTGAGGTGCGCCGGCATCTCAATCAGCTGCGCCTCTGTCGTCGCTCGGGTTCTGCCGCTCCCCGTCTGCTTTCAGCGACGGTGCCGTCCGGTCAGCGCCCTGGGGACCCATCTACTGGCTCGCCTCATCCCCAGGTGTTACCGACGATGCCTTCCATTTTGCCCCATGGCGACGCGCCGCCGCCGCCGCAGCAGCAGCAGCCGCCGCCGCCGCCGCTTGTTCTCCCGCCGGCGCCGCCCGCATTCGACGCTTCGTTGCAGCCGCCAAGCGCCTCCCAGGGTCACGCGCCGCCGATCGCTTCCCGTGACCAGCTGTCCTCCGCCATGGAACTCCCGCCCGCTCCGGACCACATGACGTCATCGCGCGTCGGCTACCCCGACGCAATGGAGGTTGATCCTTCGGTCCCTCCTGTCTCTTTACGGGCGCATACACCGCATGTTGACGTGCACCCTGGACCAGTTTTTCAGGCGTTTCCTAGCTCCCCTCGGACCGAATGGCCGGGTGCGGGTGGCACAGCCTCGCCTGTTGTTAGGCTCCCCACCTCATCGCATACGTCAACATGTGGTCCTCCCCACGGCGGGCGGAAGCCTTATCACACGACCGTTCGCCGATTTGCGGGGGAGGAATGTGGTGTCACCGCCAGACACCACACTTGCTAGGTGGTAGCTTAAATCGGCCGCGGTCCATTTAGTACATGTCGGACCCGCGTGTCGCCACTGTGTAATCGCAGACCTAGCGCCACCACCAAGGCAGGTCTCGTGATACGAGAGAGCACTCGTCCCAGTTGTACGAGAACCTAGCTACCGACCAGATGTACGAAGCCTTTCTCTCTCATTAGCCGAGAGACAGAATAGCCATCAGCTAAGTTAATGGCTACGAACTAGCAAGGCGCCATTAGCCATACAGTGATTGTACTTAAAGTCTCCTGTGTATCGTCAAGATCGATGTACCACAATGATTGAGTAAAGTTAAGTATTAAACCTGCTCCGTACTTTTCTTCCTAACATTAATTACGTATCCTGTTCCAGTACTTCACGCCCGTCTGCGTTAGTCTAGCTTGCCTTTTCAGCCATCTCAACTTCACGGTGTCGGCCCAGCTACCGACACAACACTGTCAATGTTGACCAGAATACTCTCTTTGAAATTCTGAAGGTAGAACAGGTAAAATACAAGGAGGGAGAGGTTATATACAAGTTGTACAGAAACCAGCTGGCAGTAATATGAGTCGAGAAGCTAGAATGGGAAGCACTGGTGGAGAAGGGAGTGAGACCAGGTTGAAGCCTATCCCAGATGTAATTCAATCTATACATTGAACAAACAGTAAAGGAAACCGAAGCAAAAATTCGAGTGGGAATTGAAGTTCAGGGAGGAAAAAAAGCATTGATGTTCCTTGATGACATTGAGATTCCGTCAGAAACAGCAAAGGACATGAATGAACAGTTGAACGGAATGGACATTGTCTTGAAAGGAGGATATAAACATGGGTAATGGAATGTCGTCGAATTAATTCAGATGATGCTGAGGAAATTATAGTGGAAGATGAGTTTTGCTATTTGGACAACGAAGTAACTGATGACAGCCGAAGTGAAGAAGATATAACATGTAGATTGTCAATGGAAATAAAAGTTCTAAAGAAGCGGAATTTTGTTGACATCGAATATAGATTTAAGTATTAGGAAGTCTTTTCTGAAAGTATTCGTGTGAAGTGTTGCCTTGTATGGAAGTGAAATATGGAGGATAAACAGTTTAGACAGAAAGAGAATAGAAGCTTTCGAAATGTGGTGCTGCAGAAGAGTTGCAAGATACCACGTGTGGGAGGGAGAAAGAGGTGTGAATTTTATTTACATT
The DNA here is from genome assembly GCF_023864345.2 of Schistocerca serialis cubense. Lineage (NCBI taxonomy): Eukaryota > Metazoa > Arthropoda > Insecta > Orthoptera > Acrididae > Schistocerca > Schistocerca serialis. Next base: position 987,738,385 of record NC_064638.1, read on the forward strand.
CTATAAGTGAAATGCAAGGAGTGCTGTTCAACATATAAGTGGATTATTCAGTGAAACCGCATTAAACTGCTATATTTATTGAAAAATTACCAAGTTCATTAAACAATCACTCACAAATTATTCAAATAATGATAAACAAAAGTAAAAAATTTGGGTCGCCAGATACTGTAGGAAGTATCACAAAAAAACAACAAATATAATTGAATTCGCACCAACAGTTCACAACAAGTGAATTATACAAGGTGCCTTTTAACATGAGCATTGTATGACTTCACTCTAATTTAACATATAATTAATTTACACAACACGGTTTGACCTGGTGTAATAAATGAGGAAGGAATAAAAAAAAAAAAAACAGCTGGACTATGACTCTCTTAGCGAGCAAATGGTGAATCCTGTGCCTTGCGTCTTTATGAACGTCTGACATATTGCAAGAAATTGAAGAAAGCGAAATAAGAATGCACAGCTAGGAAAGCGGGCGTTTTCTGTAATGCCATGTTCATAGCGTGGTCGGCGTGGCGTTGGAGTCGGCTGATTGTGTGCGGCTGCATCGAGACTCTGCCAGCGACGTAGTTGATAGTGTGTAACATGCCCTACGCTGAATATAGTGACCGAAACCTGCTCCTGAAAGTTATCATTACTGGGCGACGGTATTCGTCCATCTGCAAGTGCAAACCTACGTTAAACTGCATTAAACAAAGCTCAAAACTGTTCCAACAGTACTACCGTCATCGGACACGTAGTACATCAAAATGTGATCCTGAGTTAAGCTCTTGACAACGCGCACAGTGAGTGAAGCTCGCCTACTTGGATCTAACAAACTTTACTCTCTACGCTGTTTTCGACGAATGCAAAGCGCATAGTTTCTTGACAAGCGATAAGAGAATCATTGCGACTTATCGGAAGCAGTCAAGAGAGAACTCCTGTCTCCTCAGAAGCAATATTCGGAATGCCTAAAAAGTAGTGCGCTCATCGCACCTGCATAGAGAGAGCCGCTCCACTCCAGCGTCTTGTCTCCGCCCTTCTGCAAATTACGTAGCTCGTACTATTTTTCAAAGCGAACATTGGATTCTTGCCAATGAAGAAGTCCGTTTCAAAATTTCCTCCCTGCTTGCCGTCGCATTCCTCGAGGAAAAGAGAGCCATACTCTGTGTGAGACAGAGTATACAAATAAACCAAGACTTCTCCCTTTGAGTATTGCCGCTACGTTCCCAGGTGTTTTTCTCGCGGGGAAAGACCAAAATTCCCCGGGCCACTTGAGGTTCTTGGACACCCAGGTCGTGCTGTTGCTATTCATCTCGCCTCTCTGTCCGCGTTACCTAGAATCGTGACAAAGCTGTTTTTCGCTCGAAGTTTGTAGTTTCCGCTGCCTCGGGCACACGTGCGAAAGTCTACGGCTTCCCTTGGCAGCGTGTTGATGTATGCAGCGTCTTCGTCTGTCGCTAATCCTCTGGGGGCCTGCCCTCTGTGAAGCATGCCGACATAGGCGCACGACTGCCGCTCGCTTGTGGGCGCACTACCTGTATCCACCCGGTCGTCGGGCTTCCCAGCTAGGAACGCATCAGAAGAATCATAGCACTTTACCGATGCTTACTTGACACAGTAATTCACCTCCATCACACTTCATATATTGCAATAAACTAATGACTGATTTTAAAAGCAGTTATCACCTTTAGTTATAAACATGAAAAGCTCAGACGCTTTTCCGAATGTTGAACATTATATGGGTAGATCACATACTAATGAGGAGGTACTGAATAAAATTGCCGGCTGGTGTGGCCGTGCGGTTCTAGGAACTTCAGTCTGGAATCGCGTGACCTCTACGGTCGCAGGTTCGAATCCTGCCTCGGGCATGGATGTGTGTGATGTCCTTAGGTTAATTAGGTTTAAGTAGTTCTACGTTTTAGGGGACTGATGACCACAGATGTTAAGTCCCATAGTGCTCAGAGCCATTTGAACCATTTTTTGAATAAAATTGGAGAGACAAGACATTTGTGGCGCAACTTGACCAAGTAAAGGGATTAGGTGATAAGCCACATTATGAGACATCAAGAAATTACTAATTTAGTTTTGGAGGGAAGATCGGCAGTAAAAATCGTAGACGGAGACCAAGAGATGAATACAGTAAGCGGATTCAGAAGGATGTAGGTTACATATTTATTCAGAGATGAAAAGGCTCACACAGGATAGAATAGCATGCTGAGCTGCATCAGATCAGTCTTCCGACTGAAGACCACAACAACAACAACAATGTAAAATAATACATAGCAACAGGAGTGCCCACAAGCGAAATGGAAACTGTTCTCTGTAGCTACCGGTCTCTTTGTAAGGAAAGTTTGACACATTTTACATGGAATATTTCATTCCAATTAGTCTATAGCCACACGTGCTAAAGCATTTTTTTATTCCCTGAAACACGCTGTGTATGAGCAGCGAACATTTCCTTGCCGTGGGCAGCGGGTCGTATTTCTATTTTTGAGCTGGTGCCCGCAGTAAGAGCAGGCGCGGTGGGGCCCGTCAGTAGATTTATGGCTCCGGGGGCCACGGCAGCACCCTCGCGCAGCCGCCGGGGCGGCGGGACGGACGCCCGGCTGAACCGCCGAGGAAACGAAAGGCCGCCATTATTGCGGCGGAGCGAATGACGCAGGGCCCGGATAGCTGTCCCCGTCCCTGTAGACCAATTCCAGGGCTGAGGTCACCCCAGTACACGGCACGCCGCGCCGCGCCGCGCTGCACCAGCTCCCACACATCTGCGGGCGGGGAGCAGTTTCTCAAGCCGGCCGGCTGTTCCCTACTCAGTTGTTGAATGCTTTCCAATTACAAGAAACACTCTCGCTGCCACTTACCAGAGCATTAACAGAATAAATATCGTGGAGTGAACTAATTGATTCGTACGAAAAACTACGACGTGAAAATGTGGACAGAATGGAGACATCTCACAGATCTACGAATACAATAACCACAGGCAGGGAAAGGTCGTCGGCACCGATTGCCCCGTTTCTTGTAAGGTGCGGGCAAAATTTCAAAGCAGTGCTTAAAGACAAATCTGGTAGTACTGCTTTTAGTCACGGGGATTGTAGATTCGAAATAGTTCACTCTGTGATCTTTATGTACTGAATACGCTACTGTTGTTACTTGTGTGTGGTGCTAAAATATGCGTTTGAGATAATTTATTTATAGGTTAGGGGGCGCAGTGCCCGTTCATTTACGAAATTCCGGCACATGTTCGCGTAGAAAAAATTTCTGTCTTTATCGGTCTGTGTGTGTGTGTGTGTGTGTGTGTGTGTGTGTGTGTGTGTGTGTGCATCCATGCGCGTGTCTACACACTAATAATCGAGAAAACGAAATACATTCAAACAGAAAAAATCGACGCACCCCGATGGAATAATCCGAATGCGCGACAATCAGTATCTGCCTCTACATCTACATTTATATTCCGCAAGCCACCCAACGATATGTGGCGGAGGGCACTTCACGTGCCACTGTGATTAACTCCCTTTCCTGTTCCAGTCGCGTATGGTTCGCGGGAAGAACGACTGCCGGAAAGCCTCCGTGCGCGCTCGAATCTCTCTAATTTCACATCCATGATCTCCCCGGGAGGTATAAGTAGGGGGAAGCAATATATTCGATGCCTCATCCAGAAACGCGCCATCTCGAAACCTGGACAGCAAGCTACACCGCGATGCACATCGCCTCTCTTGCAGAGGCTGCCACTTGAGTTTGCTTAACATCTCCGTAACGCTATCACGGTTACCAAATAACCCTCTGACGAAACGCGCCGCTCTTCTTAGGATCTTCTCTACCTCCTCTGTTAACCCGATCTGGTACGGATCCCACACTGATGAGCAATAGTCAAGTATAGGTCGAACGAGTGTTTTGTAAGCCACCTTCTTTGGTAATGGACTACATTTTCTAAGGACTCTCCCAATGAATCTCAACCTGGCACCCGCCTTACCAACAATTAATTTTATATGATGATTCCTGATCAAATCGTTCCGTACGCATACTCCCAGATATTTTACAGAAGTAACTGCTCCCAATGTTTGTTCTGCTATCATATAATCGTACAATCCTTCTTTTTATGTATTCGCATTACATTTGTCTATGTTAGGGGTCAGTTGCCACTCCCTGCACCAAGTGCCTATCCGCTGCAGATCTTCCTGCATTTCGCTGCAATTTTCTAATTCTGCAACTTCTCTGTATACTACAGCATCATCCGTGAAAAGCGACAAGGAACTTCCGACACTATCTACTGGGTCATTTATATACAGGGTGTCCAGAAAAGGACTCCCTGATTTCAAAATTAAATATCTCGAAAACAAAGATCGATAGACGAATGCAGTAAACGGTATGTTTATTGTGAAAACTGTAGAAGTTTATACAGCAGTTTGAAATAATAGTTACAAAAGCTGCTAACAGATGGTGCTGTACGCTGTACAGCTCATATCAGCATACATAAGTGAAATAATCGTATGAAAACAATCTTTGGAAACAATCACATCGCAATGTTTTCAAAATGTTCACCATTGGCACTAAAGAGGTGGCGCAAACGAAAAATGAAATTCGCCATCACATTTCGTAGTGTCTTAACCGAAATGGATTCACATGCCACAGAGATCGCCGATTCAAGCACGTCCAGCGTCGCGGGATGCTTCGGGTAGACCATGTCTTTCACTGTGCCCCACAAAAATAGTCACAGGGATTCAAATCTGGCGAATATGGAGGCCAATCCATGCCTGCACCAGTAAATTTGGGATATTCCAAAGCAATGACTCTATTCCCTAAGTATTCCTCAAGAAAGCTAAACACTTGTTCGATCCGATGTCGTCGGGCTCCATCTTGCTTAAACCATTCAGTACCTGGTCGATCCTCCAACACTTGCTGTGTGGCAACAAATTGTTCCAAAATTGCAACGTAACGTGCACCAGTGACCGTTTCTCGAATGAAAAAAGGGCCAATAATGCCTCTGCTGCGTACTGCAGCCCACACAGTAACTTTAGGTGAATACAGGGGTTTCGCTTCACACCAATATGGCTTTTCGGAACCCCAAAATCGCCAGTTATGCTTATTCACGTATCCATTCGGGTGGAAGTGTGCTTCATCTGTAAACCAGATGCAGCCACCATCAAATCCTTCACTATCAATCATTGTGAGCATCTGATTAGCAAAGCCAACCCTTTGTTGCACAGCTCGTACGGGTATGGCCTGGTGCGTTTGAATTTTTAATGGGAACATGTGTAGGCTCTTTCTCAGTAATTTATGCGTGCTGGAACGCTTCAACCAGTCTCAGGTGCAATTCTACGGACGGATTTAGCTGAATAATTCCAGAAACTGTGGCGATATTTTCAGGCGTAACTGCGGTTTGCTTGCAGCCAACATGCCCCACTAGATCATCAGTTACGCTGCCTGTTCGTTAAAATTTTGCGAAGAGCGTACGAATGGTTTCCGCATCGGGTCCCTTTGGAGCATTAAATCGTGCTTGAAAACTTCGAATTGTTGCCGTAGGACTCTCTTCTAACCTGTGGAACTCTAACACCACAAAAACGCGATGTTCAATGGAGTACATGGTTTTAATCTCTTCCTTCGGTACGCTAACATCCTCCTTTCACGTTTCAAAAGTGGCACTAATCGCTTTGGGCTTCGGATCACTGTTTATACTAGGCATTACGTATGGCGATTACAGTGCCATCTGTTAGCAGCTTTTGTAACTATTATTTCAAACTGCTGTATAAACTTCTTACAGCTTTCACAATAAACATACCGTTTACTGCATTCCTCTATCGATCTTTGTTTTCAAGATATTTAATTTTGAAATCAGGGAGTCCTTTTCTGGAAACCCTGTATATTGTGAAAAGCAGTGGTCCCATAACACACCCCTGTGGCACACCAGAGGTTAATTTAACGTCTGTAGACGTCTCACCATTGAGAACAACATTCCGTCTTCTGTTTGCCAATAACTCTTGAATCCAGCCACACAACTGTGAAACGTCCCCTTAGAAAAATTATACATGACTGTGCTTAAACAGACACACAATATTTTTGGCGCAACGCAATCTGACTTTCAAAAATCCCTACAAAAGAATGGCCCTGCCTAACATTAACCTATACGTTTCACAAATCACTTACCTCACAAAAATTTTCGTTACTCGAACTACTGCAATACAGCGAGCGCCACTACTGCCAGCTAAATAAAAGATTCAAACTACTAAAGGCACTAACTACCGATAGGCATAGTTAGCAAATGAAAGATTTTGGTAGAGAACAAACAATGTATTTACCTTAATAGTGTTCAAAAGTCATAATATATGTAGCAGTTCATGACATCCAGTCTTACAAATTTCAAAACTCCGCCATTTCTCTCCCCACATCCATCACTGCTGGCGGCTCACCCCCAACTGGGCAACGCGCTGTTAACAGCCAACTGCCCAACACTACAATGGCAAATTCCAACAATGCCACCCAGCCACAGATTCCACACAGCACAGCCAGTGATTTTCATACAGAGCGCTACGTGGCGTTACCATTCAAGAAACCTAAACAGCCTACTTACATAGCCCCCATGCTCCCACAAAAAATTTTACAAATTGTTTTGGGCAGTGGCCAATACAGATTTGAAAAAATTTTTCATAATTACAATAACAAAGAAATCAAATGCACACACTTATCGATAGAATGTCGGTCAAAAGCTAAAATTTTCTTACAGTCCATAAAGACAGTCCTGATCGTTCATCACAGTAAAATTGCAGTGTTTTTCCCAAAGTCTGAGCAGAAAAAGAGAATGCACACGGAAGTAGTGGATTTCCTTGCAGTCTTGAAGAAGTAGTGTTGTTCTTCCAACGGAAAGACAGTGCTGACTCTTGACATGCAGACAGGAAATGGGCCACAACAGAGTCAGTCGGAGTTTTGAAGAATATTGGTAGGTGGTCATCATAGAGCAGACCCACTGTAGTCCTGGTAGAGAGTATGGTATTGGTGGGCCACCAGAGGCGCAGACCCACTGTAGACCTTGTAGAGGCGGCCAACAGCCATCTGTTGCGACTATGCAGGTGCACAATCACCATCGAAGAGTCTTGCAGAGAATATAGTAAGTCCATAAACCACCACTTGTGCACTCACAAAGTTTTTGAATTGTCATTAGAACCAGCAATGCTGTTAACCAGTCCCTTGCTGAATTATCAACACACGTCCAAACACTAACAGTCCTCTTTTTTTCACATATTGTGCATATACTATGACCAACAGAAATGTGAGCAGTGAAATGGGTGCTTACAAGTTACTTAATTTGATGAACTGGTGCCAATTACAATTTTATAACATGATAGTACAATAACAAAGATACAAAATACATCATTACAGAACATAACAATGCAGATAACATTTGTAGTAGTACAGGCTTTACAAAAGAATCGAAATAACATACACATCAGTCTTACAGGAATTATGACATAAGTAAATATATAAAAAAATGAGAATAGTTTTCAAAACATTAATTTCACACATGAGCATTAAAACAGAACAGAATTAGTAATCTGTAGACATCTGTACAAAGAAAATGACATAGTATTTGAAAAATTTTACAACATCAATCTTATTAGCTAAACACATAAAGACAGGAAAAAGACAAATACACAAGGGTACACAAACATGTAGCACGATAACACAAAAGGAAAGGACAGGGTTTGTTTTCAGTGTGACATTTGGTACTCCGGTCCAACCCAAAACTTTATTCTGTAGATCTTTCCTCTTATTTCAACATTTTCTCCAGCCAAAAAAAATCCTATCCAAGCATGCTTTCTGTATTCTGTTCACATCCTCTTTCAAAAATAGCTTTTCTCCACTGTACACTACTTGTTTGGCCAAACCATTTTCTTATAGCTTCTCAATGCATTTCTTCCAATTCATCATAGTTATTTTCTTATATAGTCTACCCCCTCTTAAGCTAACTTAAATCTATTGAGCTCAGATGCTAAACTAAGGGACAACGCAATGCAGCAGCACAAAACAATTAACACAAGCAGCAATGACAAAAAAATGCAAACTGGCAAAGCAAGCAGCAATATATGTAAGTTAGCAAAGCAAATGCAACATTATCACTAATATGAGCCAATGTGCAGCAAAAAGAAAAATAAAGCAGTAGTAAAGCTGGCTTAACAGAGTAATACGAAGTGAAATTCAGTAGTACTATGCATGGCACATAGCAGCAGCAAATGCAATAACTTATACCTAAACATGACAAACCTCAAGCAGAAAAAATATTACAGTAAAAATGGCCATGTTTAATACCTATGTCACAACTTAATACTAGAGTGATGCATCACCTTAACTTACACTACTAAAAAGTTACCAGTCATTGACAAAAATTATGTATGCAATTCCTGTGAAGGGAAATGTCTTTTTGTACTCCCTCGTTTTTTTGGAAGTAGATCATAAAATTACTGTTTACTGGATCTGTAGGCATAAAATATCTGTATTAGTACATCCATTAAATTTTATTTTAACCAATGCTGCAGTGCAGCTACAAACTATATATTAAACAAAATGAGCAATCTCTCAACTAGAAAGACAATAGATGTAAAATGTTCCTCATAATTTCATTAGGCATTTTAGTAAATATCATAAATTAAGAGTTCCACAGTATAATCATAAGTTTTCAAGTTTGAGCATGTCGTATTTGCGATGCTTTCTACAAAGGAATGTCAATAGCAAGGATAATGGCCTCTTTTTTTTCTCCACCTGTGCCTCTGAAAGGCACACACTAATGCTTTTTTCCAGGCGACTGTCGTGCAGTTGGGTGCCCACAACACATTATGTGCAGGTGGTCACTTACCTTTCTTACCGAAATATTTATGACACCAGTTTGCACTACAGTGACAGTCTCTTATAAAAATTTCATAGGTCGAGAATTTGCGTTTCAAATCTGTAGAAACAAAATCCTGTAAATATAACAGTGTCCAAAAAATTTTCACCAGCATAGTGATACATTCACGCATATAAACACATTTCAAAACTCTTAAAGTACGATTCTCGGTTTCCCACACCCTTTTTCACAAACCAGAGTCCCTAACCACTACTCATTATTCCTTTCTTTATTACACATATACATATTTGTCGACACTTCTTCAATATTTCATCACAATAAATACATAGTATAATCAAATTCCTCATATAGCATCAGCTTATTGATCATAAACATACCGCAACAGCGTAATACACATCGTCATCATGATATCTTACAACCTCAGCCAATTCTCAAAATCATCATAACTTCCTCCAATAATTTCAAAACCTAAAAAAAAATTCCCTGCTCATGTCAAAAGTTTCATGTACCTCAAACGTACTTTAAAAATCATGATCCCATGCCAAATACATCATTCAAAGCTCTCATAGTATCACAATGGTTCCGAAAAAATATGAACATTTCACAAAGTACAGACAAAATACAAATTCGTAAGTGTGAAGTTATCCAACTGTTTAATTACATAAACATCTGTCACTGATGTAGTAAAATAAATATTTGTCTCTCTCAGTAAAAATGATCAGATAGCTGTGTAATTCTGTGTTAGAGAAATGTGGTACCGATGTGTAAAGTTCTATAAGCAAATACCATATTAGCTAGGGCTCCTTGTGCTTGCCACACACATGGTCCACAAAGTAAGCTTGTACCCCCCTTAGGATTAATGTAATTATACCCTCAGGTGTTACAGGTTACAGCAATGGAATGAAATGTATCGCAGAAAACTTTCTTTGTAATTGAAAAATCTTGAAAAATAAATGGTTTAAGTACAAAATTAATCACTCAGATGCGTGTCCTGTAGCGCTAAATGTGCATCTTGCTGTAAGATAATTCTTTGGAAGTGTCATAGTTATCGTCCTCTTTGAGCAAAGTTCTGCTGAAGTCAATGTACTTACCTCATCATAAACGAAAGTGAAATGCTTTTTGTATAGATATTGTAGTTATTATGTACCTTACACGCATCTGAGTGATAACGGTAAGGCACTACAATGTAACGTATTGTTGTACTACAGAAAAGGCTATCTCATTGTAGCTATACCACAAAAGTTACTACTAAAACATGTCTTCCTTCCCAGGATAATTCAGAAATACTGTGCAGATATTAAACAGATACACCGCAAAAGCAAAAATGTAAATTGGGTCACATATTAGTAGCGTCATGATATAATCGTGTAGCTGCCAAAGAAACCAAATACTAAGTCACCTTTAATCTCACAGAAAATACTTCAAATAAGGAATGTATTTTCAAGTAAACCAAAATGTTCCATTAAAATCTCATTAGCAGTATATGTTCTAAGTATGTAAGCCTGATAGTCGTTACGTAATCGTGCAACTAACAAGCAAGAATGTACAAATAACAACACTGTGTCGTCTGTTCACTCTAACAATGCATTCGTAATTTCTGTTGAAATAAGTTCTCTTGGTTCTTGACTGGATATTTAACTTCAAACATTGTTGCATGTTAACAGATTTTAAGTCTGGCAAAGCATACTAGTAATGTAAAGTGAAAAATTTTATAGCAAAGACTAAGTTAAAAAGCAGATTATCCCTCAATAAGCGGTTTTACATGTGAAATGTGGTGTAATCCTTTCCTCAGTGCGCAGCAAATCAACTTGAATGCAATTATCATGTGATATACGTTGGTAAAGAATACTGGAATTTTTCTCAGGGTTAGCGCTATGTTATTTTTCTCTGAGCCAGCAGGCGCACGTGGCTGTCTGCGGTGCGAGTCATTGTCTGCTATCTCTTTGTTGGCGTGCGTTGTTATTGGGATTAGGAGACCTAACTTCTACAAATTCCCCTTGTCGAGAGGGCCCAGCCCTGTTGGAATCACGCCAGTTCTGACGAAATTCAGGTCTGTCGCTATGATTATACCGTCTGTCGTCATGTCGGTAGTTCTGTAATTAATTTCTTGTCGGTCACGTGGTGGAGAACTTCTCCCTGAGTCGTGACTGCCCGGTGGGCCGTTGCGTCTGACGTTATTTAGTCTCCCTTGATAATAATTATTTTGGTTCCCATATTGTCTGTTTCTATTGTTAGCTCTGTCATATTTAATACTACATAAATGCGATCTTTCTCTGTAACTATTATTCAGCCAACGTTGGTCATATGGGTGGTGTCTGTTCAGGTCACGATTTGCGTTGTGAGAATAGCCTTGTTGTGTCCAGTTATTATTTCTTTCATCATGGAATTGTGACGGATGTGACCTGTAATTGTTGTGCTCCTGTTTTCACGTTCGGCGATTGTCAGTGTCAATTTCCAATTCTAGTAACAATCCCTGAAAAGCTTCAATGTCGTCTTTGTTACGTCCTGCCAAAATAATATGTCGTAAATGTTCAGGTAATTTGATTAAGCAAATGCGGATGAGTTCTGAGGGGCTGTATGGGTTTGACAAGTACTGATTCTTGTGCAACATGTCTTCAAAATATTTCACAAAACTGGAGAATTCAGATTGTTCGAAATGTTTCATCATTATGATGCTATGTTTTACTCGGTCTTGTGTAGCTTGAGACCAATATGCTGAGAGGAAGGCATGATAAAATTCTCCTTCACTGTGACAATTGTGAATGACCGATCACATTCTTACAGCTGGTTCATTCTCTAAGTAGCCACACATAAATTCTAATCTGTGCTGCAATGACCAGTTGGGAGGAAAACAATGAGAGAATTGATGAAGCTATGCTCGTGGATGAATGTCGTTGCCAGCATTATTAAATGTTTTGAATTTATGTGTAGTAATGAACAGCTTATAGTCAAAATCATCGTGTCGACGAATCGCACATCGCTCATTGTTACTTCGTTTCGGCGGTTCCTTCTCAAAATTCAATGCGCCTTGCCAATTTCTTTCATAATTTCCGAAGTGTCCTTTGTTATTATTTTGTGGTTGTTCCGTATTTCTATGTCCCTCTTCCCATACTGAAGCGCGAGTGTCCTCTGAAATATGTAATTCTTGTATTACTTGTGCCAACTGATCTTTTACTTCCCGGATTTCTCTTTTGTACTGTGTATTGATTTGATTTTGATTTTGTTTGAATTTTCTAATTTGTTCATACTCTTCAGTGTCAGTGAAGGCTACAGGTCTTGTGTCATTCAGATCATCATCTACTTTTGTAGATAAGTTAGTGAACTGATCTGAAAGTTCGGTTACTTTATCCGATAGTGAAATTATTTCCTCTGTGTGTTTTTCTGAACCAAGTTTCAGAGTGTCCATTTTTGTTGAAATCGTATCTACTGTGTTCTTTAAGTTTTCCTGAATTTTTGCCAGTTACGTAACTGAATCGGTAGATGCTACTGAGTGAATTTTAGCTTGCAAGGTCTCATGATTTTCATGAACAATAGTTTGCAGTTATTTTATGGTAGCTTCGTGATTCTGTAATGCATTTTCATACTGGGAAAAAATAGGTTGAAAATGCTCACAAATTTGTGTTTTTACGTCATTACAGACTTTTTGATATTTCGATTCAATGTTATGTAACTCAGTAGTTAAATCTTCACGTGTTTGTTCTAGCGTGGTGTCTAACTTCCGAAGATTTTGTTCCATTGTGTCTAACTTTTGAAGCATTTGCTGTGTTTGTCTCTGGTGTTGTTCCATTCTATCCAACTTTTGAAGATTTTGTTCCATTGTGTCTAACTTTTGTAGCCTTTGTCCCATTTGTTGCATTAACTGTAATAACAATGCACTGGAGTCTGAAACATGTGCCTCAATGCTATTCGGCAGTGCATTTGAACCGGCAATATTCGCATTTTGAAAAGCAGAAAATGTGTCTTGACTTATTTGAGAAAACGGTGAGGACGCAAAACCTGAATCTACAGTATTTGCAAGATTGTGCCCGGTCATTTCAGATTCCTGAGGCGAGCTGTTGCCGACCAATCGATCAATAATGCTTCCCTGTTCACTATTTGTTTCACTGTTTGCGCCATTATTTGCCGCCCGCTCCATTTCCCTACGCACAATTACCAAATTACGACTTTGAATGTCTGTTAATTCATTACACAGTGGTGCTGATTAGCTACACTCGTCGTCACTATTATTTCTCAGTTTACTTTGGAGCCTAGTGTTACGTTTTTCACACGCCATAATTATCACGTACTTCACACGATAACATAGAAAAGCGCAATTTGAAGAGCAAAATAAGAAAACACATTAACATAGCACTGAAAATAATATCTACTTAATTGCAAGCGCAGCTGCGAAATACTTGGTGCAAATCTACATGAATATCACAACTGTTTTACTGTACAACAATGAAAAACTACAAATACAAAGGAAATTCTCTCTATGATAACATGCTAGCAATAAGCAATAGCTACACTAATTACACAAACTACAAGAAAAAATCAGAAAATTCCAGTGAGGTTTCCTGGCAGGGTCGCCATATGAAACGTCCCCTTAGAAAAATTATACATGACTGTGCTTAAACTGATACACAATATTTTTGGCGCAACGCAATCTGACTTTCAAAAATCCCTACAAAAGAATGGCCCTGACTAACATTAACCTATACGTTTCACAAATCACTTACCACACAAAAATCTTTGTTACTCGAACTACTGCAATACAGCGAGCGCCACTACTGCCAGCTAAATAAAAGATTCAAACTACTAAAGGCACTAACTACTGATAGGCATAGTTAGCAAATGAAACATTTTGATAGAGAACAAACAATGTATTTACCTTAATAGTGTTCAAAAATCGTAATATATGTAGCAGTTCATGACACCCAAATTTCAAAACTCCGCTATTTCTCTCCCCACATCCACCACTGCTGGCGGCTCACCTCCAACTGCGCAACGCTACGCGCTGTTAACAGCCAACTGCCCAACACTACAGTGGCAAATTCCGACAATGCCACCCAGCCACAGACTGCACACAGCACAGCCCATGATTTTCATACAGAGCGCTACGTGGCGTTATCATTAAAAAAACCTAAACAGCCTACGTACAGCTGGTCTGATATTCCTTAGCATATGTGATGTACATGCAGAGACAAAGAAATAATTACAATTTCAGAAAGAAACGGGTGATTTATTAGAGAGAATGAGCTTCACAAAATGAGCATTAAATATCGCGTTCTTCCACCTCCTCCCTCCCCTATGCAAGCAGTTATTCGGATTGGCACTGATTGATAGAGTTACTGGATGTCCTCCTGAGGGATAACGTGCCAAATTCTGTCGTATTTGCGAGTCAGAACGTCAAAATCCCGAGCACGTTATACGAGTATTGCTCTGCACATAAAGCGCATCAGTTGAGAACAGACCTGGAGAACTTGCTTGTCAAGATAGGGTTTGAGAGCATGGAGGCAAACATCAGAAACGCTCGTCGTGTACGGGCGGGAATTATCTTATTTAAATTGTATGGCGAGGATTGCTTCCCATTAAAGGCAACAGCCGGCCAGTGTGGCCGAGCAGTTCTAGGCGCTTCAGAGTGGAACCTGGCGACCGCTACGGTTACAGGTTCGAATTCTGCCTCGGGCATGGACGTGCGTGATGTCCTTAGGCTAGTTAGGTTTAAGTAGTTCTAAGTTCTAGGGGACTGATAAACTCAGATGTTAAGTCCCATAGCGCGCAGAGCCATTTGAACCATTTGAAAGGCAACAAAATGGGGCGCAGAATATCGTCGCCGTACCGCTGTGTTACAAGGGTGCCGCGGATGGCCACCAAAGGGGCCCTGCAATGAGAAGAAACGGCACCACATACTACTGCTACCGGATGTTTGGCCGTATGGCGGGTGACAGAGTCGGACTGGTATCCCACTGCTGTCCAGGGCTTCTCCAGACGTCACCAGTCTCCAAGATGCGGGAGAACAGTCACATAGCCAACGTGAACATTTTTCAGTGTTATGTCGTTATTCAGATAGATAATTGAAGTTAACTGGAAAGAACTTGCAAGTTTTCGGCTTCTCTGATTCGTCTCTCGCGAACGTGGATTGATGTGGGGTACGTCTGTTTGAAAAACGTTCCGCATGCAATCTTGCTGCCGCTCTCCCGTTGCAATCCGCCGTGCCGTATGAACGCACCATGTCACTCATCTGTGTAATGGTACATGTTGAGCTTCTGTCTACAACGTTACTGCAATGGCAGACCACACATTGTCTGCAGGAGAATGCCGAGTGGCCAGGGTGTTGGACCGTTCCTTCCAATCCACCGGTCCCGACCTTACGCCCCTTGACTTTTTTTTTTCTGGGGCAATATCAAGGACACAGTCTTCGTCACACCAATTGCCGACGTCGACGAACTGAAGGCTAGGATACAAGCTGCTGTGGGTACTGTGACAGAACACATGGTACCAAACATCTAGCGGGAACAGGAATACCACCTCGATATTCTCCGAGGTACCAAGGGAGCACACGTCGAGGTTTATTGACGTTAGTGCTCTTAAAAACACTAGTAACACTAACCTATGTAACTGCATCAAATGTAAATTTTATGTCAAACGGTTGTTCTGTAATAAATTCTTATAATCAGGGCAAGACTTTGTGGTCACCGTGTATTTTGGGTAAGCTGGAGGCAATGCTTAGTGGTCGCTGGTACGCGCGAGAGAGCACTGCTGTTGACGTTCGGTGAGCGGACACCGCCTAAGCATGAAAGGAAGAGAAGGGCTTGGGGGAGTTGAAAGGGACGGACCAGTCTCCTAGCAGCCAGGAAGACGTGAAGGTGGCCGAGGACAGTGCTTACCCTGCACAATATGTGCACCTGACGGATAATGAAATTTTGCTGTGTTACCAGTGATTGATGATTTTCTCCAGAATAAATAAGTTTTAAATTCGATTACAGGCATTCTAGGCGTATGCCACTGATGAACTGTTCTCTGGTGATCAGCCGAGTGGTGGCGTCAACTTGTCGCAACGTTTCGATGAGTTTCGTACCCATCATCCTCAAGCGAGGTCGCGTGACGGTGATGGGTACTAAACCCATCGAAACGTTGCGACAAGACGATGACACCACACCGCTGATCACCCGAGAAGAGTTCATCACAAGTTTCAAATTTTTGCAATATATACAGAATGTTACGTACGGATATCAGCACGTAATTAATTATAGAGTTACGTGAAGCAGTTTAATAAAAGAAACTGAAGATAGCGTATAAAGCGTCGAAAACTGCATGGGAAAAAGAAAAAACTAATCACTTGTGTCGTGTCTTCAAGTTCTGACAGTAATAGGCTTTTTCTAGACGATGAGCGTTTACGATAAAGACACTGGCAATAGAAATAATTCTTCAATCCAGGCCAAAAACTTGATAGTGGCATTCTGTTGTGCTGCTTATGAATTTAAAACATACTCTATTTTTGTGCTGTTTAAAGTTTCGTCGAAAGTCTCAGATTCATCAAGATCTTCTTCTGGTTTTCGAAATACATTCGTGGCAAGCTGTTTATCTTATCTCATATTTTTGTGTCCTTTTTTTGTCATCAGTCTTCTGACTGGTTTGATGCGGCCCTCAACGAATTCCTTCGCTGTGCTGACCTATTCATCTGAAAGTAGCACTTTCAACCTACGTCCTCAGTTATTTGCTGGATGTATTACAATCTCGGTCTTCCTCTACAGTTTCTGCCCTCTACAGCTCCCTCTCGTACCATGGAAGTCATTATCTTATGTCTTAACAGATGTCCTAACATCCTGTCCCTTCCCCTTATCGGTTTTTTCCACATGTTCCTTTCCTCTCCGATTCTGTGCAGAACCTCCTCGTTCCTCATCTTATCAGTCCACCTAATTTTCAAAATTCGTGTGTGGCACCATATCTCAAATGCTTCGATTCTCTTCTGTTCCTGTTTTTCCACAGTCAATGTTTCACTACCATAAAATGCTGTACTCCAGACGTACATTCTCAGAAATTTCTTCCTCTACTTAATGCCGATATTTGATCCTAGTACACTTCTCTTGGCCAGGAATGCCCCTTTTGCTGTTGCTAGTCTGCTTTTGATGTTCTCCTTGCTCCGTCCGTCATTGATTATTTAACTGCCTAGGTAGCAGAATTCCTTAACTTTGTCTACTTCGTGACCATCAATCCTGATGTTAAGTTTCTCTCTGTTCTCATTTCTACTACTTCTCATTACCTTCGCCTTTCTTCGAATTACTCTCAATCCATACTCTGCACTCATTATACTGTTCATTCCGTTCAGCAGATCATGTAATTCTTCTCCACTTTCACTCAAGATAGCAATATCATCAGCGAATCGTATCATTGATATCTTTTCACCTTGAATTTTAATTCCACTCCTGAACCTTTCTTTTACTTCCATAATCGCTTCCTCGGTGTACAAATTGAAGTGTAAGGGCGAAAGACTACACCCTTGTCTTACACCCTTTTTAATGCGAGAATTTCGTTCTTGGTCGTCCACTCTTATTATTCCCTCTTGTCTGTTGTACATATATATATGTCCGTCTCTCCCTATAGCTAACCCCGACTTTTTTTGGAACTTCGAACACCTTGCTCCATTTTAAATTATCGAACGCTTTTTCAAGATCAGCAAATCCCATGCATGTGTCTTGATTTTTATTTAGTGTTGCTTCCATTATTAACCGCAACGTCGGAATTGTCACTCTGGTGCCTTTTCCTTTCCTAAAGCCAAACTGATCGCCATCTAGCGCATATCCAAGTTTTTTTTTCGTTCTTCTTTATATTATTCTTGTAAGCAACTAGGATGCATCTGCTGTTAAGCTGATTGTGTGATAATTCTCGCACTTGTCCGCTCTTCCCGTTTTCAGAATTATGTGGATGATGGTTTTCTGAAAGTCAGATTGTATTTATCCAGACTCATACATTCTACACGTCAACGTGAACAGCCGTTTTGTTGCCACTTCACCCAATGATTTTAAAATTCTGTTGGAATGTTATCTACCCCTTCTGCCTTATTTGATTTTAAGCTTTCTGAAATTCTGATTCCAGTACTCTATCTCTTCTAAATCAACTCCTGTTTCTTCTTCTATCACATCAGACAAATCTTCTCCGTCATAGAGGCTTTCAATGTATTCTTTCCAACTATACGATCTCTCCCCTGCAGTTACCAGTGGAATTCCTGTTGCACTCTAATGTTGTCTCCCTTGCTTTTAATGTCACCGAAGCTTGTTTTGACTTTCCTGTATCGTGAGTCTGTCCTTCCGACAATCATTTGTTTTATGATGTCTTCACGTTTTTCCTGCAGCCATTTCGTCTTAGCTTCCCTGCACTTGTTATTTGTTTCATTCCCCAACGAGATGTATTTCTGTATTCCTGAGTTTCCCAGAACATTTTAGTGCTTCCTCTTTTCATCGATCACTTGAAGTATTTCTTCTGTTACTCGTGGCTTCTTCGCAGTTACCTTCTTTGTACCTATGTTTTCCTTCCCAACTTCTGTGACGGCTGATTTTCGAGATGTCTATTCTTCTTCAACTGTACTGTCTACTGAGCTATTCCGTAGTGCTTTATCTATAGCTTTAGAGAACTTCAAGCGTATCTCGTCATTCCTTAGTACTTCCTTATCCCATTTCTTTGCGTATTGATTCATCCTCACTAATGTCCTTAACTTCAGTCTACCCTTCATCACTACTATATTGTGATCTGAGTCTATGTCTGCTCCTGGCTGCATCTTACAATCCTGTACCTTACTTCGGAGTCTCAGTCTGATCATGATGTAATCTAACTGAAATCCTCCTGTATCACCTAGTCTTTTCCAAGTAAAACTCCTCCTTTTGTGTTTCTTGAACAGAGTATTTGCTATTACTAGCTGAAACTTATTACAGAACTCAATTAGTCTTTCACATGTCGCATTCCTTTTCCCAAGCCCGTATTCTACTGTAACCTTTTCTTCTGCTCCTTCCCCTGAAACTGCATTCCAGTCCCCCATAACTATTAGATTTTCAGACGGTTCAAATGGCTCTAAGTACTGTGGGACTTAACATCTGAGGTCATCAGTCCCCTACACTTAGAATTACTTAAACGTAACTACCCTGAGAACATCACACACATCCATGCCCGAGGCAGTGTGGTGGTTTTTGTGTATCGTCACCATCGACAAGTGCTATGAATATGGATGATACGATACTCTCTGGTATTTTGCGGTTTGAATTCACTCTGTTTTTTTCCTTTTTTTTTTTTACCAGTTGGATTGATTTGTTTTTGTAAATGATACTGACAATATTATACACATGTGTAATGCATTATTCAAACTACAACTTCTCTCGGATAATTATTTTGTTCAAATTGCACAAGATTTCCACCCGACGTAGTGTTATAATGTTCACTGTAAGCTGTGTTCATTTCACTAAAATTACATATCGTACATCAGAGCTTTTATAATTTTTTTGTCTTCGATGGATTTAATTATTCTTAGTAAATTGATCGTGAAGAGGAACCACAGAATACCACCCGCACGCAACACTGACGTATGCTACCAGAAATATTTTTCTCTGTGATTCGTGCGTAGTTTAATTTTGGCCACATCCATCAGCAATGAAATCTTGCTCAACAATAAATACCATCAGCACTATTCTTAGAAAATGCAGTCGGATTCAATTAATTTTTTCTTTCATAAATAGAGTTCAGTACCACCGGTGCACATTTATTTCTTACACATCGGAATATTGACAGTTTGCAGTTTCAAGCAATTTAAATTTGCCGCTGTAATTAAAGTTAAGATGGCGGCCAACAAAAGATAGAGGATTTCTTTTTTAATTAAGTTTTTCCTTTTCCCAATAAATCATTTAAATTGATGCTACCAATAAAATGAAATTATTACATTATTTTTCAAATTAGTTTAACACAAACCCATGCTATTTTCAACTAGAAGTACAGACGAAGTTGCTATATAATCGCAACTGACAATGGCTCTGCTTCTTGCAGCTATGATAAAACCATTAATACAAAATTATAATTTAAAGAGGAAGTAAATTTCCAATAATTAATCATAAATAGTTTTAACGCATTTGGCTCGAAAGGTCTCTGTTGGATTCCTTTCATGTTTAATTTCTTTAATCCTTTGTCATTTATGGAGTAAATTCCTCTCCTAAATTTACTGTGGCGTTTCTGACTATCTGGGAGGAGACTGAGTAGTGGAACGTGTTACTTTTACACATAAACAAGAACGATCTGTCACACTACTACACTTTAAAACACAGTTCATATGTAATTCATGTCACACAGTCTCATACGGAACCTACATCCGCTTTCTTTTATATACTGTATATGATAAGATACTGTCATCCTCCTTCCCTTCTGTGTGAGAGGATGAATGATCAAATGTGTTTGTAGTTGCATGCTTGAGGGTAGCAGACAAGCCTGTCTGCTAGAGAACAGTAGGACCAACGTCGGAACAGGTAGCTACGCTTCCTAAAATCAAAGAGGTTTCTATCCTTAGTATGGTTCTGTCCGTCCGTTGTCATGTTGGTATAGGAAGCTGCCCCTCTGGCCACTTCCGTTTGTCTTTGTGAGCCACCCTCAGGAAGCACGCTCGGCAGTAGGCAGTTGCTGTGGGACCGTGGCGAGCGTCTGAAGTGGTAAGATCTCCGGCTAAGCGCGTGTCTGCTAAGTCCGTAGGACAATGGATTTCTTAAGTTCAGCCTAACTGAAAACTTAATACCTTGATTTCAGATTTAGCTCTAAGATATCTAATGCTATCTTAAATTGCAGCGGAGTGTAATTCTCGTGTGAAGTTCAGATTATTTTGCGGTAGTTGCTTTGTCATTACTTTGTGAGTAAAGTGGGACCACGTGTTGATCAGTAACTCTAACTAAGTTCATCAATCTTAAATGTGAATGCTTGTGTGATTATAACGTCTCGTCTTGACAATATTTTACAATAAATTAATTATGTAAGAAACTTCTTCCATGGTTCGCGAAATGTATAGTTTTAAAATAATACGTGCTGGCTCGCCCTTAAGCGTAAATATTAATTAGACCAAGATGTCCGTTGTTATGAAATGGGCTTTGTTAGGGCAGAGAAGTGCTTTGCAAATTTATGTTTTACTTAACAGTTCCTTTCAGAGTACTCTCTGCATTTTCTCTGCAGATCGATTCCTTTCACTCTGCTTATCAGTCCTCTCAAATTACCTTCCCCTTTAATGAGCGAGCGGTTGACAAGCTGTCAGCTAGGGAGAACATCGCGACGCTTCGTTGGTTCCTCACAACGGTGGAAGTTCTCTTCACGATACTTATCAGTTTTCGCCAGTATTGTGATCTTTAATGAGCTTCATGTTGAGAAGCTGTTCTATAGGTATTAGATTTACAATAGCGTGGGAGACTGACCTGAGGGAAATAAATGTGAAATGATTGTTATCTGCACGGCTTGATCGTCGAGGACCAATTAATGGTCGTTTCAAAGGCGAATCTTCCGCGAAATTATTCAAAGTTCTTCTTGAGCAAGACAGCTGCTGTCTTTATAGTTACAACGTTCAATGTCTTTCTTGCAGTTCACTGTGTACAAACACATGTAAATTATTGAGCGTTCAAACTTGGCGCTGTCAGAAATGTATAAATTAATTACGCTACGTACGATTTCATATACATTCCATAAATTCTTGTTAAACTTATAAAACATCTGAAACAAGTTTTATATGCACGGCATATATAAACTATCACTTAGATCTCACATTTATGGTATTTTCTGTCACAACATTAATTTTAAGGCATAAAAAGTCTCATTGTATTCACGTAAGCAGTCTATTTTGCACTTCGATGGAGCTTGGAGCTGTTTTTTTAATTCCTGTAAGTTCACAGTAGACCGTGTAGGTTGCTTCCCGTCAATCAGACTGTAGTTGTTTAGATGACATTAGATGTCACTTGCATTGCACTGCGCTAAAGACCTATTTAAAACTGTTTATCTGTGCTTGTGCCGCTTTGACTTAGGTTAGCTTTCCATTGCTTTCAAGGGCACTAAGTTTCTGTGACAGTTTCAAAGTATTTCGTTCTAAGTCCTCCTGAAACATTGTTCTCTGTGGGCTTCCATACTGATACTTGGTGTTGTATATCATACAGGAGTCCTTCAGTCCCTTTTCAATCGGAATCTTTTACTGCCTTTTGAGTTAATTTCATCTTTTCAGCATCACGTGCATATGACTTTCTCTTTATGAATGATACTGTTGCCATACTGGAACACTAACAAGCAAGTCGCATATTGTCTTCGGTATAATCAATGTTGGGTTTCAACTTTTTTTTTTTTTTTTTTCGTGGAACAGTCAGTCAATTTTGTGTGAATAAACATGACGTGGGGCAAGTACTGACTTCAAAGAAAACCTGTAAAGTGGTAGAAAGAGTACCCAGAACTTAAGCCTCATTTACAGTTTAGGCTTCAGAAAGGCAGTTCATGTGTGAACATTAATGCCATCCATCACCTCCAAGGCGACACGTCTGTTCGAGGCACTAGTAACTTGTAAACTTAACAGTGCTTCGCAGTAGTGTTAAACAAAGTTGACATGTCCCCTGCGGTAAAGTGGGCTCCATCACAAATTACCTACATGCATAGAGTCGTTCAGCCGCTGATGTTAAGTGTCAAATTATGAAGTGAATATTTTACAGATCATGAACACATGAGTGTGGTAACTGAAAGTTGCTAACCCACTGTCGGCCTATAAATGCGATATTGCTCTGCCTGTGTTATTCAGAAATACGATACAATGCATGTCTGAAAGCACAGGCCGCTGTGGTGAATACAGACGTTGTGAAATACATTAATTGTATTCGCCGTTGTGAATATTTACAAACATCAGCTGCATAATAAAATGACGACAGTGAAAATTTGTACCAGATCAGGACTCCGGGTATCTCGCATATCGCATTCGATCACATTACCATTAGGCTATCCGAGAAAGACTCACGGCCACAACCAAACTTCAGTATGCCGTCAGCCACGCGTCTATAGCCTGCACTCGTGCACTGAGATGTATGTTCCTGTACATTTGTCATCATTCCTTTAATGGTTGCCCATATTCGCAACTGCGAATACATTTAATTTATTTCATAACGGCTTTAGTCGCTGCAGTGTCTGTTCTTTCGAACTTGCGTGCGTTGACCGAAGGAACATTGCATCGTGTTTCTGAATTCCAAAGGCATGGCAGTATGGTATTTATCCGCCGACATCGGAAAAGCTACTTTCAATTAAAAATGTCTCCCATGTACGGGAATGTACGTATCAACGTACGAGTGCACGTTGCGGACACATGGTTGACGACGTACGCATGTTTGGGTCTGGCCATAAACCGCGTTCGAATGGCGTAATGGTAAGACGACCGCTCTAGATAAGAAGAAAATCCGGGATTGAGTCCCAGTCCGGCACATATTTTCATTGTTGTCATTCCATTACACAGCTGATGGTTGGCCATATTCGCAACTGCGAATACATTCGATGTACTCTAATAAAAGGCATATGATATTATCGAGCGCCGAAAATATTAATTTGCAAGGTCAGAATATTTAGTTTAAGTACTTGGTGGGTTTAAGCACTCAGTTTTCTTAAATCATTTCTGGAAACAACTCTATATTCGCTTCCTGCTCATAAACAAGTGTCCATTAGAAGACACTGTCTCACAGTATTTTCCTTTTACAACACATCTTACAATTTGACGAAGCCGTTCGCATCGTTCAAATGGCCCTAATCACTATGGGACTTAACATCTGAGGTCATTAGAACTACTTAAAACTAACTAACCTAAGGACATCACAGACATCCATACCCGAGGCAGGGTTCAAACCTGCGACCGTCGCAGCAGCGCAGTTCCGGATTGAAGCGCCTAGAACCGCGCGGCCACAGCAGCCGGTGTTCGCATCGTTCCAAATTTCTGTGACACATATTGTTTGACGGCAATATGACAAGACCAGAGGAAGACAAGCAGAGCAATCTTGAAATGTGACAACGCAACTCCAAAGCAAAATGCTTGCAAGCGTTAGTTCCTCTGATAAAGTGTAACATACAACAGGAGTTAGAAACAATCCTCTTGTTACACTTCATACACTCCCTGCCACAGAGCGAGATATGCAGAAGGGGAGGCGAAAACGAAATAAAAAAATCACTGGTTGAGAGGTTATTTCAGTGATTACAAAAACGAGTCAAATTTAAGAGAACTTGGAGATACGAACCTACTAATTGTAAGTAGGTGGTAGGCTCTTTATGTTTTCTTATTGGGGCAACGTTACGTAGCGCTCTGTATGAAAATCACAGGCTGTGCTGTGTGCAGTCTGTGGCTAGTTTGCATTGTTGTCTACCATTGTAGTGTTGGGCAGCTGGATGTGAACAGCGCGTAGCGTTGCGCAGTTGAAGGTGAGCCGCCAGCAGTGGTGGATGTAGGGAGAGAGATGGCGGAGTTTTGAAATTTGTAAGACTGGATGTCATGAACTGCTATATATATTATGACTATTAAGGTAAATACATTGTTTGTTCTCTATCAAAATCTTTCATTTGCTAACTATGCCTATCAGTAGTTAGTGCCTTCCGTAGTTTGAATATTTTATTTACCTGGCAGTAGTGGCGCTCGCTGTATTGCAGTAGTTCGAGTAACCAAGATTTTTGTGAGGTAAGTGATTTGTGAAAGGTATAGGTTAATGTTAGTCAGGGCCATTCTTTTGTGTGGATTATTGAAAGTCAGATTGTGCTGCGCTAAAAATATATTGTGTGTCAGTTTAAGCACAGTCTTGCATAATTGTGCAAAGGGGACGTTTCATATGTCGACCCTTAGCTGTGGATACCTCACTGGAATCTTCTGATTTTTTTCTTGTAGTTTGTGCAATTAGTGCAGCCTTTGTTTATTGCTAGGGCGTAATTGTAGAGAGAATTTCCTTTGTAATTGTAGCTTTCATTCTTGTACAGTAAAACAGGTGTGGCACGCATGTAAATTTGCACCAAGTATTTCGCAGCGGCGCTTGCAATTAACTAGATATTATTTTCAGTGCTATGTTAATGTGTTCTCTTATTTTTGCTCTTCAAATTGTGTTTTTATGTGTTGTCGTATGAAATATTGTGACAATAAAGGCGTGTGAAAGACGCAATACTAGGCTCCAAAGTAAACTGAGAAATGACAGTGAAGACGAAAGCAGTGTGTTAGCGCCACCATGTAATGAATTAAGTAATGTTCAAAGTAGTAATTTGGTACTTGTGAATAGGGAAATGGAGCGAGCTGCAAATAATGGTGTAGGGAGTGAAACAATTAGTTAACAGGGAAGCATTATCGATCGATCGTTCGGCAACAGCTCGCCTCAGGATTCCGAAATGACAGGACACAATCTTGCAAATACTGTAGATTCAGGTTTTGCGTCCTCACCGTTTTCTCAAATAAATCAAGACACACACATTTTCTGCTTTTCAAAATGCGAATATTGCCGGTTCAAATGCACTGCCGAGTAGCACTGAGGTACACGTTTCAGACAGCAGTGCACTGTTATTACAGTTAATGCAACAAATGGGACAAAGGCTACAAAAGTTAGACACAAAGCTTGAACAAAATCAGAAACAAATGGGACAAAATCTTCAAAAGTTAGACACAATGGAACAACACGAGAGACAAACACAGCAACAGTTACACACAATGGAACAAAATCTTCAAAAGTTAGACACAATGGAACAAAATCTTCGGAAGTTAGACACCACACTTGAACAAACACGTGAAGATTTAACTACTGAGTTACATAACATCGAATCGAAATGTCAAAAAGTCTGTAATGACGTAAAAACACAAATTTGTGAGCAATTTCAACCTATTTTTCCGCGATATGAAAATGCATTACAGAATCACGAAGGAGCCATAAAAGAGCTGCAAACTATTGTTCATGAAAATCATGAGACCTTGCAAGTTAAAATTGACTCAGTTGCAGCTACCGATTCGGTTACGCAACTCGCAAAAACTCAGGAAAACTTAAAGGACATAGTAGATACTCTGAAAATTTGTTCAGAAAGACACATGGAGGAAATTGGTTCACTATCAGAGAAAGTAGTCGAACTTTCGGATCAGCTAAATAATTTATCTACGAAGGTAAATGATAATCTGAATGACGCAAGACCGGTAGTCTTTAATGACACAGAAGAGTACGAACAAATCAGGAAATTGAAACAAAATCAGAATCAAATTAATGCACAACGCCAAAGAGAAAGTACTAGAGCAGCTGACACAGGTAATACAAGAATTACGTATTTCAGAGGACACTCGCGCTCCAACACGGGAAGAGGGACTTAGAAATACGGAAAAGCCGCAAAATAATAACACAGCGCATTTCAGAAATTATGAAAGAAACTGGCAACGTGCACCCAATTTTGAAATGGAATCGCCGAAACGACGCAAGAATGACCGACATGCGACTCGCCGACACGATGATTTTGACTATAAGCTGTTCATTACTACACGCAAATTGAAAACATTTAAGAATTCTGGCAACGACATTCATCCACAAGCGTGGCTCCTTCAATTCTCTCATTGTTTTCCTCCCAACTGGTCATTAGAGCACAGATTAGAATTTATGTGTGGCTATTTAGAGAATGAACCAGCCGTAAGAATGCGATCGGTCATTCACGATTGTCACAGTGAAGGAGAGTTTTACCATGCCTTCCTCTCAGCGTATTGGTCTCAAGCTACACAAGACCGAGTAAAACATAGCATCATGATGATGAAACATTTTGAACAATCTGATTTTTCCTGTCTTCTCAAATATTTTGAAGACATTTTGCATAAGATTCAGTATCTTTCAAACCCATACAGCCCCTCAGAACTCATCCGCATTTGCTTAATTAAATTGCCTGAACATTTACGACATATTATTTTAGCAGGACGTTGCAAAGACGACATTGAAGCTTTTCAGGGACTGTTACAAGAAGTGGAAATTGACACTGACAATCACGGAACGCTAAAACAGGAGTACAACAATTACAGGTCACATCTGTCACAATTCCGCGATGACAGAAATAATACACGACAAGGCTATTTTTAAAACGTAAATCGTGACCAAAACAGACACAACCCTTATGACAACCGTTGGCTAAAAAAAAGTTACAGAGAAAGATCGCACTTCCGTAGTAATGAATGTGGCAGATATAACCATAGAAACAAACAATATGGGAACCAAAACAATTATTATCATGGGAGACAGAATAACTTCAAACGCAACAGTTCAGCGCACAGTTATGATTCAGGGAGAAATTCTCCACCACGTGACCGACAAGAAAGAAATTATGGAATCTACAGACATGACGACAGACAATATAATCATAACGACAGACCTGTATTTTATCAGAACTGGCGGGATTCAAATAGAGCAGGGCCCTCTCGGCAAGGTGAATTTGTAGAAGTTAGGTCTCCTAATCCCAATAACGACGCACGCCAACAAAGACATAACAGACATTGGTTCTCACTGCAGGCAGCCACGCGGGCCGGCTGGCTCAGAGAAAAATAACATAGACGCTAACCTTGAGAAAAATTTGAGCATTTTTTACCGATGTACCATATACCACATGATAATTATGTTGAAGTTGAAACTCTGCGTACTAGGAAGAGTAAAGAATTGCACCACATTTCATTTGTAAAACCGTTTATTGAAAGATAATCTGCTTTTTAACTTTGTCTTTGCCATATAACTTTTCTCTTAAATTACTAGTATGCTTTGTCAGACTTAGAATCTGTTAATATGCAACAATGTTTGAAGTTAAATATCCAGTCAAGAACCAAGAGAACTTATTTCAACAGAAATTACGAATGCATTGTTATAGTGAACAGATGACACAGCGTTGTTATTTGTACATTCTTGCTTGTTAGTTGCACGATTACGCAACGACAATAAGGCTCACATACTTATAACATTTACCAGTACTGCTAATGAGATTTTAATGCAACATTTTGGTTTACTTGAAAATACATTCTGGATTTAAAGTACATTCTGTGAGATACCAGATGACACAGTGGTTAGTTTATGTGACAGCCACACGATTTTATCATGACGCTACTAATGAGTGACAATTTACAATGTTGCTTTTGCGGTGTTTCTGTTTTATATCTGCACAGTTTTTCTGAATTATTATGGAAAGTAAAACATGTTTTAGTAGTAACTTTTGTAGTATAGCTACAATGAGACAGCCTTTTCCGTAGCACAACAATACGTTACAGCACACTACTTTCTTCATCACGGCAATAAGTGTAATATCTAAGATATCTATACTCAAAGCATTTCACTTTTGTTTATCATGAGCTAAGTACATTGACTTCTGCAGAACTTAGCTTTCGGAGGACGATAACTACGACACTTCCACAGAGATTATCTTACAACAAGACGCATAGTTTAGCGCTACAGTACAGGTAATTGAGTAATTAATTTTGTACTTAAAACATTTATTTTTAAAGATATTTGAAGTACAATGATACAAAGAAAGTTTTCCGTGATACATTTCATTCCATTGCTGTAATCTGTAACACCTGAGCGTATAAATACATTAAGCCTCAGGGGGGTACACGATTACTTTGTGTACCATGTGTTTGGCAAGCACAAGGAGCCCTAGCTAATACGGTATTTGCCTACACAACTTTACATATCGGTACCATATTTCTCTAACACACAAATTACACAGCTATCTGATCATTTAACTGAGAGATAAACGTTTTTTTTTTTAGTATATCAGTGACACATGTTTACGCAATTACACAGTTGGGTAGCTTCACACTTATGAAATTGTATTTTGTCTGTACTTTGTGAACTGTTCATATTTTTTTGGAACCATTGTGATACTATGAGAGCTTTGAATGATGTATTTGGTAAGGGAGCATGATTTTAAAGTACGTTTGAGGTAGATGACACTATTGAAATGAGCAGAGAATTTTTTTAGGTTTTGACATTATTGCAGAAAGCTATGGCGTTTTTGAGATTTGACTGAGGTGTTAGGATGTTATTTTTACGATGACGATATGTATTATGCTGTTGAGGTATGTTTATGATCAATAAGATGACGCTACTGTATATGAGGAATTTGATTATGCTATGTATTTATTATGATGAAATATTGTAGAAGTGTCGACTAATACGTATAGGAATAATGAGTAGTGGTTAGGGGCTCTGATTTGTGGAAAAGGACGTTGGAAACCAAGAATCATACTTTAAGAGTTACGAAATGTGTGTAAATGCGTGAATGTATCACAATGCCGACGAAAAGTTCTTGAACACTATTATATTTATAGGATTTTGTTTCTACACATTTGTAATGTAACTTCTCGACCTGTGAAATTTCTATATGAGACTGTCACTGCTGTCGTAAATATTTCGAAAGAAAGTTAAGTGACCTTCGCGTAATGCGTTGTGGATGCCCAGCTGTACCACCTGCCTGGAAAAAAGCCATTAGTGTGTGCCTTTCAGAGGCACAGGTGGAGGAAAAAAAGAGACCATTATCCTAGAGGCCATTACCCTCGCTATTCACATTTCTTTGTAGAAAGCATCGCAAATACGACATGCTCAAACTTGAAAACATATAATTATACTGTTGAGATCTTAATTTATATTTACTAAAATGCCTAATGAAATGATGAGAAACATTTTTCATCTATTGTCTTTCTAGTTGAGAGAATTTTTTTGCCTTTGGAGACGCCGTTTGCCTAGTGAATGACGTTTCATATGTTGCTTTATATACATATTTGCTCATTTTGTTTAATATCAAGTTTCTAGCTGCAGCAGCATTGGTTAAAATAAAACTTAATAGATGTACTCATATCACTATTTTCTGTCTACAGACCCAGTAAAGAATACATTTATGATGTACTTTCTTAGAAAAGAGAGCACAAATACACATTTCCCTTCACAGGAATTGCATAAATAATTTTTTTAATGACTTGGTAACTTTCTTGCAGAGTAAGTTTTTGTGATGCATCACTCTAGTGTTAAGATGTGACATAGGTATTAAACATGGCCATTTTTACTGTAATATTTTTTCTGCTTGAGCTATGTCATGTTTAGATATAAGTTATTGCATTTGCTGCTGCTGTTTGCCAGGCATAGTGCTACTAAATTTCACTTTAAATTAGTCTGTTAAGCCAGTTTTACTACTGGTTTATTTTTCTTGTTTGCTGCTCATTGGCTTATATTAGTTGTAATATTGCTGCTTGCTTTGCCAATTTGAATTTTTTTGTCATTGCTGTTTGTGTTAATTGTTTTGTGCTGCTGCATTGCCTCGTCCCTTAGTTTAGCATCTGAGCTCAGTAGATTTAAGTTAGCTTCAGATGGGGTAGGCCATATAAGAGAATAAGTTGTGATAAATTGGAAGAAATGCATTGAGACGCTATAAGAAAACGGTTTGGCCAAAAAAGTATTTTGAAAGAGGATATGAACAAAAAAGTAGGGTTTAGGGACAACAGGTTTAGGTGGGATTTTCTTGGAAATAAATGATGAAGGTAAGATAATGGAAAATAAGTAATGAGGTAAGAAATATGTGAACATATAAATACAGAAAGCATGCTTGGATACGATTTTTTTGGTGGAAACAAATGTTGAAATAAGATGAAAGATCTATGGAATTAAGTTTTGGGTTGGACTGCAGTACCAAATGTTACACTGAAAGTGAACCCTGTCATTCCTTTTGTATTATTCTGCTAGGTGTTTGTGTACTCTTGTGTATTTGTGTTTTTCCTGTCTTTATGTGTTTAGCTAATACGATTTATGTTGTAGAATTTTTCTAGTACTAAGGTACATTCACTATGATGAGGAATACTGTTATCCTCAAATATAATTTGCATTAATAATATGTTATTCTCTTTGAAAAGATGTTAAAACATTATTAATTCTGTTCTGTTTCTATGCTCAAGTGTGAAATAAATGTTTCGAAAACTATTCACATTATTTTATATATTTACTTATGTCATAATACCTGTAACCCTGATGTACATGTTTATTTCTATTCTTTTGTAAAGCCTGTTTTACTACAAATGTTATCTGTAGTGTAATGTTCTTTAATGATGTATTTTGTACCTTTGTTATTGTATTCTTATGTTATAAAATTGTAATTGACACCAGTTCATCATATTATTAACTTGTAAGTCCCATTTCACTGCACACGTTTCTGTTGGTCATAGTATATGGACAATATGTGAGAAGTAGGGACGGTTAGTGGTTGCACGTGTGTTAATAATTCAGCAAGGGGCTGGATAACAGCATTGCTGGTTCTGAGGACAATACCAAAAACTTTGTGAGTGCACAAGTGTTGGTTATGGACTTGCTATATTGTCCGCAAGACTCTTCAATGGTGATTGTGCACCTGCACAGTCGCAACAGATGGCTGTTGGCTGTCTCTACTAGGTCTACAGTGGGTCTGCACCTTTGATGACCCATCAATACCATTATTTCTACAAGGACTGCAGTGGGTCTGCACCTCTGGTGGCCCACCAATACAATACTCTCTACCAGGACTACAGTGGGTCTGCTCTGTGATGACCTACCTACCAAAATTTTTCAAAACTTCGACTGACTCTGCTGTGGGTTCGCTCTGTTGTAGACCATTACCTGTCTGCATGTCAAGAGTCACCACTGCCTTTCCGTTGGTAGGAATACACTACTTCTTCAAGACTGCATGGAAATCCACTACTTCCGTGTGCATTTTCTTTTACTGCTCAGACTTTGAGAAAAACATTGCAATTTTACTGTGATGAACAATCTGGACTGTCTTTATGGACTGTGAGAAATTTTTAGCTTTTGACCAACATTGTATGAATAAGTGTGTGCATTTGATTTCTTTGTTATTGTAATTATGAAAAATTTTATCAAACCATTATTGGCCACTGCCCAAAACAATTTGTAAAATTTTTTGTGGCGAGCGTGTGGGCTATGTAAGTAGGTGGTAGGCTGTTTATGTTTTCTTATTGTCAACGTTACGTAGCGTTCTGTATGAAAATCACAGGCTGTGCTGTGTGCAGTCTGTGGCTAGTTTGCATTGTTGTCTGCCATTGTAGTGTTGGGCAGGTGGATGTGAACAGCACGTAGCGTTGCGCAGTTGGAAGTGAGCCGCCAGTAGTGGTGGATGTGGGGAGAGAGATGGCGGAGTTTTGAAATTTGTAAGACTGGATGTCATGAACTGCTATATATATTATGACTATTAAGGTAAATACATTGTTTGTTCTCTATCAAAATCTTTCATTTTCTAACTATGCCTATCAGTAGTTAGTGCCTTCCATAGTTTGAATCTTTTATTTAGCTGGCAGTAGTGGCGCTCGCAGTATTACAGTAGTTCGAGTAATGAAGATTTTTGTGAGGTAAGTGATTTGTGAAAGGTATAGGTTAATGTTAGTCAGAGCCATTCTTTTGTAGGGATTATTGAAAGTCAAACTGCGTTGCGCCAAAGAAATATTGTGTGTCAGTTTAAGCACAGTCATGTACAATTTTTCAAAAGGGGACGTTTCATATAATCAATAGGACGTTTCCCCCTCTGTGGTGAATACATCGTAGGAAAGGGTGCCATAAAATCAATGCACTCCTCCTGAGGGAAACTGGCCCATAACTGTGACTGGTCTTGATTTCTTGGATATTAAGACTGGGACAAGTTGAAGTCTGCAGTCGTCCCAGATATGATCCGTCGGGGGCAGACCTGGTCATCTTGCTGGTCATAGGAGCATGTTCAAATCACGCAGACAGTTTTTAGTGACACGTGCCACGCGTGTAGGAGCGTTGTCGTGTTGAAAAATGGCATAACAATATTGTGACTTTATGGGTAACACACGCGGATGTAGGATATACGTGACGTAAGTTTATGCCATTAGATTTCCCCTAATCAATTCCAACTGTGACCTGAAGACAGCAGGATTGACACCTCTGTGCCTCTCCAAAACATGAGACCTCTCGCAGGATCACCGTCGTACTCCCAGGCGATGGTCATCCGGATTATCACGAAACCGCCATTCCACGCTGACACACCGTGAAGCCAATCGTGAGCAGCCGGTCCTTCTCAGTAATAACGGCACCATAACAGACGCAGCCGTTTGTGTTGTGACTTTACCGACAGCCTATACATGGGACTGTTATTCCACAGCCCGTCTCCTGCTACTCTCCAACCAATGATATGGTAGAACACAGAATGCTGCAGGGAGTACGTTTCCTCTTCTAGGATGAGAAGCGCAAATATGAAGGGACTGGGATGCGCTTCGAGCACAAGGCGGCAATTCATCCTTGTGGTGGTCAGACATAGTCAGTCGGTGAGTGTGCCAGACCTTACGTTCCCATGCAGTCCTGCAACGGGCTACTGTCATAGCCAAAAGCCCCACAAATATGGATACTGCACAGTTCGACTGCCGGCCAAATGGAGACCCACAACGAGACCCATTTCAAACTACTCTAGTGGTCATTAACATTGCTACACCAACAAGAAATGCAGATGATAAACGGGTATTCATAGGACAAATATATTATACTAGAACTGACATGCGATTACATTTTCACGAAATTTGGGTGCATAGATCCCGAGAAATCAGTAATAAAGGCCTTGATACGCTTGGGCATTGAGTCAAACAGAGACTCGATGGCGTGTACAGGTACAGCTGCCCATGCAGCTTCAACACGATACCACAGTTCATCAAGAGTAGTGACTGGCGTATTGTGACAAGCCAGTTGTTGGCCCCCATTGACCAGACGTTTTCAGTTGGTGAGAGATCTGGAGAATGTGCTGGCCAGGGCAGCACTCGAAGAATTTTCTGTATCCAGAAGGGCCTATACAGGACCTACAACATGCGGTCGTGCATAATCCTTCTGAAGTGTAGGGTTTCTCAGGGATCGGATGAAGGGTAGAGCCACGGGTCGTAACACATCTGAAATGTAACGTCCACTGTTGAAAGTGCCGTCAATGCGAACAAGAGGTGACGGAGACGTGTAACCAATGGCATCCCATACCATCACGCCGGGTGATACTCCAGTATGGCGATGACGAATACACGCTTCCAATGTGCGTTCACCGCGATGGCGCCAAACATGGATGCGACCATCATGATGCTGTAAACAAAACCTGGATTCATCCGAAAAAATGGCGTTTTGCCATTCTTGCACCCAAGTTCGTCGTTGAGTACACCATCGCAGGCGCTCCTGTCTCTGATACAGCGTCAACGGTAATCGCAGCCATGGTCTTCGGGCTGATAGTCCATGGTGCTGCAAACGTCGTCGAACTATTCGGTAGATGGTTGTTGTCTTGCAAACGTCCCCATCTGGTGACTCAGGAATCGAGACGTGGCTGCACGTTCCGTTACAGCCATGCAAATAAGATTCCTGTCATCTCGACTGCTAGTGATACGAGGCCGTTGGGATCCACCAAGGCGTTCCGTATTACCCTCCTGAACCCGCCGATTCCGTATTCCGCTAACAGTCATTGGACCTCGACCAACGCGAGCAGCAATGTCACGATACGATTAACCCTGTAACGTACCCTCTCTGTTATGTTATTGTTGTTTTGTGTTACTGTAGTTGTAGAGATATGAAATTATTGTAGCGGGTTGCTTACTCAGCCGTACTTCGAAATTTTTGACATTAAATTGAGCCTGAAGCTGGCGTAACAAATACTTCGCGTGAAGTGCAATTTGCGGCCTAAAGAAAAATTAATTGCGGAGATACAATCCACTGAATATTAACAGAAAAGCTTTAGAACAATGCGCACGGCTGACTAGACACATTCAGAGAGTACGTACATGCGCGTGCGAGTGGTTGCGATCTGATGAGGAAGATCGATCTTAATTTTTTGTTTAGAAAAATAATTGCGTCGTAACACACTCGGAGACTGCGAACGTACAAACAGGGTAGAGGTACGTACTTTCTATCATTCCCTGGGCCTGCGTAAAAGAATTGCAATTATTTAAATTTAAGAATTATTCTTTTTCTATCGGATTCCTATTTTTTAATACGAAAAGGAAGTTTGCAGGTTCTGAATGTCTCGGCAGAAACATAACGGAATTAATCTTAGCGACCACCAAAGGGAAGTAGTGAGCACAATCACGTACCTCTATTGTTGAGCAGCGCCGTCGTGAAGATCGTCGCCTCCATCTAAAATTCGCCATCTCGAATTAACAGAATAATTTGTACTCCATTGGTATGGGATTTAGGCTTGATCTTGACAGAAATTATAAAAACACAATTTTCATCATTTAACACGCGCATAGACATGAAATTATACAGTACGTCTTTACGCCAGCACATCAGAACAAAAAGTAGTTAATACTAGAAGTAAATAAAGAATCTCGACATTAGTCCTTTGTCTATCAAGGATAAAACAGTTTTTCAGGGTATTTCTCTGGTATGACAGTCGAACAAATTTTCTTCATGTATCTTTGAGATTAAAATACAACGTTTTTTAGTTCCTTTTCATCACCCCCTTGGGCGAATTATCCGAAGAAATGTCGATTTTCCGGGCAATGAGCCCAAACACTTAACACTTGATTGTTACGCACACGTAATGGGACTGCACTGTCAGTGTCTTCCCATATCTTCATTCTACAAACATGGTGTTGATGCCAGTTCTGACACATGGCAATGAGGACAAAACATATACTTTAGGGTATACAGAACACACCTAAAGCACACATAAACGTACATACTATACACACCAAATCTTCTACATTGTCTTTACATCGTATTTTACATAAAATTTTCACATCTGGATAATTATACACGGAATTGTTACATACTCCTTTTACCTTCTTTCTCTTCTTTCTTTCTTATGTCGTACAGTATACACAAAATTATTTTATTATCTCTTTGTACATCGCATTATACAAGCGTATTACATTGTTTTATACATAATACATCGCCGTATAAACAGCCTTCTCGTTCGCATGTTGACAATAAGATTCATTTTTCATAAGTCTTTGTTTCTTGAGTAAAAAAGTTTTACAGGAAAGTCACATATTTATTGGAGAGTACGGATCTAGGATGTGGGGCTAGCAGAGGTGTCTGGGGCAGCAAGAGGCGTTAGTTCTTGCTTAGAGTTGCTTGTGCTTTCCACTGCTTCCCTCTTCTACGCCAGGATCTGCTTAGTGACATCCTTTTCGTATTTTACAATTGTCTCGTCATGGGTAATATAAACATGTAACAAATAAAAATCACATGGATTAGTACTTAATACTAGTGTATATATATATATATATATATATATATATATATATATATATATATATATATATATATATATATACATATATGCGTTGTTCAAAGGTAACGTGGGACGTGAATCTTGAGCTGTGGTAGTTTCCTACACATCTTGGCACTTCGTTGGGTTTCCATTTAAACGTAGATATTGCTTTGCATTTAAATTTACCTCCTATGTTACGCCGTTAGCCAATAATGCGTCAGATGCGCATAACTGCAGACGCAACAATCAGTCTGATTGTGCACTGCGCGCCGTTTGGAGCTCAGCAGTTGCGTGGGCCTACCGCCGTAAAGCGATGCCGCGCGTCCTGGTCCATACTTTTCAGTGTCTCGTGCAGTGTTAGCAGAGTTTGCACTTGTATCAACTTGTCGTACACCTTGGCTGTGAGAAAGGACCTCTGGGTGCCTTCTACGTCATCATCATGATCATCATCATCATCATCATCATTTTAGACTGATTATGCCTTTCAGCGTTCAGTCTGGAGGATAGCCCCCGTTATAAAATTCCTCCATGATCCCCTATTCAATGCTAACATTGGTGCCTCTTCTGATGTTAAACCTATTACTTCAAAATCATTCTTAACCGAATCCAGGTACCTTCTCCTCGGTCTGCCCCGACTCCTGCTACCCTCTACTGCTGAATCCATGAGTCTCTTGGGTAACCTTGCTTCTCCCATGCGTGTAACATGACCCCACCATCTAAGCTTGTTCGCCCTGACTGCTACATCTATAGAGTTCATTCCCTGTTTTTCTTTGATTTCCTCATTGTGGACACCCTCCTGCCATTGTTCCCATCTACTAGTACCTGCAATCATCCTAGCTACTTTCATATCCGTAACCTCAACCTTGTTGATAAGGTAACCTGAATCCACCCAGCTTTCGCTCCCGTACAACAAAGTTGGTCGAAAGATTGAACGGTGCACAGATAACTTAGTCTTGGTACTGACTTCCTTCTTGTAGAAGAGAGTAGATCGTAGCTGAGCACTCACTGCATTAGCTTTGCTACACCTCGCTTCCAGTTCTTTCACTATGTTGCCATCCTGTGAGTTGAAACCGTCCACCTGTTCTAACTTTGTTCCTCCTATTTGGCACTCAATCCGTTTATATTTCTTTCCCATTGACATTACTTTCGTTTTGGAGATGCTAATCTTCATACCATAGTCCTTACATTTCTGATCTAGCTCTGAAATATTACTTTGCAAACTTTCAATCGAATCTGCCATCACAACTAAGTCATCCACATATGCAAGACTGCTTATTTTGTGTTCACACATCTTAATCTCACCCAGTCAGTCTATTGTTTTCAACATATGATCCATAAATAATATGAACAACAGTGGAGACAGGTTGCAGCCTTGTCTTACCCCTGAAACTACTCTGAACCAAGAATTTAATTTACCATCAACTCTAACTGCTGCCTGACTATCCATGTAAAGACCTTTAATTGCTTGCAAAAGTTTGCCTCCTATTCCATAATCTTGTAGAACAGACAATAACTTCCACCTAGGAACCTGGTCATATGCCTTTTCTAGATCTATAAAGCATAGATACAATTCCATGTTCCACTCATAACACTTTTCCATTATTTGCCGTAAGCTATAGATCTGGTCCTGACAACCTCTAAGAGGCCTAAACCCACACTGATTTTCATCCAATTGGTCCTAAACTAATACTCGCACTTTCCTTTCAACAATACCTGAGAAGATTTTACCCACAACGCTGAATAAAGAGATACCTCTATAGTTGCTACAATCTTTTCTGTTTCCATGTTTAAAGATTGTTGTGATTACTGCATTTGTCCAGTCTGATGGAACCGGTCCCGACTCCCAAGCCATTTCAATTATCCTGTGTAGCCATTTAAGACCTGACATTCCACTGCATTTGATGAGTTCCGACTTAATTTCATCCACCCCAGCCGATTTATTACACTGCAATCTATTGACCATTTTTTCCACTTCCTCAAATGTGATCCTATTTCCATCATCATTCCTATCCCATTCTACCTCGAAATCTGAAACATTACTGATCGCATTTTCACCTACATTGAGCAACTCTTCAAAATATTCCCTCCATCTGCCCAAGGCATCCACAGGATTCACCAGCAGTTTTCCTGACCTGTCCAAAACACTTGTCATTTCCTTCTTACCTCCGTTTCGAAGACTGCTAATTACACTCCAGAATGGTTTACCAGCAGCTTGACCAATAGTCTCCAACCTGTTTCCATAGTCTTCCCACGATTTCTTCTTGGATGCTGCAATTATCTGTTTGGCTTTGTTTCTTTCTTCAACATAATTTTCTCTGTCTACCTGGGTTCAGGTTTGTAGCCATTTTTGATACGCCTTTTTT
Organism: Schistocerca serialis cubense; assembly: GCF_023864345.2. Taxonomy (NCBI): domain Eukaryota; kingdom Metazoa; phylum Arthropoda; class Insecta; order Orthoptera; family Acrididae; genus Schistocerca; species Schistocerca serialis. Next base: position 987,776,770 of record NC_064638.1, read on the forward strand.
TTTACAGGATGCCTTGACTGTATCATTCCACCAAGCTGTTTGCTTCATCCTGGTTCATGGTGTGGGTTCCTGTAGTCATGTCCTAGTTCATGAACGACGGGCAACGTATGAGTGGCCAAGTAAGTGGTCCCGACAGTCGGGATACCAGTTACTTTGGAATAAGGCTGGGCATCTCGGACATATTCTGAGTCGTCGTCACCTTTGTGCTCATACGGCGAAGACTACCAAATCCACCGGTTAGTCCCTCAGCCGTTAGGGGTAAAACCCAATGGGACTCGGGGCAAGTAAGGCCAGCAACCTGCTTCCCTGGTACTTCAAATATGATGCTGGCAACGATCAGAGCAAAATGCCTTCTACGTTCAATGCACAAAAGGTAAGTACTGCACTTCACTATTTGGCTATCAACGGCACTTTGTCCTATATAGTGCACAAACTCGTACCGTAGCAGGCTTCCTCGATTAACTATATCTCTTTTACCACGAAGAAAAAGGTTTGTGATATGAAACGTATTTTCACTTGTCTATTTGTGTATAGCTCACAGGTCACTGACAATGAATAACTCATTGTCACTGGGTAAATATACACTGTCCTGTTCATTATCCAGTTCGTTCAGAAACAAAACTGTAGCTCATGATACCACTAGCTTGTCTTTTATGATAAATCCACACGTTCGTTATTTGTTCCTGTGTTTCGATACGGAACTATGTTGGCGTACTTTTTTGCTCACAACATTTTATTACATAAATTCGTAGTTGATTGTGTTCTCAGACAGTACGTGCCTCTAATACTACATTTCGCGGTCACGACACTGTCTGACATCTCATAGAGCATCGGAGAACACGCTTGAGAACAACAGCACTTTCTAACTTTATGTCGTACTACTGATGCACTTATGTATTGAAGTGACAACACTAGGACATGAACGCACTATGAGTGCTTTTAGAAGTGGTCTCCAAATGAGGCACAATCTGTTCATTTTCTACCCGCGAGTTACTATGTGGGGAGAGGGGGGATTGTTTCATCCTTTCGTCACCCAAGTATGAAACAACGCATGGTACACACATCATAAACAAACAAATAATAAAAAAATAAAAAAATACATACATAAGTACATCAGTACACTTCAATTGCTAGGTAGTACAAACAACCGATTAATAATGAAGCTTGGCTGCTGTGCGCTACTGCCTCTAGAGTCTGTGCTTGCGTATATGGTGTTCTTAGTGTTCATGTGTGTGTTACTTTTTCCTTCCACCAAATATCTTTTGCTCAGATTGAACAGACTATTATAAACATAGCAAAAAAAATAAGTGTAGTGAATCCCTCTAAAGTCAGCATACATCCTTAGTGTTTTCATACTGAAAAAGTAGTTTATTAATATCCTCTGGCGTTACTTAGTGTCACGTAGTGTATTTCACAGTGATCTTGGTAATGTTTTATTACGTCAATGGTCAGTCATAGTGACATTAATATAACTTAGTGGCTTTTCTCCGCCGATTGAAGTCTCGCAGTATCTCGCCGAGCGCCACCTGTAAATAATTGTGTTTGTTTCGGCGTTACCTCAGTTCTTCGGCTAGTTGGCTTCCTGCAACTTACGTTGTACATCCTCCTTTATTTTGTTATAAGAGTCGGTGTTATGTTTGCCCCAGTTAACATTCACAAATTGTATCTCAACATCGTGATTGCATTCAAACATGTATATAAAGTTGGAAAAAAATTTATCTGTATAACAGTAAGATCATACAAGTTGTTATTCATGAATCCTATGTTTAGGTGCACTTTCCTTAGATTAGGTTGCTGTTCGTATGATATACAGTACGCTAAACTTTCATTAGCAGCTGGAAATCATTTTTATAATTGCAGCATACAAAAAAATTAACATCATTTTTTATGCGATACATTTATAGATAAAATCTGTGGTGTGGATATTCCACGAGTGCATTCTCTTTATTTCTTGAACTGCTGCCTCTCTTTGCGACCAAGGTATAGAATAGGTGTTCTTACAGAATGTGTCGTGCGGCTGGACATCCATGCTATACTGATACGTCCTAATGACTCCCGGTCTTTTACCGAACACACGAGCATAGCGTAACAATACACTCCTAAGATCACCCTTCTGTTGTGATATTTCAGAACATTCAGATATTTTCTGTTCAATCTCATGCTGCTCTACCTGCTGACACCACAGTTCACTTGAGTCGCTACATCGTGAAGTATTGACCTTTAGGATTTGGATGTGTATAGTTCGACAAGATTTATTAAATCCACACAACATTCTTTCCGTTAATATACAAATGACACTTTCCAGATTCCAAGTCAATTTTAGCACACTTTTCCCTAAAGAAATCCATGCCGAAAATGCACCGTTCTGTCAACCCTTCTACTACTAGAAAAATTGACTGAAAAACAATGTCTTCAATCTGCACTTCGACCATGGTTTGCATTTTAATTAGCTTGGATTTACCGCCTATGGCTCATATCCTACAATTTTGTACTGGATAGGTCGGTAAAGTTGTGTGAATGTTAATCTCTTTAAACAGTGCCTTGGACATCACACTAATTTTCGCACCAGTATCCACAAGGATATGCGTAGGTACTTTTCCTACTACGGCCTGTAAACTAGCTTGTACTATACTATCACCTTCACATGACTGTGGTTCTTTCTCCTTGGTCAATAAATCACGCATGTCCGTTTCATCTTGGCACCATGACATTATGGAACGCCCCCACGACTATCTATGGCTAACATTGGGGAGCTTAATGAGGCCATGTTTAGTTTAACGCTCCGCGGTTCACATCTGTTTGTGTTTCGTTTGCGACTTCAATTATATTTACCCCTGACGTGTTGTTCCTTAGCTGAGTATTCTTGTCGTGGTTTTGCCCTGAGTTTAGCGGCATATTGCCACTTAGTGTTTGAGATTGATAGGCTTGGCTATTAACTGGATATTTCCACTAATTGACGATTTCCCGTGTGGTTGCGGCTAAATTCAGGTTGGAAATTATTGTAACTGTTTCGCCACTGGTTCCTATTGCCATTTCTGTTCAGTTACGTTTTCGGTCATCGGAATAACCAGAAAAATTCCTATCAACGAATTTTCTCTTTCTATTGTATTGTGGATGGTAGATCTGGTTGTAGCTGTTGCCGTAATTTCCTCCCGAACTCGGGCCTGGCGTCTGTGCTGTTGGGACGCGATAGACAAAAGCCGATCGCGACTCAGCCGCGCACGCTACATTGTTGACGCCTAAATGCGGCTGGCGCTGCGCAGGCTGGTAGCTACCGCTGCCTCGAAAATTGTTTTGGTGGGCTTGATTTTGCCTGGCATCCTTATTAATTAAAACGTTAGAATCTGATACACATAGGGAATATTCGAGATTGCTCTCTGGTACTTGTACTAATTTTTCTCGGATACTGAACGGTAATTTTGCCTTCAGGATGCGCAGTACGTCTGTCTGTGTGGGTGACGGGCCCGTCCCAGAACCGCGTTTTATTTAAGTATTTTTCAAAATACTTCCGGAGTGATCCAAATTTTGGATTGTATTGCTCCGGGTTGAACAAAGCTTTCCTTAATCTCTCTTGTACATCCTGTGACCAATACGTAGATAAAAATGAACCTTCAAATTGTTCTAAGGCCTGACAGTTTTCCGACATTTCCATTGCCCTCAGGGCACCATAGCCTTGTATATATCCAGTTGCATACTGTATTTTTTGCTTTTCAGATCAGGTCTTAGGCAACAGATTCTTAAATGACTTTATAAAAATTACCGGGTGGAACTGCCTGTGTTTTATAAGGCTTTCCTCTAACAGAACAGCCGACAAAGTTGGTTCGGTTATCAGGTGTCTCTCTCGTTCGTCGCGGTAATGTTGGTTACCGTAACGACCTTGGTTTGGTGAAAACACGGGTACATCGGGATAAAGATAACTGTTTGCTGCATTGTCACTCTTACCTGTGCGTGTGTCATCGAATTCGTCTTCTGGAAGTTGTTCTCTCTCGTTCTGTGTATGGTGTTTACTCTTTAGTTGCTCGTCTACATGTTTTTTCCAGTCAGGTAAGGCCTATGTCTGAGTCTTTTGTAACTCAGCTAAGTCAGTTTGTAGTTTAGTTACGGACGTGTTCTGGGTAGTGTACACCTGTTCTACAGTATGTTATTGCTTTTTTCAGTTCTGTCTCTAAAGTATGGTTGATATGTTTGTCTTTTTCCTCCAAAAACTCGTCAAACTGCTGTTTTTGTTATTTCGTCATGTCATCAACTTGGTCTACAGCCTCCTGCATATTGACACTAAGTTCGGTCTGCTGTTAACTCATAGCTTCAAAATTTTCGGTTAAGGTACGGATCTGTTCTGGCATATCCTTAATTGTGGACTTTATAGTCATTGTCTTGGCTCATGTAATTCAAATGTTCGCGTACTACCTCTATCTCTTGAACCGCTACCTCTCTTTTTAACTGGGTCAGTTGAGTCGTCAGGTTGTTTTGCATGTCGGTCAGGTTCACGTCATTTTCTATTTTGTCCATTTGTGTTGTAATATTTTCTACACACGTATTTACAGTACCTATTTGTGCTGTAACATTAACTATCTACGTGGTGACATTTTCTGTGTGAGCGTGCATTTGTGCTGTAACATTTTCTGTGTGAGCGTGCATTTGTGCTGTAACGTGAGCGTGCATTTGTGCTGCAACATTTTTCTACACGTGTGATAACAGTACCTACCTGACCTGTGACTTGAGCTGCAAACTGTGACATTAAATTCGTCTGCATCTCTCTAAACATGCGCGTGAGATCTGGTTCTATTGGGTCTTGTTTATTGTCAGTATTCGTGTCCGTTTCTGTAGTCGACATGTTGTCGCCCGTCGGTTGTAACTGAGCACTGCCGGTCGCTGCGACTGTGTTTTCAGTATTCGCAGTAAAAAAATGGTTCAAATGACTGTGAACACTTTGGGACTTAACATCTGTGGTCATCAGCCCCATAGATCTTAGAACTACTTAAACCTAACTAACCTAAGGACGTCACACACATCCATGCCCGAGGTAGGATTCGAACCTGCGACCGTAGCTGTCACGAGGTTCCAGACTGAAGCGCCTAGAACCGCACGGCCACATCGGCAGGCTAGTATTCGCAGTACTTTCTGCCTCTAGGTTATGTAAAGGTTGGACTATGGGTTCCTCATCTGACGACCTATCGATGGTTTTGGTTTGAGATCTGAGTTTCACCATGTCGATTCACAACGCAGAACAGCGTGCAGCCGAACTTCACTATCACTACAGCTCGCACTACACGTAAATAAACGTCACACGTAATTAAACGTCAGATGGCTTTGCGCTCGTGCGTGAAAATTCACGTAGTAAAATATGTCTCTGGCAAAACAGAAGACTGATAAATGACTCCTTTCTTTTTCGCACGCAACAAATAAATATTGACCGCCATCTTGTGATGTATTTACATATAATAGCAAATGAACTACTGCAATTTTTACGTAAAAAAATGGAAAAGAAATTGGAAGAGGGAACTGATACGTTCTACGCAGCGGGTATCGAAAAAATGAAATAACAATCCCACATTTACTTTCAACTAAAGCGTAGTAGTGCTGCTGCTCTGAACCTTACGTGTTTTTTTCGGACGGTTTTGTAGTCAGAAGAATTAACATTAAATGGACCTAAAGTTCTCTCTCAAAAATTGGTAATTTCTATGGTCTTTTTCTTTTTTGGTACGCAGTTCGCGTAACATGCAACAGAAACAATGAGTTGTAGTGGCAATAATGTATGGCAAAATGGCTTAAATATTTCAACTAAAATTTCTACTGATTTTTATTGAAATAATCGTCATGGCACTCGGTCGTCATTGTAGCGTACCCTCTCTGTTATGTTATTGTTGTTTTGTGATATTGTAGTTGCAGAGATATGAAATTATTGTAGCGGTTTGCTTAGTCAGCCGCACTTCGGAATTTTTGACATTAAATAACCCTGAAATTTGCGTAACAAATACTTCGCATGAAGTGCGATTTGCGGTATAAACAAAATTTAATTGCGGAGATACAATCCACTGAATATTAACAGAAAAGCTTTAGAACAGTGCGTACGACTGACTAGACACACATATGCGTGCGAGTGGTTGCGATCTGATGAGAAAGATCTATCTTAATTTTTTGTTTCGAAAAATAATTACGTTATAACACACTCGGAGATTGCGTACGTACAATCAGGGTAGAGGTACGTACGTTCTATCATTCCCCGTGGCCTGGGTAAAAGAATTGCAATTATTTAAATTTAAGACTCTTTCTTTTTCTGTCGGACTCCAATTTTTTAATACGAAAAGGAAGTTTGCAGGTTCTGAATGTCTCGGCAGAAACATATCGGAATTAATCTTAGTGACCACCAAAGGGAAGTAGTGAGCACAATCACGTACCTCTATTGTTGAGCAGCGCCGTTTTGAAGATCGTCGCCTCCATCTAAAATTCGCCTTCTCGAATTAACAGAATAATTTGTACTCCATTGGTATGGGATTTAGGCTTGATTTTTACAGAAATTATAAAAACACAATTTTCATCATTTAACACACAAATAGACATGAAATTATACAGTACGTCCTTACACCAGCACCTCAGAACAAGAAGTAGTTAATACTAGAAGTAATAAAAGAATCCTGAAATTAGTCCTTTGTCTATCAAGGATAAAACAGTTTTTCAGATTATTCCTCTGTTATGACAGTCGAACAAATTTTCTTCATGTATCTTTGAGATTAAATTACAACAGTTTTTAGTTCCTTTTTATCCGCAATCGTGATAGGCTACAATCCGACCTTTATCAAAGTCGGAAACGTGATGGTACGTATTTCTCCTCCTCGCACCAATAAAAAGGTGTTAGCATGTGGACGTAATGTGCTGTTCCAGTCTCTTCTGTACCTAAGATCCATCACCGTTCCCTTTGGAACCCTACGTAATTCGGTGCTCTCCGATACACATGATCGAACAGCGGAGGAGTGGTACTCAAGCGTCAACTTTAGGTTACAATATCTCCGGATGTAATTAACATTTTACAATGCAACATACGGCACTGATTACGTATTTGTTTATATGTTCAGATGTGCTAACAAAAATAACGGGGTTCCATTTAAAAAAACGTTGGTTTGTCTTAAAAAACATACTTCCGTGCATTTTTTTACGGTTTGTATTAACCAATTACACTAGCCCCTCTCCTAACGTTCGGTCTGTGGAATCGATTCGTCAGTATTTCATTTGGTTTACGAAATATATGCAGTGGTAATGTTAGGTGACTCACCCTGTATACCCTTGTGCAATGAGTTATTCGGCTTGGTACTGATTCTTAAAGTTTTTGGATGTCGTAGAGGGACATCATGCCAGATTCTGTCACATTATTGCGTTAGATCATAACAATCCGGAGATGGTTGGAGTCTTCAGACACGACTTTGCCGCTTATCGCGGTCAGTTCGAAGAGGGACTCATCACTGAAGACAGTTCTACTTTAGTCAATGAGGTACCAGGCCAGTCACGTGTCTGGAGGCATTCGTGGAAATCGGTGAGATAGCAGTGTACCTGTCTCCCGTCATACTGTCTAACAGTCTAGAGTGACGATCTGGGTTGCCATTTCATTTCATAGCAGGACACCTTCGGTTGTCTTCCGTGGCACCCTTACAGCACAGAGGCACGTCGACGGTATTCTACGAGTAGTTTGTTGCACGTCATGGCAGGCCAACTTGGGCTTACATTGCAGAAAGTCAATGCCTGCTCGCTCATGGCGAGAGTTCCTAGAGTTTATCTCCGTGCTTGCGAAACCCTACCTTGGGCTGCAAGGTCGCCGGATCTGTCCCCAAATCAGAAAGTTTAAAGAATTATGAGGATTTTAACAACATAACCCTCCAATTGGACAGAATTTGGTATGATAAACCTCAAAAAGACATCCAGCAACTCTATCAGTCAATGCCAAGCCGAATAACGCCTTGCATACCGGTCAGGGGTCTGTCCAACCATCAGTTGTCAAAGCAAACAGAGTTGACAGTTGATGGTTGGAGAGACAACATCACAGTTGCAGGTAGTCTGCGTAAAGCAGTTGTTGGTCACTGATGAATCGTACATATTGATCGTGATGACCCCTTCAGCATCAAATAAGGCCTCACGACGGTGCACTGAAGCGCCGAAACTGGTAGCTACTCAATAAAAGACAACATCAGGATGACAGTAGGTGTTTCACTGTCTTACAATAATGAACGGCCGTACTCTGCAGACATCTTAGCACAAGGATGGACATATAAAAATTAAATTTAGAATCAGTCCGCAGCAATATAACCATAAAGTGCGTAAGAAAAACTACGGATATTCAAGGGAGAACAGGGCGCACTTGTTAAAAAAACTGGCGTTTGCGCGTTTCAAGGATACTCGATACAATTTACAGGGTGTACATGACAGTGACCTATTCCGTTATGCACATCAAATTCCGCGTGACATAGATGACAGTAATTTCAAGTTAAGCAGTGGATGGTTGCATAACCTTAAACAGTACTACAGAATTGGAAAACGTAAGATAAGAAAGTAGCAAACAAAGCTTCAACTTGATGATGCACAACAAACTACGGAATCGGCTCGAAAATTTGTGTATGAGATAAGCAATCTCATCTCATGGTTCAGTAAGGAATTTGTTCTAAGATTTAACCAATCGAGATTTGAAGAGGAAGTGCGTATGAAAGGAACGCTAGCAATTAAAAGTTTCAAGAAAGTTGTATGAATCAACTAACATCAATGCAATAAGGCATTCGTCTACATTTATGCCAACTGTTGATCTTGTTGGTGAATTGGCTGGGAAGTTACTTATTGTGCTGCGAGCAGTTGGAGGTGATCTGTCCCCTACTATTCTTTCTCATGTGCGCAGTCATGGAAGAGCAGTAGGGAATATTTACGGCACAGCAAGCAAGAATGGGAAAATGGACGTAAGAGCACTACAACTGTGGTATGAGCACTGCTTTTGGCTCGGAGCTGGTCAAATTAAGTTGCTTTTGCTTGTTTCCTGGTCTGCGTACAAAAATCACACTCCTTTAGAAAAACTTTTTCCTCCTGAGAAGTGTGTGACATTGCAGTTCATACCACATGGAACCACTGGACAAGTTCAACCTTTGAACGTCTTTTTTTTTCGAGCCTATAAAAGGTATTATCGCTCTATCTGCAGCCACACATAAAGGGATAGGAAGTTCCACGATAATCTCCTCGACAGACTGTTTCACATTCAGTTGCATGCCATCACATTCCATCAGTTCTCACTATCCTGTTCCACCAATATGATTCTATATGCATTCTTTAAGAGGGGATGCACAGCTGAACGTTCTCTATGGTTTGTAACTCCCAAGCAGCTCACCTTCGATCTCGGTGGTACAAACCTTCGTGATCACTTTCAGATGACCCTTACGAAAGATTAAATTGTGACGTCACACTCACAGGTTTCCTTGTTACAGTACACTTATTATTCCTTTCACTAAGTTTCTGACACACATACACAACAATCTACTAATATTTAAGGAAGTAAATACTCAGACGGCTGAAATGGAGGATAATCTTGTCTATACAGCCACTTGGAATAGATGCGTTCTCGTTGCAACCATAAAGACATCCGAAGCAATAGCGGGTGTGAAGAAAGAGTGACAATAATTAAGAAAACAACAGGTGAAGAGAAATGGAGGAGTGCTAACATCTAGAAGTCCAAATGGCAGGAAAAGAAATGAAACAATTCCTACGAGTTTTGCTCACGAATGAGGAAATGTGACCCTAGAGTTTTTTTACCAGTTAAAAAAATAGGAAGAAAAAGAGAAGCAGCGCAGAGCGGAGTACGTTTCCGCGTCCGTGCCGCAAATTAATTTAGTGCGTGGTGTGTAAGAAGTAATTATGCTCTCCGCAGCCGCCGGCGCTGCTGGCGCAGCACGGCAGCCCCGTGGGGCAGGCAATGGGATGACCCGCAACGCTACCGCCAACACGGCGCGACGCCTAATTGAAATCCCAGCGCTCAAGTGAGACGATATACATAATATTTTTCCTTTTTTATATATGGCTCACACTATTCGATGAAATCAAAATATTTCTATCTGCCTGTAGATGGTTGGTTACAGAGTGGTCATTAATTATTCGCTGCCTTACTTTTACGTAATCTGAGATACAAAAAGACGATCAGCGTCTTGTTATATGGAATGAAAAATGATCCACTAAATAAGGGTCTGCAAACGAGACGTTTATGAGAGAAATATAAACGTGTGGTCAAGAGACGTCACTGACGTCAGTATGAAATATAGTCTGTTATTACTAATTCATTTCAAATGTAAACTTTTTACTAAAATCACCGTTTAACTGCACTTACATTTCTCCTATAGTTTAACTTAACAAGAAGTACCATACTCCTTCAGCACGTTACGTGTTACAACTTACTGCACATTTCTAACTGTTAAAAAAATTTTGCATTTGTCGTCCTCGTATTTGTATGAAACATTTGGTTCGTTTAAATAGCGAGTTATTATTCAAACACTCATTATCATCTTTTCATCTGCCAAAAGTGTACAAATTTCTGCTTCATATCTTGGGCCGTATCAGTAGGAGTGCTGCAAACGTTTCTTTTGAGATGACGTCAGGCAGAAAAATCCAGAGGAATCACGTCAGGTGATCTTGGAGGGAAAGGTACTGAGCCTGTTCGAGGTATGGATCTTGTGGCATTTGTGATGCCGTATATGCCATGTAGACACACACATTTACAAGTTCCGGCTCTTACAACTTTGACGCTCTGTAGCGTCACAGGATGATGTTTCTGGACATGGACTGCTATCTTTCGCATCTAGAAGTGTATAACATGAACTGTGAAACACACTGTTTATTACTAAACGGTTAAAACGGCCACCCATTCCCAACTGCAGGTTGCCCAGTGACAAAAAAATAGGATTTTACATATATTGTATTAATGATTGACTGAATACAAAGATTTAAAGTGCTAATAATTGAAATATTAACAATTATGATCTTGTTTCATAAGATTAACGCAGTGAGTCAGATATTAAAGTTAGAAAGTATGTGAATCGTTCCTCGGGCAATGGTGTGTGTGTTGTCCTTAGCGTAAGTTAGCTTAAGTAGTGTGTGTTCCTAGGGACCGATGACCTCAGAAGTTTGGTCCCATAGGAACTTATCACAAATTTCCGTAATTCACGTAGCACAAATTACCAAGATTATATTTATTCAGTATTTTAGAATGAGAGTACTTAGCAACTTCCAACAAACTTTGACGTGATTTCAAACCCTGCTGGCCACTGTGGCCGAGCGGTTCTAGGCGCTTCAGTCTTGAACCGCGCGACCGCTACGGTCGCAGGTTCGAATCCTGCCTCTGGCATGGATGTGTGTGATGTCCTTAGGTTAGTTAGGTTTAAGTAGTTCTAAGTTCTAGGGGACTGATGACCTCAGACTTATCCTATAGTGCTCAGAGCCATTTCAAACATTTTCGAAGCTTCATCTCGATGTCACAATGAAAAACAATAGAAGAAAAACCTTTCTCGCTTGCTTCATTTCGCTTCTCATGCAGCTAAACTTCAACATCGACATGACAAGTTAATTTCTTTATTCTTTACCACTAACTCTATTCGAAATGCATTTTGTAAACAGTATCTGCACGTACCGCCGAATGTATATGTATGACTGTATCATTGTACCACACATAGTTCAGGAGATACGATGTCATAGACATAGGGGTGCGTAAAGCTAGCTTTCCTTACATACACTGAAGAGCCAAAGAAGCTGGTACACCTGCCTAATATCGTGCAGGCCCCCGTGAGCAATCAGAAGTGCCACAACATTACGTGGCATGGACAAGACTGAAGTAGTGCTGGAGGGAACTGATACCATGAATCCTCTTGCGGTGCAGATCTCTTCTGAACAGCACGTTGCAATGTACCCCAGATATGCTCAATAATATTCATATCTGGGGAGTCTGGTGGGCAGCGGTTTACGCTCATGAGACTGTTCTTGGAGCCACTCTGTATCAATTCTGGATGTGTGGGGTGTCGCATCGCCCCGCTGAAATTGCCGAAGTCCGTCGGTATGCTCAATGGACATGAAAGGATGCAGATGATCAGACAGGACGCTTACGTACGTGTGACCTACCATAGTCGTATCTAGACGTATTAGGGATCCCATATAACTCCAACTACACATGCCCCACACCATTACATAGTCTCCACCAGCTTGAACAGTCCTCAGCTGACATGCAGGGTTCATGGAGTCATAAGATTGTCTCCATACTCGTACACGTCCAGCCGCTCGATACAATTTGAAACGAGACTCGTCCGACGAGGCAACATGTTTCCAGTGGTCAGCAGTCCAATGTCGGTGTTGACGGCCCCAGGCAAGGAGTAAAGTTTTGTGTCGTGCAGTGATCAAGGGTACACGAGTGGGCCTTCGACTCCAAAAGCCCATGTCGATGATGACACTTGACCATGGTCCGGCATTGAAATCTGCAGCAATTTCAGGGAGGGTTGCACTTCTGTCACGTTGAACGATTCTCTTCGGTTGTCTTTGGTTCCGTTCTTGCAGGATCTTTTCCCGGTCGCAGAGATGTCGGAGATTTGATATTTTACCAAATTCCTGTATTCACGGTACACTCGTGAAATGATCGTGGGGGAAAATCCCCACTTCATCGCCTCCTCGGATATGCTGTGTCCCATAGCTCGTGCGCCGTCTGTAACACGACGTTCAAACTCACTTAAATCTTGATAACCTGTCATTGTAACAGCAGTAATTGTAACAGCAGTAACCTATCTAACAACTGCTTGTTGTCTTATATAGGCGTTGTCGACCTCAATGCCGTATTCTGCCTGTTTACATATTTCTTTATTTGAACACGCATGCCTGTACCAGTTTCTTTGACCTTCCAGTGTAGGAGGGCGAATCACCCAGACTGTACTCATCTATTGTTTGATAATGGTACAACTCCAACGAACTTTAAAGAAAATTTCAAACATTCTCAAAACTTGTTATCGCTTACGGTCCCACAAAATAATGAAATGAAAGCAGCTGATCGCTTAAAACTGTTCGTCGTGCACGCGGTAAAGCTGCAGCATCGAGCATGACCTCTCTATTAACTGCTTATTCACTGCGAATACACGCTTTCCATTTTATAGACAGTATCCGCATATACCACATAATTATTAGTCAATGTCTGAATTGACTGAAACTGATAAAATCAACATAATTATGGAATTGCATCATCAGTCATAAAGGTTCTACATACTTGATTTCAAATATTCTATCTAATGCATGGAAATTCGATTCTTTAAAAAAATGGGTATGAAGGGTTTGCTAGTTTGTACTAAATAGGATAATATTTCATTCGGCAGTCGGTGGCAGCTCGTAACTACCCATCCGCAATTTTCTCGCCTCGCAAACAACTCGTTTGTGGATCTATGTTTACTGGAAAGTTTCGTCTCTATAATCGTAGACTTTGACCCACCTCAGTTTTCTCCAACAACTATGATACATCTAGGATTTGAAAATTCGGACCGCTTTCAAGATTTTTAGCTCCCTTTTAAAAAAGAGGCATTGAGAGTATTCCGTGGACAGACAATCAAACGACAATCTGTGGGATGAGGCATATAACTTTTGATCCGGACCTGCAGTTCCCTGCGTCTTCTTGACTACTGCCAAAATACAGCACACTAGTGACGAGGGGAAAATTTGATGGCCATCAAAATGTTCACTAAGGGACGTAACCTGGGGTCGATTTGCGGGATGATTTTGTGGAACATCATTACTGTAGTCTCACAAACTGCGACATCGTCGCGAAGAAACACAGTGACCCGTATATGTAATGTTTCCTTTAATTTAGGTCTATGGTCATCCTTAGTCTGGGAGAGAAAGTAGCTTTTTAGAGAAAAAATGTAAGCGGTTCTCAATATTGGTTGTATATTAGTTTACACTATTAAATAAAAGATTAATTGTGTTGGCTCACTGTCCACTCGACCATCTTCTTCTTCTGTGCGAATGCACAAACAGTGCCCGAACCGTTACGGGAGTCGGCAACGCGCCGCGAGTAATGAATATAATGGGCAGGGGCAATACGAATGTAGTGCGGGACAATACGTTGAAAATGTGGGTTTCGCGGGAGGCGTGCCAGAGATAAATTCCTGCAGTCGCGCTATCCTCTGTGTCATCGGTGGCTCAGATGGATCGCCGGCACGGTAACTCAGCGTGTGCGGTCAGAGGGTTAGCTGCACTCTGTAATAAACAAACATGAGTTAATGGATCAACGACGAACTGAAACGGTTGTCTTGCGGGGTCCGCCCCGAGCAGATACAACGATCAAAAACGAACAAAGTGAGATTAAAAGAAAAAGAAAAAAAAAGATGGATAGAGCGTCTGCCATGTAAGCAGGAGGTCCCAGGTTCGAGTCCCGGTCGGGGCACACATTTTCATCTGTCCCCGTTGACGTATGTCAACGCCTGTAAGCAGCTAAGGGTGTTCATTTCATTGTAATTACAATCTTTTTTGTTTAACAGATTACGGTTTCTGTCTTTAATGACCATCATCAGATCTATTTATAAAAACAAAATCCTAATGTACTGCAGCCATCACATGTGATTTATATGTATTTGACGATGCTGAAGCTGATCCCGCATTTAACATTTGACGATGTCACTATGGTTGCTGTACAGTAGGACTTTGTTTTTATGAAACAGATCTGATGATGGTCATTACAGACCGAAACCGGTAATCTGTTAAACAAAACATATTGTGACCATTGACGTAAATTAAAGGAAACTTAATACTGTAGTCCTCCTAACATTCATAGAATGGATCGATCGCACAACTAGTGAGGACCTCCTCCTGACAGCGGTCAACTCCGATGTCAGCTTGAAAATAAACATCAGCAGTACTGCAAACCATGAGCAATTTGTATGCTAGAAGTAGACTCTCCATTGTGGCAAATAAAACCCTCTCCATTTGAAAGGGAAGTAATCCTACAGTTAAACTAGATGTGAATAGCATAAAAAGACACATGGTTTCATGATAACTGGGCATATACCTGGATCAAAAATCAAACTTTAATGAACGTCATTAGAGGCACTATGCCTGGTGCTCAGCATGTACTGGGCAGACGTAACTGTTAAGTAATGAGCGGCAGTATACCGGCTGAAAACAGGTACACCAGGCACAGTGAGAGACCTCTTAGGGGAAGAAAAACATGTCAGAACGTGGTTCATTTCTTAGGCGGCAACGG
Source organism: Schistocerca serialis cubense (assembly GCF_023864345.2). NCBI lineage: Eukaryota > Metazoa > Arthropoda > Insecta > Orthoptera > Acrididae > Schistocerca > Schistocerca serialis. The sequence goes on from NC_064638.1 coordinate 987,792,008, forward strand.
GCCATACCCCATGCATTTGCTGCGTGTAACACTCAATCAAGAGGTTGGTTGTGCCTGTGGAGTGCGTGGAGCCTCGGAACGCATATTTCAGTGACAGATGGACTCAGGAAAGACGACTAGCACACTCAGAAGAAAACACAATATAATTACTTAGAGATCAGATCTTGTCGACCTCTCTCAATGACTGTGCAGACAGAGTATCTAGAGCGCTGTGAAAGAGTACTTGCAAAAAAGGGAGTATGTGCGGCAAAGAGCAAATTCGATGAATCACTCCACAGAAAATACTACGGAGACAGACGACAGTTGCAGTGGTAGTAGAACAAAGACAGTGCCATATGGATGTAGAAAAACGTAGAATAAGGATTAAATGTGTTGTCATGGGAGAGTTGTGAAAAACAGTGTTCACTGACAGTAATATTAGACTATAGGAGAAACGTGGCAATACATCTCGGCACACACCCTGCCATGCAGAGTTACCTGACACAGATGTAGGATAACGCCATTTGAGGGCGAGGGGCTAAAATTACAACTGAGGTCCACGCTCTCTGAAGGCGAGTAATGGGATACTGTTAAAGGATCACTTTTTTGAAAACCCTTAAATGTCTCCCAAACGAAGCATAAGTTTGAAACATGGCTCAAAGGTGCCTATGACCTTAGTCTATGACGGTACAAAGGCGTTGCTCCCTGCGGCGTCACCTTCGGGATCGGTGACGCTTCAGACAGCATGGCATCGACACCTGTGAAAGAAAGGTCAGAGCTCAGAAGTTCATGTGAGCTGTAAAGTGGGTTAAAGACGTCCCATTGGATCCACATTTCACCACAACTATGGCCAATGCCACACTGATGATGTCACGCGATGGGAAGATCGACACAGCCCCTCTTATATATATTTCACTCAATTTTTGACGCCTATGCGATGGAGGTCAGAACCGCGGCGCCCAGAGTTTAAATCACTTGTTTTCCTTACGAGTGGCCGAGGAAGACATTTAAGACTGACCACCAATCAGAATCGACACGGAAAGGCCTTAGGTAGTGGCACAAAGCCACCCCTACCTTTCAGCCGCTGATCCACCACATTTAACGGTCGGAAGCGACAGTTCCCAAAGTGGTGAGCAACAGAACCACATCTTGACAACCGTTGACACTACTGACCCCAACAGACGATTTAACCTTTCTCTAAGGACATCGTGGGCAAGAAACCCTGCTAAACGCGATCGCATCTCTTCGACGTGGAGTATGACCGTATTTTTCGTTCTGATGTAAAGGATGGAACCATTAAGAACCTTTCAAAAATTTTAACGTGATCCCAAGCAGCGGGGGGTGTTATACTTTTTCAGTGCTCATTCCACAGGATCGCACGAAACAGGCAAGCTGAAAAAGAATAAGCAACCTTTAGTGCTTTTGATCAAGCGTAATGTATGCGAAATGTATGGAATCAACGCTTGATGTATAGGCGTGGTTTCACTGACGCCCTTTATGCCACTTTCTGAGACCTTCTCGTGTCGATACTTAACGGCAGTGTGTTTAAAATTTTTTCCTCGGCCACCCCTAATGAATCTTCTATATTTAAAAGCTAGGAGTCACAGTTCTGACCTCCACCGCAGAGGCGTCAAAAATTGTGTGAAATGTGGATAAGAGGGGATGTGGCTATCTTCCCTTCGTGTGACACGTCCAAGGTATCATTTGGAACAATTGCCGTGAAATTGGTGCCAGTGTGATTAATCGAAGTTACACCACAAATAAACTGCTGGGTTTTGCCCTTTCTTTCGCATGGGTAGACACCTTTCTGTCACCGATCGGTACGTGACTCACAGGGTGCCACGCTTATGCACCATTATAGAGAATGGTTGCAGGCATCTTTTAGCCAAACTTCAAACTTATGTGTTCCAATGGGAGACAATAATGGGGTTTACAAACAGTGATCATTTAATTCTGTTGTGCAGCGTATTGGATCCGCCGGTAGCGGCCCGGTGCGAGAGGCTCAATGTGCTTTTGAGGAACTCCTCCTGGATGGCAACAGTGGTTGCTTTCTGTTATGTAAACCTTTTCCTTCCTTCCTATTTTCCTATCTTCATAAGACATAAATTGTAATTTAAAGCATTTCCGTTTGCTAATTAGTTTTAAGTTTAAATATTTTTAAAAGTGCAACATCGCTAAGTAAGAAACAATAAAAGCATTATCTTGTACTGTGTGTTTTAAGAAACAAGTGAGGGCTGTTAAATGAAAGCCGCTGAAAGGATCATAATGTCATTGACTGGGGAAGAAGGAGCTGCCTCTATCTCGTTTAATTTGGAATTCACATACAAATATAACATAATATTGTGAGAACGCTACCTTTCTTAGTCACTAGGGGCAGATCATTTGTGAATGGCAGCAAGAAAAACAGAATAAATAAATAACGAGTTTATAGATAATTGTCTTGCTGCAAACAAGTGGCTATAGGCACCTGCACTGCCGAGCGAGCAAAGTCTGTTCTTTCAGGCGCTATTAACGTGGGCCGTTGACGATCGTGATAGAGTATGCCCCCTGAATCAACGATTCCATGTATCACATGGAAGATGTTAGGCGTAAACCCTGCGAGGAGCAATATGGTGGAACTATAAACCGCATTCCCTATAGACCATAATAAATTATTTTCCTGTATTAAATATATGGCGGAATGTTGTTATTCTGCATGATTATAATACTCAGATATCAATTTTGCTCAATAACCTCAGAAAATATTTGTTATTTCTGTGTAAAGAAAGCTTAAAAATCATTAAGTTTTAAGATTTTATCACGTGATAGAAAAACGCTCTGTTACTGGCTGTGTTGTACTAGTGTGATCTGAAGGTAGTAGCGCTTTTCCGAAATTTTTCTGCAAATAGTTTTGCTATTTAGTCACGGAAAACGCATTTAACACTTTTAAGTAGTGATCTAGTCTTAACACACTCCCTAATACCCTCCTGGAAATTGAAATAAGAACACCGTGAATTCATTGTCCCAGGAAGGGGAAACTTTATTGACACGTTCCTGGGGTCAGATACATCACATGATCACACTGACAGAACCACAGGCACATAGACACAGGCAACAGAGCATGCACAATGTCGGCACTAGTACAGTGTATATCCACCTTTCGCAGCAATGCAGGCTGTTATTCTCCCATGGAGACGATCGTAGAGATGCTGGATGTAGTCCTGTGGAACGGCTTGCCATGCCATTTCCACCTGGCGCCTCAGTTGGACCAGCTTTCGTGCTGGACGTGCAGACCGCGTGAGACGACGCTTCATCCAGTCCCAAACATGCTCAATGGGGGACAGATCCGGAGATCTTGCTGGCCAGGGTAGTTGACTTACACCTTCTAGAGCAGGTTGGGTGGCACGGGATACATGCAGACGTACATTGTCCTGTTGGAACAGCAAGTTCCCTTGCCGGTCTAGGAATGGTAGAAGGATGGGTTCGATGACGGTTTGTATGTACCGTGCACTATTCAGTGTCCCCTCGACGATCACCAGTGGTGTACGGCCAGTGTAGGAGATCGCTCCCCACACCATGATGCCGGGTGTTGGCCCTGTGTGCCTCGGTCGTATGCAGTCCTGATTGTGGCGCTCACCTGCACGGCGCCAAACACGCATACGACCATCATTGGCACCAAGGCAGAAGCGACTCTCATCGCTGAAGACGACACGTCTCCATTCGTCCCTCCATTCACGCCTGTCGCGACACCACTGGAGGCGGGCTGCACGATGTTGGGGCGTGAGCGGAAGACGGCCTAACGGTGTGCGGGACCGTAGTCCAGCTTCATGGAGACGGTTGCGAATGGTCCTCGCCGATACCCCAGGAGCAACAGTGTCCCTAATTTGCTGGGAAGTGGCGGTGCGGTCCCCTACGGCACTGCGTAGGATCCTACGGTCTTGGCGTGCATCCGTGCGTCGCTGCGGTCCGGTCCCAGGTCGACGGGCACGTGCACCTTCCGCCGACCACTGGCGACAACATCGATGTACTGTGGAGACCTCACGCCCCACGTGTTGAGCAATTCGGCGGTACGTCCACCCGGCCTCCCGCATGCCCACTATACGCCCTCGCTCAAAGTCCGTCAACTGCACATACGGTTCACGTCCACGCTGTCGCGGCATGCTACCGGTGTTAAAGACTGCAATGGAGCTCCGTATGCCACGGCAACCTGGCTGACACTGACGGCGGCGGTGCACAAATGCTGCGCAGCTAGCGCCATTCGACGGCCAACACCGCGGTTCCTGGTGTGTCCGCTGTGCCGTGCGTGTGATCATTGCTTGTACAGCCCTCTCGCAGTGTCCGGAGCAAGTATGGTGGGTCTGACACACCGGTGTCAATGTGTTCTTTTTTCCATTTCCAGGAGTGTAGGTTCCAAGCAGTGTGTAATATTTCTCTTTGTCAGAATCATACAGCTTTACAACGGGGTCAATAGATACATCGAAAGTAGCGAAGTATTGGCTTCTGCAAATTGTTTTGGAAGAATACAATGTTCGAAAATTGTTAAATTGTTTCTCGGATTCTTGAGAATAACAGCTACATCAGGCATAAATTACAGTTTCTTAATATCGTTCGTGTGACTCATTTCAAATTGATTTGATCTAAAATGAAGATGATAAAGGTGACGATATAGAATTATGTATGACGAATGAAGTAAAGTTGAGATTGCAGTATTGTTAAGCGAAGAGAACAGGAAAAAAATCTATTTTATGAACATTGCATTAGACGTTTAGCACACTGCCTATTACGCTAGAAGCGACAACTTGTTGATATGGAGTGTTTACTTACGTGAAAATGATCGTCACAGAAATAAACAAACATTGTTACCATTATTTCATTTGTATTTTTGCGAGAGAGCTGCAACCACATTTTACGCATCTCCCGTTCTTTCGGACATTCAGAAAGAGTTTTAGTAGTTTTTATAGATGTATTTGCACAAATGGTACTACACTCCATTTCTAATATAACCCATTTTCCGAAACGTACATTCCAAAACAAGGTATCACTGTGAATGAGCTTTACGATAGTAGGAGCGGCATGCTAGCCAGTGACGTCACAGGCATAACATAACCTGGGATTTCAAATCTTTTGGTTTTCATTTTGGTTTTTAGTACTGAAATTCTCGAGGAAACAAGCATGCTATGGGCATAAAATGAAGTAATTAACTAGTTAAGGCGATTTCCTGAAAACAGACAAATACCCTTTTCTGCCGCTGCCCAATTTTGACGCGTACTGGTGGACGTGTCTGCTTCTTACACGAGACACTTCAAGATTTTCTCAGAAACAAATAACGTGGAAATAAGGTAGCTGAGAGAGAAACGTGCTCCGCACTTTTTGCTCATATACATAACTAGATGACAAACCCAGCATTGACCGGGTATTTATTGTGCCAATTTTTTATTATAAAGAAGAACAAAAAACAAGTGTGTTTGTAGAGTAATATCACGGACAGTTTCTGTGCACAGGTGCAACTGCTTTGTGAGTCTACAATTCGCTATTGTAAACGTCTCTACAGCAACGTCTCTTCATAGCTATGTAGATGGCGGTTGTTTTGACTCACAGCCATTTGCGTTTCGTAGTTGAAAACTATCAAAAGCGCTGTCAGGTGTCAGGAATTTCCTTAAGTTGACTCTACTGTACGAGTGTCTTAGTACTAAAGGAATAAAGCATTTTTTCACGCATCTCAGTGTTTATGATATCACATCTGTTTAATTATGTGTAATAAATGATATATTTGTGTGGGTGTGTTCAGCGGTATATGTGGATACTGACTGCAAAATATGTTTCGAATAGAGTTTGTAACAAAGAAGTACTAAATTTAAAAGTCACGCACAAAGCGGTAGTTTTTCAGGTATCTTAGTGTTTATGACAACATAATTCCTGAACTAAACGTGATAACGTGATATAATTTTGTAGGTGCATTTAGCTGTTTATGTGGATACTGAATATGAAATTTATTCCGAACGGGGTTAATAGCATAGAGATAAGAAACGCAAACGTCATTCAGGATGCAACTGTTTCTGACGCACGTCATTGTTTACGGCGTCTTATCTCCTGAACTGTGATAGGTAGGTGATCCTTACCCTGACTTAGGTTATTGGCAGACAGTGAGGGACATGTGTAGGAAGTGTGGTGGAAATCGGTCCAGTCGTTTAGGAGAAGATGGACAACATATACAAACGTAGAATCTACACTACTGGCCATTAAAATTGCTACACCAACAAGAAATGCAGATGATAAACGGGTATTCATTGGACAAATATATTATACTAGAACTGACATGTGATTACATTTTCACGCAATTTGGAAGCATAGATCCTGAGAAATCAGTACCCAGATCAACCACCTCTGGCCGTAATAGAAGCCTTGATACGCCTGGGCATTGAGTCAAACAGAGCTTGGATGCGTGTACAGGTACAGCTGCGTATGCAGCTTCAACACGATACCACAGTCCATCAAGATTGGTGACTGGTGTATTGTGACGAGCCAGTTGCTCGGCCACCATTGACCAGACGTTTTCAATTGGTGAGAGATCTGGAAAATGTGCTGGCCAGGGCAGCAGTCGAACATTTTCTGTATCCAGAAAGGCCCGTACAGGACCTGCAACATGCGGTCGTGCATTATCCTGCTGAAATATAGGGTTTCTCAGTGATCCAATGAAGGGTAGAGCCATTGGTCGTAACACATCTGAAATGTAACGTCCACTGTTCAAAGTGCCGTCAATGCGAACAAGAGGTGACCGAGACGTGTAACCAATGGCACCCCATACCATCACGCCGGGTGATACGCCAGTATTACGATGTCGAATACACGCTTCCAATGTGCGTTCACCGCGGTGTCGCCAAACATGGATGCGACCATCATGATGCTGTAAACAGAACCTGGAGTCATCTGAAAAAATTACATTTTCCCATTCGTGCACCCAGGTTCGTCGTTGAGTACACCATCACAAGCGCTCCTGTCTGTCATGCAGTGTCAAGAGTAAATGCAGCCATGTTCTCCGAGCTGATAGTCAATGCTGCTGCAAACGTCGTTGAACTGTTCGTGCAGATGGTTGTTGTCTTACAAACGTTCCCATCTGTCGACTCAGGGATCGAGACGTGGCTGCACGATCCGTTACAGCCATGGGGATAAGATGCCTGTCATCTCGACTGTTAGTGATACGATGCCGTTGGGATCCAGCACGGCGTTCCGTATTACCCTCCTAAACCCACCTATTCCATATTCTGCTAACAGTGTTTGGATCCCGACCAACGAGAGCAGCAATGTCGCGATACGATAAACCGCAATCGCGATAGGCTACAATCCTACCTTTATCAAAGTCGGAAACGTGATGGTACGCAATTCTCCTCCTTACACGAGGCATCACAACAACGTTTCACCAGGCAACGCCGGGCAACTGCTGTTTGTACATGAGAAATCGGTTGGAAACTCATGTTAGCACGTTGTAGGTGTCACCACCGGAACCCACCTTGTGTGAATGCTTTCAAAAGCTAATGATTTGCATATCACAGCATCTTCTTCCTGTCGGTTAAATTTCGCGTCTGTAGCACTTCATTTTCGTAGTGCAGCAATTTTAATGGTCAGTAGTATAGTTTTATAATATGTAAGGACGTCCCTACTTTGTATAGATTCGCAGTAATGCTAATTATTTGCAAATCAAAGCATACAGCACACTTCAAGAGAATCTGATGTTTCTCGCATGCTGCCTTCATCAAGTTGCAATTTCCGTTGCCAGATGTGTATTAGCTGTAGTGAACGACGTCAAGTTACGAGCACCGTTAACTACTAGTTAAGAAGTAACCGAGAGTAGCCTCCTAGGAGGAGTGTACCTAGCGTGACAGGTAGATCGTCAGTTTCTGGCGGGGCGCAGAACAACTAGTTGGCAGTACGGCTGGGAGAGGCAGGTTGCCGTGGCGGGCGCCCGCTGCGGCGCGATGTTATCGGGGCGCGGCTGCCAGTCACGCTCATGACGTTAATTGCAGACCTGTTGGTGCTGCGATTTGCATCTGCAGCACGGGCGGGGCCCGAACGAGTCAGCGGCAGGGGCGGCGGCGGCGGCGCGTGGTCTGCGCTGCGCCGCTTTCCGCCGCGCCGCCGCTCCGCCTCCGTCCGGGATTCAATTACGCCCCGGCTTGGAGCCCGCTGTTCCGCAGGCATTGGGTTTCTGCCACTGTAGGCCATCCGCCTCTTTCACCTTCCACCCTCGTCTGCTGCCTTCCGTCCTCTATGCGAAACTCAACTTTGCCGACAGATTTAATTAATTAATGAAGCTTACCTTCCCAGCAGGCGAGCTAAAGCCGAAAAGTAGCTGCGCGGATATGAAATACGGGGCCGACCCTAACCACTCGCCTGCAGACTCCGAAAGCAAGCTCGGCGGAACGAAATTCTCCAGAAATTAAGAACCAGAAGTAGGGGGCCAACTAAGTGGCTTATCGTAGCTGAGCGATATCTTATGCCAGCCATCGTTATTCAGCAAGGTCCTTTAAGAAGTAGTGCAGAACCACATGTTGGTCAGTCAGACAGCATGCTTGCGGAAACTTTCATTTGTAAATTAGCTGTGTACTTGTACATCCATAGGCCGTTTTAAACAGCTTCCATATACAGAGTCCACCAGAAATATGTTTACACACTTTAAGGAACGAAAATTATTACTTAAGTGTTTATTTTACATTTCATAATTGGTAACACATGATGTACAACCTTCAGTTTACATGGTTATCTTATATGTTCAAAATGTTCATCGTTGGTGGCTATAAACATAACAGAACGACGAGCGGTCGCCGCAACAACGTCAGTCAGTGTTACGGTGGAGATCGCTGCACATGAAATCTCCTGGCGAAATTCCTCCAGCGTGCATGGCTTACGCCGATAGACGTTATCTTTCACAGTTCCCCACAAGTAAAAGTCTACAGGTGTTGCAACCGTGGAGGGAACTCAATGGGCCCTAGTCGTCTAATCCAAAACCCTGGAGAACTGTCATACAGGAAAGATCGTACGGCTAGGTGGAAGTGTGGTGGCGCCCCGTCTTGTTGGTAGAAGACCTCAAAGCGCATGTATACCAGGCAAAATTAACGTATATTACATTTCCAGGTACGCTTCTCCAGTGACAGTAGCATCGAAGTAGAAGGGTCCTGCTAATCCCCTAGATGATAGTCCACACCACACATGACCCCTGGTAGACCCATGAGGATTTTCCGGTACCTAGTACACATTGTTATGCCGATTCACTGTTCCATTAAGTTTAAATTGTGCCTCGTTACTCCACACTATCTTCGTCACAAATTGTTCGTCATCAGCCACCGTTAGCTGATACCATTAGCAAAATGGCATTCGTATATCAGGATCGCCATCATTAATGGCGTGCATTAATCGTGGAATGTAAACTTTCCACTTTGCAGCTTTTAGAATTCTTCGTACACTTGTACTGCTAACCTTCACTTCACATGCACATTGCGTAGCAGACTTCTGTAGAGAATAACATACGTTTCCAACACTTGCGCTGAGTTCCTGATCTTCCTTTTTGAATATCACAAATCTTCCATGCAATTCAAACTTTTTCGACGATGCGTTTCATTGTTACGTGGTTTGTAGATTGTGTTTCAAACTCCAGCCTCCACTGACGTTGCATTTCAGTGGAAGTATCGAACTTGGAAAACCACATCACAATACATTTTCGTTGTTTGAATGTCAATTGTGCTCCAGCCATTTTGTTTTCTCAATATCGACATGAAAGTACTAACACCTGTTGAACAAAAGACCATACTCAAATCGAACAACATAATCGATATCTCGCTAGAGCCTGAGAAAGAGTGTATACATTTTTCTGCCTGACTCTGTAGTGTGGCTGTCAATCTTCAGCTTCGTGAGGTACTAGAAGGGCAAAATACAACTTCCGTATTCCTAGATTTGCCGAAACAGCCTGACACAGAGCAACTTTGCAGATTGTTAACAAAGATCCGAGCATAAGCATCAGATTCTGTTACATGTGAGTGACTTCGATACTTTTTAAGTAATATAACCCAGTAAGTAATCCTGAATGGTAAACGTTCATCGCTGACAAGGAAGCGTATCGTCAGGAGTGCCCTGTGGAAGTGTGTTAGGACAGTTCTTACTCTCTGCCTACGAGGGTCATCAATAAATAAGTCACAGACTGGTATAGAGACATCAGAGCCGTGTGTACCAGAGTGGAACATGTTTTGGTTTTCCCCCTGTAAACTTAAACTTTAGTCCCATCGCTCGACAAAGCGTTAAAAGCGAGCTGCATAAAATTCTTGTGGCAGCTTCAGCATCTAACAAGTGACCTCTTAGTTCCTTAAATTGAAACAACCTACAAGACCAACATGTGATGAGGGAGCGAAATACCGCAAAACGGGAAAACAATCTGCCACCATTGGATAACCAGGGTTGACAGCACACTTCTTGTTTGTTAATTTCTTCTTTGTTGCCTATTTCTGAATTCCTGTAGCCAGCTGATCGAAAAAGTCCATTAATTCAGTTTTAACGATATGCGGGACGAATTTTGCTCTCCGGACAATGTCTCCTCTCACAAAAGTTGCGTTGTTCTAGTCGCGTACACACTCGTAGCACACGTGCAATTTTGAGCCGGTCGCTGTGACCGAGCGGTTCTAGGCGCTTCACTCTAGAGCAGCGATGCTGCTACGGTCGCAGGGCGGAACCCTGCCATGGGCATTCATGTTTGTGGTGTCCTTAAGTTTAAGTAGTTCTAAGTCTAGGGGACTGATGACCTGGGATGTTAAGTCCAATAGTGCTTAGAGACATTTGAACCATTTTGCAATTTTGGTATGATGCACATGATTAATCGTTGGCCGCGGAATACTGTGTATCGGCTGCCTTGTACGCGACATGTGCTGCCACCCTCTAGATACGTATAGAATGGAAATTTAAAACTATATGCTTCGTAATGATGTTATCAATCTCAGATGTAAATGTTCTGACGGATTGGGTACGCAGCTGATACTGTACAGGTAAGTATCGTCCGTATGTGACTGTAGCAGGGTACAGGATGACTTGGATAGAATTCATATTTCAACTGATGAATTGTAGCTTGCTGTAAGCGTGAGAAATTGTAAATTAATGAGGATAGGTAGGAAAAACCATCCTTTTTATCTTTGAATAGAGTATTAATGGTATGATGCTTGACACAGACGCTCTGATTAAATATGTAGGTGCAACATTGTAAAGCGACATGTTATGGAACAAACATTTAAGATGGTGTGATGCTTGATATTGACACTCTGGCTAGATATCTAGGTCATCTTTACAAATCGACAGGCTGTGGAGCGAACAACTAATATTGATTGTAGTGAGAGCGAATGGTAAACTTGGGTTTACTGGGAAAATTCTAGGAATGTGTAGCTCATGAAATAAATGCATCAGACCACTTGTGTGACACAGCATCGATGCCAGCTCGAGCGTTTGGGATGCCCACCATGACAGATTAAAGCAAGACATCGAAGCAATTCAGATGCGTGCTGCAGGGTGTGTTACCGAGGGGTCCGATCAACAAACAAGTGTTACAGATATGCTCCATCAATTCAGTTGGCATTCCTTCAGACCAATGCCCCCAGCCCAGGCTTCAGCTGGCTCCATGGCAGGTATCACGGCATTGTTCCGCTGGAGACCTGACTCAACAAGGGTTGCCCTGTACAGCTGTGGACCTCTCCGGCAAGATTTACTGAGGGATGGCCTCACTGCCAATTGCTTTCAACTACAAACATGCCATTTCAACAAGCTAAGAACCATAAAAGTACCTCATGCTTTTAGTGCCCTACCAGGCTCCATGAATGTCTGCTCAGACCGTTAACGTTCTAGAGTCTCGCTCAAGGTGCGTCAGGTTGTAATAAAATCTTTAATAATTTTCAGTATACGAAAAATAGTCGAGAGAGTAACTTGTCCTCTCTCAGTTTTGTAAAAAAAACCATTGTTATGGAAAAAAGAATTACTTTCATTAACCTCAGTGTAAAATAATGTAAAATGAAGTTACTGTTTACTTTTGGTTATTGGATGACGGTGTTAAATTTACTTTAAGCAAACAAGCAACTGATTTTACTTTTAAAATTACAACAATAAAATACATACCAGGCCAGCATAAGCCACTTGCTAAGCTGAATACGGAATCAATTAAATTTTGCGCTCTTAATTTCTGCTGTAGTTTTAGTTATTAGTTTTGCCAGGGAAATTTTACATTAATTTCAGTGAATGAAGTTAATACTCAAAATTGCAAGTTAGAAAACCCTCTGTTGTGAAATACAAGAATGAACACTTACTGAGGCAGAAAATTTAAACTGAGACTTGTCATTAACAAACACAAAACTGACAGTAAATAATCAACCAATTTTAATATTCTTACGACACTTGGTGATTGCATGGAAAAGGAAAGGACACGCATGGTTATAATTTTTGAGGATGATGACAGCACCGGAGCCCTGAAAGTTGTAACTATTGCAGGTTAGTATTCAACTTAGTCATACTTTGTGAAGGAAATGCAACTGGGTAAAGCTTCTACAGTACTACAGTTGCCAGTTAACAGTCTTACCATGTTGTAGCTGTGAGGACAATGAAGAAGGTAGCCGTCAACAATGCTGAGTTGCCACTGTTGCTGCTGCTGATTTTGAGATCATTCAGTCGTCTCCAAAGCCACAGATAATTACAGGACAGGCAATAGTTACAAATACGGCCTCCTCTGACTGTCCACTCCTACCATGCTCTCAATACTCACGGGATAGCGAATCAGGTACATCTATGCTGACGCGAACATAGATGTATACCAAGTCTGCGAGAGCGCCCAACAAACAATTCCGCACTCTTTTATCGCTTAAGCTGCTCTGCTTCCAGTCTGCTCGCAATGTGACAGAGCCTCTCCATATGCAGAGATAAACAACGGCACAACTACTGCCATTTCGTCGTTGCTGTTCATATTTTTAAATAAAGTTTCCTTGGCTATTACCCAGCAGTTTACAATATTTTCATTATACACTCCTGGAAATTGAAATAAGAACACCGTGAATTCATTGTCCCAGGAAGGGGAAACTTTATTGACACATTCCTGGGGTCAGATACATCACATGATCACACTGACAGAACCACAGGCACATAGACACAGGCAACAGAGCATGCACAATGTCGGCACTAGTACAGTGTATATCCACCTTTCGTAGCAATGCAGGCTGCTATTCTCCCATGGAGACGATCGTAGAGATGCTGGATGTAGTCCTGTGGAACGGCTTGCCATGCCATTTCCACCTGGCGCCTCAGTTGGACCAGCGTTCTTGCTGGACGTGCAGACCGCGTGAGACGACGCTTCATCCAGTCCCTAACATGCTCAATTGGGGACAGATCCGGAGATCTTGCTGGCCAGGGTAGTTGACTTACACCTTCTAGAGCACGTTGGGTGGCACGGGATACATGCGGACGTGCATTGTCCTGTTGGAACAGCAAGTTCCCTTGCCGGTCTGGGAATGGTAGAACGATGGGTTCGATGACGGTTTGGATGTACCGTGCACTATTCAGTGTCCCCTCGACGATCACCAGTGGTGTACGGCCAGTGTAGGAGATCGCTCCCCACACCATGATGCCGGGTGTTGGCCCTGTGTGCCTCGGTCGTATGCAGTCCTGATTGTGGCGCTCACCTGCACGGCGCCAAACACGCATACGACAATCATTGGCACCAAGGCAGAAGCGACTCTCATCGCTGAAGACGACACGTCTCCATTCGTCCCTCCATTCACGACTGTCGCGACACCACTGGAGGCGGGCTGCACGATGTTGGGGCGTGAGCGGAAGACGGCCTAACGGTGTGCGGGACCGTAGCCCAGCTTCATGGAGACGGTTGCGAATGGTCCTCGCCGATACCCCAGGAGCAACAGTGTCCCTAATTTGCTGGGAAGTGGCGGTGCGGTCCCCTACGGCACTGCGTAGGATCCTACGGTCTTGGCGTGCATCCGTGCGTCGCTGCGGTCCGGTCCCAGGTCGACGGGCATGTGCACCTTCCGCCGACCACTGGCGACAACATCGATGTACTGTGGAGACCTCACGCCCCACGTGTTGAGCAATTCGGCGGTACGTCCACCCGGCCTCCCGCATGCCCACTATACGCCCTCGCTCAAAGTCCGTCAACTGCACATACGGTTCACGTCCACGCTGTCGCGGAATGCTACCAGTGTTAAAAACTGCGATGGAGCTCCGTATGCCACGGCAAACTGGCTGACACTGACGGCGGCGGTGCACAAATGCTGCGCAGCTAGCGCCATTCGACGTCCAACACCGCGGTTCCTGGTGTGTTCGCTGTGCCGAGCGTGTGATCATTGCTTGTACAGCCCTCTCGCAGTGTCCGGAGCAAGTATGGTGGGTCTGACACACCGGTGTCAATGTGTTCTTTTTTCCATTTCCAGGAGTGTAATTACAATCAATTTTATACAGTCAGAAATAAATGCACTATTTGAGCCGTGTCCGGCTCGCATTGATGCCATTCATAGCTTGGAATCTTGTAATAGCTATAGCGGCGTCTCCTTTTCTTAGTGTGTTCACTGGCGCCACTACGTTTGCTCGCCTTGTCTGTCCGTGAGTGGCAGCAGCAGCGCTTATCGATAGCGCATACTGTGGTACCATGTTTGGAGGGCCTCTATTGTTTCAAGAGCTAGTCAATTTGGGGCGGAGCAGCGGTGACGTCGGACAGCCAGTACTCGCTCGACCGTTGGCGACACACATGCACTGTCCGACGGAAGGATGTGGTCGCGAAAGCGCACGCCCACGTCAAGAACCGGATTCAGCCAGTTTAAGTTGAATTGACCATGATAATCGAGCAGTGAAACTTTCACTTGTGTGTGTGCGTCCGCCTGTCGACGTAACCTCATGGCAATAAGTTGTGAGTCGCCAAATGTACTGGGATCTTTCCCATGCCTGACTTGAGTAGGGACGACCTTTGGTAGGTCGAACGGTCGGTCGTCGCAGATGACGACGTGCATTTGGTCTTTCGACAGATTCTGGCTTCTTTGTGTTTGTGCCGACTTATAATTCGTCCGTATTGTTTCTCAGTGACTGGTTTTAGCATTGTGCGTTGTTGGTGGAATTGTTTTCCCGGATCCATGTGTGTCTTGTAGTTTTGAATGAGCAGTTATTTTAATGCTGTTTGCGTACTGGTTTTGGTGAGGAGTTGCGAAAGGACATCAGTTAAGTTGGGACGCAGCTGCGAACAGGTCCGTGCAGTGCCAGGGCAAGCCGGGGCCGCTGGCAGCGTGCTGCCACTGCTGGATCGAGGAAGGGTAGCTGCGAGAGCGACGACTTCTTTGCACACCCTACCCTGTACGTTTCAGTTGAGTGAAGAGTTAACTGCTAATGCAACCTCGATTATTCCGAGGTCACGCCTTTGGTTTACGTGTTGTTGCTCTCAGGGCCGCTGAGCCTGGCGGCAACCAGTGAAGTGTTTCGAGGCGGTGAAATATTGCAGCTGTATTTCTCTGTTCGTTATTCGTCGTTGAATTTAGTATTATTGTTATTAGTGAAGTGCAACCAGTGGTATTCTTTGCCTTGTGGTCGCTAACGGCCCAGTTACCTGTCCTGGAGGTTAACGTACTTTTCTGGCAGTGTACGTTTCCTCGTCGTGTTGATGCTGTCCGACACGGCGTGTAGTTCGACCGCCTCTTGTATTGTATTGTGCATTTTTTTTGGGGGGGGGGGGGGGGAGAGGGGGGAGGTCTACCTTGGTTCTTGTGTTTCCTTTGGCCTTGGGTGTTTTCTGAAGACAGCGCTGTCTGTCCCTTCGCCCTTGCCTAAAAATATTTCATCGTTGTACTGGTGATCGGACGTTAGGCGGATTGTTTAGTCGGTCGGTCGGCGCTAAAGGTGCCCGTAGTGTGAGTTGCCATCCTGTTACGTGAGTACAACTCTTGGCTGCCTGTCTCGTCTTACCTTATGTTTGAGCTACCTACCCAGGCCGACCCTTGGAACACTTGCTGAGGACCACTTGCTTGATTTCTTAGATTGTGGTGTTTGTTTAAGGATATTTGTAATTTTCTAATTATTGTTGGTGTGGCCTTCAGCCGAGCAATAATTTCACTTCTTTGGTGATAAGGCCTTCAGCCATGTTACAGATAGTTTTTTTTAAGCAAAGTTGTTTTAATAGCTCGGGATTTATTTTGAAAGTCCAATTAGTAATTGTTTTCCTCACTTCTAGTTCAAACCTTCAACCGTCTATTATTTGAAATTGTTTGTGGCCTTGAGCCGATTAGTAATTTCACTTCTTATATAATAAGGTCTTCAGCCGTGCTACAGTTTGTTTCAAAACGAAGTATTTATCTTAGTATGTGCTACTTGGAATCGTTCTTTTGACTCATAATTCAGGCCTTCAGCCGTTTGTGACCTGAAGTTGTGTGTGGCCTTCAGCCGAGCAGTGATTTCACTTCTTTCACAATAAGGGCTTCAGCTGTGTTACAATAAGTTTCCTTTAAAGCAAACTTGTTTTTAAAGCAAAGAATTGTAGAAATGTATGCTATTTGAAATTTTTACTCTGACTTCTAATTCAGGCTTTCAGCCTTTTGTTATTTGAAGTTGTGTGTGGCCTTCAGCCGAGCAATAATTTTACTTATTTTCGTGATAAGATCTTCAGCCGTGTTAAGTAAGTTTTTTAAGCAAATTTGTTTTAAAGCAAGGTATGTGTTGAGATGGGTGCTATTTGGAATTGTTTTCCTGACTTCTAATTCAGGCTTTCAGCCGTTTGTTGTTTGAGGTTCCTTTTGGTGGCCTTCGTCCCTAAAATTGCGAATTTGTTTTCCTGTAATAAGGTCTTCAGCGGTCAATTGTGTTATTTTAAGAGATTGTTTTAAAATTCTTTAAGTAAAGCTTATGTAACTGTTGTACAACCAAGAGTAACTGATTATGGCCCCGTCCACAATCGTCACCTTATCCTGCCTCATCTTGAGCAACCAGCTCTCCCTATTACATCGCTTACATATTAAATTTAGTTTCTGTAATAAAGCTTACAGATTCAGAATGACAAGTACAGTAGGGGTTATCAACGGATATTAAACGGCGAAAAGTTGTGGATGGTGCAGAAGATATTTTATTTGCGTTTTCGGTGTTACAGAGTCACTTCTTGTCCCAACATATCCCACACTTTCTCTGTTGGAAACTTGGGAAATTTGTCTGGTGATCGTGTTGTCCAGGGAATTTGCTAAGCGTCTTGCAGAGAACGTTGAGTTTCACGGGCAGCGTGTGGGCGAGCATTATCCTGTTGGAACAACACATCACTTTCTCGTTGCAAGAACGGAAAAAGAGCGATTCTGGCAACATTCTGCACACACCGAACGTTGGTTAGCGTCCCCTCCAGAAATACCAAAAGTGAACGAGAGTCGCACGACAGACCATAAGGCCTGGGTTTGGGCCAGTTTGTCTTGGATGAATGAACTCTACGAGACGTCATACGCCCAAAAAATCATCTCTTACGTGTGGGTAGAATGTGCTTCCGTGGCTGAAGACAACAGCACCAATGGAGCCGTGCATGTCGATGCTGTGGCGTGAGTGGAAGATGGGCTACATGTATGCATGCCCGTAGTCCCACTGCTAATAACCAGTTCCCAACAGTTCGTGTTGACATGACGGGACTCACAAGCCCTCTTATCTATGCTGTTGCAGTTGTACGATCTGACACCGCTGTCCTTACACTACGACGATCGTGTGGGCGTTCTGTGCTGCATGAACGCACAGAAGCTCGTTTACGGGTGTGAGAACGTTCACGTGACAGCTGGTACCAGGATGACTTGCGTCGGTACAACTGACACAGCTCGTCCAACTTGTGTGGCAGTTCTTCAAAGGACCATCCCGCCACTCAGAAGGCCACAGCCTGAAGAACGAGTGCATCATCATGGAATGGTTGCCTGCCTACTCCACGAGTTTGCACCTCACCAAGCTATCTGGCTGAGAGCCCGTATTAAACGATAAGACACAGATGGCACACTGGTAGTTATGCCACTAAGCTATCTGTTAGCAGACGACAATGAAACCTATCACCAAGGAGGCATATGCCGTCATTGGATCAAAATCGACGTCGTTTTTCCTTGTGTATTAATTTTGTTTCCGGCAGCTTAGATATAGCACAAAACTAGTAGTTTTTAAGTACGCTACGGAAGATGGAAGTGTATGAACTTGACTCACACTAATCAGGGAGCTTAAATATCTGCCACATTATTGTTATTAGTCCATAGATCGTATTATTTACTCGTATTGCCTGTATTAATACTCACTGATTTTAATATTATCTGTCATATGAAAATAGTTATTTCTTAGGTACTATGATGTAAAAAGATGTTG
Organism: Schistocerca serialis cubense; assembly: GCF_023864345.2. Lineage (NCBI taxonomy): Eukaryota > Metazoa > Arthropoda > Insecta > Orthoptera > Acrididae > Schistocerca > Schistocerca serialis. The sequence goes on from NC_064638.1 coordinate 987,810,329, forward strand.
TGAGTGTGAAACCACTGTCCGATGTAAGAGAAGGTCTGATGACCCTAATCATGTCAGGTTAAATGAATTAACAAAAAAGGGAAATACATCAATAGCCATCATCCAGGCTTGAAGACTTTGTAACTAAAAGTATAAGAAGCCGACCGTGCCTAGGGCATTGGACGGATCGTGGGTGGCGGATTGTGAATGTACCTCCAGATATGATGGACAGCTGCGAATACAGATTAAGGAGTCCCAGAGAAAGGCAAAATAAAGCTAAATCCACTTGGCGTCTGTCTTGTAGCAAGCAGCAAAGACGTCAGTGTCTGTTCACCAGTAGTGCAGCTGGAATTTGCATTTTGGAACTAACCCTTCCAGTAACTAACACTCTGAGTTCACTCAATGAGTCTACCCAAGCACACCTGACTCAAGGCAAAAATCATCGTGGAGAATTTTGATAATCACTGTATTACCCCAGGTGGTCCATCGACCGCCAGTATTACCTGTGGCCAACTTGAAAACAAAAGAAATACTTTTTTGCAGCACTTAACATACAAACACTTTTGCGACCAAGTAAACTCCATAACTTGGGAGAGACATTAAAAGAACAGAAGATTCAAATATTAGCACTTCAAGAAACACAAATGACAGACAATAAAGCTGTGGATTTCGGTGATTATTGTCTTTTTAAAAGTAAAACTGATAAAAGAATACGTGATAATACACCAAAATTGGGAGTTGTTTTTGCAGTCTCGAAAAATATTTTAAATTCAAAACCCATTAATACTAGACTAATGACAATTTCCCTTAAATGTGTAAATAAGGCCTACTCTTGCCAGTCAATGAGAATAACTGCAAGAACCTGAAGAAGTTAACAAAACCTGGGAAACGTTAGAAAGAATCATCTCAAAAATTCCCTAAAACCAAGCTGCAATTTTAATGGGTGATTTTAATGTTCCATTAGGTAAAGAGAAAAAAATATAGGTAAAAGGTGGGTGCATTTCCTGCACATAAATGGACAAACCAAAACAAACCAAACTGATTAGAGACTTTTTGAAATGTGCTAAAATTTTAATCTGTATATCATCTCAACACGCTTTGAAAAGAAACTTCCTAAACAAAAAACTTGGTGGGCACCCAATACATTTACTGGGGATTTTCTAATAGATCATATAACAATTTCATACCCTAACTACAAAGAAATTTTATTTGTCCAGGTTAGGAAAGGGGATAATATAGATTATGTCCATAATTTAATGCTAATAAAAGTAAAACTTCAACCTCAAAAATCTTCAAAACAAAAATATTTCCCGAAATTTCACACTGCTGAAATAACCCCAGCTCTAACAAGCTAACTTGACTAAAAATAATCCAAAAATTGGCAAAGCCTAAAAGAAAAGTTCATCACAACAGCACAAAACTGAATTCTGCCTCGAAAGAAACAAACGCCATTGGTGGAAAGCGGATTGTGAAGCACGAGCTAAGTCTAGGCATGAGGCATTCAAAAACTGAAGTAGTAACAAAACTGATAACACATACAACACCTTTCTAACTGTAAGAGGAGAAACATATAAATTAATCTGACAGACTGACAGAAACTACGAAAATGTCCGTCTCTTAGAAACTGAAAAAGACTTCCAAAAGAAGAATACAAGAAACTTTTATAAAATATTCAAAACAAAATTGACTTCTTAGCAACATCAAAGTCTTTCCTTCAAAAATCAAAATGGCTGTTTGGCTCTTAACATCCAGGAAACTTGTAAGGTACTTGCTAATTATTTTGAACATCTATTAAATATCCAGAACAGCGAATAAATTCCAGCCACAGCAAACTAATAACACCAAACCCAACTCTAAAGTATCTGACAAAATCGAAAGAATTAAATCATTTGAGAGATTTAAAAACAATGTAGCATCCAGAGAAGAATGTATAATTGCAGAACTACTAAAATCATCTGGCCTTAATACAATAGCAGTGGTCACTCAACTAATAGGACATATCTGGCGAACTGAGAAAATACTCAGGGACTGGAAATGTGCCGTAATTCATCCACTGCATAAATAAGGGGATAGAACCGATGTTAATAATTACCAAGGAATCTCTCTTCTACAAAATTCGCTCACGTTGTTTCTGTGATCTAGCACAAGAACAGTCAGAACCTAAAACTGGTGAATACCAAGCAGGCTTAGACCAAACACATCCTATCCAGAACAGATTCTTAACTTAAAACTAATCGTTAGGCACCAAAGGATTTCTGGTAACAATAGCGTATGTGGATTTGTGGATTTTAAATAGGCCTATGATTCAATTGATCGTGAATCTCTTTTCCAGGTTTTAAAGAAGATAAGGCTAGATAAAAAACACCAACACTGATTAAGGAAATGTTAACTGACACTGACTCTAAAGTTATATTCGTGGGAGAAATTTCTGAACGATTTGATATAAAGACTGGTGTTAGACAGGGAGATGGGTTCTGTGTTTTGTAAAAGGTGATTACAGAATGGCGAGAGCCAAAGTCGAGTCAAAATATAGATCAATCAATCAAGTTAGACAGAAGTAATATTAGAGTAGATTGCCTTGCCTTTGCAGATGATTAGACAATTTTAGCTAGGGATGTTACCACAGATCAAAAACAAATTAAAATTCTTAAAGAAACGGAATATATGACATACCACAAAAAAGCACCATAGTATTTGAACACAACATATAGAAAAATAAAAGGGATTTCTCAGTTTAAATGCTTAGGGGAAATCACACAAGAAAACATCTGGAAAGAGCTGCAAATGAAGATTGCTCTCAAAAAGTAATAACTGCATTCAGATTAACACAAAATATTTATAATAAAAATCACTTTCTAAATTCAGTAAACTTAAACAATGGAAAATCCAGTATGGAATGTAACAATATTATGAAAATGAAAGTTGTAACTCACCATATAGTGGAGCTGCTCTGCTGAATCACAGATAGTCACAGCAAAAAGACTCTCACGAGCCAAGCTTTTGGCCATTAAGGCCTTCTTCAACAATACAAAACATACATACATACACCCCCCCCCCAAACACACACACAAACGCAAGTCACACACACAACTGCAGTCTCAAGTAACAGAAAACACACTGGCAGTGTGGTTTCAGTGTGGCAGTGTGTTTTCAGTTGCCTGAGACTGCAGTCATGTGTCTGAGTTGTGTTTCTGTGTGTGTGTGTGTGTGTGTGTGTGTGTGTGTGAGTGTATGCCTGTCGTCTATTGTTGATGAAAACCTTAGTGTCTGAAACCTTTTATTGTGAGAGTCTTTTTGTTGTGCCTATCTGCAACTCAGCATCTCCACTATGTGGTGAGTAGTAACTTTTCGTTTCATAAAATTGTTCAGTATAGTTAGGCACCACAGTAGTTTATTCACACCTAATTGTCTTCGTGGAGCACAAACTTTAATTTTAAATACAAAGAGCGCTACTGAAGAAATTCAAAAGTAGGAGGGAAACAGTATTAGGAAAATATTAGGGTCAAGAAGAACTTATGGGGGAACTTATAGGCTGAGAAAGAATTAGCAAATAGAAGGAAATACAGACATACATGATGGCATGAGAATAAGGAGACTTGAATTTTATGGACACATTAAAAGAATGGCACGCACTAGGTTCACAAAACAAATAGTACAGATCTACAAAAACAGAGTTAAGGACAAAACTGTGCCAATTAAAGGAACTGATGCAATTAAGGAGTATCTTAATGTAGAGAGAATAACTCAGGCAGGCTTTACTGACAGAAAAACATACGGGCAAAAGATGTTTGCTTGGAAAGTTGGTCAGAGGAAAATTAGAAAATGTCCTGAAACACCATTGTCTGATAAACAAAAAGAGTTCATTACGCAAGGTTGAAAGAAATTTGTACGCAAAATAAGGCGAACCATAGAAAGTGTCATTCAAGGATTGTACCTCGCATGATGCTATTGGGCTCATAATTGAATAATAATAATAAATAGCCATTATACGTTCTGAATTTGGGAGTCATAAATAGTTATCGTTTACTAAAGCAAGAGCTATGAAGTAGGTATGAGCGATGAGAATTTCGCGAATCGATAGTGACCATCAGGTTTCTATGAGTAGGTGTATCATTTGGGACTTGTGATTTCCCAAATATGTCAGCAGCAAATATTCTTGAATATGTTTGAGGACTCACAATAATTAATGTTATTTGACCTCTGGAACTTCTCTGCGACTATTTGTGAGGGATTGAACTTGTGATTATTAACTGGTTTGCAAATGTGGAACTTTGATTTAAAAACATACCATGAATGAACTTTAATTTCTGTTCGAGTTTGTACTGCAAATTATTACATGATACATAACGCGATATACTGCTCTGGTTTTCTTTAAGATCTCATACAGGTGTACCTAATTCAGTGACAGAGAATTATTAAGCTCAGTGTTAAGGGGCAGTGAATAAACTCACTTCTATTTCAGTCATAAAATATTGTGACTTGTGAACAATGTTTTTCACCACATATTCCTGCCTGGATATTTTTGAACTTTTGTAAATAGTTTTTGAGGGTGAACATGACAAATATACTTGATCGGCCCCTGGACACTAGTGTAGCCAGATTATAAAAATCCAATGACATATTCTGAACCCCAGGAACATCATTATTTCAACTACTAATTCGTGCCGTCGCAAATGGGGGCTTAAGAGCTAAAGCAGAACAATTTATGTAGCACATTAATTTTTTAAATAACATCTGTACAATCATAGTATGGCTGGTCTCTCCCAGTAGCATTTGTACTTTATTTAATGTCAGTCATGTCACAACAAGTCTCCTGGTGTCGAATGTTAGCGTATGACACAGATCGGCAATGGCGAACTGCACTCGATTAAAAATCAAGCAGACTTTATGCCAGCCATTACTGACTTTTGTCAGCAACTTAGTGCATGACTAAACGATTTTCTTACAAAACCGAATGCACAAGTACTCTAACACAGTTCAGTAACTAAAGTGACAGAGAAGAACTAAAAAATTTTGCTATTGAAGATGAATACGAAAATATTCCAACTCAGTTCAAAAAATAAATACAAATTTTGCTATTGCTGCAGAAGATTATCGTAACAACATATGTAACATCAATCCAACTCTTTATTATGCTTTAGACAGATGTTGTGTTCTAGAAATGAAGGTATGAGATAAACAAGTACATGAGTTTAGATTTAACATAGGGCATGAAGTACAGAAGCATGTATTTTGGTACGCTTTCACACTGAATATGTTTTTTATTGTAGATACTGAATTTACATTTAACAATCGTTATATCGCAATAGGTTATTCTCGTGTTAAAATATATGAAATAAATAATAATGGTCAATGACAGTTAATAAAGGAAATTTTCTAAATGTAAGCAATTAAACGTTAATATTTATCTCAACCTATAGCTGTAAGAATAATTTAATTTGGTGAAATTTAATATATGTAAACGGATGATCATATCTGTGTTTTAAGTGAAAAATATTATAGTGATACATCCCCTTTAAAGAGTAACAACTGAAAATGGAAGACAAAGAAGTGCAGATCTTTGCACAGTAGTGAAAACTAAATGAATTCTGGCAGTTTGAAGGAATTTCTAAAATAAATAATGGTTATATATATTTAACAAGTGTAAGTGATGTTTTCGAAAATTTTCTTAGGCTATCCAGAGAAGGATAAAAAATAAAAATAGTGTTGAAAGAAATTTTAAAAGAACTAAACAATTAATGCTAAAGAATTCTCTAGTAAAGATTTTGAAGAACTTGTGAAAAAATGTAATATTAATCATTACTCAACATTTACTGTATTCAAAGTATCTGTTGTGATAGATCTAACAGGACACTTAAAAAGATAAAATGTGGTAAACGTTTGGCTTACAAGGAAATATATATAGCACTAGTTGAAAACCTGCTTGCTGAATACAATATACAAAATATTTAACAATAAAACTGAACCCAATAGAGGTTAGTGAAAAAAATTTGAAACAGCTGTCATTATATCTAAACTGAACCTAAATATGAAGTTGGAATAAAGTTATAGTCATCAAATTTATGGAATTCTTAAAAATGTTACACATCTAATTGAATTTTGGAAATTGAAGATGTTATTCCCTCTAATCCAATCACATAAATTAAAGTCACTGGATGGAGAAAAAAGTAAAAGAAAATTCTTATGAATGTGAACTACAGTATCCTGAAATATATCTTAATGAGAAAGTTTTGAGAAAGAAAGGCGGATCTGGTAATGCACATAGCAGTTGGGTTGTTAAGGACAATGTTATTCTATAAACAATTTCTTACATTTTGTGAAAGTTGTTGCTGAATGTACCCATTATGTAGAAATTAATATACTGATTCAATTCTCCTTTCATTTTATTGTAAAAATTAATTGAGTTTGGGTCATGTTCTGTTATTCTTATTTCTCCACAGTTTGGATGTATATCTACAAGTAGATATAACTGTGTTTGAAGCTTTCTTCTTTGACGTCTAATCACATAGTAATCATACAAAAAGACATCATTGAATAATTGAAGAATAATGAATTGTTTCTCATAACAGTATTTTCAGTTGGAAGAACTTTATGTGCATGATAGTACTTCGTTCTACAGGCAGTTCTTCATATCTTTTTAAGTTTTGAATTTTTTCTCATATTTTCTTCAGCACACAGACACACACACACACACACACACACACACACACACACACACACACACACACACACACATGTAACCATTCTTTATCATTTTGTAAATTTTCAATTTGCTCTTGTAAATTTACAGTTGTTGATTTTAGCTTATATTAAATATGTTTTCTATTTGATGGTAAAACCTCTTCATAAAACCAATCTTGGAATTGTTCAGGTAATTTCAGTTTTGACTTACTAATTAATGAATACAGTTCTGGTTCATTAACAAATATAGTGTGTAGTTGCATGTTTCAAGGGGAGCAAATCTTTGTGCCCTTTGTATTTATAATTTTTGCTTTATTTTTCTCTCACATTAGATAAAATTGCTTCATTTGTGTTCTTAAATTCTAAAATTTCAACCACATCCTTAGCTTTAATCAAGGATTATTCTCTTTATCAATTATCACCGCTACTGATGTGTTATTATAAGCAATTCTGCTGTTATTCTGAAATATATTCATTAACGGTGTTTCTCATCTAGAGATAGCTGAAGCAGATGTACTTGGAAGTGATTCCATTACATTTTTATACACTGTAGGGCCAAAGAAACTGGTATACCTGCCTAATATTTTGTAGGGCCTCTGCAAGCACACTGAAGTGCCACAACACAACATTACATGGACTTGACTTATGTCTTAAGTAGTGCTGGAGGTAACCGACATCATGAATCCATAAGAGTTCAAGGGGGTGGAAATATCTTGCGAGCAGCACGTTGCAAGGATCCCACATATGCTCAGTAATGGTCATGTCTGGGGGCTCGGTGGCCATCAGAAGTGTTAATACTCATAATAGTGTTCCTGGAGCCACTCTGTAGCAATTGTGGACGTGTGGGGTGTCGTATTATCCTGCTGGAATTGCACAAGTCCGTCGGAATACCCAGCAGGAATGAATAGATGCAGGTGATCAGACAGGATGGTTGTATATGTGTGACCTGTTAGAGTCATATCTAGATATATCAGCAGTCCCACTCCAACTGCACATGCCCCAAGCCATTACAAAACCTCCACCAGCTTGAACACTCCCCTGCTCACATGCAGGGTCCATGGATTCATGAGGTTGTCTCCATACCTCTACACATCCATCAACGCAATAGAATTTGAAACAAGACTTGTCTAAACAGGCAACACATTTCCAGTGGTCAACAATCCAATGTCGGTGCTGACAGGCCGGGTTGGGAGTAAAGCTTTGTGTTATGCAGTCATCAAGGGATCACAACTGGGCCTCCAAAAGCCTATATCGATGATGTTTCGTTGAATGGGTCTCACACTGACACTTGCTGATGGCCCAGCACCGAAACGTGCAGCAATTTGTGGAAGGTTCGCACTTCTGTCACATTGAATGATTCACTTCAGTTATCGTTGCTTACATTCTTGCACAAACTTATTCCACCACTGTAATGTTGTAGATTTGATGTTTTACTGGATTCCTGATATTCACAGTACACTCGTGAAATGGTCATATGGGAAAATCCCCCCTTCATTGCTACCTTGGAGGTGTTGTGTCTCATTGCCCTTAGGACAACTATAATGTCACATACAAACTCACTTAAATCTTGATAATCTGCAATTGCAGCAGCAGTAATCAATCTAAAAAGTGTGGAACTGTGTCAGCCATTTATTGTCTTTTACAGGCGCTGCTGACAGCAGCGCCTTGTTCTGCTGGTTGACATATCTCTGTATTTGAACATGTATGCCTATACCAGTTTCTTTGGCACTTCAGTGTATATATACAAGAAGGATGAGTAAATGAACACTATATGCATGTTATCCTAATGATGGTGATATATCCATATCATAGATCACTTAACTGATAAGAATGTGATTTACTTATACAATCTGAACAGAGGAGAAACATGTATTTTTTATGAACACTTTAATAAGGAATGTAAGTAATTAAAATTTATTTGAGCTTCTCTTATAATAAGAGATATAAATCACATTTATTTTTAAATATAGTGTTTAGATCGATCTTCCAGTGTTGATATTTTCCACCAACTGCTTAATTTTTTACTGTTCCTGAAATACTTTCCCTTGAAATGGAGTATTATAGCAACTCAAAAATGAGCATATCCTAAAACACTTGATTTGCATATATTGATGATGTATTCTTTCTATCAATAATAATACACACTTGTTTATTGTTACATTGAAGCTTGTTGTTGACAAGATGTACGACTGATGCCATTTAATAAAAATAATTTTTGTTAGAAATACAAATTTTTTCGATTTTATAATTTTTTAAGTCAATATAAATGAAGGAACTTTTATTATCATTGATTGTGAAAATAGTAGCTGGACATGACAGGTGTAGTGCAATAATATATTTAAATGCTTCCAGCAACAGAGGAAAGAGCTTGAGTGAGTGATGTATTTAGATAAGCATTAATGATATTTCAGGACACACAAATTCTTGAAATCTGGTGAGTGAGGTGAAGAATATTTAAATTTTAATTATAAGTGTAGTTGTATCATAAAAGATATACATACCGACTATAGATTTAGTATGTATAAATTGAATATAAAAAATATGAAATGGTGTTGTAAAAGGGCAACTGAAAAGGTATTACAGGTAACAAAGGCAACATGTCGTTTATTTACGGAAAAAGTATGTTCACAATTCATTGCATCAAAATATTATTAATTTTTTCATTAAATCTGTAATCTGAAAAAGCTCAACAACACCAACAATACTATTTATTTAAAATATTAGTCAGCTACAAGTAAATGTATTCTGCATCATTACACTTTATGAATATTAAAGTATTAGACATGGATAAAAAATATGTTTGGTACTAAATAATGATTTTAAAATTATTTTATCAGACAGATATTTGCATTTAATTAGGCACTGGGATTTTTAATTACTTGAAGGTGGCAATTTTAAACTGAGACATAAAGGGAACTATATACTTGAAAATAATGATAAATTTCATGATCTGGAAATTTTCATTTGCACAGTAATTTAGTGTTACATGATCATTCAACCGAATTTGATACACCAAAATGAGATTTAGAAAAATTAATTTTACTGTACTGAAATGCCTGTTCCTTTCAACATAAATTTTATTTCATCTTCTTAACATTATTTCTGGATTTTAAAAAGTTATTATTAGAAATCAGCTGTAATATTTAATGTACTCAAATATGGTTTGAATTTTTATGTATAGGCATAAGTGTGTTAAGCATATTGACATATTTCTAATGCACAACCTTTTTCAGATTAGTTGTATTGTATGACAGAATTAATCTAATTTAATTAGTTTACAACATGGTTGTGTATTAAGAACATGCCAAGTGTTGCCAATGTTCCCATTTTCTACTCACAAAATAAACACATACACAGATAAACACACACAATTGAGTGTTTATAAAGTAGTATGTGGTATATGTAGAGGTCTCCATGTAGGCTTAAGTCCGAGAGACTTCCAGAAAAGATACAATAAACATATAAATGTCTATCACACCAGCAAGCATAATAAATCAGCAAAAGCCACCCACATAAACCACAGTAGTCATCTACTCCATGATACTGTATATGAGTATATATTACATAAAATAGACAAGAGAGACCGAACAGACTAATATGAAGAATTAGAAATTTTCGTTCATGGCACATTACATGGTGACACATGCCCAAATGATAGTATAGAAAACTACCAAATTAATTTCTTCAAGATTGTCTCCAATGCAGAATGCTAGAGAAATTGACTTTACCACATTAACATTTATCTATTTTGTGTCACAACATATATACATCAAATTTATGAAGGTTTCATCTTCACTATATGCTACACCTTAGCAATTAAAACTATTATATCTTATCAATGAAGACTATTTGGAATGATATGAAGATCAGTATGTGTGTTAAGCTGTGATGTGTTTGTTACTATGCTCTGGAAACTGGACAACTAAATTTCCAACAAAGGTGTGAGTAAATGGACTAATTAAATGATCTAAACAAGCAAATCACTGAATCAATACTGTTAAAGTACATGTGTTTATCTGTACAGGATTGTCTTTCACCTTATAATCTTACTGGCACACACAAGAAAGAAAATAATCACACTTCAAGTTAATATAATGTACATGTAACTGAAATGCACATGACAGTGGCCGCATGCTGTCAAAACGTGTTCTGTTAATTAAATATCAGCAAAAATGTGACTGAAGCAGCAGAAATTATTTCACAAATTTACAGTACATTCGCAGTCTTCAAAACAATCTATATAATATGGCTAATTTTGACGACTAATCTGACATTTTGCACATACAATAGGGTGACATTTTGCAGGTACAAAAGTGCATATTGGCCTAAATGAGTAGATTACAGTTAAAGTATGTGTCAACATCTTCAAAAAGGTATTGTAACATGGGAAAAGACATCCTGACAGGGCACACATTGGGTCAAATCCAGATTAGTAGAAGGAACACGACAAACAATCATTAAAGCAGTACAACTGGAGCATACTATCAACGAACTTAGTTCAACTGAATTAGATTTTTGGAGCATTCTGGTGATCCTACTATTTCGTTTAATGACCTGTGTACCTTGATGTGAGATATTGTATCAAGTAACTGATATTAGACAATCTTTTTTAGCAAAGAATGTAAATCATGTCTTTGTGTCATAATGTGGTGCAGGTTTGCAATATTGGCCTGTGTGACAGACCACAGTGTGCAGAAGCTGTAAGTTATATTCTTGTGTAAGTTTGTAATTCATAAATTGTGGGTTTATAGAATACAGTACATCGAATACTTTATTTGAACATTCAAAACGACACTCAGTTTATGTGAATGATCCATTGTTTTGAGTGCTATAAAATACTGTAATGAAATTTGCACATATTCCTAAACGATGTTATTATTTTACTTCTCACTGAAAACACTAATGGTTAACTTTCCCCAGCGAATATGGACAGGGCATATAGCAGGGCCTGATGCTGGGCATTGCAATATGGAAAACATGCCTCAGTTATACTTTACTGGAGTGTTTGGGATTTACAAACTGTGTATTATGCTATCTGTGATCTTTGGACAAATGCAAAATTAATTTTGTATGATTTCCTTATTTTCTTTGGAAACACTCAACAATCTTGTTGAGCAACAGTAACAGTTACCTGGTCGAAAGTCATTAATTATGTTAGCAGGCTTTCAGCATTGGAGGAGAGTTAGGGTTTAGATATTCGATTAATATCTTACGACTGCGGGAACCAAACTGCAGCTAACTCGTACAATGGGACTTCCCTGTCAGAAACGCTGACACAATGGAGAAAAGAGGCGCAAGGGTTTGATCGATCTATTCAGAAAGGTTTCGAGTTCTTCACCCTTGCAACAGCTTCGCCTGTAGCCCTTCTGAGATCGTCCTCCTGTGCTCTGGCAGTAGCCATACGACGCTGCGACGCGGAAATTACCAGATATCAGTTTTCACATAGGGTTGTAATGCATCAGTAACCATGTCAAATGGAAGGGAGTGGAGTAATGCTCCCAGCATAACGCTTCACTGATGGCTTCAAGTAATATTGTCACTATGAAATCCAGTTCTTCGAGAATCTGGTACTAATATTTTCTTTCATTTTGTAATGCCGGAAATGCATATCCTCCTATTTCCATCTATTGCACTGCAAATTTTTTCCTTATTTTGTTACTTGAAGAGATGACATTTCTGTGTCTTTATAAATTGTAATTGTTTTACTATATGTATATATTTATTTATGCATCTATGTCGATGTATAATTGGTTTGTTTTGTAAATATTATTTATATTTTTACGCTGGGTCTGGCCTAGGGAAAAGTATGCTATCGAACGATTACAACGATAGGTTGTGTGGAGAACCAAAGTGTGTAGGATCTTTGGGAGTGTTAACTCTGCCGCGTGGAGCGCGGGCAGAGCAGCGGGAATCTGGCTGGGGTGGTGCAGTGGAGCAGGTGTGTTGTGTGACACTCCCACGAGTAGCCGCACTTTCGGGGTTGGGCAGCATGTAATTGCGCTCGACTTGCTATGATAGTTTCTGACACGGTGTCGTGGACGGGAAGCACTAGCTGGCATACATCAAGAGCCCGTTTCGCCTGGTGACCATGTCGAGAAGAAGGCGCGCCAACATCCAGCTTCTGCAACAGCGACGGCCGACAATAAGTGACTGTCGCCACCTCCTCGATCGACGGCTTCAAACCTTCAATCAAGCAACAAGGAAGACTGGAAGTACGTGAAGTTTTAGAACTGTATGGCAGACCTCAGCTTTTCAAACTGATCCATTTTCGTAACTAAATGACAGCAACGTAGCATGAACCTTTGTTGCTCATTGTCCCAATTGCATTACCATGCAGGGTCCCTTCCTTTTCCGGAATGAACCCGAGTGTCGTTGAAATTCAAACGCCAGCATCATTCGATTTCACTGCTTTAATTTCAAAGTTCAGTTAAGGTATTCATAGCTGGCTACAAATTTAGATTACACAAGCACAAATTAAGAGTGCGAGTTTTGTTACCGCATGTTAGTTTACCTGTGACTGCAGCTCAGCTTGGTACATACTAAATTTTACTATTGTTAATTGTTCAGAATCATTTAATTCAAGTTCAAAGATAAATCTCTTATTTCTAAATTGCGTAGATTCAAGTTGCTTTTGAAATGATTGTTGAGGTAGTCCAAGACTAACCGTATTTTACTGAATTTCGATGTGGTTCACAAAGAGAGCTCACTATTGATTTCAGTCACTAAATTAACTTTCGGTTGTCCGGTTTTATTAATTCTTTTGCTAAATTATGTCAAAGTGTAGCGAAATTTATTACTTCTGACAGACTTTCAGTGTTGACACTACACGTGTCAACCTTCAGTTGCCACGCTTCTAGTGCTAATTATATGTGTAATAACCTTTCTTTTTCAGTTACTATAGTAATTGTCCTTAGGACTGGCGACCGTAATTTCCCCCAAATCTCAAATATCGAATTACCGCTAGTTAAATGTTAACGTAACGGCCGCACATTTACTTTCTTTATTTACTTTACCCCTTTTCCAAATTAATTTCCACCAGTTTCATTTGCATTTTTCCTTTTCATTTAGATGTAACCCTTTCCTCCATCTTTACTGACAGATTAACTTCGGTGACCATTGCTTTTCCCAAATTTCCATTAGGTACACACGGTTCAATTTTTCACTGTCATTAAGGTCGATAAGTGAGGGGGAGGTTACACATGGCGACCTGGTGACAGGACAATCTTCGGATTTGAGGTTGTTCTGGACACGAATTTTGCATTGTGCAAATCTCGTAACAAAGTACTGGTTACGTAATGGCCGATACGTCAGCGAGAATATTACTGTGAGGAATCCTAATTAGATTTGAGATTTGGCATTTATATTGAACATTATTAAAATGAGTGAAGGCAACAATTACCAAAATTTGGTAAACTTGAATATGGAACAATCGGTCGAGCAGTGGGAAAGGCGCACCGCGGTACCCATTGTTCATGGGCAGGCTGCTAGCATTAAAGACGCGACCGCCGAAACGCAACAAAGAGTAGAAATGGAATTCCAAACTTCAGAAAATATTTCAGATTCGGAAGTGAAAATCATATGTGAATTCCTTGATGATGAATACGGGGGGACAACTAAAGAGGAAGCAGCTACGGAAGTAAAACCGGTAGTTTCCGGGAATTTAACTGATTTATTGAATGTTTTGATTAACGAAATCACGAGTCAGTCTGAAAAAACTGAACGGAAGCTAGACAATCAGAACAAAGCTATTAATGTTGTTAACAACAGTCTTGGAGTTGTTAACACAAAAGTTGATAAAATCAAAGAAGATATTGTTGTGATTAATACCGAAGTCGGTAATCTTAAACAGGAAATGATAGGCGTTCAGGCGGAAGTTGCGAGCATAAATACTCGTTTTTATTCCGAAATTAGGAGAATCGAGAAAAGTGTAGGAGAAGCAGTTGCTCTGATCATAGAAAGTAAGGTGACGGAACAAGTAGAAACGCTTGCGACAACCACTTGCCAAGTAATTACGAGAGTGTCGGAATTAGAAAAGAAAATTGACGAAAAACAGAGCTATGTGCCAATCTGTGCACATAGTTCGGAACTGTTGACGAAAGAGGAGCGGTTCGACTCCTTGAAAAAAGGCGGTATAAACGCGACGGATTTAATTAAAATTGTGAAAGAGTTTTACCCAGATCATGGACTAATGGGAGAAAAATTAATGCGGTTATTGATGTGTTGGCTGGTGATGCCAAGCGTTGGGGCTTAAACCTCAACATTACCAACCTGACTTTTGACGAGTTTAAAAATTTGTTTCTGGCTGAATACTGGTCAGAGCAAAAACAGCAAAGTGTCTGGCGTGAATTTCTCGTATCGAGGCCTTTCGATGCGAATTCCCGCGGCTCGATGAAGGAGTTTTGTGAGGGCTGGATCCGCAGGTTGGAATATTTGCGTGATCGCCGCACGGAATCCGAAATAGTCTGGGAACTCTAGAAGAAACTTCCAGATGATACAAATCGCTACATAGGAAGCAATTAGAGGGCAATCAATGATTTCCTGGAAAGAGTTGAGGACGAGGACAATTGGCGCAATAATCGCGATAGTGGTAGAGGCCGTGGTAACAACAACGGGTACCACAGCAACCACAACAACGATAACCATGGGAATAATGCATACCGAAACCATGGCAGCAATATCAATAATGGTTCGGACCGTAATAACAATCGGTACAATGCAAATAATAACAGGAATGACGGAAACCAGTATCATACTAACGTGATACGGGCTTCACAGAATAGTAATAACGCCAGAGGGTGTGACCAGCCGCCTCAGCAGTATCTGGGAAGCGTATCTGCTGGGACGAGACAGGGAAACCATTAGCCGCGCCGGTGAGGGGCCGACCGGGCGTGGAGAAATTTTGGCGGCCCAATAACAGGAGAAAACCCAGGTGTCGTCGTTATGAAAATTCCGTGTGGAATAATCAACGGCGGGAGAGTGTGCCAGTGTTAGGAGAAAGGAGTGCGCCCACAAGTAGCAGATCAGCTGTAGACACGGCGGTAGAAAATACATTCACTGTCAGTGAGAACAATTTAAGTAGTGTTCCGGAAAACGATTATAAAGTGGCAGCTGTAACACCCACAGCGGAAATGGAGATTGGGTTTAAGAATGATTCACAATTGTTGAGAGAAGATCAGATGTCGGATAACACGTCCGTCATCGAGCGAGGGGATGCAGAGAGGGATGAGGTCTGGTTAAGGCAGTTCGGTCGCTTATACGACGAACGAAGAGATTATAGGGGCCAGTACGGGAGAAGTGTTTATGGGGAGCGCGGGCAGGATTTGCCGCGTCTCGTCCCGCAGGAAGGTGGTGTTTGTGAAGTGATAGAAAGTTCTGGCCCTAACTGGCAGACTTTACCAGAAATAGTTGATGTTAATTGGGGGCACGAGCATGATTCGTCGTGTTTCGTCCCGCAAGAGTTGGATGTTGAAGTAGTAACGGAAAGTTCTGGCCCTGACCGGCAGACTTTACCGAAAGTTATAGTGGGAGAAGTGGCCGACCCATCCGACGCAAAACTCCAGTTTAAACGTTGCGAAAGTATTAAGGAGAAATATTACGAGAACTGTAGTGATAGCCGGACACGATTGGTAGAAAAGCACGTAGATTACAGCGTGTATGAGGTTAGAACTGACGTTACACGGTCGGACGATAGCAATGTGGGTTGCGTAGATCCAGAGGAAGTAATTGCAGATACTACTGGGCACATTCCTCCAGGTAGATTGGCAGATGAGATCAGTCTGGCCAAAGATGAATCAACGAAGGTGACAATTAGTGAACTGATAGCAAAGCCACACTCAATGGTTGACGAGTTACAGGAAAAGATTTCGGTATTGGAGGCGATGCTACAGACTAAGCCTCAGGACAAACATGTTGAAATTAAAACTGTATGTGAACGGAGGCCGAAAAAGCCGCCAGATAAGCCGGATTTAGGATCAAAGCCAGATGGTTTTTTCTGGAATGATCTGGATATAGACGAGGATTTACTGTGGGAAAATAAAGAAACAGTCGAGGACAAGTGTAAGCAGATAGTAGTGTCTGTTAATATGCACGACCTACAACTAAACGTGTTGATTGACACCGGTGCAGAATTGATTGCTGTATCTGGGAAAATATTTGAGTTACTGAAAGACAGACCTGGCATCGTAGTTATGCCAGTAACAGGAGTGAAAATTATCGGTGCTACTGGGAAGGCCAGTAAACCGGTCACAAAACGGATTTTTGTCAACTTCGGGATATGTGGGGCAAGATTTGAACAAGAGTTTGTCGTCGTGCCAGACTTAACTACGGAAATAATTATCCGGTTAGATTGGCTATTAAAGTATCGTGCAGTGATTAATTGCGATAGCAAAACTTTGACATGTACGTCACAAGATAAAACAATAGTAGTTAGTTTTGACGAGGCAGGAGACGGTGTGCATAGGCAATACCAGCCTATACACATTGTTAACTGGCCGGGTGCTATTGACGTAGGTGTGAATTTGAACTACTGTAATGCGAGGAATCTCGGCATTGACAATAGCGTAGAAAGTGAATTGGATAGTATTGTAGACGGTGTGTCAAACGTAACACACGAACAAAGACGAGGCCTGTATGAAGTAATAATGAGGACTAAGAGTGTGTTTTCAGACAAACCGGGACTTGTGGAAGGATATAAATGCAAGTTGCATGTAATTCCGCACGAACCATTCTTCGTGAGACCGTATGCTATACCGCTGTCCAAAAAGGAAGCAATGCAACGGGAGATAGATAAGATGATCGAATGGGGAGTGACTGAAAGAAGTACGAGTCCATACAATAACGGTTTGGTCATTGTAGCAAAACGGGATGGTAGTGTGCGTATTGTGATTGACGCACGCACGTTGAATAGGGTCGTTCAACGTGAAACAGAGAGACCAGAGAGTATGGAGGAGATCTTGCAACTTTTTCATGACGTTAAGTTCATGACTAGCCTCGATCTGACTAGTTACTGGCAAATATAAATCGAAGAAGAATCTAGGCCATACACCGCCTTCTTGTTTGCGGGCAGGTGTTATCAGTATAGAGTACTGCCGTTTGGACTTAATATATCTGTGTCCGTATTCATCAGGGCCCTAGATGAAGTGTTAGGAGCGGCTTTGAGTTCAAGATTAACTGTATATGTTGACGACCTATTGTTGGCCAATGCCACCTGGCATGACCATTGTGACCTTTTAGATGAAGTTTTTAGAGCATTGCGCCGTGGCGGAATGACTCTAAAGCTAAAGAAATGCGAATTTGTGAAGCAGGAACTGAAATTTTTAGGGCATGTAATTACCACTGCTGGTATTACGAAGGACCCAGAGAAACTAGAGGCAATAAGGGATTGCCCTCCACCCAAGTCTAGGAAACAGTTAAAAAGTTTTCTAGGGCTAACAGGATTTTACCGTAAATTTGTAAAAGCACTTGTGTTTAATGATGAAAATTTGAATAACCTCTTACGCAAAAATGTTCGGTTTGTGTGGACCGACGGGTGTCAGGCCGCTTTCGAGAGATTAAAAGACGAGTTGTTAAGATCTAACATACTATTTCAACCTGATTTATCGCTACCTTTCCATCTGGGAACGGATTCGTCGAATTACGGGGTGGGGGTAGGACTGTTCCAAGAAGTTGGTAAAGGAGAGGGTAAGGAACACCGGACGATAGCGTTCGCGAGACGAACTTTATCAAAAAGTGAGCGAAACTACACGATTTCTGAGAAAGAGTGTCTCGCTATCGTGTGGGGATTCAAGAAGTTCAAGGGTTACCTATGGGACCGTAAGGTGATTATTCATACATCTACATCTACATCTACATCTATACTCCGCGAGCCACCTTACGGTGTGTGGCGGAGGGTACTTATTGTACCACTATCTGATCCCCCCTTCCCTGTTCCATTCACGAATTGTGCGTGGGAAGAACGACTGCTTGTAAGTCTCCGTATTTGCTCTAATTTCTCGGATCTTTTCGTTGTGATCATTACGCGAGATATATGTGGGCGGTAGTAATATGTTGCCCATCTCTTCCCGGAATGTGCTCTCTCGTAATTTCGATAATAAACCTCTCCGTATTGCGTAACGCCTTTCTTGAAGTGTCCGCCACTGGAGCTTGTTCAGCATCTCCGTAACGCTCTCGCGCTGACTAAATGTCCCCATGACGAATCGCGCTGCTTTTCGCTGGATCATGTCTATCTCTTCTATTAATCCAACCTGGTAAGGGTCCCATACTGATGAGCAATACTCAAGAATCGGACGAACAAGCGTTTTGTAAGCTACTTCTTTCGTCGATGAGTCACATTTTCTTAGAATTCTTCCTATGAATCTCAACCTGGCGCCTGCTTTTCCCACTATTTGTTTTATGTGATCATTTCACTTCAGATCGCTCCGGATAGTAACTCCTAAGTATTTTACGGTCGTTACCGCTTCCAATGATTTACCACCTATGGCATAATCGTACTGGAATGGATTTCTGCCCCTATGTATGCGCATTATATTACATTTATCTACGTTTAGGGAAAGCTGCCAGCTGTCGCACCATGCATTAATCCTCTGCAGGTCCTCCTGGAGTACGTACGAGTCTTCTGATGTTGCTACTTTCTTGTAGACAACCGTGTCATCTGCAAATAGCCTCACGGAGCTACCGATGTTGTCAACTAAGTCATTTATGTATATTGTAAACAATAAAGGTCCTATCACGCTTCCCTGCGGTACTCCCGAAATTACCTCTACATCTGCAGATTTTGAACCGTTAAGAATGACATGTTGTGTTCTTTCTTCTAGGAAATCCTGAATCCAATCACAAACCTGGTCCGATATTCCGTAAGCTCGTATTTTTTTCACTAAACGTAAGTGCGGAACCGTATCAAATGCCTTCCTGAAGTCCAGGAATACGGCATCAATCTGCTCGCCAGTGTCTACGGCACTGTGAATTTCTTGGGCAAATAGGGCGAGCTGAGTTTCACATGATCTCTGTTTGCGGAATCCATGTTGGTTATGATGAAGGAGATTTGTATTATCTAAGAACGTCATAATACGAGAACACAAAACATGTTCCATTATTCTACAACAGATTGACGTAAGCGAAATAGGCCTATAATTATTCGCATCTGATTTATGACCCTTCTTGAAAATGGGAACGACCTGCGCTTTCTTCCAGTCGCTAGGTACTTTACGTTCTTCCAGCGATCTACGATAAATTGCTGATAGCAATAGCACGAGCTTTCTGATGCACGAGGTTAAAAACTCATGCACGAGGTTAAAAACTCCGTCTTCCCTTTTTGAATTAGATTTTCGGTCGTTTGCCTGAATCATCAGGGAATAATATGATTGTTCCTTCGAATGATCGCGGATGACTTTCCTCTTAATTGTTGTCCATTCCGAGCACGTGTGTTGGTTTAATGCTATGTCTATTGACACTAATTTTTAAGTGCCCTGTCAGTCTTTCATATAGTATACCCCAAAATACAGTACATATATCGTCACATCAGCTGTTGGATCAAAAAGCTGCTATGGCAGCGAAGGAACCCACACGAAATAAATAAGCTTCAATCTTGTAAAGCTCCAGTTTTTTGCTATAACAACATTTTTGTTAGAACAGCGTCGCGATCGCCTTGCCGTTTAAGCGGGGAGTATCTTACGCAACAATAATCGTATGAATGGAATTTTCGTATTATTATTGAAAGCTGTTGTCAGCTACACAATGATTACCTCAGAAATGAGGAAAATATGTAGATCGAGTTTAATCCCTTAAAACGACCGACTTCAGCACAATATTGTTCAATGCTATCTAAAAATTTTATGTAGACTTCGGAATCAATGAGATTTTTAATGATTGTTCTTTAATCTTATTTTGAAGCAACTGAAAACTAAATGTCGGCATATGTACAATTTTCTGAAATGTAGTGTGTAGAAGAAAATTAACACCTGCGTTCTGAACTGTGTTCCTCTGTAAGTTTCCAGACAGCTGCTCCTACACATTCAAAAGCACTGTGCGCTGGCGTTGGATTTCTTCCCAGTTGGCGGAATGTACTCTGGTAACATTGTGCTGATAACTGATATGGTGCTGGCGTGTATAAGAGACGACTAAAAGTTGGAGAGATTACACTATCTGGTGTTTCCTTACAGACTCCTGTGCCATGGAAATCAAATTTCCAACTCGTTATGATGCTCCCAGACTGCTTGTAAGAATACAAGTTGAAGCAGATGTAAAACTATCTCTCCCTCTCCCCCATGTCGCTGTTGGATATGCCGACGAATCTCCCATTATCAAAATGTAACAAAAATACGGACCATAAGGCGCTCACTTATCTGAATCAACTGTACGAATCGTGGTCCTATGCAAAAAATAAGGCCTAACGACGCCTTTGAATTACTGTGCGTGGACTTGTACGGACCTATGCCCAAGTCATCAGGAAACTTTGCCTACATTTTAGTAGTGCTAGAAGCTTTCTCCAATTTCATCAAACCATACCCGATTAGGAAAGCTACAGCCAAAGCGGTCTATAGCAAGCTTGTGAACGATTATTTTGTTCATATTGGTAAGCCCAAGGCGATTCTATCAGACAATGGGGCACAATTTACTTCAAAGTTGTGGAATGAAGGCATGGAAAGTAATGGGGTCGAGGTGATCCATATTTCAGCTTATTGTCCGGCTGGGAATCCTGCTGAGAGGTATATGCGCGAGCTAGGCCGACATTGCCGTACCTATTGCCATCACAACCATAGGGCATGGGGCAAATGTATAGCAGTATTTGAGAGAATTATGAACACCTTGAGACATGAATCAACGGGATTTTCTCCAGAGGAAATCCTGTTGGATGACAGAAGTAAAAGTTTAGTGGAAGAGATAATCAAATTCCCTCCACGGATTGACATTAGTATTGGTGTGAAAAAAGATCGTTTGTGAGAAGTAATGACGCTAAAAGCCGATGCTCGCATACGTCGTCATGACGCTAAAGCGCGTTTTGCTAAGTTTGCAATCGGAGACTTAGTACTTGTAAAAGCTCATGAGAAATCGAGCGAGATAGACAATGAAATCTCTAAATTTAAGTTTGTTTATAATGGACCATATAAAGTCATTGGTATACCTCACACAAATGCTTACTGCTTAGAGTATCCAAGCTCTGGAAAACTTTTAAGTATACAGACCATTGTAGACTTGAAATTGTACCAACCTAGGATTGATTAATACCAGAGAATGGGTAATTTGTACAGTATGTAAATATAGAGTGTAAGATTTAAACGATTTGCTAGATTGCCATGCTTTTGCCCGACCAAGAGGACATTAAAGAAGTTGTAATTAATAAGTAATTCATTTTTACTAAATGAGAGAGTGATTATTTATCAATTGAAAAATCCAAGCTGCTAGTTTAAGTTTTCAGCTGAGTCACAGTAAATTAAGCAATGTAAATATGATTTTGTAACTAGCTGTAAAATTTCATGAATATGTGTTTTACTAGTCATTGCCGATGTACTTAGACGCTGTTTTAAGTTTCAGGTTAGTACATGCGTGTGATGATGGACAGTGTTGAGTTATCAACTGTGATAGTGTTAATGGACTCCTTGAGATTAATCGGGAGTGGGTTTTTCCGAAATAATTCAGTGAAACGGACGTTCTGGAAATGCCGTTACAAGGGCGAGTGAGACCAAGCGTGCCGCACAGGCGGGCGCAACAATACTGGCGAGGCGGAGCCGCTGTCGGCTCTTGTGCCGCTGTCGGCTCTTGTGCCGCTGTCGGCATTCTTTGTAGTTGCGGGTACGGAAGGCGGAATTGTATTTCTTCCCGGACAGCTGATGTGAAAGAATTCTGCTGTCAATATTTATGCATTTGTCGATCTGCTGTATATTATTTTCTTGTTTAGCGTTAAGTGGACTCTCATGACGAGAATATTAATTATAAAAAGGTTATATAAAATGTGTATTCTATGTAATTAATTAGTAATTTGCGTATTTTGATATACCTGTTTTTTATGACCATGTACTCGGATTAATTTATAAATAGTAGTACATTTCTTGATGCTGTTAAGAATTTTGATTTTTTGAATAGCTAAACCATTTTCTATGTTTTCTATGAATCTTAATATGTTGTCAACCTGTTTTATTTTGTGTAAGATGACAGAGTGGAATAAGATTAGGAGTGTCTCCACTCAATTACTATGGTAAAAAAATTGGTTTATGGTTAATTAGCCTATTGCTAAATTTCTTGATGTTTTGATCATATGCATTTCTGCTGCTTTTTTTTCCTTTTTGGGACATTTTCTGAGTCTGTTTAGGTTACACGAACATCCTCTGACAATGTGGGGCACGTGTAACGCCGGAAATGCGTCTCCTCCTATTTCCATCTATTGCACTGCAAATTTTTTTCCTTATTTTGTTACCTGAAGAGATGACATTTCTGTGTCTTTATATGTTGTAATTGTTTTACTATTTGTATATGTTTACTTATGAATTTATGTCGATGCATAATTGGTTTGTTTTGTAAATATTATTTATATTTTTACGCTGCATCTGGCCTAGGGAAAACTATGCTATCGAATGATTACATCGATAGGTCGTGTGGAGAACCAAAGTGTGTAGGATCTTTGGGAGTGTTAACTCTGCTGCGTGGAGCACGGGCAGAGCAGCGGGATTCTGGCTGGGATGGTGCAGTGAGGCAGGTGTGTTGTGTGACACTCCCGCGAGTTGCCGCACTTTTGGGGTTAGGCAGCATGTAATTGCGCTCGACTTGCTATGATAGTTTCTGACACGGTGTCGCGGACGGGAAGCATTAGCTGGCGCACATCAAGAGCCCGTTTTGCCTGGTGACCGTGTCGAGAAGAAGGCGCGCCAACACCCACTTCTGCAACAGCGACGGCCGACAATGAGTGACTGTCACCACCTCCTCGATCGACGGCTTCAAACCTTCAATCAGCCAACAAGGAAGACTGGAAGCACGTAAAGTTTTAGAAATGTATGGCAGATCTCAGCTTTTCAAACTGATCCATTTTCATAACTAAATGACAGCAACGTAGCATGAACCTTTGTTGCTCATTGTCCCAATTGCATTACCATGCAGGGTCCCTTCCTTATCCGGAATGAACCCGAGTGTCTTTGAAATTCAAACGCCAGCATCATTTGATTTCACTGCTTTAATTTCAAAGTTTAGTTAAGGTATTCATAGCTGGCTACAATATTTAGATTACACAAGCTCAAATTTAGAGTGCGAGTTTTGTTACCACATGTTAGTTTACCTGTGACTGCAGCTCAGCTTGGTACATACAAAATTTTACTATTGTTAATTGTTCAGAATCATTTAATTCAAGTTCAAAGTAAAATCTCTTATTTCTAAATTGCGTAGATTCAAGTGGCTTTTGAAATGATTGTTTAGGTATTCCAAGACTAACCGTATTTTACTGAATTTCGATGTGGTTCACAAAGAAAGCTCACTATTAACCTCAGTCACTAAATTAACTTTCGATTTTCCGGTTTTATTAATTCTTTTGCTAAATTAAGTCAGAGTGTAGCGAAATTTATTACTTCTGACAAACTTTCAGTTTTCACACTACATGTGTCGACCTCAGTTGCCACGCTTCTAGTGCTAATTATATGTGTAATAACCTTTCTTTTTCAGTTACTATAGTAATTGTCCTTAGGACTGGCGACCGTAATTTCCCCCAAATCTTAAATATCGAATTACCGCTAGTTAATTGTTAACATAACGGCCGCATATTTACTTTCTTTATTAACTTTACCCCTTTTCCAAATTAATTTCCACCATTTTCATTTGCATTTTTCCTTTTCATTTAGATGTAACCCTTTCCTCCATCTTTACCGACAGATTAACTTCAGTGACGATTGCTTTTCCCAAATTTCCATTAGGTACACACGGTTCAATTTTTCACTGTCATTAAGCTTGATAAGTGAGGGGGAGGTCACACTTTGAACAGATCATTTCAAAATTTGGTATTCACTTGTAATAAATGGGTTAATACTGTTACATCTGCTTAGTGTAGTTGAATTCTTTATCATTTCTGAGGAGCTCCACCTCTTGTATTTAATATTCAGAAATTTTTTCTGTATTTTCTGTTTTAATTTAATGAAACAAAATAGAGTACGGAAAGTGTTCCGTAGAGCGATGTGTTCATCTATATTTTAATTTTTTGTAAACGATTGCTGTAAGAATAAATGGTAATATTTCAGTGCAGCTAAGTAAATTACGAGAATACTCATGGACAACCAACGAAAATAATATTCTTCAATGAAAGTTAGTACAATTTTCGTGGTACTATTAGGTTGTAAAACTACAATAGAACTGGATGGACTTTCTTGCGAAGTTTGTATGTTACATCCGGTAGACGAGTGATGATGCAGTACTTTACTGTAAATTTATGCAAACAGGTTTGCATTTTTACCTCGAGGACAAAGTCATCCTTATCTTCTCGTAACTATTTCTTGAAGAACAGTCTAAATGTTTATGCAAAAACCTCTCATCCTTTGTGTCATGCACGACGACGACGACGATGACGACGAGGGCTCGGACGACTTGAGTAAAGCACCCTCTCAGAGCGAGAAACTCAGATATAAGGCAGAGAGATTATAAATGGGCTATAATTTAAAGTTAGGGTCCCACTGGGTTTCATAAGATCACACGTATAAATAAGGATTATGGCGGAGAACTCCCGCGAGACTGTCGCCAAAGAGAAGTGATAGCGCAGATAGTGCCGTTCCTGCACGCCAGCGCTGTCTGCCAGGCAGACGGCGAAACGGCTGCGCCAAAATAAACGCCACTGCTTATTCTCGTGCCAAGGATTTCCTCGTATTTGTACGACTTTCTTTCTTGTCCATCGCGTCTGCGAAAAGTAGAGTGAGCAACGATAATTAATGTTGAAGTGCCTGTGTTTATGCAGTAACTGCATTTATTACAATACGTTGTCCACGAGATATGTATGCATCTCCAAAGACATACTTCATCGTACTTCTTCACAACCCAAGTACAGCAATTTCGTACCCACTGTATTTGTTTCAAGTACATAGAGACTGTTGGCAGACTCACCCTGGCTTCTATAAATTTCGTTCCAACCCATCAATCTCTTACTTATTTCTCCATCGTGATCGTTCTAACTCTTTCCATTATTGATTTCTGAACCCTTTCTGACAAAACCTGTAAGGCAACCTAGAACGTTTTCTGTTTGGATGGTATTTTAACTATCTGTCAGAGCTATAATTGAATTTTACTGTCGCTGGAATGAAGACATATTTTCATCAAATTTCTTCTGGAATTTCTTCAGACAAAAAAATTTTGTGATGCGAGAAGTAGAGCTCCAAGATAGATCATAGTCATCGATACTCATGCCATTGTGGAGGATAGTATTTTTGTTTGGGTATTGGCGACAGAACAGCACTTTTCATTTCATGAAGTTTATAGCAGACTGCGCCTCCTAACAGACGCAATCTGAGATTACCAGTAACGTAATTTGCTGAACTACTTGTTTAT
This sequence comes from Schistocerca serialis cubense, assembly GCF_023864345.2. Lineage (NCBI taxonomy): Eukaryota > Metazoa > Arthropoda > Insecta > Orthoptera > Acrididae > Schistocerca > Schistocerca serialis. The sequence continues at coordinate 987,836,492 of NC_064638.1, forward strand.
AACATGAAGTGTAACGGCGCTGTGACTCGTCTATGAGACACGGCAGAATTTACTTGCATGTTCGAGGGTGAGCCTCCAGAATACCTTCTGCCTCGTCAGTAGGCCATCGAAAATGTAGTGCAGAATTGAATTACAAACTTTCGAAGTCAAGAGATTTGCTTAATCAGTACACGCTTGGATGAAACCTTTCTAACAGAAAATTGTGTCATTTAACGAATGTGAAAAAACTGGATTAAAGATTTCTGTTAACTGCTTTTCAAAACACACTAGATTTTGTTGGATATAAATCAGTTTTTCTCTCACTGACTAGGTGATATACTAATATTCGCCATGATCTGTGTACTCCAAGTGCGAAGAAAACTTTTTCGTGTTAGCAGAAAAACTGCTACGTGTTTAATGCTGACGCATGAAACTTCATGAGTATACTCGAAAAATGACGCTAATTTCCCTGTAACTGTTCCGCTGTAGCTTTTTTGAGATGGAGTAGGTGATAAGAAACTTCCCCATTATGTTAGACAACGAGAAACATCACATAAACCCTACCAGGCGTAGGCTTACGGTGTACCTGATGCTGACATCAATTCAATGAGTTCTTTGTTGTTGCAGCACTGCCGCTTACGGCCCAAATCCCACTATTCACATTCAAAACAACGACGCAACGCTGCCATTGTTCTCATTTGGAGAGCTTTGTTGCTGTCGGTCAGTGCTATGCACCATTAACAACGGGCGTCGAAAAGAGCACTTCTACCGGCCAGGCAACAGAATGGGGTTAGCGCGCTGAATTCCCAACGGCAGTTCTTTATGCGGTCGCTGGAAAGGGAGAGTTGAGGGATACATCGAAGTACACACGGTAATTCCTAGTCTATGATACAAACGATACGATTCGCGGAAACATTGTATTCTGTTGCCGGTATTGCGTTTCCCGATCACTCTGTTTCATTATTAATTGCCTGACTTATAGGTTGTCAGCACGGTACCTCAGAGCATTTGGTCAGCGAAAGACTACCTTCGGTAACTAAAAAAAAAAAGTTTTCCTCTATAGAACGCGGAAGATTTCGTGATACATACACATAGGACCACTGACGAGAAACGACGAAGAAACAGATGGAAAGAAAGAAGACCAAAAGAAAGTCTCGCTCCTTTCGGATATCGGAGTCCTGCGTTCGATTACCTGCGAGGTCAAACATATTTCTTTGCTCAAGGACTCTGTGTTAGTGATGTGTCACTAATTTTACCTCATCTTCATCAAAGCGCAAGCCATCGAAGTGATCGAACAACTCCAGAGAGGGTGTCTCCGCTAGTAGCTCCATACGGTCATTTACCTGGGCAAAAAATCATCGGATTGCAGATTGAAGTAGTGTTTTCCGGCACGATCTCTGGCACCATGGACACGGGCATGTCTTTTTTCTTGGTAATTTTGAAGGTGTCGGGCAGTGTAAGAACGTAGAAATGCTTCTGGGGCAGACACACTTCCGCAGGTAGCAAACGGATTCGACCCGGCGACCTGTAAGATAAAATTAGCGAACGTTTCCTGATATTCTTTAGTTCACCCATGTTGATCATTCATACTCGCAAGCGTTGTCAGAGATGGATTAAGACTATCGAAAGGTGGGAGTTGTTTATGTCGAGCAATAATCCATGTTTCTGTTAACAAATACCTTGTGTGAATACTGGTGTGTGTCATATCACGAAGTTTCGCATATTATTTGTTGTACAGGGCTAGGATTAAATATACTCATTTTACTGGAATTCTGTAAATTCTCCCCTCCCCTCACCATCTTCCCTCTCCCCACCCACCCTCGTCGCCCACCTCCTTGTCGTTTAGTTTATCTTTAAATGCGTATGTGAAGTTAAATCCACGTGAATATATCTCTGGGATCGGGTTCCATAGGCGGCGCTCCAGGAACCAATACGCGAGGTGAATGTATTTCACAGTAGCATTGTTTCAGATAGCTTTTGAGCGTACGGCAAGAGAGGGCAGCTACCAATGTAATTTCGTATCGAATTGCACCAGAGATCGGAATAGACTCGTATTTGCCCCCCAGTAGTCCATGCTGGGGCTAAAATTTCAAGACCCTTAAGATGACAGGTTTAGGTACAGGCATGCTTAAACCTATCATCTTAAGGGTCATTTATAATTACAGGCAATCAACCAACGAATATCACTTGCCAATCTTCAGTCTCCTGTTCTGATTAAAGTTAGTGGCCTTTCTGTCGCCTGTTACGATGACAGCATCGAGAGAAATGTTTTATCGTAAGTTCACATGAACTAGAAAGAAAACTTCGAGATGCGAGAGATACGGTACTGGAAGATGAAGAATTACTTTAAAGAAAACTCTCAGGTTCTAGGTAAGCAATTTATCGAATAAGGAAGTAATGACTGTTACAGGACGTGCAGAGCATCAACTATTTAAATATTACGTACAGTTTGGAGGATACTTTTGGAAAATCACGGAAACCTCTAGCCCTGGTTATCTAAATCGAGTGAGTAAATAAACAATGTTAGAATCGTACTGTTACGTTTTACATCGCCCTGATAGTGTCTGTCTCAGAAGTAAGACCGACAGCACATAAGAAAAGGAGATGGCGTAAAGGGAAGAACCTAGAACCGACAGGATGAAAGACTAACTACATGTTGTAAACCAAAGAGGTGCATAAGATAGCTCATATCAGCGTATAAGTATTATAAAGAAAAAAATAATCATATGCATTTACATATTTGGCTCCTTTCCAACAGTTATTGTGAATTTGACTAAAAGCTAGTGACGATGCATACTTTCACTCTATGTTTACAATAATTTAAAAATTTAGACGGGAGTCTCTAGCTCGATCCAGTTTTAATGTCTGACAGATTGACCGCGACCTAGAACTGCTTGCAATCGCTAACGCAGAGGCCACTGCCTAGAGAAATCATTACAGAAGAGGAACAGAAACAGGCAGACAGAGTCAATGCTCCTGCACCAGCGCCCTCGGTTAATCCCCTCCGCGGTCATACAGTAGCGTCGGCAACAATTAAAGTAAACTACTCAAGCACTTAGTCGCATGTCCATTGTTTCCGTTTAGCTTTCTGTTTACTTGTACACAATTAAACGTGTTTACGACCTGTAGTGTAAAGTGTTGGGTGCCATGCCACCCGAAAAAGAAACGTCGTTTCGTGTATAGCTGACCATCCTGGGACATTTACATTTGACGGAGTTGTTTTATTTTTTTGAGTTACCGAGAAAAACGTTTGTTGCAAAAAAAAGTTTCAAATAGACCAGCATGTCAAGACAAGTCTTCATATCGCAAGGAATGCTGAAGAAAGGAGCACGACAACAACTACTGACAGCAGCGAGTTGCACTAGCAGGGATTTGTCCAAGGGTAACCAAAAAAGTCGGTTTAACATGGATCTATGTGAAGCATTCATTGAAAGCAATATTCCTCTTCACAAACTTACAAACCCTGTACTCGAAGGCTTCCTGCGCTAATATTGGTTACATCAAAATATACCCGATGAATCAACATTGCGTAAAAATTAGATTCCGACAATTTACGTAAATGTTCTGGAAGAAATACGCAATGAAATTAGGAACAGCATTATCTGGATTTCAGTTGACGAAACTACAGACACTTGTGGCCATTACATTGCAAATTTAATTGTTGGTGTTTTAAAAGAAGAGCTTTGTTCCTCCTATCTAGCGGCCGGCAAATAACTTGAAAAAGTAAATAACTCTACCTTGCCAGATTTGTGAATGAGGGTATTAGAAAAATATGTCCATAATCTTCTGCAGATGAAAGGGTGTTTGTGTTTATTTCAGATGCTGCTCCCAATATGATCAAAGTAGGAAAAGCATTCCTAGTATTTTCTCAAAATTTGATTAATGTGACGTGCTTTGCTCGTGGAGTACACCGCGTTGCCGAAGAAGTACGTTCCACGTTTGTGAATTTAAATAAACTAATTTGATCGACAACGAAAGTGTTTCTAAAGGTTTCTTCTCACGTCAAGTCCTGCAAAGAAAAACTACCAAAAGTGCCTTTACCTCCAGAACCAGTGGTAACTCGCTGGAGTACCGGGGTCGAGGCTGTGTTGTTTTACAATGAACATTTCGAGGCCATTAGAAGGGTATTAAACGATTTCGATACTGCAGAGGCTTTGGCAGTTTGCCAGTGCAAGGAAGCTTTTAATGATTCCGATATTAAAAAGACATTACTGTGATTAGCACTCATTTTCCCCATACATTTCCAAGTAAGGCTTGAAACTCAAGGTTTGGCGTTGAATAAAACTATTCAGCTAACGAATAAAATTATTCTAGTGATCTCCTCACTGCCGGGGTTATTCCCAAGAAAATTTAAAGAACAGTTTGAAAATATTTTAAACAATAACCCATGATTTGAACCCTTGTGTCAAGTTGATAGTTTTATTAATGGGAAGTATGAACTTTCACCACAAACAATAAGTGTCAACATATCACCCAAATTCAAATACTGCCCAGTTACCTCAGTTAATGTAGAACGGTCCTTTCCTGCTTATAAAAATATATCGAGTGATCGAAGACACAATCTTACCACCGAAAATTTGGGACAGTGCTTGGTCGTTTACGTTTACAGTAATATAAAAATATAAAATAAATTGTAAATTACGCTTTGGTCCAATAGTATTAACTAAATGTTAATGCTGTTCAAAAAATTCATGATTGTATGTTGTTTTTTAAATAAAATATTATGGAATATCTGAGCGTGCCCTAAGCGTGCGATATATCTCGAAGTTGCCGCGCGGAGTGGCCGCGCGGTTTGAGGCATAATGTCGTGGACTGTGCGGCCCCTTCTGCCGGAGGTTCGCGTCCTCCATCGGGCATCGGTGTGTGTTGTTCTTAGCATAAGTTAGTTTAAGTAGTGTATAAGTCTAAAACAATTTCAATACAACTTCTTATGTTAAAAGATCTCAAGTGGCAGTACCCATCAGTTGCGAAAGGCGTATGTTTAGGAGCGTTGTACATAGTATCTAAAGCACTAAGAAAATTTATCTGAACAACGTAAAACCATTTCACCAAATTTCTTCGTTAAAGGTAAAAAACAAAGAGCCCCTCCCCCTTTTCGACGAACAAATCCACCCCAAGATATGTTATCCCTCCAGATATTACGCTGTGCTCTTCATCCGTGTGATATTCTATATTGTTTGCTACGACTGGCGAATCATCTGGATTTTGTTGCTACAGTATCAGATTCTTTAACGTATAAATTGCAAATGAAGGTTTGCCAACACTCTGCCAGCTAAGAGAGCTCAATGTGCTTGGGAAATAGGGTTAACTCGTAAAGGAGCGCGAATATGTCAAAATGTTCTGATTTAAACGTCTTTAATGCTATCAGACAGGTTGAAAATAAGTTCCTCTGTCTTAAATTCCTAACTCTGTCCAGGACATACTCGCCTTTTTTGTGCCATGATACGAGAATTTTTCATTCTGGTTCTCAAATTTTACACCACCATAATTCTGATATCTGACCGCCATAGCTTGGCAACTGATGCTGCTTTTTGTTGACTTGGGCGACGACTGATCCAGTACAGGTTTTTTTTTAATTTTGTTTCGAATCATGTTGTCTGAGTTCGGCATCTGTACACTGGCTCCTCTATAGTTAGGGGCGGTATGGCTGTAGCCTGCTGCGTCCTACGACCACACAAGCCTCACCACAACATGTAGGTCACATGCCTACCGGATATTTTTAGTTTTTTTATTACTTTTCGAATTTCAATTTTTCATTTTTACACCTTTGTTACTTTGCTATTATTTTATCTTTTTATTTTATTTATTTTTTTATTTTTTTATTTATTATTTAACTGTCAAACATTTTGTTCATATGCGCATGAGACTGCATACGAAAACGTAAGAAAAATAGCCATGAGTAGTTAATACAGTGCACAGCGTAACAGCAAACTTAAATACGATACAGAACGAAATATTAAATACTCTGCGAAGTTTATGACAATAGTGTGTATAAATGGTTTATATTGCATAGATAGACTTACGATACGTCCGTGTTACATACAGAAATTCACGATGCAAATGAAAATGTAGAATGATTGTACAAAAGAGGATGTTTCATGTGAAGCAGCTACTTCGAAAGTTAGAAAGTTTTTTTAATCTCCTCCTGTTCACAGAGCGCTGTTTTGTCAGATAGCGTTGGGACGGCTAAACGCTTAATTTAACAGCATCATAAGACTGTAGAATATTGTAGTTCTTAAAAGTAGTTATAAAGTAACCCACGCCATCATCTGACCAACCTGGTAATGAACTGCTGCATTATGTTTCAAAAGCCAAAATGTAATGATGATTAATACATTTATCTGATGAAAATATCCGGATATCGCCATATAATGCGAAACTAACCAAAAGAGGTCACCAAGGGCGGGCTCGGAAGCTAAAAAAGAGGCTGGGAGTATTTTGTTCTCGGTAGGGAAATAGTAAAAGCTAAATGAGTCGGTCAGGAGAGGTCAATCAGTTTGAGCGTGGACTAACCACTAGGTATCACCTGAGTAACATATCCATCAGGGCCATTTCTGCCTTTCTAAACCTGCTAGTGTTGATGTGATTGTGATGTGGAAACGCTAGAGAACGAATCAAACGGCGCAGAATACGGGGATATAGGGAGTGGTGAGCGAGAAAACCTAATCAAGATTCCACAATTATATTTAGCACCAATAATTTACATAAGGCGCACGCTGGAAGACTGAGAACGTCTAATTATTCACATAAGAAAATGCAGATTATTATCAGTCTGTCTACCATATATCAATTGCTATACACATGAAAAAGGTGCCAGTGAAACCCAACATTTTTTTATTATTTTGAGCTTTCCTCAGTACAGAGGCTTCTCTACAACATAATAATTTACTTGGAAATTACAATACAGACAATAAACGTTCTTAAACTATATTTTCAAAATATTCCTCCAGATGTTTCGATCTTGTGTGTCCTCTTCCTCTGCGCCCATTCTCCTCATTGTGTGTTGTACATTTTGGAGCCAGTTGGTCATTGGTCGTTTTCTTCTTCTCCTCTCCGGTTCCCACTCCAGTATCAATTTTGGTATTCTGGTTTTCTCCATTCGTCGTACATGCCCATACCACTTTAACTTCTTCCTATCCATAACGTCATATATTCTTTCTTTTATTTCCATTCTCCTTATTATTTCGGTGTTCCTTACCTTTTCTTTCCTGGAGATTCTTGCCGATCTTCTCCAGAAGTGCATCTCTAGAGCTTGTAATTTTTTAATGTGCTTCATGTTAATTTCCAGGTCTCCGTTCCATACAGAACTACACTTTCTAATATGGATTTGTATATTAATTTTTTAGTTCTGCTCATTACATTTCTGCTCCATAAAACTGAGTTAAGCATCCCAATGACCCTCCGTCCGCTACTAATTCTTTTATTGATTTCTGACTCTGATTTTCCCTCGATTTCTAAAATGGATCTCAAATAACAAAACCCCTATATTCACAGCGACAATAATAAGATAAATATTGCTACAATTAATACAGTGGGGCATTATAAATTGTGAATGTATATTAATAATGAATCACGATGCGCGAGCAACAAACCGCTGACTCTTCGACTTCGAGTGACGAGACGATGCAATAAGAATCAACTGACAGTTTAATTAATTTGTCTAATTGACAAGACATTTGACTATTTAAGTAGTTGAGGATTGAGACTGTTGATTTAAACCAAAATATTCGCAACTTACGAGGAAACCTACCGATCTGCGGTTAAAACTTCTTCAGATGGTTCAAATGGCTCCAAGCACTATGGGACTTGAAATCTGAGGTCATCAGTCCCCTAGACTTAGATCTACTTAAACCTAACCAACCTAAGGACATAACACAGAAAATGGGAAAAGCGATTAATGCTATTTTAATAACAATGCCGACAGAAACGAGCAATAAACACATGGCATAAAAATTGGAACAGCGTTACTGAGCCAGTAATGTATCTGTTTCCCAGTAATGTGGCCTATTAAATTCCTAATTCCAGCTATTGTCCACAATTAGCAAAATCTTTTATGATAAATTTGGGGGGAGCGAAATTCTTGAAACTGAAATTATCCCACTTTAGGTCCTCATGATTGCAGAGTTTTTGTTGTTACGTTAATATACAGGGTGATCCATTGATCGTGACTGGGCCAAATATCTCTCGAAATAAGCGTCAAACGAAAAAACTACAAAGATCGAAACTTGTCTAGCTTGAGGGGGGAAACCAGATGGCGCTATGGTTGGCCCGGTAGATGGCGCTGCCATAGGTCAAACTTCGTTTCTTTAAATAGAAAATCCCATTTCGTATTACATACTCGTGTAGTGCGTAAAGAAATATGAATGTCTTAGTTGGACCACTTTCTTCGCTTTGTGGTAGGAGACGCTGTAATAGTCACAACCATATGGATCACAATTTTAGACGAACAGTTGGTAACAGGTAGGTTTTTTAAAATTAAAATACAGAACGTAGGTACGTTTTATGTCGGTTGTTCCAATGTGATACATGTACCTTTGTGAAATTATCATTACTGAGAATGCACGCTGTTACAGCGTGATTACCTGTAAACACCACATTAATTAAATAAATCCTCAAAATGATGTCCGTCAACCTAAATGCATTTGGCAATACGTGTAACAACATTCCTCCCAACAGCGAGTAGTTCGCCTTTCGTAATGTCCGCACATGCATTGACAATGCGCTGACGCATGTTGGCAGTCGTTGTCGGTGAATCACGATAGCAAATATCCTTCAACTTTCCCCACAGAAAGATATCCGGGGGCGTCAGACCCACTGAACGAGCGGGCCATGGTATGGTGTTTCGATGACCAATCTACCTGTCATGAAATATGCTGTTCAATACCGCTTCAGCCGTACGCGAGCTATGTGCCGGACATCTATCATGCTGGAAGTACATCGCCATTCTGTCATACAGTGAAAAACATCTTGTAGTAACATCGGTAGAACATTACGTAGGAAATCTGCATACATTGCACCACTGAGATAGACATCTATAAAATGGGGGCCAATTATCCTTCGTCAATAACGCCGCACCATACATTAACACGCCAAGGTCGCTGATGTTCCACTTGTCGCAGCCATCGTAGATTTTCCGTTGCCCAATAGTGCATATTATGCCTGTTTACGTTACCGCTGTTGGTGAATGACGCTTCGTCGCTAAATAGAACGCCTGCAAAAAAATTTGTCATCGTCCCGTAATATCTCTTGTGCCCAGTGGCAGAACTGCACACGACGTTCAAATTCGTCGCCATGCGATTCCTGGGGCATAGACATATGGTACGGGTGCAATCGATGTTGATGTAGCATTCTCAACACCGACGTTTTTGAGATTCCCGATTGTCGCGCAATTTGTCTGCTACTGATGTTGCGGATTAGCCGCGACAGCAGTTAAAACACCTACATGGGCATCATCATCTGTTGCAGGTCGTGGTTGAGGTTTCACATGTGGCTGAACATTTCCTGTTTCCTGAAATAACGTAACTATCCGGCGAACGGTCGGGACACTTGGATGATGTCGTCCAGGATACCGAGCAGCACAAATAGCACATTCCCGTTGGGCATTTTGATCACAATTGCCATACATCTACACGATATGACCTTTACCGAAATTGGTAAATGGTCCATTTTAACACGGGTAATGTATCACGAAGAAAATACCATCCGCACTGGCGGAATGTTACGTGATACCACGTACTTATACGTTTGTGACTATTACAGCGCCATCTATTACAAAGCGAGAAAAGTGGTCCAACTAAAACATTCATATTTCTTTACGTACTACACGAGTATGTAATAAAAATGAGGGCTCCTATTTAAAAAAGCAAACGCAGTTGATATCCGTTTGACCTATGGCAGCGCCATCTAGCGGGCCAACTATAGCGCCATCTGGTTTCCCCTTTCAAGCTAGACGAGTTTCGTTCTTTGTAGTTTTTTCGTTTGATGCTTATTTCGTGAGATATTTGGCCGGGTCACTATCAATGGACCACCCCGTTTTTGTCACATTTTAGCACGTCATACAGTCTTTTGAATTTTCACATTGTTGTTGTTGTGGTCTTCAGTCCTGAGACTGGTTTGATGCAGCTCTAATCATACAGTAAAGCTGCATGCCCTCGGGAAAAATTACGGCTGTAGTTTCCCCACATTAACAAAGCCGAAATTACATTGTTCTCTCATAATACATAAATACGTCCAATCACATGAGAGGCATGCTTGCTACTGCTTCACTCTGCGGTAGTTACCTTATTCCAAAGGGTTTACAACAGTCTTGACAAATGAATTTCTATTAATTCCGATTATTAATTCATAAATAAATCAAGCAGTAAACACAATAAACAACACTAGATTGCGCAATTAATAATAAAAATTTTAAGTGTGCGACATAATTCGTAATTTCAAATGTTTCCCAAAAAAGAAGTGCAACTGTACATTCAGAGCTTGTACTTATCGATTGTAACATCGAAAATAAAGTAATTCCTTTTTATAAATTTTAGCTGGAGATATAACATATTGTGTATATAATTATACGAAAGTTTTCAGAAAAGCAGCTGAGATAATATTGACCAGTTCAAGATTCGAAAAAAATACTGGTATCGACAACGACTGTTGAGGAAAAGTAATCCTAGAGGAGGATGTTCCGTTACAATGGTACATGTGTGAACGCAGTGTGCAAGATTTGCCCCACCTGCTCTGTGTTTTACTTTCTCACAGTCGTCGTCGGACAGCAATTGTATTACGGAATGTCACCGTAGCTAGTCTGGAAGTATTTTACAAACTGCGGTATCAGTGAAATGCAATACTCCATTTTCTGCAAAAGATTAAAAACGGGAAGCGTCACAACAAACTTGCTTAACAGTTCGTTCATAGCTTACCATTAAAAATAGAAAATAGCTGATTTGCTACGTGGGTGTACACAATATGCCTCTACCTGCTCGCAGTTCTCGAAAATGGACAAATTAGAACGGAAAATAGAGTTCTTCAATCTCAGTTTTCACCCTTCAGCATTGACTATTTGTAATGCCCAAATAGTGGTAGCATCCTCAATTATAACACGATATTTGAGGGTAGATTCAAAAATTTAGAAACACTAAGCGAATAATGGTGGTTTTACTGTAGTATTCAACCACGTATCTTATTTTAAAGAATAGCAGAGAATAGTGTATGGGCTAAGTCTAATTTATTTGCGTATTTAATATAATATTTTGATTCTATGCATCTTGAACTGAGATAGTCCTAATTTTTCAGACTTTGTTTCATTTCTCCGTTTGTTACACGAAGTTACAGAAATAAAAAACCGAAAATCAGATATTTCAGAAACAAGTTTTTTGAACGGTTGTAAAAGGAGGTTAAACTGGCGTTTAAACAAAATGATATAATCGAAAACCGGTTGTTTCAGCGATAACCACTTTCCCTATGAAGAGAATGATATGCAGTAGTTTTTATCTTGTGTATCTTTGCTGTGTGTTGTGACCAGTGTTAGTAGTAAAACACAAATGGAATTTGGGGAAAGGATTTAATAGTTGCATATGTAAAAGGTTTTTCCGTCCTGGTTCTCGAGACAAACTGCAAGATAGTATGGACTCTAGGGCAGAAAGCTGATTCTTACAGGAAGAACTTTGACCACAATGGGGAAATGAAGAGCATTTGTACACTAACAAGGCACTGTCGAGCAAGGAGAACAAGGAAAACCTTAGAGTCAGTTTTATGTATCAACCATATACAGGAACTAAAAAAGAACGTGAAAGAGAAGACGATGAACAAGAGTACAAAACTGCATGGCGGCGAAACTTCAGTGACCCAAGACAAGACTACCGTAATGGTGAGTCAGAAATTCACAAATAACCATTTGGTATACAAGTGCGTAATGTAAAGTACATTAAATGTGGGGACACAGTAACACAGATAAAGAATGTCCTCTATATAATCAGTCATGAATTGCTGTAAACATAACTTCTTCTTTTGATACTAATTCGTCACTGAAGCGGATGAAGGAGGATGGACTTAGGATGGAAAAGAACGCACTTTCTTTCACAGAGCTCAGTGAATGTGGAGTCAAATGATAATAAGCTGAAGTCTTCGATACTGAGATGCTGAAATCTATCTAAATAAGAGAATAAAAAGTTTTTGAGAGGATTACATGAATTGGACAAAATGGAAACTGGGCATTCAAAGATAAGAAGAAAGAAAAGCAAAATTCATTCAGAACACAACAAAGACGATGTTACACACCGTTATTAATTCAGCATGAGAAGAAGAAAAAGAAATAAGAGAAAACAGCAAGCAAGAAACTTCCTGATGACTACGAGAAGAAACGCAACTAAAAATCTGGCCAACCGAAACCTACAGTTGTCTTCTTCTGCCTCAAGATTAAGCAATAGTAGTGAAGGCAATAGCAGTGGAGCAAAATCAAAAGCAAAACAAGATTCAAAACATTACCATTAAAACATGGAATCTGAAAATAAAACACACTTACACAATGATGAACAATCCCCCTGAAAATCGAGAAAGTCAGAAGAAAATTAAGCAGAAAAGAAGCAATGTATGATATTATGGACAAGTAACGTTTACAGTAGTTTTCTTTACAGATCCTTTATTTTTAATTGACATTGATTTATATGCTCTCCGTGATTTATGTTTGTTAAAAAATGTAATGCGTGATGCCATTCTACGATAATTTTTGTGTATTAATTTCATACGTTGCTGTTATGTTAATTATTTTTAGCGATACTTTGTGATATCTTTTCCATTTGTGAAACTGAAGCAACCACACACTTTACAAATCCAGATTTGTGATTCATTCGAGAGTGCAGGTAGCACTCTGCTAGATACAACGTTTTCTTTTACTGTAGGATAAACTGTACAAAAGGAGCTTATGAAATAAGATTTATAATGACTTGTGAAAAAAGAATTTAAATAAAAAATCGGTCGAAGTGGCTGACTGCCAAGAGACGTGACCCGAATCAATTCCTGGTCTTCCCTAATGGCGGACTCAAAAGTCTGTAAAGCCTATGTCGGTCAGGAGAGCAGTGTGCTGATCTCATAACCGCAAGCCATTTAGAGTCACTAGTCTTCTGACTGGTTTGATGCAGAATTCCTCTTCTGTGGCGACCTTTTCTTCTTAGAGTAGCACTTGAAACATAGGTCCCCAATTATTTTCTGGGTGTATTTCAATCTCTGTACAGTTTGTACGCTTTTTGACCTCTACAGCTCCCTCCAGTACCATGATAGTTATTCCCTCAAGTCTTACCAGATGTCCTATCATCCTGTCCTTTCTTCTTGACAGCGTTTTCATGTATTACTCTCTTCGGGGATTCGAAGGATAACCTCCTGATTTCTTACATCATAAGTCAACCTAATTTTCTACATTCTTCTGTGGCACCACATCTCAAATGCTTAGTGTCTGTTCTGTTCTGCTTTCCCAAAAGTCCATGTTTCACTATTATACGATGATGAGCTCCAAACGTACATTCTCGGAAATTTCTTCCTCAAATTAACGCTTATGTTTGATACTTGTAGACTTCTCATAGTGATTATGAATGCCGTATCTGCCAGTACTATCTGACTTTTATGGCCTCCTTCCTCCGTTCGTTATGTGTTATTTTACTCTGTACGTAGCAACACACATCTACATCGTCATCACTATTTCTTACGTTCAATTTGTCCCTATTCTCAATTCTGCAACTTCTCATTATTTTCGTCGTTTTGTACTCAAACCATATTCCGTACTCAATAGACAGTCCGCACCATTCAGCTTGTCCTGTAAGTCTCCTTCACTATCGCTCAAGCTAGTAATGTCGTAAGCAAATCAAATCATACATATTCTATGTTGTTCGCCCCGGTAGCTGCCTAGGTAGCAGAATTCCTTAACTTCATTGACTTCGTCACCATCAATCCTGATGTTAAGTTTCTCGCTGTTCTCATTTCTGCTACTTCTCAATACCTTCGTCTTTCTCCGATTTACTCTCAAACCATGCTGTGTACTCATTAGACTGTTCATTCCATTCAGCAGATCATTTAATTTTTCTTCACTTTCACTCAGGATAGCAATGTCATCAGCGAATCGTATCCTAAGGGCCCGGGTTCGATTTCCAGCTGGGTTGGAAATTTTCTCCGCTCAGGGACTGGGTGTTGTGTTGTCCTAATCATCATCATTTCATCCCCATCGACACGCAGGTCGCCGAAGTGGCGTCAAATCGAAAGACTTGCACCAGGCGAACGGTCTACCCGACGGGAGGCCCTAGCCACACGACATTTCCAACTGGAATATTAATTCCACTCTTGAACTTTTCTTTTACTTTCGTCATTTCTTTTTTTTTTTTTTGGTCATCAGTCTACTGACTGGTTTGATGCGGCCCGCCACGAATTCCTTTCCTGTGCTAACCTCTTCATCTCAGAGCAGCAATTGCAACCTACGTCCTCAATTATTTCCTTGACGTATTCCAATCTCTGTCTTCCTCTAAAGTTTTTGCCCTCTACAGCTCCCTCTAGTATCATGGAAGTTATTCCCCCATGTCTTAGCAGATGTCCTGTCCATTCTCCTTATCAGTGTTTCCCACCTATTCCTTTCCTCTCCGATTCTGCGTAGAACCTCCTCATTCCTTACCTTATCAGTCCATCTAATTTTCAACATTCGTCTATAGCACCACATCTCAAATGCTTCGATTCTCATCTATTCCGGTTTTCCCACAGTCCATGTTTCACTACCATACAATGCTGTACTCCAGACGTACATCCTCAGAAATTTCTTCTCAAATTAAGGCCGGTATTTGATATCAGTAGATTTCTCTTGGCCAGAAATGCCTTTTTTGCCATAGCGAGTCTGCTTTTGATGTCCTCCTTGCTCCGTCCGTCATTGGTTATTTTACTGCCTACGTAGCAGAATTCCTTAACTTCATTGACTTCGTGACCATCAATCCTGATGTTAAATTTCTCGCTGTTCTCATTTCTGCTACTTCTCATTACCTTCGTCTTTCTCCGATTTACTCTCAAACCATACTGTGTACTCATTAGACTGTTCATTCCATTCAGCAGACCATTTAATTTTTCTTCACATTCACTCAGGATAGCAATGCCATCAGCGACTCGTATCATTGATAGCCTTTCACCTTGTACTTTAATTCAACTCCTGAACCTTTCTTTTATTTCCATCATTGCTTCCTCGATGTACAGATTGAAGAGTAGGGGCGAAAGGCTACAGCCTTGTCTTACACCCTTCTTAATACGAGCACTTCGTTCTTGATCGTCTATTAGATTTTCGTCCCCCTTTACATACTGCATTACCCTTTCAATATCTTCATACACTTCCTCTATCTGTTCATCTTCAGCTTGCGACGTCGGTATGTATACTTGAAATATCGTTGTTGGTGTTGCTCTGCTTTCGATTCTGATTAGAACAACCCGGTCACTGAACTGTTCACAGTAACACACCCTCTGCCGTACCTTCCTATGCATAACGAATCCTACACCAGTTATACCATTTTCTGCTGCTGTTGATATTACCCGATACTCATCTAACCAGAAATACTTGTCTTCCTTCCATATCACTTCACTGACCCCTACTATATCTAGATTGAGCCTTTGCATTTCCCTTGTCAGATTTTCTAATTTCCCTACCACGTTCAAGCTTCTGACATTCCACGCCCCGACTCGAAGAACGTTATCCTTTCGTTGATTATTCAATCTTTTTCTGATGGTAACCTGCCCCTTGGCAGTCCCCTCCCGGAGATCCGAATGGGGGACTATTCCGGAATCTTTTGCCAGTGGAGAGATCATCATGACACTTCTTCAATTACAGGCCACATGTCCTGTGGATACACGTTACGTGTCTTTAATGCAGTGGTTTCCTTTGCCTTCTGCATCCTCATGTCGTTGATCATTGCTGATTCTTCCGCCTTTAGGGGCAATTTCCCACCCCTAGGACAAGAGAGTGCCCTGAACCTCTATCCGTTCCTCCGCCCTCTTTGACAAGGCCGTTGGCAGAATGAGGCTGACTTCTTATGCCGGAAATCTTCGGCCGCCAATGCTGATTATTTATCAAAATTTAGGCAGTGGCGGGGATCGAACCGGGGACCGAAGACGGTTTGATGCTGAATCAAAGACGCTACCCGTAGACCACGGGTCCAAGTCGTTATCACTTCTTCGATCTGCAGATTGAAAAGTACCGATAAAAGACCACATACCTCTCTTAAATCCATTTTAATCCGACAGCTTCGTTTTCTGTCTCCCACTCTTATTAATCACTCTTCGTTCTTGTACACTACAGCTTGTACTATTTTTCTCAGAATTTCGAACATCTTGCACCATTTTGCAATTACCAACTTCCAGCACGCTGGGATTGCTGTGAGAGAGCAACTTCTGTTAATCGGTACAAACAAAAACTAGCCTAAAGTAACAAATTTCACTTTTTTTGTTCACTCGATGACTAATTTCGTGCTGAGACTCATTTCCAATCGTAACATAGTCAAAAAAGATATTACTGAAGATGTGTAAACCATGTCAGAAATGTGAAGCGAACAGCGAAACTTCTATATTAAAATTTTTTTCTACTTCTATTGCTGAACGAAATGAGGAGTTGAAGCTTCTACGTTATTTAATTCTGAATCAGCCGAGTAAAACTGAACGTACTCAGCCTACCTTCTCTTTACTTATTCTTATTATGTCAACACTGACCCACAATATTGTAGCGCAAAGCAATCTGACTGCTCAAAAAAAGGATAACGTGACTTCAAATAATTAATCCAAAAGAATGGCACTGACTAAAAAGAAATCCTAACAATAACCTATACATATAATTAAGCACTTACCTAACAAAAATCTTCATTACGCGAACTACTGCAACACAGTGGGCGTTAATACTGCCAGCTAAATAAAAGATTCTAACTACTAAGGCCACCAACTATTAATTGGCATGTGGTTAGCAAAGGGAAGACTTTTTACCTTGGTAACGTGACATCCACTTCAGACACGAATAAATCGTTATTGACATCTAGTACAAAGGTGTATAATCACGAATAATACTCAGTCTCCAAGTAGAACATGTACAGATCGTGAGCCTGCGCTAACACTTCAGATCTCTACCCCCCATCACTGCTGGCTGTTCACCTCCGACTGCCCAACAGCACTTCCATCACTGCTGGCGACTACCTTCCAAAACAACAAGTCCAAACAGCCACAGAGTCTCTTATAAAGAAAGCGCAGTCAGAGATCCAATGCAAAGCGCCACACAGCGCTGCCAACACACAAGCACCTGACTTACATAGGTCCCCCCGCCTTGCTCCCCACAAAACAATTTTACTAATTATTTTTGGCAGTGGCCAGGATCAATTTGTAAAAAATGTTTATATTAACAATATGAAATAGATCAAATGCACACAATTATTAACGCACTGTTCGTCAAAACCAAATATTGTCCTCACAGTCCCTAAAGACAGTTCTAATCATCTATCAGAGTAGTAGTCTATGACAGTTTTATGCACAAAGTCTGAGCAATAATAGAAAATGCACACACAAGTAGTGGATCTCCTTGCAGTCTTGAAGAAGTGTTGTCCTCCCAACGGAAACACAGTGCTGGCTCTTGATATGAAGGTTGGTAATGGGCCACAACAGAGCAAACCCATAGCAGAGTCAGTAGAAGTTTTGAAGAATACTGGTAGAATTAGTAGGTCACCACAGAGGAGACCCACAGTATTTCTTGTAGACTATGGTAGTGGTGGGCCACCAAGGGTGCAGACACACTGCAGTCCTTGTAGAGATTATGGTAGCGGTGGGCCGCCAAGGATGCAGACCCATTGCAATCCTTGTAGAGATTATGTTAGTAGTGGGCCACCGAGGGTGCAGACCCACTGTAGTTTTTGTAGAGATTATGGTAGTAGTGGGTCACCAAAGGTGCAGACCCACTGCCACACGCATGGTACACAAAGTACGCGTGTACCCCCATGAGGGTTAATGTAATTATACCCTCAGATGTTACAGATAACAACAACGGAATGAAATGTGTCGCTGGAAATCACCTCTGTATCATAGTGGTTCTAAAATTTTCTAAAAGTATTCCGAGTACGAAAGATAATCATGTAGTGCTAAACTACGCGTCTTGCTGTAGATAATTTCTGTCATTGGCTAACGGTAAAAAGGTGCCAAGTGTCGTAGTTATCGTCGTTCATAAGCTAAGTTCTCCAGAAGTCAGTATACATACCTTGTCATACACAAAAGTAAAAATGCTATGCCAACAGGTGTCGAAGTTATTATGTACCGGGTGATCAAAAAGTCAGTATAAATTTCAAAACTTAATAAACCACGGAATAATGTAGACAGAGAGGTTAAAAATTGACACACCTGCTTGGAATGACATGGGGTTTTATTAGAACAAAAAAAAAAAAAAAACCAAGTATTGCTAGACGCGTGAAAGTTCTCTTGCGCGCGTCGTTTGGTGATGATCGTGTGCTCAGCCGCCACTTTCGTCATGCTTGGCCTCCCAGGTCCCCAGACGTCAGTCCGTGCGATTATTGGCTTTGGGGTTACCTGAAGGTTTCAAGTGTATCGTGATCTACCGACATCTCTTGGGATGCTGAAAGACAACGTCCGACGCCAATGCCTTACCATAACTCTGGACATGCTTTATAGTGCTGTTCACAACATTATTCCTCGACTACAGCTATTGTTGAGGAATGATGATGGACATATTGAGCATTTCCTGTAAAGAACATAATCTTTGCTTTGTCTTACTGTGTTGAACTAATTATTGCTATTCTGATCAGATGAAGCGCCATCTGTCGGATATTTTTTTAACTTTTTTTTTTTTTGCTTCTAATAAAACCCAATGTCATTTGTACCTCTCTATCTACATTATTCCGTGACTTATTCAGATTTCAAATTAATACTGACTTTTTGATCACCTGGTACATTACTGTGACCAAGAAAGTACTGTACTATAGCATATTGTTATTTTATGAAAAATACCTGTCTTACTGTAGCTACGTCGTAAGAGTCGTTACGAAAATATGTTTTACTTTCCAGAAGAACGCAAAAATAATAATAAAAACTGTGTCACTCATTAATAGCGTAGTAGTATAATCATGTAGTTGTCAAACAAACCAATTACTCGGTCATTTGTAATATCTCATAAAGTACTTTCAGTAAAATATGTCTTTTCAAATAAACCAATACATTGCAGTAAAATCTCATTAGCAGTTTATGCTCCAAGTATGTAAGCCTTGTAGCCGTTACATAATCCTGCAACCAACAAACAAAAACGTACACACACGGAGACTGTGTCGTCTGTTCCCTATAAAAATGGACTCGTAAAATTACTGTCTTAGTAAGTCCCATAGTTTCTTGATTGGATAGTTAACTTCAAAACATTGATACATGTTTACAGTTTCTAAGTGTGACAAAGCGCAATAGTAACGTGAAGTAAAAAAAAAAAATTATAGCAAAGACTAAGTCAGAAAGCAAATTATCTCTCAATAAACGGTTTTACATGAGAAATGTGGTGTAGTCCATTACTTTTCTTAGTATGCAGGGTTTCAACTTCAACACAATTATCACGAAGTATACGTCAGATCCTATAAGGTCCCTTGTAAATCAGAAAGAGTTTGTGACTCAAATTCCAATGGGACAATGAACGGCCTTTAATGAGAATTTTCTGAGCAATATGTAGTTTCTTTGCATTTGTCTTACCTTGTAGTTTTATCCTTTTGTCTGCAGCAGAATTTATATTTTTAATAGCCATATCAATTATGTATTTATGTCGAACTTAATGTGTATTTGGAAAACGTACAAGCTCTCTAATTCTCTTCAGTGGTTCCTCATTCTTCAGTGCAATAATAGGTGGCAAAGCAGTGCAGTCATGAGGCATTTCATTGATCACATTTTGAAATAAGTGTAAGTATCTGTTCCAATACTGATGCTTCCTGTGACAATAAAGAGTGCAAAGCTTATTGAATTCTATAATACCGTTCAGACAGGTTACAATGTGGTGAGTACAATGAAATAAAAACAGATTTGATTTTACGATTCCGAAGCATGCATGACCAAAACGCAGATCTGAATTGCGGTCCATTATCTGAAATAACTTTAGCAACGTGTCCAACTTCACGTAAGGAATCTTTAACAAAGGCACTGGATACAGACCGTCCAGTGGCTTTGCATAACGTTGTGAAAGAAACATATTTTGAAGTAAGTTCCACAGCGACTGGAACGTACGAAAATCCATTAGATGTTCTGACAAGGGGTCCCAAGAGATCAACAGCAGCAAATTCTTTTACTTTAGAAGGAATGATAGGAAACAACGGAGCACGATGTGAGATGGTTTAGCTTTTTCACAAAGCCTACAAATAGACAAGACCCTCCAAATTCTTTTTTCCATATTGTTAAAATAACAAGTCGCTCGAAGAATATGATAACATTTTCGTGGGCCAAAGTGTGCGTAGCTGAAATGAATGTACCAGATGAGCTTTTCAACAACATCGTCAGGAATACAAAGTACCCATAACTTATCATCAACAGTGTAACGTTTGAAGAGTATGTTGTTTGTATCCAGATAATAATGACGAATCTTCGTGTGTGTCTTTTCATGCAATTTACGTTTGATATCTTTCCAAACTGGTTGTTTGTCTTGTTCATAAGCAATGTCCTTTAAAGAAGCAGTGACGAAGTTTTCAAAGGCTACTTTAAGAATGTAAATAATACTGAAATTTTTCTCAGTGTTAGCTTCTCTGTTGCTTTTCTCAAGGCCAGCCGGCGCACGTGGCTGCCTGCTGTGCAAGTCATTGTCAAGTATCTCTTTGTAGTCGAGCTTCGTTACTGGGATTTGGAGATCTAACTTCTACAATTTCAATTTGTCGTGAGGGCTCTCCCGCCAGTTATGATTAAATTCAGATCAGTCGTCATGATTATAGCGTCTGTCGTCATGTTGGTAAATTCTGCAATTTCCTTCTTGTCACTCACGTGGTGGAGAATTTCTCCCTGAATCGTAATAACGAGGTGGGCTGTTGCGTCTGAAGTCATTTTGTCTCCGTTGATAATAATTGTTCTGGTTCCCATATTGTCTGTTTCTATGGTTGTCTCTGTCATATTCATTACCACGGAAAGGTGATCTTTCCCTGTAACTATTGTTATTCTGCCAACAGTTATCGTATGGGTGGTGTCTATTTGCATTATTATAAAAGTAGTCTTGTCGTGTCCGGTTGTTATTTCTGTCGTAATGGAATTGTGTCAGATGGGACCTGTAATTGTCATTTTCCTGTCTTCACATCCCGTGACAGTCTGTGTCGATTTCCAGTTCTTGTAACAGTCCATCAAAAGCTTCAATGTCATCTTTACAAACTCCTGCCAAAATAACATGTCTCAAATGTTCAGGAAATTTATTTAAGAAAATACAGAGGAGTTCTGATGGGCTGTATGAGTCTGACAAATACTGATTTTTGTGCAACATATCTTCAAAATATTTTACTCGGCTGGAGAATTCAGACTGTTCAGAATGTTTCATCATTATAATGCTGTGTTTTACTCCATCTGGAGTAGCCCGAGACCAATATGCAGAAAGGAAGGCATGATAGAAATCTCCTTCACTGTGGCAGTCGGGAATACCCGAACGCATTCTAACTGCTGTTTATTTTCTTGATAACCACACATAATTTCTAATCTGAACTCCAATGACCAATTAGGAGGAGAGCAATGAGCAAACTGATGAAGCCAAGCTTGTGGAATTTTTGAATTTTTTAAATTTACGCATTGTAATGAAGAGCTTATAGTAAAAATCATCGTGTCGGCGAGTTGCAAATCGGTCATTGTTACGTCGTTTCGGTGGTTTCATCTCAAGAACCGGTGCACGTTGGCAACTCCTTTCAAAATCTCTAAAATACCCTGTGTTGTTACTTTGTGACTTTTCCTTATTTCTGAATCCCTCTTCCCGTGATGGAGTGCGAGTGTCCTCTGAAATATGTAATTCCTGTATTACGTGAGCCAACTGATCTTGTACTTCCCGAATTTCTCTTTTGTACTGTGTATTGATTTGTTTCTCATTTTGTTTGAATTTCCTGATTTGCTCGTACACTTCTGTGTCAGTAAATGCTACCGGTCTTGAGTCATTCAGATCATCATCTACCTTCCTAGATAAATTAGTTAGCTGATTCGAAAATTAGACTACTTTTTCGGATTCTGTACTAATTTCCTCATTGTGTTTTTGTGAACCAAGTTTTAAACTGTCCATCTGTGTCGACAGCGTATCTACTGTGTCCCTTAAGTTTTACTGAGTTTGAACAAGTTCCGTGACCGTATCGGTAGACGCAACTGAGTAAATTTTAGCCTGCAAGATGTCGTGATTTTCGTGAACAATAGTCTGCAGTTCTTTTATTGGGGCTTCATGATTCTGTATTGTGTTTTCACGCCGCGAAAAAATAGGCTGAAATTGCCCACAAATTAGCGTTTTTACGTCTTTACAAACTTTTTGACATTTAGATTCGATTTTAAGTAACTGAGCAGTTAAACCTTCGCGTATTTGTTCAAGCATTGTGTCTAACTTTTGAAGATTTTTTTTCCATTGTGTCTAACTTTTGAAGCATTTGTGCCATTTGTTGCATAAATTGCAATAACAATGTATTAGTGTCAGAAACATTTTCCTTTGTGTTTTCCGTCAGTGCGTTTGCAACGGCAGCATTCGCATTTTGAAAAGCAGAGAGTGAGTCTTGACTTAATTGAGAATAGGGCAAGTACGTAAAACCTGAATCTACGGTATTTGCAATATTTTGTTCTGTCATTTCGCATTCCTGAGGCAAGCTATTGTCTACCGATCGATCGACAACACTTCACTGTTCACTAACTGTTTCACTATCTACAACGTTATTGACTGTGTGGTCCATTTCCCTATGCACATTTACCAAATTATTATGGACATTTGTCACTTCAGAACAATGTATGGCTAACACGCTACTCTCGTCTTCACTCTCACTTCTCAATTTACTTCGATCCTATTGTCGCTTTCCACACGCCATATTTATCACAGAATTTCCCGCGATATCACAGAAAAACACAATTTTAAGAGCAAAAATAAGAAAACGCATTAAAAATAGCATTAAAATAATATCTAATTAATTGCAAACGCGACTGCGAAATACTTGGTGCAACTTCACAAGCATGCCACAACGGCTTTGCTCGTTACAATATTGCACAAAAATGAAAAACTACAACTACAAAGGAAATTCTCTATCCAGTTATGCGAAGGCAGTAACAATAACTAATTACTAATAATGCACTAATAATTCAAAATATGACAAAAATCAGAAGATTCCAGTGAGGTATCCTCGTATAAGGGTCGACAGATGAAACTTCTTTATTGAAATTTTTTTCTGCTTCTATTGCTGAATGAAATGGGGAGTTGAGGCTTCTACGTTATTCAATTCTGAAACAGCTGAGTAAAACTGAACGTACTGAGCCTACTTTCTCTTTACTCATTCTTATCATGTCAACACTGACCCACAATATTCTAGCGCAAAGCAATCTGACTGCTCAAATAAAGAATAACCTGACTTCAAATAATTAATTCAAAAGAATGGCCCTGACTAAAAATAAATCCTAACAATAACCTATACATTTCATTAAGCACTTATCTCACAAAAATCTTCATTACGCGAACTGGTGCAATGCAGCTAGCGTCAATACTGCCAGGTAAATAAAACACTCTATCTACTAAAGCCACTAACTACTAATATGCATGTGGTTAGCAAAGGAAAGGTTTTGTTGCAAACGAAATAATGTATTTTTTACCTTAATGATGTGACATCCACTTCAGACACGAATAGATCGTCATTGACGTCTAGTACACAGGTATATAATCATGAATAACATTCAATCTCCAAGTCGAACATGTAGAGATTGATGGCCTACGCTAACACTTCAGACCTCTACCCTCCATCAATGCTAACTTGTCACATCTAACATCCATTACTGCTGGCTGTTCACCTCCAACTGCCCAACAGTACTTCCATCACTGCTGGTGACTAACTTCCAACAACGAATTCAAACAGCCACAGAGTCTCTTACAAAGGAAGCGCAGTTAGAGGTCCAATGCAAAGCGCTACTCTGCGCTGCGAACACAGATGCTGCCTACTTACAACAGTTACAAGCATGCAGATACATTTAATTGTATCGAAGGCTTTTCTCCAGGTCACAAATTCTGTGAATGTGTCTTTATTTTTCTTCAGTCTTGCTTCCATTTGCAACTGTAACGTCAGAAGTGACTCTCTGGGCACTGTACCTTTGCAATACCAACGTGAATTGTCGTTTTGTTGCCACTTCCCCGTTTATTTTAGAATTTCATAGGGAATATTATCCATCCTTTCTGCTGATTTGATGTTAACTCTTCAATGTTCTTTTAAATTGTAATATCTATTCTTCTCTATCAATTTCTGTTCCCTCTTCTTTCGCGTCATCAGGCAAGTCCTTTCCATTATAGAGTTGTTATTTTTTCCCTTTCCCCCTATTCGCCCTATCCTCTGCATTAACAGTGGAATTCTCATTGCATTCTTAATGTTACCACCCTTGCTTTTAGTTTCGCCGATGATTGTTTTGACTTTTCTACATGCTGAGTCAGTCATGCCGACAACCACTTCGTTTTCGGTTTCTTCATATTTTTCGTACAGCCATTTCGCCGTAGCTTCCCGACACTTACCATTTATTTCTCTCATATTGCCTGAGAGAGAGGGAGAGAGAGAGAGAGAGAGAGAGAGAGAGAGAATGTCTCACCAAAGAAGACAGACAAGCTAAAGCAACACAACAAAGAAAGGACTCAAAGAGTTTGCACAGTTAATCGATACTGATTACTGGACGGTCTCGCTGAATACAGCACACACTATTTCGTGTCGTAAAGCAAGTCAACAGCTGTAAGTAAAAATGAAAGTGCAATGTAACACCCATCTTTCATTCTCACAACACAAGAACCAGAACTGTAAGTATTTCCAGCACAACATAGCCAATTTAGTGCCAGAACATTTAAAGAGCTCTACAGAATAGAGCGTCCGTGTTGGCTGGCTTCAATTTAGTACTAGACTAATAACAAGACAGCACCACGAAATACAACGAATAGAGAGGAAACAGATGACACATAGACAAATATTTTTGCTTTTGATAAATATTACCTTAATTTAGGTGATTTTTCTTCATTTTCACTGTCCTGAGGACAAACACTTAGTTACCTAATATTTTTTGAATGGTAAGCTTTTCTTCATGTTTTTCGTTCAGTAATTATAGATGGAGAAGTTTTTCATCAATGAGTAGACTGTCTGTCTTTCCTCTTCCATTGTGTTCCATTTTTAATAAGTTGTCCACTAGAGGTTCGACAAAAAGCTGTGTTTAGTACAATATAAGCTGTTCAGAAAATAATGACCGTCGCAAACATTAGAATAGATAAGGCTCAACGCAGTAGCCAATAAATCAAGCAATAAATTCTTCATACCGGATTTTTAAACGTGAGATGATTGACACAGGACATTCAGAATGACAGAAGTTCAATTCCCCATCCTACCATCCACATTTAAATATTACGTCGTGTTCCTGAATGCCTTAAGGTAAATGTCAGTACAATTCCTTTCATAATCGTGGAGGCTTTCTTTCCCCTGCCTTCTGAAATTACGGTCCCATCATCGACATAATGTTCAACTCTAATATTTCTCCAAAGGAACAACCAGCGCTATTGAACATGGCTGGTTCAAATGGCTCTAAGCACTAAGGACTTAACATCGGAGGTCATCAGTCCCCTAGACTTAGAACTAATTAAATCTAACTAACCTAAGGACATCACACACATACATGCCCGAGGCAGGATTCGAACCTGCGACCGTAGCAGCAGCGCTGTTCCGGACTGAAGCGTCTATAACCACTCGGCCACAGAGGCGGGCTATTGAACGTTGTACTGATTTCTCTGATAAGTCTTCTGTCACCCCCGAGATAAATTTGCTTAAAGATAAAGAGATTCGCTATTTAGAATAACTTCTATTTGCCCTCCTTCAATAGCAATGTAGGTACCACAGCTACTCAAGGGACTGCGGCAGATTTTTAAAATTTTTTTCTTTTTGCTGGCATTTACAAATGACCTGACACCTAGTTACTAAGACAGGTCGTATTTCCACAATACGAGATTGTATTTGTACAGAACACGAAACTTATTTGATATTTATTATTTGTAATACGGGTTAATAAAATTGCAAAGTTAAATACTTATAGACTTAAAAGTAATTAAGAATCGAAGATCTGAAAATTAACGATTTGTGAATAAAAGATAGGAATTTAGGAAGACGGAAAAGAGGTTACGGTATTTCATAGCCTTATGGCATATTAAAATTCGGAAGGATGTTCTGAAATTACAAGACTTTTGCTTTCAAGAAGGAGAAATAAAATATAATAGGAATTTACAGAGATTTCCTTTAGTGATCCCAGCACCTAGCTATGTCGGATATGAGGGCTCGGCAAATCATCGAGCCTCTCAAATTCGTGGTAGCGTGCACAATATATCTATTGGATAAATTTGTTTGGAAAGTCCTTTGTGTGTATTACTCCGGTACCACATTTATTATGGGTCATATGTGATTTATACAGGGGATAATCGGTACATTATTTGTGTATCCTCGACTTTCTTATTTCTAAGTGTTGTGTGTATGGTGTTTGTACTGTCTGTAAGGTTAAACCTCACCTAGGATTAGTAAGCATTTGCATCATTTTCACTACAGGTACCTAAGCTTGATAAACACTTACATAATATAAATTACACATATTACTAAAGACGTTTCTACATATATTAAAATATTTTAAGACAGCTGATCGATTTCTGTCTTCCTGAATTTACTCTTATCTTACATCTAGCTCTGTATATTACTCTCACTGTTTGTATCTGTTTCAGCATCTGGGTCTGATTCCGTGTCTATGTCAATCCAAGTATCATGTTCCCGTTTATGTATGTTAGCTCATATTTGTGTATGTGATTGCTCTTGTTTGTATAATTCGTGTAAGGTACGCGAGACATTATCGTTTACGTCATTCAGTGAGCACCAATCATCAAGCTGTTTTAGAATTTTTCATTTATTGCCATATGTAATTCAGGGCCATATGTATCCATAGCCCGTGAGGAAATGAACCAAGCCAGTTGCGGTATCTATATGTTTTTAGCATCATTCGTTCCTTGATGTTTGGGAAAAAAGGGTATGGATTTGACGCACCTTTTCTATCGAATTCCGTACTCACTACAGGGTATCATTTCACTAGCGGTTTAGTTGAAGTCTTTTTGTCACGTCCTCTCCTATAGTTTCAAACTCCTCGTCGCGTCTGTCTTTCTTCAACCAGTAAACTGCTGCTTTTTGATGGATGGTGATGTCAATGGGGCACAGTCCCGTTACCATGCACAGTGCCTCCACCGGTGTTGTGCTGAAGGCATCCATCTTGAGCAGAGACGCTTCTTCGGCAGCATTTCACAACGAATTTACATGTTTTAAGCCTCAGACGATGCGTCCCGGCGCTCACTGCAAAGCGTACTATGGACTCGAATGGTTGGTTGGTTGGTTGATTTGGGGGGAGGGGACCAAACAGCGAGGTGATCGGTCCTTCGAATTAGGGAAGGATGTCGACCGTGCCTTTTCAATGGAATCATCCCTGAATTCGCCTGACTCGAAGGATAATCTTTCAATTGTTTCAAATGGGTCTGAGCACTATGGGACTCAACATCTGAGGTCATTAGTTTCCTAGAACTACTTAAACCTAATTAACCTAAGGACATCACACACATCCATGCTCGAGGCAGGATTTGAACCTGCGACCGTAGCGGTCGCGCGGTTCCAGACTGAGGCGCCTAGAACCACTCGGCCACCCTGGCCGGCGCAGATGTTTAAACATTTTATGGTGAACTGCTTGCAACCTATGGCAAAGAACGTATTTGTTCTAAAAAAAAAAAACAATTCGCGGCCGACAAAAAGAAGGGAAGCTACAAGTTGTTCAGTCTGTCGTGTCATTTATGGTCAACAGCAACAGCTGCGTCTGTGCCCCTGGGGAAATTCTCCCTTACCCAGTCGGCTGAATGGCAGTTTCGAGTGGAGCTTTTCGTGTTGGCCTCTGCTGCCGTGACACCAGGGATGCCGAGATAACAAGCACAGCCGCGGGCCGCAGCCCGCTGCTGCCGGTGCGACATTCATCCCCGCGAGGGGAGGACGCCCGCCGCAGGTGGCTGTCATTACTGCTGAAAGCCGTGGATTCCTCGCCGTCACTTACCCCGCCCTTTCCGGCCTCCAAGAGAAGCACCAGCGAGAAAGTACGCTTCAAATGCGCTCTTTCTAATCTCGCCTGAAGTTTGTAGACCTGCGAGGATACTGAATGCACGTATACTTCCGACGGTACTGTGTCGGAGCAATTGCTTCTGGTCCAAACAAAACACTAAGAATTCTGAGATATCAATGGCGTTCTGTGACATTAACGTCAAGGAAGTTGGTTCGTAAGTAACTACTGCCAGGATTTCAATGCCTGAGCCGGCCGGAGTGGCCGTGCGGTTCTAGGCGCCACAGTCTGGAGCCGAGTGACCGCTCCGGTCGCAGGTTCGAATCCTGCCTCGGGCATGGATGTGTGTGATGTCCTTAGGTTAGTTAGGTTCACGTAGTTCTAAGTTATGGGCGACTGATGACCTCAGAAGTTAAGTCCCATAGTGCTCAGAGCCATTTGAAGCCATCAATGCCTGAGACATTTTTCCTGTAGTATTCAATGAAGCCACACCAAAGTGAAAGTTAATTTCTACACAAAAATCTGTTGCATTGCATCTGCCACTTAAACCAAATAAAATGGCAGAATTAGTACAATACGAGAGTACGATGGCTCAAATGGCTCTGAGCACTATGGGACTTTACATCTGTGGTCATCAGTCCCCTAGAACTTACAACTAATAAAAGCTAACTAACCTAAGGACAACACACATATCCACGCCCGAGGCAGGATTCGAACCTGCGACCGTAGCAACAGCGCGGTTCTGGACTGAAGCGCCTAGAACCGCTTGGCCATAGCGGCCGGCTCACAATAAAATTGTTGCATTTGATTACTCAGTTTTTAATAACTAAAAATTGTTTTTTTTTTTTTAGATGGCTATCATATTTTTCATAATAACGTACTTACGTAATGAATGTCTTCGTTTGAAAGACGAATACAATATGGATTCATTCAAAATTAAACTATCAACATTATCTACCTGCATTGTTTGTAACGGAGCATTTACTTTCGTCAGTTCCATGGAAGGATATTTTTATGTAAAACATCAACACTGTATGCGCGTGCGTAGGTGTGTGCCATATCAGGTAGGCCCATTCTTAAGTATCATCACAAGCGACCATCTCGAATCACAGTACGTATTCGTAAACATCAGCGTCTCTCAACCTTTTAGTATTCAACACCGAAACATCGATCATAATTTTCATTGCGCACGCCTTCCTCATATTATATATTTTGAATAGTTTGACGCTAACTCTTCAAATTACAAACCTTACGAATGACAAAGAATGAGCACATTTGTTGCTGTTTCGCAACTCCGATCCGCTACATTGCAAAGGCGGAATCGAAGGCCCTCTATTGCTCTGTGTCTTAGAGAGAGCGCGCTAAAAGTTGACATATTTCCTCAGG
The DNA here is from genome assembly GCF_023864345.2 of Schistocerca serialis cubense. Classification (NCBI taxonomy): domain Eukaryota; kingdom Metazoa; phylum Arthropoda; class Insecta; order Orthoptera; family Acrididae; genus Schistocerca; species Schistocerca serialis. Next base: position 987,866,144 of record NC_064638.1, read on the forward strand.
GGAATGCTGTTTACAGAGGAGAGCTAGCATGCTTACCGTAGGATCAGTGGGCATTAGAGGGGTGAGGGGGAGGGAGGGAACGTTTCCCTGTTTCTATCCAGTGCTGAGAATTTACGGGTGTGCGCGACTCCTACAGACGAGCTTCAGTAGTATAGATCACACACTAAGTAACACTGATTCGTGAATGCATGTTTCGGAGGCAATCAGCTTCAAATGTGCCCTTAAATGGTAACTCTTTATTTAAGTCAGTTACGTGACACAAAACTTTGAGTCGATCCAAACGTTCCTATGTCATTTCTGATTATGTAGAAGCCCAAATCTTGTGCGTATGTTGGTCACTTGCACAGTGATCAAAGAGCGAAAGCTTTTCACTCGAGGCCGCACCAATTCCCGCGAAACTGTTCATGAAAATGAAGGAAATTCCGCGAGCTGCTGAGTCTTAAGTTTTTTATTTGTTATAGGGCTGGGAGTAATCATTAAAATGAACAACTCTATTTACATGCTTGCTTGCTATCACAGTATTAAAGTGCACATTTGTAAGTTCTATTTCGGACGAAATGTCAATGTTCCAATGAATACAAGTCAAAACTAAGTTTTTTGCGGATGAAAGTGTTAAGACTAACAAAACTGAATATTAAACTTGTAACACTGTTGTTGTAACAATTCAAAATCATTTAGCCATTCTGGAAAATAATTTTAGAGAGTATTTACTTTCTGATTAAAAGCTGGTAGCACGTTACGTGTTCGTTAGGGATTTATTTCAAAATACTGACGAAGAAGAAATTTTCATAGACTTCACGGCAAGTGGATGCATGAGATCTCAGTTTAGTAACTGGATTTTATCCGATCTACTTTTCTCAAGGGCCCTGATGACAATATATTGTGACATCGAAATCGGCAACTTGATAAAGGGTTCAAAATTTACAGCTGTAGGTGTACTGCTGCTTATTTCAAATTGGCCAGTGGATGTCCCAATCACCACCCTATACAAAGATGGACATACAAAAGCTCTGTAAGAATCCGTTGCCTGAATTCTGTGCAGGGGTGGATTAAACATTTTCTACACTGAAAACAAGAACAATTCATATACAATTACCGTTCTCAGCATCCTATCTTTGCGGGTTTTCTGTGCTAGCTGCTTTGAAGGCGGACTAAGGATTTCAGCTAAAAGTAGTAAAACGACTCAAGATACCTGTTTATAATTTTACACCCTCTTTCGAAAAACTTTGCTCGTAAGCCAGACCCAAGGGAGTCACTATGAATTACTAGACATGTTGTCGATCTAGTACTTCAAATTTAATTATTAAATGCACTGTGCAGTATCGATGGAGTTCTACTTGTGAGTGCATTATATCAGTGCAAACGTGAACTTAAATTTTTATGCTATCAGGACGTATTTTTCTTTGTGTTTCTTTCAACAAATTAATCAATTTTTGCATTCATATTTTTTTCTATCCAAGAAGCTCGCGCCCCCGTTTAGTCTTATTAAGCCGCCCTATGGAGGCGCATCGCATAGCTTGAGAATAGCTGCTGTACACTACAATGTGAGAAGCTAGTAATATTGGGGACGAAGGTTACGCAGTAAGAAATATTTCGCATAAAGTAGTTTACTGAAACAGTCCGTATACTTCTTTTCCACTTTTCTTTACGATTAAAAATTATTGAGTCTTGGACAATGACAAACATTTCAGACCAAAACTGTAAACTGCTTACTAAAGTAGGGAGGAAGACAGCAAATATGCAGCAAACGGTCAACAATGACACGCTAAAATTATGAAAATATCTTAGTACCTTGAAGGCAAGTGACATTTTCGGTATTGTGGAGTCCAGTTCGCACCGAATGCCGTTAATGTCATTACCTTACAACGTCACTTAGTTAACATACGAAATACATGTGATAATTTAGTTCTACAGCCGGAAATTCCAAACCCTGCAAAAGTTACGTAAATGGAACGGGGCGACTGATTTAGAAACTTTTCAACTATTATTTCAAATGATTCTGATATTACTAACTCTTTTCTCATGAATGCTAAGATCTGCAGCTTTATGTTCCTCTGTGAAGATTGGCCCTTAGCGAGATACCCGTCTCCCTCCGTATAGATCTGCCGAAACTGTCGAAATGGGCACGCATCACTGACAGCAGAAATTATTATTGGGTTTGACAATCCGTGACACTCGTTTCCCGCCGCCGTCGGTTATCATATACCAATAACCACTGTAATCGCGACGTGTTACATAGCTGTGACTGGTACAGCGTGCAAACACCCTGCCACCTTGTCACGTCCCCATGTCGACCAATCTTCCTGTGCGATTCAAAACCACCAAGTGACAATTTCCGTGGACATACAACTTACTGCTGTGACTTAAGTTGGAGATGAAGAGTCACTTGACGGCCCTGTGTCACTTCTACACCAACTCCAATCCGTCAGTTAACATATTTTACATATTCTCAATCAATAATGTCATATGGAATAATGTTTTGGTGTAACTCATCTTTGAGAAAGAACGTCTTTCATTGCTTAGACACTTGCTGTGAGAGTAATACGTGATGGACCCCCACGATTGTCTGGTAGACATCAGTTTAAGGAATTTGGCATTCTATCTACTGCTTCACAGTATATGTGTTTATTCCGTCATGAACTTAGTCGTAAATAATACATCGCACTTCAAAAGGAACAATGATGGACATAATTACACCATAAGCAAAAATGACTTTCATTGTTCCAGATTAAGGTCGTCTTTAGCTAAAAAGGTGTGCACTATGCTGCAACTAACATTTTAGATAACCTTACAAGTGATGTTAAACGTAGGACGGATAGCAAAGTAATATTTGATAACAAGCTGAAAATGTATTTCCTTACAACTCTTACAGCAGAAAAACTTTTATTGCTATAATGTGTAAAAGATGGAGTGTAGGAATTGCTAACTGACGCCTGTATATTATCTTTAAAAAAAACACACCTTTATAAATGTTTAGAATGTATCCAAGTTTAAAAATAATTTTGCGATGTTCATGTAAAATGACTCGTCCCACATCAAAGCATCCCTGGAACATGAAGGTAACTAACTAACCAAAGTCACATAGTGACAAATACATTGTCCAGTGAATCTAGACTATTCTAAGACATGAGAGGGGATCAACAAGTTTCCGTTTTTAATGTTTTGCTGCAGAGTATATGCAACGTGGTACAGGCAACGTAGTGTGACTATGTCATAGTCAAGGGATTAGTGTGGCATTCGTGTCTGTCCGATGTGCGTGTGGGAAATGCAGAAACGTGAACTACAGTGACGTTATTACCAAATGAGTCCAAACAGGACCAGCGTGCTGTTATTCCTATCTTGGCTGTCGAAGCACAAAAACCGGTCGGAGAATGAAGAATGTGAATGAGGCAGCATATCTGTCGAAAACCACCGTTGTGGAATTGTGGGCCAAATTCCTTATTGACCGCAACTTGAAACAAGATACTGGTCGATCTGGAAGGCGAGTCACATTCATTATGGACCAACTCAAGTGGGAGATACTCGACCAGCTGCGCTGTAGTCCTCTCCCCATGGCATTAATCACACCTTCGGTCCCTTAGGTCTTGAAGGTCGACGATGATGTGTATCAGAAAGTTACGGCCCTCTTCACGAAGCAGAACATGGCGTTTTTTCAAGCGGTGTGTCAGTGGGATGACTTCCTCAGTGCTTAGCGTGATATTGCCTGAATGGCATACCGATTATGGGCTGTGGGGCTTTCGAACGGAAACATTTTGATCGCCCCTTGTAGGAACATGAAGTAATCTGTGGGAATAGTTGCTACTTATTGATGAGAGGTTACGCTCTCTGAAGCAAAATACTTTGACCACTGTTAGTATTTAAATCTTTCTATTCGGCGACTCGCTTTGTAGAAAAGTTCCAGGATATGATTCTAAGAAAATAGGAAACACCTAGTAATGATCCTAGCTCCTATCGAAGTAATCCCCTTGACTATCTGTATACACTGCCAACATTTTCGAGGTCTTGGAAGGAAGTAGGAAAACTTTCAACTGCGATTCTCGGAAGCTTACAGCCCCTTAGATGTCTGCGATATCTTGATGAAGCTTTGCTTTCGGTCCCCTTTTCACTCATGGAAACAAGAAAAGATCACAAGGCGAGTGGGTGCGTGAATGTGATGGATGTGAGAGGCAATAACAGATTGTGTGGCCAGATACTCGGTAGAAGATAAAACAGTATGGGGCTTTGGGGTCTTGCATAGTCATGCACTAAGAACCACGCTGGAAGTAGGGACTAATAAGGGCGGCGAAGTCGAATTGCTTGTCGCAAACGTTTTATGACTTTCATATAAGGAGTTTGGTTCACTGTTTGACCTGGATGAACATACTTGTTTCGAACTGACTCTTTACTATCGACGAACGCGATCAACATTGTCTTTATCCTCGAAGGTTGTCGCTTGACTAACGTTGACACTTCATGCCAGGACATACTGGTAGCACCAACTTTCATCTGCTGCAATAATTTTTGACAGAAGTGTGGGATTACGTCGGGCTGCATCTAGTGGTTCAGCAGACTTTTTCATCTTTACTGTTTCTGGTTCGTCTTTTAGTGTGTGAGGGACGAGTTTTGAATTAAGTTCCTGTTTCTTTTAATCTTCGCGTAAAATCTTATGACACACATAACGATTCAAATTAAGTTCTTCTAATGCTGTACGCACAATTACAGGAATGTCTTCTCGCAATAACTGCCTTACACGCTCCACGTTTGCATCGGTATTTGCTGTAGACGGGCGAAAAGCTGTGGGATCATTCTGCACTGGATCTCTGCCTTCACAAAACCTGTTGTGTCATTCGAGAACACGACTTCGTAAATGTGCCCCACCTCCATATTCTTATTTAATAACTTTCCTCGTTACGGCAGGGTTTTCCGGAGCTTTACTCAAAACTAAATATTTACTTTTTGCTCACTATTAGCATCCATTGTGTCGTTGGCGCCGGTCGGAGTGGCCGTGCGGTTCTAGGCGCTACAGTCTGGAACCGAGCGACCGCTACGGTCGCAGGTTCGAATCCTGCCTCGGGCATGGATGTGTGTGATGTCCTTAAGTTACTTAGGTTTAATTAGTTCTAAGTTCTAGGCGACTGATGACCTCAGAAGTTAAGTCGCATAGTGCTCAGAGCCATTTTTCGTCATTGGCGTAACGCAAGCGCCAAAAACACAACAGTGTATCGCAAAACACAGCCCTGACAGCTAGTGAAATTTCCTGGAGACATGGAAAAGGTCATTTTAAGTACGCACACATATCAGGTAACGTAAAACCAACATTTTTTCGTGTTCAGTATCGCAAATTCAGAAATGAAAGACCTATCCTGCAATTTTTCTGACAAAGGAAGTATTTTATCAATAAGCAATACAGTAACGTGGTGCTTTTCTCTGCATCTCCAGCATACGCCATCACTGAGCAATTTTACATTTCTTCTCTTAAAGCGGACTCATGTACAGAAAATTTAAAAATCATAAAATTTCTTGCACAATCTGTGCAGCTGGTTTAAGCCTACCAAATTACAGAGGCACCATAGGCTCTTTTGTTTAGTTATCAGAACGTACTTGAAGTATACTCCTTTTTCTAACAACCAAAGGATACAAACTATCTCCTTTTTACGGAATACGGGCAGCCTATCTTGGAATTAACTGCTTGGCATACATTCTTTCCGACAGTACTTATGATACTGTCTCAGTTGGCGCAATGCTTGAATCAGAGGACAAGACATCTAGAAGGACTCAGCACAAAACCGTGTCATCCGCATCTGATTCGGCTTCTGTGTCAGGTTGGATTGATATTGGAGTGGTTCACTAATTAAACCCAATGGTGAATATACCCGGAACTTTTTCAGTTAAGTTAATCTCTAATGACCTGGATGTAAATGACATTTAATATTTATTTGCAATGAAGAGCCCAGTCATTATGCTCCCTGCCCACCTCAAGAATGCCGACATGCGACGATGTGGGCCATTGAACGGAAATCCACTGACATACGCAACTTTAACAAAGGGCAGTTTGTTGTAATGGCCTGGCGTCTCAGAAGGAGGATCTCGGAAACGCCGCAGCATGTCGGTTATTCAATTCCTACTGTAATGAGCATTTATGGGAAGTGATTGAAGAATGGTGAGACCACTAGTAAGTGACAAGATGTTGGACGTCAATGCATAATCACATGAAGTAGGAGGGCGCTGTCAGATGACAATAGCTGTGACATACTGGTCTGTAGTTACGAGGTGCTAAGCACATGTCCCAAAAAATACACCATTATATGAAGAAAATTACATAATTCCAGCTTGCAACGAATGCTGTTCAGCAGAAAACATTGGAAAATGACCTGAAAATTCGGCAACTGCTCCTCTCGCGTGACGCAGATATCTCTGAGAGAGTTTACACAACAACAAATGTTCTGAATCAACTGCTCCAAATATCAATGGTAAATTCCTGACGCAAAAGTAATTCCGTACGGCAAGCGTATAAACTGATAGAGCCTAAAGGGATGCTGAACAATAAAAATTTCGAGAAGTGGCTTCCAACGGCATCTGCGGTTATGCTTCGTGCAATCGAAGTGAGAAAAATGCGTGCCTCCTGACAACTTTGGCAACAACATCTCCGTCTGCCGAATTGCCTTATCAGTCGACCTAATTTTCAACATCCGTCTGTAGCATCACATCTCATATTCTTCGATTCTCCTCTGTTCCGTTTTTCCGACTTCCATGTTTCAGTACCTAACAAATCTGTGCTGCAAAGGTAAATTCTCAGAAATTTCTTTCTCATATTAGGCCTATGTTTGTTACTAGTAGATTTCTCTTGGCCAGAAATGCCCTTTTTGCCAGTGCTAGTCTGCTTTTGATGTCCTCCTTTCTCCGTCCGTAATTGGTCAGTTTGCTGCCTAGGTTGTAGGGCTCGTTAACTTCATCTACTTCGTGACTATCAATTCTGGTGTAAGTTTCTCGCTGTTCTCATTTCTGCTACTTCTCCTTAGTTTAGTCTTTTTTTTTTATTTACTCTCAGTCCGTATTCTGTACTCATTAGATTGCTCATTCCCTTCAGCAGATCCAATAATATTCTTCACTTTCACCTAGGATATCAATTTCATCAGCAAATCGTATCATTGATGCCCTTTCACCTTGAATTTTTATTCAACTCCTGAAACTTTCTTTCATTTCTGTCATTGTTTCTTCGATGTACCGACTGAACAGTAGGGGCGGAAGACTACATCCCTGTATTACACTCTTTTTAAGCCGAACACTTCGTCCTTGACCGCCCACTCTTATTATTCCCTCTTGGCTGTTGAACACATAGTGTATTAACTATATCTCCCTATGGCTTACCCCTATTTTTCTCGGAATTTCGAACACTTTCACATTTTCGAACGCTTTTTCCAAGTCGACAAATCCTATGAACATGTCCTGATTTTTCTTTAGACTTGCTTCCATTATCAACCTCAACGACATAGCTGCCTCTCTGGTGACTTTACCTTTCCTACATCCTAACTGATCGTCATCTAACACGTTCACAGTTTTCTTTTCCATTCTTCTGTATATTATCCTTGGTAAAAACTTGGATCAATGAGCTTTTAACCTGATCGTGCGATAATTCTCGCACTTGTCAGCTCTTGGAGTCTGCGGAATTATGTGGATGATACTTTTCCGAAAGTCAGATGGAATGTCGCCAGACTCACACATTCTACCCACCTTGTCTTGAAAAACAAACCCCGTCTTATCCACAAATACTTTGCGCCATCGGTAAATTTATCATTAACAACATATGTTGCCATTCCACATTCTTATGAGATGCATAAATGGATAATTGTCCTCAGAAACTAATACACTGCTTACCATAAGACAAATGAACGTAACGGCTGTTGCAATCAGGGCTGCCCAATAGTATTTATGTTTCCAAGCTAATTAGGTCCAGTTTCGTATGCAATGAGGTCCTAGATATACAGACAGGGTGGTCCATTGATAGTGACCGAGCCAAATGTCTCACGAGATACGTATCAAACGAAAAAACTACAAAGAACGAAACTCGTCTAGCTTGAAGGGGGAAACAAGATGGCGCTATGGTTGGCCCGCTAGATGGCGCTGCCATAGGTCAAACGGATATCAACTGCGCTTTTTTAAGTGGGAACCTCCATTTTTTATCACATATTCGTGTAGTACGTAAAGAAATATGAATGTCTTAGTTGAACCACTTTTTTCACTTTGTGATAGATGGCGCTGTAATAGTCACAAATATATGGCTCACAATTTTAGACGAACAGTTGGTAAAAGGTAGGTATTTTAAATTAAAATACAGAACGCAGGTACGTTTGAAAGTTTTATTTCGGTTGTTCCAATGTGATACATGTACATTTGTGAACTTATGATTCTGAGAACGCATGCTGTTACAGCGCTATTACCTGTAAATACCACATTAATGCAATAAATGCTCAAAATGATGTCCGTCAATCTCAATGCATTTGGCAATTCGTGTAACGACATTCCTCTCACCAGCGAGTAGTTCGCCTTCCATAACGTTCGCACATGCATTGACAATGCGCTGAAGCGTGTTGTCAGGCACGGAAAGATTTAGGTGTTCGTTTTTTCCACCCGCTATTAGAGATTTGAGTAATAGAGAACTTTGTGAATGTGTCCGCCCCGATAGCTGAATGGTCAGCGTGACGGACTGCCGTCCTACGGGGCACGGGTTCGATTCCCGACTGGGTGGCACAGTGGGTAACGTTGTGGTTTTTGATTTTGCGGCCATTGTTGGAAACTTGATTATTACTTTTATTTTTGGTTTTCATTATATACCCATGCTTGTAGAAGATTACTATATGAATGTTTTCCAGTATATATTTATATAACGTTGTCGCTATTCGTCTACTGACTGTACGAAAGATGAATGAATTTTTTTAAAAAAATGAGAAAATCATTTGAAACTGTTTTAGGTGGAATTCCTGTATTGTAGCGCCAGTTTTCGAAAAAGGTATCCTTTACGCATGGTCCGGCGCGAAATTATTGCCAGAGCACCAAATCTTCGCCGCTGTTAACCACATTTCTTTCCCGATATTCATACGAAGAAAAGTCACTGTGGCAACCCTGCATTCGCACGTTGCTCGTGGTTTTCGGAATATTTGTGTTTGGAATGTATCTGTGATAGGTATCATCCAAGAGAATACAGCAAATTTTCTTAAAGAATAAACACGTGAATAAAATATGAGAGTTAATACAACAATTGATACGAGAATGAAACATCAGGATATGAGAATTAAAAAAGATTGTAACGCCTCAACGTACACTCCTGGAAATGGAAAAAAGAACACATTGACACCGGTGTGTCAGACCCACCATACTTGCTCCGGACACTGCGAGAGGGCTGTACAAGCAATGATCACACGCACGGCACAGCGGACACACCAGGAACCGCGGTGTTGGCCGTCGAATGGCGCTAGCTGCGCAGTATTTGTGCACCGCCGCCGTCAGTGTCAGCCAGTTTGCCGTGGCATACGGAGCTCCATCGCAGTCTTTTACACTGGTAGCATGCCGCGACAGCATGGACGTGAACCGTATGTGCAGTTGACGGACTTTGAGCGAGGGCGTATAGTGGGCATGCGGGAGGCCTGGTGGACGTACCGCCGAATTGCTCAACACGTGGGGCGTGAGGTCTCCACAGTACATCGATGTTGTCGCCAGTGGTCGGCGGAAGGTGCACGTGCCCGTCGACCTGGGACCGGACCGCAGCGACGCACGGATGCACGCCAAGACCGTAGGATCCTACGCAGTGCCGTAGGGGACCGCACCGCCACTTCCAAGCAAATTAGGGACACTGTTGCTCCTGGGGTATCGGCGAGGACCATTCGCAACCGTCTCCATGAAGCTGGGCTACGGTCCCGCACACCGTTAGGCCGTCTTCCGCTCACGCCCCAACATCGTGCAGCCCGCCTCCAGTGGTGTTGCGACAGGCGTGAATGGAGGGACGAATGGAGACGTGTCGTCTTCAGCGATGAGAGTCGCTTCTGCCTTGGTGCCAATGATGGTCGTATGCGTGTTTGGCGCCGTGCAGGTGAGCGCCACATTCAGTACTGCATACGACCGAGGCACACAGGGCCAACACCCGGCATCATGGTGTGGGGAGCGATCTCCTACACTGGCCGTACACCACTGGTGATCGTCGAGGGGCACTGAATAGTGCACGGTACATCCAAACCATCATCGAACCCATCGTTCTACCATTCCTAGACCGGCAAGGGAACTTGTTCCAACAGGACAATGCACGTCCGCATGTATCCCGTGCCACCCAACGTGCTATAGAAGCTGTAAGTCAACTACCTTGGCCAGCAAGATCTCCGGATCTGTCCCCCATTGAGCATGTTTGGGACTGGAGGAAGCGTCGTCTCACGCGGTCTGCACGTCCAGCACGAACGCTGGTCCAACTGAGGCGCCAGGTGGAAATGGCATGGCAAGCCGTTCCACAGGACTACATCCAGCATCTCTACGATCGTCTCCATGGGAGAATAGCAGCCTGCATTGCTGCGAAAGGTGGATATACACTGTACTAGTGCCGACATTGTGCATGCTCTGTTGCCTGTGTCTATGTGCCTGTGGTTCTGTCAGTGTGATCATGTGATGTATCTGACCCCAGGAATGTGTCAATAAAGTTTCCCCTTCCTGGGACAATGAATTCACGGTGTTCGTATTTCAATATCCAGGAGTGTATCATACACACATATACTGTATAATAAATATGGAATCCAGTTGTAATTTTACAATGAATATGAAGTCCTTTCATTCCCAAATTTGGTAAGAAACATTCATATAGTAACCTTCTACGGACATGAGTACATAAATGAAAACAATAAAAGTAAAATAAGATAAATATAGACAATAATCGGTTTTTGAACACCGGGTTCAAAGTTAAGAAGCCGCGACGCTCACCACAGAGCCACAGTTTCGTCTCAGGCTACATTGCGGTAAAGGGCACGTAAAGTACCTTGACAATACTTCGAACGCTTTGAATGTCGTTTGTTTTCAGAATTATCTACTGAAGACGAGACTCTTACTCGCTTACATTGACTCCTCTACCAGTGAATTGATATTATGGGAAATCGCGTATGCCACTTGCCGTGTTCTCCTCGTAGGTATCTACGGCGTAGAGTTATGATGAGAAATCAAAGAACGATGATAGGTAGACACCTATGTGTAAATTCCACTACTTAAGAAGCACATGTCGCTTGCTGGTGTACTGCAGCGCCTAAAGGCTTGAGCAGACTTCGCGATAGCAACCCTTTAACAATGCAACCCGTGCATCAAAGGCTGCACTTCACCTCATTTGTCGGCAGGCCGGTCGCGCCAGCGCGCTGGGAGTTACAAATTCCGTGCAGCAGTTCCTGAGAATGGCCTATTTAAGACAGACAGAAAAAAATACACTCCGTCGTCAGGCTACGAGTGGCCTGCCGGGACCATCCTACCGCCGTGTCATCCTCAGTGGAGGATGCGAATAGGAGGGGCGTGGGGTCAGCACACTGCTCTCCCGGTCGTTATGATGGTATTCTTGACCGAAGCCGCTACTATTCGGTCAGGTATCTCCTCAATTGGTATCACGAGGCTGAGTGCACCCCGGAAAATGACAACAGCGCATGGCGGCCTGGATAGTCACCCATCCTAGCGCCGACCACGCCAGAGTGCGCTTAACTTCGATGCTCTCACGGGACCGGTGCAGCTACTGCAGTAAGGCCGTTGCCACTCAAGACAGACAGGGGGTGTAATTCATCATTCAGCCAATCAACACCAAAGGTGTATAATTTGTGTATAGGAATCTTCCAGGTGGATCAATGTTACCAAAATCCATACAGTGATTTCTGGGATTAGTCATCACGTATAGGCAGAAAGGGGCTTCATAATATATATAAACGAAAATGTACGTATATATGTATAGATTCTTTCGTGTGGTTCGCCAGCTGGGGTGGCCGAGTGGTTCAAGGCGCTACAGTCTGCAAACGCGCGACCGCTACGGTCGCAGGTTCGAATCCTGCCTCGGGCATAGATGTGTGTGATGTCCTTAGGTTAGTTAGGTTTAAGTAGTTCTAAGTTCTAGGGGACTGATGACCTCAGAAGTTGAGTCCGATAGTGCTCAGAGCCATTTGAATCATTTTTTTCGTGTGGTTCAATGTCCTCATGCAAGTATCTTCAACTGGGCGTCCGTCCAGTGAAATGCGTCTCCCTGCTCAGTTATACACCTGGAAAAAAGGTGACCTGCAGTTTATAGTGGTTTCCGAAACATCCTTGTCATTGAGGGTTGAATGATAGGTTAAAAAAAAAAGCTAAAATTTCGTGGTTCAATCAGCATTCGATCCAACGAAGTTTCAGCTACCAAGCACGCATTTGTATCTACACCACCTAGTCGGACTCCGACTGCACTCTTGAAAATGACACCTACAGTTTAATGTGGACTCTGTACGCCGTTCTTCCTCTTTCTTATGTCCACATCATTGAGAGGTGAATGAAAAATCCACGGTGCTATGGTGATTCGATCCCGCAAACATTCAAGCACGCACTTCAGCAGATTTTTTTTATTTCTGTTAATTTTTTTATATCAGCGTGACTTTGTACTTTCATGATAATTCAGACAACTCCAGTCAAAATCATCATGTAATATCAACTTCAAATTGCGAATACAAAAAATTGTAAGTAACAACACAAAAAGAAATAATCTGAGCAACCCGGAAAGTAACTCAAGGCGTAAAGTCTTATTTTTTTAATTTCATTAATTTAACAATTGTAAATTTCTTATGTTTTCATTTTTAACTGTATTAGAAAGAATTGGAACCAGAAACAGGGAGGAATCAGAGAGCACTTGGGAACTTAACCAACAGCCTGTCAATTAAAAACAAGGAAAGGCACATTTTCAAATAGTGCTCGATGACGTGGAAGCCGCAGCCACTCCCAAACCGCGCTCTCCAGATACTGGTGAAAGAAATGGGTGTCAGGGCTGTTCCCTCCATCAACAACGTAGTGAATTTAGTGACCCAGGAGCAAGGCGATCGCACTCCTTTTCATCTGGGTAGGAAAGGATACGTCCAGACGAAAAACGGGATTCACGTCCTCGGAAAAGAAAAGCCAACTATCGGTGAATCCAGAGCCAATGATCCCGTCCACAAGAGACGAATATCAGTGTGATGACATTCGTCACATATATCAGTGGGATAGAGGCCTGTCCGGAAAACACAGACGCCAGTCCGTATCAAAGTATGAATGACCATATATCACAACGAAGCAGTCTCCATCGGTACTAAAGGAAGATTAAGATGAGATCCGACCATTTTCCAGAGGTTGACGGGGAAGCTATTTCAGCAGGGGAGAGGCAAGATAGTTGACCTCAACGGGATAATAAGTCTGTAGTAGTGAAGTGCGTCTCTGAAAAACCATCAACACCTAAGAAACTGTCAGTTATAAAATATTTTACGGGTATGTCGCAGTTTTGGGTTAATCCACCCCACATCAACGGGAGGCGTCAGACTCACTGGTTGTAGATAAAGAAATGAAGAAGATATTTTGGAATGCGGGGTGTGTGTACATGTTAGGACACTTCGTCGTACAAAAAAAATGGACGCCTTCACTTTAATGTCGGGCAGACTTAACACTTCGAGCTTGTGTAATACTGAACTCTAAAGATGCGTCATTGTCACAAGAATCGACAGGCTAGTTGTTCGACTCTACGGTCCTTCGTCACGGGTAGCGAAATATCTGCGCGATGTAAACACTTTACTGAAAATGTAGGTGTCAAGACCTGGACTTAATGAAGAATGCCGTTAGTGTTCAAGAATTGCTCCCTGGAACCGAGTGGTAACATCTGACCAGTTAAGTGCCGCCATTTTGATCTGGTTGCGATCTAGTATGGTCCCTGCAGTCTTGAGGTGATCGACAACCGTCGCCTAAGGAATTAGCACTTAGTTAAAGCATGTCAGCGGTAAGAACGTGCATTTGGGATCATTAATTTGGGCACCAGCAACGCGACAAAAGGAATTCAAGGTATGCTTGAGCCATGAAATATCGTCAGCATTTCGTAACAAAACCATGACGTCATCGGCGTAAGAGCGGACCGAGTATCGTTCTCCCGCTATAGGCCAGCCACGTAGTTGCATGATGATAAACCAAAGCGCGGGTTCTAAGAACAAAACAAAGACCGACATGGATAAGGGGCTGCCCTGGGATAGACACCGTCGTATCAAAATCTGGTGAGTAAGGTGAATGTTCATAACTGAGGCATGTATACCACTGAAAAAATTGGGGGCGCGCGGGATTAGCCGAGCGGTCTTTGGCGCTGCAGTCATGGACTGTGCGGCTGGTCCCGGCGGAGGTTCGAGTCCTCCCTCGAGAATGGGCATGTGTGTTTGTTCTCAGGATAATTTAGGTTAAGTAATGTGCAAGCTTAGGGACTTATGACCTTAGAAGTTAAGTCCCATAAGATTTCACACACATTTGAACATTTTTTTTTTTAATTGGCTAGGTCCTGGCACGCGTCGTGAGTATAAACCAAAGCCGTTAAAAACTGTGACTGCTCGATCAAATGCCTTTTGGAAGTCGAGAAAAAGCGAGGCACCCGAGATCTTAGTGACTGCAGCCACAGAATGACATATCCACACTCGGTAATAGAATTTAGTGTCTTGCTTCCAGGCAGACAACTTTGGTGAACGGCTATGATTTTGTGGAGCACCTTAGAGAGATGGGTGTTTTTAGCTCAAGAGACAGTTTTATTCTCGAAGTTTAGAAGAGTAATCGTCGAAGTGAGTCAAGGTCAGGTCGACCCTTGGTTTCCGGGATAAGAATCGTTTTACCTTCTTTGAAAGGAGCAGGAAGCGAGACACCCCGCACCATTTCATTGAACATCGACGTTATTGTGTCACATACGCGAAGACAAAAATGAATATATAATTTTTTAGAAATACCATCTATTTCAGGTGAACTGCGTGATTGAGACCCTGTAATAGTATCACATACACCGTCGTTGTGGGAATCATTCAAAACAACGCCATTCAATTCAGGGTGACGACGCAGTCCAGCGTAGGGGAAATGTCGTGAGAAAACTTTCAACCGGAACGTGAGCATCACAAAGGTTCAGTAAGGCAGCGCGTATCCTTCGCTCCCGCATACTGATAAGATGGTAGAGTGAAGTCAGTTCATCTTGTAGAATGGAACATGGATGAGATTTTATTTGGAGTCCTTCCATCTGAAATAATTTTAACTGTAGCAATTTGTCTTTAATTCGCCGTACATCCATAACCCGCAGTGGAGCTTGCCTAGCGCTATCGCAAAGTTAATACGAGTATAATACGGAGTCACACCTTAGGAATCACACAGCCAGCCAGTTGCAAATAACTGTTTGGTACACTGACATAGGTTTCGACTCCTCTAAGGATGTATTCATCAGAATGGAATTTTAAGTAAAATTATAAAATAATCCATAGAAAATCAAGTTTGACAAAAATAGTAACCAAGATGACAACTGTCATAGCACACCAGAAATTAAATACGTAAAGTTAAATTACGAGAAAGCAATGGTCAAAGTCTCGAGCAGATATGTTGAAGTCAGAAATTAAAATTAAACACATTCAAGCCTTTGGCACGTATGCCTCGCTCGGAATAACATCAGACTGACCGGCCCTGTGGCTTACATTCGTGCCACGAAAACAAGTTGCGCCGCAAATCGGGTGCGGACAGTGACATGCGTCCATTTAGGACATTGTAACAGAAATAATTGAATTAAACAACGGTTAATTATAAAACAAAATACAAAGGAAGAGAGCTTAAAGTAATTTGCAAATATAGAAAAGGCGATCAAATGAAGTATAACAGAGCCATCCACACTGAAGCGCCAAAGAAATACAGAGATACGTAAACAGGCAGAATACGGTACTGCGGTCGGCAACGCGAATGTAAGACAAGTGTCTGGCGCACTTATTAGATCGGTTACTGATGCTACTTTGGCAGCTTATCAAGATCTGAGTGAGTTTGAACGTGTTGTTATAGTCGGTGCACGAGCGATGGGACACAGCATCTCCGAAGTAGCGATGAAGTGGGGATTTCCCCGTGCAACCATTTCACGAGTGTACCGTGAATATCAGGAATCTGGTAAAACTTCAGGTCTCCGACATCACTGCGCCCAGAAAAAGATCCTGCAAGAACGGGACAAACGACGACTAAAGAGAATCGTTCAACGTGGCAGAAGTGCAATCCTTCCGCAAATTGCTGCAGATTTGAATGCTGGGCCATGGACAAGTGTGATCATCGATATGGGCTTTTGGAGTCGAAGGCCCGCTGGTGTACCCGTGATGACTGCAAGAAACAAAGCTTAGCGCCTCGCCTTGGCACGTTAGCACCGACAATGGACTCTTGTGACTGGAACCATGTTGCCTTGTCGGACGAGTCTCGTTTCAAAATGTATCGAGTGGATGGACGTGTACAGGTATGGAGACAACCTTATGAATACATGGACTCAGAACGTCAGAGGCGGACTGTTCTAGATGGTGGACGCTTTGTAATGCTGTCAGGCATGTGCAGTTGGAGTGATATGGAACCCCTGATACGTCTAGATACGACTCTGACAGATGACACGTACATAAGCATCCTGTCCTATCACCTGCGTCCATTCATGTCCATTATGCATTCCGACGTACTTGCGAAATTCCAGCAGGACAACGCTACACCACACGTCCAGAATTGCTAGAGAGTGGCTCTAGGAACATTCATCTGAGTTTAAACACTTAAGCTGAGCACCAAACTCCCCAGACATGAACATTATTCAACATATCTGGGATGCCTTGCAACGTGCTGTGTAGAAGAGATTACCTCCAAGTACTCTTAGGAACCTATGTACAGCAGTGCAGGATTCATGATGTCAGTTACCTCCAGCACTACTTCAGATATTAGTCGAGTCCATGCCACGTCTTGTTAACACTGTACTTACGCGCGCTCGCGGGGGCCCTACACAATATTAGGCAGGTGTACCAGTTTCTTTGGGTCTTCAGTGTAATAATTCCTGTAAAATTTTCTGCACCAGAGTCATATGTGAACTGTCGCAAAATATATCCTTGCTTAGACAACTGAACTTGAATAAAAACTGCAAAATTACAAAACCATCTTCGAAGGAAGCTATGGAAAAATCGATGGACGAAACGGAGGGAGCAAAAGTTTGAACATCTCTCCCATACTTCAACTGCTTTTTTCCCCGTGATGCTACTCTCTCGGGCTGGATACCTTCTTTATTGCTGCTCCTCGGAATTGTCGCTACCTTATGCGGTTGTGTAGGTGTGTCATGCAGAAATTCCATGTCTAACGTTTAGGGAGAAACCTCCGTACTCCACACGTAAACGGACAGTTACTCACGTCCATTGGTTTGTTTGATAATGACGGCGTCCCTCTGCCCTTGGGAGTCAATAAAGTTATATTATTCTCAGCGAGGTGGTGTGACACAAAGGCGGCCACAGAAGGCGCACAAGTACTTTGGGAGTCAGAGACAACCGGAGAGGTGTATGATAGAGCTGAGGGAGACAATTGGGGTCCTGAAACAGATTCCTTAACAGGGGGCGTGGACGAGGCGCTCTGGACAACGTCCACAAACTCAGGCCAGAGAAGAGGGTCCTTCAATGGAGGGCTGTCCGACAATGTCCACAAACTCAGGCCAGAGAAAGGGGTCCTTCAATGGAGGGCTGTCCGAAGGGCGAGCCAAACGTAAAGGCTCCTTATCTGCATCCTCTCCTTGTGTTCTTCGACGCGAATAACTGGGCCAGCACCGCAGGAGTGACGGCACTAGTGTCCCTACGCATGGACTGTTGGAGAGAAGGCCGGCCGGTGTGGCCGTGCGGTTCTAGGCGCTTCAGTCTGGAACCGCGTGACCGCTACGGTCACAGGTTCGAATCCTGCCTTGGGCATGGATGCTTGTGATGTCCTTAGATTAGTTAGGTTTAATTAGTTTTAAGTTCTAGGGGACTTTGACCACAGATGTTAAGGCCCATAGTGCTCAGAGCCATTTGAACCATATTTTTGTTGGAGAAAATCATCAGAATTATCTCTCAAATCCACTTTCATCATCAATAACTAGAGTTGGTTCAGCTGCAAAATCCTGTGGGAGAAAATCTGCCAAAGTAATTTTTTGCGATTTTTAATACTACCACACAACGCGTACAACTGGTAGTGAGGTGGCTCCTCTGATTACAAGCAAAGCAGGTTCTTTCCTGGCCGGTATAATAAGTAACCATATACCCATAAGTGAGAGGGAATATTATTTTAATCCCGCTTTCTACCGACCGAACGCCACTTTAGAACTGTATGCGGTGTTTGCAGACCAGCGTTCCCTTCGAATGTGTTATGTACCCCAATAACGGAGCAGGGTGGACCTCAAAAAACTGTCGTCTACCTTTAGCGGAAGATTAAAAACCCGAACATCTGAATAGACAAATTGTGCATTCGCCAAAAGAACCGTGCTAACTGAACCGACACGATGCATAAAGGGGACCTGAGTCGGGACGAACGAAATATACGGTCCCTGCAGCTGAGATCACAGTAGACGGCCTGTCCGACACGCTTCTCGAACGTTCGGCACCGATATGTAATTGGGAAGGTACCCACTACAGATCTTAAATGCATCGTGTGCTATCGCGAGCTTATATAGATATAAACGAGCAGTGAAGAATTATTAAATTCGAGTGACATATAGGTATTTACTCGTTCCCCGCCGGAGATGGCTGCTAGCACTTGTAAGACCTGCACTGCCAAGGGCTGTAGCGTACGCACCACACTGACAAGTCGTACCTAGCCACCAGCGAGGTTAAACCACCTGATGATGTCGGACAGTTGATGCGAGGAAGTATTGTGGGATTTGCACAACGTCATCCGGCGCACACCCGTGAAGACTATTTACAAAACTGAAGCTGATAGCACCTGTACGAAGGATACAAGTGGGACATCACGGAGCGAGACAACGCCGCGTCAAAGAGGGATGCACAAACACCAGACACCAGACAATAGGCGACGAACAGCAATGCGATGCGCACGAGTACTTATACGACATGGAACGCAAAAATTAAGACTCGATGCCCTAATAGTAAGAGGCGGAACTAGTACAGCCCACTAGCCCAGCACGCGAAGACCTGCTGTGAGAAGACCACCGGGCCCGCTAACACAAGCTTCGCTGTTGTCTGGAGTTGCAGCGACTGTACCGCTCTATGGCAGTGCCATCGTTTCACAGCGTCACTTTTACGCTTATACAGGGTGGAAAGTATTTAAACCGACAAACACTGGGAGGTTGTAGGGGACATCAAAACAAATATTTTTCCGTAATGTCATTTTTTCCTATGAGGAATACTTAAACTAGTAGAGGAAGATTTCTCTGGTCGCAAATTCATTAAACCAACAAACATTTTTCTATTTTTTATGACCAGGAGAGAACACATTAATACAACTCAACTTCAGTTACATTAGATTTTCAAAAATGCCTCCATTGACACGTAAACAAAGGTTACACCGTCGGATCACGTTCTGTCTGCCACGGGCAAAAGCCCCAGGAGTATCCTGAATTGTTCCTGCTGCTGCTACTATCCTCCTCTGATGCAACAGGAGTTGCGTAAACAGGATTGCGCATCTAGCCTCGCACAAAGAAGTCCAGAGGGGACATATCTGAGGATCGAGCAGGCCATGGTACAGGACCACCTCTGCCAATCCACTTTTCTGGGAACCGTCGGTCCAGGAATCGACGCACACGACGACCGAAATGTGCCGGCGCCCCGTCATGTTGGAACCACATGCGTTGTCTTGTAGGGAGCGGGACTTCTTCCAGCAATTCTGGCAATGCTCCATCGAGAAAATTGTAATAATGCCTGACATTTTACGGCCTAGGTAGCAGATACGGCCCAATTAAACAGTCCCCAACAACACCTACCCACACATTAACGAAGAACTGCACTGATTGAAGGGTCCCGCTCCACATGCTGCAAGACTGGTTCCTGAAATTGCAGCGTTCTTACCGTGCCACGGCGTCCCTGTCCAGGTAATCTGCTAAATGACCCGGTGTCACGTAGACGTTGGTGCACAGCTACAAAGGTCGTAAGATGCGGGATACGGCGATTAGGATATTTTTGATAAACCCGCTGTGCAGCTCGTCCGTTGTGGTGCGCTACGTAGCACGCACCAACCATATGAGTGTACTCACTCCAGGTGCATCGCTCCATTAGTAAACAGAGACAGTGCACTACTAGACTGGTGGGCAGCAGTTGCCTAGCCGGCCGGAGTGGCCGTGCGGTTCTAGGCGCCACAGTCTGGAACCGAGCGACTGCTACGGTCGCAGGTTCGAATCCTGCCTCGGGCATGGATGTGTGTGATGTCCTTAAATTAGTTAGGTTTAATTAATTCTAAGTTCTAGGGGACTGATGACCTCAGAAGTTAAGTTGCATAGTGCTCAGAGCCATTTTGAGCAGTTGCCTACAACTGAAGAGCGTAATATGCCATCTAACAACTGAAGATCGTAATACGGCCTCTAACAACCGACGAGCGTAGTACGGCCTCCACATGTTTAAAAAATCCTCTTAGAAAAAAATGATATTAGCGAAAAGTATTTGTTTTGATGTCCCCTACAACCTCCCAGAGTTTGTCGGTTTAAATACTTTTCACCCTGTATTTTCCTGACATTGTCCATAAGGGAGCGATCGGCAGTGTATGGTAACTGAAGGAAATTTCACAAGCCAAGACCGCTAAAAAAGCATTTTGTTGTACGACGGGTTTCGACAGAGCAATGCTTCTTGGCACTGTAAGTCCCAAGTCAACTGAAGTCCCATGTCCCATTAGCGCCCCCTATTTTAAATCTACTTATCAGTTGCATTCAATTAATTCAAATGATCCTACGGAAGTTTAGTTATGGAGCAAATGACTGATCACTAGTATAATTAATTCATAACGCTGAAGTTAGCAAAAATAGCAGTAATAGTAAGTTTCATGTTTTTCGATCTAAAAATTAGATTCACGTCTATGATTCAACTTGGAGTATGTAAATCAGTCGTAGTACAAAACTCATTTGGATTTGTAGTGAACTGACCTGAATTCGGATTCAAACGAAAGCAAATATTTCTACTTTCCCTAACACGAAAAAGACGTCGCCTAATGAGAAGGAGCTGTGATACACTGCTGAAGCACATGAGATCTGTTATGTTCATTTTCTGTAGACATTTATATTGTACACAAATAGTTAACTCTACTGTGGTGAGATACTATAGATTAAAAGGTCATATCTGGTTCAGCCACGGAACTGTTGGATGTTAAAACGAAATAGTTCGTAGACAGTTTTATAGCGGCATTCGCAAATCTTCACACGTCTCATTATGAAAATGCTATGTTCATTTAATTACATATCATAGCAATATAATTAATTAAATATAAATATTGGATTAAGTAATGCTTGTAATTATCGGGTATTTGTTAGTACTACCGTAACGAATGCCTGTATTTAGTCATTGTGAAGTCAGTTTCGTGCTGGTATATAAATCACGTCCGCCTGCTTAGCTGGATGGTTACGTGCTTACCTCCCATGCCGCGAGCCCGCGTTCCATTCCCGGCCGGTTTGGGGATTATCTCCGCTCGTGGACTGGGTGCTGCGTTTTTCTCATCATCATTTCATCCTCATCACCGGCAGGCAAGTCGCCCAATGTGGCGTCGACTGAAATAAGACGAACTTCTCCGAATGGAGCTTCCCGGCGAACAGTGCTATGCGCTCATTTCCGTCTAAATCACGATCTGCTGTATGTGATTCTGTAAACTTCTTATGACTGTGATAGTTTCCAGTTTGTCCAATGTGCAGATAAATTGCATATCCATCTAAGGCACAGTTTCTTTTCTTCGTGTGGAGGTGGCCACGATGTCCGGAACTTGTAGAAAATAAAGGATAAATATGGTGATTAACGTTCTTCTGCATGTTGTACCGTACCACGGTATAGAATACATTAATTGTAAACTGTAAAACATAGGTTTCGACCGTAATAAAAAGGATTTCCTCATGGCAGGACTTGTTTTGATGGAAGAAAGATGCCTTTGTTTATTGTAGACAATCGGCTTTAATACGCCATATTTGTGAAACATTATTGGCCCTAGAATATAACATATTAGTCATAAAAAAAGGGAGAGGATAGGAAAAAAGTTATTGGGGGGGGGGGGGGGGGGCTAGCCGGCTTGTCAGTGACTGGTGACTCTCAGCAAACCAACGATTGGTTTCTAGTGTATATGTTTTGCTCCTGGCATGCGCGGATATACACTGACAGTTTCCCTGCAGCAGTTTGTTTATGCTGTCCCGTGAGTACGGTGAGGCTTCTGTCCCACTAGCGCTCGCGGCCCATTGGCCTGGGACAGCTGGTAGCCGAGACCACGGCAGTTTGTAGCCACCCTCTCTGTTGATGCTGTCAGGATGCTTAATAATTTTAATCGACTCTCGAATTCTGCTTTGGCGCGTCTAGGACTCTGTAACTAGCACACGGGCTTCCCTCGAATAAGATACACTGCCCTCACTCACGGTGGTGTTCCGCTATCGCCGATTTATTATGCTGCGCTATACGCACATATCGTTCATGCTCTTTTACTCCTGTACTAGTTGGTCAATTGGTCTATCTATATTCGCTATGTAGGTAGTTCGGTACTCACAACATAGTTCATATACTCTTGCAGTAGCCGGCCGGTGTGGCCGAGCGGTTCTAGGCGCTTCAGTCTGGAACCCCGCTACCGCTACGGTTGCAGGTTCGAATCCTGGCTCGGGCATGGATGTGTGTGATGTCCTTAGGTTATTTAGGTTTAAGTAGTTCCAAGTTCTAGGGGACTGATGACCTCAGATGTTAAGTCCCATGGTGCTCAGAGCCATTTGAACCATTTGAACTCTTGCAGTATTTAGTTTGTTGACTGCATCCTTGGTGGATCCTATTGCTGCTACGGACATTCGGTTTGTAAGTAGTAAGGGTCTGCAGCTCATGGTCTGGCGGTAGCGTTCTCGATTCCAGATCGTGGGGTCCCGGGTTCGATTCCCGGCGGGGTCAGGGATTTTCACCTGCCCCAAAATGACTGGGTATTGTTGGTTCGTCTTCATCGTTATCATCATTCATCCCCTTTACGGTCGGAGGAAGGGAACGGCAAACCACCTCCATGAGGACCTTGCCTAGTACGGTGGTGCGGATCTCCCGCACGGTTCCCCTACGCTCTGCCAAGCAGTAGTAAGTAGTAAGGGACGGTCTCTAAGGGCTAATAGCAATGGGTTTCAATATTTAGGGTGCCTGAAATTTGGCGCCAGTTAATACAAACAGATGTTCCGAATTTTATTCCACATGCCATATATCCAGTGTTTGAAGGGCCAATGACGAGCTGGGCGTATTGCAAGAACAAATGTGGCTGCACATGGTTTCAAAAAATGAAGAGGATTAGGCGTGCATTCATTGCGATCAACTGTGGCCAGCTGATACTACTAAAGAGACCTGGATTAAGTGCATCGATATCATGAACTTTGTCCTGGTGTCTACAAGGGAAGTTGGAAAGATTTTAAATGTCACTTCTGTATCAAAAAGCACAAGGACTGAACATTTTTCTTATTACGGCTGAAACGTCTGCAGAGTAACCGACAATTATGCAGCCCTCTCTACTTCAGAAACAAACATTTGGTACGTATTAATTATATTTTAGCTTTTACTGACAACCTGTACTGAGGACGCCCGAAAACTCGAAATTATGAGTCATATTTTCCGGAGGTAAAACTGACACTTCTTAATTCTTTGTGCAGCTATTTCAGAATGAGGAAATATTCGCAGAATTTTTTGCAAATGGTATTTCAATATCCCCCGGTAATAGTATGGCACATTTTCCATAATTTTAAGACTGCTAATTTCGTGGAGTCATGTTCCGTCTGTGCAACGAACTGAAGGCAGCTTGTTTATTGGAATACGCGTTTCGCTTCTATTATTTGTGAAGCATCTTCAGTGGTCTGTAATACATGCTTCTTTTTATACATATAATAAGTGCACTGAAATGAAATAATCATATGACATTGTTGGTCGGGATATCCCAGACGGTTTCGGCCGCGAAGTGCAAGTATATTTCAGTCGGTGCCACATTGGACGGCTTGAGGCCGATGATGTGGACATCAAACCACCCAGTCCCCTGCCTGGAATAGAACCCGGGCCCAGTGCATGGGAAGCAGGAGGACTATAAATGTATTAGGTGGTATAATCCGTTCATCATAAGAATAAACCTGATGTAAACATTGCGCTATGTATTCTTCCGCGTTTGCTGGAACCTCACTGGATTTCCTTTTCACGTGGGACTGTAGCCAAGCCGTCTCGAGTATTGTCAAGTACAATAAAAGGGGTACGTTTTGCGCTGTGCGTTACTCTCACATCGACGAAGCGATAATACGGGACAACAGATTTACTCGCGCATTTAACTTGGACAGCACTGGCCAGTCTGATATTACAGCTAGCCTGCCGTGCCGTGGCCAGCTGCAGATGACACTAAATAAAGAGACGAGCAGAGGAGCAATGAAACTTCGAATCTCATTTAATTTTTAATCATAATGAACTAATACACTGCAAATCTCCCATAATATGCTCCTAGAAGAAAACCGCAACACGTTGTCGTTTTTAGCTAACGTATTATTGAAATTAAAAACAAGAGTGATGAAAATTTCTGACTTAACGACAGAGTAATTTTTCTGCATAAGCTTGGTGTAACGTAAGAGCGTATGTGAGGATTTCACCGTGTAGTTAAATATTGAAGCCACTGTAGGTATTACTTACAGTCAGTCGTCTGGTAATCTCTTAGCTCCTTCCTTATCAGAATCCGAGATATACATTTCAGTTCTGGAAGTGTCACCTGCTACGTTGATAACGTGCCTATCAACAATAGAATCCACGAAACCAACCAGGTGCAGGATTCTCTCTTCTTCTTTTCCGACGAGCCGTTCTATATCCCTCCAGCGTTCGGCAGCGACGTGTGAAAAAGCTGCATGCTTTAGTTCCAGTACGTCTGGCAGCTTAACAGTCTTGTTGCCTCTTGGGCCAAATCCAACAGCCTGGCTTCAGATCAGTTCTGTTGGGGTCGTATTTTAATGGTATAGTAGCAAATGTAAAAATGCAGCATTTGTATGATGTTCTCGATGCTGTAAAAATGATTGATTTTCATGTTTCTACCATACTTATCTACCTCTGTGGTATAAAACGATGTACATAGTCCAAATAAAGAGGATTTGGTTTTTCATTTTTGTCCTAAAAATTGTTATATTTATTTAATTTAAACTACTTTTATGAACAGTCTTTCATAAAACATCGATAATTAAGAATTTGTATTCGAAATGGAAACAGGAATTTCGCGTTCAATATGTAATTAGCAACAAGAAAACGTGCATTATTCATATGAATTGATGATGAGTTTTATAATTACGAGATGTAGGTATTTCAGATTGAACGAAAAAAAAACGATTCTGGGGGGATTGGAACACACAGTTCACACTCCATTACGCTACCGCCTGCGCTACACGATCAACTTGAATTATTTAATCAACTGCATTATACACGACTCTGGGAAAACTTAAAAGTCGATTATATCCGTAAATTTATGAAAAACGTCAAGAACAGCCTATTTCTCGGCACTTTTTAACCGTGTTCCACGCGCGTGTTTCATTACGGAACAGAAAGCAGCCTCCGCCATTTTCATACTGCACATTAACAGCGCGACAATCATAGCACAACTCTGCACAGGCTGTGACTGTACACGATTTTTGAAATAAAAGATACGTAGCTACAGCGTAATTAACAGAAAATTTAGACGGCTGTTGATACATTTGAATATCTTAAAGTTTCACTTAACGTAACTTAGTAACAAGATATCTAATACATCAGTAGGACCTACTTCCAAGAGCGTAACACCACCAGTGTACGTGTGCCACCGCGTCTGACCAATCTCCGCGTTTGTGTTTGTTTACATCAGGTTTATTCTAATGATGAATTTGTTGTTACTATGTTACATTTCGTCATGTTTTCTCTTCTATTTTACGTTAGAATCCACTTTTATAGCACCAGAGTCGTGATGTGAAATTATTGTTCGGTGTTACCATTTCCAGCACTGTTAGCCCATGTGCGTAGTCCGGCAGATGTGTTCATTAGTCTTCATGCTCCAGTTGGCCGGTTTCAGGCAGTCTTTCGCCCACATTTATTTCATCACATCACGTGCATCACTTGCACTTTATAGTTTGTGTCCGACATGTGCATGTTTACGATGTGTAGCGTTGCCAACTGTTGCTGTGTGTTTATCTCTCGTCCTTTGTGTTTTGTGTGTGTGTGTGTGTGGTTTGATATTTTCATTTCTTTTGTGTGTATGTATGTGTGTGTGTGTGTGTGTGTGAGAGAGAGAGAGAGAGAGAGAGAGAGAGAGAGAGATGGAGAGAGAAGAAAAGAGAGAAGGGGGGAGAGGAAGATTCATTAATTATTTCTTTTTGTTATGTTTTTCGTTCAGTGATTAGCATGATCAGAGAGCTATTGCTTACATGGATTTGTTCACTAAGTAGAGTCTTTTTCATTCCACTGTCTTTGTATGCGAAAGTTTTCTTGCAACGTCAAGAGCTTTTTGTTCTGATTAGTCACTCTAATAACTGACATATCTTGCTTCATGTTGTATGGTTCGTGTCCATGTTTTATCAGGTGTTCGGCGGAAGTAGAATGGCTATTTTGATATTTCCCACTTCTTATATGTTCTCTGCACGTTGTTTACAAGTTCCTAGCTGTCATCCCCAGGAACATTGGTTTACGTTTATGGCACTCTAACTGGTATTGGTATCTATCTCGATTGTCTGTTGTTTGTCAATGTGACTGGAGCGTGCTTCCTGTTCTGTAAGCAATGTGTAATCCCTGTTTCTTTATTATATTTGCTGCATTGAGTGTTTCTTTGTGCTCTCTTGTTAAAGTGTACCACATTTTTTCTTTTAATCATGTCTTGCGTTTTACTGTTTTGTTTCCGTGTGAACTGTAGTGTGTGTGTGTGTGTGGGGGGGGGGGGGGGGGGGGGGAATTCTTTGGTGTTTGTGTTCTGTGCTTGTTTTCATTTTTCTTTAGTTGTGTGTTAATTTTCTGGTCGAGGTTTTGTACTATATGGGAGTTGTGACCATTGTTTGTGGCTATGAGTCGTATTGTGTGTATTTCTTTTTCGTTGTTTTCTTTGCCGAGTGGAATGTTATTTAGTCTGTGTAACATATGCTCTAGGGACGCTAATTTTTGATTTTGCGGGTATATATAATTGTGTCTGTGGCTGTTAGCTTTCTGAAGACGTCAAATGTATGTTTATTGCCGTTTCTCTTCATTGTTATACCCAAGAAACGTATTTGCTTTTGTATTTCTTTTCCATGGAGAATTGAATATTTTTATGTATATTGTTCATTACTTTATGAGATTTACCAATTGTCTCTGTTGGTACATATACCATAGAGATTATGTCATCCACATACCTGTGCTAGTGAACAGTTTTGTTTCCTTTTTTGTGATGACTGTATCAAAGATTGTTTTCTATGTGCTTGATGAACATATTTGCCAATGTTCCCGATACTGGGGATCCCATTGGAAGCCCACCTATTTGTAAGTAATTATTTCATTACTGCTAATTTACTGATATGCTTCAATTTCAAAACGATATCCCTTAAAAGGGTATTTTTCGGTAGTTGAGATACTTGTATAGCCAATAAAACCTAGATTAATGCTTATATACTTGGTAATGAAACTCTGCTTGCAATAATTTCCTAAGTGCTTACTCAGGCTACTGCCATGAGAACCGCACTTGGCCGTGTTCACACTACAAAAGCAGATTCCTGCCATCTTCATTTTCATACTTTAGCTAACAATTTCAACGCCAGTCTTGGCAAATTTTTTATCACTTAAATCGTCTTTTCAAGGGGTTTCGAATGTCGTTAAAGAAACATGTCATTCCACTTCAAACATATTTACTTCAGTAATTTATTTGATACAGCAACTGTGTCTATCAAATACGCAATTATCATGTACTGAAACCACTGGTCAATATCTTGAACTGTTCACGACATATGATGGCTGCAAATTTTGTTTGATACAGGGTCCATTATCAGTTTATATTTATATGAGCTTGTTTTTCTCGTAATAATGATTCTGAAGCTGCAATCAATTAAATTTATAAGGTATGCAAACAATTATAAAATACTATCTGACAAACGAAGTATTTAGCGGGTATTCATTTTGCCAGTGTTCTATTTTTCTACAAAAATAATTGAGTTTGTAGCATAATATCGAAAAAATGGCATTTTCATGTATTCATGACAACACCGTTCAAATTATGAAACAGTTGTACGAAGAAATATCCATGATGTACAAATTAAGAAACACAGTATATCTGTACGCTGGGCACAGGTGCTTCGCGTATCCACAACGCGATTTTATAAACGTCTTTATGACAACGCCTCTTCGTAGCTATATAGAGAGCTATTGTTTTCGCCTACAGCCGTTTGAACTTCACAGTGCATAGGTGTCAAAGGCGCTGCCAGGCATCAGGAATTTCCTTAACTTCAGGATCTTCTTATCAATAAAGATTGAATACATTAAAACCTCATGCATGATGCGAGATTTTTTCAAGCATCTCAGTGTTAATGACGTCACACATCAGAAACTGTGTCGTACAATGGTGTATTGGATTAGCTACGTACAGATGCATATGTGGATACTGTCAGCAAAATGTGTTGCGAACTGTTTTAGTGACAAAGAAGAAATAAATTTAAACGTCATGGAAAATGTGGCACTTTCCACGCATCTCATTATTTCTGACGCCATATCTCCTGAACAATGTGTGGTACTATGATGTAATCTTGTTGTTGGATTTAGTGGAATGTGTGGCTGGTGTCTGTAACATTTATTCCTGTTGGAGTTTGTAAAAGAGAAGTAATAAATTTAAACGTCATGTATGATGCAGCAGTTTCCCGAGTTCGAGTCTCGGTCGGGCACACAGTTTTAATCTGCCAGGAAGTTTCATATCAGCGCACACTGCGCTGCAGAGTGAAAATCTCATTCTGGAAACATCCCACATGCTGTGGGTAAGCTATGTCTCTGCAATATCCTTTTTGTAGGAGTGCTACTTCTGCAGGTTCGCAGAAGAGCTTCTGTGAAGTTTGGAAGGTAGGAGACGAAGTACTGGCGGAACTAAAATTGTGAGGTCGGTCGTGTGTCGTGCTTGGGTAGCTCAGTTGGTAGAGCACTAGCCAGCGAAAGGGAATGGTCCCGAGTACGAGTCTCGGTCCGTCAAACAGTTTTAACGTGCCAGGAAGTTTCAACACTGACATTATTCAACATCCATGAGAAAAAAAAGAGCAACAGCAGCAATATAAGCAGTTTACAACAACCAATGACTCTATTTAAACAACCATATCAGCAATAGCAGCTTATGGAATATACATAATCTGCTACAAATAGTTAATGACCTCGTTAACATTACAGGAAGTCCAATCTCTTTATTTGAAACAAATTCTGGACACTGGGAACATTGAGCTTTCAAAGCTGGCTCACGTCTTAATGAAAGAAATTTTCTTCGTAGAAACATCAGAATGCAGATGCAATTTGCAAACGCCAAAACCTACGAAAGTACACGCCCACTGGTCACAGCAAAACGCAAATCTGATATGACTTTTACCCGACCGACGACATAATAACAGAATAATAGAAACAGTCTATTACGAACTCCGACATTCAGCAACACGATGCGCAACACTTGGCTTTCACATGTTCTGCCATTCCACCAACTAAACGACGACTGTGTGTGTGAATTGTGTGTTGGTATTTGTTTGTGTTTTGTACTTGTACACTGTGAACATTTTCACTAATAATAATAAATCAGCAATAAATAGTAACTGAGTGACGTCAATCACACCTGGCTGTGGCGAACATTCTTAGTAAAGGTGGGAGATATCTGTGTTAGAGACTGCTTGTAAAAAAAATTCATACCGCCCATGGGGAAATAGTGCTGAAACCTTGGGATTATCCGGTCGGACTATCAGGGAACGTCATTCGTGTACCAGGAAGACTAGCGCGAACAGTCGTACCTTTCTTTGAATGACAAAATAGTGTAAAAAAGGAAGGTCAAGTAACGGCAATCAGCGCGAAGAAACATGTCCAGTATCTGAAGAAACTCTGAATAAATATGTATAAATGATCGGCAGATAATTTTATTTTGACTGGAAAGTGAATGGTAACTTTGTAGGATGGACAGCCGGCCGCGGTGGTCTAGCGGTTCTAGGCGCGCAGTCTGGAACCGCGCGACTGCTACGGTCGCAGGTTCGAATCCTGCCTCGGGCATGGATGTGTGTGCTGTCCTAAGGTTAGTTAGGTTTAAGTAGTTCTAAGTTCTAGGGGACTGATGACCACAGATGTTAAGTCCCATAGTGCTCAGAGCCATTTGAACCATTTGTAGGATGGACATATGAAATGAAACTTTGGCGGTGCTCTAGGATACAATGAGGCAGGCGGGAATCATCAAAGGGAAGAGCTTGTCGTACATTAGGGGAAACCTCCCAGTTCCAGTTAACTCAGAAGTTGGAGTGGAATGCCCTGTGGCGTAGAATCTCACGCTTATGCCGACCGTGTGTTCGCTAGAGCAACGTCTGCTCGCAAAGGTCAGTACGCTGAGAAGCTGACATTTTAATTCCAGCAGTGAAATGGCCACACCAGGACTTTTCTAACTCTGACGTACGTGCACGCCACTGACGTATTTGACTTTTGACGTGACATTAATTAATTTACGTTTATTTTGTTTTAAATTAAAATTTGTATTTCGAATGCAGAGCACACAGGTCGCGTCACTTTTAAATCGAATTACCGGAAATGCCTGGCAGAAGATGATGTACTGCCCGGATCACTATGCCCTCGCTGCCCGGAGCTCGTAGTATCTCGATATAATATTCCGTGCACCTTTGTGAATAAAAGATTTGTTGCGTGATGAAATTCGCTCTGATGCGCGGACGTTGCTTTCAGAATAATTCGAAAAACTCTCTGAAGTGAAACATCCGTAAATATTCACAGATAACTGTTGCTAAACAAACAGCGGCAGAGGGCGTGTTTGCCAACACAACAGTAGAAAGAAGAAAAAAAATGCAGCAGCACCCAGCAGACATTTTAATCAAGGCGAAAGTCATCAACTAAAATTGAATATCATCACGGCCGCCACGCAGAGAATCGATAGAGAAAGGAAAAGTATGATTTTATAAGTCATTATTTAAAGTTCCGAACACTTTTTTGTGTCAGTCCCGCCATATTACTCCCGAAAGCTAAGCCATTGTAATATCTTGTACTTGATTACAGCTTTTTAATAGATTTTACCCCCAGAAACTGTTTAAAAGAAAAGAAAGATCAATTCTAAAGAAACAAGGAATAGAAGAAAGTTAAAAGGATGTATCCTTAGTTCTAGATAAAAAATATTTGACTACAAACCGTACCGAAGAGCAAATCAAAAATTAAATTCTTTTTTCATCAGATAGATTTGTGCCTTTTCCAATGAAGCTGTCAACTGTGTAGTTGCCTTGAGACGCAATCCATTCCTTACTTTTAAATAAGTGTTGATATTCCCTGTCTGCAATGCGTGTGTTGTGTGCTCCAGAATCAGAAGTCTTTATTCAGTTTTTTGATATGTCTACAATTTTAGAACTCGACTTAGAATCAGCTGACGAGGAAAGAGACATAAGGAAACTGAATTTTCGTAATTATGTTACCTTGGAAACGTGACAGAAACAGGTGAAATTAATTATAATCACAAGGAAAAACATTTGACCTATCGAAACCTTACGCGTACACCAAACTACAATGTCAGTAAATTTGCTTAAATTTTTGAAGGACGATGACGGAGTTCCAGAGAGATGAATGAGGTTGAGAAAATAACAAATGTTTAACACGGAGTGACAAGAAGGGCGTACGTCCCATTAGGCCGCTTTTAATTTGTGTCTCGACAGTTCTTACAGAGATTTATGGAAAGATTTGGAACATTTCAGTTTTAAAGAGGGGTTCGCATGACATATACAGGGTGTCCCAGCTAGTTTTGAAAGATACGACAGGAACCTTCACTTGAAGCAAAATACTTCGTATGGACATATACCCTATTCCGAATAGTTTCCAAGAAAAAACACATTTAAGGTACATTGTTATTTACGTTATACGTTGTTCAATACAACGTCAGGTTTATACATGTGCAAACGTACAACATGAAGTAACGTAGCTACATGCGTTTTACGAAGTATCAATTGAAAAATATGTATTTTTAACACATTCACATCTGTGCATTATCATACGGATCACATTACAGCTCTTGCAAAGCTTCGAATATGCCACTGTTATTTCAATGTATTTGTGCACCTATAACAGCCCTGCACCCTTCGGTATGTAAATAACACTTCTAACTTAGTGTTATGAACTTCACAGAAAAGGCATCGTTTCTGAAGAATAAACTATAACCGGAAGAATCCAGATACATTATTATTGATAGTCATCAAACACTTACAGACACTGTATAGCAATGATCCGAAGTAACTATTTATGTTAGTTAAATTAATGTAGCTAATTAAATGAGTAAATAATTATGTAATTGAGACTGAATATTAATTATTGAATGATTGTTTACGGTCACCAGCTCAGGCTTGAGCAAAAATAATGTATTTTTATCTGTTTAGTTGAAAATAATGTTAGTAACCGCTAGTAAGATGTGCTTAGGCAGGAACATTATATGTACACGTGTAAGCTCAAATGAGAATGTCATGTACAGTAATATGTACTACATTGTGTGAAGTCACGTATAATAACTTGGGTGAAAGTTAATAATTACTGTAATGAACTGTAAACCATAAGTGAAAATGATACTGATGATTTACTAGCAACGTGTAACGCGGATTTACTGAGCAGTGTCACTCACTATAAGGTTTACTGTCACCAGGTTTGGTAAAGCAATACCTGCGACTATACAATATCTCATACCTGATTTTACGTCGTTTGTACTCAACAGGATTTTATAAATAGCAAGAATCACCATAACGCTGAAGTTACGGAAGCTAAGATTATATAATATATTTTTAAATGATATATAATCACTTTTGTGTAAATACTTTGCCAAGAATTTCAAGTTAATTTTAATAAGCACTAAATGTCATTCTCAAATCAGTTTGGAATGCAATAAATGTGCTACAATGAAACCTAAATTTCAGCTAATTATCACGGCTTCTCGTTTATTGCATCAGTTAAATTTTAATTTCAGTGGCAACTGCATTTATCATTCGTATCAAATGATATGTCTTTTAATTACTTTTCACTGAGTGATGATGGCAATAGGAGACGATCATCGGTAAGTTGTTACACTGAACGCTTAGTACTGTTTACCAGTAATTATAATGACCAAATTAATGAATCTATGGCAATGGCAAATCTTTTACAAAACTACACTGCTAAGTGGCACAGTTTTACTTTGTGCTGATTGCAGATAGTGACGATTAATGCATTCTGTGGTGTATATATATATATATATATATATATATATATATATATATATAGTGTCGATTAATGCAAGACATATTATTTGGTAGGAATGAAAAATGCAGTTGCCACTGAAATTAAAATTTAACTGATGCAATAAACGAGAAGCCGTGATGATTAACTGAAATTTAGGTTTCATTGTAGCACATTTATTGCATTCCAAACTGATTCGAGAATGACATTTAGTGCTTATTGAAATTAACTTGAAATTCTTGGCAAAGTATTTACACAAAAGTGATTATATGTCTTTTACAAATATATTATATAATCTTAGCTTCCGTAATATATATATATATATATATATATATATATATATATATATATATATATATATATATTCAATGAAGCTCCAAAGAAACTAGTATAGGAATGCGTATTCAAATACAGAGATATGTAAACAGGCAGAATACGGAGCAGCGGTCGGCAAGGCCTGTATAAGACAACTGACTGGCGCAGCTGTTATTTCGGTTCCTGCTGCTACAATAATAGTTTATCAAGATTTAAGTGAGTTTTAACATGGTGTTATTGTCGGCGCACCAGCGATGATGACACAGCAGCTCCGTGGTAGTGATGAAGTGAAGATTTTCTCTAAAGACTATTTCACGAGTGTACCGTCAATATCAAGAAACCGTTAAAACATCATATCTCCGACATCACTGCGGCCGGATAAAGATCCTGCAAGAACGGGACCAATGACGAATTTGGTCGAAATTCGAATAAGGCGTGTGGAATACCTGGCGTGTCACAATGCGATACGTTGTACAAGCGGAATTTAGTGTAAGAAAAGTTAATACCAGAGAGGTATAGTATTTGTTAATAGCTGGTTGAACGCAAGTCCAAACACATGTTTATCAGCCAGTTCCTAGCATTTTATAAGGAATTCAGCTGATTTTGTATGCCTGTTTGGTACTGTGTATAAGGTGTTGGACTGCCGCTATACACCAGAAACGAAAGACCAATCAAAGCAATGGGTTGAGGTCGGTAACTGGTGACAATATGACGATGTCCATACGATCTGTTGCAAAGCTTATGACCAGAGATTTTTAGTATGTGAAAGGAAATCCTAGAAAAGCTCAGCTATAACTGCCAAATATCATCCTACTTTTCATAAACACGAATGACGATGTTTATGAGCGCCGAGCATTTGATTGAAAAAGAAAAAGATTTGTCTTTCTTCAGAATAATATATCTTCCCACGAAGATGCAGTGAAAACTACGAGTATTCATCAGATTTTTAACCATATGACTTCTACTTACGGTCATATAGAACATAGTTTTCATTTTCGATTAGATCGTATAGCTTTGACAAATACAAGCTAGTACGCTATACCGGTCTGGCGAATGTTCAATTGAAACAAAATTAACATTGTGTGTGCACAAAGAAGATTAAATGGAGAATTCATGTTTGCAGTATGTGCATCCGATCTGTATTACGTAGCGTCAGCAGCACTTACCATTGTTCACCGACGGTGCTGTGCCTAAAGGTGAGTGCAAAGGCTGAACAATCCTTAGGAAATGCGAAAAGACTTGGAAAAAGAATACACTTTGCTTAATGAACGGAAGTACTTTTTAAAAGAGAATGAATGGCGGATAATGTTCAGAACAAAGAGATAGAAATCCTTACTATCCGACTGCAAGATTTTTTGGGAACTTTTGGTGCTCATCGTACTAGTATCATTAAAATATTTATGGGGTAAGGCTAAGAAGTGATATGGCAAGGGACGAACCGGGATGAATCCTGATAATCAATAGTAGCGAAGAAGAATGAAAGAATTCTTGGAAGGCTGCTGAGAGAATGTAGCGAATTTTCGTACAGCAAATCTGCTGCCACCAGAGCATATATCGAGAGGGGGGCTGGAGAAACTGCCTATACTATAGAGACGCAAGTCCTGTCTACTCGCTGTACAAGTTGTATGCGAGAAACAGCAGGGTTGCCACAATTCAGAAATTCGTCATTAGTGAAGAATACACTCGATTTTGAAAAGGAAGAGTAGTCACAGACAAAGTCTTTGCTAGTCAAAAAGTAATTGAGAAAAGACGAGAATCTGAGTTACGAACAAACGAAACATTTAAAAATTTGTTTCAAAGCATTTGACAATGTGAACAGAAACCAAATATGGACTATAATGGAAAGCAATAGACAGCCCTGTAAACTGGTAAAGACCTAAATAACGGGTGTAGAAAGACGATAAAATTTTTAACAACTAAAGAAACTTTAATATACAAACCAGTACGGTGACAGTGCCCAAATTCATCCACTATTATTAATGGTTATATTAATGACATTATCCTAAACTGGAAGCATTACACACAAAAAAATGAAAATATCAAAAGACACCAAGTTAAATGTTTTACCCTATGCATGTGATGTCTTTATATTGCAAGAAAAAGAAGTCGAATTACAAACGTGCACTGAACCACCTGAGTTGCCTTTGAAAACAACACGATGTTGAGACTTATAATACCAAGGTTAAAGTGATGTCTTTCTGGGACAAAAATGGGGCTCCATTAAAAATCATTGTATATAATGTGATTTTAGAATAAATACCGTTCTTCACTTAGTTTGGCTGTCTAATTGGCCTAGACAGTAATATAGATCGAGTTGTACAACCCGCTGCTAGATCCGGAAATATACGTGGCACGAAGCGTAATGTATTTAAAAATAAAACCAGACGACAAACGAGAGTAAAACTTCATGAAACTATGACTCTCCCAGCACTTCTTCTTGTCTTCAAGGCAGTGAACCTACAAAAAGAATTTTGGGTTAAATACAGATTTTTAAGAAGAACAAAAGACTACTCACGGAAAGATTTCTAAAAACAACGAAACACTGGGACAGGAACTAAAGGTAGAAGTTGTTGAATTCAGAATAACCAAATCAGCGGGAAGATGCTCCTTTCGGAGCACAAAAAATGTTAATATATTTCTGTTCATTTAAAATTCTCTGACTTGAAGTGGGGATACCGGCTGCCTCATTCAACCTACCTTCCTTAACAGCTTTAAATCATTTCTAAAATTTTGGCATTTGAACATATCAGCGATTTCTTAACAGGCTACTCACCTCGAATTTCCACAAGCTTTCCTAACTGTAACACACTCACACCCACTAATCCATCGCTGAAGTCGCTCGAACCCATCCTCTCCGGTTGTCTTTTCTCACTCATTCAGTGCAACTGATTGTCATTTCTAGTCTGTTATTGTGTCTCTCTGTCACTGTCTCCTGTGTCACGGGCACAGTAACCTTCGTTCTGCTCTACTCTCACTGTCACTTTCTCCCACTGACTTTCTCCTACTGCTAATATCTCATTGCTTCCTTCTCTCTGCTGCAGACTCTTCTCACTGTCACTATCTCTCTTTCTTGTTGTCATTCTCATACACCCGGTCTCTCACTATCAGTGGCTCTCACCCACTTCCACTTTCTCTCTTTATTCCTCCTATCCTGGCGCTATATCATTCACTCTTCTATCACTGCTCTGTCGCTGTAAGTTATGTTCAGCTACCATGGTGAGCCTCTATTTCTCTCACACTGCCAGTGTCTCCTTCGTTATTTCTATAATACACTCCTGGAAATTGAAATAAGAACACCGTGAATTCATTGTCCCAGGAAGGGGAAACTTTATTGACACATTCCTGGGGTCAGATACATCACATGATCACACTGACAGAACCACAGGCATATAGACACAGGCAACAGAGCATGCACAATGTCGGCACTAGTACAGTGTATATCCACCTTTCGCAGCAATGCAGGCTGCTATTCTCCCATGGAGACGATCGTAGAGATGCTGGATGTAGTCCTGTGGAACGGCTTGCCAAGCCATTTCCACCTGGCGCCTCAGTTGGACCAGCGTTCGTGCTGGACGTGCAGACCGCGTGAGACGACGCTTCATCCAGTCCCAAACATGCTCAATGGGGGACAGATCCGGAGATCTTGCTGGCCAGGGTAGTTGACTTACATCTTCTAGAGCACGTTGGGTGGCACGGGATACATGCGGACGTGCATTGTCCTGTTGGAACAGCAAGTTCCCTTGCCGGTCTAGGAATGGTAGAACGATGGGTTCGATGACGGTTTGGATGTACCGTGCACTATTCAGTGTCCCCTCGACGATCACCAGTGGTGTACGGCCAGTGTAGGAGATCGCTCCCCACACCATGATGCCGGGTGTTGGCCCTGTGTGCCTCGGTCGTATGCAGTCCTGATTGTGGCGCTCACCTGCACGGCGCCAAACACGCATACGACCATCATTGGCACCAAGGCCGAAGCGACTCTCATCGCTGAAGACGACACGTCTCCATTCGTCCCTCCATTCACGCCTGTCGCGACACCACTGGAGGCGGGCTGCACGATGTTGGGGCGTGAGCGGAAGACGGCCTAACGGTGTGCAGGACCGTAGCCCAGCTTCATGGAGACGGTTGCGAATGGTCCTCGCCGATACCCCAGGAGCAACAGTGTCCCTAATTTGCTCGGAAGTGGCGGTGCGGTCCCCTACGGCACTGCGTAGGATCCTACGGTCTTGGCGTGCATCCGTGCGTCGTTGCGGTCCGGTCCCAGGTCGACGGGCACGTGCTCCTTCCGCCGACCACTGGCGACAACATCGATGTACTGTGGAGATCTCGCGCCCCACGTGTTGAGCAATTCGGCGGTACGTCCACCCGGCCTCCCGCATGCCCACTATACGCCCTCGCTCAAAGTCCGTCAACTGCACATACGGTTCACGTCCACGCTGTCGCGGCATGCTACCAGTGTTAAAGACTGCGATGGAGCTCCGTATGCCACGGCAAACTGGCTGACACTGACGGCGGCGGTGCACAAATGCTGCGCAGCTAGCGCCATTCGACGGCCAACACCGCGGTTCCTGGTGTGTCCGCTGTGCCGTGCGTGTGATCATTGCTTGTACAGCCCTCTCGCAGTGTCCGGAGCAAGTATGGTGGGTCTGACACACCGGTGTCAATGTGTTCTTTTTTCCATTTCCAGGAGTGTGGAATCACTGTCTGCTACCTTAAACTGTTTATTACTTTTCCATCTCCTTGCCATTACCACTGTCTTATTCTCTTTCAGCATTAAAAAAGCGGTAATATATGAGCATGACAAAACTTTTGAGAAAATTTTAAACGTGCTATGGAGGGTGGAATGAGACAGCTGGTACCTGACTTCAGTCAGTGTTTTTGAAATAAATAGCAAAATATCCCAATTTTTGTGCTCGGATAGAAGCATTCATCCATCGGCTTCCTTCCTTTCTCTGCTACAGCACGGCAGTAACTCATATGAAAAGAACTGTATTGGCCAGGATAATGGTATAGACCAGACTCTACGTGCAAAAATGTTTTGAGTATGCTTCCGTACCACAGGATGGATTTCCCACATGACAGCGGAGACACTGTGCAGCGTATTTCTCCGTGTTACGTCACTACATTTTCGACTAATATTGGATTTTACGTGCGTACTTTATGTGTAACAGAAGGGCAACTTTGAATCACTATATCTCGCTGACGGGTAAAGATATGAAGAAAATTTTCAAACTTTTTCAGCAGCGGGATCTTAGGAATACATCGTTAAAATTACAACATATGCTGTGCTTAAGCGTCTCGGAATACGCGGCTAGGTTTTAGTACCTAAAAAAAAAATTTGGGGGCGGGGGCGTTTCTCAATAATGGATGAAGCTTTCTTAAAACGAGGAGATGGTTCTTCTCGATAAATGCATAGAAAATATACTTTTAAAATTTCCCTGCAGTTATTTGTTATTTAAGTTTGGTCTCGTACCGATTTTGGTCCTCTAATGACGGCTAAAACGTAGCAAAAATACCCTTTCGCTTGGTGTTTTCCAAGACAGTGCTCGTGAACTAATGGTGTCTCCATAAGTATCATCGCATACTATTTGCACCAATTGCCTAAACAGGAGGAAGTGTGTAATATTCAGACCTTAACCCTACACTGTAGAACAGTGACACTAAGAGCGTTCTTCTGTTGAGTGCACAAATGAGCTCTAGCTCATGAGCTATACAAAACATTTCACTAACAGAACCCGAGTTATGAGCATGGGCGAATCCTGTTTCTATGCGCGACGTTTAGGAACATATTGGCAAGCATGATGTCACATGCACACCGATATGACAACACCTGGTACGAATAAGTACAAAGAATGGACTGTAAATGACTTTTCAAACCAGCCTTAGCCTGTAGACCGGAAGGAAGAAGGCATGTTGGAAGACTTAAGAAGACATGGACAGGCAATTCAGAGAACTGAACCGGCCTAATACCTAATTATGAAGTGCAGATGGAGAAGATGATGATGATTAATAAGAAGGAGCATCCAAAGGAGATATTATGGCAATCATTCTGCGGTTGTGCATCTAGTAAGCCTTCCAAATGGTTCAAATGGCTCAGAGCACTATGCGACTTAACTTCTGAGGTCATCAGTCCCCTAGAACTTAGAACTACTTAAACCTAACTAACCTAAGGACATAACACACATCCAGGCAGATTCGAACCAGCGACCGTAGCGGTCGCGCGATTCCAGACTGTAGCGCCTAGAACCGTTCGGCCACTCCGGCCGTCTAAGCCTTCCAGAATAGTCTTTTAACGAATAGTATTTATACACTGAATAGAAGTAGGATAAAGTACAGGGCTATTACAAATGATTGAAGCGATTTCATAAATTCACTGTAGCTCCATTCATTGACATATGGTCACGACACACTACAGATACGTAGAAAAACTCATAAAGTTTTGTTCGGCTGAAGCCGCAATTCAGGTTTCTGCCGCCAGAGCGCTCGAGAGCGCAGTGAGACAAAATGGCGACAGCAGCCGAGAAAGCGTATGTCGTGCTTGAATTGCACTCACATCAGACACTCATAACAGTGCAATGACACTTCAGGACGAAGTTCAACAAAGATCCACCAACTGCTAACTCCATTCGGCGATGGTATGCGCAGTTTAAAGCTTCTGGATGCCTCTGTAAGGGGAAATCAACGGGTCGGCCTGCAGTGAGCGAAGAAACGGTTGAACGCATGCGGGCAAGTTTCACGCGTAGCCCGTGGAAGTTGACGAATAAAGCAAAGCAGGAAGCTAAACGTACCACAGCTGACGGTTTGGAAGATCTTACGGAAAATGCTAAAGCAGAAGCCTTACCGTTTACAATTGCTACAAGTCCTGACACCCCATGACAAAGTCAAACGCTTTGAATTTTCGGCGCGGTTGCAACAGCTAATGGAAGAGGATGCGCTCAGTGCCAAACTTGTTTTCAGTGATGAAGCAACATTTTTTCTTAATGGTGAAGTGAACAGACACAATGTGCGAATCTGGGCGGTAGAGAATCCTCACGCATTCGTGCAGCAAATTCGCAGTTCACCAAAAGTTAAAGTGTTTTGTGCAATCTCACGGTTTAAAGTTTACGGCCTTTTTTCTTCTGCGAAAAAAACGTTACAGGACACGTGTATCTGGACATGCTGGAAAATTGGCTCATGGCACAACTGGAGACCGACAGCGCCGACTTCAACTTTCAACAGGATGGGCTCCACCGCACTTCCATCATGATGTTGGGCATTTCTTAAGCAGGAGATTGGAAAACCGATGGATCGGTCGTGGTGGAGATCATGATCAGCAATTCATGTCATGGCCTCCACGCTCTCCCGACTTAACTCCAGTCGATATCTTTCTGTGGGGTTATGTGAAAGATTCAGTGTTTAAACCTCCTCTACCAAGAAACGTGCCAGAACTGCGAGCTCGCATCAACGATGCTTTCGAACAGATTGATGTGGACATGCTGCGCCGAGTGTGGGAGGAACTTGATTATCGGCTTGATGTCTGCCGAATCACTAAAGGGGCACATATCGAACATTTGTGAATGCCTAAAAAAACTTTTTGAGTTTTTGTATGTGTGTGCAAAGCATTGTGAAAATATCTCAAATAATAAAGTTATTGTAGAGCTGTGAAATCGCTTCAATCATTTGTAATAACCCTGTATATTGAAGTGGAACACTATTTGTGATATAAGTTTCTGGTCAGAAAAGTTATCGCTGTTTACTTTAGTGCAATTTTCCCAAATCTATTTACAATCGGCTATATTTTTGTCAAACATGTGTGTAACTCGCCCTTCAGTTTCTAACGCAACAGCAACCAGGCTGCGACCACGAGCTCGCCGGCCTTCTGCTAAGCGCCAGGACAAATTCTCGTGCTCAGGCTGCGGCGGTATCCTGCTTTAGCTAACAAGAGCGGCTTAGCCAGACGGTGAGAAATACAGCGGCTGCAGCGGTAAGCTTCCGGATGGCGCCTGACGCTCCTGACCTCGTGGCGCTACGCTGCCGCCATTCCTCCTGCGTCTTCGCGTCCACCCACGCTCCATCCATCTGCCTCCAAGAAAGTAGGGTGAATGCCGTAGAAGGATATGAGATAGAACCCAGGCAATTCCTTTTATTTCCCTAAATTTTCGTGTCTTACACAGTTAAGAAAATAGACAGTCGCCATCAGCGGCGCGAGAAGTATGACCGACTTTCGTGGATAAGTAGTTAGACTGTTGTCACATACATCACACTAAGAAATAAACTTTTCAACTGTGTGTGAATTCCTAAGGGACCAAACAGCTGAGGTCATCGGTACCCAGTCTTACACACTACTAAAACTAACTTATGCTAAGAACAACACATACACCCATGCCCGAGGTAGGACTCTAACCTCCGGCGGGATGGGCTGCGCAATCCGTAACCTAGCGCCCTAAACCGCGCAGCCACTCCGCTGGCGCGAAATAAACAGACAAGTTCCATTTAGGTAAAGGTGCAGGTGTAACAAATAAAACAAGAATTAGTCGTTTTCTACATTATCTTCTTACGTTTCCACAAAAATTGTATATTATCTCGGAGTTCTAACGCTTAATGAGAGACCGTAGTCTCTTGACATAAATAGTAGGCATACAGTTTAAATTTGATTGAAATCTCAAACAACACAAGAATCTCGAACGTGCTCAGTGTTCCACGAAATTTTGTGAGAACGCATCATACCCTGAATATCACTCAGTAAAACCTTTTGTGAAAATATTTGTTCATTTGTGACAAACACGAAAAATCGAAGTTCTATCCCAGATTTCTTGTATCTTTTTCAAAGTGCAACAGCTACAAGGCTAATTCACCGCATCTCCCTTAGAATCGATCTGCACCGACTAAAAAGAGCTGTCTATACCGAGAGCGACAACTGGTCTCACTCATCGAATCTTACATAGAACCACCCGCGACCGACCATACGGAATGCTCGTATCGAACTGGGTGCCTCTACTTACATAGTTTATGCATCACACGTGTTTGTTACCATAATATATTTAGTTATTTTTTACGTTCCATACATATATACAGGATGGTCCATTGATAGTGACCGGACCAAATATCTCAAGACATAAGAGTCAAAAACTACAAAGAACGAAACTCGTCTAGCTTGAATGGAGAAACCGGATCACGCTTTGGTCGGCTAGATGGCGCTGCCATAGGTCATAAGGATATCAACTGCGTTTTTTTTAATATAGGAACCCTCATTTTTTATTACATACTGGTATAGTACGTAAAGAAATATGAATGATTTACTGGAACACTTTTTTCACTTTGTGATAGATGGCACTGTAATAGTCACAAACGTATAAGTACGTAGTATCACGTAATATTCCGCCAGTGCGGACGGTATTTGCTTCGTGATACATTACCCGTGTTAAAATGGACCGTTTACCAATTGCGGAAAAGGTCGATATGGTGTTGATGTATGGCCATTGTGATCAAAATGTCCGACGGGCGTGTGCTATGTATGCTGCTCGGTATCCTGGACGATATCATCCAAGTGTCCGGACCCTTGGCCGGAGAGTTACGTTACTTAAGGAAACAGGAAGTGTTCAGCCACATTTGGAACGTCAACCACGACCTGCAACAAATGATGATGCCCAAGTAGGAGTTTTAGCTGCTGTCACGGCTAATCCGCACATCAGTAGCAGAGAAATTGCTCGAGAATCGGGAATCTCAAAATCGTCGTGTTGGTAATGCTACATCAACATCTATTGCACCCGTACCATATTTCTGTGCACCAGGAAGTGCATGGCGACGACTTTGAGAGAAATTACGAGACGATGACAGATTTTTTGCAGGCGTTCTATTTAACGACGAAGCGTCATTCATCAACAGCGGTAACGTAACCGGCATAATATGCACTATTGGGCAACGGAAAATCCACGATGACTGCGACAAGTGGAGCATTAGCGACCTTGGTGGGTTAATGTAACGTGCGGCATTATGGGACGAAGAATAGTAGGCCCCATTTTGTCGATGGCAATCTAAATTATGCAGTGTATGCTGATTTCCTACGTAATATTCTACCGATGTTACTACAAGATGTTTCACTGCATGACAGAATGGCGATGTACTTCCAACATGATGGATGTCCGGATCATAGCTCGCGTGCGG
This sequence comes from Schistocerca serialis cubense, assembly GCF_023864345.2. Lineage (NCBI taxonomy): Eukaryota > Metazoa > Arthropoda > Insecta > Orthoptera > Acrididae > Schistocerca > Schistocerca serialis. The sequence continues at coordinate 987,910,153 of NC_064638.1, forward strand.
TTGAAGCAGTATTGAATAGCATATTTAATGACAGGTGGATTGGTCATCGAAGCACCATACCATGGCCCGCAGGTTCACAGGATCTGACGTCCCCGGATTTATTTCTCTGTGGAATGTTGAAGGATATTTGCCATCGTGATCCACCGACAACGCCTGACAACATACGTCAGCGCATTGTCAAAGCATGTGCGAACATTACGGAAGGCGAACTACTCGCTGTTGAGAGGAATGTCGTTACACGTATTGCCAAATGCATTGAGGTTGACGGGCATCATTTTGAGCATTTATTGCATTAATGTGGTATTTACAGGTAGTCACGCTGTAACAGCATACGTTCTCAGAAATGATAAGTTCACAAACGTACAGTCGTGGACACAACGAGCGAGACCCCTCGCCTTTTCGTTATGCTGATCCGCACAGCTTTAAAATCTGCTACACAGCGTAACAGGCAAGGCGACGAAGTGCTGCCAACATACATACTATGCACAGGCGTGAAACTGAAAAACTATCCGAACTTTGTCAGACTGTTTTCAGTCATGTATAAGACTATATTAATGGTGATTAGTGTGTTAAACACAACACGTAAATATAAGATATAAATGAAAGAAGAAACGCTAATTTGCTTGAACTGTAATAAAAAAATTAATTTCGGCTTATCGAAATAACGTAACTGTTTTAATAGGAGAAGGTACTCCAGATCGTAACGAATTAGCAAAATATTATGCGCATTCGGCCGCGAAACGGTCTGTGTCAACGTTGAGACCAATCATACTGGATTACCGTTGCTGACCTACCAATGAAGTGTGCAAATTTAGCAATGCGAGAAGATTCAATACGAAATTCAGTTAAAAATCATACAGTGTCACACTTAAGTCAATAAAATTATTGACAGAAGCGGAAAAAGTAGGCAGTAACAAGTATGAAACTCTACAAGAGTTTCATATTGACATCCACAGGGCGCCAGTACAGAATAAGGGTAGCAATAAAACGTATCGGGGGCTCAAGAATTTCTTGAAATTGCTTTACTGATAGTAAAGCCTCCATCGAGATTAGAACCGAAAACAAACCGGACCTCCCTTACAGTAGCATACACCTTTCACTACACTATCAGACAACCCAGGCAAACAGCCCTATATTTTACCCCAGACATGAATAAGCCGGCAATTTCGCAATGAAAATGGCAATAACAAAATAGTGTTACTAGCGAGTAAATTTCGTAGGGTAATTCAGCACCACCCCAGGAAATAAACGGCGACATAGCTGCCAAACGTATTATATAATGTTTCTAAGTCTCTATTAGACTCGCCAGAGCCAGAAAATGTTCATCTGCCGAAGTGTTTCTAGCTGGCAATGAGAATGCTCGCACTTCTAAAACGCGGTGGCATTAATACTGGGATCTTAATTACCACGTGTGTAGACAAATAGATTTTATTTGCATTCCTATAAACGTGATTTGGATCGAAGGCGTAGCTACGAGTAATATGATAATGTATCGCCTGCTACTAGAACATTTCGAATAAAGAGTAGGGGGAAATATTTATGTGGGACTCATCTTCAGTGACTGTCGTAGCTATTTTCGTGGTTAGGATTTCGTCACCTAAATCGCTAAAACTGGAACCTAACTAGTCTCACTTTCTTGACCGTCTATCTGTCTACCAAACCCATAAACCCGTTTACCTCGAGTACCGGTAGACATAATAAGTGGAAATGTATCGTATTTCCTTCGGTATACGGTCCCTTGGTGGTGAAAAAAGGTGAACTTCTATGTCAACGCAATCTAAAGATACGGCCGTTTATGTAAAGAAAATTAACGCGAAAGGACAAAAAATGGCTCTAAGAACTATGCGACCAATGACACTTTATTTCAGTATCAATTTAACGCACCTAGGTGTTTGGTTTGTCTATGGCTAAAAATCATGAACAAAAGATAAATAAACAGCAAACAACTTCAATGTTCAAATCAAATGTAACTCACATGTCGCAATTACAACATAACTTCGTTGTTATAACTAGATGACTACATCTACAGGATTTCTTTGCAATCCAGACTTACTTGCCTGGCAGTGGGTTCGTCGAACCACCTTCGGACTATTTCTCTATCGTCCCATTCTTTAACAGCGTGCTGGAAAAAGGAACACTTAAATATTTTCTTACGAGCCCTGAATTACATTATTACTGTGGTCATATCGTCCTGTGCTAGTTCCCGAGGATATAATGTTTTGGCATTCAGAACAGATGTTGGTGATTGGAATTTCGGAAAAGATCTCGCGGCATCGAAAAACGCTTTTGTTTTCATGGATGTCACCCCAACTAGCTTATTAAATCTGGGACACTCTCTCGCCTATTTCCTGACATTACAAATCGTGCTGCCGTTCTTTGGACGTTTTTGGCGTGCGCCGTCAATCACGTCTGTCAAGGATCCCATACCGCGCAGGAATACTACAGCAGTGGACGGACAAAGGTAGTGTAGGCAGTGTTACAGTAGACATGTTGCGTATTTTTAGTGTGCGGCCAATGAATCGCAGTCTTTTGTTTGCCTTCCCCACAAAGGATGTTTGCGATCGTTCCAGTTTAAGTTTTACTGGGTACTGAGATGAACTGACAATATTTCGACGTGTGTTTTGCCATGTAAATGAAAGTTAATTATTGTTACTGGAAGCAGCTTTCGTGTTTAATGTATTCCTCATTCAACAGAGTACACTCCTCGTTCACCATACGTACTGTTTCAAAGTATTAAATTGTTACTGATGTTACCAAGTTGCAGTGGTCATCTAAAGTTGCCGTTTTGAAACAAAGGAAAATATTATAGCGAAATATGGCAACTAAGAAGCGGACTATCCAAATAAACAAACATTTCTGGTTGTAGTCGTTGCAGTAGGTCTACTACACAGTAACGTAAATTGGGAGCAAAGTCTACTAGTAGATCGTTATCAGGAAAACCAGCCCTCATAATGCAAACTGCCACTACATGAACGAAAGTTTCCAAATATGTCAATAGGTAGTCGAGGAAAGTGGACGCATTCAGTCTACTGAATCGCAAGACACGCCACTAATAAGGGGACCCGCCAAGTGTCGTACCCCGATCTTGCTGAAACTTCGCTCAGTGAAAGAGGGGACAAAATAAGCGAACACGTTCTCGGCTTCTGAGAAAACGACGGTCAAAATTTTCAATGCGCTGTTGCTATAGTGTAGATACCTTTTAGCATGTAAGGATTCAATTGAAGTGGTGGCTTAGCGGCTACCGTCGCGACTTCAGAACTTTTCCCTGCGAGTTCGAAACCCGGTTGTCCTCCCCCCCTCCCCCCACTCTCTGAATTATCTACGAATGTTTATTCCAATTTATGTTGAAACAATGTTGTCGGTACTCGTCAACTAATTTACTGTGTAATGAGAGAAGGTAAAGAAAATAAACGAATGAGAAAATGATGTGAAATATTTGTGAATGTCCTTGCAACTTTACAGGCCGTAAGGAGGTTAAAAAATATTTCACATTGTTTTCTCATTCGTTTATTTTCTTTTTAATTCATAAATTACACAGAAAGTCAACTGACGAACAACGACAACATTATTTCAACATAAACTGGGAAAAACATTCGTAGATAATTCTGATAGAGAGGGAGGAAAAAAAATAATAATAAAAAAACCAGTATGGTCTCGAACTCTAGAATCAAAGTTACGAAGGAACGACGGTAGCCGCTGAGCCACTGCTTCAATTGCATTCTCTGGCGCCAAAGGTGTCTACACTGCAGCAGCAGCGCGTTGATAACTTTGACCGCCGTTTTCTCGAAACGGCCGAGTGTCTGCAGATAAGCCGAAACACATGTTCGCTTATTTTGTCCTTTCCTTCACTGAGCAAAGTTTCCGGACAATCAGCGTATGGCACCTGGCGAGTTCCCCTCGTTAGTCGAGTCGTTTCTTACGCCCGGCGAGAACTATGTATGCCTCAGAGTAAACTGCGCCACTTGGAAACACGGCGAGCGAGGATACACACGTTTTCCTTCTTATCAGGCAACCTTCAACAGCTAAATTCACGGAGTGTTCTTTAGGTTGCCTTAGATATTTCAGAAATGTTTCTTGCGTTAGGCCTGCCGTATATGCAAAACGTAAACATTTCATTTCATGTAATATTTATCAGGATAAGACATGACAAGAGCGGACCAGTCCCTTCTGAGAAAAATTACAGATTCTAAGTTGCTCCACTATGTAATGACACGGGTACGGGCTTGCGATCTCTCGTTCGTGCCATCGATTTCCGTACTTGGGCATTGCGTTGTGGCTGCAGTTGTGGAGGGGGCAGTCTGTTCCCTACTAGCGCTGTTTTTGCACCAGATATTAACCGCGACGAATCATTCAGTCAACGCTAAATGGCCCATCTGGCTGAGGCAGAGAAGGGCGCTATAATAGCACTCCTTGCAGAGGGATTTTCAAATGCCTATAAAACAAGAACTATGGGTCTTTCAAGTTGACTGTAGCCAGGTGCATTAGACGAAAGAAAGAGTGTGGTAATCTAAATGGAAGGCCTCATGGCCGCCGCCTCAAAACAACAGCAACTGAGGATCGGCAGATACGCCGTTTCAGTGAGAACCACACATTTGTCAACGCACGACAAATTCAGCAGACTTTGGGTCTCAATGTTAGCAGTAACACCGTCACTCGTCACTTAAGGGAAGGTGGACTGAGAGCAAGAAACGCTGCTGGGAAAGAGACATTGACTGTTTCCCACAGAGCAGCCCGCCTTGCCTTTGCTGCTGAAAATGTCCACAAACCTCTCGAGTTTTGGAGGCGAGTGATTTTCACGGACGAAAAAGTTTTCTCGACGGCATCAACCGGAAAAGTACTTGTTTACCGGCCAAAATGTGCTAGGTATAACCCAAAATATATTTACAGTTGCCGAGGGGGTGGCAGGGAGTCGGTATCGGTATGGGCATGGATATCGGCCGAAAAGTGTGGGCTCCTCTGGGAAGTGGAAGGAAGGCTCGATGCGCGCAGCTACATATCAATTCTGGAGAACGTGATGTTGCCTTCCGTGACAGCAAAATTTGGCGATGATCAGATCATGTTCTAACAAGATCGCTCGCCTATTCATATGGCACGTGTGGTTAAGAGGTGGTTCGACGACCATAGTAATATTACTGTAGTGGAATGGCCACCTAAAGGAGCTGATATAATTCCCATTGAAAATATTTGGTCAAAAATTGTCAGAGTAATACGGTAAAAGGGACATGCACCGTCGACTCGCCGGCAGCTTTCGATGTGATTCATGACGCTTGGAATGAGTAACTTGAATCTCCTAGTTATGTGGCCAGAGTTGTGGTCTCAATGCCCAACAGACTTCGAGCCGTTGTGGAATCCGAAGGAGGCTATACGCGATAGTAAGCAGCATCAGCAGAGGTGGTTTTTTTTTCAGCCCTTAACCAATCAGCTGCAACAGATGTTCCAATTTTTTTTTTTTTTACAGATGTATATTTCATATAATTTTAAGGAAACGCAGTAAGTGGAATCTGGACAAACAAATTAATTCACAACAAGATATGTAATATTTAATTTGCTGACAGAAGGAATACTCACGTTCTATATTCAAGCAGTCTCTAAAAATTACATGACACACGTGTATATGCAAGAAGGGTAAAAATCAATTCAGCACAGATGAAAAATATTGAGTAGAAGCTCACCGATGAAGGCGTAATTGGAGAGCGAAGGTGGGACTAGAAGGGGAGGTAAGGAGGCCCGAAAGAGAACAGAAAAATCAAATACCCAATAGACTTCAAGTCGTCGCAGCAGAGGGTGGTTGGCATATGCGATTCGGAGCAACAGTAGAAGAATAGTTTTATTTACTGATTTTTGTGGCTTTCTTTTGTGACGGCTAAACAGTACTGCTTCATGAGACCCAATATTTGTCCACATGTGGCTAAACATCAGAGGTGTAAAAAATTTTGAGATGTCCCGAACTGCACTGGAACAGTAACGTGTTTTAGACAAGGAGATGATTTTTAGTTCATTTCATTTTAACCATTCACAGCACACTTTGAGACTCTAATCTATAATTTCATTTTATTATTATGTATCTTTTGTTCACTGAAAGTGAACGGCAATAAGTTTCAAGATATAAAGAATAACAGGAAGTTTTTAATTTGTGTAATAATTCAGTCCGGAACCGCGCTACTGCTACGGTCGCGGGTTCGAATCCTGCCTCGGGCATGACTGTGTGTGATGTCCTTAGGTTAGTTAAGTTTAAGTAGTTCTAAGTCTAGGGAACTGGTGACCTCAGATGTTAAGTCCCATAGTGCTTAGAGCCATTTTGTCGAAGAGCGTATTTAACAGTTAATATTTTCAACAAATCTGCAGTTACAGGACATATTAAGAAGCGAGTCAAAACTAGCATTGTGGAAAGATAAGGCTAGTCTCTAAAGGGTGACGACGGTCAAATAGCAAATACAAAACTATGAGTAACAACTACTGTTGATGGTGAGGAGCCATAATCGTTATGCCACTATTCTGTAATTGTATTTCGGAAGTTCATCGTTGATCCTAGGACTGAAACCGATACTCTGTTTTACGTAAAGAATATAACCTTAAAAATTTACGTAGCAGCGCAGAATATTAATACACAGTATATAAAACAGGAACCTAATCCTACTACCTTCAGTTTTATTCTCACGGATGGCATTGAGACAGTAAATAACAAGAGGAATAACAAAACTCTCAGAATCAATACAGAGAATTCATGTGTCCAGTGGATTCAAAAGTTTGCTATAATAGTCAATAATTGCTTTCTCTGACTCCTTCGTGCCTACGTTTTCTCAGTCAGACAATATTTGAAACTAGGACTAGTAAGGTAAAACATTTTTCCTCAAACACTCAGATTGGAAGTCGAAGAGCAAGTTACATAAATTACGATGACAACAAACATTTTTCAAGTAGACTGGTCACTGTAGGCATCCAACACTTTTATTGTGTGTTACATGTGAAGTATGTAAACTGGCAACGCCACCAACACACAATACCACTAAGCTGTGAAACAACTGTAGCAAAACAGAATATCCTCGTTGTCCATGTGATGGATAAGACGACTAATATGCAACGTAATGTAAGCAGCAATATCTTTTGGAACGTGCTTCCTGAACCAAATTACATACATTTCCTACGTCTTCAGGGCGAATCATGTAGCAAATGTAATTTAAAGGACATAAAATTTTGAGTGAATTTACAAACAAAATTATGAACCAATCAAGACGTAAATCGATGGTCCCATAGTTGTCAGACGTATTCTACGGTGTTCCCATTGTCCATTACACTAGCAGCAGGAAGAAAACATTCGCTCAGCTGATGTGCTAGGATAGCTGGCGCTGTCCAAGCTCGCGCTTCGAAGACGCCACAACATTGTCTGCCACCACTTCGTGGGAAACGAAATATCTCAAGTATAATCCAATGTGTTGTATTAGCATATCTGTGACTATGATTTGGCGCTAAAGTGTGGTTATGGATAGTACGTATGCTCAGATTGAGAATCTAACATCAAGAATAAAGACAGTGGGAAATGAATTAGGCGTCCTTCCTCTTCCGTAACATCAAATATATTTCACTTATTCTATCTTAAATGAACTACGCAGAAAATCATTCACAAGGAATGAACAACATTTTAGCAACACCAGATGATATTAACAGCTTGCCGGCGCGGGTTAGCCGTGCGTTCAACGGCGTCATATCGCGGACTGCGCGGCTGCTTACGCCGTCAGTTCGAATCCTTCCCAGGGTATGGATATGTGTTAGGTTAGCTAGGTTTCAGTAGTTGTGGTTCTAGGGGACTGACTACCTAAGCAGTTTTGTCGCATAGTTCTTAGAGCCATTCTTTGACCTTTCGCTTAAGTTTTCTTTACATAAACGGCCATATTTTTAGATTGCGTTGACATAGAAGTTCACTTTTTTACACCATCAAGGGACCGTATATCGCAGGAAGTGCGATATATTTCAGCTTATTATGCCTACCCGTACTTGAGGTAAACTGGTTTTAAGGATTGGGTGGACAGATAGACGGTTTAGAAAGTGAGACTAGTAGGGTTCCATTTTTACCGATTTAAGTGACGAAATCCTAACCACGAAAATAGCTGCGACAGTTATTGAAGATGAGGGCTGCATAAATAATTCCCTCTACCCTTTATTCGACATGTCCTATTTGCAGTCTTTGAATCAGCACATTAATCGTAGCTAAGCTTTCGATCCCAATCACGTTTACAGGAATGCAAATAAAATCCATTTGCTGATACACGTGGTAATTCTGATCCCAGTATTAATGCCACCACGTTTTAGAAGAGCGAGCATTCCCATTGCTAGCTATCTTAAGAAACACTTCGGCTAATGAACGTTTTCAGGCTCTGCCGAGTCTAATGGAGAATTCTAAACATTGTAGAATACGTTTGGCAGCTATGTCGCCGTTTATTTCCTGGGGTGGTGCAGAATTACCTACTAAATTTACTCGCTAATAACAATATTTTGTTATTTCGATAAACATCCTGAATGATTGTCACATAAGCGTTGACATAAAGGTAGAAAATTCATGTTTTTGCGTCCAGAAAGCTTTATGCAACAGAAACTGCTGATCATTTTGCCATTTTCATTGCGAAATTGTCGGCTTATTCATGTCTGGGGTAATAATAGAGGATTGTTTGCCTGGGTTGTCTGCTAGGGTAGTGAAAGGTGTTTGCTACTGCAAGGGAGTTCTTTTTTAATTTTCGGTGTTAATTTCGATGGAGGCAGATAGACTATCAGTAATGCAATTTCATGAAATTCTTGAGCCCCGATACGTTTTATTGCTACCTTTACTCTGTACTGGCAACCTGTGGATGTCAATATGAAACTCTTCTAGAGTTTCATACTTGTTACTGCCTACTTTTTCCGCTTCTGTCAATAATTTAATTGACTTAAGTGTGGCACTGAATGATTTTTAATTGAATTTCTTTATGAATCTTCACGCATTGCTAAATTTGCACACTTTCTTGGTAGGTTAGCAACGGTAATCCTGTATGACTGGTCTGAACGTTGACACAGACCGTTTCGCAGCCGAATGCGCATATATTTTGCTAATTCGTTACGATCTGAGGTACCTTGTCTTACTAAAACGGTTATATTATCTCGATAAGCTGAAATTCTATTTTATTAGTACAGTTCATACTAATTTGCGTTTCTTCTTTCATTTATATCTTATATTTACGACCTGTGTTTGACACCAATCACCTTTAATATAGCCTTACACACGAATGAAAACAGTCTGACAAAGTTCGGATAATTTTTTCAAAGTCACGCCTATGCATAATATGTTGGCAGCACTTCCTCGCCTTGCGTGTTATGCTGTGTAGCAGACTTTAAAGCTGTGCGGATCAGCATAACGAAAAGGTGAGGGGTCTCGCTCGTTTTGTCCACGACTGTACATGTATCACATTGGAACAACCGAAATAAAATGTTCAAACGTATCTACGTTCTGTATTATAATTTAAAAAAAACCTACCTGTTACCAAGTGTTCGTCTAAAATTGTGACTATTACAGCGCCATCTATCACAAAGCGAAAAAAGTGGTCCAACTAAAATATTCTTATTTCTTTACGTACTACACGAATATGTAATAAGAAATGGAGGTTCGTATTTTAAAAAAACGCAGTTGATATCCGTTTGACTTATGGCAGCGCCATTTAGCGGGCCAACCATAGCGCCATCTGGTTTCCCCCTTCAAGCTAGACAAGTTTCGTTCTCTGTAGTTTTTTCGTTTGACGCTTATTTCGTGTGATTTTAGGCCATATCAGATCAGCACATTAATCGTAGCTAAGCTTTCGATCCAAATCACGTTTACAGGAATGCAAATAAAATCCATTTGCCAATACACGTGGTAATTCTGATCCCAGTATTAATGCCACCACGTTTTAGAAGTGCGAGCATTCCCATTGCTAGCTATCTTAAGAAACACTTCGGCTAATGACTGTGTATATCGAACGTAAAAAATAGATATACATATATAAAATCAGTATTGCACCCAACACAATAACGCAAAATTCCTATCGTGTCAAAAAAGAAAGACACACGCCGACGGAATTATCTGAATGCGACGTGAAAGTCGGTAAACGTGATGTGCATTTACAGACATACAGATGATTACAACTTCAGAAAAAATGAATTATTTTGAATTATTTATTCAAGAGAAAGAGCTTTACAAATGAGCAAGCCAGTGACACGTTGGTCCACCATTTTCCATTATCCAAGCAATTATTCTCTTTTGCCTTGACTGATGGAGTGGTTGCATGAGTGATATGGTGCCTCTTTCTATCCAACTGGCACGGTAGATCATCAAAATTCCGAACTGGGTGGATGGCCTGGCCCATAATGTTCCAGATGTTCTCAGTTGGGGAGACCCGACGAACTTGCTCAAGGTAGGGTTCGGGAAGCACAAAGACAAGCAGTAGAAAGAAACCTCGCCATGTGCGTGAGGGCATTATCTTCTGAAATATAATGGTAGCTTGCCACGAAAGGCAAAAAAAGGGGCGTAGAACATCGTAGACGTACCGCTACGCTGTAAAAGTACCGCGGATGACAATCGAAAGGTTCCCGACCTTCCCTCCTCGTTGTATGGCGGGCAACAGTCAGGTTCGTATCCCACCGCCGTGTGGGGCATCTCCAGACAAGTCTTCACCGTGGGATCTCAGTATCTTCAGTTATAAGTCCCACTTCTAACTGACCCCGATGACCAGCGAATATGTGTCTGGAGACGGCCTGGCCAGTCGTGGAATGCCAACCAAATTGTCGCCCAATATCTAGGAATGACGATCTGGGGCGCTGTCCTACGCCCTGCTTCGTTGCTCTTCATGCCAAGCTATCTTGGATTTACATATCAAGAAGACAAAGCCCGCCTGCACACGACGACAGTTCCTACTGCCTGTCTTCGTGCTTGGCAAACACTTCCTTGGCCATCAAGGACACTGAATCTTTTTCTAATTGGGAACGTTTGGAGTATTATTGGCAGGACCATCACACCATTTCGGGATTTGGACGATCTAGACACGATATCCCTCAGAAAGACAGTCAACAAATCTGTCAATGAATGTCAGACGAAGAAATTACTTGCATAAGAGCAAGATGTGGATCAGCGCGTTATTCCGTTGTTCAGTGTTTGGAGGCCTCTCTCTTGAATAAATTATCAATTTTTTTCTGAATCTGTATTCATTGTTTGTCTATAAATATACCTCACGTTCACCTATTTCTGTCCGATTCGGGTAGTTTCTTCGTAGTGCTTTGTTTTTTTTTCCTCTTGGAGTGTGTAATTGCGCAAAATGTCCAGTTGATATACTTCAAGATAGTCTTAAAATATTTATTTATTTATTTATCCATTAATTTCATTTGGTAGGGTTAGAGCTTCAGTCACTCTTTTACATCCAACCACATAAAGGCTTATTACAAATGATTGAAGCGATTTCACTGTTCTACAATAACTTTATTATTTGAGATATTTTCACAATGCTTTGCACACACATACAAAAACTCAAAAAGTTTTTTTAGGCATTCACAAATGTCCGATATGAGCCCCTTTAGTGATTCGGCAGACATCAAGCCGATGATCAAGTTCCTCCCACACTCGGCACAGCATGTCCCCATCAATCTGTTCGAAAGCATCGTTGATGCGAGCTCGCAGTTCTGGCACGTTTCTTGGTAGAGGAGGTTTAAACACTGAATCTTTCACATAACCCCACAGAAAGATATCGACTGGAGTTAAGTCGGGAGAGCGTGGAGGCCATGACATGAATTGCTGATCATGATCTCCACCACGACCGATCCATCGGTTTTCCAATCTCCTGCTTAAGAAATGCCCAACATCATGATGGAAGTGCGGTGGAGCCCATCCTGTTGAAAGTTGAAGTCGGCGCTGTCGGTCTCCAGTTGTGCCACGAGCCAATTTTCCAGCATGTCCAGATACACGTGTCCTGTAACGTTTTTTTCGCAGAAGAAAAAGGGGCCGTAAACTTTAAACCGTGAGATTGCACAAAACACTTTAACTTTTGGTGAACTGCGAATTTGCTGCACGAATGCGTGAGGATTCTCTACCGCCCAGATTCGCATATTGTGTCTGTTCACTTCACCATTAAGAAAAAATGTTGCTTCATCACTGAAAACAAGTTTGGCACTGAGCGCATCCTCTTCCATTAGCTGTTGCAACCGCGCCGAAAATTCAAAGCGTTTGACTTTGTCATGGGGTGTCAGGGCTTGTAGCAATTGTAAACGGTAAGGCTTCTGCTTTAGCCTTTTCCGTAAGATTTTCCAAACCGTCGGCTTTGGTACGTTTAGCTCCCTGCTTGCTTTATTTGTCGACTTCCGCGGGCTACGAGTTAAACTTGCCCGCACGCGTTCAACCGTTTCTTCGCTCACTGCAGGCCGACCCGTTGATTTCCCCTTACAGAGGCATCCAGAAGCTTTAAACTGCGCATACCATCGCCGAATGGAGTTATCAGTTGATGAATCTTTGTTGAACTTCGTCCTGAAGTGTCGTTGCACTGTTATGACTGATGTGAGTTCATTTCAAGCACGACATACGCTTTCTCGGCTCCTGTCGCCATTTTGTCTCACTGCGCTCTCGAGCGCTCTGGCGACAGAAACCTGAAGTGCGGCTTCAGCCGAACAAAACTTTATGAGTTTTTCTACGTGTCTGTAGTGTGTCGTGACCATAAGTCAATGAATGGAGCTATAGTGAATTTGTGAAACCGTTTCAATCATTTGTAATAGCCCTGTATAAAGTGGTACCAGGATGTCTGGTGAGGTCAGGTACCCCGCTATACATAGAGACGGCGTTGAGGGTCGATTAACAGGGAGGCGATATATGGAGGCATAAAAACAGAGCTGACATAAATGAAGTTGCTCCGACTGAAAGGTAGCACAGTCGTATTGATGCAGGGTGGTGATCATGGCATACAAGATGCAGGGAAAATATGCTTAGCTCTACGAGATACCTCACCTAAGGCCGCCCGAAGTGGCCAAACGTTTCTAGGCGCTACAGTCTGGAACCGCGTGACCGCTACGGTCGCTGGTTGGAATCCTGCCTCGGGCATGGATGTGTGTGATGGCCTTAGGTTAGTTAGGTTTTAGCAGTTCTAAGTTCTGGGGGACTGATGACCTCAGAAGTTAAGTCCCATAGTGCTCAGAGCCATTTGAACCATCGACCAGCACCCAGCGTCGCTCTCTCGAGCGGGCAGCAGTTGAAGCGAGGATACGTTGTCAACAATCGACGGAGTAGAGCAACGTCAGGGTATCAGACTGGGGATCAGTACACCACTATGGGAGACATCGGCTGCTGGTCTGATTATCGAGAAACTGGATCGTGTCCGATTTTATGTCTCGGCACAGGCAGGGCTTCAGACGGTGTGATTGTGCGCTCACTTCAGCTGCTATCGTTTCACGGTTCTCCGGTTTCTTGAAGCGGCCCTAGTCGGTCACATTGGTCTCCTGGCATGACTCACAAGGGGAGGCCACGATGTTTGGCATGCGGATTTACTGCAAACATCTCACACTCGTAGTACTCCATGAGGGCAACAAAATGTGTAAGCAGTAGCGCGTACTTCTCAAGCGTTATTGAGAAAATCGCAAGATAATTTCAGTCATCAAATATGTACGTGAGCGTGGCCGTTATTATCACGAAGCGGCGGCAGCCGAGTGGTTAGTGTCCAAAACCCGTAATCGTAAGTTGCAGGTTCGAGTCCCGTTCGTCACTTTTTTCCAAACACATACATATTCTTTACCATTTATATTACAATTGATATTACGGGCAAAATACGTGTAATCAGATGAACTTTTATTAAATTTACAATGTTGTTTGGAAGTTTACAAAGTTTTATTATCACAAATCATATAATATTCATAACTATCGACTAGTAAATGACTAACGGGGGGAGGGCCAGAAATGAATCGGGGTAGATTGGGGATCATTTGACGGTTAACTCGCATAGCGGTGAGACCTTGCTTATGTAGCAGGAAGAAATAACGTACATGCGAATTGTTCGTGAAGTATAAAACCTTATATCGTGATTAGAAAAATGGAAGTGGCGCCCGGTTCGTCAAGAACTGCGGACGAGGAATGTCATGAACATTCAATCCATAGTGTAGTTGCGAAACGTCGTTTGAGAGATGCGTTCGTATAAAGTGAGAGTCTTCTTCAGGAAGCGGACGTCATTGATACAGAAGCATCAGCAACGATTTCTGCTGATGCAATGATGATTGGAGAAGAACTGTATCGGGCTATCATGGAAATGTTAGGAGAAAAAAATACTTATCATTGACGAGGACCTTATTCATTTTGATGAAGTAGACAAAGAAGATCAATTCCGTGAAGTTGAATAAAATTCGTCCGACGATGAAGATTATGACCCAGCAGAAAAGGCATCAAAAGGCGATTATGTTCCGTTGGAGACCAAAATAAATGTTAAACTGGCGAAAGAACACCCCAAATGGAGTCTTCGAACTCTGCAGATAAAAGGGTCTAGAAGTTTTACAAGAAAAGACGAATTGATGACATGGGAAAAAAAATAAAATCTGGGAGATCAACGATCGATAAATACTCGGTAACTGATTCGCGGACCTATGAACGTTTCGTAGAGTCTCGTCAAAATTATCAGCAAGTAAATGTTCATATTTATCACTCTACGTTTAATTTTCTATTTCATTAAGCGTCTTCAAAATTGTTCTTATTTAATCGAAAGAGAACGAGAAATTGCTTCTCGTGATGACGCTATTAAAATACAATCGATAATGCATGACCAATTATCGGCGCCTATATTTAAGGAAATGCTGTGTTATGCATGGTTTGCTTCCAAATCATCGGATGAAAGACAGGCTTTTAAAAATGTTAACGAGGTTTGTTTTTCCATGGAAAACCTCAAAAGACCCTGCATATGTGGAAACACAGCATTTATTCAATGCAGCTGGTGCCGCTTAACTTTATGTTTTCCAAGTTTATACGAAAAATACCATCCTGCAACTTATACTCGTAATGTTGAAAGCGATAATTAGTTGTACATCTTTCGAAAGCTGTCTGTGGCAGTCAAAACGTGCAGGTAACAAGTACTTTCGGGCTCCTTCCAGTTGTAATGGATTCCTCAATTCACGGACAAGCAAACATTTTCAGTATCATTTTATGCGTTTATATGGTGCTGAGACCTGGACATTGAGGAAGGAAAATGAAAGAAGATTGAAGGCACTACATATGTGGTTATGCAGAAGACTGGAAAAACTGAAATGGGAAGACCGAGTAAGGAATGAAGAAATATTAAGAAGGGTTGGATAAGAAAGAAACATGCTGAAAGTCATCAGAAAGAGAAAACAGAACTGGATTGGACATTGTTTGAGGAGGGACTGTTTATTGAAGGAAGGAATAGAAGGAATGGTGGAGGGAAAAAGAGGAAGAGGAAAAAGAAGATATAAATAATATATTCAGAAATCAAAGTCTATGGACAGACAAAAGTGGAAGAGGCTTAACCCATGCCAAGACTTGCCGTAAGGCAGAATACCATACTACACTCCTGGAAATGGAAAAAAGAACACATTGACACCGGTGTGTCAGACCCACCATACTTGCTCCGGACACTGCGAGAGGGATGTACAAGCAATGATCACACGCACGGCACAGCGGACACACCAGGAACCGCGGTGTTGGCCGTCGAATGGCGTTAGCTGCGCAGCATTTGTGCACCGCCGCCGTCAGTGTCAGCCAGTTTGCCGTGGCATACGGAGCTCCATCGCAGTCTTTAACACTGGTAGCATGCCGCGACAGTTGGACGTGAACCGTATGTGCAGTTGACGGACTTTGAGCGAGGGCGTATAGTGGGCATGCGGGAGGCCGGGTGGACGTACCGCCGAATTGCTCAACACGTGGGGCGTGAGGTCTCCACAGTACATGGATGTTGTCGCCAGTGGTCGGCGGAAGGTGCACGTGCCCGTCGACCTGGGACCGGACCGCAGCGACGCACGGATGCACGCCAAGACCGTAGGATCCTACGCAGTGCCGTAGGGGACCGCACCGCCACTTCCCAGCAAATTAGGGATACTGTTGCTCCTGGGGTATCGGCGACGACCATTCGCAACCGTCTCCATGAAGCTGGGCTACGGTCCCTCACACCGTTAGGCCGTCTTCCGCTCACGCCCCAACATCGTGCAGCCCGCCTCCAGTGGTGTCACGACAGGTGTGAATGGAGGGACGAATGGAGACGTGTCGTCTTCAGCGATGAGAGTCGCTTCTGCCTTGGTGCCAATGATGGTGTTTGGCGCCGTGCAGGTGAGCGCCACAATCAGGACTGCATACGACCGAGGCACACAGGGCCAACACCCGGCATCATGGTGTGGGGAGCGATCTCCTACACTGGCCGTACACCACTGGTGATCGTCGAGGGGACACTGAATAGTGCACGGTACATCCAAACCGTCATCGAACCCATCGTTCTACCATTCCTAGACCGGCAAGGGAACTTGCTGTTCCAACAGGACAACGCACGTCCGCATGTATCCCGAGCCACCCAACGTGCTCTAGAAGGTGTAAGTCAACTACCCTGGCCAGCAAGATCTCCGGATCTGTCCCCCATTGAGCATGTTTGGGACTGGATGAAGCGTCGTCTCACGCGGTCTGCACGTCCAGCACGAACGCTGGTCCAACTGAGGCGCCAGGTGGAAATGGCATGGCAAGCCGTTCCACAGGACTACATCCAGCATCTCTACGATCGTCTCCATGGGAGAATAGCAGCCTGCATTGCTGCGAAAGGTGGATATACGCTGTACTAGTGCCGACATTGTGCATGCTCTGTTGCCTGTGTCTATGTGCCTGTGGTTCTGTCAGTGTGATCATGTGATGTATCTGACCCCAGGAATGTGTCAATAAAGTTTCCCCTTCCTGGGACAATGAATTCACGGTGTTCTTATTTCAATTTCCAGGAGTGTACTACTACTTATGCGTTTGGTATGTTACTACTCGGTAGTTATGAATATTATATGATTTTTGATAATAAAACTTTGTAGACTGCCAAATAACATTGTAAATGTAATAAAATTAATCTGAAAACACGAATTTTTCCCAATATATGATCTGTAATATAAATAGTAAAGAACATGATTGTGTTGAAAAAAAAAGTGACGAACGGCACTCTAACCAGCGACCCACGATTGCGGGGTTTGGACACTAACCACTCGGCTGCCGCCGCTTCGTGATAATAACGGCCACGCTCAGTTACATATTTGATGACTGAAATTATCTTGCGATTCTCTCAATATCGCTTGAGAAGTGCGCGTTACTGCTTACACATTTTGTTGTCCTCAAGGAGTACTACGAGTGTACGAAATTTTGCAGTATATCCGCATTCCAAACGTCGTGGCCTCCCCTTGTCAGTGCGGAAACTATCCGGGCACGTGGAGTTGAACCAATGACGCAGCAGAGCATTCAGGGGTTTCCTGCAGTAGTAAAGCGCCTGTACAAAGCAAGCGGTAACTTGGCGTCTAGTCAGTCCCAGATGCGCACCATGGGCTCCCAGGTACACACCCTCAAGTCGGGAGAAGTCATCTAGCTAATAGTCTCACTACCAGTTCAACTCCCAGTGGCATTAGGCTTAGTTGCAACTAGTAGCTCCGCAGCTACTGCAGGCAGCCTTTAGTGGTAGCTACGATGACCCATTTCACGTCGATGACGCTTTGCCCTTCACAGATGGATGCAGTCAGTAACGCGCATTGCGTACCTGAAACGAGTGGTGTATACGGTAGCTTGGTCCACCACGGATTTTCCAAGCCAAAACCCCACCCCTTCCTTTTACTTGTTGAGGTATGACTGTATATACAATCTTGCCATTCAATTCTTATGGACTGTTTGGTGTGCCATGACTGCATATATTTATCCTATGCCATTAAAACCCATCGCTTATTTGTAGAATTTGTTCATTAGTAAGTTACTATTAATTACTCTGCATGTGCCACCCTATCACAGTGGCTTTGCACAACTGCATGGTCTACCCACGCACGCCTTTCTCCTGGATCCAAATTTCATTAACGTCTGAGCCTACTTGGTTTTCCCCCTAAACTGGAACATCACTGCAGAGGCTCTCCAGCTGTATTGAAATAGCACCTCTGCATCGAGCATCGAACGAAACAGGAAAACTTCCCTGAAACCCAGGCTTAGGTGCTTTAGAGAGAAAACAATGTAGGCTGTGTTACGAATGGAATGTTGGATTAAGGAGAGAAGCAGCTAGGGCAGTGGTGCAGTTGTGCAAGGCCACTGTGTCAGGGTGGCATAACGGCTAGCTCGTCTGCCTAATGACCAGGTGATCCATATTCGAATCCCAGCCTTTTCACAACTTTTCATTTATCATTTCGGTTTGCATACATACACGTTCGTCAAAGACGTTTGAGACTTGAAAAGGTCTTTGAAACCATAAAATTCAATTTGCTTAAAGCATCTACGATGGGTTTCAGGCAGGTTTCCTCGCTTCGTTCGATGATGAGGTTGTTGTTGTGGTCTTGAGTCCTGAGACTGGTTTGATACAGCTCTCCATGCTACTCTATCCTGTGGAAGCTTCTTCATCTCCCAGTACCTACTGCAGCCTACATTCTTCTGAACCTGCTTAGTGTATTCATCTCTTGGTCTTCCTCTTCGATTTTTACCCTCCACGCTGCCCTCCAATACTAAATTGGTGATCCCTCGATGTCTCAGAACATGTCCTACCAACCGATCCCTTCTTCTAGTCAAGTTGTGCCACAAGCTCCTCTTCTCCCCAGTTCTATTCAATACCTCCTCATTAGTTATGTGATCTACCCATCTAATCTTCAGCGTTATTTTGTAGCACCACATTTCGAAAGCTTCTATTCTCTTCTTGTCTAAACTATTTATCGTCCACGTTTCACTTCCATACATGGCTACAATCCATGCAAATACTTTCAGAAACGACTTCCTGACATTTAAATCTATACTCGATGTTAACAAATTTTTCTTCTTCAGAATCCATTTCCTTGCCATTGCCAGTCTACATTTTATATCCTCTCTACTTCGACCATCATCAGTTATTTTGCTCTCCAAATAGGAAAACTCCTTTACTACTTTGAGTGTATCATTTCCTAATCTAATTCCCTCAGCATCACCCGACTTAATTCGACTACATTCCATTATCCTCGTTTTGCTTTTGTTGATGTTCATCGTATACCCTCCTTTCAAGACACTGTCCATTCCGTACAACTGCTCTTCCAAGTCCTTTGCTGTCTCTGACAGAACTACAATGTCATCGGCGAACCTCAGAGTTTTTAATTCTTCTCCATGGATTTTAATATATACTCCGAACTTTTCTTTTGTTTCCTTTACTGCTTGCTCAGTATACAGATTGAATAACATCGGGGATAGGCTACAACCCTGTCTCACTCCCTTTCCAAACACTGCTTCCCTTTCATACCCTTCGACTCTTGTAACTGCCATCTGGTTTCTGTACAAATTGTAAATAGCCTTTCGCTCCCTGTGTTTCACCCCTGCCACCTTTAGAATTTGAAAGAGAGTATTCCAGTCAACATTGTCAAAAGCTTTCTCTAAGTCTACAGATGCTAGAACCGTAGACTTGCCTTTCCTTAATCTTTCTTCTAAGATAAGTCGTAGGGTCAGTATTTCCTCACGAGTTCCAACATTTCTACGGAATCCAAACTGATCTTCCCATAGGTCGGCTTCTCTCAGTTTTTCCATTCATCTGTAAAGAATTCGCGGTAGTATTTTGCAGCTGTGACTTATTAAACCGATAGTTCGGTAATTTTCACATCTGTCAACACCTGCTTTCTTTGGGATTGGAATGATTATATTCTTCTTGAAGTCTAAGGGTTTTTTTGTCTGTCTCATACATCTTGCTCATCAGATGGTAGAGTTTTGTCAGGACTGGTTCTAATGGAATGTTGTCTACACCAGGGGCCTTGTTTCGACTCAGGTCTTTCAGTGCTCTGTCAAACTCTTCACGCAGTATCATATCTCCCATTTCATCTTCATCTACATCCTCTTCCATTTCTATATTATTCTCTTCAAGTACATCGCCCTTGTATAGACCCTCTATATACTCCTTCCATCCTTCTGCTTTGCCTTCTTTGCTTTGAACTGGGTTTCCATCAATGGTCTTGATATTCATGCAAGTGGTTCTCCTTTCTCCAAAGGTCTCTTTAATTTTCCTGTAGGCTGTATCTATCTTACCCCTAGTGAGATAAGCCTCTACATCCTTACATTTGTCCTCTAGCCAACCCTGCTTAGCCATTTTGCACTTCCTGTCGAACTCATTTTTGAGACTTTTGTATTTCTTTTTGCCTGCTTCATTTACTGCATTTTTGTATATCCTCCTTTCATCAATTACATTCAATATTTCTTCTGTTACCCAAGGGTTTCCACTAACCCTCGTCTATTTTACCTACTTGATACTCTGCTTCCTTCACCATTTCATCCCTCAAAGCCACCCTTTCTTCTTCTACTGTATTTCTTTCCCCCATTCCTGTCAATTGTTCCCTGATGCTCTCCCTGAAACCCTGTACAACCTCTGGTTCTTTCAGTTTATCCAGGTCCCATCTCCATAAATTCCCACCTTTTTGCAGTTTCTTTCTACAGTTCATAACCAACAGATTGTGGTCAGAGTCCACATCTGCCCCTGGAAATGTCTTACGATTTAAAACCTGGTTCCTAAACCTCTGTCTTACCATTATATAATCTATCTGATATCTTCTACTATCTCCAGGATTCTTCCATGTGTACAACCTTCTTTCATGATTCTTGAACCAAGTGTTAGGTATGATTAAGTTATGCTCAGCGCAAAATTCTAGCAGGCGGCTTCCTCTTTCATTTCTTAGCCCCAATCCATATTCACCTACTATGTTTCCTTCTCTCCCTTTTACTACTCTCGAATTTCAGTCACCGATGATTCACTACCTAAATAATTTCTTTTATCTCATCATGCACTCCGTCTTGAGGCCACAAGTGGCCCATCGGGACCATCCGACCGCCGTATCATCCTCAGATGAGGATGTGGATAGTAGGGGCGTGTGGTCAGCATACCGCTCTCCCGGTCGTTATGATGGTGTTCTTTGACTGGAGCCGTTAGTATTCGGTCGAGTGGCTCCTCAATTGGCATCACGAGGCTGAGTGTACCCCGAAAAATGGCAACAGCGCATGGCGGCTGGAAGGTCACCCATCCAACCGCCGGCCACGCCCGACAGTGCATAACTTCGGTGATCTCACGGGAACCGGTGTAGCCACTGCGGCAAGGCCGTTGCCTTTATCTCATCATACATTTCATCAATTTCTTCGTCATCTGCAGAGCTAGTTGGCATATAAACTTGTACCACTGTGGTAGGCGTGGGCTTCGTATCTATCTTGGCCACAATAATGCGTTCACTATGCTGTTTGTAGTAGCTTACCCGCACTCATATTTTCTTATTCATTATTAAACCTACTCCAGCAATACCCCTATTTGATTTTGTATTTATAACCCTGTATTTACCTGACCAAAAGTCTTATTCCTCCTGCCACCGAAGTTCACTAATTCCCACTATATCTAACTTTAACCTATCCATTTCCCTTTTTAAATTTTCTAACCTACCTGCCCGGTTAAGGGATCTGATACTCCACGCTCCGATCCGTAGAACGCCAGTTTTCTTTCTCCTGATAACGACGTCCTCTTGAGTAGTCTCCGCCTGGAGATCCGAATGGGGGACAATTTTACCTCCGGAATATTTTACCCAAGAGGACGCCATCATCATTTAATCATACAATAAAGTTTCATGCTCTCGGGAATGAGGTACTATTCCAATAAAGCTGGAGTGCCTCTTAATGCTGTTCGAGTTCAGAGGGAATGCCAAGTGGTCAGAGGTGTGAATGGGAATTCTAGGAGGGAGGCATACTCGGGTAATCTGTGATCTGTGCAGTTGTGCAAAGCAACTGTGCCAGGATGACGTGATGATTGGGGCATCTCCCTAGTGAGCAGGAGACTCAGGTTCGAATCTCGGCTTTGGTACAAGCTATCATTCGAAGCTTCAGTCTGCATAAATATATCAGAGATGCTTAAGGCTTGAGAAGATCTTTGGAACCGTATAGATTCATTTAATTTTGCATATAGTCCGCAATTTTGTGATGCTATTTACTGATGGCATTGCTGAAGAAGAGTGTTTTGTTAAAACTAAGAAGCAACAAAAATTTTTGACGTCCATGTACTGACGACGCTTAATAAAAATTGTAGTATTATATTATTATTTGATCTCTCAGATTTTTTCCGTGATATTGATTAATACTGTACTTCTGGGCGTTCTGCCGAGTTGTTGTTTCCAGTTTCTGCACAATGTTTCGACTACTGAGACTGTCGTCTTCTTCAAGTCCTGCGAGTTTCGTTGCTTTAGCACAAGTTGCCTGGACGTGAAACATAATGTCAACGACCGTTGCGATCAAGGCGCTGTTTTTAGCCTAGATCGATGTCCGGTGCTCACTATGCCCTGCGAAGTTCTTCTGTTTTCAGAGTACGCACTAGTATTCCGTGAAACGCAAATTCTCTCATCTTTTTCCAACTCTGGTGTATGTGATAGCCGACGAGATTTTAATAAATTGAGTGCCAGACTCCAGGCGTTATTTAAATTCATTTTCGACGGAAAATATTACGAACAAACTGATGGCGTGACGATGGGTAGTCCGTTGTGTACCGGTGCATGAAACACTTTGAACCAAAGGTACTAGAATGTGTGAAGTTGAAAGCTACGTATTTCTGTCGCTATATTGACAACCCGTTTATGTTTTAGTAATATGGAGAGGACAATCTTCAACAGCACTTGGAACATTTAAACACTATCCATAGTACAATAAAATTCACGATGGTACTTGAAAAAGAAAGCCGACTGTAGTGTCACCGCCAGACACCACACTTGCTAGGTGATAGCATTTAAATTGGCCGCGGTCCATTAGTATACATCGGACCCGCGTGTCGCCACTGTCAGTGATTGCAGACCGAGCGCCACCACACGGCAGGTCTAGAGAGACGTACTAGCACTCGCCCCAGTTGTACAGCCGACTTTGCTAGCGATACTACACTGACAAATACGCTCTCATTTGCCGAGACGATAGTTAGCATAGCCTTCAGCTACGTCATTTGCTACGACCTAACAGGCGCCATTACCAGTTATATTGAGATTATATTAATGTCTAAACAAGAGCGATGTTCTCCAATTGTGGATTAAAGTTAAGTATTCCAAGAACTACGTTCTTTTCTTTATAGGATAATTACTTTACCTTGTTCCAGACCTCACGCCAATCTGCGTGAGCTTAAAAGCGTGCATTTCGGCCTCCTCTGGAAAAACGGTGTTGGCTCTTCTGCCAACACTTCACCGACTACCTATCCACGACGTATAAGTTAGGAGAAGAAAAGACGGATTCCTGGGTCACAGTCTATTTAGAAGATCAACGATCAACACACACTGACCTCTATTTCCAGGCCACGAGATATCAGTATCAGTTACAAATAAAGTCGCTGGAGAAGACGGTGGTCCACAGAGATCAGATACTTGGGTCAAGAACAGTTTCACCAGTGATTTAGAACACGCGTGAGTGGTGTTCCGAAAGAATCGGTACTCACATCAAACCCAACCGGTGAGTCAGTCAAAACCAAGAACGCCTGACAACGAGGTTGAGACAGATACCATGTAACAAGCCCACGATCGCTTCCCTGCTTCTTGCTGAACCTTCAGAAATGTCTCAGTTTATCCGGAGTGTCCGTAGATGGTGATATAAGGGGCGTGCAGTATAGCTTGCCACGCTTTCCTACCCGAGTTCTGCGATAATTAACCCAGTCAGTCTTTCAACTGACTTAGTGAGCAGCCGCGTAGTAATTCTTTCCAACTGTTAGTGGAGATGCTCTTGTATTTTTACGTCCGCTTGCAGAGCTGCAGCAGCGCCATCGGATTCTGAAAGTGCAACACTATTGTCTGTCTTATGTGATGAAGCAGGAAGAAGTTTTTCTGTGCAAATAATTTTTACACTGGATGCCATTATGATGCGTTTATTTGAGGAATACCGTAAAATGATCTTGCTCACACTGATTGTAAGCTAATTATTAACGGTACGAGGGCATCATCTACCGCACGACAAGTTCGAAAGGCATCCTTTCAACGACTGCCGACCATGGCGCATAGTCTAACTTAAGCGTACAATCGGTATAGTTTGTATAAGATCGCACGTCCTCGGTTCCGCAAAAGTTATTCATTTATTTATTAATATCAACGTTTCCTGAGATTATAAAATTACTGGAAGATAGTATTTATGACCTGTAGACTACTCCTAATGACTGAGTGGCGAAATATGTTGTTAACAAACATTTAATAACAAGAATTGTTTGATGCGCGTCGACTTTACGTATTTTTTCCTACGTATCTGTTTGCTGACGTCACGAGCGACTTCTGCTTCGGCACGTCATCCCACCGGCTCTAAAAGCGCGAGGTGGCCAATTGCCTATGCTAGCCTGCGTAGGAACCTACCACTCGCTACGTACTTTGTACGTACTGCAGCACTGACGTACAGTATTCACCTCAAGTATGTGAAACAGGAAAACTGGAAATGAAGTACAAGGTGTTCTTATCTGCTAGCAAGGGGTAGCTTACACATCCCTATCAGTAATTTCTATTCAAAACCGATTTTTTTTCGTTCAGACAAAATCGGAATTTTGCAAACATTAGGAACAATGTATCTCAGGTGTTAGGAACAGCCTTTACACCATAGATAATTTTACTATATGCCAGTTACTTCTAATTATCTCTCTCTTCAAATACAGTTTTAGTAATTTGATGCCTCCAAAATGTAAAACCTACTAGTTTATGAAATCTTATTACAGTTGCCCCTACTGAAACAGTTTTCCTAGCTTCTGATAATTAATATTTCAATTTGGACTACTGCGCTCTCCTACATTTTACCTATCAAATTTATTTCAAAATATCACATTTGTACATGTATCAACAAACATATTATAGAAAACACGTCAAGTATACTAACAAAGACAAACATTGGCCTTTGAAACATTTATCAACCATGTAAAATTTGTTTAGAAAATATCATAATAGTACAATTTGCTTAACTTTAACAGAAATCTAGAAAAATTATTACAAACGTTTAGCTCACGTTTTCTAGTAGCTAATTGGTTTCCCGCAGGGATCCATTGCAGCCTAATATCCAGAACTTTCCTATATTCATAAGATTACAAAATACGCAACGCATTTCATAAAGCCTGATGTCAATTTTTCTTTTTTAAAATGCTATTGTGTTTCTCTGAGCACCATTGAAATTTATGGTGCACTTAAAACTCAAGGTCGTTCTGCGATAAATCACTGCACTGACACACTTATTTGGCGAGAAGCACTATGGTATATTTGGCCAGCAGAAATTGTTAGTCCTAGGCGACGTGTTGGCACTGCATCATGATTGTAGCCATAATTTGAGCATATGCTAACAGTGTCTACAGACTTGGTCATCATTGCACTTCATCTGGGTAGGTGAATTCGTGTTTCCATCATCAAGACACGAAGTATGATACACGAAACTAGGAAACATAATGCAGAACCAACATAGTAATTAATGACATTTCCCAAACACAGATATTTTCTTCTGACTCTACTGGTTCTGTCCAAGAGACCAAAATTCGAAACTCAATTAAATACTACCTTCATGAATTAGTGAATTCTTTCAAAGGGTTAGTAAACAATTTTAAAGTTACGTGACAGTCTAATCTCATTGATTCTTGAAGTATTATCCTCCATTAATTACTTTATTCTTTGTTTAATTGATTCTTTAATACTAGCTATTAACTCTTAGTATTACCTCATTTAGTTTTGCGTTGTTGGTTTATCTATACTTCACAATGGATTGCTATGTTTACCAGTGTTTCTGCTTTCGTCATATAATCGCCAAGCTCACTATTTTAGCAGGCAACTGTGACCTGCTCATGTTTTAGCCAGTCGCTGCCTGTGCGGTCACAACGTCATCTGGAGGTTAATTCAACCTCTGCCTTTTCTTTACAAACAAACTCGACATAAGTTATTTCAAAATACTTAGAACTACATTCTCTCTCAGCGGTTCAATGGAACTAGTATACAATGAATTTCATGTTTGTGTCTGTCTTTCACAATGTATTATCTTCTGTATCTTACTCGAGAAATTCTATGTTATAACTGAAGTTCAGGCTCGTCAGTGTTTGGAGGCTTCCCTTCGATTATCACGAAATCTCTTAACGTCGACTACATTGTGTATGCCCCTTACTACACGGGACTCGGGATGTGCTACTCCTACTACATAATGGTATGGCACTCTGCTAATCACACATGATCCTTCAAAAATTTTGTAAAAATTTCTTATTTCAGCATTTGTTTTAGATTATTTTCTGTGAGCACTTATCAGTACCAGATCACCCAAGATAATTATCAGTACCAGATCACTCAAGATATATTCGATAAGTGTTATTTTCTTGCTACACCTCACCTTACAAGACTCTCCCTTTGCTGTTACGTTTCCAAATCTAACTTGTGTTCTTCTTCCAAACTCAAATCAGGTCTTTATGGGAATTTTACTAACCGTTCGATCATAGTTTCAGGTCTTTTGGCTGTCAACAATTCATAGGGCGATATTTCTGTTGTTGAATGTGGAATTTCATTAATTATCCCCGCAAACTCCTTGACATACGTTCCTAAGGTTATGTCAAAAAGATCTACGTAGTCTTCCTAGCTCTCTCATAACCCTCTCCATGGGGTTAGAATACAGATGGCACGTTTTATATCAAGATTTTTAAGGTATTCTTGCAAGGTTTTGATAAAAACTGGTATTCACTATCACTAAGTATTTGTTAAGTTCTGCATATTGCATGCCCATAGTCTTACCCTAATTCGCTGTCTATTGCTTTTCTGGTACTTTTCATCCTAGGGAATATCTTAAAACTTCCGGTACAATACCCGTTGCTACCAACATTTATTTATCTGGTGGTTGGTAGAGGCCTGAACACATTGGCTTCAGTTTGCTCACCTATCTCATTCGGTATAATACAATACGTTTGCGCTTTAGTTGTTTTTGTTTTCTGACGCTTTTTACATATTTCTAATATTTTCCTAGCACTCTACCATACTGATAAAAATACACGTTTCTTTCCCCACACTCATTGTGGGTTAAAAATGCTCACGTGTATATACCATACGTTGAGGTAAACATAACTTAACATCATCTCACAATTACTTCTGTGGAGCAATACCACTTTTTCCTCAGAATGAATTTCCCTTATTTGGGGCTCCAGATTTTATTTCCACTTTGCTTTGCCGTAGTTAAAATGGTACTTTTGGTTGTTCTTTTTTTTATAGGGGTATTATATATACTCCTAAAGTTTTATGTGGCTTGACTTTAAATTCATAAGGCTATCCCTTCATTAATCCTGGTCTACCAGATAATACTGTACATTTTAACAACACATTTTCCAGCTCTCTTTTCCCATCTGTATCAATAACATCAATATTCTTTTCTTTATTCTTTATTTTTTATTTCATATATTGTCCCTGAACAAACCTTACTCTGATTCCCTTTTCACTGTGAAATACATTCCTCTTTCTCTACTTCCTACTGAAAACACTCATGTATTACTTTTAGTTTGTACATACCCAGCATCTTCCCTTTGGGACTAAAAATGTTACCAAATGTAATTTCTGAGTACCGTTTTCTGTTATGCTCATACTACCCTCTCCTAAATCCATAACTGCTGCAAGGTCTACCAACAAATCTGTGCCTATTATCAATACAACACACCATGGCATTAAGCACCAATAAAATTCCCTGAAGATTATTCTCTAGTAATAATTTATTCTTTATTTTCTGACTTTTTCCTCCTACTGCTGAACTTGCACCAATGTTGTGCTACGATTGAAACAAGCGCATGTACTTGAACAAAATTGCCGTCTCTGGGGACGAATCAACTTTTCCTCAAAACTGGATAATTTCCTCTGCCTTTTGTTCCTTAATGTTCTGAACAAGGAAGTGAAGAAATATTTTAGCTCTGAGTTAGTGATGTGTTGTTTACCCTTTTCATATTTAAACTACGTTTAATGGTGTAATAATATTTGTATTTGATTAGTATGTAGTTAGTCACATACACTTATCTCTCGTAACTAGAGCTGCTCTCGTACTAGCGTTTCGATCTTCTTTCGTTAATGTAACAAATTATTCTTATGAAAAAGCAACTACTCAACAGTATTGTTTAAAACTCAAAAATACAGTTTCTGCCATTATTTAGAACTAATTTTCACTGTGAAGATTAATAATATTTTATTCATATTAACTGCAGTTGACACTATTACTCATATACCCGGAATTATTTTTCTTTCCTTTTCCTTTTATGATCTTTCTTTTACTGCTTTCATGAATATTCAGCGATAGATCATGAAATTTTTCTTTAAGTATCTTACAGGGTAAACTATGAGTTCAGGAAACTACGATTAATAAGTAATAGGTTTTCTGTTTCATCTAGTGCCCAATACAATTATTTCGCTGACATCCACGGGAATCTGTGTGTCCCAAAAGAACTTATCAAGCTCTAAATAACAAAAAAAAAGGAAAAACAGTCGGTACAGCCACTTTGACCCTTCATTTAACATTAGTACGCAAAACCTCAGCATGTTCTAGCGTTAGACCCTTACTAGTACCTTACCACACGAAATTTTCAACACTTCATACATTCTCCACAGATTTTTTCCCTTGAAGTTGTTGACAACGTTCTCCATAGCTTTTCTTAATGGTTACTTTACTATTCCAAACAATGTAATAAGATCAGATGAGAATCATTACACTATTTCGGGCCATATATGCTGTACTACGCCTTTATAGTTCTGTCACCATGATCAATCGTACAGGCCTTTACTATACAGGGTGGTGCACTGATCGTAACCAGCCCAAATATCTCACGAAATAAGCGTCAAACGAAAAAACTACAAAGAACAAAACTTGTCTAGCTTGAGGGGGGAAACCAGATGGCGCTCTGGTTGGCCCACTAGATGGCGCTGCCATAGGTCAAACGGATATCAACTGCGCTTTTTTAAAATAGGAACCCCCATTTATTGTTACATATTCGTGTAGTACGTAAAGAAATATGAATGTTTTAGTTGGACCACTTTTTTCGCTTTGTGATCGATGGCGCTGTAATAGTCACAAACGTATAAGTATGTAGTATCCCGTAACATTCTGCCAGTGCGGATGCTATTTGCTACGTGATACATTACCCGTGATAAATGGACCCTTTACCAAATGCAGAAAAGGTCGGAATCGTGTTGATGTATGGCTATTGTAATCAAAATGTCCAGCGGGCGTGTGCTATGTATGCTGCTTGGAATACTTGACGACATCATCCAAGTGTCCGCACCGTTCACAGGATAGTTTCGTTATTTAAGGATACAGGAAGTTTTCAGCCATATGTGAAACGTCAACTCCGACCTACAATAAATGATGATGCCCAAGTAGATGTTTTAGCTACTGTCGTGGCTAATCCGCACATCAGTAGCAGACATATTGCACGAGAATCGGGAATCTCAAAAACGTCGGTGTTGAGAATGCTTCATCAACATCGATTGCACCAGCGCCATATTTCTATGCGCCAGGAATTGCATGGCAACGACTTTGAACGTCGTGTAGAGTTCTGCCACTGGGCACAACAGAAATTACCGGACGATGACAGATTTTTTGCACGCGTTCTATTTAGCGACGAAGCGTCATTCACCAACAGCGGTAACGTAAACAGGCATAATATGCACTATTGGGCAACGGGAAATCCCAGATAGATGCGACAAGTGGAACATCAGCGACCTTGGCGGGTTAACGTATGGTGCAGCATTATGGGACGAAGGATAATTGGACCCATCTTATCTATGGCAATCTAAATGGTGCAATGTATGCTGATTTTCAACGTAATGTTCTACCGATGTTACTGCAAGATGTTTCACTGCATGACAGAATGGTGATGTACTTCCAACATGTTGGATGTCCGACGCATAGCTCTCGTGCGGTTGCAACGGTATTGAATAGCATATTTCATGACAGGTGGATTGGTCGTCGAAACAACATACCATGGCCCGCACGTACACCGGATCTGACGTCCCCAGATTTCTTTCTGTGGGGAAAGTTGAAGGATATTTGCTATCGTGACCTACGACAACGCCTGACAACATGCGTCAGCGCATTGTCAACGCATGTGCGAACATTACGGAAGGCGAACTACTTGCTGTTGAGAGGAATGTCGTTACACGTATTGCCAAATGCATTGAGGTTGACGGACATCATTTTCAGCATTTATTGCATTAATGTAGTATTTACAGGTAATCACGCTGTAACAGCACGCGTTCTCAGAGATTATAAGTTCACAAAGATACATGTATCACATTGGAACAACCGAAATAAAATGTTCAAACGTACCTACGTTCTGTATTTTAATTTAAAAAACCTACCTGTTACCAACTGTTCGTCTAAAATTGTGAGCCATATGTTTGTGACTATTAGAGCATCATCTATCACAAAGTGAAAAAAAGTTCCAACTAAAACATTCATATTTCTTTAAGTACTACACGAATATGTAATAAAAAATGGGGGTTCTTATTTAAAAAAACGCAGTTGATATCCGTTTGACCGATGGCTGCGCCAACCATAGCTCCATCTGGTTTCCCCCTTCAAGCTAGACAAGTTCCGTTCTTTGTAGTTTTTTCGTTTCACGCTTTTTTCGTGAGATATTTGGCCTGGTCACGATCAATGGACCACCGTGTATATAAAAACGAGTCGTCGCTATGCACTCCCTGTGATATCCACATAACTAGTCACCACAATTCGGTGAGACACCACTCTTTAGCATGTGCAGGAAACAATTCTGTTTGATGTAGAAACCAGCCAAAGTTGCAAGCTTTAGTTTTTAATTTGATAGATGACTAGTTTCAGGTTATCTGAATCTATTTCCAAAACACCCAGCAGAAAGAGTGGTATATTCTGTGATAGCAGGGAAACCATGTTAAGACTGTACATACACATATATTCAAGTTTTTCTATGAACATTGGCAGAACAAACACACGCTCCAGCATGCCGGAAATTGAACAATTGATTTGTTAACGCAGAGCCAATTCACGGCTAAATTGATAGGTAATTGCAGAGCACATGGCGGCGGGAGTAGGAGGACTAGACCCATTTAAGGATACAATATGACAATACCCCTTCTAACTTACTTTGTTTACCACAACATATTTCCAAACCACAATGTATCTCCTGGTATATATGCTTTCATAATTATTCTACCCAAACGGCCTACAGCCAATGGATAAAATAACGAGTAAATCAGCCTGTGACCAAACTAACACTTTAGCCTGTTCATTTAGCCTAACCAACAGCAACAACTCAGTTAACTGACCAGCACTACCTACTGACAAACACAACTCTCCTTTAAGAATAGCCATTAGTGGATTCGGCAACTTATCGAACGGACTACTATATTTGGTTCGTGTTTTCCATCACTAGTTTTAATCTCAGCAACCTGTTCCTCATCTCACGAATTTAGGAATAACTTTTTGTTGCAAGGCAATAACCTCATCCCTTAACCTTTGTATTTGGGACAACTGTAAGTCATCTTTACTATCACAGTGTATGTCACGAATTCTAGTAGCTAGGTGATCCAAAAGTGTCTGTAATCGATAAACCTACTTTAGAGATGGGAAGCCAACCTCAAAACCTGATAAATCGTCCAGAAAATCGCCCAATAAACTTCTATAAAATTCAACAACTTCAGTGACCTCACCCAGTGACTCGGGAGAAATGTTCATTGGGCACCAGTAACGGGCAGCAAATACATTTGAAAAGTACAGTGTTTATAATGACACCTCCCAGATGGAAAGTAGCTCAAGAATCACTAACAGTACTACAGAAGCTTATTGTTTTTCACTGGCTTCTCGTTAAAACATTCTAAATGCTACGTGCCTGGCACGACCAGAGAAAACTCGTTTTAGAGGCGTAATAAACTCATTTAAATGTACATAGCAGTATAGAATGGGAAGAAGTCGGGCACTGCTGAGCCAGAGAGAAAAGTAGTGGAATCACAAGATGGCAGGGTTTCCAACAAAAAAATAACTGCCGACAACTCGGTATTTCAAAGCACAGGACTTCGGCTCAGCCGCTAGAAAGGACGCTGTCTGTAACAGCAGCGGACGCCGACAAACCCAGTTCCGCTACGCCATTTTGGCCTTACCGCGCCGACACAGCGGTGTCGCTCCCCTTCATCACGCCAAACCAACAGCTACCCCACTGCTCCAGAGATGTTGCTCGCTGCGACCGCCGTACACCGTACAGCGAACCTGCCTGTAACTCCTTCCAACGTCACTGGAAACCGACGTGTCAGCTCGTCTTAGCACCCTCCTTTCTAAACTTGACGTCGTCAATCAGTCCACTGAAAACAAGCTAAGGCGAAGAGTCGACTCACGGCAGGCACCAGGTATAAAGCGAATGCGCCACACCTCAGAAATCCCTAATGCTTCTATTATTTTTGTACGCCCTCTAATCACCTGTGAGCTGTGTAAGACCTCAGTTACCATTTAACACCGATTTAAAATCAAAACTGCTCAACATACCCTTACATTCGAAATCTAGGCTAATATTTGCAAAATTAGCACACAATAACTCCACCGCCACGACTTTCACTGAGACGTTCGGCACCATTGCTGACGTACCCCTATGTACTTGCAGTTCAAACACATTCAGATAATGGATCTCCGACCTGATCCAAGTCGTTCACTATTCAAAACTGTAATGACCCTTAAAAAGATCAAAACAGTTCAGTAGCCAATAAGCACAAATTAAAGACCAGTGTTATTAGCGCTTTCAGCAATTTCAAATTATCGAGTTAGGGTGTCGTGACCTCAGACATCGGCCAGCTGCTGCTTCAAATAGTCTTTCCCGCTCAGGATGCTGGTTGGCTGGAATATTCGCCACCACAGAATTCTGTTCACTTCTCGCACTTTTCTACAGCACCACATACACAACAGCTTACAAAGATAACAAATTTTTGTACAATAACAACATTTTGTTATCCATGTATCGTGTGTAAATTATTTCCGTAATGAAACTATGCGACAAATTTGTCCGTAACGACTACCACGTAATTTCGCATGTTGGATGCTCTCTACAGAGATCAAAAAGGAAAAGAAAATTCGAAAAGAACCGAAACCCCTGAATAGCACAACTATGTGTAATTAAATGTGTGCCATTAAAAAGAAAATAATAAGCGAAAGCCGGCCGAAGTGGCCGTGCGGTTCTAGGCGCTACAGTTTGGAACCGAGCGACCGCTACAGTCGCAGGTTCGAATCCTGCCTCGGGCATGGATGTGTGTGATATCCTTATGTTAGTTAGGTTTAATTAGTTCTAAGTTCTAGGCGACTGATGACCTCATAAGTTAAGTCGCATAGCGCTCAGAGCCATTTTAATATGCGGAATATGAAAGTAATATTAACAAGAATGGCAACGAGGCATTGTAATATGAATGGAACAGAAACAAATAATTCCCTTTTTGTAATGGGGAAGAATCACGGCAGAAGATGCTGTTTACCATCAGGGTACATCGTGGAATCAGATAATTTAGGGAAACTTACAGGCTTCCACAGACGTCATTAAAAACTGTGCAGTCGCAAACGCAACAGTAAGGGCACTTGTGAAACAGCGAAGATGATCAACGTTATCGATGTCGCTGAAAAGAAGCAGTGATCAGTAATCGGTTGAAGTATCGTCAAAGATTTTTAACACCGACGGGTGAGTAAAAGTCATATGTCCACTGTCGTCATGATTGCAATAGGCCGGTCTTCGAACAACAGAACCTCCACTTTTCTTGCGTTCACCGGTTCTTGACAAGAGTGTATACATCTTTGTTCTTCGTTATTGAGGCATATATGTCCACCTTGAACGAGTCGGTGCCACCTTGTCAACCTGTCATATGTGGGACCATTCTGACCATATTTTTCCTCTTCAAACTTCGAAAGCAGATAACCGAATGATCGCCCAATTTGCCAACGGGGTTGCACAATCTTTATTTAACTCATCTAGCGACATGCTACGGTAATACCGCACTCGAATTTTAGTGTGTACCAGGATGAAGATGTATATCTGCAAATGAACAAAAGTATAATTACTTACACTTGCATATTCAGTGTGATAATTAAAACTTTGCAAATACCCTTTATATGACTGTAACTAGGTTATGTAAATCTCTGTGAAAGAGTATAACCATATATTACTAAACCCTCGTAAAATTTAAGATTGCGGTTGACACCAATTCGCGTTTCCCGACGATCTGGTTTCCCGTGTATACGTTATAAAACAAAATATTTTGTGCTTTTTTTTAGAGATACCACTGGAGACATAATTGTAATTAACTGGGGCATAAACTATAATGACCTCCTTGGGATTAAAATATGGAGTATTGTAATATATGATAGTTCACTAACAAGGTAACATATTCCCCTCTTTCGTGTTCTGGGGATAATAATATTTAAAATCATGAATACATAGACTTTCACAATTAACTAGACGAAAAAAGAAGAAAAGGAAGCTGGACATTCTGTACCGAGGACTATATACACACAATAAAGTAGTTTACCCGATTCGTCTCTTCTGCGGGAAAACGGGAAGCTTCACTGAGGACAGACAGCCGCCAAGTGAAACCAAAACTGCTGGAACAATGGAACAAGTTTATGTTGTGTTAAAGGAGCATCAGACCTATAGAAAGAGTAGGACTACGTTCATTGCGTCCGAAAAAGATTACAAATTTACTGGAGGACACAATACAATAGTCCCAGAAATAACTAGTCAGACGCAGACACTTTCAGTGTACCATCCATACATGTAAAGCCGTAATGGGAAGACTTAAAACTAGCAGTACTGAATAACTGATGTAGGACCTGATTTGTTTGACAGGTGACTGCATGTGGCTTTTGGCAGTGTCGTAGAGTGCCTGCGGAGCAATAGCGGTCAGTCTCCCACAGCTGTGGCAACAACGGCCGTCTTATAAAACGCGGCAGCAGCCTTGGAATGTGCAGCGGGTAGCCTACCGTCCCCGCGCCATGAGAGGTTGCGGCAGGTTGTAGGCAAGTCTGCAGCCGTCGAGACTGCCACTTGAACAAACAACATTGGCTCGCTTACCACCCTAACATGCAGGCGAATGAAGACTGTCGCAAGGACTTCTCTACCCAACTGTGGGGGATGATCCTTGAGGTGGGTGTGGGGCGTTTAAAGGTCAATATTTATGTTTTCCTTGAATAACTCAAAAGTCGGTGTTATTACGAAAACATCCCATACATTTCCTCTCTAAGAATAATAGTTCCCTCGTAGCAGGAGGCGGAAAATCGCAGATTATAAAGAATATTGTTTTAATTATAGTTTATATTATTTCTTATGTCAACATCTATTTCCCTCAACAAATACTAGTCGCACGGAGATGAATGACGTGTCGTTAGAAACGCTTTTTAACCGGCTACTGGCATCAGATACCGATGTCGCGCAAAAACTTACATTTTTTGCAAAATTATAGCACGTAAAAGACTTTTAACTATCATATGCAAAAGGAAATCTTGGATGGCCAGCTTCATACCTGTAATATACTAAACTATCTTATTAATGACTATTAAGAGTTTCCCTTTTCGTATCATCTCATTAAAAATATTATATAATTTACTTTAAAAAAGCACTCCGTCTTCATGCCACCAATGGCCCATCGGGACCATCCAAGCGCCGTTTAACCCTCGGCTAAGCATGCGGATAGGAGAGGCGTGTGGTCAGCACACCACTCTCCCGGTCGTTATGATGATTTTCTTTGACCGGAGCCGCTACTGTTCGGTCGAGTAGCTCCTCAATTGGCATCACGAGGCTGCGTGTACCCCGTAAAATGGCAACAGTACATGGCGGCCCGGATGGTCACCCATCCAAATGCCTGCCACGCCCGACAGCGGTTAACTTCGGTGATCTGGCGGGAACCGGTATATCCACTGCGGCAAGGTCGTTTCAAAATTTACTTTAAAGTACTTAATAATTCGATAATTTGTGTATAGTGTTGTCACAGACAATAACCGTGACCGCTGCAGTTGTTCTTTATCTCTGCCTGTCGTACAAGTTGATTTTTCTAAATGAGTATACTTTCCGAAAGGACAAACATAGTCTATATAAATTACAGGTGGAGGAAGAAATAAGGGAAAAGGAAGGAACTTATGATATCAGCTGCACGAAGATTTTTGTGAAAACAGCGGCTACCACGGCCAGCAATCATGTGCAGTGGTTGCATTCCTGCCATGTCTTCCTGCCATATCGCAGAAGGAACATCCAGCTTCTCGTAGCCCTATTAGGCCATCTCGTTTTAACTCAGTGGGTTGCTGATAATGGCTTCTTTGTCGCCTTAAGGACATTTTTGACTAACAGCAATTCACCACGCCCAGTCTCAAAGGCAACTAACGCTTATGGCGTATATTTAAAGCAAATCGATTTACATTCTCATAGTGGAGCTACTAGGGCTACTCTTATGCGATTGGAGCGAAATTTGAATGGACACCATCTTTCTGATGTAGAGACATGGCTACCATTTTTCGTTTATGTTGCAGAACTCCTTATCGGTGTTGAGATTTTTTTCCATCGGCGTGTTATTATATGCAGTACTAACACAAGTTTCTTCATTGCATCTCTTTTAAATTTCAATTTAATTTTTGTTCCTAGTATTCCACCATTGATTCGCCAGGTGAAATATGCTGTTCTGCAATACTCAGTAGAAAAAAGTCATAGAGGAGGAAATAGTCGTCAACCTAAAGTTCAGACACCGTTTCGCATGAAGTTGTATTCAGAACGCGGGAGCACTCATTGAGGACGCTGACAAAGCGGAAGGTACCGACCAGCATCTCTGAAAGGCGAACATGGAAAATATTACAGGATTCGGTAGACGCTGACGAAACAAGAAAATCAGAGAAAATGAAGTCATAGCTGTCCAATCGCTACACCTTAATGTTCCAGCTCTCTATGAGTTCTAGGTGGAAGTGCAAGCAATTCAGAAATACTAATTAGTAAGCTCAAATAATTACTCTCCGGTGTTCGCAAATATTCATTATGCCCAGCGGTTTCCATCTGGGTGCGTGATGCTGAACACTGAAATAAATGTCAGCTGTTAATTTTGAAACAAAAACCACTGCAGTACATGAAAAGCAGGCAGCCACCTATAATGGAGGTTGACTCCAGGAGTTGCAGACGAGACTACATGGCTCCTTCATGCTGCTGGGTTACCAGGTGTGTCACTCCATTCTGCTCGCAACCACCTCCCTTAGTAGTTCGCGTGTTCGAGACTGGACTATACTGTCGCTGTTAAGCTATTGCAAGATCCCTTATTATTGCTCATCAGTACCCAGTGCGGGCATACATCTTCGACTTCAGGTACAATGGTTTAACACCACATAATCAAGAGTGTTGTCACTGTGCCACGGTCTCCCATCGTATATGGGATGGTACTTATATCAGGACTTAAAAGCAGAGTTGACGACAGCAGTGGCAGGTTTTGCTAGCATAGCCTTCCAGGATGGTGAAATGTTGACCCCAACACGATGCACGCTGGTGACCCTCTACATCACCGAGGTCTATAATCTACCCTCTGGCTATGGCTCCATCATTGTAATTGGCATAAGTAATATGTTGTTATAACCAACGATGTTTTACTCATGGTTGACATAGTTGCACAAAGTGTTATTATAACCAACAATGTTTTACTCGTGGATGCGATAGGAGCCCTGTCACAACTACACCTATATCCCACGTCTAGCTGGAAATATTGTGTTACACCCTGAGACCTCCATCAACCGTTTCACCCAGTGCAGTGAGGGTCACGTCCCCATTCCTAATTTCTGATGTCAGAAATTTTTGACGTGACGTCTGCCACTCGTTGAGAGGACTCTGCAGTTGCAACTCAATGCCAGCTCCAGTTAGCAATTTTGACCGTATTGGTGTGGTGAGTGAACTTATGGTTTCTTTTCTGGCCACTTCTGCACCATTGTATGAACAAGACAGAACTGATAGCCGAAGAAATCTGCAGGTGCAGTTTGTGAAAGTAGGATATGTGCATGTGTCTCAGTTTAATGCTAACACTAGCGAAGACTATTTACAGCAAATAAGTTGTGGATAGTACAATTTTGCCTTGTTGGGTTGCTGTCTGTGCGCAGTATGTGCCGACAATACGAGTAAGACTCACATCAGTTTTCAGAATCGAGATCGTTAGCTGCTTGCCGTAAAGACTGCAAGCATACCATGTTGTTATATTTGAGCGCTTGTAGTGACTATCTATGTTTCGTTAAATTTTCCAATGCTTTAAATGTGTGGTATTGAATATGGATGGATTTTTTATGAATTCAGGTGTTTCATTGTATTTGGATATGCTGTATAAGGAAAGTAGATTCAGGCAGGGTTCTGAGAACATGTCTGTTGTTTTGCGCCAGTTGCGACCGTTTTCTGATTAGGAGAACTGATTATGATACATTAAAAATTTACTATATTTGACGGTGCTCAGCATAGTTCTGTGTCGTCTCTTGTTGTTTTGGCTGTTTCTGTGAGTTTGTTATCCAGTACGCTGTTGGCGCACTCAAACATAAATACAATAGTATTCAGATCACCTAGAAACAAGGGAAGAAACCTATAAGCATTGTTCACAAATGCAAATCATTATTTAAAACGAATAGTCACATACATATTAATACAAATATGTATAAATATAAAATCGAATATAGGTAATGCATGAGTAGGTTTAATAATGAATAAAAAATCGTGGGTAAGCTACTAAAAACAGAATAGTGAACGCATTATTGTAGCCACTAAAGACACGAAGCCCACGCCTGTCAAAGTAGTTCACGTTTATATGCGAAACAGCTCCACAATTAAAGAAGAAATTGAATAAATGTATGCTGCGATAAAAGAAATTAATCAGATAGTTAATGGAGAAGAAAATTTAATAGTCATGGCTGACTGGAATTCGAGTGTAAGAGAAGGAAGAGAAGGAAATATAGTAGGTGAGTATGGGCTGGCGGTAAGGAAAGACAGAGGAAGCGGCCTGGTAGAATTTTGAACAGAGCCTAGCTTAATCATTACTATCACTTTGTTTAAGAATCATGAAAGACGCTTGTACACTTGGAAGAGGCCAGGGGACACTGGAAGGACTCAGATAGATTATATGATGGTGAGGCAGAGATTTAGGATCCAGGTTTTAAATTGTAAGATATTTCCAGCGGCAGATGTGGACTCTGAGCACAATTTATTGGTTATGAACTGTAGATTAAAACTGAGGAAACTGCAAAAAGGTAGGAAATTAAAGAGATGGGACCTGAATAAACTGATAGAACCAGTGGCTGTATAGAGTTTCAGAGAGAGCATTAGGGAATGATGATAAGAAGAGGGGAAAGAAATACAGTAGAAGAAGACTGGGTAGTGTTGAGAGATATAATAGTGAAGGCAAGAGAGGATCAAGTAAGAAAAAATGAGGGCTAGTAGAAATCCCTGGGTAACAAAACAGATATTGATTAAAATTGAGACCGAAAGGAAGTGCAAAATGGCTAGGCAGGAATGGCTAGAGGACAAATGTAAGGATGTGGAAGCATTATCTCCAGGAGTGTGATAGTTGCTGCCTACAGGAAAATTAAAAAGATCTTTCGTGAAAAGAGAACCAGCTTTAAGAATTTCAGGAGCTCAGATGGAAAACCAGTTGTAAGCAAAGAACGGCAAGCAGAAGGGTGTAAGGGTTATATAGAGGGTCTATACAAGGGCAATGTACTTGAGGACAATATTTCCGAAATGGAAGAGGACGCAGATGAAGATGAGATGGTAGATATGATACTGCGAGAAGAATTTGACCGAGCTCTAAAAGATCTAGGTCGAAACAAGGCCCTGGGAGTAGACAACATTCCATTAGAAGTACTGCTAGCCTTGTTAGAGTCAGCCATGACCAAGCTCTTCCACCTGGTAAGGAAGATGTATGAGACAGGCGAAAAACCCTCAGACTACAAGAAGTATATAATAATTCCATTTCCAAAAAGCAAGTACTGACAGGTGTGAAATTACCTAACTATCAGTTTAATAAGTCAAGGTTGCAAAATACTAACACGAATTCTTTACAAGGGAATGTAAAACTGGTAGAAGATGACCTTGGGGAAGATCAGTTTGGATTCCATAGAAATATTGAAACACACGAGGTAACACTGACCCCACGATTTATCATAGAAGATAGGTTAATGAGAGGCAAACCTACGTTTCTAGCATTTGTAGACTTGGAGAGAGCTACCGACAATGTTGACTGGAATACATTCTTTCAAATTCTGGAAGTGGCAGCTGGAAAATACAGGGAGCAGAGGGCTGTTTACAATTTATACAGAAACCAGATGGCAGTTATAAGAGTCGAATGGCATGAAAGGGAAGCAGTCGTTGAGAAGGGAGTGAGAGAGGGTGGTAGCCTATTCCCATTGTTATACAATCTGCACATGGAGCAAGCAGTAAAGCAAACAAAAGAAAAATTTTGAATAGGAATTAAAATTCATGGAGAAGAAATAAAAGCTTTGACGTTTGCCGATGACATTTCTTTTTTTTTTAATCTTGTGGGACTTAACTGCTAAGGTCATCAGTCCCTAAGCCTACACACTACTTAACCTAAATTATTCTAAGGACAAACACACACACCCATGCCCCAGGGAGGACTCGAACCTCCGTCAGGATAAGCTGCACAGCCCATGACTGCAGCGCCCCAGACCGCTCGGCTCATCCTGCTCGGTGACGACATTTTAAATCTCTCAGAGACAGCAAAGGACCTGGTAGAGCAGATGAACGGGATAGACAGTGTCTTGAAAGGTGGACTTAAGATGAACACCAACTAAAGCAAAACGGGGATAATGGAATGTAGTCGAATGAAATCAGGTGATGCTCAGGGAATTATATTAGCAAATGAAACACTTAAAGTACAGGTTGAATTTGACTATTTGGGGAGCAAAATATCTGATGATGGTCGAAGTAAAGTGATATAAAATGTAGGCTGGCTATGGCAAAGAAAGCGTTTCTGAAGAAGAGAAATTTGTTAACATCGAGAATAGATTTAAGCCTCAGGAAGTTCAAAAATGGCTCTTAGCACTATGGGACTTAACATCTGAGGGTATCAGTCCCCTAGAACTCATAAATATTTAAACCCAACTAACCTAAAGACATCACACACATCCTTGCCCTAGCCAGGATTCGAACTTGCGACCATAGCGGTCGCGCGGTTCCAAACTGAAGCACCTAGAGCCGCTCCTCCACAAAGGCCAGCTGTCAGGAAGTCTTTTCTGAAAGTATTTGAATGGAGTATAGCCCTGAATGGCAGTGAAAAACAGTGTAGACAAGGAGAGAATAGAAGCATTCGAAATATGGTGCTAAAGAAGAATGCTGAAGATTAGATGGTTAGATTACATAACTGTTGAGGTATTGAATAGAACTGTGGAGAAGAGGAATTTGTGGCACACTTTGACTAGAATAAGGGATTGATATGTTTTGAATGATCTGTGGCCATGGAGAGTGATCATCCTTGAAGGGAACTGATCCGTGAACAGTGTAACGCAAACAACAGTGCAACGCGAAGAGTAATATTTGTTACCCCATATCCCCCCATGAACCATGGACCTTGCCGTTGGTGGGGAGGCTTGCGTGCCTCAACGATACAGACAGCCATACCGTAGGTGCAACCACAACGGAGGGGTATCTGTTGAGAGGCCAGACAAACGTGTGATTCCTGAAGAGGGGCAGTAGCCTTTTCAATGGTTGCAGGTGCAACAGTCTGGATGAATGACTGATCTGGCCTTGTAACACTAACCAAAACGGCCTTGCTGTTGTGGTACGGCGAACGGCTGAAAGCATGGGGAAACTACAGCCGTACTTTCTCCCGAGGGCATGCAGCTTTACTGTATGGTTAAATGATGATGGCGTCCTCCGGGGTAAAATATTCTGGAGGTAAAATAGTCCTCCATTCGGATCTCCGGGTGGGGACTACTCAAGAGGACGTCATTATCAGGAGAAAAAAAACTGGCATTCTACGGAACAGAGTGTGGAATGTCAGATCCCTTAATCGGGCAGGTAGGTCAGAAAATTTCAAAAGGGAAATGGATAGGTTAAAGTTAGATATAGTGGGAATTAGTGAACTTTGGTGGGAGGAGGAACAAGACTTCTGGTCAGGTGAATACAGGGTTATAAATACAAAATCAAATAGGGGTAATACAGGAGTTGGCTTAATAATGAATAAAAAAATAGGAATGCTGGTAAGCTACTACAAACAGCATACTGAACGTATCATAGTGGCAAAGATAGACACGAAGCCCATGTATACTACAGTAGTACAAGTTTATATGCCAACTAGCTTTGCAGATGACGAAGAAATTGAAGAAATGTATGATGAGATAAAAGAAATTATTCAGGTAGTGAAGGGAGACGAAAATTTAATAGCCATGGGTGACTGGAACTCGACAGTAGGAAAAGGAAGAGAAGGAAACATAGTAGGTGCATATGGATTGGGACTAAGAAATGAAAGAGGAAGCCGTCTGGTAGAATTCTGCACAGAGCATAACTTAATCATACCTAACACTTGGTTCAAGAATCATAAAAGAAGGTTGTATACATGGAAGAATCCTGGAGATACTAAAAGGAATCAGATAGATCATATAATGGTAAGACAGAGATTTTGGAACCAGGTTTTAAATTGTAGGACATTTCCAGGGGCAGTTGTGGACTCTGACCACAATCTATTGGTTATGAAATGTAGATTAAAACTGAATAAACTGCAAAAAGGTGGGCATTTAAGGTGATGGGACCTGGATAAACTGACTAAACCAGAGGTTGTACAGAGTTTCAGGGACAGCATGAGGAAACAATTGACCAGAATGAGGGAAAGAATTCAGTAGAAGATGAATGGGTAGCTCTAAGGGATGAAGTAGTGAAGACAGCAGAGGATCAAGTAGGTAAAAAGACGAGGGCTAGTAGAAATCCTTGGGTAACAGTAGAAATATTCAATTTAATTGATGAAAGGAGAAAATATAAAAACGCAGTAAATGAAGGACGCAAAAAGGAATACAAACGTCTCAAAAATGAGATCGACTGGAAGTGAAAAATGGCTAAGCAGGCATGGCTAGAGGACAAATGTAAGGATGTATAGGCTTATCTCTCTAGGGGTAAGACAGATACAGCCTACAGGAAAATTAAAGAGACCTTTGGAGAAAAGAGAGCCACTTGTATGAATATCAAGAGCTCAGATGGAAACCCAGTTCTAAGCAAAGAGGGGAAAGCAGAATGGTGGAAGGAGGATACAGAGGGTCTATACAAGGGCGATGTACTTGAGGACAATTTTATGGAAATGGAGGAGGATGTAGATGAAGATGAAATGGGAGATACGATATTGCGTGAAGAGTTTGACAGAGCACTGAAAGACCTGAGTCGAAACAAGGTCCCAGGAGCAGACAACATTCCATTAGAACTACTGACGGCCTTGGGAGAGCCAGTCCTGACAAAACTCTACCATCTGGTGAGCAAGATGTATGAGGCGAAATTCCCTCAGATTTCTAGAAGAATATAATAATTCCAATCCCAAAGAAAGCAGGTGTTGACAGATGTGAAAATTACCGAACTATCGGTTTAATAAGTCACAGCTGCAAAATACTAACACGAATTCTTTACAGACGAATGGAAAAACTGGTAGAAGCCGACCTCGGGGAAGATCAGTTTGGATTCCGTAGAAATGTTGGAACACGTGAGGCAATACTGACCTTAAGACTTATCTTAGAAGAAAGATTAAGGAAAAGCAAACCTACGTTTCTAGCATCCGTAGACTTAGAGGAAGCTTTTGACAATGTTGACTGGAATACTCTCTTTCAAATTCTAAAGGTGGCAGGGGTGAAACACAGGGAGCGAAAGGCTATTTACAATTTGTACAGAAAGCAGATGGCAGTTATAAGAGTCAAGGGGCATGAAAGGGAAGCAGTGGTTGGGAAGGGAGTGAGACAGGTTTGTAGCCTATCCCCGATGCTATTCACTCTGTATTTTGAGCAACCCGTAAAGGAAACAAAAGAAAAATTTGGAGTAGGTATTAAAATCCAGGGAGAAGATACAAAAACTCTGAGGTTCGCCGATGACATTGTAATTCTTCCAGAGACAGCAAAGGACTTGGAAGAGCAGTTGAACGGAATGGACAGTGTCTTGAAAGGAGGATATAAGATGAACATCAACAAAAGCAAAACGAGGGTAATGGAATGTAGTCTAATTAAGTCGGGTGATGCTGAGGGAATTACATTAGAAAATAAGACACTTAAAGTAGTAAAGGAGTTTTGCTATTTGGGGAGCAAAATAACTGATGATAGTCGAAGTAGAGAGGATATAAAATGTAGACTGGCAATGCCAAGGAAAGCGTTTCTGAAGAAGAGAAATTTGTTAACATCGAGTATAGATTTAAGTGTCAGGAAGTCGTTTTTGAAAGCATTTGTATGGAGTGTAGCCATGTATGGATGTGAAACATGGGCAATAAACAGTTTGGACAAGAAGAGAATAGAAGCTTTCGAAATGTGGTGCTACAGAAGAATATTGAAGATTAGGTGGGTAGATCACGTAACTAATGAGGAGGTATTGAATAACAT
Organism: Schistocerca serialis cubense; assembly: GCF_023864345.2. Classification (NCBI taxonomy): domain Eukaryota; kingdom Metazoa; phylum Arthropoda; class Insecta; order Orthoptera; family Acrididae; genus Schistocerca; species Schistocerca serialis. The sequence continues at coordinate 987,954,866 of NC_064638.1, forward strand.
TGGGGAGAAGAGATGTTTGTGGCATAATCTGACTAGAAGAAGGGATCGGTTGGTAGGACATGTCCTGAGGCATCAAGGGATCGCCAATTTAGCATTGGAGGGCAGTGTGGAGGATAAAAATCGTAGAGGGAGACCAAGAGATGAATACACCAAGGAGATTCAGAAGGATGTAGGTTGCAGTAGGTACTGGTAGATGAAGGAGCTTGCACAGGACAGATTAGCATGGAGAGCTGCATCACATCAGTCTCAGGACTGAAGGCCACAGCAACTACAACATATAATGCTTACCATCTTTTAACACTTTGTTAGGAAACATTTTTTTGTATGAACCACAGCTTAGTTATGCATTTATTTAAAGTGTAGTTTCTTGTTGCAAGTGAAATAAACCATGATAATTATTTATGTACATCATAGGTACACATTACTGAAAATGAAAACAAAGTAGAAGGTTTACTTTCGTCCTGTAAGTTCTTTACATTATTATCTTTGGGGCAGACTATTGGAAAGATGGTGCTGTCGTAAACTGTGGTATAAAAAAGTTTCAAGTATGACTATCAAACGTTTTGGAAATGAATTTGGTTTTTTTTCAAAAATCATTTTATATTTACAGTTAAGTCACATGAGTCATCTACTTTGTCGTTAAGCATGTTTTTAGACAGTAAAAAAGATTCAGTTCTCTATCATCAATAGATTTAGTCAAAGTGTACTAGAACATGGAATAATTTAACTTCTTTGAAACTCACGTTAAAGTTAAAACTTGCTCCTCTCTGTTAAACTTGCATGGCGCTAATACATCCCAGGCGCATATTCATCTTGTTTCCTGTGTTGCTCTTCCTCCCTTCTTTTTTTTGCACCTCTTCTTTGTATTCTTGCTCCTTTGGTGGCTTCCAACTTGATTTTTCCACTTTGAAGCGTCTCCTTCGACCAATGGCTATAAGAGCTCATCACTTATTTAGTCCATCAGCCATTCCCATCAGCTCCAAAACATTAAGTCATGACAGTGCACCGTCACTGAAACATAGAACAGCATATACTACACCAATTTTCAAAATATTTAGTCCTACTACAACAGTTTTTGGTATCCATTAATGTATACAATGATTGAAACTTTCATTTGGATTTGAGTACAACCATGTAAACATTTCTCTAAAAATCTTGTGTCACTAAGATTGCCATGTATAGGTTTTATAACTCCTATTATAGCAAATGGCAAAGAATGTTTGTAGTTGTAGTTCTCACCTTAAGTAACAGCTCGCTGGTAGCCACACCATGAATCACTGCCAGGTGGACATACTGCATGACATGGGCTGTCATCTGTGGAGGATTTATGAAAGAAGGTAGCACATACTGCCTTTTTCATTCCCTTAAGATCATTTTTATTTTGTCTTATGGCTTGTCCATAATAATACAATAAGAATCTCACACACACACAATTACTTAACTGTAAACAAAATATTCGCACCAAAACAACAGCAAACAATGACTAAACTCTCTGTATAAACAAAAAATGAGAAACTGTGAAGTTTTCATAGGTCAGGCAACATGAGGGACTGAAAAGTCATAAAAACGTAACAAATGAGAGCAAAACTTTATTCTGGGGTCCACTTTCCTGAAAGTAAACTTTTTGCCGTTCAGAAAACTACAGAGAATTTTTAAAGACAAAATTTAAAAAATCGATTCTTTGACAGTTGTTTACATACAAGTCCCCTAAAATTTCTTGTGCTGATAGTACATCCGAAGCCATCCTCAATCTTGTAGTAAGAAGGGTAAGATCTTGGATGTATGCCACACAATAGCATATACACGTTTTTATCCCTGTGAGTTTGTGAGTTATAAGGGAAAATCTAGGAGTTCGGGTACAGTGTAGAGTTAGTTGGTTTACAGTTATCTAATATGCTCAAATACACTTTCAAATTCCCTTTCCTATCTGTCTGCAATGCCAGAACAATAAATCGAGGTGTTTCTAATTTTACTGATCTGTTGATTGTCCACGTTTCTCTTGATGTCTCAGTAAATGTTGGAGACACTTAAATTTCGCATGAATGGAAAGTTAGTGGCAGCTGAGCATTTCAGTTAAATGGCATAGAAGTTTCAGATCCTTATTGTCTGATATGGTTAAACAGGGCACTTTCACACACCAATTTATCCAACTAAATTCTTTGCTTGTCTTCTTGTCTCTTGAACATATGTCATTTACGTCTGACAGTACATCAATTTGGGGGCGATCTGAAAATTATGTATTCTCGAAGAATCAAGTTTGCCAACATTTCTAGCAAGTCTTCTTATTACTATCGGATCTTGAAATATTGTCTGTTGCACATACTTGTTACAATACTGTAAGTCACATAACGATGTTGTGCCGACTAAAACATGTCAGGGAACATCAGCATGTCACACATAAATTAACACATAGTTAAAAATACATTTTGTTTTAACTGTGTGCTATTTTATTTGTGACTTGCTGATTTGCCCTGCCAAGCTATGTTTCATGCAACATTACTATGTGACATTCAGTATTCAAACAAGCATGTACTATTAATAATTGTGCAAGATCCTATGACAACAGCAAAGATCTGTTGAAATTGGTCATAGTAATAAAAATGCTTACTAGCCACCTATGCTAACTTGATTTTTCAAGAATAATATAAGAGTTAATATCCACAGCAATTCTAACTGTAATTATTGCTGTTTATTAATTTTCTAATTTATGTACTGAATCTGATCTGATTAGGGATATCAGGCCCTCTCTTTCATTGGACTAGGGTTTCATTCAATTTTACACATCGTAGTTACCAAGAGAATAACAACTGCAATATGACAAAAGGTATTAAAAAAATAAGAATATCTATGTAGACCAAGAACTAATAAAGCTAATACTGGAAGTATTTCTACTATTGCTGCTGTGGTCAATATTAATGATATTGACCAGATTAATAATAATAATGACAATAATAACAATAACAGTAGTAGCAGTTATAAAGATAATTTATAGTTTTACAAAATAGATGTTTTTTAATATAGCAAGTGCTGTGAAAGGAAATTTAAGAAGACTGCACCAACTGTTTAGCATGCATAATGATGTGCTTATTAATCTCAAGGAACACAACTAACATTGTGAGTAGAATATACAAACTAAAGTGGTTATTTATCGAGCTGTCTGTCTAGCATTTTGTAAAGCATTCTGGTACAACGATGATGGTTAGATATGGTTCCAACATTTCTTGTGTGATCGACATCAATGCCATTAAGTTTGTAGCTTGTTTCTTGAAAAGGAAAGATGAACACATTATTTGTGAGTTGTGAAGTAACTGTGGAGAGCTTCCACCCTTCTTCTTCACAAATCTTCCTTCCAAATTTAGGAGACTGTTGCTCAAAACCGTTATGTCATCTTAATCGTGAATGAGAATTCTTATTTCATGATTACTGTTAAGCCCTGCGGAAGCAAAAGGTGTATAAGAAAAATGTTGCTGATGAATGATTTGATAGTCATGTTAATATGGAGTTATTATATCATTGCGAGGTTTCCATACTATTAATTTAAGGTTCCCATGTGTTGTCACATTCTGCTTCCACTGATTGATTTTCTCTCCTCGAAAATAGACTAGATTACCATCTGCGTTGACAACGTTCAACTCGAGAAGGTAATATCTAACAGTCACTGGAATATGGTACCCTAGCCCTGCTACAGAGAACACTCCGTGTATGGTATGAATTAGTTAGTTTTTAATGTGTAAATTGGTAGCAATGTATCTCATTTGACACAGATCGAGCTAACTGGTAGATTATTCACTGGTTGATCCAACCCGTATATTTTCTCAGTATTATTCTTCAAATCTTGGCTTCTTGAGAAACCTAATAATGGTCCTATAGAACCTTAGCTATTAAAGTCTTGTGCTTCTTCCATTACATTTATCCCTGTTTTGTACATATTATCCTTTGCATGTAACTCAGACCCTTTTACAAAACGTTTTATGTACATATTTAAATTATCAGCATCATATAAGCCAGGAGCATTTGCACAGCTTTGCTATCTCCTATGTTTGGTTTGAAACCAGTCAGTGCAGTACTCCACTCAACCTTGCTTCGACATGTCGGGGAAAGTAGTTCACTGCTAAAAAAGGTGAGTGTCCTTTTCAAGTTGTAGTGTACGAAGTCACCTTTAAACCTCAACTAATGCAGTTTTGCGACTCCCCTTTACTTGAATCTAATGAGGAAATTAGTTTATTATTAATACAGATGAGCGTTTTTCTAAAGTTGAAATGTATAAAGTCAGAACTAAAACGTAAAAAATGCAGTTTTCTGTAAGCAGCATGTTTTTACGTAATTGTCAGGAGATACATTAGACAGAAATGTCCGCAGAGATACAAATGGGAGTCCTGGTAGCCCTGACATTGGTAGAACACGTAGTTATCGTTGATGAAGTAACAACACAGTTCTTCCAAAGGTCTTAAGGCGCCGAATCAATCGAAGTAGTAGATGGAATTCTGGTTTCATTAACATACGCGATCCAATGAGGCCTATATCCTCCTGCTACAACTTAATTTTACAACACCACATCGTCTTTGGCGACCTTTCGAGCATAAAAACTGCACGAAATTATGAGAGTTTGAGTTTCTGAGGAATTTAAGCATATCTATATTTGTAAGCAGTCTGTCTGATAGTAACGTTACGAAATGTCTTGTGTGAACCATCCGAGCTCTTTCCTGTCCATTTTTAAGTGTAGTCATTTATGAATAGCGATGGCATCCGTTAACCTACTAAGCCTTTTAGTTCCAGTAGTTGCTCTTCTGCGTCTTCTGCGTTCTAAGCTGTTGGGGATATGGCAACAGCACCTACTACTAATGAGCCACTACCTGAAAGTCCCACGAGCACCAGAAATAGAAACTGGAAAATTTCACAAAGTGTTTTAGGTATTGGCAGATCCCTTGGCATTTAGGCACACTTTTTCATCTAACTCTTTACTTCTTCAAAGTGCTTCTAGCTGCTACCTTTTTTGATTGGATTTAATTTGTTTAACATCCTGCAGGTTTTTTCTGCTACTTCTTTGATGTTTGATGAACGGAATCTACTATTTCTCAGGAATTTATCCGGGCACTCAGTTTAAGTTTGCCACAGATAGCTTTATCAACTGTAAACGCTGCAATAAGTTACCTCATGTGTGTGTCTCTTCGTCTTCTGCATATTTTTTGTCTTCATCAGTTAAAATTCGATCTGCCAAGTGCCTTTTTCCAAACGTTAATTTTCAACAAATGTTAAATCATGCTCCCTGCAGGCTTCGTCCGGTATATTAATTCCTGTATCACTATGAGCTAGACACTTTTTCAGCTACTTTCCAGGGATTCTCAATTCAACTGGTGAATTAGAATTACCGAGAATGTCACAACCACTACCTCAAATACGTTTCCTACCACTCATGCCACACTACTACATGGTTTGAGGTCTGTATGGCCTGTTATATACCAAACTGTGTACATTCAGCCAACTGTTGTGTCTTGGTGGGAAGTCCAACCATTTCTCTGAAGTTTTGTTACCTAGATATCTAATGACATGCTGTAAGAAAAACACATCTGGTTCAGAGCTCTTCTGTATCTCCTCACCAGTCTTAAAAGGTATGTTTTTAGGTTTGTCCCTTGCACATTGTCTTTTGAAATAAGCACTGAATCACCTGCACTGACTTTATGTTTGTTTTGATTCATCAGCTTAATACAATTGTATGATGTATTTAGAAGCTCATTATCATGAATATCAGTTGTTTCATTTTAACTGTATGACGTTTAACTCGATTTTACTTCCCAATAATTTGTGGGAGAATGACTAGTCATTACTATGACACTTGAGTATTAAATCTCATCCACGTATGGTTTTTTTGTCAGTTTGTTCAAATGCTCCACATTACTGGTTTTCATATGAGAGAAATGGTTTACTCCATATCGTCCCATTACTGACGTGGCATCTCTATTGTAAAATTTGCCTTCATGGTCAGTCTGAAGACTGTCATGACATCAGTTTGTCCTCATCTGCAGCAACTGTACAAACACCTCCACAACGGCCTTTACTCTCTTTGCCTTGTGATTGCTAATGAAATCGGTAGCATTACCTTCCTCTACTTCTTCTACTTCTTCTTCACATCTTTTACCTCCATCTGAGCAGTGTGAGCAACTTTTTAGACTGTCAGTTAATGATTTCAACATTTCTGGGAGAGAATGATCTAGTTGCACCTGTCATAATTTCAGCAGTCACAATTTATGGCGAAGAGCCTTCTTCACCTTGACAACTTTAAATTTCTTCAAAATGCTATTACTACTAAACTGGTCATGAGATATCATGCCACTTTACACACACACACATATAATATATATATATATATATATATATATATATATATATATATATATATAAACGATTGTTCCCGTTTAGGAGAGCGATTGAATTTGAGTTCATAATTTCATCTTCGGATGTTTTTCTTCTTTGCTTTCCAAAACCTCTTCATCCTCTCAGAATGCTCCTTCTTCCGTTCCTCTGTCCATTTTTTACCAGGCTGACGCGATGTTCTTTCCCCAAACTTCACACTTCTGATTTTATGCCGGCACTCGGTGCGATCTTCGAGATTTTCTATGTTGATCTGCTGTAGATCCCTCTGGACTTCTTTCAGCCATTCTGTGCCACATTTACTCTTTGTTATAATATTGAATAATTTCTTTGCTGTTCTGGAGTTTTCCATCCTGTAGATGTGTGTATAAAATTTGGCTCAGCGCTTTCTGATTTCATCTGTTACTATGTTGATCTTTCTATAGAGTTCGTTTTGTGGTCTCTTCATCGAAATGCCATTTTTATTGATTGGACCGTAAATATGCCTGAGATTTTTTCTTTCCTGCTTTTCTATTTCCTTAATTTTTGAATGACCATCAATCACCATTGTTTCAGCTGCATAGATTGCTTCTGGAAGAATCACTGTTGTATAGTGCCTTAATTTTGCGTCTGTCGAAAAGCACTTCTTGTTGTAATGCGTCCATGTTAGCTTGTAGGCCTTCTGGAGCTTGGTGATTTTTGTTCATTGGCAATTCGGTTTAATCCTGAGGACTGTATAGTTTCACCGAGGTATTTAAAATGGCAGACTTCTGCAATTTTACCATATTTTGTTATTAAAGGGGATCTATTTTCTGGCTGCCTTTCCATATATTGGGTTCTTTCATAAGATATCTGTAGTCCGGTTTTTTGTGAAATTTCATGTAGTTTTTCCACTGCGTGAATCGCTTCTGTTCTGTTATTGGTGATAATTGCAATATCGTCAGCGAAAGCAAGGCACTTGACTTTAATTCGGTTCTCTATCTTGATACCAATTTTGATACCATTTACGTGAGGTTCCCATTCCCTGATTATCTTTTCTAGAACAATATTGAAAAGGATTGGGGATAGTCCGTCCCCCTGTCAGACTCCAGATTTGGTTTCGAAGGGTTCTGATACTTTGCCCATGAATTTCATTTTGGCCGTTGTTCCTGTAAGTGTCTGTTCTGTGTTTTTTCGTGTCTTTCGGTCGATCCCAAATTCTTCCATGATATGAAACAGGGTTCCACGGTCCACCGAATCATATGCTTTCCTGAAGTCGATGAATGTGACCACTGTGTTTCTGCATTTCCTCATTTGTGATATTGTCTTTTAGCACCAGATCTGTTCCGCACATGAGCGTTCTTTTCTGAATCCGGCCTGGTATTCACCAATTAGTGTATCTGCTTGGGATTCTATCCTGTTTAAAAGTGCTATGGAATGGATTTTGTAAGCGACTGGGAGCAGGGAAATTACTCTGTAATTGTGCATATCTGTGTTGTCGCCCTTTTTGTGTAGCGGGTGAATTAGAGCGCATTTCCAGTCCTCTGATATCTGCTCCGTCATCCATATGTCTGACATTATATGGTGTAATTTCCGCATAAGTACCGGAACGTTTAGTTTCCAGAGCTCAGAAATGATCCCATCTTCTCCTGGTGCTTTGTTATTTTTCAACTGCTTGACTATCTCCATAATATCTTCAAGATCCGGGGCATGTGAGTTTGGGTGTGTGAATACTGGAGAAGAGAAGACAAGTTTTTCTTGGAGTGGTTCGCAGTTGAGGAGGGAACTGAAATATTGGGCTAAGATTTTGCAGTTATTTTTTGTGTTGGTTTCCAAAGAGCCATCGGGTTTCTTGAAGCACAAGCTAGGCCCTTGGTATCCCTGTAAGGTTTCTCTGAAAATCTTATGAAAATTTCCTGTATTATTTTTGATGTAATCCTGCTGGATTTCAGACAGTCTGTTGTTGTCATATCCCCGTTTTTCTTTTCTAATTATTTTTGAGGTCTCTTTTTGAGTTTTAAGAAAGTTCTCCCAGTTTTCTTCAGTTTTGTGACTGCTAAATTTTTTCCATGCAGTTATTCGGTTGTCGACTGCCTCATCACAAGTTGCATTCCACCAGCGATGTTTCCTGTTGAGAGGGGGTTGTCCTAATTTGAGGGCTTCCTGAATTTTCTCTGTTAGTTTCTTCCAGTCTGTTGATTTTTCTTGATTAATTTGGATGATGATTTTTTTCTTTGTTGAGTTGCAGATATTCCGGATCTGGCTTGGTACTTTTGGGTGGCCTTTTTAGCATCTGTTGGGTTGGAATTTTGTTTTTATTTGGAGAAGATGATGATCTGATTCAAAGACACCTTTGCGGGTTCTGATGTTTTGAATTTCTTTTATGTTTTCTTTGGATATTGCGACATGGTCTATTTGGTATTCACTTTGTCTAAGACTGGGTGATCTCCATGTGGTTAATTTATGTGCAGGTTTTTGAAACTGAGTACTCATTATTTTAAGTCCAAAGTTTCTGCAGAAGTCGATTAGTTTTTCACCATTCTTGTTGGTACGTTTGTGTTTGGTGTGGGGTCCAGTGGTATCTCTGAATTTTTTTTCCTTCCCTAATTTTGCGTTAAAATCGCCTACTAAGATTTTCACATGGTGCCTAGGTACTTTATTTGCTGTTTCTTCTAGTGTTTCCCAGAAATTGTCCACTGTTTCAGGGTACATTTTATTGTTGTGATTTGTGGGGGCGTGCACATTGATCAGAGTGTATGCTTTATTAGCTGATTTTACTGATAACAGGGAGAATCTGTCACTGGGAGACGTGAAGTCAATAACTGAGTCGAACCAGCGTTGACAAAACTCTTCCATTTGGAGTGCAAAACGTATTAAGAGGCGAAATACCCTTAGACTTCAAGAACAATAAAATAACTTATATTCCAAAGAGAGAAGGTGCTGAGAAGTGTGAATATTACCAAACTATCAGTGGTAGTTTGTCTCTTACTTTTATGGCAGGTTTGCCCTTGTAGATTCTGTAATTCTCTGTGTTGAAGTGTCCTTCATCTGTGAATCTTGTCTCTTGCAGTGCAGTGATGTTCAGGTTAAATTTTCTCATTGCGTTGGTAAGTTGCTTTAATTTGCCTGTTTTAGTGAGGGTGTTCACATTAATTGTACCAATAAAATTTTTACGTTTCGTTTTGAGAGTGTGAGGAGTTTTTGAGAAGCTCCGATTCTTCTCCGCATGGTGTCCCAGATCCCCCAGAATCCGATGATCAGGTGAATCTAGTCTATCGACTAGTGCCTGGGGTAGTGACTCTGTGGTCGTCTTTTCCATCATGCGTTCAAGTTGAATTTTAGATTTTGTGGTGATCTCTGTTGAGACCACAGGTATACGACTCGATTTTTGAGTTCGAGAAGATTTTGTGCAGCCGCCTCAACTAGAGGAACAGACGCTGGCCACTGGCCGCCTGATACTGAACAGACACCACTGGGTTTATTGGTTTTTGGTCCGCCCTGGGTATTTCATTTCCTCAGTGCCACCTATATCTAGGAAGCTTTCCCCTACTTTCCCCTATCTGCCACCCGGGGAGGCGCCCAATGGGGGTACCAACAACCCCACATGGGATATATATATATATATATATATATATATATATATATACTCAGTTTTATCCATGCAATAGCTGTGACAATTGACTCCTGTGATCACTAGCATTCTCAGAATCTCTGAATGATGTATATATACACACATTCTGAGAGTGTGTATATATATATATATAAAATCCCAGAATGTGTATATATATATATATATATATATATATATATATATATATAATCTCAGAATGTATGTATATATACATTCACAGATTATGAGAATGCTAGTGATGACAGGAGTCAATTGTCACAGCTATTGCATGGATAAAGCTGAGCGTTGAGTTCCTTAGTTTTCCATAAACATATGCTTCATGTTGTTGGATTCTGTCATTCAACTTATCCAACATCTTGATTTCTCTAGCTACTTCCTTGATAAAACTATCCAACTGTGTTAATTTTTTGTTTGTTAAGTGCTTAAAGTTCTGTATCAATGTGTAACACATGTTTGGCCTGTATCTTATCTCCTTGGAATGAATGCACCACATAGGTGCAAAATTGTCTACTGTATTTAGTATACTGACACAGTTATGTAATGGTACATTCCTTATTGAGAAACTTATGGAAGTTTATTATGCATTGTTTATCATTCAATTTTCATGTTTTGTCAATAACCAGAAGTAAGTACTGTGTGTGATTCCAGCAATACTCACATACCTCATATTGGTTCCTACATGCACCTGATAAATATGTGTTAAATGCATGTTGTCCTGTCTGAAAGTGATAATGAGGTTTGCGTTAAAAGGTAGAAGGAGTATATAGAGGTTTTATATTAGAGAGATGAACGCACAGACAACATTATAGAAACATAAAAGCATAGGAACAGAAGAGAACGTAGAGGATGATGAGATGGGAAATATCATACTGCGAGAAGAATTTAACAGAGCACTGAAAGACCTATGTCAAAATAAGACCTCGGGAATAGACTACATTCCATCTGAACTACTGGTATCCTTGGGAGAACCAGCGTTGACAAAACTCTTCCATTTGGAGTGCAAAACTTATTAAGAGGCGAAATACCCTTAGACTTCAAGAACAATAAAATAACTTATATTCCAAAGAGAGAAGGTGCTGAGAAGTGTGAATATTACCAAACTATCAGTTTAATAAATCATAGCTGCAAAATATTAACACGAAGAATTCCTTGCATAAAAATGGAAAAGACTGGTAGAAGTTTACCTCAGGAAAGATCAGTCTGAATTCCAGAGAAATGACTGGACTTCTCTCCCTGCAATTCTGAAGGCAGCAGGAGTAAAATACAGGAGGTGCAAATCTAGTTTAGAACTTACACAGAAACAGGAGGACAGTTACAAGAATCAAGGTGTATGGAAGGGAAGTAGTGGCTGAGAGGGAGTGACAGGGTTGTAGCTTAACATTCGATATATTTTAATTTTTACATTGAGAAAGCAGTAAAGGAAACCAAAGAAAAATTTGGAGTAGGAGTTAAAATCCAGAGAAAATAAATAAAAACGTTGAAATTTGCTGACTGTCTAATTGGGTCAGTGACTGCAAGGCACTTGGAAAATCAATGGAACGGAATGGACAGTGTCTTGAAAGGAGGACATAAGACAAACATCAACAAAAGCAAAACAAGGATAATCAAATCAGGTGATGCTGAGGGGACTGGATGAGGTAACAAGACACTTAAAGTAGTACATGACTTTTGCTCTTATGGCAGCAAAATAACTAATGATGGATAAAGTAGAGATGGTATAAAATGTAGACTGGCAATGACAGGAAAATCATTTCTGAAGAACAGTAATTTGTTAACATTGAATACAGATTTAAGTTCCAGGAAGTCTTTTCTGAAAGTTTTTCTATTGAGTGTAGCCATTAATGCAAGTGAAATACAGGCGCTAAACAGTTAACCAGGTAGAGAATAGAGGTGGGGAGAAAAAAAATTTGTGGTAGGCCCAGACTTGAGGAAGGGATAGGTTACCAATTGCTATAGAATCCTGGAATACGTCTGGCTCGAGTAAAAGATCTCTAATAAAAGACTTCAGCTTTCACGTGACAGCTTAAACAAAAATATTTGCATAGCTTATCCTGGTTTACAATGCCAATTATGTCAAATATGAATATGCTGTTTGGTTTTTCCACACATTCTAAAACATTAAGGGATCGCCAATTTAGTAGGAATCAAGAGATGAATACAGTAATCAGATACAGAAGGATGTAGGTTGCAATAGTTATTAGGAGAAGAAGAGGTCTGTGCAGGACAGAGTAGAGTAGAGAGTTGCATCAAACTAATCTTCGTACTGAAGATCACAACATCAGCAGTTACCAGCTGCTTTGAAATCCTGGAATATTTCTGGCTCGTGTAAAAGATCTCTAATAACACTTCAGTTTTCATGTGACAGCTAAAACAAAAATATTTGCCTATCTTATCCTGGTTTTCCATGATGTTTGGTTTTTACTTTTCAGGTGACCTGATATCATTGCTCTAACTGAATATCTGGTACGTAATTCCATCAATATAATAGAAAATGTACCGTAACAGTTTGTATATTGGCTGAAATGACCGAAGAAGGTTAGTCTTCTGCAGTCAGATGGTCCAATAATTACAGCATGGGTATTCCTGTAAAGTAGCAGTCAATTCTTGTTTTCTCTCAGTTTCCAACACCACTGCAGGACCTGATGGTTACCAATGGAGTCTTTCGTACACTCTGTCAGGGTTCTGATAGCGTGCTTATATTAGCATACTGAAGAACACAAACATTTAGCTCTTATTCTTTTTTGTTTATTTGTAGACTCTTATGTGTACAGGGTATATGAAGATACTTGGTAAGAATATACACTCCTGGAAATGGAAAAAAGAACACATTGACACCGGTGTGTCAAACCCACCATACTTGCTCCGGACACTGCGAGAGGGCTGTACAAGCAATGATCACACGCACGGCACAGCGGACACACCAGGAACCGCGGTGTTGGCCGTCGAATGGCGCTAGCTGCGCAGCATTTGTGCACCGCCGCCGTCAGTGTCAGCCAGTTTGCCGTGGCATACGGAGCTCCATCGCAGTCTTTAACACTGGCAGCATGCCGCGACAGCGTGGACGTGAACCGTATGTGCAGTTGACGGACTTTGAGCGAGGGCGTATAGTGGGCATGCGGGAGGCCGGGTGGACGTACCGCCGAATTGCTCAACACGTGGGGCGTGAGGTCTCCACAGTACATCGATGTTGTCGCCAGCGGTCGGCGGAAGGTGCACGTACCCGTCGACCTGGGTCCGGACCGCAGCGACGCACGGATGCACGCCAAGACCGTAGGATCCTACGCAGTGCCGTAGGGGACCGCACCGCCACTTCCCAGCAAATTAGGGACACTGTTGCTCCTGGGGTATCGGCGAGGACCATTCGCAACCGTCTCCATGAAGCTGGGCTACGGTCCCGCACACCGTTAGGCCGTCTTCCGCTCACGCCCCAACATCGTGCAGCCCGCCTCCAGTGGTGTCGCGACAGGCGTGAATGGAGGGACGAATGGAGACGTGTCGTCTTCAGCGATGAGAGTCGCTTCTGCCTTGGTGCCAATGATGGTCGTATGCGTGTTTGGCGCCGTGCAGGTGAGCGCCACAATCAGGACTGCATACGACCGAGGCACACAGGGCCAACACCCGGCATCATGGTGTGGGGAGCGATCTCCTACACTGGCCGTACACCACTGGTGATCGTCGAGGGGACACTGAATAGTGCACGGTACATCCAAACCGTCATCGAACCCATCGTTCTACCATTCCTAGACTGGCAAGGGAACTTGCTGTTCCAACAGGACAATGCACGTCCGCATGTATCCCGTGCCACCCAACGTGCTCTAGAAGGTGTAAGTCAACTACCCTGGCCAGCAAGATCTCCGGATCTGTCCCCCATTGAGCATGTTTGGGACTGGATGAAGCGTCGTGTCACGCGGTCTGCACGTCCAGCACGAACGCTGGTCCAACTGAGGCACCAGGTGGAAATGGCATGGCAAGCCGTTCCACAGGACTACATCCAGCATCTCTACGATCGTCTCCGTGGGAGAATAGCAGCCTGCATTGCTGCGAAAGGTGGATATACACTGTACTAGTGCCGACATTGTGCATGCTCTGTTGCCTGTGTCTATGTGCCTGTGGTTCTGTCAGTGTGATCATGTGATGTATCTGATCCCAGGAATGTGTCAATAAAGTTTCCCCTTCCTGGGACAATGAATTCACGGTGTTCTTATTTCAATTTCCAGGAGTGTAGTTCTCGTCCTACGTCTGGCTCAGCTGGTTCATACATTTCTACTTGCACTGATACACAACATGAATCATGAATTTGAGGGATAATTTATTTTGACAGATGAAGAGCTTTGTGTTCTGTTTCCCACAGATTGCTCCACCTTCTCTCATAGAGTCGACAGAGTTATAGCTACCAGCTTAGTTGATAGTCTAGAGCATGCTGGACTGTACAACTGGCATTTGATAGATTTTTAAACGTTTGCTGCCTTAGACGAAACTGACTGTGGGAATCCCCTGCAATGATCATATGATCACCTGTTATCACTGAAGGACAGTGACTGCCTTTTGTAAAAAGGCAGCAATCTGCAGTGAACTACCACAAAGATATACCAGCTCATCCAGGGATTATATTACTCTGGCATTATTGTATGCAGTATTTTCGAATACCACCATCGTCTAGAACTCACGATACGACACCATTCCCATGCTAATACATTTACAGGTGCTGTTGTTTGAACTGTAACTGATATTAAATAACATTATTTTCACGTCATGTGGCTGCTGCTGCAGTGAGTTTGCCACAAATGTAAGGGACAATAAGTTAAGTATATATTTGTTCCAACTACATTCTTATTCGTCATCATCAGCAGTAATCCTTAAATTGCAGCAGCATTGCAGCTTCGACATGCTTACCCTTTGAGTGTTCTGACATAAGTGGGTAAATTATTTATTGATAGTTGTTAATAGAGAACTTTTTGGCAGGAGTGTAAATAATCTAAGCTCTACAGTCATATCATCACTGTCGCCTGTGCGGAAATGGGCAAGGTTATAGATCTTGACACCAAATCTGATAAATTGAGGGAGACGGTTACTTCTGTGAGGGTAGTGAATGTATATTTCAAATTATGACTGTTGTTGCTTATCCTCCTGCTATACATTAACTCGTTCTTAAAGAAGAATGATGACTGCACGAGAGTATGTTTAAGAAAACTGCTTAGCCCAGATATCCTAGATACTCTGGAACCAATTATTCTCAAATATCTCATGGTGATTAGCTGGAGAACTATGATTTCAACGAGAAAGGAAAAGAAAACCCCTTATTACATATTTTAGTGACTGAAATCTATAATTATGTGTCAAATGCTTTTTGATAAACTGATTTTTGACATTTGTAGGAAACTTACTGAAAGATCGCATAGTTTGAACGCTGTTAACTACATTACCTACCAAGCATCTTTTTCTTGATTACTTATTGACTCTTGAATACTGATTATGTACTTGGGGGGGGGGGGAATAATAATCATTTCCTAGAAAACGTTTTATTTTACTTACACATACAATTCGTCTAAATTTCTTACAGTCACTGTTTTCTGCAGTATTTAGCGAGAAGTTGTCTTCTATATGCCTTAAATTATGCCTATATAGCATACAAATCTACAGGCACAACAACACACGCAGATGTACAGTTAAAGAATTCAGCTTTTGTAGGCTTTATGCTTACTGGATCTACGTTAGCACATTTTGGCCCTGGGTGAATACAAGCATTTATACACAGTTCTAACTGATTCATATTTGTATTATTCTCATGCACCTGTGACACATGGATGGCAGTGGCTCGGTCTGTCTGTCACAATCACAGACACACACTATAGATCACCGAAATTCACAACTCTCTAAGGTTTTATGTAAATCCACACATCCTCTGAAGTTCATTCAAGCCCAGCTTCTCCATACCTATCAACTACTGCAACATTCCTCTAAAACATAGTGATGTTGATGGATGTACGGCCTGACTCGTACTTCTTTCCTATATACACCTGCAAGCTACATATATGATCCTATTCTTGCCATGAGTAATGCGCTCTAGCCCTGAAACCTTGAACATTTTCTGTTTTAGTTGCTACATCAAAGTCTCTGTCAGGTTCTACGCCCACATTCGTGTGTTTAGACCCACTAGCAGTCAAATTATGTTTATTGATAAATAGCAATATTCTATTGGCACTTAAATGAGTCTCAGCGAGTTGAAGATCCCGCACCGTCTGCTATGATGATAACGCCAAGTCGGATAAATCAAGATGACTGCCTGTAGACTGCTGCTCCTGCGATTGCTCAGACAACTCTATGCGGAACACCTCCATGTTCTGGGCCGACAATACTGCTGGTATTGAATCAGGAGTGAGTTGCACTGTTGGAAAAAAAATTAACAAAACGTAATTGTATACGAATATATTAATAAAAGACTAATATGGAAGTTATTAACATTGTGATTAATGTTTGATGGACGAACACTTGCATTTAGATCTATCGGTCCTATTTAGCTATTTAGGCTGGTCTGAGTTAGTGCCTATTTCCTGCTGGCTGAGGTAAAATTGCCTGAGAGCAGAGGGGGCCTTTAGCTGTTAGCCCAGAGTGATGATGATGACATCTGATAGTATAGCAGCAAAATGGGAGACGGGACGGGGTGGAGGAGGAGGGGAAGGGAATAGGAGGTGGGTGGAGCGGACTGACCTTGAATATAACAACTACAATAAGCTCAGCTGTAATCTTACACTTGAAGTACCGGCTTATCTGTTCCAGAACAAAAGTGCTACACTACTCCCGTGCAAAGCACAAACCATATCACAGCCTCTATTTCATGTCTGATGATATATTTTAGTTTCTTCTGACTTTTCTGGTCATAAACGGCCACCGTCCATTACTCACCCTCTGCAGCTATAAAGTGGAGACCTCTATTGAAACGGCCGATTACTTTGCTGGATACGGACGCTGAATAATTTGCAGGGCACTCAGTGAGTCTAAGTAGATGAGAAATTCCTCACTACTTACGTCGCACAAAGCTTTCCGCTAATTAATGCATCATCTAAATGAAGTACTCTTACTACTGCTCTGACAATTATGCCAGCTAATAAATACACGGTTAATCACTGAAAGTCCTAGAGTAATTTAAGCAGGTTTTTAGTTTTCAATCTTCGATTGCAATGTTTCGACGTTTTTTGCGTGGATTACCTCAGGGACAAATTGTGTCACCTTTGAATTTAGCTGCTCTTCATTTAACTGTCGAAAAGAAAGTACCAGTGGCAGATTCGTTATTCTCATTCGCCATTTTATATGACAAATCATGCTATTCACAGAGTTTTATGACGGTAGGTTTAAAAAGAAAACATAGAAAAAGAACTGTTCCGCGTATCAAGTTGACGCTTGATTTACGTTGCTACGCAGTATATACAACTATATGAAACAGAAAAATTCACTGACGTTAAACGAGCAGTACACTCGTAGATTAGTGAATATAGAAAACACCGCCGTGTAGAGTGAGGGACCACAGTGCATACAAGCAGGTGTGTAATACATTATAGCACGGTTGTAATAAAATATTACACTACACAAACTAAAAAAACGCACTTGAGGAAATAATTCTCGTAATCGTACAACAGATATAACAGAGTCAGAGCGATCCCTTTACACTGTATTAATCATATTCCATAATCCCGCAGAGAGTACTCTCTGGGATGTCGAAAGAAGTCAACGATGTACATTTTACCTAATTGTAATGCAGTGCGATGCCTTGAAAATATTAACTAGAAAATAGCTCAAAATATTTATATTAAAATTTTCTGTGGATACACTCTTGAAAGAAATCGTAGATTTGGCTCGGCAGAAAGTTTTTAACTCAGCCACTCTACTCACGCTTTAATTTGCTATGTCAGGTTCTTGAATGCATGTGTACGCCTGTATATAAATCCTAAGGGTGTCCTGGAAGTCTTTGTAGATGTTATTTTTGTTTGTATTTACGTAGTACTGCGTCGCTTTATACTTTTTGAAAAGAGGAATATTGGTAACGACAGAGGATATTAATAAATACACATATTGCGAACAATTTCCTAAACATCACATAACTTGAAGAAAACTCCTCAGTAAGTTCTACAACTGACAGTAGACATCATTCTTACAAGATTCTTCTGTAAATATTATCCCAGATGATTCTCTCCCTGCTTAACAGCCGGAATAGTGAACGGTTATACTCTCATTATGATCAACAAACGCTGGAGTACACAGCAACAAACTCTTCCGCTGTGATCCATTCGTATTTTAGTTTTTTCATATTACCAGATTCATGGAGTGATAGTTTCAGTACTGCCGTCATTTTACACACATTGTACTCAATACATTTCTGTTAAAAATTTGTTTACAAATCTTTTAGGTCATTGATTTATATTAATGTAGGAGGTTATTAATAAAGTGTTCGCCGTTCTGAAAGCAAATAGTATTCTTAAAAGCTAAGAAAACAGTCTCCTAAATATATGTCCAGAAAGATGGATTGTGTTTGTCACTGTCCTTCTTAATAGTGGCAATAGTGTTAATGTCAGTCACTTCAGATTATATCTCTGATAACGATTAATCGTTGAAGCCATAGTCAGTGAAATAATGAAACATCACATAAACTATTTTTACGGTAGATGCATGGTTCGCCTTAGTACGAATATGTGACAGTAGCGTCTAGGTTTCAATCTAGAAACAGTATACGCTTTAACGGGCTTATGAACTACAGTATTTTTACCTACAATTGTTGCACGACGATTTACCGGAGTTATTTGAAAACGTTACCCTTGCAAAAGACAACGGAGGCTCTTTATCCAAGACGGCGTAATATTTCATTTTGTACGCCCTGTATGACGTAACGCCTTACAAAAATGTCGGTGGAGCCTTGAATTGGTCCAGTAACACGGCACCGAGCAAGGTGGCATATTGATTAACACTCTGGACTTACATTCGGGTGGACGACGCTTTAAATAATTGTCCAACCAGCCAGATTTAGGTGTTACGTGATTTCTCTAAATCTAAGGCAAGTTTCTTTAAGAACTAGGCCTATTTTCTTCCCAATCCTTAATCAATCCGAGCTTCTCCAACGTCTCTAATGATCTCTTTGTCGGGGCGTTAAGCCCTAATTATCCTTTCTTCAGTAAGGCAGCTTCACCGATCATACCTCAATCTTCGTATTTCTAGATATGGAGACATTCGAAAGCTCACTTTTAGGCTGCGCTATTAGGCAATGTGCAAATTCCCCAGTAGCGATTGTACCTCATGCATGTTATCATATCCAGTATCAGCCAGATGTTTTTCCACTAGCTCACTATTATTTGAGAAGGAAGCTGAAAAACAAGTAAGAGTACTATCTAACCACATGTAACTATTTCCGATTTATCAATATGTAGATTGTTACTACACAACGGAATGGTTCCTGTCTGACTACCTTTCCTTTAGGGTGGTTGGGGGGGGGGGGGAGGGAGGGAAGTCACATAGTTGCCTGTTTCCAATTTTGTCAAACCTGTAAGAACGGTGAGGTTTTTTAAACACACGAAGCATAAAGTTTTTCTAACTACACTACAAGTTGGGAGCTATTGCAGTGAGCGCCATTGGAAACAAATTTAAAATCGTACTAAATATTTTACTGGATTCAGCGCTTCCTTGTAGACAGGTCTTAAAATGTCGTCAACGAGGCGAAATTGACAGATGTGTTGACAATTTCTGAAGTAATCCAAGGGACTGTTATAGGGCAGCTGCAGTTCATAACATACAGCCTGTAACTTGTGAGGTGTTGGGGTTGAGAAGCAGACATGTCACGCAAATTCATTTAAGGAATCCTTATTATTTAGGATAACACACTCAACCCCCCAACCCCTTTAAACACCACAGCTCCTGCACTATGTGATCAAAAGTATTCGGACACCGGGCTGGAAATGACTTACAAGTTCGTGGCACCCACCATCGGTAATGCTGGAATTCAGTATGGTGTCGGACCACCCTTAGCCTTGATGACAGCTTCCACTCTCGTAGACATACGTTCAATCAGGTGCTGGAAGGTTTCTTATGGAATGGCAGCCCCTTCTTCACGGACTGCTGCACTGAGGAGAGGTATCGATGCGGTCGATGAGACCTGGCACGATGTCGGCATTCCAAAACATACCAGAGATGTTCAATAGGATTCAGGTCATGACTCTGTGCAGGCCAGTCCATTACAGTGATGTTATTGTCGTGTAACCATTCCGCCACAAGCCGTACATTATGAACAGGTGCTCGATCGTGTTGAAAGATGAAATCGCCATCCCAGAATCGCTCTGCAACAGTGGGATACAATAAGGTGCTTAAAACATCAATGCAGGCCTCTGCTGTGATAGTGCCATGCATAACAACTAGGGGCTTAAGCCCCCTCCATGAAAAACACTACCACACCGTAACACCACCGCCTTCGATTTTACTGTTGGCAAAAGACACCCTGGCAGATGATGTTCACCGGACATTCGCCATACCCACACCCTGCCATCGGATCGCCACATTGTGTACCATGATTTGTCATTCCACAGAACGTTTTCCCACTGATTAATCGTCCAATGTTTACGCTCCTTACTCCAAGCGAGACGTCATTTGGCAACTACCGGCGTGATGAGCAGCTTATGAACAGCCACTCGACCATGCAATCCAAGTTCTCTGACCTCCCGCCTAACTGCCATGGTAGTTACAGTGGATCCTGATGCAGTTTGGAATTCCTATGTGATGATCTGAATAGATGTCTGCTTATTACACATTACGACCCTCTTCACCGGTCGGCAGTCTCTTTCAGTCAACAGACGAGGTCGGCCTGTACGTTTTTGTGCTGTACGTGTCGATTCACGGTTCCATTCACTATCAGATCGGAAACAGTGGAGCTAGGGATGTTTAGGGGTGTGGAAATCTTGCGTACAGACTGTCTATGACGCAGTGGCACCCAATTACCTGACCACGTTCGAAGTCCGGGAGTTCCACGGAGCGCCCCATCCTGCTCTCTCACGATGTGTAATGACTATTGAGATCGCTGATATGGAGTTCCTAGCAGTAGGTGGAACCACAATGCACCTAATATGAAAAACGTACGTTTTTGGGGCTGTCCGGGTACTTTTGATCACGTAGTGTATCATACAACAGTTGATTTATGGAGGAAATTATGATATGGCCCTGTTTGTGGTCGGTTTAAGAGTTGCAATATTGACATAATTCTGCTTATGATGATTTAGTAGCTGATCAGTCTTATCGGGTAAAGGCCCCCTTAATGAAGGTGAAATTAAACTACTAAGTAATATAATGATTTTAGGATCACAAAGTGATTTTTTATGAGAATTCCTAAAGTATTGCAAGACACAAATATTGAATGCAATATAAGGAAGAACAATATTTACTGAATTCGCTTAGAGGAGTAGGATCAACTAGACCCCTACAAACGTTTCGAGTGAGAGTATGCCGCTACACGTTACCCCTCACTATTACAAACAATAGAGACCGGGAATAAGAGCCGTTGATACAGCTCACACATGCAAACAGTGGGTGAGTAAGGCGACGAGGCGAGACCGTAAGCTGGAAGGGCTTAAATTAGACTACTGCGCCGGTGATGCGAATACATTACTACCTGCAAGACTGAACGCGCGCGGCGCCGACAGCTCGGATCGCAAGGAGAATGGTACAATTGCTCTCTATGGCAGAAAGTACTCAGTTGATGAAGACCTGACCGAAAATGTGGGACTGCGAAATGGCGTTTTTCGGTCTATGCACCTGAAACAGCCTCTGGGCATTGGATGACACTGATGTTTGTGGCCGCTGTACTGTACACCCTCAAAGGACGCAGACGTTTAAAGTCTCCAAAGTGATGCAGAGAAAGCAGCCATCCAATATTATCTGGTAGGCTAGGGGCGGGCCCCATTGCAGTTAAAAGGCAGGCGAGGTGCCAGCCCTCACACTGGCCACATCCCAGTCTCACTGCTCGCCTCGTTAGAAAAGGCGAAAAAGGCCGGTTACCCCCTTTGATGCCACAAACGGGCTATACCCTCTCTTTGTCATTCAGGTAGCCGTGCCACCACAAACCGTCCGACGCTTAATACAGTGCGTCGATCCCATCAACCAGTTACTGTCTAAAGAAAATCAAAACTCTCATTCCAGATTTCATTACTCTAGTGACCTTAATTGGCTGTCATCACTCGGGAATATGCAAAGAAGAAGCTGACTCAAGTCAAAAAGATAAAGGATGGAATGGGTCTATCCACGAGAGCATCGCGTGTTCCTTCATAGATCCTTACTCAAAAAATGTTTTGTTTTATAGTGATTGGCTCATTTAGGGTTAGGATAGCGTTCATACGCATAAAAATATCTAAGAAGATGGAACTTACATTGCATCTTAATCAAATTAGGGAAAGTTAATAGGTACATGAAGGTAGGTGGAAGAGAGACCGATACAGCTAACCTCTATTTCCCACGAACTACAACATCTTCTGCAAGGCACACATGTTCAGGCATACCACACCCACTAAACGACCAAGTCATCACACATATGAAAACTGGGCACTTGGTAGAATGCCGTGCTGAAAGTTGCTGTAAATTATAGGACCACCCGGTCGCTGCTGCTTCACAGACACTTTTAAACACTTAAAAATTGGTTTTTGTGTACCCAGCAAAAACACATTCATTATTCCCCAAGAAGGCAAATGTCCTTATTATAATAGTATAACCTTCAGATTTTTTCTGTTGACTCACACACACAAAGTATTCCTTTCCAAATAAGGACTGTGCATTGAATGCAGCTGACTAATGGTCCTTTCAGTGGACATCGACATTTGATAAAAAGAACAACACAATGAATAATAAATTCGTGCCTCCGCCTTATAGTGCAGCGGAGCTAATATAAATGAAGGGACGGAAAAAAATAATTTTATTCAATGCTGACTGCATCTCAGAGCCAACCTGGAAAGACCCTAGGCACAGGTCGCCATATCACGCGAAATGCTGGGGTTAAGAAGCGGACATGTCACCCACATTCATTACATAAATCCGTATTAGTTTGACTAATACGATCAACGCCCCCTTTAACTACCATAGTTCCTATCATACAACAGCCAGTTTATGGAGAAAATTATGGTATGGCTCTGTAGGCGGACAATTAAAGAGCTACGCCTTCGACACAATTCTGCTTATGATAATAGCTGCTCGCTCGTATTTGGCAAAGCTGAAATTCAACAACTGAACAGCATACAGATTTTGATATCAGAAAGTGATTTATTGCGAGAATTCATAAAGTATTAGAAGATATAAATATTGAATGGAATGTTAAGAATAACAATTTAATAAGGGTTATGAGATTTTGGGTCAATTCGTGTAGAGGGGTGAGATCAACTATCACGTTACAGAGCCCTACAAACTTTGTGAGTAAGCCTTAAAAAGGTACACCTGATCATTACAAACAATATCGATCGCGAATTCGAGCCCATATACAGATCACACATGCAAATCGTGACTGTGTATGACGACAGAGCAACAGCGTAAGCTGGGAGGCCTCAAATTAATTAGTCTACTTAGCCTGTGCTGTGATTACGTCATCACCTGCCCGACTGGCCGCGCGTCGCGCCAACGGCTCGGAGGACAGGGATGATGTTGCAGCTGCTCTCTGTGGCCATCCGCACCCGTGGATAAACACCAGACCGAAACAGTGCCAGCATGAAATGACAGATAATACGGAGTTTTGTCACCAAGCGATAACAACCATCTCTGCCCCAACTACCGTGGCAGTAGTACTTCTGACTCTTACGTTCACTCTGGGTGACCAGATGTGAAGAACTCTAACATTCACTCTGGCAGTCCAGAAGCTAAACACTAGTGACCTCACCAGCGCCTTGTCTCCACCGCGTAGGAAAATCCCCAGCCATAAGAGAACCAGAAACAGCTGCCAATTATAGTCTTAGATTCTGTTGCTTCTTTCCCTTCTGAAGTATTACAACAAATTTTCCTTCCATCGCGGGTCGTCCCGATAAATTCGCAGTGCGCTCTTTTGTGTCAGCACACATCAGAACGGTCCAGCAATCAAATGGTGTTTTTCGGTCTATGCACGGGAAAGTATTGGCCTGAAACAGTCTCTGGCCGTTGGATGACAGTGTTCTACGTGGGCGCCGTACTGTCTGTCTGGTAGGCGAGCGAAGGGTCGCGGTGCACTAAAAAGATTTACAGTGTGCCCAGACACCCTGCTCGCCTCGGTAGAAAAATGCGATAACGCCAGCCACCCGATGTGGTGCGAAAAGCGGGCCGTACTCTGCATTTGTCGCTCCGTTAGCCATGCCCCTCCCCCCCTCTCACATCGTCACACACCTAATCAAGTGCGCCAGCCCCATCATCTAGTTACTATCTAAAGAAAATCAAAAATTTCTTTCCACATTTCATTACTCCAATGACCTTAGTTGGCCATCACCAGTCGGGAACTTGAAAAGAAATTGTCGAATCATGGCAAAAAAAAGTAAGAAAAAAATGGAATGGGGCAAGCCACGAGAGCTTTGCGTCTTTCACAGTGATTTAGTGGATAATATAGGGAGGTCGATGAGTCTGTTCCCAAACGATGTTCTCTAGTTGTACATATATATATTTCATTGAGTTCTGTATCTCTACTTGGCAAACCCCCTTAAGGTAGGAGTCGGAGCGAACTTCGCGTAACAGCCTCCATACATACCCCCCCCCCCCCCCTCCCTATCCCCGTTCCAGTGGTGGATGTTCTGCGCGGAGAACGATTGTTGGCAAATTTCTGTATGAACTCAGATATCTCTAACTTTACCTACAGTGTCGTTCCTCTAAGAATGTACACTCTTGAAATTGTAACTGTAAGCCACACTGTGATGTAAAACGCTTCATTTTGTAGCGCCTGACATTGGAGTTGGCTGAGCACCTTAGCGCTTACTAACTGAACCTGTCATCAGATGATCAAAACCAATTGAAAAATAATTCAGGCAAGACATCTGTATGTTGCAAAAAGAGGCAGTTCACTCTAAATAATGAAAAATTTGAAGTCATCGACATGAGTACTAAATGGAAGCCCCTAAATTTCGGTTACACGATGAATAACAAAAATCTGAAGGCTGTGAATTCAACTAAACACCTAGGGGTAACCGTTACGAATAACTTAAATTGGAACGGTCACATAGTTTGTGTTTTGGGAAAACAGAACCAAGGATTGCGATTTATTGACAGAATACTTAGAAAATAAAACAGGTCTATCAAAGAGACAGCCTACACTACAGTTGTCCGTCCTCTTCTGGAGTAGTGCTGTGCGGTTTGGGGTGACATCAAATAAGACTGACGGAGGACATCGAGAAGTTCAACGAAGGGCAACTCATTATGTACTAAGCAAAAATACAGTAGAGCGTGGCACGGATGTGATGCGCTAATTGGAGTGGCAGTCATTAGCACAAAGACTTTTCTGTAGTGGCAGAATCTTATCATGAGATTTCAGTCATCAAGTTTCTCCTGCGAATGCGAACATTTTTTCTTCGCGCCCACCTACACAGGAATAAATGATCAGCATACTGAAACAAGAGAATTCGGATCTCGCACGGAAAAATGTAAGTATTCGTTTTACCCGCACGCAGTTCGAGAGTGGAACGGTAGGAAGTAGCATGAACGTGGTTCACTCTGCCGACTTGATTGTGAACTGATGCTCTTCTTTGAACATTATCCATCGGCGTTGACTCCGAACGTAAATAAATTTAATGTATAGACGAAGTGATCCACTGGTGGTAAACACTAGAAACAGTAACAGCCTTACGACACCTTGGAGTAACCGCCCGGAGCGAACTAATTGTAGGAGTAGTATATGCAAGCCTGAACTTAATTAGAACAGTATAAAGGAAATGTAATGTCTCTACAAAAGGCATAAGGTTACAAACCAGATATAAGACCGACTCTCGAATGTGCCTTGTAGGTCTGGGACCTGTGCTAGGAGGACCTGTGCTAGGATGATATAATACAAGAGATAGAAAAGTTCCAAGGAAGAGCGGCACGTTTCACCACGGGATTGTTCAGTAGCTGTGAGATCGTCACGGACAGTTTCAAAATTCTAGTGACAGACGCAAGAAGAGAGAATATGTGTATCACGGAGAGGGAAGTGTGTACGTTCCAAGAAGAGGTGAATCACAAATTACTTGCTGTTCGCAAAATTACCACGACGAGAAAGTCGGATATATGGTAGCTCATACGTATATTTCAGGCACTATTTGCGAATGAAACAAGGAAAGTGGGTTATGAGAACAGTAACATAAGCTCCCTACGCTAAAAACCATAACGTGGTTTCCGGAGTAGAGGTGCAGACGTGATATTATTAATCCAATTATTTGGTACGAAGCGGAAAGCTCATGGTTGTAACGCATGCATTCTTACGGATGCTGCAGAACTCACACATTGGAATTGGCGAGACAGCAATAAATCACTTAAGCTCATATTCCAATGATATGTTGCACAAGACAGACGCAATAAACGAAACGATTGACGAGAAATAACGCCATAGCAGAACGAGAATAGTATGAATGACATATATGCTGTTTCTGAGCTGATCAAGGCATCATACTGGTCATCTACGAACCAATATCTATAGCTGAAAGCAGAGATACTAGCAACTCAACCATGTTCTGCTACAAAGTTCATACTCTCACCTGTTTCCGAGAAAATTACGCTTAATGTATCACGAAATACATGAATGTGCACCGAAATACAGGGTGAGTCACTAACTATTGCCACCAAGAATAATTCCGAGAGTATGATAGGAGCTGAAAAGTATGTCGGACAAAAGTTGCATGGCACAATGTGGGCCATAATATGACGTTGGTTTTTTGTTGCTAGGTGGGGTCGCTTCGGAATATGAAGGTCAACTTCGTTTTTTAAGTGGGGTGCTATAGTTTGGTACTTATTTCCTGACAGCGGCTATCGAGCCGAAACCAATGATGTGTAACAGTAAGGTCTTTGAAGGTCAAAAAAGGTCACAAAGGTGGTATAAACGTCCATTTACAGTACGTGTTCGAAGTGATGACCATTGGTATCAGTGCAGTGTTGCAATCCTGTTATTATGAATTGAGTGGTAGTCCTTATCAGATAGGCACTTATCGAAGCACATGCTCTGACAATTCCCTGTCGCACATCTTCAGGTGCCTTTTACGAATCCCCACAAGAAAAACTCCAGAGACGTGAAGACTGGCGAAGGAGCCGGCCCCATGAATCTCCTCCGCGTCCAATCCAACGATCTGGTAATTGTCTCTGCAACTCTTTTCCAGCCATCAGTGAAAAATGTGCCGGACGCCAATCATGTTGATACCACATTCTGTTCCTTGTTACTAAAGGTATTTCTTCCAATAACAGACATAATCTTCCTTGCAGGAATGTGGTGTACTTTCTACCATTAAGATTTCCTTCGATGAAACAGGTGCCTATAATTCTGTCCTCCAGAATCTCACACCATACATTCACCGACCACGGTTTCTAGTGTGCAACTTGCCGCAGCGAACATGGATTTTCAGTTGCCCAATAATGCATGATATACAAATTAACATTTCGATGGTCCGTGAATGTAGCGTCGTCATTAAATAAAATCGGATTAATAATCGTGTCATCCCGCTGAAAATGAAGTTGAGCCCATCGGCAGAATTCAGTGCGACGCATACAATCCGTACCATTTCATTCTTGGTGGAGACTGATACCGTAAGGATGATATTTATGGTGATGGAGAGCACGAGGAACACTATCCTTGCTCGTGGCTGATTCCCTTGCAATTCGACGTGAACTAACACAAGTATCTCGAACGACAGTGGCAAGAGTAGACTACCAGTTTCAGTTTCCTCGTTAGTAGCTTTCCTTTGTCGGATATGTTTCCGATGCGTTATAGATCCAGTTGTTCTCAATCATACACATATTTAAATGTACGACGTGTAGAGTGAGTACGTTGAGAATATCTTTCAGCGTGTAAGTCTCTAGCTCGCACTGAATTTAGTTGGCATTCTCCGTAAATGAGGTGCATACCGACTTGTTCTTCGACGGACTACGTTATTCGCATTCGCTTGATTCGACGATACTGGTCTTACCGTTCCTGTTAGTGTTGTACTGCGAAACCGTCGTATAGTGTTAACATGTCAATGGCACCTTAGATGGATACGCTGTATTCGGCGAATATTTACTTCAGAGCTTGTGCTTCGATGGGTGTCGAAGTGATAAGGAATACCACTGAATCCATGATAAGAAGATTGCAGCACTGCATTGATACCAATGGTCATCACTTCGAACATCTTCTGTTCAAATGTGTGTGAAATCTTATGGGACTTAACTGCTACGCTTACACACTACGTAATCTAAATTATCCTAAGGACAAACACACACACCCATGCCCGAGGGAGGACTCGAACCTCCTCCGGGACCAGCCGCACAGTCCATGACTGCAGCACCTTAGACAGCTCGGCGAACACCTTCTGTAAATGGACGTTCATGCCACCTTTGTGACCTTCGTTGACCTTCAAAGACCTTACTGTTACATATCATTGGATTCGTCGCGATAGCCGTTATCATAAAATAAGTACCAAATTATAGCACCCCGTTAAAAAAAAAAAAAAAAAAAAAAAAAGTTGACCTTCATATCTCTGAAGCGATCCTACCTAGCAACAGAAAACCACGACTTAGTATGGCCCCCGCAACATTTGTCCCACAAACTTTTCAGCAGCTATCATACATTCGAAGTTATTCTATGTGACGATAGTTAGTGACTCACCCTGTATTTTAAGAACTTTTGTATGTATTTTTCCGACCGTAGCAGGGGCGTTGAACTCGTGTGTGTATTTGCATTTCTTTTCCCTTGCACTATAATTTGTCTAATTCTTTAAACACTTATTGTCAGTAATAGATCACGTCCTTTGGCTCCGCCCTGTAATGGAGAGAGAAATACGTGACAGTAGGATGACGTATCGATATGTATTACACCCCATATTTTTGATGGCCTTTATTTATTTTATTTTTATTTATTTATTTATGCATTTATTTTACCTGGCAAGTGACATTATATGAAATTCTGAGACATTTGTTACTGTTATCAGATTCTTTCATTCAGAACTATCAAAATACCACGGCATTTGCCACTATCGGGATGAAACATAGTTCACATTCTATGTTTCCTAAGACACGTAAGGAAAGTATGCACAGAAATATTGTCGGCAGTCGGGGATTCCACAAATGCCAACAATATAGCAGCAGTAGCTGTCAACAAGTAAACGCCGCGTACCGCAGCCGGGGCCGAGCAGTAAATCCCGAATGCACAGAGCACCTGCATCAATCACCCTGATCCATCTCAATGCGGGGCGCGCTCTCGTCCTTGGCACGGTACGCCGACGTTGACGTAGTGTGCAGTCGGTCGTCAGCCCGCGAGCTGCCGGATTTATGTCAGTCGCCGGCGATCGACTGCGCCGCAACCGCGAGGGCCATTAGCAACACGAGAGCGCGGAACGCCCAGCATCCGCTGCACGCGTCGCAGCAGCCCCCTAAGTGGCCGACAACCCGTCACTGCCAGCCCACGTCCGAGTGCGTAAGTGGCGCACAACGGATATCTGAACGGCAGCTACACAGGGGGAGAAAGCAGCTTCATCAGTTTACAACAGAGTAGCTGACTTCGAATCGTTCTAACTTCCAAATAGAGTAAACCTTAGTAATTTCGTGAGGATTTCTGTATTAAGTTAATTTAAAGTAAAATAAAAATATTTTGAGACCCTGCTGAATTACATATGTAAGCTTGTCTTCAAATGCATTACTCATATTCACAATGTTATGATTAGTTGATTCTACATTCTCTCCCTTAAGATTTCATCAACTAAGAATTTTGTAGGTTATTTCGTGATACCCTTCCCTTTGGTAAGTTCGTGACGTTACTTGGGTAACTCAACACACTCAACAACCGAGCTAGGTTAATAATTCGCTCCTTTTACCGACCTCCCGACTCAGCAGCATTAGTGGCAGAACAACTGAGAGAAAATTTGGAATACATTTCACATAAATTTTCTCAGCATGTTATAGTCTTAGGTGGAGATTTCAATTTACCAGATATAGACTGGGACACTCAGATGTTTAGGACGGGTGGTAGGGACAGAGCATCGAGTGACATTATACTGAGTGCACTATCCGAAAATTACCTCGAGCAATTAAACAGAGAACCGACTCGTGGAGATAACATCTTGGACCTACTGATAACAAACAGACCCGAACTTTTCGACTCTTTAAGTGCAGAACAGGGAATCAGTGATCATAAGGCCGTTGCAGCATCCCTGAATATGGAAGTTAACAGGAATATAAAAAAAGAGAGGAAGGTTTATCTGTTTAGCAAGAGTAATAGAAGGCAGATTTCATACTACCTAAGAAATCAAAACGAAAATTTCTGTTCCTACACTGACAATGTTGAGTGTTTATGGAAAAAGTTCAAGGCAATCGTAAAATGCGTTTTAGACAGGTACGTGCCGAGTAAAACTGTGAGGGACGGGAAAAACCCACCGTGGTACAACAACAAAGTTAGGAAACTACTGCGAAAGCAAAGAGAGCTTCACTCCAAGTTTAAACGCAGCCAAAACCTCTCAGACAAACAGAAGCTAAACGATGTCAAAGTTAGCGTAAGGAGGGCTATGCGTGAAACGTTCAGTGAATTCGAAAGTAAAATTCTATGTACCGACTTGACAGAAAATCCTAGGAAGTTCTGGTCTTACGTTAAATCAGTAAGTGGCTCGAAACAGCATATCCAGACACTCCGGGATGATGATGGCATTGAAACAGAGGATGACACGCGTAAAGCTGAAATACTAAATACCTTTTTCCAAAGCTGTTTCAGAGAAGAAGACCGCACTGCAATTCCTTCTCTAAATCCTCGCACAAACGAAAAAATGGCTGACATCGAAATAAGTGTCCAAGGAATAGAAAAGCAACTGGAATCACTCAATAGAGGAAAGTCCACTGGACCTGACGGGATACCAATTCGATTCTACACAGAGTACGCGAAAGAACTTGCCCCCGTTCTAACAGCCGTGTACCGCAAGTCTCTAGAGGAACGGAGGGTTCCAAATGATTGAAAAAGAGCACAGGTAGTCCCAGTCTTCAAGAAGGGTCGTCGAGCAGTTGCGCAAAACTATAGACCTATATCGCTGTAGAATTTTAGAACATGTTTTTTGCTCGAGTATCATGTCGTTTCTGGAAACCCAGAATCTACTGTGTAGGAATCAACATGGATTCCGGAAACAGCGATCGTGTGAGACCCAACTCGCTTTATTTGTTCATGAGACCCAGAAAATATTAGATACAGGCTCCCAGGTAGATGCTATTTTTCTTGACTTCCGGAAGGCGTTCGATACAGTTCCGCACTGTCGCCTGATAAACAAAGTAAGAGCCTACGGAATATCAGACCAGCTGTGTGGCTGGATTGAAGAGTTTTTAGCAAACAGAACACAGCATGTTGTTATCAATGGAGAAACGTCTACAGACGTTAAAGTAACCTCTGGCGTGCCAGAGGGGAGTGTTATGGGACCATTGCTTTTCACAATATATATAAATGACCTAGTAGATAGTGTCGGAAGTTCCATGCGGCTTTTCGCGGATGATGCTGTAGTATACAGAGAAGTTGCAGCATTAGAAAATTGTAGCGAAATGCAGGTAGATCTGCAGCGGATAGGCACTTGGTGCAGGGAGTGGCAACTGTCCCTTAACATAGACAAATGTAATGTATTGCGAATACATAGAAAGAAGGATCCTTTATTGTATGATTATATGATAGCGGAACAAACACTGGTAGCAGTTACGTCTGTAAAATATCTGGGAGTATGCGTGCGGAACGATTTGAAGTGGAATGATCATATAAAATGAATTGTTGGTAAGGCGGGTACCAGGTTGAGATTCATTGGGAGAGTGCTTAGAAAATGTAGCCCATCAACAAAGGAGGTGGCTTACAAAACACTCGTTCGACCTATACTTGAGTATTGCTCATCAGTGTGGGATCCGTACCAGATCGGTTTGACGGAGGAGATAGAGAAGATCCAAAGAAGAGCGGCGCGTTTCGTCACAGGGTTATTTTGTAACCGTGATAGCGTTACGGAGATGTTTAATAAACTCGCCAGGTTTCGAGAGGGTGCGTTTCTGGATGAGGTATCGAATATATTGCTTCCCCCTACTTATACCTCCCGAGGAGATCACGAATGTAAAATTATAGAGATTAGAGCGCGCACGGAGGCTTTCAGACAGACGTTCTTCCCGTGAACCATACGCGACTGGAACAGGAAAGGGAGGTAATGACGGTGGCACGTAAAATGCCCTCCGCCACACACCTTTGGGTGGCTTGCGGAGTATAAATGTAGATGTAGATGTAGATGTAGATGTAGATGTAGAATTTCGTGGTAATGCATTAATTAAATAATGGGAGCATTGTATTTCTATAAACGATTTTGCCGGCCGGAGTGGCTAAGCGGTTCTAGGCTCTACAGTCTGGAACCACGTGATCGCTACGGTCGCAGGTTCGAGTCCTGCCTCGGGAATGGATGTGTGTGATGTCCTTAGGTTAGTTAGGTTTAAGTAGTTGTAAGTTCTAGGGAACTGATGACCACAGCAGTTAAGTCCTATAGTGCTCAGAGCCATTTGAACCATTATAAACTATTTTATTTTGACATTTTACGGCATTCAGGCTTATTTGTGATAAGAATGATAAAGTACTGACGAATTAATGAGCAAAAACACTGAATCGAATTTATTGATTAAATGAAAGCCTTATTTTAGTCTTTATCAAATTCAAATGGCTCTGAGCACTATGCGACTTAACGTCTGAGGTCATCAGTCGCCTAGAACTTAGAACTAATGAAACCTAACTAACCTAAGGATAGTACACACATCCATGCCCGAGGCAGGATTCGAACCTGTGACCGTAGCGGTAGCTCGGCTCCAGACTGCAGCGCCTAGAACCGCACGGCCGGCCTAGTCTTCATCAGAAAGGTTTTGACACTTGTTGCACATAAAAACGGCCTTACTCTCTACAAAAGTATGTTGACATTCCGAGTGGTTCCACATTAAACAAAAACTACACTGAATCCATAGTGCCCCTGATTTTTTCCTCAGGTCTTCTAAATAACTCTGGCCACAGGACCCACATTTATTGTCATCCTTCGTCCTCTTCTTTGACACTCCAGACGTGCTGGGTTGTGGATTTAATGTATCTTCGTTTCATTGCCTGCCTATAAATCGATAAATATAATTAAAATAGATAAACAACAACTCAAAGGAGCAACTCTCAACTCTGTTAATGAAGCACGTGAGATAATATTTAAGAAAATGCATAGGCCTACCTCCGGTTCTTGTGGGAGCTGCTTCTTGATTTGGAGTCAGACATTTTGGCTTGCTGTCTGTCTTTCTCCTCCGCTTGCATTTGTTCCCATCATCTATTAAGACAGGCAGAGCAAGAAGTTCATTCACCTCTGAATGACTTTCTGAATCATCTAATGCTGGTACCAGATTGTCTTCTGCAGGTTTGTCCGTCAGCTTTGATGTTGATATTGCCTCATCAGTCACAGCGGCAGGATTAAATGAATATCTCCCAATCTTCCTAGAAGCTAGCAACGGTCTTGCCGCAGTGGATACACCGGTTCCCGTGAGATCACCGTAGTTAAGCGCTGTTGGGCGTGGCCGGCACTTGGATGGGTGACCATCCAGCCGCCATGCGCTGTTGCCATTTTTCGGGGTGCACTCAGCCTCGTGATGCCAGTTAAGGAACTACTCGGCCGAATAGTAGCGGTTCCGGTCAAGGAAAACCATCATAACGACCGGGAGAGCAGTGTGCTAGCCACAACCCCTCCTAACCGCATCATCAACCGAGGATCACACGGCGATCGGATGGCCCCGATGGGCCACTGTGGCTTCAAGACGGAGTGCTTTTCCTAGAAGCTGATATGATGGTCTCAGGATTGAAAGCGCTATAGTAAGCAGGTTGCAGCAATTTGTGGAAATCAGATTTGTTGGGTCTGAGACCTGGATTCTTGACTATGTAGCTATTTGAAGGTTTTCCTCCATGATCTTTTAAGTTGCCTGCATAACACTACATCCAATGGATGCAGACTGTGAATAGTTTGAGAAGGAAATGTCAGAGGAAAGATCTGGTCCTTCTTGGCCAGATCAATGACCTTCTCTGAAATATTCAATCTATGGGAATCCATTTCTAAACTTATAGGTATTGTAGGAGGTGTACATTGTATGGAATGATTGAACCATTCCAGAAAAAATTCTCCATTTATCCACCATTTTGGTGATAGTTTCACAATGGTGCCAGGAATTACGTCTTTCAGAAGATCTTCTGACATTCGAACATCCTTAAATATCACCATAGGTGGTATCCAGTGACCACTAGCATTGACACAGGCAGGCAATGTGTGATTTTCACCTCGATTAGCAAACGTTCTGCTATATACATACTTTTTGCCAACTGCTGTAACGGTCTTCTTTCACCACATATGAGAGCCCTGTCTCATCTCAGTTCCATAATAGATCTGGACGATCTTGAACTCCTAGATCTGTGACTAACGATTCTGATTTTTGATGAAAGTCAGTAATTATTGACCTATTTCCCATTGAAGACCTATAAGCAGCTATATTTTCAGGCACGTGTTTTAAAATCATTGCACCACCAGTCCCCAGCGCTTGTTCTTCTTCATTGAAGGGATGTTTCCCACCAGTTGCTGTGGATAGCTTATATGCCAGTTTTCGAATGTGAACTACAGTCAATCTGAATCCTAATTCCTGCATGGAAAGAATGTAATTGCATATTCTTTGTTTCATTTGTTCAGGTAAAGAAAACGGTTTCCCTAATTTAGGTCCTTTAGGTCCTTCAGTCCTGCTAAGAAAGTCTTTCATGGCACTTCATAACGCTTTGATGCCTTGTAAATTGAGTACCTCTCCTCTTTTACCAACCTTGCTGCTGTAATAATATTTGGGTTGGCGTATTATATTTTGGAGGCATCTAACAAGGAAAAAACTGGTTAAGTTCGTGATAGCTTGATTAATTCGTGATACGTAAATTTATTATATTAACTGGTTTAAAATGAAGTGCTCTATTTATACCACGGGCATGCTACTACAAATAATTAAATATCCGCTTTTAAATTCGTTTATTAGCCATTATTTTCGAAGACTGTGTAGGGTGGCGTAAGATGGCAGTTAAAATGCTAAGATTTTTTCTAGCGAAGCTAAGGCTACGTCTAAACTAACGAACCCAAAAACACAAACCTTAATCAGAAAAATTTACTTACATCACAAAACAACTGTGCAAAATACAAAAATTTTGTCTTGTTAATATGAGGAGTAATCAGCACTTTAAAAACACGTGGGATTGTGCAGCGCGAAAGCGAAAGACAACTGCCCCCAACGGACGGAAACAACTCACTGTGCTGCCAAGGCCGCTGGTAGCGCGGCGCGAAATACCGCTGCAGGTAGGGGACATGTACTGCTGTCTGTGGGTCAGCGACTGCACTTCTAGCGTGGTTGATAATCAACAAAGTATCACGAAATAAGCAATGCCACGAACTTACCAAGGTTTACCCCAGTTGTATGTCGGAAATACACTGTTGAAGAACTAAAGCCATTAAGCGATAGCCAGTCAGCGACGAGAGCACAGAAGTGTGGGCATTTCAAGTAACTTCCCCAGCCTTTTATGATGAAAAGCGCAGTTACTGGTTAAACCAGCTGAAGTTAATGGTTTCAGATATACAATTAGTCCTAGGCAAGCCTTAAATAATAGTCCATGGCTGGTTGTGTCATTTGAGAATTTTCTGTAGTCTTCATCACGTAAAGCTCGACTACTAAATCGACTTTGTTAAAAATACGGTAATGGCATTAATTTGGTGCACTGTTCTGCACGAAGAGTGCTACAGTAGGACTGTTGACGTGTGATATTGTGTATCAACGTCTACATTCACATACCCACTCCGCAAGCCACCGTTAGCTGCGTTGCAGAGGATATCAGTAGCAAATCGAGCGAAGCAGTACGACTCTCTTTATGCCTCGTTACAAGCCTAATTTCTCTTATCTATGTGGTCGTTACGTGAGATGTACGTAAGCGGCTGTAGGATTCCTGGAGTCAGTTTAAAATGGTATCTCGCTAAATTTTCTCAATACTGTTTCTAGTAAAGAACGTCGCCTTCACTCCGGGGACTCCCATTTGAGCTCACGAAGCATATCCATAATCTCTGCGTTTTGCTCAGATCTACTTGTAACAATCTAGTAGCCCATTTCTGAACTGCTTTCATGTCTTACTTTAATCCGATATGGTGCGTATTCCGAACACTCTACCAGTACATAAGACTGGGTGGCACTAGTGTCCTGCATGCAGTCTCCTTCGTATATGAAGCCCGCTTTCCTAGCATTCTCCCAATAAACCGAAATCGACCATTCGCCTTTCCTTCCAGCTTTTATATGTGCTCCTTTTTGAATGACGTAACTGAGTTCTACTCATACGGATGAACTAACATTTTTCTACTTTTAGAGCTATCCGCCATTCCTCACACCAACTAGGAGTTTCGCCTAAATCAGCTTGCATTCTTCAACAGTCACTCAATGGCGACAAAATGGTTCAAATGGCTCTGAGCACTATGGGACTTAACTTCTGAGGTCATCAGCCCCCTAGAACGTAGAACTACTTAAACCTAACTAACCTAAGGACATCACACACACCCATGCCCGAGGCAGGATTCGAACCTGCGACCGTAGCGGTCGCGCGGTTCCAGACTGTAGCGCCTTGAACCGCTCAGCCACACCGGCGGCTAATGGCGACACCTTTCCATACATCACAGCATCATCAGGAGACAGCCATAGACTCCTGCTCATCCTGTCCACCGAGCAAGGTGGTGCAGTGGCCAGTTCAATCCTGCTTCCGGCCATCCTGATTTAGGTTTTCAGTGATTTCCCTAAAGCGCTCCAGGCAAATATCGGGATGGTTCCTTTGAAAGGCCGATTTCCTTCCCCGTGCTTCCCTAATCCGATGAGACCGATGACCTCACTGTCTGGTCTCCTTCCCCAAAAGCAACCCAATCCAACTCACCCTGTTCGTCAGATCATTTATGAACACACAAAATAATTGCAATCCTGTTACATTCCCTTGGGGCACATCCGATGGTACCCTTGTCTCTAATGAACGCTCACCGTTGGGGATAACGTGCTTCCGGCCGGTGTGGCCGTGCGGTTCTAGGCGCTTCAGTCTGGAACCGCGTGACTGCTACGGTCGCAGGTTCGAATCCTGCCTCGGGCATGGATGTGTGTGATGTCTTTAGGTTAGTCCGGTAAGGCGTGTAGTTTTGACAGCTTTCTTGATTGTAGGCCGGCTGGTGATCCTACTACTCTGGGGGTAGTGATTCCTTTCTCGTTCTGGGCGCTCTAAACCCTGTATTCTGGGGACGTAGTGTAGACCGCCGGTTCCGGGTTTGGCGTGTTGTTCCATCGTAGCATATGGTTTATCGGACGTGAGGTAGCTTAAGCAAGATTTTCATTAGTTATTCGTTAGACTACCACTCGTCTGAGTTACCATCCTGTGAAGTGAATGCAACTCTTGGCTGCCTACCTCACCGCTCGCGAAAGTGTTTGTTGCCGGACCTTCTCAGAGGTCGACTCTTGGAGCGCCGTCTGTGGCCCCTAGGTTCTTGTATGACATGTGTGTTCTAAAAGGCGGTCTGATGGCCAATAGTTACACTGAACGCTCCTTCAGCCCACGTCTTCCTGCTGGTATAATCTGCACCAGTACCCCTTAAGGAACTTATGCACTAATCCTTGTGTTTTATTATTGTATTATTTATTGCAGTACCGTCCATAGCTCGTG
Organism: Schistocerca serialis cubense; assembly: GCF_023864345.2. Lineage (NCBI taxonomy): Eukaryota > Metazoa > Arthropoda > Insecta > Orthoptera > Acrididae > Schistocerca > Schistocerca serialis. The sequence goes on from NC_064638.1 coordinate 987,992,701, forward strand.
GTAGCGTTCTCGCTTCCCGAGCACGGTGTCCCGGGTTCGATTCCCGGTGGGGTTAGGGATTTTCACCTACCTCGAGATGATTGGGTGTTGTTTTGTCGTCTTCATCATCATCATTTATCCCCATTACGGTCGGAAGAAGGCAATGGCAAACCACCTCCACTAGGACCTTGCCTAGTACGGCAGTGCGGGTCTTCTGCGTCGTTTCCCTACGCTCTGTCAAGGAGTATGGGACTTAATCATCATCATCATCATTATCGTCATCATTATAATACCTTGTAATGCCTACATTAGAGGTTATATACGTCTATTTAATTGTTCTGCTTGTCTTCTGGAATAAATCTGGCAGTGTAGTGTTAAGTGGATGTTAAGGGTTGTGTTACAAAGTTTATCATCATCTTATTTCACCCGTTTGGTGATCACTTTCTTGTTTTTTAATTAACCTTTGCTATTGTATTTGCTGTTTTACAAAAGGTTTCTAAAATTTTAATATGATTGCCGTTCCTATCGTGTAAGGCCTTCAGCCGTGACTGTGATCAATTGCTTAAAATTCTAATTTGTTATTTGTGCTTTAGTAGTAAGCCTTAAAACCTCATTTATTGCCATTCCTGTCTTCTGATGCATTCTGCTATGTTTATGGCGACTTGCCTTAAATATTTCAATACCTGTAATTTGTAAGTTGCAGCGAGTTTTAAACAATTGTTAATTTATTGCCATTCCTGGCGTGTAAGGCCTTTCGCCCAGATCACAGTGGCTTGCTTTTAAAACATTATCTACTGTATCAGTATTTAACGGTGATTTGCTAAATTGTAACTCACTGAAAACGCTATTATTTACAAAATTGTTTATTCCTTCATTGGTAATGTGTGGTATTTTTTTATTGTTGAGTCTGGAATTACTGGTTTAAAATAAATTATGTGTAACTGTAAAAGGCAACAAATAGTAACTGATTACGGCGCTGTTCACAATCTTAACCGAATCCTACCTTCCCTTGGCTACTAGGTTTCAGATACCCTCTACCACTTCTCATTTCCTTTCCTGTTCAAATCGCAAACAGAGCGAGGGAAAACCAATTGTCTATATACCTCCGTATGAGCCATAATTTCTTGTGTCTCACCTTTGTGGTCTTTACGCGCAATGTATGTTGGCGACGGTTGCATCGTTCGGCAGTCACCTTCAGATACCAGTTTTCTAAATTTTCTCATTAGTATTTCTCCAAAAGAACGTTACCTTCCTTATATGGATTCCTATTCGAGTTCCCGAAGCGTCTTCATATTACCTGCGTGTTGTTCGAACCTACCACTAACAAATTTGGCAGCCCGCCTCTGAACTGTTTCAGTGTCTTCCTTCAATGCAACTGGTTGTGGGTCCCAAACACTAGAACGGTACTCAAGAATAGGTCACATCGGCGTCCTATATGCGGTTCCCTTTACATGCGAACTGCTTCAATGTCTTCATTTAATCCTACCGGTTGTGGATCGCAAACACTCGAACAGTACTCAAGAATAGGTCGCACCGGCGTCCTATATGCGGTTTCCTTTACATGCGGTTTCCTTTACAAGTGAACCACTCTTTCCGAAAAGTCCCCCAATAAAGGGAAGTCGATCATTCGCCTTTTCTGCCACAGTTCTCACATGCTCGTTCCATCTCATATCGCTTATCAAGGTTACGCCCAGATATTTAAACGACTTGACTGTGTCAAGCAGGACACTACCAATATTGTATCCGAACATTACAGATTTGATCTTTCTACTCATCTGCATTAACTTACTTTTTTCCAAATTTAGGGCTAGCTGCCATTCATCACACCAACTGGAAATTTTGTCTGTCTTGTATGTCCCTACAGTCACTCAACTTCGACACCTTGCCATACACCATGGCATCATCAGCAAACAACCGCAGATTACTGCTCACCCTTCCCGCCAAATCGGTTACGTAGGTAGAGACCAACAACGGTTGTGTCACACTTCCATGGGCACTCCTGACGACATCCTTGTCTTTCATGAACACTCGCCGTCGAGGACAATGTAATGGGTTCCATTACCTTCGACCCACTGTCATATCTGCGATCTTATTCCATATGCTCGTACCTTCGTTAATAGCCTGCAATGGGCCACCGTGTCAAATGCTTTCCGGCAATCTAGAAATATGCAATCTGCCTGTTGCCCTTCATCCTTAGTTCGCCGTATATCATGTGAGGAAATGGTAAGCTGAGTTTCGCACGACAAATACTGTCTAAAACCATGCTGATTCGTGGACACAAGCTTCTGCCTCAAGAAAGTTTATTACAATCAAACTGAGATTCTGAGGCAAATAGCAGCCTAATGTTGTATCCTACTTTGATTGCTTTCGGCAACCTTCTCCAGAAATAGTAAGGTATTTCAAAACTTATACGATAAAGTATAACTACAATGCGTTTTAATGGTCTAGAAGCCAAAGATGTGGTCATCTTTATGAAATCTAGACAAATTAACATGTCTCTTATGTCATATTGTAAGTAAGACAATGGATATCATCGAGCATGAGATAATGTTAGACTCTTTGTTACAGCTTTCTTATAACAGCTGCCTTTAACCCTACGCTTAACTTACCTCATCAAGTTTACGAAGTTGCCTTACTCAAAGTATTTACCTACAATTCAGCTCCGAATACTATATCGATGAACAATAACTTCTTCTTTTATAATGAGATAGGCAACGTGGAAACAATGGACCGAGTTGATACAGTGAAACTTATAAATTCGAAGACGTTTCCTCCCACCCTGTTAGAGAAACAGAGTCATACAGCATCAAGAACGAGGGATAAGATGATGAGGAGAAACAGAGAAAAATCTGAACTGAACATCAGTTACGAAACGAGTCTTGAACGAGGTGAGATGTGCAGGAATGATGATGTTTATTTTAAGCTGAATGGTACATATAGGCTCAGTTGTAGTGTTTGTGGAAAAGTATAATTGAGAAAGAAACCTTTAAAGCAGCAGAAAATCCAGTAAATGTCAAGAACTTTAACATCGTTTGAGCGGACCGTAACATTTTCGATGGTTCATTCCTAAATTGTTGCTCCTCCACATCATACATCATATTTGGCCTGCAGTAACTCCTGGATAAGATTGTGGAATCACACTGTCCGCTCAGTTACAGCATTGTCGAGGAAAAGTACGTTTCAGAGTTAATTATAGAAATTAGAGATTAAGGAGAAACGTTGTGGATTTCGACAAAAAAGAAACAGTTGCTCTACATACATCAAAAAAAGTTTTGCTCCACCCCGGTTCCCTGAACTCCTGAAAATAGACGTTGGCTGTGGATGTTGTATTACAGACACAGTCCCTTAGACTGTTCAGAGATGTCACTAAACCCGCCCAAGGATGCAAACAACCATGCATGAGCAGCAGCTATTAGACAGAATGGGTCCGAAAGCCGATGAGTTCCATTCATTCCACCAGAAAGCAGGTACACGGCTTGTGTTGTGTGTAGTTGAACCATGCCTAGATGGTCAATACCACGGTTCGATCGCGTCAGCATTGTTACTTTGTACCAGGAAGGACTCTCAACAAGAGAAGTGTCCAGGCGTCTCGGAGTGAACCAAAGCGATGTTGTTCGGACATGAAGGAGATACTGAGGGACAGGAACTGTCGATGACATGCCTCGCTCAGGCCACCCAAGGGCTGCTAAAGCAGTGGATGACTGCTCCCTACGGATTTTGGCTCGGAGGAACCCTGACAGCAACGCACCATGTTGTGTAATGCTTTTCGTGCAGCCACAGGACGTCGTGTTACGACTCAAACTGTGCGTAATAGGCAGCATAATGCGCAACATCACTCCCGAGGTCCATGGCGATGGCCAGCTTTGCAACCACGACACCATGCAGCGCGGTACAGATGGGCCCAACAACATGCCGAATGGAGCGCTCAGGATTGGCATCACGTTCACTTCACCGATGAGTGTCGCACATGCCATTAACCAAACAATCGTCGGAGACGTGTTTGGAAGCAACCTGGTCGGGCTGAACGCCTTAGACAAACTGTCCAGCGAGTGCAGCAAGGTGGACGTTCCCTGCTGTTATGGGGTGGCATTATGTGGGGCCGATGTACGCGCTGGTGGTCATGGTAGGCGCCGTAACGGCTGTACAATCCGCGAATGCCATCCTCCGACCGATAGTGCAACCACATTGGCGAGGCATTCGTCTTCATGGGCGACAATTCGCGCCCCCATGTGCACATCTTGTGAATGACTTCCTTCAGGATAACGACATCGCTCGAATAGAGCGGCCAGCATGTTCTCCAGACATGAACCCTATCGAACGTGCCTGGGATAGATTGAAAAGGGCTGTTTATGGACGACGTGACCCACCAACTACTCTGAGGGGTCTACACCGAATCACCGTTGAGGAGGGACAATCAGTGTCAACAGTGCCTTGATGAACTTGTCGATATTACGCCACGATGAATACAGGCATGCATCAACGCAAGGGGACGTGCTACTGGGTATTAAAGGTACCGTTGTGTACAGCAATCAGTCCCACCACCTCTGACGGTCACGCTGTATGGTGGTACAACGTGCTCTGTGTGGCTTCGTGAGCAATAAAAACGGCGGATATGATGCTTATGTTGATCTCTATTCAAATTTTCTGTACAGGTTCAGGATCTCTCTGAAACAAGAAGATGCAAAACTTTTGTTGTTGTGTGTATTATAATTCAGAAAGCATGCGTAATGAGTATGGTGTCAGATAGCGTGTTCTGGCTGAAGAAGAAGAAAATGGATATGAAGAAGGCGACGATGACGAAAAAGAATAAGAAAGTGGAAATCCTCTTGACTCCTTCTAATCAGCAGATACTGTAAGCCTTAAGATACACAGTGTCATAAATGTGACCTTCATTGTCTGCAAACTCTCATTCTACATTGTGCTGAGCGATGGAGAGAATAATGAAGAAATACAAGTTGATGAGTTACATACAGAATGTTGAATAAAAAACTGTTGTTGAAGACGGAATTACTCGCTTCGAATGTTATAAACACAAACCGTTTGGTTAACCAGTTTTCGCTTATAACGATTCCATATCGAATGTGATACAAAATGAAAACATTTACCCACTACCACGCGAAAGCTTTATGTATGTTGATGGGAGACCCGTGGATGAATCAGAACTGCAGAAAACTAGCGTTATGGAAATAAATAAAAATTGTACACTTCACTTGTTTTCGGAAATACAGTATCGTTTGAATAACCAAATTACTGATCACGTGCTCTATTTGTAATTGCAACGCTGATTAAAGAATATGCATGTTTTAGGTCAAATGACGCAGTCGCATTGCAGAATGCTGGTTTGGGAACGAGAAATGAACTAAAGGAATTTGTTGCTGATGATCGGGGTATTCTCGTTTCGTATGATACTTGGGTTCGCAGAAGATTACAGGAAAATAGGTTTAAACACTTCCCATGAACCCGTAGAAATTCAGAGCAGAAATGACACTAAATGTATTATGTCAGGTAATGTAGGCACCAAGTCGAAAACTGAGATCGAAAAAATTTACTAGCAAATGCCAGAAACACGAGTTTTCGAGAAAGAGCAAATATCATTGTGGACAATCTTAAAAAGTGATCCAAGTCTGACCCAAATATTCCGTTGTTGGGATTTGGATGAATGTGTTGCACTAAAAATTAGTACATAACCGTGGAAACTTAAATTAAATGCAGCACTCGAAAGGACAATATGCTTAATTTTAGCATTTCAGACGAACAAGAATTCTATGTCCACTGATTGCAGTGTATTCGATGTAGCAGGCATAACACAGATGAATGCATATCGCAGTTCGTTTAAATTTCCCGAAGATAATTATTCAGCCAATCTTAGCACAAAGAATGCTGGGCAAGCTTATGAAACGTACTGCACTTTTGTGTGTCTGTATTATTTGGAACGAGGATTAAGGAGAAAGCTGGTCACGGGTCGTACGAGGTGAAAATACATTGAAATCATTTGTCATTAATATGAGAATTGAAATACAAACGAAAAGGTCTTTACCCAAAAATACAATAGCTCACTGTCTGGTTATTCACGAATATGGCATAGACATGACGCCTCAACCATCTGGGTAACAAGGCATACGTATATATCAGATTTAATGTCTTACGTATGAAAAGGGAGTCTCACAATTTTCTCGAGGCCTGTTCACGTTACAGAAAAAGCTTCCGTGTAGGATCTTTAGAGTACACGTGTTGGCAGTTACAACTAATCAGTCTTCTGTTGAGTATCCTACTTCGCAGTTAATTAGAGGAAAAACACTTCTCTCGTGTTTACGAAGAGAGTGTGATTTTGTGTGAGGTTGCCCATGGCTGTGTTATGTTTTTTCCAGAACTGTGTCTGACGCCTTATTTGACCACCAAGGATTCTGCATCACAAACAGTCTATTTGCTCCCGAGAAACTTGCATTTCGAATGCTGACTAGTGCTCGAAGTAGCATAGTGGCCTCTAGCTATTTCATTCGACAGTGGACAACGATGTAAAACGTCTAATGGAAACTCAACACCATCAGAGTATCGGCTCAGCTCGTGTGCCATTGAAGACTGCAATTAATAGTACACACGCAATTATTCCACCCGAGTCGAATGTCCAGATGAAGGGGTTGGATAAAGTGAATTGCATCAAAGACTTGTTGCCGGAATATCATATGCGTAATACTTAAAACAAAAGGTGTTGTTCGCTTCCTGCACTTTGATCTATAACGCTTGTGGACAAACGGAAGGCCGTGATTGGAGAATGAAACGTAAAATTGTTAGAACAGTGGTGTTACTTGAGAGATTTTGCTTATGAAGCCAACGAGAGGAATGGACCCTGTCGTTGAGTTAGTGAAAGAAATGTATAGTAAAAGATACTATACTCTGGTGTAATATTTTTATAATGGAATTTATACCTAGAATAATTTTTTTTACAGTTTCCACAACATACAGCATAAAGAAACAATTCATTGTTGATACGTCATTCTGATGAGAGAGTTCGCTCTTCTTACTGGTTGACAGCAATCAGCATGAAACCTGGAATAACTGAAGAAGCATTACTCAGCACGCAAACATTATCTCAGGAGAGCGGTTATTATGAAAGAAAGTTGATTTATTTGACCTGGCTGCATATTCCAAATACAGTTCAGATTATAAATAATTATTAACAGTAATCGATGTGTACACCAAATACAAAGTATGCATAGGTTGCCACTCTAAAGACAAAAGCTGTTTCTGAGGTAGTAGGTGCACTTAAGAAAAATTTACAGAAAGAGCCATAGGATCCCAAATCATTAACAAACAGAAGTTTATGGAAAAATGTAAGGTTAATCACTACCTATCCTTTCAGAACTTCTAAAAACTTCAGTTGTGGAATGATTCAACACAGCTAGTAAAGGAAAGGTGTTTAAACATTTCCTCGCACACTATTCTTTCAGATAGATTGATAGCGTATGAGACCATGTATGTCAGTACCTCACACAAAACACTGCACAATTAGTATGAAGCCTGCCGATGATGTGAAAGATAAGAGCCTTTGGTCTGTTGTGTATAAGAAGATCAAGGTGACAGATTCACTAAAAGGTACATTCAGAGTTGGTGATTTTGTTGGAAATAGTAAACACATGGCAGTTTTTGAGAAATGCTACACCCCCAACTGTTTTACTGAAATATTCGAAATTAGAGCAGTTCAGGAGACTAACCCAAGAAAGTATCTGCCGCACGATTACATGCCACGACCTGTAGCTGGAAGTTTCCGCATCAGAGAACTAGCCAAAACCAGATATCCATTTATATATCAAGCTGAAAAACTCGTGTAGAGGGAACGGAATAATACTTTCAAAAAATGGCTTGGTTATGAATTCGTGAATTACTTTGTACAGAGAAAAAGGGAGAGAGATAGGGAGGTCACACATGTTTGTAAGGAGTATGGAATTGGACATATTAAATAAAATAATATCTTGTATGTGTTATGCAATGCATATCTCAACCTGTGACCTTACTCCCGTTTTATTAATTTTCAAGAAAATAATGAAACTTTAAAGCTGCATATGTTTAACTTTCAAGGAAATTATGCATACCTCTGACTTTCGAGCAGAGGTTACATAATCTTTACTGCATATCTGCCACATTATATAGATACTATGTCTGGGTTGATTGGAAGATGAGCAGGGAGGTGCAAATAAGTGTTTGTTTCCATATGAGGAAGTCAAAGTTTTTCCTTTAATTCAGTTCAATATTTCCACCATTTTGGATTTATAAACACTGCGTTACGATTTTCTGAAGACAGGAAGGCGGGAAGGAGGCGTGACTTGATGCATACATCATAAATAATTAATTTGACACTATTTTAATACCATGCACTGATTAGATGGTGATGAGGGGGTGTGAGGTATAAAACAATCAACTGGCCTCTTTCCACAGCCTTGCTGTTCTGTGATTGGTTGGAGATAGGGAGGTGGTTGTGGGGTGATGGTGGTGGTGGTGGTGGTGGGGGAGTCGTCTGTATCCACCATCTTAGACTTTTTCAGAGCTGTAATTGGCTGAAGAAATGGTGGAGTGTGGGGAGAGCGCAGTGGACATGGCTTCCCACTGACAAAAAATGTTCAAATGTGTGTGAAATCTTATGAGACTTAACTGCTAAGGTCATCGGTCCCTAAGCTTACACACTACTTAGCCTAAATTACACTAAGGACAAACAGACACACCCATGCCCGAGGGAGGACTCGAACCTCCGCCAGGAGCAGCCGCATAGTCCATGACTGCAGCGCCCAAGACCGCTCGGCTAATCCCGCGCGGCCCCACTGACAAGGATGATGTTATTGATAAGGCTGATGAAGTCAGTAGGCGAATAGCCTCGGTCGTGTGACGACACCAATGTAAACAAAGTGCGTCAGGACGCCCATATGTATACTACTGAGGTTCTGTCACTTACCGTCTAATAACTTCTGTATCTACAACTGCAGTGTCGTCAATTGTACCCGCTTTACAGACAAAGAAATTCAGTTCAGTGCATAGGATAACCAGAGACTAAGCAATTACGAGTCCATAGTTCCCACCGTTATATCACTGGGGCTGGCAGAAGCGAGCAGAAGAGTGTGCACGTGCATTTGCGGAGTGCGCCTTGGGCCACATTTCACCCCCACAATCGGCTGTCACACAAGCACAAAAGATCGCCGACAGCCGCTCAGCGGTGCGTGCATGATGACCTGCCACAGCACTCGGGCCACCCACGCATGGCAACGGCGAGATAAGTGACCGTATAAGGGGCCGGGTGCACTCGTGCGGTGGAGCGTGGGCGCGCCACTCGCAGCCAATGGCGGTGCGCCGGCACTGTCCGGCCGCTTGCGCGAGTATATCCGGATTAGGCCGCTCGCGGCGTCCGAATGGAGCGCTGAGCCGGAGGCGGCCGCTTTTGTGCGGGCCGGCGCTGACACACCCTCGGCGCCGGCAGAGCCGCTCTGACAGGCGAGCCGCTCCCTGTGACACGCCGTCCCGTCTAGCGCCGCCTCGGTGCAGCAGTCGGACATCAGCTTTGTAGACATGACGCCATAATGAGAGACGCGCCCGTAGAGACTGTTGGAAAAGCAGCAGTACCTACTGCACGGGTTCAGCTTCTTTACTTATATATATACCCAAATAAGAGTCGTAAGTCCAAATGATGAATACTAGCTTCCTTATTTGACACAGAAGAAAACTTGGGGTTCATATCTGCCAATAAATTCATGATACTAGAAAGAAGGCTCTCACAGTGCTCCTTCGTCATGCATCACAAAGTGTTCTATCGACGGGAATTCGGATCTGTGAGCTGGAATGCCCGTTCTAAAGTTCGTCTCACCAATAGTTTTATCTTGTCACACATGGAGCAATGAAGGAAAAAATGTTCCCAATCTTACAGGATCTATAAAAATCATTTGACACTCACCAACTTGCCACTTAGTATCATATTGTCTCTGAATGTACTTTGTAGGCCACCCATCTCCTATCTAAGAAAAAAAAATGAAACGGCGCACCCCGAAGGAATTATGTGAATAGGACTGAAATAGGTAGATGTGTGTTACATTTAAAGTTTCAGAAAAATTGGGTGATTTATTCAAGACAAGACGCTGAACAAATTGTGCAAGTCAATTAAGAGTTCCACGCGACCGCTACGGTCGCAGGTTCGAACCCTACCTCGGCCATGGATGTTTGTGATTTCCTTGGGTTAGTTAGGTTTAAGTAGTTCTAAGTTCTAGGGGACTGATGACCTCAGCAGTTAAGTCCCATAGTGCTCAGGGCCATTTGAACCATATGAAGCAACGAAGTGTTGGCTCCCTTCTCGCCCTTTCGCAAACAGTAATTCGTCTTAGCATTCACTGGTAGAGTTGCTGGATGTCCTTCTAAGGGATATTATGCCAAATTTTGTCCAACTGACTCGTCAGATTGTCAAAATTCCGAACTGCTTGAATGACGCTGCCCACGATCCTCGAATTATTCTCATTTGGGGAAAGATCCGGCGACCGTGTTGGCCACCGCAGGGTCTGGCAAGGAAGAAGGCAACAGTACAAACTCTCGCCATGGCATTATCCTGCTGAAATGTAAACCCACGGTGGCCTGCTATGAAGGGTAACAGAACGGGGCGTAGAATAACGTCGACCTACAGCTGTGCTGTCATTGTGCCTAGTTGACAAGGGGTCCTGCTACCAAATGACGTGGCACTCCAGACCATCACTGTTGGCTGTTGGGCTGCGTGGTGGATGACAGGTTGGTATCCCACCGCTGTCCGCGGCATTTCCAGCCACATCTTCGGCCTGGAATCTCACTGTCTGGAGTAGACATGTCTTCAGTGATGAGTCGCGTTTCGAACTGAGTTTCAATGACCAGTGAACACATTTGTGGATGTGCTCCAGAGAGTGGTGGGATACCAACCTGACTGTCGCCCGTCTTACGGCCCCACAACCAATAGCGATGGTCGGCGGCGCCATTTCATTTCATAGGAGGACTCCTTTGACTGTCATGCGCGGCATCCTTACAGCACAGCGTGGCCTTCCATTTCACCAAGATAATGCCCGCCGGCATACGACGAGAGTTCCTGCTGCTTGTCTTCGTGCTTGCTGAACGTACCTTTGGCCAGCAAGGTCGCTGGATCTCGCCACCGTTTGGAGCATTATGAGCAGGGTCCACCAACCAGCACGGGATTTTGACGGTCTAACCCGCGAAATGGACAGCGTTTGGCGAGATACCCCTTAGGAGGACATCCAACAACTCTACCAGTCAGTGAAAAGCCAAATCATGGCTGCATAAGGGCCAGTGGTGTACCAGTGCGTTATTGACTTGCTCAGTTTGTGGAGCTTTTTCTCTTTAGTAAATCACCCTATTTTTCTGATATTGTAATCATTTGTTTGCCTGTAAATGTGTGTCCCATTCGGTTTATTTCTTCGTGGTGCTTCATCTCTTTGGCTTAGAGTGTATTTTGTGACATTGAAAGTATAGTTGTCAAGTAATGAATACATTTCACCTTCTGAAATCCACAAACACTCTTGATAAGCAACTAGACTAAATATTTTTAAAAAGCTGACAATTGTTAAGTATTATGTGTTTTGTATGCACACTCAGAGTACGTAGCACGGAGATTGGTACCGGTGGCGTAACTAATGGAGCCAACGCGGAGCGCGCTCCCTCGCCCTCATCGGCATCATGACACTTTTTGTTTGATACTCGTTGCTGTGCTGCTTATTCTGTTTATTGGCTTAGATCAACTCGACCTTACAATGAAGCAAAGACTACTTATTTCATAAACTCTTTTTGTACGATAAAGTGCACAACATGAAATAAATTACTGTTAATAGTCCAACTGCTTGCAACTATACCGCTGTTCCATTTTTATTATTTGTCTGCTGATCAATCCAAAACCGTAACAAATAAAATAACACTCAGGCCATGTGCTCTTCTCATTTCAGTTACGTTGACACACATGGCACGCGAATGGCAGGGTTGTGGCTGGAAACAAAATCCAGGAGTCCCTGTAGCAGGGAGCGGTAGGTCTAGTGGAACTGTTGCTCAACACAGCCAAGTCTAAATTTCCTCACGATTTTCCTTCATACATCTGCACAATTTTCCCATTTTAATGCCCTCTGATTATTTCCTTGCATCGTCTCCTTCTACTTCTTCTTCTAGTTCACTATCCCATTTTTCCTCCTATTCCCGTCTTTCCCACCTGTCACAAAATTGTATCTTCCATGGAAATGATGCTCAGGTCACGCATCCCGGCTACTATACCCTGCACCTTGCAGCAAGTGGAACAAATGAAGTAACTTCCGGAAATTCTAATAAGGAAAGATGTAGATTCGTGATTTAGTCCACGCATGCGTTACTTCTCGACAGCAGATATTTATTAGGATGCTGGAGTACGAGCTAAGTGGAGGAAGAAGAAAGTAAAAACTTTCATAACCGGTATCTCGTTAGGATTAATATAAAAGCTAGGAGAAGGAATACACAGGAGAGTAATCATCCATCGTTATCGAAAGAGTAATAGCGAAATTTTCTTTAAGAGATTTAGAAAAAGGACAGAGACCCAAACATGAGTGGCAGAATCAAGACTGAAACCTGGATTTCTCCTCACCCCCCCCCCCCTCCCCAAGCGAGTCCAATGCTTTAACCGCTGTGCCATTTCACTCATTCACGGTGGAGTAGGTGTCCATCAGAGTAACCAACTGTGTTGAACTTCGGAATGAAATTTTCACTCTGCAGCAGAGTCTGCTGCTAAGAAACTTCCTCGCAGATTAAAACTGAATCTTTCACGGGCAAATGCTCTACCAACTGAGCTACCCTATCCCGTCTCACGACCTGTTGCCGCAGTTTTACGTACTTCAGCATCTCGTCTCCTACCTTCTAAGTTTCACAAAAGTTCTTCTGCGAAACTTGCAGGACTAGCACTGCTGGAAGAAAGGATACTGCCGAGACATGGATAGTCACAAAAAAAAAAAAAAAATGGTTCAAATGGCTCTGAGCACTATGGGACTTAACATCTGAGGTCATGAGTCCCCTACAACTTGGAACTTCTTAAACCTTACTAAACTAAGGACATCACACACATCCATGCCCGGGGCAGGATTCGAACCGGCGACCGTAGCGGACGCGCGCTTCCAGACTGCAGCGCCTAGAACCGCTCGGCCACACCGGCCGGCTGGATAGTCACAGCCTGGGCGATGTTTTCAGAAGTGCCAGGAAATATCAATCTGGAAATATCCTTCAGGCCATGGCTATACCATGTCTCCGCAGTATCCTTCCTTCCAGGAGCGCCAGTCCTGTAAGTTTCGCTGTTGAACTTCTATGAAGTTAGGAAGGTACGTGCTGTGGTACTGATGTGAGCCGCACATGGTAAGCTCATTCGGTTGATGCGTTGCGCCCAAAAGGCAAAGGTCCCATGCTCGAATCGAGATCCGGGCACAGATTTAATTTATCAAGAAGTTTCTTATATAGATTTGGTTTGGAGGAAGTCACCTGCACTATTTTCATCACGTCAAAATTCTTGTTTCTCTGTAATTGACTCTCGTATTTCTGTAGACTGTTTCGAAATCCTAAGGTGGTGCAAGGAACTAACAGGAAGGTTAAGGAGAACATAGTCGGTCAGGTCGAATCAAGAGATTTTCTAAGTGCGTTTTGATACTGACAGACCTAAAATCAGTAATGTAAAAGTTAGGACTGACTAACAATTAATCACAGTTCAAAGTGAGACTGACGACTCCTTTTGTTTCACGAGGTTGTAACTATAACATGTAGACCTGGGTCCAACGATAAAATTAATTATGCCACTTAGCAAAACTGTGCGTTTCTCCCACCATCTACACCATAAACACGACGACACAGCACGCCCTTTGACCTCACAAGGAGAGGTAGTATTATAGTCCATACATACAGAGCGTGATTCATGTCTTATTTAAAGTGATAAAATTGATACACACTAACAAAAAATAATGTTATTTTAAAGTCTTTAGAGTCGTTACAAATAACGAGAGCATGTTGAAAAGCACTGTCTCCGAATTTTAAATAAAACAAACGATGTTATCTTTCTACAACCTTATTCTTTATGTCTGCATATATGCAGCCCTGTGCCTCTAGAGGTTATTATGAGTTGTAGGGTGTAACATGGCTGCATGTAACATAACTATGTCAACGCGTGAGAAACATCGTGCTGTAATCGTGTTTTGAATTCGAAGACTTCGTGCACATGGTGAACCCACTCCTTCAGCATGAATTCTCAGACCACACACGAGCGCTGCGACATCTGCAAACATCCGACGCCTTGGTCCGCTGTCATCGATCATCCTCCATATTGTCCCGACGTGGTCCCATCTGATTTTCATTTGTTTCCAAATCTAAGGTAAACCTTATAGGAGTTCGCTTTGACAACGTTCTACAGTGACGGTCTTTAGTTGACAGAAATCTGTTTGTTTCCAGGGTGATCATGTTGAGGAATAAATATGGAGACATCAAGTAGAAAGATAAAGAATATTGCTTTGATTTAAAAACCTTTAAGGGTTTTCACGTAAACAACTCGGATGCATTACTTTTCAGCATGCCATTTTACATGTAGGAATTTCGTTTAGTTCAATTCCACGTCACGAAAAAAGAATGCTGTGTTTTCTAGGCAGGGAAGTAACCGTCTAAGGGCCGCGAAAAGCGTATTTATGTAGAAACGAAAGAGTGTGTGAAGTGTTACGTTGGCTCTGTACGGAATACTTTTGGTATGCTGAAAAAATTGCGAACAGACTTTGCTGAAAGAACGGAAGTTCATTTTTAGCCGTTGATGATTGAGTGAGCGTCCATTATGACGCTGAATCAAAAGCCAATCCTTATGATAACGTAGAACAGCTGACAGTGCCAATAAGCGAGAAGCAAATAACAGTCCCGTCTACCTCAGTATCTTCTCTAATAATGTTGAATACGATGAACTTATCCTGCGGCAACGACAGCACATCGATGGTGAAAGGTTTCGCTCTATAGAGCGGAAATTCAACTAATACTTCAGAAACGAATTCTCATCCTGCAGTGCAGTCTGCGCTGATTTGAAACGTCCTGGCAGATTAGAACTTTATGCCGGCCCGGAACTTGAACATGGGGCCTTTCGAGCTGCAGCCGAAGTGAAGCAGATGACGAGAAGGAGGGGGGAGTCATGAGCTGCGCTCGGTTATCTCAGTCGCTAGAGGACTTACCCGTGAGAAGCGAAGGCCCGAGATTAGAGTTTCAGTCCGGCATCCACTTTTAATCTGCCAGGGTGCTTAAAATTAAATGCTGACTGACAGAATTTTGTCTAATCCTATACGTCTTGTGTTCTTCTTCGCAAAATACATGTAGAAAACTGATCTGGTGAGAAATACCATCTGATAAGCTTCACAGACTCAGAAGGAACATTGTCTGTATGCCCATTTTTCTTTTCTTTAAAATGTTTTTTATGGAATTCTCCACAGTTTAAGTTGACGACTCTCCGTAGATTTCCTAATGAATCTATTCATGAAGATCACATTCACTTGTAAAAGTTGATATCTTGCCTGGAATGAATGGAACCTTTCGGAAAGTGATGAAACTGGCAATAGAACTTTACTTTTTTAAAAAAAAGATGAAGCCAGGCAACCTTCACGAGCACAGCTGTGGGAAGCATGAAAGACTACAGGGATCAAACTACCTCGACGACGTCGCTGCACCTGCTTGAATCGCTTCCAACTGTTTCCACAGCAGGTTGTGTTGTAGACGGCGTATTTAAATATTATTAATATACATTATTCATTAATACACATCTATTGCAGAACTTCTAGCGATAAGTGTATGTACCAGAATAGGAGATTCATCGTAGACTGTCATCGGGTCATTTTTTTCCATGACATTCAGAGTTTCTGTCTGCTATGCCTTCTCCTAATGCTCCATGATGATATTTTAAAGGGAGGGTGAAACCACATTATTTGTTTTCTCCAGTCATCTTCCACAATGCTGTATTCTGGAGCTTTAAACACTGACACAACTGTAAATATTTTGAGAGCAGAGTTTTACTTACACGGAAGATAATTCGATTTCTTTGTGTCATACGTTGACCAGGTATTTTTATGCGGTAGCGAAATTTTTACGTATATAACGTCATCATTCTCATATTACGAAATAATACCATCTGAACCATAACAAACTATAACGGAACTATATGAGGCTAACTTAAAAATATTACTCTTAGCACGCCTTCTCTGTTAGAATTATCTAGCGTTCCACTGCATTACCAAAATAGACTTCATAATGAGGTTCGAAAAAAATCAAGTATCGTAAATTTTTAATGTGTGGGACATCCACAAGTGTTCTGCAACATGTTCATGGTAAACAAACCCACCACAGCTGTAAATTACTTTTATTGACCGAGATCTTACACGACAGAAAACATTGTACACTATCGCCGTATCGGAGTCTTACCGGACCCATTAGGTGTAACTGATCTTGTCACTTACAGTCTTTATCTAAACTATCAAATTTCTTTCGATGTTGATCCAGGCTTTTTGTGTGATTTCTCAGTCTGTTTTTCAAGTTTTTTCCCAGTCCTTATGCCTGATTTCTCCCCAATGAGTCACGCAAGCATTTTAAAAAGCTCGCTGCTACATCCTAGTAATACCTCAAAACTGAACAGATACTGGCTGAATCTTCAGGTACTGCTTCCTCTTCTGACTGTGTATCACTACCATTATCTTGAAATGTCTCCTCATTATCTTCTATCAGATTTACCTCCTCCTCCATCTCCTGAGTGCAGGCCCTACTGTTGTTGCGAACCATGAAAATATTATAATAAACAGATAAAACGAAAAGAAAATTCCTGAAACAAACAGTTCTTCACACCGTCTACTGAACTGATGAAGTTGAAAAAAGGACGAAATAATAGTAGGTGATATACCTCAGTTGTTGCAATGCTCAGCTCTAGTCAAGCTCACAGCTCCTGAGCCCAATTTTCTTGCCCTAGCAAGTTTTTTGTTCCAGAATGTATCGTTGTCCAGTTAGTTTCCCAAATAAAATCGACATTCAGTCTTGATGTTACAATAGTACACCTTAAACCCACAAGTTCACTTTAGCTCTTTGACCTGCATTAAATCATGATCCTAGCTCCAAGCATCATACTGTGGTGTAGGCGCCTTGCCGGAGATAATAAGTCGAAAAAATAAATAGAGCAAAGTAAAAGTCATTACGAATAATGATCTCGAAGAAGGTAACTGAAATAAAAGTTCTTGAAGTTGGATAGGTCTAACTCAGATTGTTAAAAAAATGTTGGCTTGAATTTAACTTATTTTCGTTACTTCGTTGTACCTGATTCTTCCTGGCAGTTTCTGAATTGATGACGGGCCAGAGAAAACTAAGATTCTCCAGCAGCGTATATGATCAGAGAGTGATTCAGGTGTACTCAGATTTACAACTTTGAATGTTTTCGTAATTCCTTCACTTGCTGTTACTTCACACAGTGCAGCTCAAAATTTCATATTGTGGTGGTCTGCTCGCGCGATTTCTTGCGGGTCTGTTTTCGTTTAACAACTGTTTGTACGTGAAGTGCTACATGCGACTAAAGGAATAGACGTTGTGTGTCCCTACCAATCAACCAACAGTATTAGCAAATCTTCTGACGTAATGCTGTTGAAAAGCACATTGAAGGCTTACCTAATGACAATATAAGCGATCCAGATTAGCAACTCAGAGTAGCTTTGAAATCGTATGAAAACTGGTCTGTTATGTTTCAGTGTCCGGAAAACAGGCTAGACACAGCCTGGTAGGAAAAGGCAAACGAAGACCTTTGATCACGACAGAACATCAGAGGAAGGTCCTCAAACAGCAGTTGGCTCCGAAAGCAACCAGGATACAGAGGGTCACACCTCAGTTAAGAACGAAATTACTGCCTGTTAGAGATAACAGCTAACCATAAAGTCCAGCCGGCTCGCTTCTTGAGTAGCTGACAAACTCCAACCGAGAAGGTAGGCCGCCGCTTTCGAGCTAAGTTCGATCCAACGGAGCACTCACAAGTACTAGGTAAAAGTAGACCTCTAACACCGCAGATTGCTGTCAGCAAGTACGTTTCTTCCACTCTGCTTGTCGCGCATCCCCTGCATCCCCCCGCTACCCACGCATCCTCTTGCGGGCCCGCGACCCTCAGATGGCTCATAATTGTGTACGGGGCACCTAGTTACATGCAGAGACACAGCATCCAGCAAAGTAAGAGTTTAAGATTAACAAGAAGTTCTGTAGTTTGATAATTCGTTCTTTAATATGCCGTACATATTGCTCAGTAAACACAATACCCATAACGAGAAATACGGATTGTATTTCTAAAATTTCTGCGTCTTTGAAGTCTGTCTAGACTTTTCTCATCACCCTTTGTTTGTGGACAATGACAGAAGGAAAGCCAGCTTGTATATTTGCTGTTTACAAGGAAATTGGCCTTTCTGGAGTTTTTAATTCGACCACAACTTCGTTCATTCCGAGAGAAGATATATTAATTACAGCATTATTGGGCACTGATAAGGAAAGAAGGAAAAATTTCTGCAGAGCTGTAGGCTGCAGACGACCTATGTTTTTCTTGAAACCTTCCACGCAAAAAATGTACATGGACCACTATATGCACGTTTATAGGAGTAAGTTGACCTATAGGTAGCTGCATTTACAACGCGACGAAAGTATACATAAAGAAAAAAAAAATGACGTACAACGAAGGACTTAGGCAAATTCGTTACACATTAATATTCGTGTGGGTTTCGATGGAAAATGAAAAATTGTAAACTGTGGCGGCCTATGGATATATGTGTGACACTGTAGTGCAATTTCACCACTCACTAGCAAGGATAGTAAACTGGGGACATATCGGTACCAGGCGATGAGGTCTTTACGAATTTCATTTCTTGCTGTCAAATGGACGGTAAATACGCCTTGCAGAGGAGCGCGTGAGCAATATACGCAGCAGTCGGCATTTGAGAGAGGACGTGTAGTTGGTCCCAAAGACGCCAGTTGAAGTAATCGACGAATCTTTCGACATCTGAAGAGGAAGGATGTCACTATTCGACGACGATGGCAGGACTGGGTGAATCATGGCCAAACACTGCGTCAAGAAGGAGCGTTTGACCTAGAGAAAGAATGTGTGGACCGAGAAATCGTTAGAGAGGTTCTCAGAGACCCGGATTCATCATTATCATTGATCCGAAGTGCAACCGGAGCTTCAGAGAGCACAAGGACCATTAATAGGTGGCTCACAGTAAGGGAGCTAAGCTCACGACGCACATTGCACCGACTACCATCGACCTCTGTAGACCAACAAGCCTATATGCGGTGGTGTTGGGAACATTAAACCTGGAAACTCATTGGCGATGGACTAAATTGGCTTCAGTGATGAGTCCCGCTTCGAACTAAGCCCCGATGACTAACAAAGAAGTGTGTGGAGATGCTCAGGACGGCGGTGGAATACCAACCTGAATGCCGCCCGCCATACGGCCCGATATGTTCGACTGATTGTTCTGTCTGCCATTTCATTTGATAGCAGGACACCTTTGGTTGTCATTCGCGGTACCCTTACAGCACAGCGATACATGAACCATATTCTACGCCCTGTCTTGTTACCATTATGGCAAGCTGTCGTGGGCTTACATTTCAGCAAGACAATACCCACCCACACAGGGCAACAGTTTCTATTGCTTGTCTTCGTGCTCGCCAAACCATCCCTTGGCGACTAAGAATTCTCCCCAACTGAGAATTTTGGACTGGACATAATCAGGAGGACATCTAACAACACTGTCAACCAATGACAAGCCCATTACATGCTTCCACTGGGGCCAGAGGAGATGTAATTTTCTGAAATTGTAATGATTTATTTATCTGTACATGTACACCAAATTTACCGATTGCCCTCCAATTCGGATTACTCATTCGTGGTATGTCTTATTGTCTTTGTCTTACAGTATATATAACATCTTGTTTCTAGGAGTTGGAAGCCGAAGCTACATTTACTAAGGGTTCAGTTACATTTGAAGCATTAGTAGTGTTGATAGTTGTTTAATTACTGCAACGACAGATTTTTCAATTTCTTAATACCTTTGCCACTTACTTCTCTTGCCGGAGATGCTGGAACGCACCTGTACTGATATCTCCATTTTCCCCTCTCCAGGGTGCTTTCCAAATACATCCCTAACGACCACTTAAGAGTGACTGACAGTCACTGAGAGTATGAGTCGTTTTGTCCACCTCAGTTTCTCGAGAAGTCTGGAGAGGAACTGTATATTGATGTGGTTGCTAGGTAGTCGGATATTGTCTGTAAAGCTGAGGCATCAAAATCGTGACTTCATTCCTCCTGTACTCCATCAAATATGGCGAAGCTTGTCTTCACCGAGAAGAAATTCAAATGATATAGTTTCTATCACGCAACCATAAGAAACATAAAATTCGCACTGACACTCTGAGGCGTAGCGCCGTATACCGATCCTGCCTTGGAGGTGGTTAAGTAGGAGATGTGTCTCAGGGCTGGATGGTGACAGATGGTGACGCGAGACTGGACGCGCACGTAGAGGACAGTATTGGATAGGGGACTGTGATTTAGTTTCGATTGTGCCCACTAGAGTGCAATGAAGTAATATAATGTTTTTCATAAACTCTTCTAGTATTTTCATAAAGTGTGATTATGTCTTTTTGTGTATGTAAAATGGTATAAATGTGTTTTAGCAGTATGAATGATGCTTGAGTGTGGTTTAAGGTTAATATGAAGATAATTGTTTAACGTGTTATATAGTGGGATTTAGTGTGGGAACATTTCGAAGAAGTAGGAATGTGGACAAAGGGGATTTTTGTAGAATAGATTTGTAAAGTAAGTTTGTGGTAAAGGGAAAGTTAATTCAGGTATAAATAACAATAGTAACTAACTTTATGTATAAACAAAACTTCAGCTTATTAGATAATTACGTCGGTAAAAAGTACAATCGTTAGGTTTACTATTTTGCGATTGGTTATTGATGCAAAGCGAGGACTGACGCGGGAGAATGTTGTTTAGCTATTGGCTGTTGAGTAAACTGACCAATGGTAAAGCAATATTCTTCGCGCGCCCTTCTCTGCTGGTAAAGAAGACTTGGAGTATTCTAAAGAGGAGTCGGAACCTAACCATGAAACAGTTCGGACGTGTGTAGTAGTAGTTCCGATGGAAATGATAAGTGGCCGGATCTAACAGTGTTTCATACATCAAAAGTGTTGTAAAGTGACGTCATAATTATTCCGATGGGCGTGTAGAAATTTCGAAATTTTTAAGTGAATTTTGTGACTAGAAACATAAATTCCGCTTGGCGTATTGAGCAGGTCGATGGCTAAAAACTGTGACTGCATTAGGTACCGACAGACATAATATTCGGCGAGCATTCTCAATCAAAATAAATCCGTATTTTTGTAGCTATTACGTTTTCGGGAAATGCAACACCATAAACTTGCTAACGTGAGTGAAAGGGATTGAGAGTGACTGTGTTGAGACTAGCACGGGCTTGGCTAAGTTTGGCTAAGTTTCAGAATATATTAAATAAGGACAAAATTTCCAACCTTCCATTTCGTGGGAAAACTTTCTCCCGAAACGTAGATTAGTGACTTTAATTGCAGCCTGGTTCACGTCGAAGTACAGTAGGTTTCGCTCGGCTTCCCTACTGATGGCCTGCTGAGACGATGTTCACAGGTAGGTGCAGGTTCGTCGTAAAGGGACGGAAGGAACCACGCCGCCGCAACTCTGTTAACGATACGAAGGCGTCCGAGCGTCTGAAGAACAGACATAACTCGCTATGCTGATTAGCTGGGAACAAGTGTGAGCGGGGGAGCGCATTCCGGCTTTATGTAAACCGGTCTGCCCAGCGAGGTAGGAGGATCCGCTCCCCGCGGCGGTCAACAGGTGCGCTGCACTGGCTGGGTTCCCCGGGTCGCTGTCAGAGTGCGTGCGCTTATCTCGATGGCGGCCCCAACGCGAGACGATGTACTGCGAGCGCGGTTCGCCGAAATTCAATATTATGCCAGACGCGTGGCCCCCTCCTCCTGCTCCGTGCTCACTCGCCTACTGCTGCTTTATTCCGTTCTTGGCTCTCTTCCAAGCAACGGCCGCTGAAACGTGAGAATGGTCGCGTTTTGGTAACGTAATAATTCCAAAATATTACTACAAAAGTGTTATTGTTGTGGGCGCCGGCATTCTGAATGTAGAATTGAATTATGTCTGCTGTGAAAACCGTGTTCCCCAGTTGTTTTAACAACCCCCCAAACGCTGATGTAATTCTTGTAATGGTATAATCAGTAACGCAGTGAAAGACTGATACTATAAAATCTGTGTATATTTTTACATTCTAACATTCGTGGTATAGAATGGTACGAATTAACAAGCCATTTTCAGAGATTTTATGCTGTGAAGTGAGATGACACACAACAACATGTTACTGTGGATATTGCACACAGATTAATATCTTATCCATTTAGAATCAACATGGTCAGAGGAGGAGTTGCTACTTATATAAAAATTGGACACAAAGTAAAAAATATTGAAACAAATAGTGTTTATGTAGATCACATCCTTGAAGCATGTGCTTGTGTGTTGCTACTGCAATATACTTCTATAGAAATTGTAACAATCTACAGATCCCCTCAAGGTAACTTTCAGCTATTTATGAAAAGTCTAGATGCGTTATTGAGCTACCTGTCAGACAGAAAGAAGCAGTTAGTGGTTTGTGGTGATTTTAATGTAGATTTCTTAACAGATACGGATAGACAAGATAAGCTAAAATATTTGTTTGGTTGTAAATTTTCCAACTCGTATGCTGCAGGATAATAGATCACTTATCGATAACATTTTCGTAGACAGTGCTCACCAAGGTGTTAATGGGCTATCTGATCATGATGCACAGTTAAAGGAAATGACACATATAGCACCTTACAGGATTCAGGCAGGTTCACACAAGGCAGGAAGGTTTGTTGATGCGAACAGGGTACAGAGTTTTAAGAGCAGCCTAGAAGAGACAGAATGGGATCAAGTATATACAGAAAATGATGCTGATGACAAATTCAGTTTAATCCCCCGTCAATTTGTCTCAATATTTTAGAGACACTTTCCTGAAACGTTAGCCAAAAAAACCATTACGAAGTCAAGTAAGTCAAGGATTACTAAGGGAATTAAGATATCGTGTAAGAGGAAGAGGAAAATATATGGACAGGCCAGAAAAAGTCAGGATCTGACGTTATTTACTTACTACAAAAGACGCTGTAATATTTCAAGGAAACTCATTAAGAAGTCGAGAAGCTTATGTGTCCTGACAAAAATTAATAATGCCGATAATAAGATTAAAAATTTATGGATTATTGTCAAATGGGAGACGGGGCAGCCTGACAGTGCACAACATACCACAGGAATAAAGCTACATGATTATGTTGTGAGTGATAACTCACAAGTTGCAAGTACACTACTGGTCATTAAAATTGCTTCACCACGAAGATGACGTGCTACAGACGCGAAATTTAATCGACAGGAAGAAGATGATGTGATATGCAAATCATTAGCTTTTTACACAAGGTTGGCGGCGGTGGCGACACCTACAACGTGCTGACATTTGGAATGTTTCCAACCGATTTCGCATACACAAACAGCAGTTGACCGGCGTTTCTGGTGAAACGTTGTTGTGATGCCTCGTGTAAGGAGGAGAAATGCGTACCTACACGTTTCCGACTTTGATAAAGGTCGGATTGTAGCCTATCGCGATAGCGTTTTATGGTATTGCGACATTGCTGCTCGCGTTGGTGGAGATCCAATGACTGTTAGCAGAATATGGAATCGGAGGGTTTAGGAGGGTAATACGGAACGACGTGCTGGATCCCAACGGCCTCGTATCACTAGCAGTCGAAATGACAGGCATATTATCCGTATGGCTGTAACGGATCGCGCAGCCATGTCTCGATCCTTGAGTCAAAAAAAAAAAAAAAAAAATAAAAAATAAAAAAATGTAGGCTCTGAGCGCTATGGGACTTAACATCTCAGGTCGTCAGTCCCTAGAACTTAGAACTACTTAAACCTAAACAACCTAAGGACATCACACTCATCCATGCCCGAGGCACGATTAGAACCTGCGACCGTAGCGGTCACGCGGTTGCAGACTGAGGCGCCTAGAACCACTCGGCCACCAGCGGCCGGCCGTGAGTCAACAGATGGGGACGTTTGCAAGACAACAATAATCTGCACGAACAGTTCGACGACGTTTTCAGCAGCATGGACTATCAGCTCGGAGACCTCGGCTGCGCTTACCATTGACGCTGCATCACAGACAGGAGTGCCTGCGATGGTGTACTCAACGACGAACCTGGGTGCACGAATGGCAAAACGTCATTTTTTCGGATAAATCTAGCTTCTGTTTACAGCATCATGATGGTCGCATCCGTGTTTGGTGACATCGCGGTGAACGCACATTGGAAGCGTGTATTCGTCATCGCCATACTGGCGTATAGCCCGGCGTGATGGTATGGGGTGCCATTGGTTACACGTCTCGGTCACCTCTTGTTCGCACTGACTGCATTTTGAACAGTGGACGATACATTTCAGATGTATTACCACCCGTGGCTCTACCCTTCATTCGACCCCTGCGTAACCCTACATTTCAGCAGGATAATGCACGACCGCATGTTGCAGGTCCTGTACGGGCCTTTCTGGATACAGAAAATGTTCGACTGCTGCCCTGACCAGCACAATCTCCAGATCTCTCACCAATTGAAAACGTCTGGTCAATGGTGGTCTAGAGTATTAATACAGTCTCATCGCTAAACTATGGTAGCTTCCAAACATATAGATGTTGCATCGTAAGAAAACCGGATGGGCTGACTATGGTGGGACAACGCAGGAAGAAGAGACATACATGGACACTTGAGTACGAGATTGTATAGGATGTTGGCAGCACTTAGGTATAATGGTGCTGCCGAGTGTCACGAAGGTGGGCTACGCAAATATGCTGTACTTTTTGCTATGCCATCGTTCTCTTGTGCAATAATTTCTTTCGATATAATCTGGAATTCATAGCGACAGTTGATTAACTACGAAGTTAGTAAACTTATAAATCCTCAGTCTCACCTACTTGTAGGTAATTCGAAAGAATTTATGTTTGTGTCATAGTTCATTAGATAGCGTGAAGAATAAAATTCCTACAATGGATCAATTGCATTTTAGATGAGAGAGGAAAAGGGATCATCATGTTTCTAAAATAGCGACCAACTGTATAAGAGAACATCACATAATCTCACAATTCTCATGAAAGTTTGCTATTGCGGTAAACAAGAAACAAAAATATATCTAATCCATTGTTTTGGTGGTAAAATGGATATAATTCTAAGAGACAAGAGCTTCACCCAAAAACAGCCATATGCACGACTTTTGAGATGACAAGCTGAAGGAACAGCACAACGAAGGTACAGTGAAGAAGTTCGCAGCACGAATGCATCTTCTCGTTATGAAGGAAAGTAAAGTAACAAAGAGATAAATGACACCGGGGAAGCCATCACATCTTATTAAAGAATGTAGGCGCGTCTAAAAATATGACAGAGCAACAATCACTAGAAGTCATCGTCGATTTTGTTGCGGCGCCTAACAGTGAGACACGAGAACTCGAAGAGTGTTATTAGCTTGTGTCTAAGGCACTTAAATTTTCCTTCAGAGCGTGGACGCTTCTGTAGCCCATCTAATAGTTTTATTGCCTCTTTGCAAAGTTTATTGCATATATACGTTCATCCAGGCGCTGAACTGTGTTAGATTTATTCACATTTGTTTCTGTGCTACTATCGATAGTATCGTAGTTTGTAAGTTAACAGTTATAACGAAACCGTGTGTATAATTATCGTCTACACCTTACCAGCTTGAGAGTCTGCAACTAACAAGACAAGCTCGTACTTAGTGGAAGTGTCTGCGGAACGGTACCTACAGGCGATGACGCCACTGGATGGACATCTGGTTAAAGCGGTAACATTTTCTGAAACAAGCTGGACGAAGCGCAAGAACTGATAACAGCGCTTAAAAACGTTGAGCGATGCCATGTAACTTGAATGAACTGTGACATGGCGCTTCGAGCGTAGATCTTAATACGATCATAACTACCACACAGAGGATGTTTTTAGCGAAGACTAATCAGCTGCAATGTTTCGACTGAGGTAAGTACTGTATATACAGTGAATGGAAGACGCGGACAAAAATGGAAATGTAGTGGAAATTGACTGATTTGGGATTCATGGAAGGAAACAAAGTAAAATAAGGTAATTGCTTTCGCTAAGTGTTTAACTGAGTGGCTACAAATTCTGAGGATGATCAAGAAACCGAATACCACTGAATATTACACCGTGATGAATTTTTCATAGATATGGCATGAAGCGTGGAGATTAAGATTGGATTTTCAAAGAGAGCTTATGACACGGAATCGTCTGAATGTAAGTTACATAGCAAAATGAGGCTGTCAAAAGCACAGTAACTGGAGAAAATCGTCGGAGCTGCAGGTAGAAACAGTGTAAGGAATAAGGATGAATAAACTGGCAGAGGCACACACGTACGTTTCACTGGTAGGGGGAGACAGGGGTGACTATGATCTAATATGCAGTCGACGATAAGGGTAATGGGACGGGGAACCAAAGAAGGAGTCGTGAAATGTATCGTGGCAGCAATGGAAGCGCCGAGAAATCTCATACCACAAGGTCACAATTCCATGCAGGAATACAAAGATTCCACAAATCGAATGGAGATTTATCAGCATGGGTAATACGATAGAAGAGGAACGCGCAACATATAGTGTGATAATTGGACAGAGCTACACTGACGGAACTTAAATAATGGTATTCATACATGCTAAATACAGGGCTTTTAGTCGAGATCACCACAGAAAGTTTGTAGAACTTTGTAAATGAAGTGATCGTAAAAGAACATTGCACAAAGCAATGATAGAGAGAAAGGGATGAACATTGTAAGGCTACAGATGTTGAGAGTTTGAGTTAATGCTGGGCAGTGATTCTCAATAAGGACATGATTGCCCGTTGGGGAATGTTTTCACTTTTGGAGGAGGACATACAACGATGAAAGGTGTCGGAGGAGCCTTGTAACAACGGTGTGTGGGGAACAGGCGTTCTCCATCCATTTTATTATTGATTCTTTAGGTGCGAAGGACAAAAACGTACTCTCCTATCCTGAATACAGAAGCTCTTTTTAACTCGCTTGCAAAGGAAAATGGAAGGATTTTTACGCATTATGCAGCATACAATTTTTTATGCGATCAAGTTTCACATTTAGTGTGCTGTTTCGAGTGTTATGTTGCTATTACTATTCTGCATCAGAGAACACTGTGAGTTATCTTATGCTGGTAGCGTCAAACGTAACTTACGATTCATAGATAGTCGTAGTTTCTGATGCAGGCTTCTTGTTTTCTCGTGTGCTAAAGCGTTACAACACTTATTTTGTTCACTAGCGCTATTTTTAACGATTTACAAATGTTTTTTTTTCATCACGAGAAGTTGCTGCAATCAGTTCCTGTGTCGTAGCATTAACCAGTAATTATATTCAGATTACCGATTTTTCTCAAAAGAAAGTCTTTCTTGTATTCACAGTGTACTTGTATTCAGTGAGTAAGCTGATTAAAATACGTCATTAATTATATCTTTAAGGAATAATAATGTCTTCAAAATATGAAATGCTACATACTATGTGGCTGTTCTATGAAATATATTGTTTAGGATATAAAGAGTAATAGTAAAAAAGAGATGGAAATAGCCACAAGGTGCATTTTAAAGTTTTCCATTTTCAGTGATCTACTTTAGTCGCTGAGGATAATTTTGTACCTGTAATAGATTCTATCCACATAACAGGATGCAACAGGAGCGTATTTGATGTAGGTGAGGTCACTACAGGCCATTCTCTTCAAATGGTGCGGCATTGTCAGAAAGATTGTCACTAATTTTGCACATCGTAGAATATCCAGAATTCCGCTGGAGAACATCTTGCCACTTGTTCACTTTGTCAGCCACATGACAACGAGCTCGACCCAACTCACTCTGTCATGTTGCACTTTACCCAAGTCGTCTCACAGTTGAATACCAACAGCTTCCAGTCGTGTGATGGATTTTGACGCCACTGAAAACTCGGCGTTGACGTATGCCAAGTTTCCAGACAAGAACTGTTTTATAGTGTTGATAGGACTTGGTTGACAGCTATCAGGCTCACAAACGATTGTCTTTATTTTGATGTAGTTGGTGTAGTAATATTCAGCAGCTTCAAGCCAGGAACACATCGTGTGAGAACAGGCTACGGGGGAAGGGGGGCAGTGAAAGTTCTGCACCCGTAGCGGAACTTTCACATAGACTTTCTTGGGACAGACACATGATTTGTCCCCAACAGGGTAATCTTATTGCAATTCTTCAGCAGCTCTGTGTAATGCATGTGCAAGGCAAGTGAAGTACAACACAATGGGGTAGAGAATATGAAGCTCCTTCGCTGCTTTACTTATTTGTTACTATCAGCACTACGTTCTCTCTGTTCACACCACCCAGCCACAGTATCTTAATGGAGTTGTCAAACAAAGTGGCAACTGTCCAGTTGCTCACTCTAGGGAGAGAGCTTCACAGGTTAGAAGGTACATGTTTGGCAACAGAAAAAGTTGCAACATAGCGCCCATCCACATAGATCCTTTCATCTATTGACATCCAGACCGTTTGGTCACCAATATTAAATCGTACATTATCGAGTATCGCCTCGCAGCACAGGCATAAATAGTTCCTTTACCATGTAGATTTATCTGGATATTTTTGTGTTATGTATTCCCCAAGGAATGAAGCGTGGATCTTCAGATTTCCTAATGGGATGTTGCAAGACATCATCATCTTATACAAGTCCTTAAAGAATTATTGTACGGCTGAAGATGGACCTATCTGCTCAAATAACAGCGTTTATCTGCTGTAATTTTAAGCCTTCTCTTCACCCAGCCATTGTGTTTGGCGGTATTACATTACTGTTGCACATTAAAGAGCTTTTAACTTCACATAGTTTACAAAATAGGATTTCCCCGTCAGCGATGAATAATTCCTCTCCAAAACCACAAACAAATCCCTATAACTTCATGTTGTTGGAGCACGTTACTTTCAGCATGTTGAACCAGAGTGAGTTGCTATACAGACTGAATGGTGTGACCATGTGTGCGATGATTGTTACGCTGGAAGCCGTATTTGCTAGCTTCGAGAGCGTTTTGTCGAACAAGCACTACAATGTCTTACGACAGCGAACCGAATAGTGTGTAGATATGGCGAATATATGCATATTTGGAAAAAAGTCTGGCCGAAATATCACCTATAATTGGAAAAAAGTTGCCCAAAATATGACCTGTTACTAAAACAAGTTGTGGATATGACTTCAAGAGCAATAAAAATATTAATTACTCTAGAGTACCTGTATTCGTGCATAAATTGTTGTCTAATTCACCCTACAGTTCTGAAAAAACATAAATTCTCGCAAAAATCCCAGCTCTACTTATCACGCTTCCATTTAACTTAGGTCCGAGCGGTTCTAGGCGCTTCAGTCAGGAACCGCGCTGCTGCTACTGTCGCAGATTCGAATCCTGCCTCGGGCGTGGATGTGTGTGATATACTTAGGTTAGTTAGGTTTAAGTTGTTCTAAGTCCAGGGGACTGATGACCTCAGATGTTAAAGTCCCGTAGTGGTTAGAGCCATTTGAACCATTTTTAACTTAGATCTGCAAGCAGGTTAAAGCACCTGATGTCGTCAGTATGTTGCCAAAACGCATCGTGCTAATAAATTTAATAAAAAGTGACTCAAGTAGTAAAATACTATTTCTGAATTATAGTATAGACTCCGATCGCAACAAATGTCATAAAACATGGGTAAATGTAAGTTACAATCGAAAAATTTAAACGAAACTATTGAAAAATAATTAGTATGTAAGTAAAAGTAAAAATTAAGTCATAATGACACACAGACATTTATAAAATTTCACCCCTTTTACTAGCTGTGATTTTGGAAATAACGCTTACATAAAAGGGTTCTTACGCTTAGTAATCTTTGATTACATTTAAACTAGAAGGAGTGGTGGTGGCGATGATGCGTAGAGGAAAGATGTTGTTGCGGGAAGCACTCGCATTATTGAGGTAATGATGGGGCACTGAGTTACAAAACGCACGCAAAAAATTTATAAAAGAGAGAAGCATAATACATGAACATGAAAACTGAATCACGTCATCCACGTTCGAGTCCCGGTTGACACAAATTTTATAGTTTTAATCCATATCGAGGGAGGTTGCACAGTGGTTAGCATACTGGACTCGCATTCAGGAGGATTTCGCTTCAAAAGCGCATTCAGTCATCCTGATTTAGGCATCCCATGATTTCTCTAAATCGCTCCAGGCAAATGCCACGGCGGTTGGTTTGAAACGGCACGGCCGATTTCCTTCCTCGCCCTTGACGCAATCCTAGCTTGTGCTCCGCCTGTAATGACCTCGATTTCGACGGGACGGTAAACCCAATCTTAATTCCATTCTTTCCGTTTCGCGACCGATCGGAACTTATTTTCCGAATAGTCCTCTGTCTCGCAAATGCTACGGTAGCATTTATACTCTGTGTATTTATTTTTTTTGCCAATAAAGATGTTAATTAAATCTTAAATTTCGAACTTCTGTTGTCTCTTACAAAAAACGACGTCAGGAATAGGGAATTTCACGAAACAAAACCCAGCCTTCCAATGATCGATAACTACGTTTAAAATCACTGTTATTGGTAATGATACGTGAACCTTATGCCCGTTCCAATCTGCAGCTAACGTTGTATTTTTCTTTACGCCTTTACTCCGAGTTAATCCTTTCTAGAACTAAAGACATATTTCTTTATTTGGCCTTTACTGAACCTTGGCCAGTTTATAGGTAAAACCTGCCGTTCTTTTCAAATCTTAAATCAAATATTAAGGTCCCATTAAAAAATCGCTTTAGCCTCCATCTTGAAAATCACATTCAAGGTCACGGCCATTAGTAGCAATGTGTGTCGCTCTTACAAGCACACACACACACACACACACACACACACACACACAAACATATATATATATATATATATATATATATATATATATATATATATATATATATGTGTGTGTGTGTGTGTGTGTGTGTGTGTGCGTGTGTGTGTATTAGATAATGACAGCGATAATCTGTGACTTTTCGTTGTAATTTCAGAAAAAGCTGCACAGAAATCATGAGATGTGCAGGTATGTGTAGATGAATTAATGGAATAAATTTGTGTTGTTGCCTGAAATAGGGGCAAGAGCGTCATCCAGCTGTAGGTCACACTAAGGTCCAGCAGAATTCCAGCAAAGAAACTTGGTGTAGGTGATACCAAAGGAGAGTCGGAAGAAAAGAGCCTTGCTGCTGGGTAATATCCATGGAAGGGAAGTGGGCCAGCTGGTACAGGACAAACGAGGAAGAAGGTAGCAGGTATCGTGAAGCCAAGTGGTAGCCTTAGTCAGGTGATACATAGCGAATCCGTTTCTTTGGAAAGGAAGATCGGTATCAGCCTGGTTATGGACAGTAATTACAGCAGTAGGTGTGCCCTAGATGAAGTAGGAGCAGCAACTACATACACAAATGTGAGTTAGGTGCAGATCGTACAGCGCCGCCACCAGCCCTGGATTAACACTGCTGTGAGCTGAGTGAACACTTTCAGCAGATTGCTGTTATTGACTGAAATGAAATCTTACATTAGTGCTACAATTGGGAGACTGGGACGTACTGGACGTGGCCTACTCCTGAATATAAGAGGGGAAGGATGACTTTAGCTTCTTGCAGATAACATACTTTAGAACTCATTATAAGCTGATGATGTACTAATTACTTCACACAAATCGATGTAGCTGCGGATTTCTGCGATTCTTCAACCGCACACTTACTAGCGGACAATCTCCAAATCAGACTTCCTCATGTTACAATACTGAAAGGCTTTTCTTAGGCAGAAACTACGGGACTGGAAGCAACACGGAGCTCTCAGGGGAACCTCGTATTGCAGTCTCCTAGCACCATTACGCCGGAGCCTGCATATTAGGCAGCCGCGGCTGGCTCCCAGTACGCGCGCGATAACCTGTTGACCGCCGTGGGCCACTGTGCGTCACTGCGCGGCTTACGGCGGGATTCTATTAGCGGGGCTCGCCGCGCTCTCAATTACCGCGCACCCGGCACTCGTTCGGCGGCCGGCAGCAGCTGTCCAGGCGCGCAGAGGCGCCCTGTGCTGCCCCTCCCTCCCACCATCCCGCCCGCCAAGGGATTACGCGGCTCGCGTGACGACCGCAGATAGCACTAGGCCCTTCCCTGCACGGCCCTCTCCCATTTCACGCCCACAATTACAACGCTTCGCCGCGCTATCCCGCCTTGCAGACGGACATACCGAGCCATTCTCCACGGCCCGCGTGCCCGCAGTCTTCGGTGGATGGCTGTGCGCTGAACTACCTTGCTCTTAACAGCTATTCTACGCCACCTCAGCAAAGACGTCCATGTGTATACATCTTTGTTTCTTCATGCTCGATAGCTAAATCACCGATGTTTATTGTCGGTGTACATTACGGAACCACTTAATACAGGTGTAAAGGTGAATATAAGTATGGGGACGAACTTCTGTCGGCGATTCATGATCCGATCACTTAAACGGTCTTACATTGCTGGCGGGACTAGTGTGGCAAAACAACCAAGATTTCATTGAGAGTAGGCATCAGGCTCTCTCAAAAGACATATACGAGAGGTGGAGCGAGAGTTAGTCAAAATACTTTAATCATATCGTACAAATAAAGTCACTAAAATAATATTTTGTTTGCATCTACATTCTGCTGTCCTGGCTCAAACTAAAATCAGCCCTAGTATGCCGCTAGAGGAGCCAAAAGAAAATAGCTCAGCCAATTGGTAAAGTGGAACATCATATGGTATTTCGTCTTCTGCATTTGCAGTAAAATAACGCTGTGACAAATCACGCTGTATGGTTGGAAGTGAACATCGACAATCAGCATGTCACGAAATGGTTTCATGTCGCAGACACTTCCAGAATACCTAAATTTTTTGAAGAATTTACGGGATGTTGTCAAGACGGAGCATCGTGGGTAGCTGTCCCATGAATTTTTTTTCTCCACAACAATGCCACACCTCATTCTGCGCCTGACTCAATTACATGTGCAGATTCTTTGCTCTACTAATTTTGCCTCACGCCCCCATATTCTCCTAACAAGGCAGTAAGTAATTTCACACAGTTTCTTCGAAAGAAGATCTGTACGGAATAACGAAGATGTGATTTTCGAAGAGGATTGTTTCTAAAGACCCAAAATGAAGAGTCGTACGACGATGGTCTCCGCTAAGATATCCACTGTTGGGAAAAGTGTGTAACGTATGTCGAGAGACCGACCAACAGTGTCACCAAGTATCTTGCTGGCAGCTTCGGTTTTCCGATACGGTAAAACATTATTATTTTTGTTGCGGTTTTCAGTCCGATGACTGGTTTGTCGGAGCTCTCCTATTACTCTATTCCGTGCAAACCTCTTCATCTTCGAATAATTACTGCAACCTACATCCTTTTGAATATGCTATCTGTATTCATCGCTTGGTATCCCTTTACAATTCTACCCCTCGCCCCCTGCTCTCCCCCGCCAACACACACACACACACACACACACACACTCACACCAACACAAAGACATACACACATTACTCTAATACTAAATTGGTGACCCCTCGATGTCTCAGAATGTGTCCTATCAACCTATTCCTTCTTCTAGTCAGGTTGTGCAGCAAGTTTCTTTATTTCCAATTCTATTCATTACATCCTCATTAGATATATAATCTAATCATCTAATCTTCAACATTCTTCAGTACCACGACATTTCAGAAGCTTCGGTTCTCTTCTTGTCTAACTGTTTTTTGTCCATGTTTCACTTCAACACATGGATACACTCCGTACAAATACATTCAGAAAAGTCTTCCTGGCACTTAAAGCTGCATCCGATGTTAAAAAATTTCTCTTCTTCAATAATGATTTTCTTGGCATTGCCAGTATACACTTTACATTCTCTCTACTTTAACTATCATTTGCTGCCCTAATAGGACAACTCACTTACTTAAGTGTATCGTTCCCTAATCCAGTTCCCTCAGCATCACCTGATTTGATTCGACTACATTCCATTACACTTGTCTTGCCTTTGTTGTTGTTCATCGTATATCCTCCTTTCAAGACACTCTCCATTACGTTCAACTGCTCTTCCAAATCTTCTGCTGTTGTGCTGTCTCTGACACAATTACAATGTCGTGGGTGAACCTCAAAATTTTTGTTTCTTCTCTTTCAACTTTGATTCGTACTTCAAATTTTTCATTGGTTTCCTTTACTGCTTGCTCTGTGTACAGATTTAATAACACCGGGTATAGGTTACAACTCTGTCTCACTCCGTTCTCAACCATGCTTTTCTTTCATGCTCCTCGATTTTTACACCTTCTGTCTGGTTTATGTACAAGTTGTAAACAGCACTTCGCTCCGTGTTTTTTAGCTCTGCTACCTTCAGAATTTGAAAGAGAGTACTCCAGTCAACAATTTCGAAAGCTTTCCTTAAGTCTAGAAATGCTATAAATGTGCGTTTGCCTTTCCTTAACCTATCATCTAAGAAAAATCGTTGGGGCAGGATTGTCTCGTGTGTTTCTACATTCTTCCGGAATCCAAATTAATTTTCCCCAAGGTCGGCATCTACCACTTTCTTCATTCATCTGTAAGGAATTCGTGTCGTTACTCGTATTTTCCTAACATAACTTATTGCTCTGATCGGTAATATTCACACCTGTCATCCTCTGCTTTCTTTGGAATTCGAATTATTATATGCTTCTTGAAGTCTGACGATATTTCGCCTGTCTCATACATCTTGCCCACCGGATGGAATAGTTTCATCCTCCTCCTAAGGCTATCAGTAGTTCTCACAGGGCCTTCTTTCGACTTATGTCTTTTAGTGCTCTGTCCAATTATTCTTGCTGTATCATACCTGCCATTTAATCTTCTTCTGCATGTTCTTCTAGTTCAATGATATTGCCATGAAGGTTATCTCCCTTGTAATACTTTCGGCTTTCCGTTCTTTGCTTGGATTTTGTTTTTCCATCTGTGATCTTGCTATACGTACAGTTTTTGCTCTTTCCTCCAAAGGCCTCTTTAATTTTCTTGTAGATGGCGTTTATCTTTCCTTCGTGATATATGCTTTAAAATCCTTACATTTGTCATCCGCCATTCTTGCTTAGCCATTTTGCACTTTCTTTCAATCTCATTTCTTAAATGATTACAGTCCCTTTCGCCTGCTTCGTTTACTGTATTCGTATATTTTCTCCTTTCATAAATTAAATTCAGTATCACTTAAGTTATCCAAAGATTTTTACTCGGCACTGTTTTTTACTGTTTCTATTCTCTGTTATGTTCATTATTTCATCATTCAAAGATTCCCATTCGTCATCTACTGTATTCCTTTCACCTGCTCTCGTCATTCGTTGGAAAATGCTCGCTTTGAAGCTCTCTGCAGCCTCTGGTTCCTTCTACTTATCCTCTCGCATCTCCGAAATTTTCCACCTTTTTTAATTTCGCCAGTCGTATTGTAAGGTTCATAAAGCGATAAGATGTGGTCAGAGTCTACACCTGCTCCTGGGAGTGTCTTACAATGTAAAATCTGGTTCTGAAATCTTCTATTAAATAACCAATTTGAAATCTTCCAGTGTCTATCGGTGTTTAGAATATATGAGTCTGGCGATGTACCTTCAGACTTTCGGACAAACATTACCCACATTGCAAGAATTATTGCACATTCAGCTTAACAGCTCATGCATCCAAGTTTCTGTCAAGATTGGAAAAGGAAGTTGAGGATGACGAATAGTTTGGCTTTATGACAGGAATAATATCAATACACATTCAAAGGATTTTTTGACCTGGATAACCATTCGACAACGTCAAATGATATTTTAAATTTTGAGAAAAGTAAGGGTAAGCTATAGGGAAAGACGCAAAATATACGATATGTATATGAGCCAAATGGGACCAATAAGAGCGGATGACCAAGAACGAATACTCAGATTAAAACAGATGTAAGACAGAGATGCCGTCTTTCGAACCTATTCTTCACTCTATACAAAGAAGAAGCAATGACGAAAATAAACAAAGTAACAAGAGTGGGAGTACAATTCAACGTGAAAGGCTATCAATGATATGATTCGCCTATGACATTGCTATCCTCAGAGAAAGTGAAGAAGCATTACAAGATCTGCTGAAAGGAATGAACAGTCTATGATCGTAGAATACGGACTGAGAGTAAATCAAAAGACGACAAAAGTAATGAGAAGTAGAAGAAATAAGAACCAGAAACTTAACTACAGGATTGGTGATCACGAAGTAAATGAAGTTATGGAATTCTGCTAACTAGGCATCAAAAAACCTCGTGAAGAACGGAGAAAGGCGGACATAAAAAGCAGACTAGCACTGACAAAAAGAGCTTTTGTGGCCAAGAGAATTCTACTCGTATGAAACATAGGCCTTAATTTCAGGAAGATTATTCTGAGGATGCACGTTTGGAGCACAGCATTGTATGATAGTGAAACATGGACTGGGAGGAAACTGGAAAAGAAGAGAATACGTATTTGAGATATGGTGCTACAGAAGAATGTTGAAAATTAGATGGACTGATAAGATAAGAAACAAGGAGGGTGTCCGCAGAATAGCAGTAGAAAGGAATATATGGAAAAAACATGACATGAAGAATGGACAGGATGGTAGGATTAACGTCCGCGGTACCAGAGGGATTTGTGAGGGGTACAAACTGTAGAAGAAAACAGAGAGTGGAATACATC
Organism: Schistocerca serialis cubense; assembly: GCF_023864345.2. Taxonomy (NCBI): domain Eukaryota; kingdom Metazoa; phylum Arthropoda; class Insecta; order Orthoptera; family Acrididae; genus Schistocerca; species Schistocerca serialis. The sequence goes on from NC_064638.1 coordinate 988,029,570, forward strand.
CAGCAAATAACTGAGGACGTAGGCTGTAAGTCCTATTCTGAGATTAAAAAGTCGGCACACGAGATCAATTCGTGACGGTCCGCATCTAAACAGTGGGAAGACTGATGACTCAAAAAAAAAAAAAAATTGGTAGTGCCCATTCGTCAACATACCCTTACGTTATGGTGTTGTTTGACGTACACCTGACATCTACAAACTGAACAGAAGGCAGCTTAGGACAGATCTTCGTGGCAGTCTATTGTTTAGTTTCAGCTGTGACCATTTCTTATTTCCCATCATTGCCTTACAACATTGGTTGACGAGTATTCCAATTTTTAGGCTTTCAATGTGACGCTTCCAAGCCATATCATACGCAGCTGTCATGTGAATGAATACGGCTCATAACCTCTCTTGAGTCTGGAAACCAGATTCTATGAGGATTGCTAGAAAGGGAACTTGATGTGTGGTGCTGCAGTTAGATCTTAACCCAAACTGTTCAAGCGGCATATTTTCAAAGAACCTGTGACGTACTCTGTTGTACACTATTATTCCTTCCAGTAGCTTATATGGCACACTGACAAGGAAAACTGCCCATCGCACCCCCTCACATTTTGTGGTAAGAGGGCCCAGTAAATAGGCCGTCATAAAAACACAGATAAGGTATAAAGAAACGAAGAATGTATACTGAACTCTGAAGAGAAAGCAAAATAGAAACAATGAACGGTCCAATGACGAGATGCGTAATAAAGAGCAGCCTGAAACAACAAAGCCGTCGTGGTTAAGTGGCCACGGTGCTGGAATGCCAAGCGGGCGAGTTGTGTTCAAACTTTCTCATTATATTTTTTCCGTTGTTCGCTGTATGAAAACTTGTAAACTTATGCCTGTATCGTGGGGTAACGTCATTTTGAAACAGTGACGTGTAAGGAATGAACCTATAATGATGGTTGATTCTGCACAACTACTCTATTAGCATCCGAAAGGAAGTGGATTTCAAACGGAAACCGCAAACATTTGATGACAAGTCAAGCGAATCGTTTACTGGAAAACACGTCTGGTTCGTCTTACACAGCATTAGTGACAGTGCGTGTGTTACATGGTAGGAATCCCTTACCAACGAGCCTAATTTATTCTCCTCGTAAGTGAGTGAGATAAGCCTGCTTGTTCGATTTAGGTGTTAGTACGAATGTGATCACTCCAAAGGAAATGATAAAAACATAGTAGTTTGTCACATAAGCTGCAACAAATGAACGCAACAGTTTCACAATCCACAATTTCTCTGTGCTCTGTCTAAACATATGATTTTAACGTTTTTGAAGTTGCATTACGTTTTGAAAATTTTGACTCTTGAATTCCTTTATGGTAACATAGTTCAACCCGTCTGTTTGATGTTTTCATTTCTGTTAGACGTCTATGTGCTATCTTGCCTGCTCTCACTATTCATCACGTTTACTTGTAGCGGTAACGTATTTTTACGACATGACTCATGTTCTGCCTAGAATACACAACGAGAAAACAAACGTTTCAATGATTAGACGGACAGTTCATAATTCTGTGAAGAAAAAGTGACAGGAGGAAGTTTTGAACGCGGCTCGTCTTCTTTGTATTCCAACACCTTGACTATATGGCCACGACACCGAGGTTTTTTAGTTCTGTGTGATATTGCATTTATCTTGGACCGTTCACTGTTTCTATTTTGATTTTTTCCCAATTCAGTTCACCTTCTTCCTGTTTTCGTCATTGGGCTGTGTTCAGTTTTTGAAGGCCAATCCACTGGGCCATCGTATCACTAAATCAGGGGAGGGGCGGGGGATAGCGGGTGCAATGTGGAATTGCCCATCAAAGTGATGTTAGGGCTGATAACTTCCTGGCGTATCAGTTAGTTTACCTGGTTTTATTGAGGCTATGAGTCTTGCTCGTCTGATTTCATGTGGTATGTGCCCGGTTTTCGGAATGTTTGTGAAGAACTCCTGGGTGGTGCTAAACTAGCAACAAAATACTGGCAACCAAACAATCCCCTACATCTCCTGGTAAATACGAGGTTTGGAACATAAATAGTGGCCACTATTTATTCACAATCGATACAGAAGAGTTACATGTTTGAACCTATTACTATCCTTTAAAGTAGTCACCAGCGTTGTGTAAAACCCGTTGCCAGTAATTTGGAAGGCGTAGTATACTTTTAGCATAGCCTGTCCTGTTGATGGTGCGAATGGATCGGTCGACTGCCTGTCCAATCTCTGGAACAGTTCTAAAGCGAATGCCACGAAGTGGTTCCTTCATCTTCTGAATCTAATGAAAGTCACAAGGACTTAAGTCCGGGGAGTAAGGTGGATGGTACAGTACTTCCCAGTCCCATCGACCGAACAGAGCAGCCACAGCTTGCGCTATATGCGCCCGCGCATTGTCGTGCAAAATAAGTGGGTTGCGATGAAAGTGTACATTGGATGAACATACAAATCCTAAGATGCCGCTGTGGAAAATGGCGATAGAATCGCATAGATTATTAGTGCAAGAGTACAGAACGGAGACCACGAAGATAAGACAAATTTAATTCCTGCTGGTCGAAACGCTGGCCGTTGGTAATGTGTCAGTTTCACGTCGGCCATAAACAAGCATAAGGACGTTCGACATTGTGCTAGTGAGACTGATGACTGCTTCAAATCGACTTTGTTTCTAAGACTGCGATGGAGAAATCAGAGCAATAAGCAAGGACAAACCATCATTAAGAAAGATTTGAGTCAATAGCTGATCCGTTCCCGATTTTCGCTTCACGAACTGAATCCGCCCTGAAGGGAACACGGATGGGAACTGTTGGGGATTTCAGTCAGACGTGTCATCAAAATCAATGCACAACTATTAACGTTCGACTGGCAGAAGCACACATGTGTACTCCATCTTCACGTTTCCGATTGTGCATTTATATTGACCGGTTGCCTTGACGTTCGTACCCGCCTTCCACGTCACCTTACCTGACCTCACCGGCTTTGCTGATATTTGACTATTAGTGCCATGTAGCGGAAAACGTGAATATCGTTGATGTTGAAGAACAAATGTCCTTTACTCGTGAGCGGCATGCGCAAGATTTCGTGCCAGAGCAGGCTGCAGATGAATCGTCGTTTAGACGATGATTTTGGACTCGTAGCTGCATCTATGGTGTCAGTTAGTTGTCTACACAGTGGCTATATCAGAAAAATGAAAGACTGCATGGCAGAAGTAAGTGAAGATACAGTTAGAAAAATATATGAGAGCGCAATTAGCTTGGAGAGCGAGCGAACATCTGTAATTACGAATACAAACAAGCAGGCAGATTCTAGGAGAGTGTTGTCAATTAAGTGAATCCAAAACTGGAGCAGAAATGCTACTCTTCTGTATCTGTTACCTCGTTCATCTCATTGACTGTTTACAAGTTTAAATACCATAATTAAGAAATGCTATTACATGTGCATCTATTTCATTTACTGTTTCCGTTACTTCAGTCCTATCTTCCTAAAAAATTTGTCTAGAGAAAAAAGTTTATGAAGTTCGATATAGTCTTGCTTAAGCACAGCGAATGGGAAACTGCTGTTCTCACACCAACAATACCTACAGCTAGGTAGAATTTTCAAAAAAATCTAAAATTCTCCTTCACTTATTCTTCTAGTCCACTGATAAGAGTTAACAGGTTCCACTTCTCTCCCCACTAAATTGACGTTAAATTATTATGACTGAATAATATCTTGTTACTTGAATGGAAACTTCTGTGCGAGAGAAGTCGTTTCACCGATATTTTAACACAATTATCACCAACACTTCCAAAAACAACATTCATTTATAATTTAGTTTTCAAATCCACAAAACAAAACGATTAGAAGTTACAGTTCGTAATCATGCTCTGCCTGCCTCTCGTCGCATACTAGGCAAAAGTTAAAATAACCAAAGAATTTTTATTGGTGAAATTATATTTTTCCATAAATTATCTTCATATTTACAATTCGTGATACATCATACTCTTGTATGATATGAAATTTTATCATTATTAATCAAATTACATTCCATATTCAAAATGGCAATGTCGCTAATTACAGTCCAGCTGCGATCCTACACTCCGCAATTAAGGAGTCAGTCAGTCCATTATACACGCAATGTTCCACATTATATCCAGAGAGTTTTACATCACGAATCAGAGACAATCTGTCTCACGCAGTCGTAATAAGTCTTTGGCTCAAATAGATCACTTGTGCAGTTAGGCATAAACATTTGCTCTAAGCAGAATAAATGAGAGACGAAAGGTGATAGTAAACAGAGTACTAAATGTTATTATACAGCCAACTTAAAAGAATTATTTACTAATAGATTAAACAAGTAGCTAGCTCACTGCTAGATTTCATGAAACATTATTGTATTTAAGTGACAAACTCTTCATTTATAAATATAGATTAAATGTATTTGCCAGCCTTAAAGAATCGATTTCCATATTGCTGGATTATGATGGACACAATTCATTTCTAAAGCAGAGAAACATGAAACTAATTATGACCAAAATTCCGATATTGCAACTTGACTAAACTGACTAAAATATAATTGTTAAAATATAACATTATAATGTGTGTAATCAGACTATATAGATAAATTTAACTGATTGATTTCAAGAGAAACACAAAAAACGGACCTAACATTTTTGCGTGAACGTATCATTTTATACAACGTATCTGTTTTATTCTCTAAAGGTACTATCTCGTTATCATTCCAATTTAGTGTCCCTTTATTCTTTTGTACCCCACAAACTTGAAGGTCGCTTGGTTCTAATCAGAACAATTTTTGTAAGTCGTCCATTATTGCTGAGTCATGTGTTATTCCCAAATTTTTTCGACAGTTTACAAACCATTTCTTCGTCTGTTCATTGCATAAAATATTTTATTTTGACTATAATATCTGTTCCACAGAGTTATTTGTCAGTCTGAGTTCTTCTATTCCATGGACGAATATTTTATTAAAAACTGGTAGCCTGTAAAAAAAAGAAATATTTTTTAAGAGTAGCTGTATCAGTAGGATGAAATAACACTATGTGTAAGTAGGCTGTTGAGGTTTTTATGTTGGTAACGCCACGTAGCGCTCTGTATGAAAATCACTGACTGTGCTGTGTGCAGTCTGTGGCTGGTTTGCATTGTTGGAATTTTTGCTATTGTAGTGTTGGGCAGTTGGATGTGATCAGTGCGTCGTGTTGCGCAGTTGGAGGTGAGCCGCCAGCAGTGGTGGATGTGGGAGGAGAGATGTCACAATTTTGAGAGCGGACGATCTGGACGTGTGTCCATCAGAAAGAGTAAATTTGTAATACTGTACATCATGAAATGATATTTATATATGATGACTTTTCAATATTATTAAGGTAAATACATTGTTTGTTCTCTATCAAAATCTTTCAGTTGCTAACTGTGCCTATCAGTAGGTAGTGCCTTCAGTAGTTTGAATCTTTTATCTAGCTGGCAGTAGTGGCACTCGCTGTATTGCAGTAGTTCGAGTAACGAAGGTTTTTGTGACGTAAGCGATTCATGAAAGGTATAGGTTATTGTTAGTCAGGGCCGTTCTTTTGTAGGGATTATTGAAGTCAGATAGCGTTGCGCTAAAAATATTGTGTTGATCAGAATAAGTAAAGAGAGAAATATCTGAGTACGTTCACTTCTGCTCAGCTGTTTGAAAATCAAATAACGTAAGAGGTTTACTAGCACAGTCAGTCATAATTTTTCTATGAGGATGTTTCATATGTTAATTAATGTTAACACTAATCATGTATATAAGACCTGTTAACTGACCTTCTGCATCATTTCCGTAAAAGAATCATTCAGATGACAACTGAAACATGTAACTAACTAACTAATCAACTAACTTAAGTGGTATTACAGATGCAGTAGTTTGCGATAGGCTCGCTTCTGTGCGAAGGAAAGTGGGAAAAAGATACTCACCGCATAAACATAACTGTAACATACGTTTGGTTGGTTTCATATGTTACTCACAAAATCGTCGCGGGTGGTTAGAAATTATATTATCCTCAAAACATATTCCCCTGTCCATTTACAGAATTTAAAGTGTATACTAGTTATTCACCAGATAAGAAATGAGTTTTGCCAGTTGGAAAATGAAGATTTTAAGATTTTCGGTAATTCTAACATTTTCACTTACGTTTCTTTTTTCTTATATATCAGTGCTGTGTGGTATTTAAGACGGGAGTCATATGCAGTAAGGACAGAAGGTGGTGGGGGGGCGGGATGAATAGGATTGGTGACATTGTTACTGACTTTGTGGGCTTGGAAAAGGAGTTGAGGGTTAATCTCTAATCTCCCTCCCTCCCTCTCTCTCTCTCCCCTCACCCCCCCTCCCCCGCTCTATCTTTCTCTCTCTCTCTCTCTCTCTCTCTCTCTCTCTGTCTATCTATCTGCCTATCTCGCTATTTGCCTATAAATTCAGTAAAATGTCGTCTTCTGCAAATGCATTTTGCAATTGTGGTTTGCTCTAGTGTTAAATTGTTCCACTTACATTTGACTACTGTCAAGTCTTAAATTATGATCCGTAAGTTACATCTTTGCTTGTGTCTGGAGATTGTCACATTTTCGTGGTGAGCGGGACGACCCGTCACGGGCGCCATCGGGAGGCGGTGGCGGAAGAAGTCAGTTAGCGAGTAGTCAGAACCATATGTGCTATCGGTAGCAGCTATTTGTACAGCATTCTGTGAGGCTGTTAAAACGGTATCTTAAGCCGATGGCTGGAGGACATACGCTCTGTGTGTTAGAAGAATATCACATAACTGAAAGGCGATGATGATTTGGCCGATGGATATACCGATGCTAATGACTTAAAGCTCTGATACAAATGCCGCGCGCGGCTCGACGCTCAGTGGAAACGGCAAGTATGAGGCCGCTGATGAATCTTATTGCTGTGTATTGTATCTTTCCTGGCCTTGTTAGGCGATCTGTGTCTTCTAATCGATGCGGAATCTACGCACGCAGTTTGTGTTGGGCGCCAGGTTCCCATTAATGAAGTGCGTCAGAAATGGTTGCAAATGCTTTCAGACAGAGGGCTTCATCTCTGTACATTCTCGAATTGCGCTAGTTTGCTGGGAGCTAGCGCGTGCTATTGCTGTCGCGCTTGGGGCTGCGTTGCCGGCCTATGCCCACACACGCAAGGACTTTGGTGCAGATAAGCTCAATTCACACCCGTAGTGGTAGAGCTACGTCAGTCCACCTAAGATTTTATTATTCCTTTTGTCAAATTGTTTGTTATTTCGCTGCAAGCGACTGTTGAGAACTGTGCTTAGAAGCTGAAATCCAGCACTGCAACTTCTCCTTGAGATCGCGATATTTGTTTAATGTTGTAACTCTTAGTATAGCTTAGGTTTTAGATTATCGACTAATTCTTTAATATCTGGCTTAGTGGGTGGAATTCAGCTTCACTCTGTTATACAGCAACTCTTAACTATGCTAATATACGTAACAACGAAAACAGTTAATTTATGACAAAACAATTTAATTGTTTTGGACTGCATCGGACGAGATTTGGAAACCTGAGAGTTTAAAAACGGTCCGTCTTTAAGCTCTCAGGTTTTCAAATGTCGTCCAAAGCAGCCCCCAACAATCAGCCTTTCTTTCTCATCTCGTCTGATAAATCACCTCTAACCCGTTGTTCTGCGTGAATTTCCGAAACCTACCCTTTTTCCTAGACCTCTCCAGTCCTTTCCCTTTACCCGTCTTTCTTCCCCTCCAACCCTTCTGCTTCATGAAGGAACAACTCGCTCTTAAGGCTTGTTTAATTGTAACCCTCTTTTATGTGTGTGTTCTGCCACCGCTTGGTGAGTAGATATTTTATCCACCCGATTAAATAAATCTTAACTGGGGAACTTCAATTTTATGGCATAGGTGTTAAAAGAGAAAGTGCCGGCAGTATTAGCAAAGGGAGTCGTTACTGAACGTTTCTGTGGTTAGATTTAAAAATAGTTTCTCTTTCAGGTGCGCCTTTTTTGGTGTCATTTGTACACTACTGGCCATTAAAATTGCTACACCAAGAAGATATGCAGATGATAAACGGGTATTCATTGGACAAATATATTATACCAGAACGCAATTTGTGTGCATAGATTCTGCGAAATCAGTACCTAGAACAACCACCTCTGGCCGTAATAACGGCCTTGATGCACCTGTGCATTGAGTCAAACAGAGCTTGGATGGCGTGTACAGGTTCAGATGCCCATGCAGCTACAACACGATACCACAGTTCATCAAGGGTAGTGACTGGCGTATTGTGGCGAGTCAGTTGCTCGGCCACCATTGACCAGACGTTTTCAGTTGGTCAGAGATATGGAGAATGTGCTGGCCAGGCAGCAGTCGAACACATTCTGCATCCAGAAAGGCCCGTAAAGGACCTGCAACATGCGGTCGTGCATTAACCTGCTGAAATGTAGGGTTTCGCAGGGATCGATTTAAGGGTAGAGCCACGGGTCGTAATACATATGAAATGTAACGCCCACTGTTCAAAGTGCCGTCAATGCGAACGAGAGGTGACCGAGACGTGTAACCAATGACACCTGTGGTATTATTGGATTTCAGACATTTTGCATACGAGAAAAGGACAGCCATCGAGCCGTAATTTGTAATGATACTAAGCATGACAACGCGGGAGTAAAGAAACGAAACCTGTTTATAACGTACGCCTATACCAAGACGCGCGGCCAGCGTTTAAAAGGTACTTTTAAACACTATGACTCGCTGGGCGCAGATATTTAAAATCATTGCCGCAGCGCTTGATAGCAAGAAGCTGCGAAACAGAAGAAAGAACAATTTATCATTTGTTAGGAAAATTCTAGAGTCTTTATAGTTAGTTGTACGTCTGGTCGCCGATATGTTAACATGTACTTCATTACCTTTGATGTTTGGTCGCCGACTTGTTAAGACGTGTTGTGTAGCACCGCTACAAGTTATATTTCATTTAGTGTGAAAAACCACGTTATCACCAAGAAAAAAAACGCTTTTGTAAACCTTGTGACGATAAAGAAAACTTACACGCACTCCAGGACATTTAATTTTTACAAAATATCACACATACAAAAGCAGCGATTGTTGGACTGCTCCATGTATGAGAAAAACATAAAAATGTAAGTTTTGTATTCATTGTAAATTTATTAATGTTTATAGTCTAACGCCTTTGTTCTTTGAGAATATATTGCTGCTTCACTGTACAGGAAATCTATGCTTATTCTTTTCTTTAAATTAACCACAAATAATCTTTATGTTTAAATGAACTTTGTTACAGGTTCGCTCTGTATCTCGGTATCTCGATTGTATTTGGGAGACTATTAATGTGCTCAGTTTCCGATCTGACAATTTTTTACAAAATTTCACTGTTTTGCATTCATTTCCAATTTTTTTTATTATTCATGTAGGTCCCTTAGGTAATTTCATTGAAGAGTCTGATTGCGTGAAAGCAATCCCGGTTAAGAGGTCATTTGAGAAACTATTTTCGATCAAATAAATCGATCTGTACGTCTCCTGAACACAATCGAGAACCAACGCATCGGCGATCATTCATTAATTTTTATCTCTTTCCAAGTCGTACCAAAAAACGGCCAAGGAGAACTGCCGTGAGTACGCAATATAGTGTTAAAGGTTGCATTCTTTATCTTGTCGGCAAACATTGCCATAAATTATCATCATGAATGTTATATTTGGTAAAATGTGAAAAGCAAAACCTTTTAACGCTAGATGTGGCGCCCGAACAGGGGCTTGACTAAAAAACTAATTTGTTCTTTTTATTTTCATGCTACCATCTGGAGGAAATTGGAAGCCAAAACCAGTGATTAAAAAAAGGACGCATATGCAGAAAATCGCAGTAAGAATCCACAACAGCAATAAATAGCAGCGCGCGAGACAACTAATGTGAGTATGATTTTTCACTACGTTTGAAGCTTTGCGTACCGAGCATTCAGTCGGCTCGTGACATTCACTCTCTACGGTTTTTCCTTTTCCTCAAGCAATTTAATTTCCGAATTTCTGTTTCCTTTTGCTATTAGATCCGCCTCTATCACATCATTTTGCTTACAATAGTTAGAAACAGTTAGCAAGAATTTCCATAGTTGTGCATTTTAGTGAATCACCATGGCCGCTATCTGTGCCAGTTCAGTGTCCTATAAGTGTTTTTCATTTATTTTATCACTCCCGTTGCCATATTGACAATTTCGTGTGTCATAGTTTCAATTGTTTATAACGCGCAAGCAATATCTGGGAAATCAGGACGCGAATTCCTTGGCGCACCTGACAAGTGAAAAACATAATTAAAAAAAAATTATCTTTTCTAGCTCGTGCGGTGTAACTACTTTAAATTTACGATGGCTGATGAGCAACCAAGGCTACTTAGACCGCGCGCGGGTGTAAACAAACCTGAATCTCGTAGTGAGGGAACAACAGACGACGAAGCGACACGTGAGCTGTCGGCGCCCCAGACCGCGTCGCAGTCACGTGAACTCTCGCTGTCAGACGTACTAAAATTGTTTGCTGATATGAAAACCAGTTTTGAAGCAAACATGGCACAGTTTACAAACAAGAGTGATAACATTGAAGCTCACATGGGTAATCTTGACACTCGAATGGGACAGTTAACAAACCAAAGTGACAATATTGAAACGCAAATCAGTCAGTTAGCAAATCAAAGTGACAGCAGGTTCAACAGTTTAGAATCAAGGATAGAGGCACTCAAGTGCGAATGAACAATATAAATTCTGTTATTACCGACATCCAAGCACAAATCAAAAATTCGAATGACACCATGGAGGGAAAAATGTGCACGGTGAAGGATCATTTTGGGGTACAGAAATAATAGACAAATGTCACACCTATGCACATTTTGAAAAGCATTTTTTGAATAAATTCTGGAGTTCAGGTATACAACAAAGACTCCGAAAGGAGGTTTACAACGCCGAACCTTTCAACACCAAAGGAGTAGGTTTGAGACGTTAGTTTGAAAAATATCTACGTAAAATTCAGTACTGGGAGTCGCCCATTTCAACCAAAGGTGTAATCATGATCTTAAAGTCAAAACTTCCTTTGTCAATAAGAGAAAAACTAGTAAATGTGAGTGAAGAAGACCTAGAAGCCTTTCTTTCTGTTCTTGACAATTTGGATATGATCTATGAGGATGTGCGTGCGAGAGCGCGGAATAATTATAATAATGGACCCCGCTCCGCAGCAGCACATAACAAATTGCGTCAATGGAATGTCGTACCAACATAACACGGGACAACCAAACGCTCAGCTTTACTGCAATCATAACAGTTTCAACCGCCGTAATGGAAAACAATATAGCACATATCCACACCAGAATAGATACAATCCGATTTATGAAAACACACAGCAACAATACGGTAATACACCGATAAATCACAAAGGTAATTACCAGTACCAGAACAACAAGAGGAATAATAGAAATCGTCACAAGGGAAAGAAATGGAAAAATTATAACAGACCACAACAGTACAGTCAGCCGAGTCACTTCACTCCCTGTCACCAAATGAATTTTTCACAGCCGATAAATGCGACATTTTCTCACCAACCCAACCAACAGTTCAGGAACAATGGTCAGGACAATTCGTCGCATGCTTTTCCTGCCACCGCCGGTCGTAATAGCCAAGGAAATCCGACCATTTTCTACACACAGACGAACCAAGCACCAAACGCGATGTCAAGTAACACGCAATCAAGAGATGCACAAGTCGTTTGGGATACGAACGCAAATTTTCGACCTGGTATGTCGCAAAATACTAGTCAAGTAAAAATAACTGACATTTCAGCTCCACCCCACTGGGAAAACCATTAGCAGCTTCTTTAGGCCCCCACGGGGAAGCTGCGGAACCAATGAGGGGCAACTTCATTAAAAGACATATCAACGTAATTAGTTAAGAAGACGACAGAGACTTACAGGACGAACTATTAGACGAAAAGAACGCCTACGAAAACAACGACCTTTGGGAAAACCTAGTACAAGTGTCAACTCTGATTCACATTTATGATATTCCAATCATTGCCATCATCGACACAGGTGCAAATATTAATGCTATGTCTGTGTGTGTATATAAAAAGGTGTGCTCTGTAACAAAAATTCCTTCACTTCCTGTAGAAGGATGTACTGTATCCGGAGCAGTAGGCTCCCTAGTACCGAAGGTTAGCTTGCAAGCACAAGCAACAATACAATTTAAATCCGACTGTATACAGTGCACATATTTAATAGTAAAGAACCTGTCAGTGCCATGCTTCTTTCTACGAAGAAATCGTGCCATCATTGATTTAGCTGAAGGTAAGTGCACGTATAGGCTAGATGATAGGACACTGGTCATACATCTAATGAGAACCAAAGTCAGGATAACCAACCTGGAACGTAAAGTGAAAATACGTAGACTTTCTGACAGGCAACATTACCACCGTGCGGTTGACGACTTCAGTGACGTCAACAATGACCCTGACTTATTACCAACTGCCGACGAGTTATGCATAAAAATTGTGGAAACAGACGGACTCGACGACAGACAGAAGTATGAACTACATGACCTATTATCAACATTTGTGAACATTTTTTCCAGAAAACCAGGTATCATAGCAGACTATGAATTTAACATGAGAGTAAAACCCCATGATACTTTTTGCAAAACAAACTTTCAGTTCCGCAGTCCCGTAAAGAAGCCGTCAAACAAGAAATAAGTAAAATGCTTAAGTGCAAAATCATAGAACCGTCCGACTCTCCCTGCAATAGCCTGTTGTTACCTGTTTTCAAACACGATGGAAACGTCAGACTTGTCTTGGACGCAAGGAATATTAATAAAATCATCATTCCAGTATGCACAAGACCAGAACCGCTGGAGGAACAACTACAAAAATTCCATAGTGTGAGGTTCTTATCCCCAATAGACCTCCGAAGTAGCTATTGGCAGGTGAAACTATCGTCATCATCAAGGAAGTACACAGCCTTTATTTTTGCTGGCAGATCCTATCATTTTCGTGTAGTACCTTTCGGTCTCAACATTAGTTCTGGTGTTTTATTGCAGCACTTGATCATGTGCTAGAACTAGAGTTACTTGATCAAGTCACCGTCTATGTTGATGATTTACTGATAGCAACGACTTCCTGGGAAGAACATTTAACTCTCCTACAAAAGATCTTTCAATGATTCTGTGCTTTTGGTGTTACCGCAAATTTACAAAAATCCAAATTTGCCACGAAAGAAGTCAAGTTTTTAGGACATATAATTTCTTCGGAAGGAATCTCACCTGATCCCAGCAAATTAACAGCAATAGAAAATTTCCCTGTGCCTTGCACTAAAGGGCAACTGAAAGGTTTCATTGGATTAGCTTCATTCTTCCGTCGCTTCATTCCGAATCAATCAATGAACAATCCCGCATTGTTCAATTTGCTCAAGAAAAACGTCCACTGGATGTGGACTTCTGAATGCCAAAAAGCCTTGGACAAGATCAAAGAAGCTCTTCTAAAGAGTTACATTTTAAGTCATCCAAACATGAGTTTAGATTTGCAGTGCATCGTTTCAAGGATTAGGAGCATGTTTATTTCAAATAGACAAAGCTAATGGGCAGGAGGAAGTCAAAATAATCGGTTTTGCCAGTCGGCTCTTAACCGAATGTGAGAGATCATATTCGGTAACCGAATTAGAGGGATTAGCCGTTGTGTGGGCTTTTCACCGCTTTAATTACTATATTTATGGTCACAAAATCAGAGTATACTCAGATCATCAAACACTGAGCTTCTTACTCTCTTGCAAACTGTATCATCCTCGGCTTACTCGATGGTGTTTATTTCTACAAGAATATGATTTTGAAAATATTTATGTAAAGGGCAAGAATAACATTATTGCAGATGCATTGTCACGTATGCCGGAAGGATTGCCGGAGCCTACTGAATTAATAGAACAGATTTCTAATCACAAAATTCTTCTTATGAAAGATCCTCTACATCGGAGTTACTTTTTGCGTCTTTGCCGTCAAATGAATACTCTTCAAGACACAGATCGCAATTGGCTAGAAATGAAACAGCTTCTTCAAAACAACCCTGATCACTCGTCGTCAAAATTTTATAAAGTACACAATGCAGTTTTGTTTCACCGAACTTCTCTGTTGATAGGAAGGTGGTGTGTCTGTATTCCTGAAGATTATGTTGAACATCTCATTTGGTACAGTCACCTCTCCTGGGGTCACTATGTCCCAGAAAAATGCAAACGCAAGATTTCAACATACTGCTATGTACCTTCACAAGAAGGAGCACCAATTATTAAGAAATTGTTCCATTTGCCAAAAGGCGAAACCTTTCAACTTGTCAAATGCCTTACCTTTAAACCCGATACGTACAGAAAGACCAAACCAAATCGTCAGTTTGAATTATGCAGGTCCACTTCCTCAGGGAAGAGGAGGTTTGAAGTATCTGGTCGTATTGTTAGATCTTTTTACCAAACACGTGAGACTCTATGAAATGAAGTCATCTAATATACTTCCACTAATTAGACGTATTGAGAAAGACTATTTTCCTCGCTTTGGCAAGCCTGAAGCCCTGTTATCTGATAACGCATCAACTTTCGTGGGGAGACGATGGAGAAATTTCCTTGCAACCAACAACATTAGACAAATTTTGATATCCCGGTACCGGCCGCAAACTAATCCCACAGAAAGAGTATTCAAAGAGTTCAATCGTTTCAAACGAACGTATATTCCAAACCAGCAGACACAGTGGTTTGATTTCGTCACACCCTTTGAAGAGATTGTTAATAATTTACCTCACACATCAACTGGTTTCACACCATCAGAACTAGTCTCTAAAAGACTAGAAAGAAATGAATGGGTAGACCCCATCCCATAATTACAACACCCTGAAGTAACATTAGACGACAAGTTAAGACAAGCTCTCATATCTTTAACCACTCATGCCAACCTAAGCAAACACATTAGCAGTCTTATCGTATCGTATAAATGAACGAGTGCCATTAAAGACCCACTTCAAACCATCTTTGATTCATCATAAGAATCGCAAGTGGCATCACCTGTATGAAGGACCATATATTATATTAAGAAAGCCGCACATTGGTTGCTATCTATTGGCTGACCCTGTATCTGGACGAATAAAAGGATTGTTTCATCACGCAGACTTGAAGAAATACCGAGTCAACCATTGAAAACATCTGTTAAGTTAAGCTGCTAAAATAAAATATACACACACTATAAGTTGTCATACTATGTGTGATGTACCAACATATGTAAGAGTAATGCACAGGACTAACACCCTGTCGACCTGCCACAACAAGATAAGTAATTTATATGAGCACCTGAAGTAAAACACATTTACTGTAGGAGAGCAAGATTTGCCTTAGATGTAAGTTAGTCTTAAGTTAATTGAGCCATGAACGGCCACAGCCGAAAGAGCTGACAAATAAATGTTATAGTAGGGACGTGCTAAGTGCCATCTGTTACCACTAGTTTTAAGTATAGCAAAGCTCTCTCCTCTTGAATGAAATAAATTAAAATGATCATTCAGACCAGAATGATTGCTCGCAGGCAAAAAAAAAAATAATTAAGGTCGCTTTCTCTAATGAGGTAAATGTTATGTTATGCATAAGGAGTGTGTGACAACAAATTTTGTGAGACCACCTATGAAACGCAGCAGGCAAAAAGCAGCACCTGAAGTAAAACACATTTATTGTAGGAGAGCAAGATTTGCCTTAGATGTAAGTTAGTCTTAAGTTAATTGAGCCATGAACGGCCACAGCCGAAAGAGCTGACAAATAAATGTTATAGTATAGAAAACCGTATACGCTCATAAGAATTTTACGGCACAATGTAGCTGATATACTTACAAAGATCATTTATAAATAAACTAATTTAGTACTAGAAATATCTATTTTCCTCGAGATACGACGATTTTTTTTAGAAAACCAATTTTACGATACATGGAACAGAAGAAAGTTAACATACACAGTTCACTGCTAATGCATGGTTTGAGTAATTTTAGATATGCACAGAAAATTGTTTACAGCTGGATCAGACGACTGAAACAACTGTATCGATTTAATTATACTATTTGTCACGAAAAACTAAGGTGATGATAATTTATGTTAAGGGGCTATGCTTATTCTCCGCAAATTACGAGTTCAATTGTGATTTGTTATGTGCAATTGCACGACAGGGAACACCAAGCTTCCCAATTTCCCTAATGGTAGTTTGAACACGAACTATTCATCACGTAAACGAAGCCACATTGACTGTGTCTTCAAACTAACGACGTAATAGAGACAAAATAAAAGAGCTGAACTTGAGAAAAGAGTAACTATTGTAAAAAGAAAAGAATAACAAGATTTCAAACAAAGTGTAAACCTAAAGTGCCTTGGAAGCACAAACTATGAACAAGAGACACGCTTTTCGTCAGGCCTTGTAGTCACAGAGACTAAATATTCCTGAATAAATAATTTTTAGACATGGTATGTATACTAAATGTTAACTGTACTTTGTAGTAATAATGCAGTCAGTAATAAATGGACACGTATATGCTGCTGCGTGTGAACCGACTATAGACGAGTAATTAATGATCACGTATAAAAGTGGTGCGAGTGAACCTTAACATGACGACCAAATAAATGTGAACACGAATTAATAATAACGCGTGAACTGAAAAGGTGATAACTCTAAGGACACCTGTGAAATGCCGCGTGTGAAGTAATGTTATTTGTACTTGTAACACGAAACCACGATGTACAAAGCCGAAGAGTGAAAGTGAATAAGTGTTGCACTTACCACAATCGGTACTGTACGCCTTTCCACGGACACATTCGTCGAAACAGCTGTGGGAGTCGCCGCATCTGGCTGCTTCCGTAATCCAGAGTCGATGAAAAACTGTGTAAAAACTCACACCACGGTTAGTAGACACCAAACGCTCTGCTTCTCGCAGAATACTGCTGCTAGCGTTGTACGAGAAAAACATAAAAATGTAAGTTTTGTATTCATTGTAAATTTGTTAATGTTTATAGTTTAACGCCTTTGTTGTTTGAGAATATATTGCTGCTTCACTGTACAGGAAATCTATGCTTATTCTTTTCTTTAAATTAACCACAAATAATCTTTATGTTTAAATGAACTATGTTACAGGTTCGTTCTTCATCGCGGTGTCTCGATTGTATTTGGGAGACCATTAATGTGTTCAGTTTCCGATCTGACAACTTTTTTTACAAAATTTCACTGTTTTGCATTCATTTCCAATTTTTTTTAATTATTCAAATAGGTCCCTTAGGTAATTTCATTGAAGAGTCTGATTGCGTGAAAGCAATCCGGGTTAAGAGGTCATTTGAGAAACTATTTTCGATCAAATAAATCAATCTGTACGTCTCCTGAACACAATCGAGAACCGACGCATCGGCGATCATTCATTAATTTTTCTCTCTTTCCAAGTCGTACCAAAAAACGGCCAAGGAGAACTGCCGTGAGTACGCAATCTCGTGTTAAAAGTTGCATTCTTTATCTTGTCGGCAAACATTGCCATAAATTATCATCATCAATGTTACATTTGGTTAAATGTGAAAAGCAAAACCTTTTAACGCTAGACACCCCATACCATCACGCCGGGGGTACCCAGTATGGCGATGACGAATACACCCTTCCAATGTGCGTTCACCGCGATGTCGCCGAACACCGATGCGACCATTATGATGCTGTAAACAGAACCAGGATTCATCCGAAAAAATGATGTTTTGCCATTCGTGCACCCAGGTTCGTCGTTGAGTACACCATCGCAGGCGCTCCTGTCTGTGGTGCAGCGTCTAGGCTAACAGCAGCCATGGTCTCCGAGCTGATAGTCCCTGCTGCTGCAAACGTCGTCGAACTGTTCGTGCAGATGGTTGTTGTGTTGCAAACGTCCCCATCTCTTGACTCAGGAATCGAGACGTGACAGCACGATCCGTTACAAAAAAAAAATGGTTCAAATGGCTCTGAGCACTATGGGACTTAACAGCTGTGGTCATCAGTCCCCTAGAACTT
Organism: Schistocerca serialis cubense; assembly: GCF_023864345.2. NCBI lineage: Eukaryota > Metazoa > Arthropoda > Insecta > Orthoptera > Acrididae > Schistocerca > Schistocerca serialis. The sequence goes on from NC_064638.1 coordinate 988,047,580, forward strand.
AGAACTACTTAAACCTAACTAACCTAAGGACTTCACACACATCCATGCCCGAGGCAGGATTCGAACCTGCGACCGTAGGAGTCGCACGGTTCCGGACTGCGCGCCTAGAACCGCGAGACCACCGCGGCCGGCGATCCGTTACAGCCATGCGGATATGATGCCTGTCATCTAGACTGCTAGTGACATGAGGCCATTGGGATCCAGCACGGCGTTCCGTATTACCCTCCTGAACCCACCGATTCCAAATTCTGCCAACAGTCATTGGATCTCGACCAATGCGAGCAGCAGTGTCACGATACGATAAACCACAATCGCGATAGGCTACAATCCGATCTTCATCAAAGTAGAAAACGTGATGGTACGCATTTCTCTTCCTTACACGAGGCATCACGACAACGTTTCACCAGGCAACGCCGGTCAACTGCTGTTTGTGTATGAGAAATCGGTTGGAAACTTTCCTAATGTCAACACGTTGTAGGTGTCGCCACCGGCGTCAATCTTGTGTGTATGCTCAGAAAAGCCAATCATTTGCATAACACAGCATCTTCTTCCTGTTGGTTAAATTTCGCGTCTTTAGCACGTCATCTTCGTGGAGTAGTAATTTTAATGTCCATTAGTGTATTATTGTACTTGTGTCGGCCTGGTTCCTGCGGCGTCCGTGGAGTGATACATTGTATACAAGTAAGGTGGCAAATTGCGTTGATTGTACTGTGGCGGTAAACCCAGTTGACTTGAGAAGATTGTAGGGTTAATCTGTATTGTGTACATAGACACTCACGGTTTTTGTAAGGACTTTTATGATGGTACAAAGAACAGCTTCATTTTTAGAACGTTTTACATTTTTGTTTAATTGCCTCGTTACTTAATAAATGCTTTAATGGGCCACTCTTTAAATATTGGACCCTGTTCCCTCTTCACTCCTGTATATACAACAATAAGAGCCAAATGGAAAAATCTGTTACGAGATTTTGTTATTCATGGCAATTATTACCGGGACTATTATGCTCCTACATTCCAGCGATCATTAAACGAAGTCAGCCATAAACCAGTCGTTTTGTGGGACTTACTTACCGAGAAACAATTCACATGTATGCTTGAAGTTGCTTTGATGTGCTGGTCACTGTTCTCTTTTTACTTTTTGATTGTTGCTACGTACTGTATTTTGAGCGCACGCTGTTGTTACTAGGTACCTCTACATTACATTACGTTTACATGTAAGTTTATCCACGGACCTGTGCCACTTTCTAATGTAATAAATTCTGAAACAAAGTTGTAACAGTGAAAACTTTTGAAGTACTAAAATGAAACAGCTGCAGCCGTCCTTGCTATGTTGTTCATTACATAGCAACGAGTTTCGGTGACTCAGTACATTATTTTCGGGCCTTGACTAACGCTGAGGAGGTTACGTCCTGAAGATGATGTACTCAGTCAGTGAAACTGGTTGCCATATAAGAAATAACACCGAAAGGACGGTCGCAGGTGTTACATTTTATTACATAAGTCAACGGTCGAAGGCCCACAAACCTTCAGTTAGAAGGAAATGGCTCTGAGCACTATGGGACTTAACTTCTTAGGTCATCAGTTCCCTAACTAACCTAACTAACCTAAGGACATCACACACATCCATGGCCAAGGCAGGATTCGAACCTGCGACCGTAGCGGTCGCTTGGTTCCAGACTGTAGCGCCTAGAACCGCTCAGCCACACCGGCCGGCTCAGTCAGAAGGATGGACATGCAAAAAATCCCTTCTGGCACAGAGGAATATAGAACATTTTCCTCAATATCTTAAAACGAGTGAAACTTGTGGCATTCCAACACATTGAGCAATTAGTAAACGAAACCAACGAGAGACTGCAAATGGATTTATGTGTCAGGGAGAAAAAAAAAATTTATGTCTACCAGTGACAATGTAATTTCGTCAGAGAAACCAAAGAACACGATAGATCAGTTGAACGGTATGGGAAGTATCTTGTAAAGACTTTTATAAAATGAGTGTAAGCAACTGGAATGTATCGCGATTAAATCAAGGGATGTATAGGGAATTAGATAGGAAATTAGAGACTAAAAGAAAAACATGATTTTTGTTATGTGGACAGCAAAATAACTACGAATGGCCGCAGCAAAGACTGTATACAGTACAGTTTAAGAATGGTAAGAAATATTTCATCTGAAGAAGAGAAATCTGTGAACCTCGAAGATGAATTTGAGTTTGGGAAGTTTCGTGCTTGTAGCCTTATACTAAAGTGAAATGTGCATGTTAAACAGATCCGGCAAGCAGAGAACAGAAGCTTTTTAGATGTGCTGCTATAGAAGAATGCTGAAGACCATATGGGTAGATCAGAGTACTTAAAGAGGATGTAATGAATCGCATAGAATGGAATAGAAATTTATAGCACATGATTTAATGAAGGGGTTAGCAGACAAGACAAATTTTGATGCATCAAGGAACAGTGAATTTGGTAATTGACGGAGATACAAGAAGAGAGGACGGGGAGGTGGAATTTTTAGGGAGTCCAAGGCTTCAATACAGTAGGCAGATTCAGAAAGAAGTAGGTTGCACCTCTTTTCCATTTTTTCCTGAGTCATTGTTCTTCTGACTGGTTTAATACTGCCCGCCACGAATTCCTCCCTTCGTCAACCTTGCAACCTTAGTTATTTGCTGAATTCACGCCAATCTCGGTCTGCCTCTCCAGTTTTTACAATGTATAGCTCCCTCTAGTACCATGGAAATCATTCCTTGATATCTTAACAGTTGGTCTATCATCCTGTTCTTTTTCTTGTTTGCCATATATTTCTTACGTCGCCATTCTTCGGAGAAGCTACTCATTCCATATTTCTTCAGTCCACCAAATTTTCATCATTCTTATAATTTTTAACATTCTTCTTCTGTAGCACCACAGCTGAATTACTTCGATTCTCTTTTGTTCAAGTTTTCCTGCAGTCCGTGTTTCACTACCATACAATGCTGTGCTCCAAACGTGTATTCACAGAAATTTCTATCTGAAATTGGCCTATGTTTGATACTCGTAGATTTCTCTTGGCCAAGAATGCCCTTTATGCTACAGCTATTCAGCTTTCTATGTCGTCCGTGACCCGTTAATCACTGGTTATTTGCTCTCTGGATATCAGAATTCCTTATTTCGTCTGCTACGTGATCCCCAGTTCAGAACGAATGGTTCGGATGGCTCTGAGCACTATGGGCCTTAACTTCTGAGGTCATCAGTCCCCTAGAACTTAGAACTACTTAAACCTAACTAACCTAAGGACATCACAAACATCCATGCCCGAGAGAGGATTCGAACCTGCGACTGTAGCGATTGCGCGGTTCCAGACTGTAGGGCCTAGAACCACTCGGACACCCCGGCCGGCCACAGTTCTGAGGTTAAGTTTATGTTACTTCTCATTACTTTCGCCTTTTTTCGAATTACGCTCAGTCAGTATTCGGTACTCATTAGATGGTTCATTCCATTCAAGAGATCATGCAATTCTTCTTCATTTTCATTGAGGAGAGCCAACCATCATCCAATCCTATCATTGATATCCTCTCACCTTGAATTTTAATCTCACTCTTATTTCCGTCATTGCTTTTCAGATCTATAGGTTGAACAGTAGGGGAGAAACACTACATTCCTGTCTTACGTACTTTTTAGTCCGAGCACTTCGTTCTTTGCAGTTTTATTGTTCTCTCTTCGCTCTTGTACGTAGTGAGTATTACCCGTCTTTCAGTGTAGCTTATTCCTATTTTCTCAGAATTTCGAACATCTTGCCTCATTTACGTTATAGAACACTTTTTCCACGTCGGAAAATATTATGAAGTTTTCCTCATTTTTCTTTAGTCTTGTTCCATTATCAACTGCAACTTCAGAACTGCCTCTCGTCCTTTATCTTTCATAAATCCGTACTGATACACACTGAACAGTTTGCTGCAGTTATACAGAATCGACAGCCATGCGAAGCTAGCAAAGAACAGACTCCGTGGAGAGCTGTATCAAAGGAGACTTCGAACTGAATACTACTAAAACAGCTACAAAACCATACAGGTTGCATTCGAAATTTTGATTTTAGTATACAGACTGAAAATGATGGATGGGAGACTAGAACATTTTCATTTGCTCTTATATGCAGTTACGTATCTATCATTCTTCCTTTGAGGATTTGTGAAGGACGTGGCACAGAATAACTGCCCACCCCAACTCTGGCTGCCAATTGCTATCTCAATCGGCTGTCAGCGGCTAACCCCTGCGGTGAACATCGCACCTCCCCGCACCACTGGCTGCTAATCCGCACGCGCGATGCGGCAGTCCGACCCGCTGTCACAGCTAAGCCTCGCCTCTGTCCGGCCCTGCCGTCGGCAGGATCTTCTTTATCTACCGGCGGCGGCGCGCGGCGTGTTCTTCTGTGTGTCGCCTTTTTCTCGCTTCCCTTTCCTTGTACCTGCAAAGAGCCGTAATCCCCAGTATTAGAGCTCAAACGTCGGGATCGTCGACGCGATTTATTTATTTCGCCGGATTTTTAGGCTGCTACGGCAGCCAGTCTGCAGAGCAGGTAGTAGCCATCTTTGCTCCTCCTGCGGAGTTCAAGCAAAAGCTTCCGGCCCAGAGGGAGGTTTTGCGGACCACCGATAACATCTGAAATGATACAGGGACCAGGACATTCCACTTAGCGTGCCACACTCCGTTTCGATCACTCAATAAATTTGCATAAACAGGAATGTCATTTGAATGTTAAGGAGACGTGAATATGAAACAGGCTTTAGGCACGGAATTATTATGCGACGACCTTGACAAGTTGCCGTAGTGGCCTATTTCTAAATGAACGCCTATTATCTGCAGTTCCTTTGAGTCATAAAAACTAGAATCAATTTCGAGCACTACGACACTGTGCGTTGTAGAAGCCATTTCTGCTTGCTATTAGGAGGGATACATTCCTTTTACACGCTATTGACCTATTACTCTGAGTCATGGGATCTGCTCCAGTTTCAGTGAAAAGCGACTTGTGGGAACAGAAACGGTGTTGTTGGCAGGAAGATGTACTAACAGGCAGTAAAGTAGTTGAGGCTTCCCCCAGCTCGAGGAGCTATTTCACTTTCATGTATCCTCCGCATAACATTAACCTATGTTGGTCACGAAGCTGTACGTGTGGACTGCATGTACGAAGCTGTCGTTTTAACATTGTTACAATAATGTGGTGGCATTCTTTCCTTCTCAGTAAAGATAACTTATCGTCAGTGTACTTTATTCACTGTCCTCCCCTCAGACATACATTGCTGACTCTCGACATGAAGTTCTGAAACCGTTTCGTAAGATTGGTAATGGACCACAACAGAGCAGACGTACAGCAGTACCAGTCGAAGTCTTGAAGAATATTGGTAGATTTGGTGGGTCACTACTATTTACCTAACTTGGAGAACTGGGGTCTATACAATTACAATTTTACAGGATAAGAATACAATTACCAATGTAAAGAAAGAAAAGAATGTAGTAAAGAACATGATAATAAAAATAACATTTTTAGTAATACAGGCTTTACAAAAAGAATAGAAATAAGCATATACATGAGTATTACGAGAAGTATGATGTAAGTAAATAAATGAAAAATGAGAATATCAGTAGAACCATTAACTTGACACGTGAATATTGAAAGAAAACATAACAGAATAAAATCTGAACATCTTGCTAAAAACAGATATTAGGTTTGAGGATAAAAATATTCGTAATGTCAGTGAATGCTGCCGATTATTAGAAGGAAAAGAAATTCTACCAAGTTTTTCGTATCAGGTAAACACAAATGGATAGGAAGAACACAGAGACACAACGGTGCTCATAAACGTATCAGAATAACACAAAAGGAAAAGACAGATCTGTTTTCAAGTTTAAATTTGTTTAAGTGTAAGTGTAAGTGCAACATTTGATACTTCTGTGCCTGTGGTGTGCATTTTATACCTCTGTTTCATTTTCTCTTTTCAATATTATTCTTCATGCTCATACCTCTGTTACTTTCAAGCAAGACTACTTCATTTCCAACCAAAACTTCATTATATTCGCGCAGACCTCTCTTACTTCTACATTTGTTTCCACAAAAATCCTATCTAAGCATGTGATGAGTATTTATACTTTGAACCAGTGCTTGTACTTCCGTGTTTTTCTTATCTCATCATTCGTTTCCAAGAAAGTCCTACCTAAACCTGTTGTCACTGTATCCATCTTAAATCTGTTCATTTCCTCTTTCAAAATAATTCTTCCTTATTATACAATACTCTTTGGCCAGACCTTTTCGTTATCTCTTCTCAATTTATTTCTACCCAACTCACCTCATTTACTTATATAGCCTAGCCCCTCTTGAGCTAACTTAGATCTACTGATCTCAGATACATAAACTAGAGAACAAGACAATGCAGCAGCACAAAATATTAACACAAATGACAATGACAAAAATGCAAATTAGCAAAGCAAGCAGTAGCATATCTAAAATAGCAAAGCAAATGCAACATTACAACTAATAGAAGGCAATATGCAGCAACCAAGAAAAATAAATAAGTTGTAAAACGGGCTTAGCACAGTGATACAAAGTAAAGTTCAGTGGGACACTGCCTGACAAATAGCAGCAGCAAATGCAATAACTTATACCTATACATGACAAAGCACAAGCAGAAAAAATGTTACAGTAAATACAGCAGTGTAGATAAGGGAAATATAGGTGTAAGCTAACAATAGCATGTGTACATCTGTGTGTATCAAAATTATGCAAAGCGCCAGCACAAGGAACAAGATCTATACTATTTTCCATGTGAAATGCCGTGGTTATATGTCACATCTTAACACTAAAGTGGTGCACCACAAAAACTTATTCTACCAAAAAAAAAAAAAAAACAAGTTCTTGAAAAGAAAATTATAAATGCAGTTCCTGTTACGTGTCCCTTCTCCTTCTTATTGTTCTTTCCTGTCCATGTGCTCTTTTTTAAAAAAATGTATCATAAACGTATTATTTACTGGATCTGTTGACAGAAAGTGCTCACATTAGCATATTCATTAAATTTTATTTTATTGAACCAATGCTGCAGCACAGCCAGAAACCAGATATCAAATAAAATAAGCAAATATTTACAAAGAAGGGCATAAAAACATGATTCAGTAGCCATGTGGCTTTTCATAAGTCAGTAGAAATTCTGTCAACTCTCATAGAGAGACACTTGTCATAAACAGGTGTGTAAACTAAGAATATTTCTCATCAATTCATAAGCATTTCTGTAAGTAGCACAACGTTGAAACTCCGAAGTGTAATCACATGTTTAGGAGTAGTAGTGTACGTCATGTTTGTGGTGTTTTCTGCAAAGTAATGTCAATAGTGAGGTCAATGGCGTCTCCTTTCTACAGCTATACGAGTGCAGCGACCTTCAAAGCAGCTGAAGTGGCACCAGTAAAGTTGAAAGGCAATACAACAACTGGCTAGCGTGCAGCCCAGTATAGCAGAGCATTATGTCAATGTCATTTATACTCTTCACCAAAATATTTATGACAGCAGTTTCAGACACAATGACAGTTTCATACAAATAAAAAAAAAATATGCACATTGAAAAATTACAGGAGAAGTGTTTAGAAACTAAATATCATCAATACCAGTGTCCAAAAATTTCTGTCAGCATTCTGGTACTCACATTCACATATTTACTCACTTTTCATAACTCTTAAAGTACAGTTCTTGGTTTCCAACATTATTTTTCACAAACCAGAGTCCCTAACCCCTACTCATTATTCATTGCCTCTTTATACATATACATATTCGTCGATAGTTCTTTAACATTTCATCATAATAAACACATAGCATAATCATATTCCTCATACAGCATCACCTTATTAATCAAAACCATATCTCAACATCATAATACACACCATCGTCGTAATTATATCATCGTAAGACATCAATCAAATCTCAAAATCATCGTAGCTTCCTTCAATAATCTCAAAACTTCTTAAAAAATGCTCCCTGCACATTTCAATAGTGTCATATACCTCAAACATACTTAAAAATCATGATCCCATACAATATACATCACTCAAAGTCCTCGCAGTATCACAATGGTTCTGAAAATATATGTGACCAATTCACAAAATGCAGACAAAGTATAATTTCATAAATTCAAAGTAAACCATCTGTGTAATTATGTAGACATGGGTCAGAGACATAGTAAAGATGTTCATTTCTCTCTGTTGAATTACATATGAAAACTGCAGAATGAAATGTGTCACCAAAAACTTCTGTATCATTGTAGTTCAAAAATATTTCTAATAATGTTCCAGTTGCAAAAAGTAATCACTCAAATGCACGTCATGTAGCACTAAACTGTATTTCTAGCTGTAAGAAAATTTCTTTCTTCGCTTGGTGGTAAAAATTTGCCATTTCTCGTAGTTATTGTAGTTCATAAGCAATGATCTCCAGAAATGAATGTTGTTATTGTTATGCATATAAATCTACATCTACATCTACATTGATACTCCGCAAGCCACCCAACGGTGTGTGGCGGAGGGCACTTTACGTGCCACTGTCATTACCTCCCTTTCCTGTTCCTGTCGCGTATGGTTCGCGGGAAGAACGACTGCCTGAAAGCCTCCGTGCGCGCTCTAATCTCTCTAATTTTACATTCGTGATCTCCTCGGGAAGTATAAGTAGGGGGAAGCAATATATTCGATACCTCATCCAGAAACGCACCCTCTCGAAACCTGGCGAGCAAGCTACACCGCGATGCAGAGCGCCTCTCTTGCAGAGTCTGCCACTTGAGTTTATTAAACATCTCCGTAACGCTATCACGGTTACCAAATAACCCGGTGACGAAACGCGCCGCTCTTCTTTGGATCTTCTCTATCTCCTCCGTCAACCCGACCTGGTACGGATCCCACACTGATGAGCAATACTCAAGTATAGGTCGAACGAGTGTTTTGTAAGCCACCTCCTTTGTTGATGAACTACATTTTCTAAGCACTCTCCCAATGAATCTCAACCTGGTACCCGCCTTACCAACAATTAATTTTATATGATCATTCCACTTCAAATCATTCCGTACGCATACTCCCAGATATTTTACAGAAGTAACTGCTACCAGTGTTTGTTGCGCTATCATATAATCATACAATAAAGGATCCTTATTTCTATGTATTCGCAATACATTACATTTGTCTATGTTAAGGGTCAGTTGCCACTCCCTGCACCAAGTGCCTATCCGCTGCAGATCTTCCTGTATTTCGCTACAATTTTCTAATGCAGCAACTTCTCTGTATACTACAGCATCATCCGCGAAAAGCCACATGGAACTTCCGACACTATCTACTAAGTCATTTATATATATTGTGAAAAGCAATGGTCCCATAACACTCCCCTGTGGCACGCCAGAGGTTACTTTAACGTCTGTAGACGTCTCTCCGTTGATAACAACATGCTGTGTTCTGTTTGCTAAAAACTCTTCAATCCAGCCACACAGCTGGTCTGATATTCCGTAGGCTCTTACTTTGTTTATCAGGCGACAGTGCGGAACTGTATCGAACGCCTTCCGGAAGTCAAGAAAAATAGCATCTACCTGGGAGCCTGTATCTAATATTTTCTGGGTCTCATGAACAAATAAGGCGAGTTGGGTCTCACACGATCGCTGTTTCCGGAATCCATGTTGATTCCTACATAGTAGATTCTGGGTTTCCAGAAATGACATGATACGCGAGCAAAAAACATGTTCTAAAATTCTACAAGAGATCGACGTAAGAGATATAGGTCTATAGTTTTGCGCATCTGCTCGACGACCCTTCTTGAAGACTGGGACTATCTGTGCTCTTTTCCAATCATTTGGAACCCTCCGTTCCTCTAGAGACTTGCGGTACACGGCTGTTAGAAGGGGGCAAGTTCTTTCGCGTACTCTGTGTAGAATCGAATTGGTATCCCGTCAGGTCCAGTGGACTTTCCTCTATTGAGTGATTCCAGTTACTTTTGTATTCCTTGGACACTTATTTCGATGTCAGCCATTTTTTCGTTTGTGCGAGGATTTAGAGAAGGAACTGCAGTGCGGTCTTCCTCTGTGAAACAGCTTTGGAAAAAGGTGTTTAGTATTTCAGCTTTACGCGTGTCATCCTCTGTTTCAATGCCATCGTCATCCCGTAGTGTCTGGATATGCTGTATCGAGCCACTTACTGATTTAACGTAAGACCAGAACTTCCTAGGATTTTCTGTCAAGTCGGTATATAGAATTTTACTTTCGAATTCAATGAACGCTTCACGCATAGCCCTCCTTACGCTAACTTTGACATCGTTTAGCTTCTGTTTGTCTGAGAGGTTTTGGCTGCGTTTAAACTTGGAGTGGAGCTCTCTTTGCTTTCGCAGTAGTTTCCTAACTTTGTTGTTGTACCACGGTGGGTTTTTCCCGTCCCTCACAGTTTTACTCGGCACGTATCTGTCTAAAACGCATTTTACGATTGCCTTGAACTTTTTCCATAAACACTCAACATTGTCAGTGTCGGAACAGAAATTTTCGTTTTGATCTGTTAGGTAGTCTGAAATCTGCCTTCTATTACTCTTGCTAAACAGATAACCCTTCCTCCCTTTTTTTTATATTTCTATTAACTTCCATATTCAGGGATGCTGCAACGGCCTTATGATCACTGATTCCCTGTTCTGTACATACAGAGTCGAAAAGATCGGGTCTGTTTGTTATCAGTAGGTCCAATATGTTATCTCCACGAGTCGGTTCTCTGTTTAATTGCTCGAGGTAATTTTCGGATAGTGCACTCAGTATAATGTCACTCGATGCTCTGTCCCTACCACCTGTCCTAAACATCTGAGTGTCCCAGTCTATATCTGGTAAATTGAAATCTCCACCTAAGACTATAACATGCTGAGAAAATTTATCTGCAATGTATTCCAAATTTTCTCTCAGTTGTTCTGCCACTAATGCTGCTGAGTCGGGAGGTCGGTAAAAGGAGCCAATTATTAACCTAGTTCGGTTGTTTAGTGTAACCTCCACCCATAATAATTCACAGGAACTATCCACTTCTACTTCACTACAGGATAAACTACTACTAACAGCGATGAACACTCCACCACCGGTTGCATGCAATCTATCCTTTCTAAACACCGTCTGTACCTTTGTAAAAATTTCGGCAGAATTTATCTCTGGCTTAAGCCAGCTTTCTGTACCTATAACGATTTCAGCTTCGGTGCTTTCTATCAGCGCTTGAAGTTCCGGTACTTTACCAACGCAGCTTCGACAGTTGACAATTACAATACCGATTGCTGCTTGGTCCCCGCATGTCCTGACTTTGCCCCGCACCCGTTGAGGCTGTTGCCCTTTCTGTACTTGCCCAAGGCCATCTAACCTAAAAAAACCGCCCAGCACACGCCACACAACCCCTGCTACCCGTGTAGCCGCTTGTTGCGTGTAGTGGACTCCTGACCTATCCAGCGGAACCCAAAACCCCACCACCCTATGGCGCAAATCGAGGAATCTGCAGCCCACACGGTCGCAGAACCGTCTCAGCCTCTGATTCAGACCCTCCACTCGGCTCTGTACCAAAGGTCCGCAGTCAGTCCTGTCGACGATGCTGCAGATGGTGAGCTCTGCTTTCATCCCGCTAGCGAGACTGGCAGTCTTCACCAAATCAGATAGCCGCCGGAAGCCAGAGAGGATTTCCTCCGATCCATAGCGACACACATCATTGGTGCCGACATGAGCGACCACCTGCAGATGGGTGCACCCTGTACCCTTCATGGCATCCGGAAGGACCCTTTCCACATCTGGAATGACTCCCCCCGGTATGCACACGGAGTGCACATTGGTTTTCTTCCCCTCTCTTTCTGCCATTTCCCTAAGGGGCCCCATTACGCGCCTGACGTTGGAGCTCCCAACTACCAGTAAGCCCACCCTCTGCAACTGCCCGGATCTTGCAGACTGAGGGGCAACCTCTGGAACAGGACAAGCAGCCATGTCAGGCCGAAGATCAGTATCAGCCTGAGACAGAGCCTGAAACCGGTTCGTCAGACAAACTGGAGAGGCTTTCCGTTCAGCCCTCCGGAATGTCTTTCGCCCCCTGCCACACCTTGAAACGACCTCCCACTCTACCACAGGTGAGGGATCAGCCTCAATGCGGGCAGTATCCCGGGCAACCACAGTCTTAGTCCGATCAGGGGATGCGTGGGACGAGCTGGCCGTCCCCGACAAACCCCCATCCGGACCCCCACAGTGATGCCCATTGGCAACAGCCTCAAGCTGTGTGACCGAAGCCAACACTGCCTGAAGCTGGGAGCGAAGGGATGCCAACTAAGCCTGCATCCGAACACAGCAGTTGCAGTCACTATCCATGCTAAAAACTGTTTTGCAAAGAACGTCTGAACTGATCTACAGAGAGCGCAAACAAATCGACAAAATTTAAACGGTTATTAAAATACAAGATTGCCTAGTAAATGCAGTAATGCTGCTACTTGCGCACTGCTGACACTGCTCGGCGGCGGAAGGAGACTAAGCGAAATTACACTATTCAGGTACTAAAACACGATGCTACACTCTCTAATACTATAATACGCCCGAAATTTATGAATTAAACAATGCAAGTACCAAAAACACGCAAAGAAATTAAGAATTAAACTATGTAACAAATGAGTGAGCTAGGAGTATACGACTTGCTGCTGCAGCTGCTTATCCAACGGCGGCAGGGAGCACACTGACTGCGACCAACCGACACTGGCCGTTCAAAACAAAACAGTAGACAAACGACTACGCGAATTTACACTATTCAGGTACTAAAACGCGATGCTACAACTCACAAATACTATAATACGCCCGAAATTTATGAATTAAACAATGCAAGTACCAAAAACACGCAAAGAAATTAAGAATTAAACTATGTAACAAATGAGTGAGCTAGGAGTATACGACTTGCTGCTGCAGCTGCTTATCCAACGGCGGCAGGGAGTTATAACGTTCATTGCCATGACCTTGAAAGTACTGTACTGAAACTATTCTTGTGTTACGAAAATAAATGCCTCATTGTAGCTGTGTCACAAAAGTTACTACCAGAACGTGTTTTACTTTCCAGAAAAATATAGAAAAACTCTGCAGACATAAAACAGATACTGCATAAAAGCAATAATGAAAATTGTGTCACTCTTTAGTAGCGTCGTAATATAATCATGTAGCTGTCAAACAAATCAAATATTGTTTCATCTGTGACCTCTCAGATAGTACAATAAAAAAATTCTTTTCAAGTAAACCAAAATGTTGCTGTAAAGCCTCATTAGCAGTATATGTTCCATGAATGTGAGCATTATAGTCATGTCATAATCGTGGAACTCGTAATCGTGCAATTTACAAGCCAAGATATACTCCCGCCAACCAATACTATTGAAAGCCAATCATCATATTTCCAAGTTATTGACTTACCTTTTGTCTCTAAACTTATTTCAGCGTCGTGAAGTTAGAATTTGCTTTATACTGATTCAAAAAATCTATACCTAATATAATTTCCATCGACAATAATGGAACAATAAGAAAAATTTTAATATGTGTGTTACTTTGATAAAAGAATTCTAAGTTAGTTTGTTCATGTACATCTACACTTTTTCCAAAAATTGCAAACTGTAATTTAATTTTAAGTAAAGGAAGTGTGGGACAATCATTCGATTTGTTGCATTTACTGAAAGCTGTTTCACTATTCACCGAAATAGGACTGGGAGAGTCAAGTACTGCCATAAATTTTATTTAATTTGTTGTGATATGAATTACATGATATGCAGTGTCGTTCTGTTTCATGTCATATTCCTGGCGTAAAGTGTCCGTTATGTCTTCCATTCTCACATAATTGATAGTCATGGTAGCTTCATCGTCAGCCTAATAAGCACGTTTCATCGCTGCCTCCAGTGCGAGTCATTGTCCATTATCTCTTGGTTGTTGTGCAGCGCTACTGGGATTTGGAAGCCTAATTTTTACAAGTTCAACTTGTTGAGAGGGCACTGCCCTATTTGAATCACGCAAGTTCTAATTAAATTGAGGTCTGTTGCCATGACTATAGGGTCTATCGTCTTGTCGGTAATTTCTGTAATTTCTTTCTTGCCGATTAGGTCGTGGAGAACATGTCCCGGAATCATAATTACAGGGTGGACTGTTGCGTCTGGTCAGTTTGTGTCCCTTGATAAAAATTATTCTGGTTTCCATATTGTCTATTTCTACAGTTGTCTCCATCATAGTCATTCCTATGGAAATGTGACCTGTCTCTGTAATTATTATTATTCTGGCAATGATTGTCATACGGGTGGTGTCTGTTTTGGCCACAACTTGCGTTACTGCTGCAGACTTGTCGTGTATGGTTATTTTCTCTGTCGCCACGAATTTGTGATGGTTGTGACCTATAATTGTTGTTGTTTTCCTGTTTTCGCATCATGCGATTGTCCCAGTCGATTTCGAGTGCTTGCAAAAGTACCTGAAAAGCTTCGATATCATCTTTACAACGTCCAGCAAAAATAATATGTCTTAAGTGTTCAGGCAATTTAATTAAGCAAATGCGAATAATTCCAAAGGGCTGTATGTGTCTGACAAATACCGATTCTTGTGTAAGATATCTTCTTTACAGGGCTGGAGGTTTCAGACTGTCAGAAATGCTTCATAATTAAAATACTGTGTTTATCTTATGTAGTCTGAGGCCGATAAACAGAAAGGAAGGCATGATAAAAATCTCCTGCACTGTGACAGTCGCGAGTAACCTGTCGCATTCTTACAGCTGGTTCATTTTCTAAATAGCCACACATAAATTCTAACCTATGCCCTAATGACCAACTATGAGGAAAACAATGAGAAAATTGATGAAGCCAAGCTTGAGGATATATGTCATTACTAGAATTACTTGAATTATATTCTTAAATTTACACGTTGTGATGAAGGGCTTATAGTCAAAGTCATCGTATCGCCAAGTCGAATATCGGTCATTATCAAGTCGTGTCGGCGGTTCCACTTCAAGGTTCGGTGCACCCTGCCGACTTCTTTCAAGATGTCCAAAATACCTTGTATTATTACTGTGCGACTTATCCGTAATGATAAATCTCTCTTCTCGTGTAGGAGAGCGAGTATCCTTTGAAATATGTAATTCTTGTATCACCTGTGCCAACTGATCTTGTACTTCCTGTATTTCTCTTTTGTGTTGGATATTAATTTGTTTCTGACTCCGTTTAAATTTCCTAATTTCCTCGTACTTCTCTGTGCCAGTAAATGCAACACGTATTGTATCATTCAAAGCATCATCTACCTTCGTAAATAAATTGGTTAACTTATCCGAAGGTTCGGCTGTTTTTTCCGATAATGTGCAGATTTCCTCCGTGTGTTTTCCTGAGCCAAGTTTTAGAGTGTCCATTTGTGTCGTAATCGTATTTAATGTGTCCTTTAAGTTTTCGTGATTTTTTACAAGTTGTACAAATGTATCGTTAAATGCAACAGAGTCAGTTTTAGCCGGCAAGGTGTTGTGACTTTCGTGTACAATAACAAGGGCTTCAGTGATGGTGTTGTGACTTTCGTGTACAATAAAAAGGGCGTCAGTGATGTTTATGTTGAACGCAATTCCAATTTTCTGTACAGGTTCCGGAACTCTCGGAACCGAGGTGTTGCAAAATTTTTTTTGATGTGTCTATTCCCAACCTAAAAATAACCCTTAAGTGTATTTTGCTAAAAAATAAAAGAAAACGCCCACTGAGGATCCACAATTGTGGTGAAACATGTTTGTGTGTTGAAATAATAATTTGTGTAGCTGCAAAAATGGCGGAATTTGCTGTTTACTGGAAGTAGTTGTGATCTTAACCTTGAATCAAGTGTTTATTGATACCCCGAGTTCCTATCGTTGCGCGAAGTAAGCTCTTTTGACTCTTTATCTATTTAATATTGTCAAATTGGATTATGAATCATCTTTTGGGTCCAAACTTGATGCAGAAAACAGCACTTACTCAGGGCATTTGTTCAAATGGCTCTGAGCACTATGGGACTTAACATCTATGGTCATCAGTCCCCTAGAACTTAGAACTACTTAAACCTAACTGACCTAAGGACAGCACACAACAACCAGTCAATACGAGGCAGAGAAAATCCCTGACCCCGCCGGGAATCGAACCCGCGAACCCGGGCGCGGGAAGCGAGAACGCTACTCAGGGCATTATTCTGAAGACATACTTTCATGTACTCGGAACACACAAGAAAGACAGCTGGCCTAGAATGATAAACTTGCTTAGGTATAGTCAAAGCTCCTGTCTCACTTTAGGATATCAATGTATGGACTGTATGTCTGAATACTGTCGGAATCACTCCCGAATTAGGTGAAATATAAGATGGAAAATTATTGACGGATGCCTTTATATTTTCGGATTATAATCATCACCATAACCTGATTCCATGGCTGAATGGTCAGCGCGACTGGCTTCCATGAGAAAAACACGAATTTAGATGTCGTCAAAGCTAAGAGTTTTTCCATTTTAGTAGTACTGGAAAATGGCCCGCTGAGCCTCTTGATGCCAAATAAGTAGCAACTTGTGTGAGAAATAGCGGGACCTACTATGTAGTATGGTAACAGGAGGAAGAACAATTTTGTTGACGGCGTACTCCACCATATTGCATCCGAATTACGTAATATGGCAGAGGATGACGTGGTGGACGGTCGGACCGCGCGGTACTCAAGGCCCGATCGCGAAGTGCTTCACCTTCACTCGTTAGGCATTGGGAAGGCGAAGAGGACAAGAAGAGCGAAATTACAGTGACTAATTATCAGCCGGGTGATATTTGTTATGAAACTCCTGGTGGTTCGTACTCCTTTGCACCAAGACTACCTTCAAACAGCTAGTTGGCTGATAGCGTACTTCCTCTCTTTGAGATTGTTTGTAAACTTCCCGTCCAGAACTACTTGTCTACTCCCTTCTCATTGCTACTTTAGTAGTTTCCCAACACAGCCATGCTCCTGGTTTCATTAAAAGTTTCCTTCGAACAGTGTACAACGTTCCGCAGTACTGTGATCCCGATCCCACGGAACTCTGCCGCTTCGATGTGGCACTCTGCCTTCTACATGCAACGCTTGTTTAATTCATGCGGCGGTGGCGTTCGGTAACCTCCTGCCGGAGGGATGTCGGTATTTTTAGCGGATAATTCAATTCATTGGCTATTGAGGCGTAACTGAATTCCGGGCCGGACGCCAGCCCAGGCGGCTCTCGGGCCGGTAATTAAATCCGCGCTGCCGCCGGTACACAGTTTCGCCGGTCACGACACGGTGGCCGCTCGGTTGCGGACGTCACCCGTCGCGTAATGAGCCAAACACTTTGCCCGTGCCGACGAATTCCTGCCACGAATAACACAAGGCCGCGTCTGGGAACGGGGCCACCTGCTTTCCCGTTTCCTTCGTCAAGTGACCAACCGAGACGAAGGAGGACGACGGCCCAAGATAAGCAGTATGTGACGTGTGTGTTCGCTCCTCGTTACAGACCGTACTGATAAAATTCGTTTACGTCGTTTTAGGTGACTAGAAATTTAAAGAAAAGTATCATGCAATCTATAGAAGTCGTTTACACATTTATTCCCAGACTACAATATTACTTTCCATTACAAATGCAACACAAGGTCCGGCAGCTGTGGCCCATAGGTTCTAGGCGCTTCAGTCCAGAACCACGCGGCTGCAACGGTCGCAGGTTCGAATCCTACCTCGAGCATGGATGTGTGTGATGTCCTTAGGTTAGTTAGGTATAAGTAGTTCTAAGTATAGGGGACTGATGACCTCAGGTGTTAAGTCCCATGATACTTAGAGCCATTTGAACCATTTTTTGCAACACAGCGAAATACAGCAAATAATATTTTACTTACTGTGCTCATACAGTATAGTAAGAAGAATCCTACTATGGTCCTACGTAAAATCGTTAACTTTCTTTAAGACCTTCATCCAGTTACTCGTTCACCAGTCTGGTGTAGCAACTGAAGACAGCACAAAGAGAGCCGAAGTCCTAAAGTTCGCCTTTAAGAAAATCTGCCAGCAAGAGATTCGTACAAAAACATAGTGTCGTGTTACCATCGCACACTCTCCCATACGTACGACATAGTAACAGATATCCCCTGCATAGAGAGACAACTGAAGGAATCGGAAATAAATAAGTCACCAGGTCCGGATGGAATCCCAGTTCAGTATTGCCCCTTTACATAACTTGCATTTAGCGCGCAAAGTTCCAAGCGGATGGAAAAAAGCGCGGGTAACTCTTATATAAGAAGGGCATTACAATGGACCTGCAAAATTAAAGATCAATAACCTTAATGTCGGTTTGCTGCAGTGTTCAAGAACATATTCTGAGTTCGAATATAATAAATTTCATTGAGGTGAAGAAGCTTATGTCTACGAATGAGCACGGTTTTAGAAAGCATCACTCATACGAAACTCAGCTTGCCATTTTCTGACATGACATACTTCAAATTATGGACGAGGGGAAATAGGCATATTTGATATTTCTAGATATCTGAAAAGCATTGACGTGGTGCCCCAATGCATATATTCAACGAAGATACGAGCATGTAGAATAGGTTTCCAGATAAATGAGAGACTCGAAGTCTTCTTCAATAACAAAACACGGCGAGTGTTCATCAGAGGCAAGGATGTCGTCAGCAGTGCCTCACGAGTGAGGGGACCGCTATTGCCTTCTGTATGCATAAATGGTCTGGCGGACGGAGTGGGCAGCAATCAGCCATTGTTTGTTCATGATTCTGTTGTGTACGGGAAGGTGTTGTAGAGTGGCTGTAGGAGATTACAAGATGACTTAAACAAAATTCCTAGTTGATGCGATGAATGTAGAAACGTAGGAAAATGTAACTTAATGCAGGTAAGTAGGCAAAACAACGCGTAATGTTCGAATACAGCGTTATTAGAGGCCATTCTTGACACAGTCACATCGTTCATACATCTGGGCGTAAAGTTACAAAGCGATAGAAACGGAATGTGCATCTCTGGATTCTCGTGGGGAATTTATTTATTTCTCAAGTGAAGACCTGCTGCCTGTTGTTGTACAGCAGGTCGTAAATTGTCTGTTTTTACATGTTGTATCGTACATATTCAGATTAATACTAGTATATTTTTTGTGAATTTTAAAGAAGGCTAAAATAAAAAAAATAATAATTAAAAAATCTATCAAGAGGTACATATGAATGTATATAATTTTGTTGTAATTTGTTGGTAACTTAGAAGATGATAACACACAACATACATAATAGGCTGTGGATGTATTTTAAATTCAAATTAAAAGTGAATTTAATGGAAGAAGGAAGTGATGACAATTTGACTTAGATACGAAGTGACAGTTCTACCCCTTATATCTTGTATATGTATGTTCATATCTGTTAGATAGGTTGTCTTGACTGCTGTGATAATTAATACTGTATTAATGAATTAGGTTACAATGTGTTTCCGAACTTAAGATAACAGTGGACATTGGGATTTGATTTAAAATATACTAGTCAGCTGTACCAGGTGTGAGGGCTCGGTAAAACTTCGAGCCACCTAATGCAACGAAAGAAGAAATGTCGCATATTCAGATAGTGTTACATGCCATGATATATTATAGAAACCAGTTACATGAAGAGTTACACTTTCAGATTAATTCGATTTAGTGTTGGAGAACTTTAGTTTACTTTTCCGATGTTTGTATGGTTATCTCATCACTTCCTGTGTGTGATACAGCATCTGATTCAGTGTCTGTTTCTGTATCCGTACCGTTTATTATTTAGTGCTGATCTGCAGGGAAGGTAAATGGCGGACTTCGGCTTATTTGGGAGAATTTTCGGAAAGTGTGGTTTATCTCTAAAGGACACTGCTTATAGGACGCTGGTGCAACCTATTCTTTAGTACCGCTCGCTTGTTAGGGATGCGCACCAGGTTGGATTAAACGAAAACATCGAAATTATTCAAAGGCGGACTCCTGGAGCTGTTACTGGAAGGTTTATACAACACGCGAGTATGACGGAGATTCTTCGGCAACTCAAAAGTGAATCCCTAGACAGAAGCCACCATTCGTTTCGAGGAACACTATTGAGAAAATTTAGAGAACCGAGATCTGAAGCTGATTGCAGAACGAATCTACTGGTGCCAACATACATAAGAAAAGTTAAGTCTGATACGAAGGCAACAGGTAGTCGTTTTTCCCTCGCTCTGTCTGCTAGTGGAACAGGAAAGGAAGTGTTTAGTAGCGTTACTGGGTACCTTTCGCTCTGAATGGTACAGTGGCTTGCAGAGTATGTACGAGTATATAGATGTAGACGAACGAGTGTATAGATGATTTGTGAAGATAGAGGATGTGAAATGTATTACACAGAGAAGATAACGCCATGGAGAGCAAGATCATTGGGCACGATTTTAACACCTCAGAAATTTAATTACTGCTGTCCGAACTACTGCATATCAGAAAATGAGATTATCATGTCGTGTACCGAGTGGTGTATATGCCTCCACGCCGTTTACTACGATGATAAATGCAATTTGGCAACATTCGTTCTCCTCAGGTCTTCACATAAGGGTACGTTCACCTTAATCCAATAAAAAACACAGTCCCGTCTGAAAAGCCGACGTTTTGTCGCTCTTGTAGTCAGCATGCTATAGGGCGCATTGTTGTTGGGGTGCCTCTCTCTGCTGCCACATCAAGGATAAACGCACTATCACTCGCCGTGCGTAGTCCGTGCTGCTCTGATGGTTGTTGTATAACGCGAATACCCGATACAAGGCATGTAACGTACCTCTACGATTTCACACGGATAAGCGAATTATAACGGGTGATCAGAAAAAATCTGGAAAGTTTGTAAGGGTATTGCAGAGTAGTTCGTGCTGAGAAATAATCGTTAAAGAAAAAATTCGATACGTTGTGTTGTCTCCAATTGAATTAGCATTGCAGTTACCCAATCAGCTCGTTGCGCGCGCAAATTCAAGCGGTGTCACCAAATTTGTTCTTCCTATCGTTTCATAAAAGCTAACAAGAGAACGATACAAAAACTGGACATGGGATGGTAATAAGGATCGGAACCGAGCCAAAGCCTCCGCAGTCTCTTGCGCAATCTTCTATACTATGAAGAAACTTGACGCTAATTGTATCTGGCGATCACTCGAAAATTAACTCTTCACAATTATTTCTCAGACAGTTTCTGACCACCCTGTGTATCTGTCTCACGGCGCTGGTCACCTGTGACAGCTGAAATACCACGTAGCGTAGAGCATCGATCTCCTACACCCATCCATTCGATATTCGCACAACTGTCGTGGGACCTTGACCTACGCAGGTAATAACACAACGGAACTATAAACATCGGTCTAGATAAGCCACGATCTCGCCTGTTTCGCATTCTCAAAATTGGTCAAATGGTTCTGAGCACTATGGGACTTAACATCTGAGGTCATCAGTCCCCTAGAACTTAGAACTACTTAAACCTAACTAACCTAAGGACATCACACACATCCATGCTCGAGACAGTATTCGAACCTGCGACCTTAGCGGTCGCGCGGTTCCAGACTGAAGTGTCTAGAACCGCTCGGCCACTACGCCCGGCTCGCATTCTCACACGGGGGTCGTGACCGTATCGGTTGGACCCTAGAATACTTGAAAACCCGGTCACACGAGTCCCCATTTCAGTAGGTAAGAGCTGATGGTAGGGTAACTGTGGACCCATGTTGTCAACAAGGCACTGTGAAAGCTGGTGGTGCTCTATAATGATGTCGCCTATGTTTACATGGACTGTACTAGGTCCTATGGTCCAACTGAACTTATCATTGACTGAAAATTGCTATTTTCGGCTATTTGTAGACGATTTGCAACCAAACAACGATGGAATTTTTAAGGATGAGGATGCTCCCTGTCACTGGACCCCAACTGTTCGTGAAAACTTTCTGGACAGTTCGTGATAATGATTTGGCCACTCAGATAGCCCGACACGAATCCCATCAGACATTTACGGGACGTAATTCAGAGGTCAGTTCATGCACAAAATCCTGCACCATCAACACTTCTGCAATTATGAACGGCTATAGAGACAGCATGGCTCAATATTTCTGCAGGGGACTTCCAACGTACCGTTGAGTCCACGTCACTTCGAGCTGCTGCACCATGCCGGGCAAAACCCGGTCTGACAGGATATTAGAAGATGCCCCATGACTTCTGTCACCTCAGTGTGTAATTTGTGCAGCTGCGCTGGAACGCTAATAGTCTGCGTATCTAAGCATGAAGTACACTTGATGCCTGTTGGACTTCTGTTGCGTGCCATATTTATGGTGTTGCAGTTTAAAAGACCGGTAGTGTCTTTCCATTCTTCATTTGCCTACTCACATTCAGGTTGTTATGTATTTCCACAGAGTCTGTAGTAAAATTCCTTTAATGTTATGTATTTATTAATAGCCATGTCGATGGTAATATTTTCCGATGTTCCACGAATGACGTTCGCTAAAACTTTAGTAACACTGAACCAGAAAAAGATAAATTTAAACTTCACTAAACGTACACAGATAGTTGTTTTGCGTACGACTATTAATCGTTTACAGCTGGTGCTAGACATTTCATGCAAAAACACAATAATAACAATGGCTGGATATATGAAATGAAACGATAATACAGGTTGAGGTATAGGTAGTCTGGTTGGCATACTTCAGTTAGTTTGCAGGGGACTGAGAAAAACTGTTTAGTTACCAACATTTTTCGACTACGTGTTATAATTTAGATGTAAAGCTGGACCAAAAGTGACCATCAAGCGTATACAAAGAAGGTCGCCTTGTTTGATAGCTGACAGAAACAATGAAACAATTTGAAGCGTTGGACCTTCCGAGAAAGACGTATTAGGTCTTGATTACACAGTTTCAAGAACCGCCCAAGGGAATGGAGGAACATGTAATCACGTGGAGAGCGGAAGAGTAAAGGTATAGCAACAATATTTGTAGAGTCTGATAAGCAATCATAGTTCGCTTGCCCCACCCACGCAGGAACTGGTTGAAAAGCTAGTAGACGGTACAGTGAAAAGTATAAAACTCTGCACAATTTACTGTTTTACTGTGTGTAGACGGTGACGTAAAGTACTGTGGCATAACTAAGGACAGTCATTTAATAAGAAATATGGACACCGTTGTATTGGTAATATAATTGTCAGAGAAATGAAAACGAGACAGCTCGAAAAAAGTAAATAATCTGTTTACTATTTCAAAAATAATCGCCATAACAGGTTAATACATTTATCTCCCAGCGTGACAAGATAGCCGAAGCCATCATATATGTGGGTCACTCCAAAAGAAATGCACACTATTTTTTTTTTAAATCCATCTTTTATTCTACATGCTTGATAGTTTTACATTGTGTAGATACATCCTTTAGGGACAATATTTTAATTTCTCCACATAATTTCCATCCCTCTCAACTGCCTTACGCCATCTTGGAACCAGCGCCTGTATACCCGCACGGTAAAATTCTGGACCAACCTGTTGGAGCCACTGTTTGGCAGCGTGCACAAGGGAGTCATCATCTTCAAACCTTGTTCCACGAAGCGAGTCTTTCCGTTTCCCAACGAGATGATAGTCACATGGAGCCAGGTCAGGACTGTAAGGCGGGTGTTTCAGTGTTGTCCATCCGAGTTTTGTGATCGCTTCCATGGTTTTTTGACTGACATGTGGCCGTGCATTGTCGTGCAACAGCAAAACATCCTGCTTTTGCCGATGTAGTCAAACACGACTCAGTCGAGCTTGAAGTTTCTTCAGTGTCGCCACATATGCATCAGAATTTATGGTGGTTCCACTTGGCATGATGTCCACAAGCAAGAGTCCTTCGGAATCGAAAAACACCGTAGCCATAACTTTTCCAGCAGAAGGTGCGGTTTTGAATTTTTTTTCTTGGGTGAATTTGCATGGTGCCCCTCCATTGATTGCCTCTTCGTCTCTGGTGAAAAATAATGGAGCTATGTTTCATCACCTGTCACAATTCTTCCAAGAAATTCATCTCCACCATTCTTGTACTGTTCCAAAAGTTCGCTGCATACCGTTTTTCTTGTTTCTTTGTGAGCCGCTGTCAACATCCTGGGAACCCACCTGGCACAAACCTTTTTTAACGCCAACACTTCCAGTATTATGCATACACTTCCTTCCCCTATCCCAAAGTAGCGTGATAATTCGTTCTCTGTGATGCGTCTGTCAGCAGTCACCAATTCGTTCTCTCTGCCCATTGTCTGGAGTGTGTGCAGTACGACGCCTACGGCTGCGAGGACAATCCTCAATATTGCTGTGCCCGCTTTCATCACGTAACCTGCTTGCCCACCGACTAACTGTACTGCGATCGACAGCAGCATCTCCATACACCTTTTTTAACCTCTTGTGGATGTTTCCCACTGTCTCGTTTTCACAGCACAGGAATTCTATGACAGCACGTTGCTTCTGACGAACGTCAAGTGTAGGAGCCATCTTGAAGACATGCTGTGACGGAGCCACTCACGGGAACAGGTTGAACTAAGTTTGAAAACAAGCGGGAAGGATGTATCTACACACTGCTAATTTTTCACTCATGCAGAATGAAAACAGTATTTTTTACAAAAATAGTGTGCATTTTTTTTGGAGTGACCCTCGTAGAAATGTCTGCAGTTGCCTACGGGACAATGATTGTAGCCAGGAGTGCATCTCTTTGTCCAAAGCAAATCGACAATCATGAACGTTTTCTTTCACGGCTCCAAAAATATGGAAATAGCATAGGTAGAGATCAGGGCTTCTCAGTGAAACTTCTGCAGCGTAATCGAAACGATCGTGTCAACATGTGGGCAGGCATTATCAAGCAACAGAATGATGTCGTCCGTCAACATTCCTGGGCGTTTGAACTTGGTGGCGCGCTTCAGCTTTTGTAGTATATCCAGTGTTGACTTCGCCATTTTTCCCACTGTTGACCTGGTCACTTTTCCCACTGTTGACTTGGCTACTTTTCTCAGATTTCCCATCCACCGGAAACAAATGGCCACTGGCAGAGATGTGCATCGAGCCACATTCACCTGCCCGAGACCGGCTGCGGCCGACCGCTCCGTCCTGTTACCCGCACCGCAGGTATACTCCGTTCCTTATGAGAATAAACCTGATGTAAACATTACGATATGTAGTCTTCCACGTTTGCTGGAACCTCATTGGAGTTCCGCTTCACGTGGGACTGCAACCAAGCTGTCTCGAGTACTGTCAAGTACCATAATAAGGTTACGTTTTGAGCTGTGCGTTACGCGCACATCTACTTACCGACAATACGGGACAACAGCTTCACCGGCGTATTTAACTCGGACAGCACTGGCCTGTCAGCTGGTACAGCTAGCCTGCAGTGAAGCGGCCAGCTGTAGTTCACACGTAAAAAGAGACGACCCGAGGAGCAATACAGTTTCAAATGTCATTTAATTTTTAAGCGGAATGAAATAATACACTGCAAATCTTCCACAATACGCTCCTTAGGTGACTAGACAGAAATCGCAACATATCATTTTTAACTAAAGTACTGTTATGATTAGAAACAAGAATGATGAAAATTCCTGACTTAACCACAGGGTAATTTTTCTACATAAGCTGTGTGTAATGTAAGAAAGTATTGGAGGATTTCATCGTATAGTTAAATATTGAAGCCACTGAACGCATTACTTGCAGTCAATCGTCCGGTAATCACTTAGCTCCTTCATTATCCGAATCCGAGAAATACATTTCAGTTCTGGAAGCGTTGCCTGCTATGTTGATAACGAGCCTATCAACAACGGAATCCACGAAGCCAACCAGGCGCAGCATTTTGTCTTCTTCTTTTATGACGAGCCGCTCTACATCCCGCCAGGGTTCGGCAGTGACGTGTGAAAAAACTGTTCCAGTACGTCTGGCAGCTTAACAGTCTTGTTACTTCTCTGGCTAAATCCCGCAGCTTGGCTCCAGATCAGTTCCATTGGGTTCATATAGTACTGGTCCAGTGGCAAATGTAAAAATGCAGCATTTGTATGATGCGCTCGATGCTGTGAAAATAGTTGTTTTTCATGTTGCTACGATACTTATCTACCAGGTCGGTATGAAACGATGGACACAGTCCTAATAAAGAGGATTTGGTTTTTCATTTCTACATTAAAAATTTATTTGTTATGTTTTCTTAATTTAAGCAATTTATGAACAGTCTTTCATAAAACATCGATAATTAAGAATTTGTATTTGAAATGATAACAGAAATTTCGCGTCCAATGTGTAATTAGAAACAAGAAGACGTGCATTATTCATAAAAAAAGATAATGAGTTTTATAATTACGTGATGTACGTATTTCAAATTGAACGAGAAGAAAATTATACCTGGGAGATTTGAACTAATGCACGAATAACAGAATTTAATTTACATTCTAATGCCCTACCGACTGCGCTACACTTTCAATTTCGGTTCATCATCTGCAGGATACAGAATAATGGAAAACTTAAAAGCCGATTATCTCAATAAATTTATGAAAAACATTAAGAACAGCCTATTTATTGGCACTTTTAATCGTGTACCATTCGCGTGTTTCATTACGGAACAGAAAGCAGCCTCCGCTTTCATGCTGCACATTAACAGCTCGACAATCAGAGTACAACTCTGCACAGGCTGTGACTGGACACGATTTTTGAAATAAAAGCTACGTATCTACAGCGTGATTAAGAAAATCGTTGATGGCTGTTAATACATATGAATATCTTACAGTTCCATTTAACGTAACTTAGTAATAAGATATCTAATACACAAGTAGGAATTATTTCCATGAGCGTAACAGTACCAGTGTACGTGTGCTACGGCTTCTGATCAATTATCGCGTTAGTGTTTATTTACATGAAGTTTATTCTTATGATGAACGGATTATAGCACAAGAAGTACTCGGGCAGCGACGAGCCGTCCGGCCCGCGGCTACACGTCCGAGCCCGGATGTCAAATGGGCTCGGTGTAACAGAGGGAGCAGGCAGCGCTGGGATGGCGAGAATGACTGGCCACACACACACGGAATGGCTTTCTGAATCCTCTACACTCCTTTAGTAATCGTGAAGGTTTGTTATGCTAGGAACACGGTGTTCTTCATCCTTGACAAAGAAAAATAACGGGTAATGTAACATCATGGATGTAACAAAAGAAAGAACGTATTGTACTGAATTCAAAGCAAATAGTTTAATAGCCCTAATGCTTTTGCAGTGCTTTATACTTCACCTGTACCACATCAAAAGGTCTGATGAAGCTTTTGCACAGTGGGCAGGCCTAGTATGCAATATTAAAATATAATCTAAAAGTTTTCATTATGGAATGAACTGGCTCAACACTTCCTCGAAATTCGTTGATGAGGATCCAACTGCTTTGCTTGCGACATAACTTTAAAATCAGAACCCACAGAATGTGACGACAGTTTTAGATTACCTGCCCTGTGAATTTTGTTTCTGATTTTATTTTTTATATACGCTTAATATGTGGTAGAGACAGGTAAAAGACTTGTTACTGCTTTACTTGATAGCACAGCAAACTCCATCTTTAAGCCTAACTACAAACTGGAAGATTCGAATAGCTACTCGTTTCAATTTACACTTTATGTGGATTCCAAAAACGTTGTCTTTTCCTAGCGACTGCAAATCCACTTGTAATTACGAGATAAAGCAGGGAAAAAGCGGTTGAAACTTTTCCAAATCCCTTCAAGTGATCCTTAACCTTATTATTGACATTTACGTTCTAAGTAAGATGAATTTCCGCTAGAAAATAGTGACGGGTATCGAAGCATTCAATCTGATTGAAATTTATACAGATTTCCCGAACTCCAAGCCAGTCATGCACGTTACACAGGTCTCTGTTTGACCCATGATGTAATAAATTTCAGCTGTTGATTTTTAACAAAAATTCTGTCAAATAAGCTACAGTCAGAAAGCCAGAATTTGTCTAGGGAAAGGTACACTTCCGCTGTGATATAAGTGTTACCGGCCAAACCCGATTTTAGAATGAATTAGTTTCGCCTAGGTCAAACTCGTTCATCCTGTTACCGATACGACAAAACAGTTTAGCCTAGGTAATATCGGTTTATCTTAGTTAGAATGTACATGCTTTAGGATAAACTGGTACGTCCTTGTCTCAACTAATTTTGCCTAATCGGAAAGCATGTTGCTGCATGTACGAACGGGGAATCCCCGAATCATTTCTCGCTCGCCCCTCGCGTCTCTCAACCGCTCTTCGCTCGCACTGTTCTTTGTTTTGAACGGTATTTTGCATCGACGAACGCGCGTGTTAAGTTGCTGGTTGCCTTTAAAAGATTTTATTAAAATCCTAGTATAATTATTGTGAGGTGTTTCATCACGGATGGACCTTCGTGTAATAGACAAACCAATCAAAAGCTGTGGAGAGAAAGGATTCTGGAGGAAATTTTGCAGAGTGAAAACAAAAAGTCTTCTCATAATAATGTGTTATCAATAGACGAATATGCGGATTTGTTTAAACAAGCACAAGGCATGGAAAAGTTGGAAAAAATAACATCATTACAAAGAAGAAGACTGAAACGATTTGCTGTTTTGAAGATTGGTGATGTGAAAAAACCTATTGCACGGTGAGATGAGAGTATAAAATACTTTGTTCCAGCTGATGAACTTTATGATGTGATTGACGCCGCTCATGTAGCAACGGGTCATGGTTGAACTGTACGAAGACAGTGATGATGATGACATTGTGAAAATTGACATAAACTACATTGAAAATGCTAGAAAAATTGCGGCAGAAAATTAAAAAAAGTTACAAAGATGAATGCTTCCTCTGACAAATTCCATCCACCAGCTGACATTGGAGACAATGTAACCATACTATTCCAGATGTATATAAAGGCAGAGGTGGCCTTCGAAACATAATTGGAGTAATACCTCAATAGACTGATGAGCGCCTCTGAAAAGTGGGCATCAAACAAAGGGTACTTTGAAAACATTACTGCAGGTACAATTTCATTAAAATTTTCCATAAATTTTTGTAATAAATAATTACAAATATTTCTTAAACTTCTTTTTTACTTTTGTAGAACTGATTTCGACGTCTGAGTTCAGAAGTTTTTAGATGTGGGAGATATTAACCAGGATATTGAAATATCTTTAAGGACTGCACCCACAAAACAATCTGTAGGATCACGGCAAGGCTTCGTGAAATGCAGCTGCGTGAAAACCTGCACAACATAGAAATGCAATTGCAATAAAAGCAAAGTACACTGCAATTCTAAGTAAACCTTACAAAAATAAGTAAATAAGGTAATTGCAGATAAGGTGATTTCTGTGGATGGATATAGGTAAGTTGATTTAGAGCTGGATGTGAAATTACTGATTAGTTAATAAATAACTTTAATGAATCAGATTGACTATTTTATTTCTATTCCTTTATTCAGTTTCCTTTGAAAAGCTTATAGTAGATAGAAACTAGGTGAAATTAGTTCAGACTAGGACGTACCAGTTTATCCTAAGGCATGTAAATAGGATAAACCGATTCGACCTACGCTAAACTGTTTTATCCTATCGGTAACAAGATGAACGAGTTTGACCTTGGCGAAACTAGTTCATCCTAAAATCGCGTTTGACCACCTTACGTCCATGTTAGTCAACGAAAACGTTTAAATTCTTAGGTTAGTATTACACAGATTCGCTAATTCGTAGGATGACCGTTAGTGAAATTAACTATTTTCATTAAACTAGTGTAACTATTTTCATTAAACTAGTGTAACTAGGGCCTCCCGTCGGGTAGAACGTTCGCCGGGTGCAAGTCTTTCCATTTGACGCATCTTCGGCGACTTGCGCGTCGATGGGGATGAAATGATGATGATTAGGACAACACTACACCCAGACCCTGAGTGGAGAAAATCTCTGACCCAGATGGGAATCGAACCCAGGCTCTTAGGATTAACATTCTGTCGCGCTGACCACCTTTTCTCTTTTTTTTTTAATTTTGTTCGTTGTTCATCGTTGTGTTTGGTCGTTGCGGACGTCACATGACATCCGTTCAAGTTCGTTAGTTGATCCTTCGACTCCTTTTATTTTTTTTATTTATGTATTTCTTTATTTATTGTTTTTATTTTTTGTTGTTGTTGTTGTTGTTGTTGTTGCAGAGGCCAACCAGCTATCTGACCGAACACGCTGAGCTACCATGCCGGCAAGCCACTCAGCTACTGGGGACGGACAATTATTTTCATGCATTGTTAGGTACAGAGGTTTCTCACATACAATTTACTTTAAGTTGATTTAAGAATTACAAATAACAGTCGATATTTACATCTAAATGTACTTGATTACTCCGCTATTCACAAGTAAGTGTCTGGTAGAGGGTTCAATGAACCACCTTCATGCTGTCTCAGCCGTTCCCTCACAAACGGTGTACGGGTAAAACGAGCACATAAATTTTTCTGTGCGAGCCCTGATTTCTCTTGTTATATCGTGATGATCATTTCTCCATATGTAGGTGGGTGCCAAAAGAATGTTTTCGCAATCGGAGGAGAAAACTGGTCATTGAAAATTGATGAGAGGATTCCGTCGCAACGAAAACGCTTTTGTTTTAACGAGTTACATTCCTATTCACGTATCATGCCTGTGGCACTATCTCCCCCATTTCGCGATAATACAAGACGAGCCACCTTTCTTTGACCTTTGTCGATGTCATCCGTCAGTCCCCCTGATGCGGATCCGACATTGCACAGCAATACTCCACAATAGGGCGGACAAGTGTGATATAAGCTGTATCTTTAGTAAATCTGTTGCACCTTCTAAGTGTTATACCAATGAATCGCAGTCTTTGATTTGCTCTACCCACAACATTATCGACGTCATCGTTCCAATTTAGGTTACTTGTAATTGTAATCCCTATGTATTTATTTGAATTTATAGTCTTCAGATTTGTGTGACTTACCGCGTAATCAAAACTTTGCGGGTTTCTTTTAGTACTCATCTGAATAACTTCACACTTTTCATTAATGAGGTTCAACTGCCACTCTTTGCACCACACAGATATCTTATCTAAATCATTTTACAATTCGTTTTGGTCATGTGATGACTTTACAAGACGGCAAATGATAGCATCACCTGCAAATAATCTAAGAGGGCTACTCAGATTGTTTCCTATGTCGTTAATATAGACCAGGAACAATAGAGGGCTTATAACACTTCCTTAGGGAACGCCTTGGGCCACAGAGACTTCATTTCGCGCCCTCAACAGCGTGGTGATGACCAGCGGGAGCGCGGCTCGACGGGCAGCAGCCTCGCAGGGGCGTTCCGGCGGACTCGAGTTCTGGCGGGGCACCGGTTTTGCCGGATTAACATACACTCCTGGAAATGGAAAAAAGAACACATTGACACCGGTGTGTCATACCCACCATACTTGCTCCGGACACTGTGAGAGGGCTGTACAAGCAATGATCACACGCACAGCACAGCGGACACACCAGGAACCGCGGTGTTGGCCGTCGAATGGCGCTTGCTGCGCAGCATTTGTGCACCGCCGCCGACAGTGTCAGCCAGTTTGCCGTGGCATACGGAGCTCCATCGCAGTCTTTAACACTGGTAGCATGCCGCGACAGCGTGGACGTGAACCGTATGTGCAGTTGACGGACTTTGAGGGAGGGCGTATAGTGGGCATGCGGGAGGCCGGGTGGACGTACCGCCGAATTGCTCAACACGTGGGGCGTGAGGTCTCCACAGTACATCGATGTTGTCGCCAGTGGTCGGCGGAAGGTGCACGTGCCCGTCGACCTGGGACCGGACAGCAGCGACGCACGGATGCACGCCAAGACCGTAGGATCCTACGCAGTGCCGTAGGGGACCGCACCGCCACTTCCCAGCAAATTAGGGACACTGTTGCTCCTGGGGTATCGGCGACGACCATTCGCAACCGTCTCCATGAAGCTGGGCTACGGTCCCGCACACCGTTAGGCCGTCTTCCGCTCACGCCCCAACATCGTGCAGCCCGCCTCCAGTGGTGTCGCGACAGGCGTGAATGGAGAGACGAATGGAGACGTGTCGTCTTCAGCGATGAGAGTCGCTTCTGCCTTGGTGCCAATGATGGTCGCATGCGTGTTTGGCGCCGTGCAGGTGAGCGCCACAATCAGGACTGCATACGACCGAGGCACACAGGGCCAACACCCGGCATCATGGTGTGGGGAGCGATCTCCTACACTGGCCGTACACCACTGGTGATCGTCGAGGGGACACTGAATAGTGCACGGTACATCCAAACCGTCATCGAACCCATCGTTCTACCATTCCTAGAGCGGCAAGGGAACTTGCTGTTCCAACAGGACAATGCACGTCCGCATGTATCCCGTGCCACCCAACGTGCTCTAGAAGGTGTAAGTCAACTACCCTGGCCAGCAAGATCTCCGGATCTGTCCCCCATTGAGCACGTTTGGGACTTGATGAAGCGTCGTCTCACGCGGTCTGCACGTCCAGCACGAACGCTGGTCCAACTGAGGCGCTAGGTGGAAATGGCATGGCAAGCCGCTCCACAGGACTACATCCAGCATCTCTACGATCGTCTCCATGGGAGAATAGCAGCCTGCATTGCTGCGAAAGGTGGATATACACTGTACTAGTGCCGACATTGTGCATGCTCTGTTGCCTGTGTCTATGTGCCTGTGGTTCAGTCAGTGTGATCGTGTGATGTATCTGACCCCAGGAATGTGTCAATAAAGTTTCCCCTTCCTGGGGCAATGAATTCACGGTGTTCTTATTTCAATTTCCAGGAGTGTAGAAGGAATACGTTGGGCTAGATGCCAAATATTAAGTAAGATTTTATGCGGTGGCAACATCGATCTGTTAGCAATTCAGGAATCTCACGCTGAAGATGAGAATCAACTTAAACGGAGAGGCAAGATCCCAGATTACAATCTAGATTGTGTACAACATCGCCACGTATGTTGGATCTACGGTTGGAGATGCCCACATGTGCTCAGCAACAGTGCACGACGACATACATGAAGTTATGG
Organism: Schistocerca serialis cubense; assembly: GCF_023864345.2. Lineage (NCBI taxonomy): Eukaryota > Metazoa > Arthropoda > Insecta > Orthoptera > Acrididae > Schistocerca > Schistocerca serialis. The sequence goes on from NC_064638.1 coordinate 988,080,542, forward strand.
TCAGGATAGAAGACCTGTCAATGAGTAATGTGTAAAAACCGCCAAGCACCACCTGACCTCCAGAAGTCCTGCCTTACCTGCCATGTGGCAGATTTTAACAGCCGTCACCCCCTGAACAGCTGTTGGGAAAGCGAGGCTCTTATTAACTGGGCAGACAATAACAACGTGTTCCTATTTTTCGACCCTAAGGACCGTGGAACATATAAGTCAGCAGCTTGGAGAAAGCAGTACAACCCAGATCTCAGCTTTGTGATGGCTGACAAAAATCAAGCATCACTATATTCTACAAGACGTGCATTAGCAGATTTCTCTCACAGCCAATACCGGCCAGTCCCGACCGAGATTAGAACTATTGTACCACTAGTAACAAACATCCAACACCCAAAGTAGAATTTTAGAAAATCAAAGTGGAAAATGTACTCGGAGAAACTTAATAAATGCTTGGGTGTATCCACCCAACAGCCAGTAACTCTGACAGATTCATAGGAGCTGTTAAAAGTGCAGTAAAAGCCGCTGTCCCAACGGGGTTCCGCAGACAAAAAGTGTTATATCGGGTATCAATGATTCCTTGAGAGTGGAGACCCTGAGATTGCAGGCGACCTTCTGCACAGCCTAGACGATGATCGGCGAGAGAAATAGGTCCAAACCATAGCGTCGCCTTGATTTCAAAACGTCTAGTAGGAAGGCCTGGTCTCTCCTCCGAAAACTGGGTAGAGGCACCAAATTACATCATGACTCTACAGATATTTCTGCAAATAGGACTGTGGATCACATAGAAGCTAGATCCAGTGCTCTAAGGGACAAAAACCATGGAAGAACAACACGCCGTGAACTTAGTGCCATTAAGAGTGCCCTTAAGGCAAACAGCACATCTTTGGAACAATATTCTTTCAAATTTATCACCACTGAAATCAGAGACGCGCTGAAGAACGATAAGGCAGGAAAAGCACCTGAATCGGATTGAATACAACGGGAATTCCTTCTTCACTGTGGGAAATACTCCAAAAAATTGTATGCAGAGTCTTATACAAATGTAATGACGACAGGGAGTATACCACAGAAAATGAAGATCTCAAAGATCATCGCACTGCTTAAGGCGAAGAAACCAAGCGACCAGCCAAAGAGCTATAGACCAGTCGCATTGCTCAGTATCATATATAAGCTGCTCCAGAGACTACTATATAACACACTTATCCCAAAAATGTTGGAATCATTCCCAGACGAACAAGCCAGATTCCGACCTAATAGATGCTGCACTAACCAAGTCCTTTCCCTGACATCCTATATAGAGGCAGGCTACGAGAAAAAGCAAAAAACATCAACTGCATATATAAATCTGAGCCCAACCGATGACACTGCCTGGAGACAACGGCTGTTGTACAAACTAATTGCCGGCCGGTGTGGCCGTACGGTTCTAGGCGCTTCAGTTTGGAACCCCGTGACCGCTACGGTCGCATTTTCGAATCCTGCCTCGGGCATGGATGTGTGTGATGTCCTTAGTTAGGTTTAAGTAGTTCTATGGGACTGATGACCATAGATGTTAAGTCCCATAGTGCTCAGAGCCATTTGAACCATTTCTGAACAAACTAATTCAAATGATTCCATGTAGCAATACTATCAGACTGGCCGAAAACTTGCTTGCTGGGAGAAAGAAAGAAAGAAAGAAAGAAAGAAAGAGGTCCACCACGGTACTCGACAAAGGGTCACCACAGGTTTAAGCCCTTGCCCACTGTTGTTCAATATTTACATCTCCGACATTCCAAACATATATCTAGGAAGATGGCAACGCGGACGCCTGGGCTATAGGTGAACAACAAGGATCATTTGAAGCCATTGAAGACATCCTGTGCTCCGATCTAAAGTAACTGAGTGGCTACTTTCGCAAAAGCAGAATGCAGGCAAACCTGAACAAGACCAGTATTTTGCAACCACTCAGCAAGAAGACAGCTCGATGTGATCTTTGAAGGGAAACGGGTGAACCATAACTGCTCCAGATATCTAGGAGCCACACTGGACAGAATGCACTCTTACAAGAAGCACCTGACAAAGACTACAGGGAAAATGGGGACAAGAAACATCATCACCCACAAATTGTGAAGCACTATTTGGGGCTCCACAACAGATACACTCAGCACATCAGCAGTTGCGCTGTTCTACTCATTGGCAGAATATTGCAGTCCAGTGTGCATTAATAGCCCGTACACAAACAGAACTGATGTGATATTGAACGACACCATACGCGTCATCAGCGGCACAGCAAACTCTAACCCTAGCGTATGGCTGCCAACCCTGAGCCATATAGCAGCACCAGAGATACGGCGAAAAAGATGCTCCCCTCAGAGAGTATAACAAGGTAATTAATAACCCTCAGTTGCCCATACATAATGATACAGTTGACATGGGGTGAAGAAAACCTAAATTGAGAGAGCCACCGCTACTCACTGCTTAGGAGGTGACGACTTGCAACTTTGACATCAAGAATCTCTGGCAACAACAGTGGCGACAACAGTGTCCACCTAAATACGAAAGCTTCATGATAAATGAGGAGCTGCCCGGCTTCAGTCAGCCACGCAAAATGCACGGAAAATGTGGACAACTTTAAACCGCATACGCACTGGCCACGGAACAAGTGCTACCGCCCTCTACAAACAGGGAAAGATACCAACTCGAAATGTCGACTGCGGTGCTGAAAAACAAACAGTCCAGCACACAGCAGAAGAATGCCCAGCTCGAGCTTACAAGGGAACCTTAATCGACTTCCTAGCTACGACGAAGGAGGATATCGATTATATTCAGTGTCTGAATGTCAATTTGAAGTTGAATTCTACATAAAGTATATAACAATAGCAATGTATGCAATACGATAAATAAAATATGTATCACTAGGCCTGCTGGATTTTGCTTCGGCTAATTAAACTTAGTTGATTACCTCTCAGTTTCCCTATTTGTAACAAATCTGAAGATGGCAATGGCCCAAACCGATAAAGTGAACTGTATAATTTATGTGATCGAAACGGATATTTACAAATAAAGGGACGCAATAAGATCGAGGACGTATTTACAGACTTAATTTCTTCAGTTGATGAAAAATTCCACTCAGAGTGGCGATCTTAAAAGATAAATCCCGTGGGGATTCCATCCACATCAATTTCGTTTCCCTGTCCCGCAAACTGCATAATAAACTATGTGAGAAGACTCAGTATCACTCCCTGTGATGTACTGGGTATTCATTCTTCATTATGCGTTGGTAAATATTTATTAAAAAAATTCTTTTGGTGATGTACAGTACTGGCCATTAAAACTGCTACACCACGAAGAAGACGTGTTACAGACGCGAAATTTAACCGACAGGAAGAAGATGGCTCTGAGCACTATGGGACTTAACTTCTGAGATCGTCAGTCCCCTAGAACTTAGAACTACTTAAACCTAACTAACCTAAGGACTTCACACACATCCATTCCCGAGGCAGGATTCGAACCTGCGACCGTAGCGGTCGCGCGGTTCCAGACTGTAGCGGCTAGAACCGCTCGGCCACTACGGCCGGCTCGCATTCTCACACGGGGGTCGTGACTTTATCGGTTGAAAGGAAGAAGATGGTATGATATGCAAATGATTAGCTTTTCAGAGCATTCACACAAAATTGGCGCCGGTGGCGCCACCTACAACGTGCTGACATGAGGAAAGTTTCCAACCGATTTCTCATACACAAACAGCAGTTGACCGTCGTTGCCTGGTGAATCTTTGTTGTGATGCCTCGTGTAAGGAGGTGAAATGCGTACCATCACGTTTCCGACTTTGATAAAGGTCGGATTGTAGCCTACCGCGATTGCGGTTTATCGTATCGCTACATTGCTGCTCGCGTTGTTCGAGATCCAAAGCCTGTTAGCAGAATGTGGAATCGGTGGGTTCAGAAGGGTAATACGGAACGGCGTGCTGCATCGCAACGGCGTCGTATCACTAGCAGTCGAGATGACTTATCCGCCTGGTAGTAACGGATCGTGCTGCCACGTCTCGATCCTTGAGTCAGCAGATAGGGACGTTTGCAAGACAACAACCATCTGCACTAACAGTTCGACGACGTTTGTAGCAGCAGGGACTGTCAGCTCGAGACCATAGCTGCGGTTACCCTTGACGCCGCATCACAGACAGGAGCGCCTGCGATGGTGTACTCAACGACGAACCTGGGTGCACGAATGGCAAAACATCAGTTTTTCGGATGAATCCAGGTTCTGTTTACAACATCATGATGGTCGCATCCGTGTTTGGCGACATCGCGGTGAACGCACATTGGAAGCGTGTGTTCCTCATCGCCATACTGGCGTATCACCAGGCGTGATGGTATGGGGTGCCATTGGTTAAACGTCTCGGTCATCCCTTGTTCGCATTGACGGCACTTTGAACAGTGGACGTTACATTTCAGATGTGTTACGACCCGTGGTTCTACCCTTTCTTCGATCCCTGCGAAACACTACATTTCAGCAGGATAATGCACGACCGCATGTTGCAGGTCCTGTACGGGCCTTTCTGGATACAGAAAATGTTCGACTGCTGCCATGGTCAGCACATTCTCCAGATCTCTCACCAATTGAAAACGTCTGGTCAATGGTGACCGAGCAACTGGCTCGTTACAATACGCCACTCACTACTCTTGATGAACTGTGGTATCGTGTTGAAGCTGCATGGGCAGCTGTACCTGTACAAGCCATCCAAGTTCTGTTTGACCCAATGCCCAGGTGGATCAAGGCCATTATTATGGCCAGAGGTGGTTGTTCTCGGTACTAATTTCCTAGGATCTATGCACCCAAATTGCGTGAAAATGTAATTACATGTCAGTTCTGGTGTTATATATTTGTCCAATGAATACCTGTTTATCAGCTGCATTTCTTCTTGGTGAAGAAGTGTGTATAAGTGTGTGATGGCGTTTCTCTCAGTAACTTCTCCGCTAGTGAGGTAGCCTCGTGCAGCGTAGTGCAAACGCTCGATCACTCCGCGCCGTCCTTCGCCCGCAACCTTTACCGCCTTCTCCATGGAACGGATCTGCGCGGCGCGGCGCTCTGGTGCAGAGCGGTAATGGCTCCGCCGCTGCCTCTTCTCAACTCAGCGGCCCGCCCCCTGGCTGCCACCTCGCCTCGCCGGGCAGCGCAACGCCAGACCGGGGAGCCACACGCGATGCGCTACAAAGGCCTGGCTGGCGCTGCATTTGCTAATTGGCTGCGCAGCGCTGCTGGCCAACTTGCGGTCCGGGCGGCGTCGAGCTGCGTCAGCCTCATCTAATTACGACCGGAGGCGGCCGTGCGAGCCATCATCCTGGCCGCCGCCTCTCCTCTCAACGGACTTTCCTTTACGAATGTCGTATCGTAAAGAGTGAGATGTAAGTCAATGTAGCAATTCATTTACATAGCTGATTGACTACGATTAGAGAAAAGTGAGTCACACCGTCACCGTTATGCCCTGCAAGTCTCCCGAACCGATGCCGCCTGGTCTACACGGTTGTCTGAAGCGATGCTACATGAAATGCTCCTCTCACTGCAGTTCCTTCTCTAAATCCTCGCACGAACGAAAAAATGGCTGATATCGAAATAAGTGTCCAAGGAATAGAAAAGCAACTGAAATCCTCAACAGAGGACTGTCCATTGGACCTGACGGGATACCAATTCGATTGTACACAGAGTACGCGAAAGAACTTGCCCCCCCTTCTAACAGCCGTCTCTAGACGAACGGAAGGTTCCAAATGATTGGAAAAGAGCACAGATAGTTCCAGTTTTCAAGAAGAGTCGTCGAGCAGATGCGCAAAACTATAGGCCTATATCTCTGAGATCGATCAGTTGTAGAATTTTAGAACATGTTTTTTGCTCGCGTATCATGTCGTTTCTGGAAACCCAGAATCTACTCTGTAGGAATCAATATGGATTCCGGAAACAGCGATTGTGTGAGACCCAACTCGCTTTGTTTGTTCATGAGACCCAGAAAATAGTATATACAGGCTCCCAGGTAGATGCCATTTTCCTTGACTTCCGGAAGGCGTTCGATACAGTTCCGCACTGTCGCCTGATAAACGAAGTAAGAGCCTACGGAATATCAGAGCAGCTGTGTGGCTGGATTGAAGAGTTTTTAGCAAACAGAACACAGCATGTTGTACTCAATGGAGAGACGCCTACAGACGTAAAAGTATCCTCAGGCGTGCCACAAGGGAGTGTTATCCGACAACTTCTTTTACACAATATATATTAATGACCCCCCCGCCCCCCATGAACCATGGACCTTGCCGTTGGTGGGGAGGCTTGCATGCCTCAGCGATACAGATAGCCGTACCGTAGGTGCAACCACAACGGAGGGGTATCTGTTGAGAGGCCAGACAAACGTGTGGTTCCTGAAGAGGGGCAGCAGCCTTTTCAGTAGTTGCAAGGGCAACAGTCTGGATGATTGACTGATCTGGCCTTGTAACAATAACCAAAACGGCCTTGCTGTGCTGGTACTGCGAACGGCTGAAAGCAAGGGGAAACTACAGCCGTAATTTTTCCCGAGGGCATGCAGCTTTACTGTATGATTACATGATGATGGCGTCCTCTTGGGTAAAATATTCCGGAGGTAAAATAGTCCCCCATTCGGATCTCCGGGCGGGGACTACTCAAGAGGACGTCGTTATCAGGAGAAAGAAAACTGGCGTTCTACAGATCGGAGCGTGGAATGACAGATCCCTTAATCGGGCAGGTAGGTTAGAAAATTTAAAAAGGGAAATGGATAGGTTGAAGTTAGATATAGTGGGAATTAGTGAAGTTCGGTGGCAGGAGGAACAAGACTTCTGGTCAGGTGACTACAGGGTTATAAACACAAAATCAAATAGGGGTAATGCAGGAGTAGGTTTAATAATGAATAGGAAAATAGGAATGCGGGTAAGCTACTACAAACAGCATAGTGAACGCATTATTGTGGCCAAGATAGATACGAAGCCCACACCTACTACAGTAGTACAAGTTTATATGCCAACTAGCTCTGCAGATGACGAAGAAATTGAAGAAATGTATGATGAAATAAAAGAAATTATTCAGATTGTGAAGGGAGACGAAAATTTAATAGTCATGGGTGACTGGAATTCGAGTGTAGGAAAAGGGAGAGAAGGAAACATAGTAGGTGAATATGGATTGGGGTACAGAAATGAAAGAGGAAGCCGCCTGGTAGAATTTTGCACAGAGCACAACATAATCATAACTAACACTTGGTTTAAGAATCATGAAAGAAGGTTGTATACATGGAAGAACCCTGGAGATACTAAAAGGTATCAGATAGATTATATAATGGTAAGACAGAGATTTAGGAACCAGGTTTTAAATTGTAAGACTTTTCCAGGGGCAGATGTGGACTCTGACCACAATCTATTGGTTATGACCTGTAGATTAAAACTGAAGAAACTGCAAAAAGGTGGGAATTTAAGGAGATGGGACGTGGATAAACTAAAAGAACCAGAGGTTGTACAGAGATTCAGGGAGAGCATAAGGGAGCAATTGACAGGAATGGGGGAAATAAATACAGTAGAAGAAGAATGGGTAGCTTTGAGGGATGAAGTAGTGAAGGCAGCAGAGGATCAAGTAGGTAAAAAGACGAGGGCTAGTAGAAATCCTTGGGTAACAGAAGAAATATTGAATTTAATTGATGAAAGGAGAAAATATAAAAATGCAGTAAGTGAAACAGGCAAAAAGGAATACAAACGTCTCAAAAATGAGATCGACAGGAAGTGCAAAATGGCTAAGCAGGGATGGCTAGAGGACAAATGTAAGGATGTAGAGGCCTATCTCACTAGGGGTAAGATAGATACCGCCTACAGGAAAATTAAAGAGACCTTTGGAGATAAGAGAACGACTTGTATGAATATCAAGAGCTCAGATGGAAACCCAGTTCTAAGCAAAGAAGGGAAAGCAGAAAGGTGGAAGGAGTATATAGAGGGTCTATACAAGGGCGATGTACTTGAGGACAATATTATGGAAATGGAAGAGGATGTAGATGAAGATGAAATGGGAGATACGATACTGCGTGAAGAATTTGACAGAGCACTGAAAGACCTGCGTCGAAACAAGGCCCCCGGAGTAGACAATATTCCATTGGAACTACTGACGGCCGTGGGAGAGCCAGTCCTGACAAAACTCTACCATCTGGTGAGCAAGATGTATGAAACAGGCGAAATACCCTCAGACTTCAAGAAGAACATAATAATTCCAATCCCAAAGAAAGCAGGTGTTGACAGATGTGAAAATTACCGAACTATCAGCTTAATAAGTCACAGCTGCAAAATACTAACACGAATTCTTTACAGACGAATGGAAAAACTAGTAGAAGCCAACCTCGGGGAAGATCAGTTTGGATTCCGTAGAAACACTGGAACACGTGAGGCAATACTGACCTTACGACTTATCTTAGAAGAAAGATTAAGGAAAGGCAAACCTACGTTTCTAGCATTTGTAGACTTAGAGAAAGCTTTTGACAATGTTGACTGGAATACTCTCTTTCAAATTCTAAAGGTGGCAGGGGTAAATTACAGGGAGCGAAAGGCAATTTACAATTTGTACAGAAACCAGATGGCAGTTATAAGAGTCGAGGGACATGAAAGGGAAGCAGTGGTTGGGAAGGGAGTAAGACAGGGTTGTAGCCTCTCCCCGATGTTGTTCAATCTGTATATTGAGCAACCCGTAAAGGAAACAAAAGAAAAATTCGGAGTAGGTATTAAAATTCATGGAGAAGAAATAAAAACTTTGAGGTTCGCCGATGGCATTGTAATTCTGTCAGAGACAGCAAAGGACTTGGAAGAGCAGTTGAATGGAATGGACAGTGTCTTGAAAGGAGGATATAAGATGAACATCAACAAAAGCAAAACAAGGATAATGGAATGTAGTCGAATTAAGTCGGGTGATGCTGAGGGAATTAGATTAGGAAATGAGGCACTTAAAGTAGTAAAGGAGTTTTGCTATTTGGGGAGCAAAATAACTGATGATGGCCGAAGTAGAGAGGATATAAAATGTAGGCTGGCAATGGCAAGGAAAGCGTTTCTGAAGAAGAGAAATTTGTTAACATCCAGTATTGATTTAGGTGTCAGGAAGTCATTTCTGAAAGTATTCGTATGGAGTGTAGCCATGTATGGAAGTGAAACATGGACGATAAATAGTTTGGACAAGAAGAGAATAGAAGCTTTCGAAATGTGGTGCTACAGAAGAATGCTGAAGATTAGATGGGTACATCACATAACTAATGAGGAAGTATTGAATAGGATTGGGGAGAAGAGAAGTTTGTGGCACAACTTGACCAGAAGAAGGGATCGGTTGGTAGGACATGTTCTGAGGCATCAAGGGATCACCAATTTAGTATTGGAGGGCAGCGTGGAGGGTAAAAATCGTAGAGGGAGACCAAAAGATGAATACACTTAGCAGATTCAGAAGGATGTAGGTTGCAGTAGGTACTGGGAGATGAAAAAGCTTGCACAGGATAGAGTAGCATGGAGAGCTGCATCAAACCAGTCTCAGGACTGAAGACCACAACAACAACAACAACATATTAATGACTTAGTAGATAGTGTCGGAAGTTCCATGAGGCTTTTCGCGGATGATGTTGTATTGTACAGAGAAGTTGCAGCATTAGAAAATTACAGCGAAATGCAGGAAGATCTGCAGCGGATAGGCACTTGGTGCCGGGAGCGGCAACTGACTCTTAACATAGACAAATGTAATGTATTGCGAATACATAGAAATAAGGATCTTTATTGTATGATTATATGATAGCGGAACAAACACTGGTAGCAGTTACTTCTGCAAAATATCTGGGAGTATGCGTACGGAACGATTTGAAGTGGAATGATCATATAAAGTTAATTGTTGGTAAGGTGGGTGCCAGGTTGAGATTCATTGGGAGAGTCCTTAGAAAATGTAGTCCATCAACAAAGGAGGTGGCTTACAAAACACTAGTTCGACCTGTATTTGAGTATTGCTCACCAGTGTGGGATCCGTACCAGGTCGGGTTGACAGGAGGAGTAGAGAAGATCCACAGAAGAGCGGCGCGTCTCGTCACAGGGTTATTTGGTAAGCGTGATAGCGTTACGGAGATGTTTAGCAAACTCAAGTGGCAGACTCTGCAAGAGAGGCGCTCTGCATCGCGGTGTAGCTTGCTGTCCAGGTTTAGAGAGGGTGCGTTTCTGGATGAGGTATCGAATATATTGATTAACCCTACTTATATCTCCAGAGGAGATCACGAATGTAAAATTAGAGAGATTCGAACGTGCACGGAGGCTTTCCGGCAGTCGTTCTTCCCTTGAACGGTATGCGACTGGAACAGGAAAGGGAGATAATGACAGTGGCACGTAAAGTGCCCTCCGCCACACACCGTTGGGTGCCTTGCGGAGTATAAATGTAGATGCAGATGTAGATGAAACATGTGAAGTGGAAGATTCACGTAATGAATAAGAGTAATTCGTTTTTCTGACTGCGTCGTTAACGAGCTTAAATTTGTTGATAATCTTTTTCTTTTATTTTTAAATCTGTCGATTTGTTCTCGCTAAATGTCTGACAATAGGAGTTTCTGAACGATCGTTTTATGAAGAAGATGAGGAAGCGTAATGCTGAAATTCACTGACACACAAACTCTCTATGTTTGATCGAGATCAGAACCTCGAAATTGCAATTCGTTGGAAATGCGCATACTGATTGGGCCATCCAGGAAGGAAAAATGACTCCTCAAATCGCTTCGGCAAATACCTCTCTCCAACCTTACAAACTTCACACCTGCTTACATTTTGGGACTAAAAGCCATGGAAGAAATGATACAACGAGCAGACGGTTCTCTCACTCTGCATTGGACTGTACACTGCGAAACAGAATTTTGAAGACCGTTGGTAAAATAGAAGTTTCCTATTGTGTTTTGATGGTGGTTCACAGAAAATTTTGGCACTTTTAAGTCTCTGGGATGATTTGATGGTCTTGCACGATTTCCTCTCCTCTACTAATCTCATTAGCTCGGAGCAGTAGCCCCATCTAATGTCTTGTTTTATCTTATGTATACAGGAAAACTCATTTTGCTAACAGAAAGCAATATTAGAGGTGAAAACTATAGAGGGAAAAATGGGCATGATCCACTGATATCTTAAGCTCTATGAGTCGTAAGTAGAGAGAAATGAGATACTGAAGTACTGAGCAACGGCCAGACGTATCTAAAGTTCTCTAACACTGTCGTGCAATATGCAGGATAAAAGGGAATAATTATAACTGCGTTGTACGAGAGAGATCTTCTCAAAAGCCAGATAGGTATGTCTTAATTGAAGTGTTAGCTTCACTTTAAAATGGGTGAAAGGGTTGCTCCGTTTAAAATCAGACAGTTAGAGCGACGTCGCCAAGACACAGACAACGGGGAGCACTTAAGCAAAGACAGGCATTCGTGGTACAAGATTGGTTTGTCACATACCGACAAGCACAATGTTACGCTTGTGGTAAGAGAGGTCATGTAAAATACGTATGTTCACAACGGAACCAACGTTCACATTCTACCCACTCACAAATATCTAGTCACAAGACTCAAGTAATTATTGCAGTGTATTCAAAACCTACTGCAGACAATAGCAAAACTAGTAAGCGAACAATTTATTCAGTGCTACGCCAGTCCTACATGCTTATTGTACATCTGCATATTAGTGGAAAACGTGTGAAATCTCAGCTGAACACGGGTGCCTCTGCTACAGGGCTAAATCGTAGCACATATGAACTGTTAGGCTCGCCACGCCTGTCTAAAATTAGCACGCACCTGACGGCTTATATTGAACAAGATATTACCGTTCTCGGAAATTTTACTTTGTCTACAGCCGGCCGATATGGCCGAGCGGTTCTAGGCGCTCCAGTTTGGAAACGCGCGACCTCTACGGTCGCAGGTTCGAATCCTGCCTCGGGCATGGCTGTGTGTGATGTCCTTCGGTTAGTTAGGTTTAAGTAGTTCTAAGTTGTAAAGGAGTGATACCCTCAGGTGTTTAGTCCCATTGTGCTCAGAGCCATTTGAAACATTTTTTTAACTTTGCCTGCCAGCATCGCATGCACATGCGAACTGTAACTTTCACTGTGCTCCAATCACGCGACTGTGAGAACATATTTGGCATTGATTCATTTGATTTGCTTGGCTTTAATATTCAGGAAAATGTGTTGTCAGTGTCTGCATTCAGTGCAAAAGATGTGTAGCTAGTTTGCTGAAAGAATTCCCGCTACTGTTTTCTGTTGTCTCAAAGACAATGAATGCTCAGTAGAAATTTTGCACGGCCAGAACTGTTCCCATTGTGTACTGGCGTAACCACAAGCGCCGGAATGAAGAGGAGCAAGACCAGACAAGGCGGCGCGGCGACGTCAGGCAATAACCATATGGCAAGCACTGAGGGATGACAGGAGTGACCTCTGCAAGAAGTGAATATAAGCGCCGTTCCTGCCAGCCCCGGCCGGACATTGTTCTCCGTAGCGGACATTAGTGGGCAGGATTCGCAGAGTATTAGACCGGCCTTGCAGAGAGTGCTACGATAACAGATTGTAGTGATCCATACCCATTTCTTTTTTGAACGTTGTGTACAGCAAGGACTCGAATTTATGTATCATGTCACCCATCGCTTGCGACACCTTTGTACATTCAAGTTAACTATTGCCAACCTGCTTTACTGAAATAAAACTACTAATGATATTTGCTTGAGTTGTTATATAGCATTCCGAGAATGCAGCCTCCCTTAGGCACCCTATAAGAGACGAGTCGGCAAGACCCCTCACATTGCATTAAGGGACAAAGTCGTTGCTGTAGTTAAAGAATTGCAAGATATAGGAGTTACTGCGTCCATATCAGCTAGCCAATGGGCAAGTCCACTGGTTTTGCTCCTCAGACCTTCACGTAGCTTTCGCCTCTGTGTTGACTTTGCAGTCATCTCACAAACTGTCATTGATACTTACCCATTGCCACGCCCACTGGATCCCTTGGACAGATTAGGCACTCTTGGCTATTTTTCAAATATATCTTCAAACACCACTAGATGATAACTCTCAAAAAGTGTGTGGTGAACACTCATTTAGGTTTCATTAAATATTTGCGTTTGCCTTTTGGCAGTACTCCCGCGCTCGCCATTTTCCAACGGTGTTTGGAACAGCTGACTGCTCAAGTGCCGCACTGTTCAAATGTAAAATTCTGCACAAAGTAACAATTCGGAAGTGATCGAACCGCGGTTTTGACCGTCTAGGCAAGGTTGAACTACAGACAACACGAAGTACACGGCTCGTGTTGTCTGTAGTTCAACCTTGCCTAGATGGTCAAAACCGCGGTTCGATCGCTTCCGCATTGTTACTTTGTGCAAATTTGCACTTTTTGCTTCGTGTGTTATCTGATGCAGGGCTAAAGTGTAGACTGGGAAAGTGTGATTTTTTTAAATCTGAGTTACGGTATCTTGGTCATGTCATAAACAGTCAAGGTGTACATCCCCTTCAGTAGCATTTATTAGCCATACGAGATTTACCACCTCCTTGTAAAGTCACAAAATTGCTACACACACCAAAAAAAGTTTTGCATCACTCCAGTTCCCAGAACTCCTGAAGATAGACGTTGACTGCGGGTATTATATCACAGACGCAGTCCCTTTGACTGGTCAGAGATGTCACTAAACCCACCCAAATATGTAAACAATTATGCATGAGCAGCGCCTATTAGACGGAGGGGGTCCGACAGCCGATCAATTCCAGTGATTCGACCAGGAACGAAGTACACAGCTCGTGTTGTCTGTAGTTCAACCTTGCCTAGACAGTCGAAGCCGAGGTTCGATCGCTTCCGCATTGTTACTTTGTTCCAGGCAGGGCTCTCAACAAGGGAGGTGTCCAGGCGCCTAGGAGTGGACCAAAGCGATGTTGTTTGGACATGGAAGAGATACAGAGAGACAGGAACTGTCGATGACATACCTCTCTCAGGCCGCCCAAGAGCTGCTAATGCAGTGAATGACGGCTACGTACGGATATTGGCTCGGAGGAACCCTGACAGCAATAATGGACAGGACTAATACTTTTTGTGGAGCCACAGGACATCGTGTTACGACTCAACCTGTGCGCAATTGACTGCAAGTTGCGCAGCTTCACTCCCGTTGTCCATGGCGAGGACCTTTGCAACCACGACACCGCGCAACGCGATACAGATGGGCCCAACAACATGCCGAATGGAGCGCTCAGGATTGGCAACACGTTCTCTTCAACAATGAGTGTCGCATATTCCTTCAACCAGAAAATCGTCGGAGACGTGTGCGGCGGCAAGCCGGTTAGGCTGATCGCCTTAGACACACTGTCCAGCGAGTGCAGCAAGGTGGAGGTTCCCTGCTGTTTTGGGGTGGCATTATGTAGGGCCAATGTACGCCGCTTGTGATCATGGAAGGCGCCGTAACGGCTGTACGATATGTAATGCCATCCTCCGACCGATAGTGCAGCCATGTTGGCAGCATATTGGTGAGGCATCCTTCATGGACGAAACCTCACGGCCCCATCATGCACATCTTGTGTATGACTTCCTTCAGGATAACATCACTCGACTAAAGTGGGCAGCATGTTCTCCAGACATGAACCCTATTAAACATACCTGGGATAGATTGAGAAGGACTGTTTATGGACGACGTTACCTACCAACCACTCAGAGGACCTACACCGAATCGCCGTTGAGGAGTGGGACAATCTGGACCAACAGTGCCTTGGCGAACTTATGGATAGTATGCAACGACGAATACAGGCATCCATCATGCAAGAGGACGTGCTACTGGGTATTAGAGGTACCGGTGTGTACAGCAGTCTGGACCACCACCTCTGAAGGTCCCGCTGTATGGTGGTACAACATTCAATGTGTGGCTTTCATGAGCAATAAAAAGGTCGGAAATGATGTTTATGTTGATCTCTATTCCAGTTTTCTGTACAGGTTCCGTAACTCTCGAAACCGAGGTCATGCAAAGCTTTTTTGATGTGTGTTTTATATTCGATTCATGCCCAATGCTGCACAAATCGCAGTTACATTGCATCGCTTGGGTCGCAAGAGCTTTCGACACGTGAGTGCCAAGAAGTTTTTCAAAAACATTAAGATGCATTGCTCAGTGATCGCAGCATAGTTCACCTTGGCCATGACAACCAAGCTGTGTTGCATGTTGACACTTCCTCTTACGGAATGGGTTCAGTGCCTATTGCTTTCGCATCAAAAGTGTTGTCGAACGCTCACTGTAACTATTCACAATAGAGAAAGAGGCATTGGCTATAGGAAATATGGTGTCACCAAATTCAACAACTATTTGTATGGCAGAAAATTCTACTTCGTAACGGAGCTTAAGCAGTCCTTGTTTCATTCGACGAAGCCAGTTCCTGTACGATCGGCCAAAAAATTGCAATGATGGACTGTCTTGTTGTCTCCATACCTGTACGAGATTGTATCGTCCAACGGCTAAACATGGTAATACGGACTCATTTTCACGTCTTCCGATTGGCCTTGGTATAGACTTATTGCAGCTTGTTGTCCATCGATGCTCGGGGTTCTGAATTGCTTCAATACTTTCCTCTGAATTATAGGAAAATTGCACAGGCCACGGAAGCTGATTGACATCTGAAGATTTTGCTGAAATACATTTGCACACCTTGGCCTCGCTGATTGCATAGGTTAAAGAACTCTGTCGTGCGCCAGTAATTTGCACGTCGCCATAGCCTCGTGATTCTTGCTCAAAATGACAGTGGGCAGTCACGTGTGTTGATCCCTAAGTCTTTGCAAACAGAAGTGTTGCAGTTACTTCACCAACGACATTGGAGGATTGTTAGTTCGCAAAAGTTAACGCGTCGACTCTGTATTTCGCTGGGTATGGAAACCGAAATAGAACAGACGACACCACAGTGTCACGCATGTGCGGAAAATCAGTCCACTCTGCCACAAAACTTCACTGATTGGCCTAAATAGCAATCACCATGGCAACGTGCGCACATAGACTTTGCGGGACCTTTTTGGAAAACTCGTTGGTGGATTGTGGTTGATTCATATAGCAAGTTTTCTTTTGCTGTTCCAGTGTATTCGACAACGTCACGGAGGACAATTTAGATGTTTTCTACTGTTCTTTGCCTCGAAGGTTTACCTGAAGTCATAGTGTCAGACAGCGGACCTGAGTTCACGTCAAATGAATTTGAAACATTCTGTAAACACAGTGGCATACAGCATCTAACGAGTACACCGTTCCATTCGCAGTCAAACGGCGGAGTGGAACGTTTTGTCAGTACATTCAAGCAGCCGATGACCCAATTTCGTCCGCAGCTCGTGGTCGTGCGGTAGTGTTCTCGCTACCCGCGTCCGGGTTCCCGGGTTCGATTCCAGGCGGGGTCAGGGATTTTCTCTGCCTCGTGATGACTGGGTGTTGTGTGCTGTCCTTAGATTAGTTAGGTTTAAGTAGTTCTAAGTTCTAGGGGACTGATGGCCATAGACGTTAAGTCCCATAGTGCTCAGAGCCATTTGAACCATTGGGTGACCAAATTTCGCACCGCATACAGCAGGGATCAAGCACTGCAACTGTTTCTCGCCTCTATCATTCCATCCAAGAGATGCTTCACGGCTGCCGCCATCGGACACACTGCTCCAGCTGCTCCACCCTCTTCAGCATCCGGTGCTGAAGGAAGGCTGCTAGTATTGCTTCGCGGCGCATGATATTGTGTTTTACAGGGATTTTAGCAGCAGCAGACAGTGGGTGCGAGGCGAGATCCTTCGTCGACTTGGCACTTGCATGTGCCTCATTTCAGGCCCAGACGGATTGCGGCACGGTCATCACAATTAAATTCGCCACTGTCATGTGCGCGGCGATCCTTCTATGTCTCTTCCACCAGAATCACGGATCCCGAGGACAGCGCAGGCACTTCAGCCGCCCGAGGGTGTCATCAAAAAAATTCAAATGGCTCTGAGCACTATGGGACTTAACATCTTAGGTCATCAGTCCCCTATAACTTAGAACTACTTAAACCTAACTAACCTAAGGACATCACACACATCCATGCCCGAGGCAGGATTCGAACCTGCGACCGTGGCGGTCTCGCGGTTCCAAAATGACGCACCTAGAACCACTCGGCCACACTGGCCGGTGAAGGTGTCATCACAGTAGCGCGGGAGAGCCCGATGGAAACGGGGCCTTCGCTTCCTCCGCCTCCTCTCTTCTACCGAGGGAGCTGGACCCGCCCACACTGCCGCAGCCGATGCCTTCTACATCTGGTTATGGGCCATAGGACGTGGACGCGTAGCCTTCTGGTCATTTTCCGATGGCATGTTACGACCGGAAGCCTGACGTCCCCATGCAGCCATAGCTTCCGGTCCAGTGCAGAATCCTTCCTCCCCCGCTGTTGTGGAACTCCTTACTTGACGACGGTCCGTCGCTTTCGGGGGAAGAATGTTCCGGCGTAAAAGTCAAGCCCTGGCACGACGGTCAGGAATGGTAGAGCAGAGAGGGCTGTGCAGAGGACATCAGCCAATAGTGCGCTGACCGACTACTCTCTACGACGACACCGAAACAGCAGCGGCCTCTAGGCGAAGAGAACATAATGTGCCGCGCCGCCAGGCCATGGCCCAGTTGAAGACCAGCCGTTCTACGAGCTCTACAGCAGCGACTGAGGAGCTTTATTGTTTCTATTGTATTAGGAATTGTGTATATTGAAGAGATTTTCTTGTATTTCCTGTCCCCCATGGCTTGCGAAATACCATTGTAAATTCTCAATGTAAAGCGTTGTCATTTATCTTATTGTAATAAAACTTCATTTATACGATTTGCTTGAATTGTTGTCTAGCGAACAGAGAAAGCAGGTTTCCTTGGCACCCGATATTCGACCAATCGTTAAAAGCAATAAACTGATCGAAAAGGTAGAAGAAAAAGTAGGCGTTTTAAGTTCTGCACCCGAAGACACGAAATTTGAAGTAAATTCCATAAATAATAATGTGGCCACTATGCGAGGCAGATCATTAATTTCAATGAAAAGTTCGTTTTAAAAATAATAAAGATTCGAGAAAGGGTAGAACCTTTATTTGTAACGAAAGTGGACGAAACAGTTTTCGGTCTGAAAACCGAAATTGATGACGAATGTAGAAATGAAGAACTTCAACTGAGAGGGATAGTCGTTGACTTTGAAAAAGAAATTAGGAAACAAGTAATTATTTGCGAACAGAAATGTAGCCAAAATTCTTCACAAATCCAAGACAAAATATGCGACCTTGAAAAGAAAATAGGAGACAAGACCTTTTGTGTCAATGGTAAAAAACCTCATAACACACCATTAGATGGTGAAAAACACTTTGATCCTGCCAAAAGACATATTGAATGGCACCTATCTGATTTTCTGAAAAACTGTGAAAGGATTTTTCCTGAATTTTTGACATCAGGAAAAGATTAACGTTGTTATCACTGCTTCATCAGATGATGCTAAGCAATGGGGACTACATCTGAACAATAATCAAATGACGTTTACTGTATTCACCGAGGAGTACTGCTCAGAGAAGAGACAAAGTTATTTATTGCGAGAATTCATAATGTCTAGACTGCATGACAATAGCGACAGATATTCTATTACAGATTTCTGTGAATCTTGGTACCGAAACTAACTCACTTAGGAAACAGAATTTCCGAATCTGAGATTATATGCTAACTGGATAAAGCTACCAGAGGATTCGAAAAAACACCTAGGAAGCAACCATAAAAGATTTTCTATTATTGTAGAAAGAATAGAGGATGAAGACCATTGGCGAAGTAATCGTGTTTATCGCCAGAATAATAACAGTAGTAATCAAATGACAGTGAACAAAATGTCGGCGATAGGCATCGCGTTAATGTTCAACAAGGTAGGGGCAAAAGGTCAAGGTACTTCAGCATTTCGCAGAAGACGATTTGCACCTTACCTCGACATTACCACAACAACCACATGGAAAACTAAGGACCACGTATGCTGTGGGTCAAACTAACACGGACATAGTTTCATCTTCCTGCTCTAAGAAACAATGCCAGAGTAGACGTAATGAATAATACTTACGAGAGTGACTGCGGAGTACAGCAGATCGCTGCAAGCAAAGCGACAGGTTCGCTTAGAAATTAGTCACAGCAGGCAGGTGATGTAACTTACAATAGCGTGCTAACAGAGAGCCTGCCAGCAAAGACTGCATTAGACCGATCAACAGATGGACGCCCTGAACACAGTGAGGACGTTACAGCAGAATGCAATAAACCTGCCTCGGCGGAAACGACACCAGGATGGGAGTAAACGTGAATATGTTAGTCGGCGAGGAGGAGAACAATGAAGACAGTTTGAATAACGATAAATTTGCGAAATTGAGGTGTCAGGGATTACGAATTGGTGTGAACAGATCGATGATCTGTACCAATGTCTTAAACAGTGCGAGTGGGTGGATTTCAAACGGGATTATGCGACCAAAAGTTTAGGTAGTAGTCAAATGAGCAAAAGGGACGTCGAAAATAGCATGTAGTCCGATAGTAAGAGGAAAAAAAAAAAACAGCTGGATGAGAAAATTAACGTCTCTCTAAGAAAAGCGTTTCTGTTAGGCCCGAACAGTGATCCAGAAAGGTCTATATCTACATCTACATGGATAATCTGTAAATCACATTCAAGTGCCTGGCAGAGGTTTCATCGAACCACCTTCACAATTCTCTTTTATTCCAATCTCGTATAGAGCGCGGAAAGAATGAACACCTATATCTTTCCGTATGAGCTCTGATTTCCCTTATTTTATCGTGGTGATCGTTCCTCCCTGTGTAGGTCGGTGTCAACAAAATATTTTCACATTCGGAGGAGAAAGCTGGTGATTGGAATTTCGTGAGAAGATTCCGTCGCAACGAAAAACGTATTCCATTTAAGGATTTCCAGCCCAAATCCTGTGTCATTTCTGTGACACTCTCTCCCATATTTAGTGATAATACAAAACGTTCTGCCTTTCTTTGAATTTTTTCGATGTACTCCGCCAGTCCTATCTGGTAAGGCTCCCTCACCGCACAGCAGTATTCTAAGAGAGGACGGACAAGCATAGTGTAGGCAGTCGTCTTAGAAGGTATGTTACATTTTCTAAGTGTCCTCCCAATAGAACGCAGTCTTTGGTTAGCCTTCCCCATAACATTTTCTGTGTGTTCCTTACAATTTAAGTCGTTCGTAATAGTAATACCTAGGAATTTAGTTGAATTTACGGCTTTTAGATTAGACTGATTCATCGTGTAACTGAGGTTTAACGAGTTCCTTTTAGCACTCATGTGGATGACCTCACACTTTTCGCTATTTTGGGTCAACTGCCACTTTTCAGACCATTGAGATATCTTATGTAAATAATTTTGCAATTCATTTTGGTCATCTGATGACTTTACATGACGGTAAATAACAGTATCATCTGTAAACAATCTAAGACGGCTACTCAGATTGTCTCTTATGTCGTTAATATAGATCAGCAACAATAGAGGGACTATAACACTTCCTTGGGGAACGCCAAAATTCACTTCTGTTTTACTCGATGACTTTCCCTCAATTACTACGAACTGTGACCTCTCTGACAGGAAATCACAAATCCAGTCACATAACTGAGACGATATTCAATAAGCACGCAATTTCACTACGAGCCGCTTGTATGGTACCGTGTCAAAAGCCTTCCAGAAAACCAGAAATACGGAAACGATCTGAAATCCTTTGTCAATAGCACTCAACACATCATGTGAACAAAGAGATAATTGTGTTTCACAGGAACGATGTTTCCTAAACCCATGTTGACTGTGTGTCAATAGACCGTTTTCTTCGAGGTAAATCACAATGTTCGAACAGAATATTTGTTCTAAAATCCTGCTGCATATCGATGTTAACGATATGGGACTGTAATTTAGTGGATTACTCATACTACTGGTGATAGGATGATGAGTATACTGAATTAACAGAAATCGAGGCATGAAAGACGAAATATTGTTTCGGATCACTAGATGACACAAGAATAAGAGGTAAACACGTATCCAAGGAAGAATGAACCACCAGACGATGCTATACGTGGTCAAAAACGGATTCCGGTCGCGAAATACTCTGGAATCTCTCAACCAAAGAAACCCATAGAAACCTCTGAATATAGACAAACTAAAAATAGAAAACGTCCTTTGGGATTAAATTAGACCTCTTCAAGACTTACTATGGAAAGATCAGGAAAATGAAATTATGCTGTGTACAGGAACATATACTGCCACCATAATTAGAGGGCGTGGGGCAGATATGTGTCATGTGTGCACTAAACCATCAATCCATGGGCTTTAAACCTGAAGATATGTTGATATATAGTAAAAGTAAAAGCATAATAGAAGCGACCTTACAATTAACGTCGTGTGTAGACTTGAGACCGGACAAAAAGAATGAGTTACAGAGGGAACGAAAGGAGAAAAATACGAAAGCCAGATCCAAGAGGCATGATAAGAAAGTCAAAATTATCCAGTTTAAAACTGGAGATTTTGTTCTCGTAAAACTCATGAGAAATCTAACGAACTGAACCATGAAATTTAAAATTTAACTATTTTTACAATGCCCGTTTGAAGGAACACATCACATTAACGCATACTATCTGATGCACCGAAAATCGAAGAAACATTTATGGGTTCGTAACGAAGTGGACTTGAAATCTTATGTTCACCGAATAGAATAAAAAAGAGCGCTTTTTGAGAAGGTGTACCGAATGATACGAACTGCATAATAATACGTTAATTTTTTTACCAGATTTGCTTTCTAACTGATGTTCTAATGGTGTGACGACTTTCTGTTATAGTTTTACTAATATATGTCTGTAAGTTTCAGATTCTTAACAATATAACTGTGTATGAAATGAAACAGACATTTCAAAACAGTGAAATGATATGCTAGAGGGCTGTGCCGCATAATGAACTGCAGCTTGATAAACTGGTCTACCAATATACGAAACTGACAGCATAATTTCTTGCTAATTGGATAGAGCAGGAGAATGTGTTTCAAAAGGATTGCCAAAAATCTCAGTGGACAGCCAAGTGATCCCTTGGTAAAGCAACATTTGCAAATAAAGGTGTTGGTGTGGACAGAACAAAATTTAAATAATGTTTATGTGAAAGTTTGCATCTTTTTTTCTCTAGGGCATTTTGATGTCACCCTAAGACACGAAGAGCACCGTTGCCTACTTCCGAAACTTTGGATCAATGACAAATATTCGATTATGATAAAAAATAACAAATCCATAAACAAGAAGCCGTCTCTCGAGGTCACTCTAGAAGAAAGGAGAGGATTAGAACCACACAGCAGCACATGGACTTAGCTTTCAGAAGCCCCGGCCAAGAAACTATACATCTGAGAAATGGGTAATGAAGAAAAGAGAAGTAAGCAGATTACAAGCATGTGAAACGATGTTCCTCAAAAATAGAACAGGAGTAACAAGGACAGATAGGACGAGGAATGAAAGGGTAAGGGAAATAGTGAAAGAGGAATCCATAGAGAGGAGGACAGAAACATGAAGACTAAGATGGTAGAGGCACTTAAGGGGAATGTTAAACATGACGATTCGTAAGAAGATACAAGGAATGAAGTTTCAAAGGAAACGACCAAAAGGGAGAACGAACGATAGATGGCTGAAATATATGGAGGAGGTGATGTCTCGATAAGCTGATGTCTCGATAAGAGGGAACACAGAAAGATGGTCGGAAAACAGTACTAGATGGCGAGGCTTATGTTCCAAGCTGACCTAGCCTCTGGCTGGGTACTGTACAAGATGATAACGAAGACTGCCTGAGAGCGTATTTGCAAATCCCAGTGGTCCCCAAAGACACATCAAAACAGCAATAATTATGTCGTTTGGGCTACATGAGTTTCATTTTAGGTGCTGTGGATTAGAAATAATAGCTCAGAACTGAAGGGCATATTCATGTCCCCCTAAGACATGAAGAGCACCGTCGCTTACTTCCGACACTTTGGATCAATGACAAATATTCGATTATGATAAAAAACCTCGAGAACAAAGAAGAGGATTAGACCCCCACACAGCAACACATGGACTTAGCTTTCAGAAGCCCAGGCCAAAATCCTTCCAGGACATCTCTGATACTAGCTGCATATACGTAACATATACGTCGAATTAACCTGCAGTGGTTTATATCACCAACGTGCGTAGTGCCCAGCTGCCGCTGCAACCAGACAAGCAACGGTTCTCACGAGAACATACTAAATCAAACTTTGCAGGCAGACTGTTCTTTGGTTACTGGCCGTCTTGTATTACCAAACGTGGATAACACTTGCGGCGGAACGCACACACGGCATCTGGACATTAACCAACCGACAAGTTAGCAGACGCGTTGATACAGACTCCTTCTGTCAAAACTACCAGTTCGCCCTCCAAGACGTGGCCAGCTAGGAAGAGACACATAACACACATTCCTCCGAAGTATCGACCTCTTCGGAGCTTAACTTGGCGCCACACGTTGCAACAACATCTGAGAGGCCAAATTAGACGCCCGCACAAACCCGATACTCTAAACTACGAAGGACTCGTGGTCTCTTTGACGCTCCCAAACGGAATAGCTGATACCGAAGTACACAGAAAAATAGACCTAAACGCATGCTATAGAGCCTAGATTCCTAGATGGCCAGTGAAAAAGACATACACGAAGTACTGAGGGAAATTCTATCAAAATGGGTGCAGATGAAGAAAGAGACGTCTCACTGTTCTCCACTCCGATGCAACTGAAGTACGATAACGCCTCTCAGCAGCAGAGCGCAGAACCAGCCGAGGCCTGTCAGTCTCTAATTTTCATGGGTTGAAGACACCGAGAACTAAATGTTCACAAGCAAACCCACAAATTCGTCACCTTTAATCTGATTCGGACAACATCTGATACCAGTATGTTAAGTTCCCGTAAATAATTGCTATTCTGCTGACTTATAAGTCCTGTTTCTTCATAATATGAACCAACTGAGGCAGTATAATAATGTCCAAGCAAGGTACTTCAAGTACGCCCCATACTTGTCTTCCCTTCGTGAGAGGAGCAGCCACAAGATACAGTTATCAAGATTTGTGCTCCCTCTGGAATGAGTCACTGATGAAAAGGCATGATTTTACCACGGCCACATAACGTGCACTGGTAATTCTAGAGGGAGATTTCGATTTTGCGGTACCTACAGCTACAATTATTCGGCGCATCTACATACATTACTTACGGAAATAACATTCTAAGATATTTGGGAGGTTTCAAACCATGCACCATTGCCTACACGTATGTCACAGCGACTTCAGCCAGATGTCTAGACAGGTTCAGTTATTCACATCATACTACTGTTTTCATAAACATATCCCTAAAAAAATACATATGGTCCAAGGGCTCTGGCACTGTAGTTGCAGCCTTGTAGCGCACAAAGGCGTGGAATACCAAGTCGAGCAAGACCGGCAATCGGCCTGGGGTGAAATTTAAACCACTTTAAAGCCCACTTAGTCAATCGCGCAGGTAAAATAGTCTCACGAAAGAATAATTTATCCTGGCGGTACAGCAAGAATATTCTGTACCCATGGGTTCAATCCGAAATGTAGCCTCAATCAAATGGACTGAATGAAAGTAGCGTGCCAGGCGATATTTTGAGCGAATGCAGACACCCTCCGCCATTCATCATGAGATCTGAGAGTCGCGGACGCCCGCTTTCAATCTCTTTTATAGTGTTAATGCGGGCACTCTACACAGTAGGCAGGCTAATATTACAGTTTCACTGTAGAACAGTATATCCGCTTTGTATTTCAAATAAATCACAAAGCTCATACACATAGAGCCATGGTTAGGAGCACCTCATCAGTTCAGAATAACCGTCGAACAAAGTAGAGCCATAATCGTAGGATTCACAACAGGGAACCTGCACTTAACTTTAAAAACGGCACCGCGGCACATATCTCTGGGCGCGGAAGCACTGCTACAGTTTCATGTATGCTACTGGCATCCCTTCGACAGATATAAGTAACGAACTGATTTCACTCAGTTAGTCAGAGCGGGCTACCCTTGTTATAATTATCATTGTACTACTTTTATAATCTCTATTTTTTTCTCTAACATTAATACTGTATAACATGTTATATGTCCTAATTTTCTGTAGACACTGAAATTTGTTGAATCTGAGTATGCCTGGTTAGGTGTAAGAGAGGGCCTGAAGGCCCTAATCTTGCCAGGTAAAATAAATGCATAAATAAATAAATAAATAAAAGACATAAATCCGCGATCACACAAGCCTGCGGCCCGTTACGGTGGTAAACTAAAACCTCACATCCCTGGCTGCGCTCTTATCGACATTTTGAAACCTCTTTTATCGTGCGTCCGAGGACCATACCAACACGACACCGATCAACGATGAACATTCTAACCCATTAGAGGGATCTAATATAGATGAATGGCAGGCGAGCACATCACCTCCCAACACATTTTTGGACAAACATAGAGTGTATGATAGAATGGATTATAATTTCAGTTGCACATAATGTCTGCTTTCAGTTGTGTCACTACCTTCACTGGTCGCATAGCCTAACAAAACTGCGGCACATCTTCAAGATTACAAATGATTAAACGCACACGAAACCTATCTCATTTTAACCAGAATTTCGACGATGTTACCCTTTATCTGTTAGTTTTTCCTCAGTAGTCATCGAATCCCTGCTGTCATATCTGCACCACACTCTATCGGACTATGTGATTTGTGGCATTTTCGTCTGATCGTTAATTCCTGATGGTCCCCGTTACCCTGGCACGTGTTACCTCTGTTTGCGAACTCGTTCCAGTCCATGGAAGATGTCTGAAAATGTGGGAGATTAACATTATCACGTTCTCTGCCGACATTGCTATACTCAGTGAAAGTGAAGAACTACAGGATCTGTTGCATGGAATGAGCAGTCTAATAACAATAGAACAAGTATAGATAGTAAATCGAAGAAAGATGAAAGTAATGAAAATTGTCATGCGACGAAGTAAGTACCATTACTACCTTGTATAAACTGTTTCATTTCATTAATATAAAATCTTTTCTCGTAACTTTCTGTTAAGAGTATTATCCACGCATAGATGGATAACGATATATATAAGGCAGTGAGGTATTAGAGCGTTACGGCCACCAAGTATAGCGTCAGTATTGAACTGACCACTCGGTAGGTGTCGAACTACCATAAACTGCCAACGCTGGTACATAATGCAGTTCTGTCACCTATCGCCTGCAAACTGAACTTCCACTGTCGGAGGCAGGTATGGGACTTCAAGTCCAACCGCCAAACATTCAACGTGTCCTTGGACTGACATGATTGTAGAATAGATCACTTTTACCATTCACCAAGACAGTAAGACCGTGATCCACCGCTGACGCTCTATTGCAACCTTCACAAAAAAATAAAATAAATGTTACAGCAAGCACAGTATGATTCTGGTACCTAGGGGTAACAGTGAAAAAATGAGGTCACCTATCACTGTACGGTGCTGCTGCTCGACAAATAAATGAGAAGTCTTAAACCGTATGTAAATTTTTTGGACTTTACTGTTTAAATAATGACTTATTTATTGTTATATGTATTTTATAAAACTGCTTGCATCGGTGTAAATGTCTGAAATCTGGTATCGCAGGCCAGAGCGGATGAGGTTCTGAAAAGCGGCCAAGACCAGTTACTGTTAGTTACACAAGAACACAAACTTTAATGCTCTTAAACCACAAACACATTCCTCTTTAAAACAACAAGGATCAACCCACGGCTGAGGGCAGAAGTAATTTCTCAATAACGAAGCATTTAAACAATTCATTTTAAAACACAAGGATTTAGACAAACGGCTGAAGGCCTTACTTCACTAAAACTAAAGTATCATCTTGGCTGGAGGCCCAAATAATATTCCAAATGACGAAAGGAAATTCTTTAAAAGGCAAGCATTTACAAACTTCGGCTAAGAGCCATATTAAGGAAAATTTGAAATAATTCAAAGGCGGAAGGCCCAATAATATTTCAAAATAATAAAAGGCAACCTTTACAGATAAGCTTTTACACAGTACAACAGAAAGCCGTGTTAAGAAAACCTGAAATATCTTCACAGCTGAAGGCCCAAACAAAGATTCAAAATAGTTAAAGGCAAACCTTAAGATAAGCATTTACACAGTACGGCTGAAAGCCATTTTAGAAATTCAAGATAATTAAAGAGAGAACTTACAGACAGGAATTTACACATTATGGCTGAAAGCCACAAATTTTAAAACAAACGTGGCTGAAGGCCTAAATACAGAGCAAAAATGAATTTTAAATAAAACACGGCTGAAGGCATAATCTTAAAATACTTCACATAAGGTTCGGCTGAAAGCCATATACTGTACATAGAAGAGACAAAATTAGTACACTGCTGAAGGCCTGGCACAGTACTTGCGACAAAAGAAAATCACAATCACAAACAACAGAACAGTGGTACTCACAAGTGTTCCAAGGGTCGGCCTGGGGAGGAAACTGCAACAACAGTTTAGGTGAGACAGGCAGCAAAGCGTAACACTAAATAATTGGGTGGCAGCACGACCTAGGAACGGCTGAAGAACCAACCAACAACCTAATCAAGTCCACCTGACCAATGGCACGACGGCTAAAATGTCAGCGAGGACGAGGATCGCAGCAGGACTATGTCTTAATAATTCGCGTCTAAACACAGTCAAGGCACAATAACCACTCAAGGAAAAAGGGTGAACAATATGAAGCTGCCGAACTACACGCTATGCCGGAGAGCATCGACACGGTGAGGGAAACACACTGCCGGAAAACTATGCTAACGAACAGGGCGGGTAACGGAACGTTAACAGCCACGAGGCCGAAGATACAACTGGTGCACTTCACCAATAAATTATAATATTTTCAAAGGGTAAACACCATACAGGAAGATGGCTGCAAAGTTTTGCCAATTCCAGCTCACTATCCCGTTGCTGCTTGTAAGAACAGCTCAGGAAGCAACAACCAGCAATTAGTGAAGAGATGTCACAGCAGTTGAGGTTTCGTAACAGGTTCACTGATTACTCAACTCCAGTATGCAGGTTCGGTGGGCGACGAACTTTGCAGCTCTCGCAGCTAGTGCCACACAACTCTGACCACGTGTGCATGCTGTCAGCGGCCCCCTGACCTCACGCCGCGGTGACTTCCTCGCTGCTCTGTCGCAAACGACCAACTGCCTCACACACACGACACGGAAATATAGCGGCCACACCAAAGAAGTTACCGCACTACTAGTATCGATAAACGCTGCTGCTGCCACTGATGGAGGCAAGTGAGCAACTCATTCAGGTGGTAACTGAGGGAGCAATAAGACGCCACTCAATGGTTACAAAATGCCAAAAAAGGAAAAACGGCATCAGCTTGAGCCGACAACGGATCATTGTCATCGAATTATGTAAACACAAATGTACATGGTCATAACTGTAGTTTCAAGACATAATAAGTAGGGACCTCCATGCGGAAGACTTTTGGCGTCAGAGTTAACGCTTTTTTACTCACTACAACATTCTCTAAGGAGAAGCGGAAGACAGTCTCAAGAGACGTGTGAAATGGTGAACATTTATGTTGCATTGTAGTGGTAAAATTGAGCACAACTATTATAAAAGCCTCGGAAAGACGAGATAAGTTGCTACATGTTTTGAGCAGCTCTTATCCAAAGATGAAGAGGCAGCTATATATATATATATATATATATATATATATATATATATATATATATATATATATATATATATATATTAAAAAGTTTCAAGACTTGACTCAGAACTAGAAATTTATTGGACATTTAAGTACAGGAGACTAAAATTCTTCAAACTATTATCCTTCAGCATCAACACAGTGCTGCCAGGGCTTCTTTCACTGCTCGTAGCCTTTCTGGAAGGCCTCGGGTTGTAACACCGGAAATGCATATCCTCCTATTTCCATCTATTGTACTATAATTTGTTTTCCTTATTTTTGCTACCTGAATATATGATATTTCTGTGTCTTTACAAATTGTAATTGTTTTACTATTTGTATGTATATATTTATGCATTTATGTCGATGTATAATTGGTTTGTTGTGTAAAGATTATTTGTATTTTTACGCTGGGTCTTGCCTAGGGAAAACTGCTATCGAACGATTACATCGATAGGTCGTGTGAAGAATCAAAGTGTGTAGGATCTTTGGTAGTGTTAACTCTGCCGCGTGGAGCGCGGGCAGAGCGGTTAGAGTCTGGCTGGAGTAGCGAGTGGAGCAGGTGTGTTGTGTGACGCTCCCGCGAGTTGCCGCGCTTTCGGGGTTTGGCAGCATGTAATTGCGCTCGACTCGCGATGATAGTTACTGACATGGTGTCGCGGACGGGAAGCATTAGCTGGCGCACATCAAGAGCCCGTTTCGCCTGGTGACCGTGTCGAGAAGAAGGCGCGCCAACATCCAGCTTCTGCAACAGCGACGGCCGACAATGAGTGACTGTCGCCACCTCCTCGATCGACGGCTTCAAACCTTCAATCAACCAACAAGGAAGAGTAAAAGCACGTAAAGTTTCAGAACTGTATGGCAGACCTCAGCTTTTCAAATTGTTCCATTTGCCTCGCAAAATTACAGCAACTTAGCATGAACCTTTGTTGCTCATTGTCCCAATTGCATTGCCAAGCAGGGTCCCTTCCTTTTCCGAAATGAACCCGAGTGTCGTTGAAATTCAAACGCCAGCATAATTGCATTTCACTGATTTAATTTCAAAGTTCAATTTAAGTATAGTTAGATTACGCAAGCACAAATTAAGAGTGCGAGTTTTGTTACCATATTTTAGCTTACCTGTGACTGCTGCTCAGCTTGGTACGTACTAAATTTTACTATTGTTAATTGTTCAGAATCGTTTACTTCAGGTTCAAAGTTAAATCTCTTCTTTCTAAATTGCGTAGATTCAAGTAGCTTTAGAAATGATTGTTGATGTAGTCTAACTGTATTTGGATGTGCTTCAGAAAGAAAGCTCACTATTAACTTCAGTCACTAAATTAACTTTCGATTTTCGGGTTTCATTAATTCTTTTGCTAAATTAAGTGTAGCGAAATTTATTACTTCTGACAAACTTTCAGTTTTCACACTACACGTGTCAACCTTCAGTTGCCACGCTTCTAGTGCTAATTATATGTGTAATAACCTTTCTTTTTCAGTTATTATAGTAATTGTCCATAGGACTGGCGACCGTAATTTCCCCCAAATCTCAAATATCTAATTACCGCTAGTAGATTGTTAATGTAATGGCCGCACATTTACTTTCTTTATTAACTTTATCCCTATTTCAAAATTAATTTCCACCAGTTTCACTTGCATTTTTCCTTTCATTTAGATGTAACCCTTTCCTCCCTCTTTACCGACAGGTTAACTTCGGTGACGATTGCTTTTCCAAAATTCCCATTAGGTACACGCAGTTTCATTTTTCACTGTCATTAAGGTCGATAAGTGAGGGGGAGGTTACACGTGGCGACCTGGTGACAGGACACTCTTCAAATTTGAGGTTGTTCTGGACACGAATTTTGCATTGTACAAATCTCGTAACAAAGTACTGGTTACGAAATGGTCGATACATCAGCGAGAATATTAGTGTGAGGAATCCTAATTAGATGTGAGATTTGGCATTTATATTGAAAATTATTAAAATGAGTGATGGCAACAATTACCAAAATTTAGTAGGCTTGGATAAGGAACAATCGGTCGAACAGTGGGGAACACGCACCGCGGTACCCATTGTTCAGGGACAGGCGGCTAGCATGAAAGACGCGACCGCCGAAACGCAACAAAGAGCAGAAATGGAATTCCACACTTTAGAAAATGATTCGGAGTCGGAAGTGAAAAGCAAATGCGAATCCCTTGATGACGAATACGGGGGGACAATTAAAGAGGAAGCCGCTACGGAAGTAAAACCGGTAGTTTCCGGGCATTTAACTGATTTATTGAATGTTTTGATTAACGAAATCAAGAGTCAATCGGCCAAGCAAGAAGCTCAGTCTGAAAAAATTGAACGGAAGCTAGACAGTCACAACAAAGCTATTAATGTTGTTAACAACAATGTTGGAGTTGTTAATACAAAAGTTGATAAAATCAAAGAAGATATTGTTGTGATTAATAGCGAAATCGGTAATCATAAACAGGAAATGATAGGCGTTCAGGCGGAAATTGCGAGCATAAATACTCGTTTTTATTCCGAAATTAGCAGAATCGAGAAAAGTGTAGGAGAATCAGTTGCTCCGATCATCGAGAATAAGGTGACGGAACAAATTCAATTAGTGAAAAAAGAGGATCAAAAGAAGGTGGAAACTTTAAAGGCTTTAGTATCCGAAGTAGATACGAAAGTGACGAAGCAGGATAATACCTGAGAAGAGAAAAAGAGGGAAGTGGAAACGCTTGCGACAACCACTTGCCAAGTGATTACGAGGGTGTCGGAATTAGAAAGGAAACTTGACGAAAAACAGAGCTATGTGCCAATCTGTGCACATAGTTCGGATTTGTTGACGAAAGAGGAGCGGTTCGACCCCTTGAAAAAAGGCGGTATACAACCGACGGATTTCATTAAAAATTGTGAAAGAGTTTTACCCAGATCATGGACTAATGAGAGAAAAATTAATGCGGTTATTGATGTATTGGCTGGTGATGCCAAGCGTTGGGACTTAAACCTCAACATTACGAACCTGACTTTTGACGAGTTTAAAAATTTGTTTCTGGCTGAATACTGGTCAGAGCAAAAACAGCAAAGTGTCTGGCGCGAATTTGTCGTATCGAGGCCTTTCGATGCGAATTCGCGCGGCTCGATGAAGGAGTATTGTGAGGGCTGGATCCGCAAGTTGGAATATTTGCGTGATCGCCGCACGGAATCCGAAATAGTCTGGGAACTCTACAAGAAGCTTACAGATGATACAAAACGCTACGTAGGAAGCAATTACAGAACAATAAATGATTTCCTGGAAAAGAGTGGAGGACGAGGACAATTGGCGCAATAATCGCGACAGTGGTAGAGGCCGTGGTAACAACAACGGGTACCACAGCAACCACAACAACGATAACCATGGGAATAATGCATACCGCAACCGTGGCAGCAATAACATTAATGGTTCGGATCGTAATAACAATCGGTACAATGCAAATAAAAACAGGAATGACGGAAACCAGTATTATACTAACGTGATACGGGCTTCACAGAATAGTAATAACGCCAGAGGGTGTGATCAGCCGCCTCAGCAGCATCCGGGGACCGTATCTGCTGGGACGAGACAGGGAAACCATTAGCCGCGCCGGTGAGGGGCCGACCGGGCGTGGAGAAATTTTGGCGGCCCAATAGCAGGAGAAAACCCAGGTGTCGTCGATATGAAAATTCCGTGTGGAATAATCAACGGCGGGAGAATGTGCCAGTGTTAGGAGAAAGGAGTGCGCACACAAGTAGTAGATCAGCTGTATACACGGCAGTAGGAAGTACATTCACTGTCAGTGAGAACAATTTAAGTAGTGTTCCGGAAATCGATTATAAAGTGGCAGCTGTAATACCCACAGCGGAACTGGAGATTGAGTTTAAGAATGATTCGCAAGTGTTGAGAGAAGATCAGATGTCGGATAAAACGTCCGTCATCGAGCGAGGGGATGCAGAGAGGGATGAGGTCTGGTTAAGGCAGTTCGGTCGCTTATACGACGAACTAAGAGATTATAGGGGCTTGTATGGGAGAAGTGTTTATGGGGAGCGCGTGCAGGATTTTCCGCGTCTCGTCGCGCAGGAAGATAGTGTTTGTGAAATGATAGAAAGTTCTGGCCCTAACCGGCAGACTTTACTAGAAATAGTTGATGTTAATGGGGAGCACGAGCAAGATTGGTCGTGTTTCGTCCCGCAAGAGTTGGATGTTGAAGTAGTAACGGAAAGTTCTGGCCCTAACCGGCAGACCTTACCGAAAGTTTCAGTGGTAGAAGTAGCCGACCCATCCGACGCAAACCTCCAGTTTAAACATTGCGAAAGTATTAAGGAGAAAGATTGCGAAAATTTTAGTGATAGCCGGACACGATTGGTAGAAAACCACGTGGATTACAGTGTGTGTGAGGTTAGAGCTGACGTTATACGGTCAGACGATAACAGTGTGGGTTGCGCAGATCTAGAGGAAGTAATTGCAGATACTACTGGGCACATTTCTCCAGGTAGATTGGCAGATGAGATCAATCTGGCTAAAGTGGAATCAACGAAGGTGACAATTAGTGAACTGATAACAAAGCAACACTCACTAGTTGACGAGTTACAGGAAAAGCTTTCGGTATTGGAGGCGAAGCTACAGACTAAGCCTCAGGACAGACGTGTTGAAATTAAAACTGTATGTGAACAGAGGCTGAAAAAGCCGCCAGATAAACCGGATTTAGGATCAAAGCCGGATGGTTTTTTCTGGAATGACCTGGATATAGACGAGGATATACTGTCGGAAAATAAAGAAACAGTCGAGGACAAGTGTAGACAGATAGTAGTGTCTGTTAATATGCACGACCTACAACTAAACGTGTTGATTGACACCGGTGCAGAAATGAGTGCTGTATCTGGGAAAATATTTGAGTTACTGAAAGACAGACCTGGCATCGTAGTTATGCCAGTAACAGGAGTGAAAATTATCGGTGCTACTGGGGAGGCCAGTAAACCGGTCACAAAACAGATTTTTGTCAACTTCGAGATATGTGGGGCACGATTTGAACAAGAGTTTGTCGTCGTGCCACACTTAACTGCGGAAGTAATTATCGGGTTAGATTGGCTATTAAAGTACCGTGCAGTGATTAAATGCGAAAGTAAAACTTTGACATGTACGTCACAAGATAAAACAATAGTAGTTAGTTTTGACGAGGCAGGAGACGGTGTGCTTAGGCAATACCAGCCTATACACATTGTTAACTGGCCGGATGGTATTGATGTAGGTATGAATCTGAACTACTGTAATGTGAAGAATCTCGGCATTGACAATAATGTAGAAAGTGAATTGGAAAGTATTGTAGACGTTGTGTCAAACGTAACACACGAACAAAGACGAGGCCGACTTTCCCGTACCTATTGCCATCACAACCATAGGGCATGGGGCAAATATGAAGCAGAATTTAAGAGACTTATGAACACCTTGAGACATGAATCTACGGGATTTTCTCCAGAGGAAATCCTGTTGGATGACAGAAGTAAAAGTTTAGTGGAAGAGATAATCAAATTCCCTCCATGGATTGACATTAGTATTGGTGTGAAAAAAGATCGTTTGCGAGAAGTAACGAAGCTAAAAGCCGATGCTCGCATACGTCGTCATGACGCTAAAGCGCGTTTTGCTAAGTTTGCAATCGGAGACGTAGTACTTGTAAAAGCTCATGAGAAATCGAGCGAGATAGACCATGAAATCTCTAAATCTAAGTTTGTTTATAATGGACCATATAAAGTCATTGGTATACCTCACACAAATGCTTATTGCTTAGAGTATCCAAGCTCTGGAAAACTATTAGGTACACGGAACATTGTAGACCTGAAATTGTACCAACCTAGGATTGATTAATACCACAGAATGAGTAATTTGTACAGTATGTAAAATAGAATGTAAGATTTAACGATTTGCTAGATTGCCATGCTTTTGACTGACCAAGGTCATTAAAGAAGTTGTAATTAATAAGTAATTAATTTTGATTAATCAATTTAATTTTAATCAATTTAATCATGATCTAATCAACTGAAAAATCCAAGCTGCTAGTTTAAGTTTTCAGCTGAGTCACTGTAGATTAAGGAATGTAAATATGATTTTGTAAATAGCTGTAAGATTCCATAAATATGTGATTTACTAGTCATTGCCGATGTACTTAGACGCTGTTTTAAGTTTCAGGCTAGTACATGCGTGTGATGATGGACAGTGTTGAGTTATCCACTGTGATAGTGTTTATGGACTCCTTGAGATTACTCGGGAGTGAGTTTTACCGAAAGAATTCAGTGAAACGGACGTTCTGGAAATGCCGTTACAAGGGCGTGAGAGATCAAGCGTGCCGCACAGGCGGGCGCAACAATACTGGCGGGGCGGAACCGCTGTCGGCTCTTGTGCCGCTGTCGGCTCTTGTGCCGCTGTCGGCATTCTTTGTACTTGCGAGTACGGAAGGCGGAGTTGTTTTTCTTCCCGGACAGCTGATATGAAAGAATTCTGTTGTCAATATTTATGTTTTTGTCGATCTGCTGTATATTATTTTCTTGTTTAACGTTAAGTGCACACTCATGACGAGAATATTAATTATGAAAAGTTTATATAATTTACGTATTCTATGTAATTAATTATTAATTTGCGTATTTTGATATACCTGTTTTCTATGACCATGTAATCTGATTAATTTTGCAAATAGTATTCCATTTCTCATAGTGTTACGAATTTTAATGATTTTGGAATAGCTAAACCCTTTTCTATATTTTCTATGAATTTTGATATGTTGTCAACCTGTTTTATTTTGTGCAAGATGACAGAGTGGAATAAGATTAGGAGTGTCTCCACTCAATTATTACGCTCAAAAAATTGATGTATGCTTAATTAGACGAATGCTAATTTTTTTTATGTTTTGAGCATATGCATTTCCGCTGTTTCTTTTTTTGGACATTTTCTGAGTCTGTTTATGTTACACGAACATCCTCAGACAATGTGGGGCACGTGTAACGCCGGAAATGCATATCCTCCTATTTCCATCTATTGTATTATAATTTGTTTTCCTTATTTTTGCTACCTGAATATATGATATTTCTGTGTCTTTACAAATTGTAATTGTTTTACTATTTGTATGTATATATTTATGCATTTATGTCGATGTATAATTGGTTTGTTGTGTAAAGATTATTTGTATTTTTACGCTGGGTCTTGCCTAGGGAAAACTGCTATCGAACGATTACATCGATAGGTCGTGTGAAGAATCAAAGTGTGTAGGATCTTTGGTAGTGTTAACTCTGCCGCATGGAGCGCGGGCAGAGCGGTGAGAGTCTGGCTGGAGTAGCGAGTGGAGCAGTTGTGTTGTGTGACGCTCCCGCGAGTTGCCGCGCTTTCGGGGTTTGGCAGCATGTAATTGCGCTCGACTCGCGATGATAGTTTCTGACATGGTGTCGCGGACGGGAAGCATTAGCTGGCGCACATCAAGAGCCCGTTTCGCCTGGTGACCGTGTCGAGAAGAAGGCGCGCCAACATCCAGCTTCTGCAACAGCGACGGCCGACAATGAGTGACTGTCGCCACCTCCTCGATCGACGGCTTCAAACCTTCAATCAACCAACAAGGAAGACTAAAAGCACGTAAAGTTTCAGAACTGTATGGCAGATCTCAGCTTTTCAAATTGTTCCATTTGCCTCGCAAAATTACAGCAACTTAGCATGAACCTTTGTTGCTCATTGTCCCAATTGCATTGCCAAGCAGGGTCCCTTCCTTTTCCGAAATGAACCCGAGTGTCGTTGAAATTCAAACGCCAGCATAATTGCATTTCACTGATTTAATTTCAAAGTTCAATTTAAGTATAGTTAGATTACGCAAGCACAAATTAAGAGTGCGAGTTTTGTTACCATATTTTAGCTTACCTGTGACTGCTGCTCAGCTTGGTACGTACTAAATTTTACTATTGTTAATTGTTCAGAATCGTTTACTTCAGGTTCAAAGTTAAATCTCTTCTTTCTAAATTGCGTAGATTCAAGTAGCTTTAGAAATGATTGTTGATGTAGTCTAACTGTATTTGGATGTGCTTCAGAAAGAAAGCTCACTATTAACTTCAGTCACTAAATTAACTTTCGATTTTCGGGTTTCATTAATTCTTTTGCTAAATTAAGTGTAGCGAAATTTATTACTTCTGACAAACTTTCAGTTTTCACACTACACGTGTCAACCTTCAGTTGCCACGCTTCTAGTGCTAATTATATGTGTAATAACCTTTCTTTTTCAGTTATTATAGTAATTGTCCATAGGACTGGCGACCGTAATTTCCCCCCAAATCTCAAATATCTAATTACCGCTAGTTGATTGTTAACGTAATGGCCGCACATTTACTTTCTTTATTAACTTTATCCCTATTTCAAAATTAATTTCCACCAGTTTCACTTGCATTTTTCCTTTCATTTAGATGTAACCCTTTCCTCCCTCTTTACCGACAGGTTAACTTCGGTGACGATTGCTTTTCCAAAATTCCCATTAGGTACACGTGGTTTCATTTTTCACTGTCATTAAGGTCGATAAGTGAGGGGGAGGTTACAGGGTGTCATGATGTGAAGGGCTCTCGTCGAAGCATGCTCGATTGCGTCGATGGAGTCGAATCGCTTCCCTTTTTGGCCTGTCTTGATTCAGAGGAAGAGGAAAAAGGCACTTGGAGCAAAGTCGGGGCTGTAGGGTGGCTGTGGCAGTGTTGTCACGTTGAACTTGACCAAAACTTCGGAGGCCGCGTGCGACGTGTGAGCGGGCGCGTTGTCGTGGTGGAGAACCCAATCGCCCTTGATCGCCAGGTGGACGTGGTGAACTCGATCCCTCAAGCGGCGGAGCACTCCAGTGTAAAAGCCACCTGTGACAGTCTGTCCACGAGCCATAAACTTCTTGTGAATCACTCCTTTATCATAAAAAAAAACAATCAGTATACCCTTCACACACAACTTGTTCATGCGAGCTTTCTTGGGCTGCAGGGAGGAACCAGTGTGCCATTCTGAGCTTTGACGCTTAGACTCAGGATCGTATTGTACATCCAGGTCTCATCACCAGTAACCACTTTCTCCAGAAGGTTCGGATCAATATTCAACCGTTGGACTATTTCCTGGCAAACTGTCACGCGCCGTTTCTTCTGATCTACCGACAAACCTTTTGGCACCAGTTTGGCACACGCTTTTCGCATCACCAAATTCTTCGTCACAATATATATATATGCTGGCTTACGGCACGCATTACATTGCTGGCCAAATATGACAACAGAAAGTACTACGTCATCCAAGCTACAGTTAAAAGCTGCAAATTCATTGTTCTGTAACAATTCTCGTTAGAGCCTATTAGCAGTGCTCACCACTTGTGAAAAGACCAAAGTACACTTTCTATTGGTTCAGTGCAGAGTATCAGTGTAATCAGTGTACAATAGTTATCATACTAGAAGTCATATTGTAAGATTCATAACCTTCTTTCTCTTTTTGTGGAGTTATTTGAGCTGGTTATTAATATAAAATGTTCTATATTTCTGTTACTGACATCATTTAGTAAAACACTGTTCTATTCCCAAAGAATTTTTACTAGTTATTTATCTATTAATATTACTAAAACTTGGAAGCAGTGTTACAGAAGAAAACACCAGAAGGTATTGTGCAGTTTTATTAGGCTAAACAGAAAAATACTGTGGTGATACTTCGGTATACATAATTTCGTAAATTTATCTGCTCGTGACGAAAGTAACTTCCAATCTGATAAAGTGCAGGATACAGTGTTTTTTCTTTAATGAAAGTGTAATCACAACATTGCAAACATGTTTCGACATAAAATGTAATGTTTCAATAATAATTACCAAGCACATATTCCATCAGAGTGATCATATATTGCAAAGTAATAAGAAAGTAATGACGACGAGGTACACTATTAATAAAAGCACCATCACAGTAGCTAAGCATCTTCAGTGCTTACGCCTATGTTCACTGTACATTTGTTTATAATGTAACATGTTTACAATAGAGGTGCTTTCTACAGAGGAAAGTTTTCGTTTTCCCTCTGTTTAATTCGGTACATGTATAGATTAATATTTGTGCCCTCCTCTTCAGATAACGTTACTTTGTCGGTTCCTTTGATCTGAATTCTATCTGTGTGGTAAGTTACAAACTCTGAATTCTAGAGAAAAATACGTAAAGTGAATGGTAATTACTTACTACACGCGAGGGTCCACCCACAAACATTTTACTGTCCTGATCGCCGCTCACGGTCAGTATTAGGTGAATACGTTTGATATTAAGATAAACTGGGTGGAGCGTTGCAAGTGGCTTCCTGGTGACAGGACTCTCTAGCACGGAGAACGTGTTTATAAGATTTTTCAAGATGGCTGACAAGCAGACACAAGGAGAAGAGAAAAGACTACTGGGTGACGTACACAATATAGAT
Organism: Schistocerca serialis cubense; assembly: GCF_023864345.2. Classification (NCBI taxonomy): domain Eukaryota; kingdom Metazoa; phylum Arthropoda; class Insecta; order Orthoptera; family Acrididae; genus Schistocerca; species Schistocerca serialis. Next base: position 988,119,651 of record NC_064638.1, read on the forward strand.
GTTGTTGGCGGGAATGCTAACCTTAACAGTATTGCAAATGGCTCTAAGCACTACGGGTGTTAACATCTGAGGTCAACAGTCCCCTCGACTTGGAAGTACTTAAACCTAACAAACCCAAGGACATCATACACATCCATGCCCAAGGCAGGATTCGAACCTGCGACCATAGCAACAGCCCGGTTCTTGACTGATGCGCCTAGAACCACTCGGTCACAACGTCCAGCAACAGTACTGCAGAGAGTCCACTAAATAGAGAGGGCAGAGCGCTTGTAACAGTGCAACAAGAGCCAATATAAATATACCAGGAAAATTTTGATGATTCAGTTATGTATCCGCACTTGAACTGAAAAGGAAATAGTAGATTCCGATCAAAGAGGTATGTAAGGGGTAGTTAGGTATTCAACAGAGGAAGAAACAGTAAATACAGACATATATCTGAACCCATCTAGTAATAATAATACAAAACCAGGTACGTTGCAGTCAATGTTAAGATAACAAATAGACAGTCCATCAACAAAGTCAGTAGCAAACTCAAACTATGCAAACAGTAGATACGAAATTCAGTGAACAAAGTTTGTTGCAGAATCAAACCATGCAAACTTTACAAACTTTGGACACCAAACAGAGTCCCAGAATACACACATTATCAACACAATTAAATCACGCTGTGCAAAAAATGAGAGCAGAACAAAGTCAACTGAAACAGTCCTTGACAACACAAATATATGAACCAATACAGACATTTAAAATCAAAAACCTTGAATCGACGCAAACACTACCAGATCAGGTCACACAGATGGACAGGAAGCTAAATGAAAAGGCAGGTTGAATACATAAATCATTAAAAGAAGATCTACAGGAAGAGGCTAAATTGTTTCTAGACGAGAAAATAAAGGATGATGTAACAGAACTGGTGAAGCTCGTGAAAGAAAGAGTAGTTAACTGTGAGGAACGTATAGATAGTATGGAAATTACTTTCCATGAAGTACAGTCACAAACAAATTATAGAATTAAGGGATTTGGAGAGACAGTATATGAAACAATTTAAAAATTATCATTCAGGTAGACAGGAAAAATTAAATGGTAATGGAAGAGATGAAAGTGTTACGAAACAGAAATATGCTAGTACCCCATGTTAGATTTGGAGGGGCATGCCATAACCAGTTAGGGATAGAAATAGAAAAAAATTGACCCAAAAGGTAAGACACATCCAGTGACATTTATGAAGCTATGTAAGAAGTTTATACCTACAGAATTACCCAAAAGGCAGAGGGTTACAGTAGCTGAAAATAGACTTACTGGTGATGCTGGTAACTGGGCAGTCAAAACTACAATGGAATGTGAGACTTAAGAGGAATTTCTGAATAAATTTGAGGAAGAATTTTGGTCAAGTAGTAAGCAGAGTGATATCTACCAGGAATATTTAGATGTACCGCCATACAGAAGCCAGGGAAGTAAAAGTATGAGAGAATACTGTGAAGATTTGTGTAGGAAGTTATAGCATGTAAAGGAATTGAAAACTTAGAAGCATTTATTGCATGTTTTGCATAGGAAGTCACCTTGGAGTTTAAAGTGTTATGTCAGCCTACGAAACTGTAACCGAGCTACACTTTCAACAAGAGTAGGTGAACTTCATGCGTGGAGCATATCTATTGAGAACGGATTTTACAGTAACCAAAATATGTCTAATAATAATAAATTGGTATGATAATAGGGAATGATAGCAGTAGCAACAGAGGTAGGAGAGGTGGAAGTGGTCACAGAGGTAGAGGTGGTTACAATACTAGACATATTATCCAGATGGTAACGAGAGAAACAAAAGGCTGCAACAGTGAAGGGCTGAGCTGGAGTGGACAGGGAGGGTAGGCCCCAACAGCAACCATCATAGCAACAAAGGCAGAACAATAAGAGAAAGTGCCATGTAGATACCCAGATTAAAAAGACTAAAATAAGTTGTGGGTTTAAAGAAAGAAATAATCAATACTACACTTTGAGTGATAAAGATATGAAGTACTGGGAAAAGAAAGAGTGGGTCTCTAATTTAAAATGGGTATAGGGTTTGCCTGTGAAGGTTAGAGGAAACTAAGAGAAGCTTATCAGATAGACATAGATGATTTTTACCTGCAGAAGAGTATGAGGCTATAGAGAGCTTATTACAAAGATATACAGTGTCCCCAATGAAGTAGTAGGTGAAGCTCGTAAATAGATAGGGCAAGTACTGGACAGTGGCACTGATGAATTTGTAGATGTGGATAAAGAAACCAGTGATAATACTGGTAATGTAAAAACAGAAGAATATGGTCACTGGGCAGGTGCAAATGAAGCTGAATGTAGAAAGGCCAAGGGAGAAGAAGTACAGAGTAGGCAGGAGAAAATACAGGAAATTTTTAGTTTCCATGTAGAGGACAATATTGAGAGTAATATTACAAATAAGAATTAGAGTGAAGAACCAGAGGACAGAGATAGTTCCACTGATCAAAGTGAAGACATTGGTGAAGATGGGGGTAATGTATGATGAGGGTATTAGTATATGTGCTAGGGTTGATGAACTTCAAATATGTAATGCATGTACAAATGATAATTGGGAAGTACTATGTGATGGGCTATAGGAAAATAATGTAGTTGAGGAGAATAAAGAAATATCTCACGAAATACTGACACACGAACTATTAAAAATAATCAGGGAAGATATAGTTAGTGCAGAAAGTAATAGACGGATAACAAAATGTCTTCCAGATACTGGGCGGACAACTTGGAGGAAACTCAGAAGATAATATACAAGATATAGAGAAGGAAACCCCAGAATACCAAGTTCAGGTATTTTTAATCAGAAGGGACAAGCAGAATGAAGATAATAATTATGAGGAAAGCTAAATGATGAGGATGAATCTGTCTTAACAGAAATTAATACAGAAAGTGAAAAACACTACATTTCACAAAACAACAATGTAGGACGGAAAACGAAGGTGAGATTAGCAGAATCGACTACTAGGGAAAATGATAACCTCCAAATGAATATGAAGTAGGCAGAAGGAGAAACTGCCCAATGTTGTTGTTGTTGTTGTGGTCTTCAGTCCAGAGACTGGTTTGATGCAGCTCTCCATGCTACTCTATCCTGTGCAAGCTTCTTCATTGCCCAGTACCCACTGCAACCTACATCCTTCTGAATCTGCTTAGTGTATTTATCTCTTGGTCTCCCTCTACGATTTTACCCTCCACGCTGCCCTCCAACACTAAACTGGTGATCCCTTGATGCCTCAGAACATGTCCTACCAACCGAACCATTCTTCTAGTCAAGTTGTGCCACAAATTTCTCTTCTCCCCGATTTTTTCAATACCTTCTCATTAGTTATGTGATTCACCCATCTAATCTTTAACATTCTTCTGTGGCATTACGTTTCGAAAGCTTCTAGTCTCCTCTTGTCTAAACAATTTACCATTCATATATCACTTCCATACATGGTTACACTCCATACAAATACTTTCAGAAACGACTTCCTGATACATTATTCCATGGTATGGTAACGGAATGGACTAAGGAAGCAATCAAACAAGACTTATTAACATAAGAGGAAGCATCAAGTTCAGAGTAGGACAACCAGTAATTGAAATAGAGTTATATGGTTTCGAAGAGTGTGCCTTCCTAGACTCAGGAAATTAGGTACAAGGCATTTCAGAGAGTTTATGGAAACCATTAACGTGGGGAAACAAAACTGTAGTTATGTTTGTATCTAGTTTAAAGATAATTAGTACTACAGAAAAATTAAGTATGCCCATCTGGAAACAAGGGTGTTTATCAATCAAAATTTGGGAGTGTATGGTAGATAGTGTATTCTTAGTGATTCCAAATTTAAGCATGAATATTCTTCTCAGTACATATTGGATGAATAACAGCCCTGAAGTTATTTATAGTAATCACAGTCTAATATTTAGGTAGTGAAAAGACGGTATGTTTTATGGGACACATTATTGACGACCATTAGCTGCTTGAGGGTTATGGAAGCACCATGTAGCGATTACTAAGACAACGTAGAATACGAACAATCTATAAAAAGTGAAAATGTTCCCCAGACCAAAGAAGAGATGTTTTGGCTGAATATTAGTGAAATTACTGACACTGATGAGGAGCAAAAATCTGAATTAATCATATACCGAATTAAAATGATGAAGTATTTTCAGAGGAACCAGGAAGAGTGACTGGATTTGACTGAAGGGTAAACATTAAACTACATGAACCTTTTTATAGAAAACCTTTTGAGATCCCAACAGCAAAAGGGAGGTTGTAGCTCAAGAACTTGGTATGATGGATAGACTAGGAGAAATAGAAAGTAGTAACAACAATTATAATAACTGCGTCATGTGTGTTGCATAAAAGATGGTGGAATGATTATAGTGTTAGATGCGAGGACGCTGAGTAGTATTATTGAACAGGAATGTGACAAGCCTATTAGTTAAGATGAAATAATTCAAAATTTTAGTGGAATAAACTATTTGAGCAGTCTCAACCTAACTGCCAGGTACTAGCAGATTCCAATGGCTAAGGAACATAGAGAGTATACTGCTTTCTTATTTGGTGGAAAGAGCTACCAGTATTATGTAGTGCCATTTGCTTTCAATACATTAGTATTCATATTCACATGTATATTAGACTGAGTACTAGGCTAAGATTTGTGTTATAAAATTACAGTCTATGGTGATGACATTTTGATACCTACAAAAAGTTGAAGAACATTGGAATTTACTAAGAGAAATATTCCATGCGTTGTGGAAGGGTGGAATGACTTTAAGGTTAAAGAAATCTGAATTTGTTAGGAGTGAAACTATGTTTGTAGGCTACTTTATATCAAGTAATGGAATCAAGAAAAACGCAGCAAAAATGACGGCTATTAAATAATTTCTAATACCAAAATGTAGGAAGTATCTGAAATAATTCCTAAGGCTATATGGTTTCAATAGGAAGTTTGAATCCTGGCTAGCTTTTAACAGTACATAAGCGAATAAAGACCTCTGCCCTACATCAAAAAGCTAAGACAGCCAAACACAAGAGTTGGGGTTCAATGCAACCTATAATACCCAATGATGTAACGATTCGTTGCTTTGGATCTCTTTGGCCCATTACTCAGAACAACAGGAGGTTCCTATCACATTATGGTAGCGATTGATGTGTTCTCTTAGTTTATCAGACTACATCCCATGAGGAAAGCCACTGGATAAGCAGTAAGTGATAAGATGATCAATGAATGTTTCATTCAATTAGGCAAACCTAAAGCCTTTTTAACTCATAATGGGTCTCAGTTAATTTCTGAGAAATGGAAAACTAGTATGCCAAACCAAGTAGTAGAATTAAAACAAGTAGCACCTTACCATTCCAGCAAGTAATCCAGTCAAACAATGTATAATAGAAATAAGTAGGCTGGGCTGGACTTTTTTTATAATTAACACTAGTGCGTGTCAGATAAAATGGGAAAATGCAAGTTTCATGTGGAAAATATACTAAACAGTTTAGGTCATGAGAGTACGGTATTTATTCCCACTGTGACTTTGAAGGGAATGGAAGAGCCTAAGATCACTGATTATAATGTTATCTTCCAACTAGGAAGGACAACGACGTAAGTGAAAAGAAGAAAATGGTTGTGGAATGTCTGAAACAACAAATTATTAAACATACAAAAAGGCTTGATAAACAAGGTAAATTAAGTAAAATACATATAGGTGATCTTTCTTTGGTTAAATCACACGAAAACTCCAAAGAAATTACTGCTGAAATTTCCAGATTTTTTCCATATATATGAATAATCTTTTGAGGTAGAGAATATACCATACCCCAGTGCCTGTTATCTGACATTTCCCTCTCCACTGATAATGAGAACAGTGCCCTTCTTTCGAGTTGTTGCTTCTGAAATGTGCTGGCTACTTGCCTTTGAAAGGCCAGCAGCACTGCCAGCATGTGTCAATGTTGTCCTTGGTGGTAACACTACATGGAGAAAGTGAGCCATAATCGCTTAGTAGTGGAACAAGGGCGATGTCACCCCACTCTGCATTGTTGCCAAATTTATTCAAGATGGCGCATCCCAGATGGTGGTGATAGATACGGAAATGTCACAATGATGTCATGGTGGGAAGTTCATATTTTGGCAGAAGGTAGGTCAATAGGGCTACCACTACTAACCGAACCCCCTCCCTTCCCCCCTACTCACCCCTTCCAAAAAATGGCAGGAAGTTCAAGTTCCATCAGCATAATGCAACACACCATGGCTATGTTGATCAACCTAAGAAAATTGTGGGAAAATAGGTTACTTGGGCTACTTCCACTAACGTAAGTCATCTGACTGGCACCTCTTCCTAGTAGTTCGTGGGAAAAGGACTCAGCCTGTACTGGATAGGATGAACATAGGTCTTCATTTAAACAGTCTATATATAAACAATTTGAGGCAGTACTGCCATCAAGTGTGTTCACCACAAGGTCCAGAGTCCAACTGCCCGAGTACATGGTACTCCCACCAGAGGGAGCCATTGTCCCTTCCCTGATGTAATAAAAGATGGCGGTCTGGGGAGGGAAAAATGGCAGAAAAAAGACTTAGCCACTGCTGGGCTGGTGGATGAATTGACATAAGTAATTATTGTCAGTCTTTATTTAAGGACTTAGAGGTAGTAATGCCATCAAGTGTGATCACGATGAGGTTGAGAGTCTGTCTGAAGTAGTACACAGTACTGCCACCAGAGGTTGCCATCACCCCTCCTGTAAAGTAATAGAAGATGACAGTCTGGGGGAAAACTGGCGAGAAAATGACACAGCCTCTGATGGGCTTCTGGAGAAAGGAAGGAGTGTTTTTTATTTAGTTTGGAACAATTTATTTAGGGATTCCACATAGTTTATTTACTACATTAATATGAAACACCTGCTCTGACAATCTTGGGGCCGCAATTCACAGCCTACAGACCTGCATACTACTAAATCACCGAAATAATGCAGTACACTGATGTACAGATGCGGAAACAAGTCATAAATTGTCAAAGCAGTGTGTGTGTAATACTCTGCAAACATGCTTGTTATTGTAAACTGTTGAAATAATGCACTGAATAGCTTACAGAACTGCAAACTACTCATAAATCACTGAAAGAATGCTGTTCACTAACGTGCAGACACACTCACTAATTGTAAATGGTCGAAATAGTGCATACAATTTATTTAAGGATGGATTTCACCTATTTTATTTATCACACTGATACGAAACACCTTGGCATGCTGGAGGTAGTAAATAGTCTACAGACCTGTGAACTACTCTTAAATCAATTAAATAAAGCCATACACTGATGTGCAGAGACACAAACCACTCGTAAACTGGACGAAGTGTAAAATAATGTATGAATCTGGGAAAAGTGCAAAATAATGCATGTAAAAGGCACTGCAAATAGGCTTGCTAATTGTGAACTGTCGAAATCATGCATTAGACGGCCTACAGACCTGTTCTCAAAATAATGCGACACACACGAAAAGAGCTCGTAAATAACCGAAATAATGCATATATAATACTCTGCCAAAAGACTCACAGCGCTTAAACAGCCGAAAATAATGCACTGCACAAACACTTAGTGCACAGAAAAATGCAACATATCAGTGAAATCCCCCCTCCTCACAGAACTCCCAAGGCATGCACGCTGGGTGGTACACTCATGCTGGTCCCATAAGTGGAATAATTCTACTTACGTGAGTTTACTATCCTGGCGTGATACCAGTGGATACTGACATCACAGGTTGCGTTATAGAAATTTGTTCCAGAATAACAATGACTGCTTTCTGTCTAGCGATCCTAATGGGGCATCTGAGCTGCAGCTTACCATGAAAGCGTGCTTACCTCCCCAGTGTGGCTGATGCATTGCTGTAAAATGTCTGTGTGTAACTCACCATCTAAAAGGTTCTCAGTGTTATACTGATGTCACTTGGCCTATGTGTAATAAGAGGCAAGTCGACCTCTCAGAAATTGTATAGTGTCCCAGAAATAGTTAAAGGTCATGTTTGTAGGAGCTTTTGTGATGTCTTAGCTTGTCTACCTAGAAAATTCTTGTCCTAACGGAACCTGTTTGTGATAAGAGCCTAGAATAACACTGACTGCATTCTTCCCAGTGGTCCTAACGAGACATCACGTGTTGCTTTCCTGGAAATCATGATGTCCTGTTGTAAACATACATCTCAGAAACATTAAACGTTCTCATGGCTAAAAGTCCTTGTCATAGCTGTGTGCACTCTCAAAAACTGTCTAAGCACAGATGGGGGGAAATCAGAACAATTACGTAAACCGAATCCGAAGTACTCTCACACAGAAGAGAAAAATGGCGGCAATTTTCGGTATCATACAGTTAATGTTCTGGAGATGTCCTAATGCCACAGTGGCATATTAGTGACGGCATCCCCGCCAGAGATGGATGGTTCCCTTCAACTTGTCTTTTAACACTTGCTTTCTCATGACCCTCCATAGATACCTTGCCTCCATCTTTTTGGAATCAGTTTGTAAAGACCCCAATGTCCTGGAACAAAGAATATCTTGTCAATGAATCGAGAATGATGTTTGGCTTTTATTGAATTAATCCGCCGAATTACTGATACTGCCAGTGTGAAAGCACAGCCTCTGCCTTTTTTTTTCTTTCTTTTTGCAGTCGAGACTTTCAGCATCAAGGAAAACTGTTCCGTACAGATCACCATATTGCACCGATAATTAAACCCCGAAAAGTGGCCTACAGATAGTCAAATATTGAAAAAAATCTTACTCATTTACCCTGCTCTGACACTGAGAGCTGGAGCTTGAATATTAGAGCATGAAACCGATCTACAACCGGGCAATATATCACTACATACCACGTCGAGGTAGTAAACATACAATTCGTATCCTGTGACATACAAAATCGCCCCTTTTACATCATTCATATAGCTATCAACCGTCAGACATCCATACATATACAGTGAAGACAGACAGCATAAGCACATGCACAGCAGGTATACTCCTTGGTGCACTAGATATTTCCTGCAAGATTGGGCAGTTATCCACTCCCGACGTGTGACCAGAGCACTTTCAGTGGATGTAAGTCACTATCAGAACTGTTGTAGAAAGGCTGGGTCGGTTCCCCTCGACACAAAGACGTTACTGTTTCTTGTCCCAACCTGCTTGCTTGCTTGCTTTTCTATACCCCTCTCCAGAGTCTGGAATTACAATAACATAAGTAATTTCGCATGGTTTGTCACAATATCTTACAATTTTCGCGTTACTTCTCAATATCAAGAACATAGCAGTATCCTACCGATCGCCTGAGCAAAGTAATTCCGAAGATATAGAAAGTAAATTATTTATTTAGAAACCTGAAACTCTAGCGAGGTGGGGCTTGGTGTAAATCATTTAGTAACTCGAAACTTATCCTGTCTGAGAAGACCTTTACGTGAGACTTCGAAAAAAATAGAAGAAACTGATATTTTCGTTCACAAATACTAATGTCGGTGATATAACAGATTCCAAATCATCCATATAAATTACAAAGTCAACTAAAGTGTTTCTAATGCGTAGAGAACCAGCAAATGTGTCTTCCACCTGTTTTTCACCAGCTAGATGCACACACCACAGTCGATGTCCCCTCAACTAAATAAAGGCACGAAATGTGCAGAAGCAGTCAATTGAACAATTTGCATGTGAGGGAATAACGGTCCAGAGCAAACACACATCCATACTGAATCTTCTCATACTGCCACGCAATAACGAAAGCTATTGACACTAAGTATTAGTTCGCTATTTGGTCCTCTAGAGGACAACACAATTAATTCATTTACATTCCTATACTCCAAGAGCCCTCCCATTCGGACGGCCCCTACTGCTAACGGGAAACGTGAATCATTCCCGCAACAGGTCACTGGCGCTGCACGCCAAGCACGCATTTTCCTAGGAAAAAATCGCCCTCATATATATTTTATCCCTGTACTTAGAATTAAGTATTATGATCGTGGTCTCAACTGGACAACATTTGACAATGAGCGAAATATCGGAAATACACCTTGCTGATGGCTGTGACTCTGGAAACAGAAGCATCTGTACCATTCTTATGACTGGACATACCCTTTCCTTTGCTGTCACAGTACTCCACGTCACATCCATATCTTCCTTACGACTGGTCATAGTCATTTTCTTTGCACATGTCGGAACACGAACACATACTTTATAAGCTTGACGCTCCAGGCGACCCTATCACACATCCACTACTACTACGTACAATACTTCGTCAATAACTGATTGCTACTGATACGAAATAACGCTGACCGAAAACCAACGATAATTGGACCTCTCTCAAAAGTTTTCTTGTGAATGGTACCACTGTGTCTTAGAAGGAGAGGCGTAATAGTTTTACAAACCGTCAGATGTTAAAAAAAACACAACCATATTACCATCACAATCGGTTCTACAGGTGCATACATGTATCCATGTTGGAAGCTATACTGGCTTTATAAATCTTCGTATCGGATTACCTCTGAATAAAGTGGTTTCTTCCATACAGATTCTGTGACACTGCATATAGACAGTGATCGCCGGAGTGTATAATATCAGACTAACAATGCGGTTACACGTCGCCGATGGAGCAACCTCATAATAAAATTACCGAATTTTGAAAGTGATTCGGCTAAGGAGCGTGGGATGAAACTGTTTTTTGTAACTCCCTCACACTGCATCCGCTAGATATTTCTCCAGTATTAGTAACACATTCCGTCTCGATGCTATGTAAGAGGTTTGGTGATATATCGACTGGGTTACAAGTGATGGTTGATTGAGAAGGATCACAAACAGTAGTAGATGGTGTGCTGCTTGAGGTCATATGAAATGTACACTAGCTTTTCAGATCTCTAGTCTACGCTTTCAGTGAAAATGCTCTCTGGAATTTGGAATCAAGTCCCTCCATTCAACCACATACCTGTGATGGATCTTATGGAGAAGTCCTTTAATTATTACAGCCACTAGTGAACCATATTTCTGGCACTCTCATATCTCGAAACGAGACATCTGTCTAAAACCTATCTGCTACAGTAAAATTCCAACATGCTTTTAGGTAGTCCCTAGGCGTTGTGCTACTGTCGCTCAGACTCTGCACTACGATCTTACAGCTTTGCACATGTGATCATTCCAGTGTAAGTCATAACTGAGTGGAAATCGGAGAAAGATATATCTACCACCATCAGCAATACATTTAGAAACTGGCTGAGTTACTGCGACAGGACTGTTTTTCAACCATTCAATGGAAATGGGAACTGGGAGAAGGACAAGGATTTTGCTACTACAATGTGGTGTGCCCTCAAACTACATACAAGTACTACAGATCCGCATCCCTGAGGGCCCATTCACGTCTATCACCCCAACATGCTATCTTTGTTATTCTGTACCATCCAACAGAGAAAAATTACGAACAATAAAAGCTCCACGAACTTCATCCGATAGAGAACTCAGTAAGTCTTTTACTGCATCTGTGTCCTCCCATATATCGAAAATAAATACCGTCTGCTTTCCAGTGTAGAGCACAGTGATGATCGTATTAAATATACAGCTATTGATCCACTGCGCAGAACAGTATAAAGGTGTATAACCTGTACTCTAGGAGGATGACCGTATCCCACAAACTATACTACAAGTCGAAGAGACGACACCACCCTCCCTGCGACCCTGTGTCGTTGTTTGAAACATTGTTTTTTTCTCCGCTGTAACACGTTTTGTACACTACCATAATTCTGTTTTTTCCACCACAACTTCAAGGCGTGTGTCAGGTTCTAAACTGACATTAACATGTTCTGAGTCACTGTTTCTCACAGAAAACTTGATTTCGCACAGTGTAAGTCATGTTGCTACTGCTGCTACCATAACACACCACACGCACTGGATGACTAAATAAAAGACAGTTACAACATAATTAAAATGGAACAGTTTGGCGGAGTTGTAAAGACTTTCCAAACTGCTGTCCCAAAGTGATTCACGACCTCTACACTTAAACCCATCTGTCACAGTGATGGACTGCCTGATGGGTCTGCATTCCGTTTCGAGTGACTCCTCACATTGCATTCATGTACGCGACCACTGTTTTGGTGCTAGCCATCCCCAGAAAATGTCACCTCTCCACCAAAGTTCTTTCTCCAACTCAAACAAGCGATGTCAGTCAATCATTATGTGGTAACAAAGAGTATACCAGCGGACGGATTGGATGGAAAAGACCCCGTCGATGTACTGTAATAATAAGCATAACCAGCAATTTTACAGTAACTTCAACACTGACCAATGGTGTGACAGCATATTTCCCAATTTCAGTATCATAGCTAATACGCTCTTACTCTACTTTGCGAGTATCAGTGAAAATGTAGATAGATGACTGTGCAGTACGTCCATTCACTGTTTATTCTCAAACATATACATCATCAAACTATATTAGACAGTGCTCTACATATTTCTAGCACCTCGAGCATAATGCTTAATTTAAGCTCTATCTCACAGAGCATTCACTCAATCTTAGGATAAAATTAGAGACTGAAAGACCCCTTCACGTTGTCTTTGTTTGACCAATCCGCTCTGCAGCACCGTTACCGATTTAATCTCCAGCTGACGAGAAGTAGACCACTACTTCCGCATCTCGTGAATGTAAGTAGCTTGCTGAGTCCTCGCCCATTCAAGTGTACAAGATTTCTCTAGACCCACCATGTTGATGAGGTTAGTATCGCTTACCAGAGTGCACTAGTAGATCTGAAAGTGTTGTGATGCAATAGCAGACCGTTTAGAAGAACAAGACACAGGTGCTTTTTATGCATGATGGAGCTGCAGACATATGGAAACGGAAGCATTTTACGTAAATCAACTACGCTACCAATTTTAAAGTATTGTTCTAGTGTCTGGGATCAGTCCCAGGAGGGCATTGGTAAGAGGGAACATAAACACACACACACACTCCTAAAGCTATATGGTTCTGCACTTAAAACAAGCTATAATGTTAGATCGCTTCAGTTTCCGACATATCAGTCATGTGGAATGCAGCACTGTTAACATTCCAATGTAAGACAAATATTGCCATTGCATGTCATACATAGCATCAACTACTGATGAAGGATTATACTTAGTAGTAGGGGATGTGTGATAGTTTCGCCTCGAGCATCAGGCTTATAAAGTATGTGTTTGTGTTCTGACATGTGCAAAAGAAATCACTAATGCCCACTCTCAAGGAAGCTATGGAATTGACTTGGAATACTGTGATAGCAAAGGGAAGAATATGTAAGGTCATAAGAATGGTACTGATATTTCTATTTCCAGAGCCACAGCCGTCAGCAGAGTGTATTTCCGATACTTCGCTCACTGTCGAATGTTGTCCAATTGACACCGCAATCATAATACACTAATGGTCATTAAAATTGCTACACCAAGAAGAAATGCAGACGATAAACGGGTATTCATTGGACAAATATATTATACTAGAACTGACATGTAATTACGTTTCCATGCAGTTTGGATCCAAAGATCCAGAGAAATCAGTACCTAAAACAACCACCTCTGGCCGTAATAACGGCCTTGATACGCCTGGCCATTGAGTGAAACAGAGCTAGGATGGCGCGTACGGGTACAGCAGCCCATGCATCTACAACATGATACCACAGCTCATCAAGAGTAGTGACTGGCATATAGTAACGAGCCAGTTGCTCGGCCACCATTGGCAAGACTTTTTCAATTGGTGAGAGATCTGGAAAATGTCCCCGCCAGTGTAGCTGTGCAACATTTTCTGTATCCAGAAAGGCCCGTACTGGACCTGAAACATGCGGTCTTGCATTATCCTGCTGAAATGTCGGGTTTCGCAGGGATCGAATAAAGGGTAGAGCCACGGGTCGTAACACATCTGAAATGTAACGTCCACTGCTCAAAGTGCCGTCAATGCGAACAAGAGGTGACCGAGACGTGTAACCAGTGGCACCCCATACCATTACGCCGGATGAGACGTCAGAATGGCGATGACGAATACAAGCTTCCAATGTGCGTTCACCGCGATGTCGCCAAACTTGGATGCGAGCATCATGATGCTGTAAACAGAACCTGGATTCATCCGAAAAAGTTACGTTTTGCTATTCGTGCACCCAGCTTCGTCATTGAGCACACCATCGCAGGCGCTCCTGTCTGTGATGCAGCGTCAGGGGTAGCCGCAGGCATTGTCTCCGACCTGATAGTCTCTGCTGCTGCTAACGTTGTCGAACTGTTTGTGCAGATGGTTGTTGTCTTGCAAACGTCCCCTACTGTTGACTCAGGGATCGAGACGTGGTTGCACGATCCGTTACAGCCATACGGATAAGATGCAAGACATCTCGACTGCTAGTGATACAAGGCCGTTGGGATCCAGCACGGCGTTCCGTATTACCCTGCTGAATCCACCAATTCCATATTCTACTAACAGTCATTGGATATCGACCAACGCGAGCACACAAGTCGCGATACGATAAACCACAATCGCGATAGGCTACAATCCGACCTTTATCAAAGTCGAAAACGTGATGGTACACATTTCTCCTCCTTGCACGAGGCATCACAACAACGTGTCATCAGGCAACACCGGTCAAGTGCTGTTTGTGTATGAGAAATCAGTTTAGAAACTTTCCCCATGTCAGCACGTTGTAGGTGTCGCCACCGGCGCCAACCTTGTGTGAATGCTCTGAAAAGCTAATCGTTTTCATATCACAGCATCTTCTTCCTTTCGGTTAAATTTAGCGTCTGTAGCATGTCATCTTCGTGGTGTAGTACTTTAAAGGGCAGTAGTGTATATGCACTATTTTGGTGATTTACGAGTGTTTTCGTGTCTGTCGCATTATTTTGTTAATATATCTGTAGGCTGTACACTGCATGATTCCGACCGTTAAAGATTAGCATGAGTGTTTGCACAACCTTTTACGTGCATTATTTTGCCAATTTACGAGTTGTTTGCGTCTCTGCACATCAGTGTACTACATTATTTCGGTGATTTAAGAGTAGTTTGATGGTCTGTAGTCTATTTACTGTGACCTCGAGAAAGGGTGAGTGTTTCATATCAGTGTAGTAAATAAAGTAGGTGAAATCCGTCCATAAATAAATTTTATGCATTATTTCGACCATTTATAATTAATGAGCGTGTCTGCTCACCAGTGAACCGCAATACTTCGGTGATTTACGAGTAGTTGGCAGTTCTGTAGGCTGTTCGATGCATTATTTCGACAGTTTACAATTACTAAACATGTTTACAGAGCATTATACATGCATTATTTTGACAATTTACGAGGGTTTTGTGAATCTTTACATGTTTACTAGATTATTTCGGTGATTTACGAGCAGTTCGCAGGTCTGTAGGCTGTAAATTGCGTTCCAAAGTAGGTCAGAGCGTGTGTTTTGTATCAGTGTAATAAATAAACTATGTGAAATCCATCCACAATTAATGGTTCCAAAATCAATACACTCCTTCCTCTCTCCTTTAGCCCTGCATAGGCTGCGTCATTTTCCCGCCATTTTTCACCCAGATCACCATCTTGTATTACATCACGGGTGGGGCGACTTCGCCCTTTGGTGGCGGTACTATGTAATATTTGAGTTGGACTCTGGACCTTGTGGTGAACACACTTGATAGCATTACTGCCTCTAATTGTTTAAATAAAGACTGACTATAATAATTTATGTCCATCCTATCCACCAGACCAGCACAGGCTGAGTCCCTTTCCCACCAATTCCTAGGAAGTGGTGGCAGTCAGATGACCTAGGTTAGTGGAGGTAGCTCAAGTTACCTACTTTCCATCCATTTTCTTAGGTTAATGGAGGTAGCCATGGCGTGTTGCATTGTCCTGGTGGAATTTGAACTTCCTGCTGTTTACTGGAGGAGGGGTGGAGAGGGGGGAGGAAAGGGGGTTAGGTTAGTGGAGGTAGCACGATTGACCTGCCTAACTTTGAACTTCCCACCATGGTGTCCTTGCGCTATTGTCACATCTATCGCCACCATCTTGGATCCGCCATCTTGAGTAAATTTGACAACATGGGGAGTGGGGTGACGTCGCCTTTGTTACACTACTTCACTGCCCCTCCTGTTCCCCCTCTTGAAATGACTGAATGCTCACAGCTCAACTATACACACCATGAAGTATACATGTCCTTCTGTAACATAATACATTCCTGTTTCAGCAAACTTCTACATGATTAACTCCCTTGATGCCCACTCTTAAAAACATATGGTATTAAATATAATCAGCTAATATCAATAATGGACAGCAATATTCCTGGAAAAAAAGAGTAAGAATCCAAACAAGGCATGGCCTTTCACAATGACTACCACAGATCCTTCATTTTGATGCATCATTTACCACTGAACATAAACACTCTCAAAATACACATAGTACCATAACTACTTACTTGAATGATCTTAGTGTTTACAGATACTCGCTTATGGCCTGCATGCAAGTATCTGCATCCTTACTCCAGATAGTGGTGTAGCACCTGCAGTAAAATGTCTAGAGCACCACTAAATGGTGAAATTCACTCTATATGGACAATGGCTGTCGACCCTGGCAAATGCTATAGACGAACCATTAATGCTATTTCTAAGAGTTCGGTATGGTCCCCCCCCTTTTTTTTGTCATGAGTCTTCAGGCTGGTTTGATCCGGCCCACCACAAATATTCTACTTCTATGTTAACCCCTTCATGTCTCAGTAGCATCTGCAACCTACATCCTCAATTATTTGCTGGATATATTCTAATCTCTGCCTTCCTTTACAGTTTTTGCCCTCTAAAGCCCCCACCCCCCTCTCCGATTCTGCACAGAACATCCTCATTCCTTATGTTACAAGTCCACTTGATTTTCAACATTCGCTTGTTGCACCATATCTCAAATGCTTCGATTCTCTTCCCTTCTGATTTTCCCACATTCCATGTTTCACTGCCATACAAAGCTGTGCTCCAGTGTACATTCTCAGTAAATTTCTTCTTCAAATTAGGGCCCACGTTTGGTACTAGTAGACTTGCCATGGCCAAGAATGTCCATGTAGCCAGAGCTAGTCTGTTTTTGATGTCATCCTTGCTGCGTCCATCACTAGTTATTTCGCTGCCCAAGTAGCAGAATCCCTTAACTTTATCTACTTCATGACAATAAATACTGATGATAGGTTTCTCGCTGTTCTCATATCTGCTACTTATCCTTAAAATTTCATTTTTTTTTCGATTTACTATCAATCCATATTCTGTACTCACTACACTGTTCATTCCATTCAGCATATCATGTAATTCTTCTTCACTTTCACTCAGGATTGCAAGTTTGTGGTAAGTTCTATGGATCCAAACTACTGAGGCCATCGGTCCCTAGGTTTACACCAACTTAATCTAACTTAAACTAACTTTCGCTATAGACAACACACACACCCATGCCTGAGGGAGGACTCGAAACTCCGAAAGGGTGGTGGTAGAAGGGGGGGGGGGGGGATGGCGGCGGTTGCGGCGCCGCGCGAACCGTGGCACGGCGCCTGAGACGGCGTGGTTACATCATTTGAAACTCTGGATAGTAATGTTATCAGTGAATCGTATCTGATATACCCTCTCACGTTGAATTTTAATTCCACTCCCGAAACTCTCTTTTATTTCCATCACTGCTTCATCGATGTACAGATCCCTATTTTTCTTAGATCTTGCCTAACATTCCACTGTCGAACGTTTTCTCCACGTTGACCAATCCTATGAATGTTCTTGCTTCTATTATCAACTGCAAAATTAGAATTGCCTCTATGGTGCCTTTACCTTTTCTACAGACCAACTGATCGTCATCTATCACATCATCAATTTCCTTTTCCATTCTTCTGTATATTATTCTTGTCAACAACTTGGATGCATAAGTTGTTAAGCTGATTGTACTATAATTCTCGCATCTGTCAGCTCTTGCAGTCTTCAGAATTGTGTGGACGATATTTTCCCAAAAGTCAGATGGTAAACCTATGTCGCGAGGCTCATACATTCTACACACCAACGTGAATAGTCGTTTTGCTGCAACTTCTCCAAATAATTTTAGAAATTCTGCCTGTTTTGGTCTTAAGTCTTTCAAAGCTCTCGTAAGTTCTGATATTAGCACTGGATCCATTATCTCTTCTAAATCGACTCCTGTTTATTCTTCTAACACATCTGACAAATCTTCCCCCTCATTGAGTCCTTCAGTATACTCTTTCCACCTATTCACTCTCTCCTCTGCACTGGTGGAATTCTCCTTGCACTCTTACTGTTACCACCCTTGAGTTTTGTGTCACCAAAAGTTGTTTTGACTTTTCTTGTGTGCTGGGTCAGTTCCTCTGACAATCATTCCTTTTTCGTTCTTCACTTTTCCCGGCAGCTATTCCATCTTAGCTTCCCTGGAATTCCTCTTTATTTCGTTCCTCAGTGACTTGTATTACTGTATTCCTGAATTTTCCTAAATATTTTTGTACTTCTTTCTTCTTCGGTCAGCTGAGGTATTTCATCTGTTACCCATAGTTTCTTCCCACTTATCTTCTTTGTACCTATGTTTCTCTTTCCAACTTCTGTGATGGCCCTTTTTAGAGACATCCATTCCTCTTCAACCTTATTGCTTACTGAGCTATTCCGTACTGCTGTATCTATAGCCTAAGAGAACTCCAAGTGTGTCTTGTCGTCCCTTAGCATTTCTATATCCCATTTCTTTGCATATTGAATCTCCCGACTAATCTAACGTCAGCCTACTCGTCATCACTACTACATTCTGATCCCGGGTAGACCTTACAGTCAAGTATCTGATTCCGGAATCTCTTTCTTATCATATTTTAATCTAACTGAAATCTTCCCGTATGACCCAATCTTTACCAATTACACCTGCTCCTCTTGTGATTATTGAACAGTGTATTCGCTATTACTAGCTGAAATTTATTACAGAACTCAACGAGTCTTTCTCCTATCTCATTCCATGTCCCAAGCCCACATTCTCTTGTAAACTTTTCTTCTGCCCCTTCACCTACAACTGCTTTCCAGTCCCCCACGACTATTAGATTTTCAGCTTCCTTTAAGCACTGTATTAGCATTTCAATATCCTCGTGTACTTCCTCTGTCTCTTCATCTTCAGCTTGCGACGTCGGAATGTATATCTGAACTGTTGTTCTCGGTGTTGGTTTGCTGCAGGTTCCGACAAGAACAACCCTTTCACTGAACTGTTCACTGTAAACACATCCCCTCCCTTCCTTCCTATTCCTAATAAATGCTACACCTACCATAACATTTTCTCCTGCAGCTGATATTACCCTATACTTATCTAATCAGAAATCCTTGTCTTATTTCCATTTAACTTCATTGACCCCTATTATATCTAGATTGAGCCTTTGCATTTCCCTTTTCAGATTTTCTCGCTTCCCTGGTATTGAGTAATAAATTAATTCGTATAACACTTTGGTTTATGGGGGATGGTTAACATCATCCATACACCAACAATACTATCTGGCAATTACTATTACATCTTCCCATTTTAGCCTGACACTCAGGTGCCCTTGTGGTCACCTTCTGCAGTTGCTCCCACACGCCGTGCAATGTTTTAGCAAAGTTCTGTATGTGTTCCCCAGTCTCTCCTATCTTCGATTTAATAACTTCATACAGAGGTGGATCCTTCCTTCCGTACACCACCTCATATGTTGAGAGCTAGGTGCTTCCATGCACCTTCGAATTATTTGCTGACAAAAATTTTGGTAGGTAAACATCCTAATCACTATGGTAATGTAATAACTCAGCACCTTTCAGATTATTTTGTCAAAACACTCCGTCCACTCCATTAGACAGTGAGTGGAATGGACTAATTATTTCGGATACATAGCTGGTGATACAGTTGTTTCATTGTCTCTGACATGAAGCTGGTACTCTGATTTGGGATCATCATTTCAGGGACGCTAAACGTCAACAATCAGTTGTTTACGATAATATTGCTACTGTTCTTGTTTGCTGATTTGGAACGGAAATCAGTTGGATGTATCTCGAAAAATGGATCAAATGGCTCTAAGCACTATGCGACTTAACATCTGAGGTCATGAGTCCCCTAGACTTAAAACTACTTAAACCTAACTAACCTAAGAACATCACACACATCCATGCCCGAGGCAGGATTCGAACCTGCGACCATAGCAGCAGCGCGGTTCCGGACTGCGGCACCTAGCCATAGCTACCGGCTATCTCGAAAAATGATCTATATTAACAGAATATAGCAGTTATCCACTGAGGTCTGGCTAAATGGAGCTAAGGTGTCCATCCCAGTCATTTCGAATGGTTTGGTTACCTACAATAACCTCTTAAGCAGTGCTTGGTGACGATTCAGGTGTTCATATTCTGCACATGGGACACAGTTCCTCTCACTCATCGACGCCCCACTTCTCTTTTTGCTCCACTGGCTGCTTTAGGAGCCATTCGTCTGTGTCCTCCATGTCCAGACAATACATGGTCGTGCCCTTCTTTTAACACTTCGTGTCCCAGTGCAGTAGGCACTGCGATATGAGGCACTAATCTTGTTGTCCTACATATCAAGCCTTCGATAATGGTGAAATACGGCTGCATTTTAAACAGCTGACTGTCTATGTCAACATATTGTGCCTTCGCTCTGGAATGACGAAGTGCTTGTATGACGCCAGTCTTCCTGCTCGGTCCATCTGCATTGACTTCCAACACTGTGTGTGAATTTGCTTAATTTGCTTAATTTCTTTCTGTATCAAGTCAGCCTGGGAAAGATTATTAAAACCTAACAGCTGTTTTAACACTGCGTGGTCTAATAATATCTTAACTCTCTAGCGCTGCAGATAAAACCTAAAGAACATGGCGTAATATAGTTAACTCAGAAGTTTCTTTCTTGCGGTCGAGTAATTCCTTTCAGCCTTATCTAATTACTTTTATGTGTGAGCCACTGGATGGTTCTCGGCATGAGCCTCTTAGCTAAATATATATGCTGTGGCTTAGTTAGAATCACCACACAACAAAATAAATTTCTTTCCATAATCTAGGAGTACCAACATAGGCCTTATTTTCAGTCTGTTTCAACATGGCTACTGCAGCTTACCATTTTTCTGTCCAACACCCTTCTTCACATCTGTATTAGTGGTCTTCCAATATGTGCAAATACTATAACCGTTTTCCGTAGAAATTAGCAAACAATGAAAATGACAGTAGATCTTTAGTCGTAGTCGCTGGTGGGAAAATACGTGCTACATGAATCAGTCTCCGATAGCTCTTTAAACTTTCCTGATTAATAACATGTCCTACGTAGTTCACTTCTGTTAATGCAACATGCGTCCTCTTGATACTACACATCAGACATACAGAACATAATCTCATAAAAACTTGTTTCAATCACTGTCTGTGTTTATTCATATCCCTCGGAAACACAACACTTTCGTTGTAGAATATCAAGTCTTAACACTCCATCTAGCAATTGTTGAAATACAAATGGTGTATTTATTTAAAGCTAACAGAATCCGCAGATGTTGGTAGTAGCCCTATGGAACAGTAAACTCAGTCTTTGTCCAGTCTTCTGACACTACATCCAATTGATGATAATTACACTTCTTGGCGATTGCAGTGATGTATTTACACTGATCCAAGTTATCCATATTTTTGGTGTTGGAGCTGCATTCATTATCGTATTAGGATGTTTCTGGGAGTCATCAGTATTCCGACTGGTTTGATGCCGTCCACCACGATTTCCTCTCTTATGCCAACATTTTCATCTCAGAGTATCAATTGCAACTTATGTCCTCTATTATTTCCTGTATATATATCTGTCTACATCTACCATTTTTACCGTATACAGTTCTCAGTAATACCAGGGAAGTTATTCCCTGATGTCTAATAGGCATCCTGTCATTCAGCCCCTTCAGGTCAGAGTTTTCCAAATGCTTCTTTCTTCGCCTCTTTTACGGGAAAACCTCATATCTGACTGTATGAGTGCTGATAATTTTCAACATTCATCTGAAGCGCTATCTCTCACATGCTTCGATTCTCTTCTGTTCCGGTTTTTCCACAGTCCACGTTTCATTACCACACAACGCTGTACTCTAAACGTACATTGTCAGAAACGTCTTCCTCAAATGAAGGCCTATGATTAATTCTAGTAGAATTCACTTGGCCAGGAATGACCTTTCCCCCATTCTGGTCGGTCTTCCTTGTCCTATCTGCTTCGCCCATCATGGAGTACCTTGCTTCCAAAGCATCAGAATTCCTGAAATTAAACTAGTTTGTGAACATCAGTTTTGATGTTAAGTCTCTAGTTGTTGCCATTTCTGGTACTTCTCGTTACTTTAATCTTTCTTCGATTACTCTCCATGGATTTTTGTATCCATTAGTGTGTTCATTCCATTCAACAGATTCTGTAATTCTTCTTCACTTCCACTGAGGAAAGAAATGTCATCAGCAAATCCTATCTCCAGACTGAGATTTAATCCCACTCTTAACCGTTTCTTTTAATTCAGTAATTCTTCTATATATAGAATGAGCAGTAGGGGGAAAAGACTACAGTTCTGTCTTATTTTTTTTTTAATCTGATCACTTTGTTCTTGATCCTCCAGTCTTATTGATCCCTCTTGGTTCTTGTACATATTGTATATTACGTGTCTTTCCCTATAGCTTATCCGTATTTTTCCCAGGATCATCTAACAGATCCTTAATTTTCTTTTCTAGTCTTCTGTAAATTATTCTTGTTAGCAACTTCTTATGGGATTTTGTCTATCCTTCTGCCTTAACTGAACTTAAGGCTTTCAAAATTATTTTAAATTCTGATTCTAATACTGGAGCCCCGATTTCTTCCCTGCCGACACTTGGTTCTTCTTCTATCACGTCGTCAGACAAGTCCTCCCCCTCATAGAGGCCATAAATGTGCTCTTTCCACCTATTTGCTCTCTCATCTGCGTTTAATAGTGGAATTTCCATTGCATTCTTAATGTTACTTCCCTTACTTTTAATGTCACCGAAGGTTGGTTTCACTTTCCTGGATGCTGAAATTCATTTATTTTCCAGTATCTTCTTGTTTCTCATGAAGTCATGTCGCTTCCCTATACTTCACGTTCATAAGTGATTTGTACTTTGTATTCCTTAATTAACTTGCATATATTTGTACTTCCTTCTTTCGTCGATCACCGGAAATATTTCTTCAACAGAGTATTCGCTAATACTAGATGATATTTATTGCAAAACTTCGTCTGTATGTTTCTCTTCTACTTCCTGTATGCATACAGTGCTAAACCATACAAAACATCATGATGCATATGATTCACCATTGTTCGTTATGGGTCTCACTACATATAATAGTCTGAAGGTCTATACCTATGCTCACGCAAAGCAATGTCCCCTTGTCCCCTGTGACACTTTATAGTGAGCATCGAGTCTTAAAGACTTTGTGCGCAGTTGAACTGGCTCTTTCGTCCTGACAAGAGAACGTTCCAACAATGCATCACTGACAGCAGTATCCCCCAGCCGGAAAAACGTTCCTCCAAGTTCCACTTTGTGCTGAAAAAGATCAATTTTTGCCTGATGCTTAGTTTAGAGATCCTGTCCGAAAATTCTGCAATAGTTCATATCGACATGGGTAAAACTTCCGTACTCACTCTTAGTTGCTTGTTCCTACTTGAGAATTTAGTACTGATAAACCTATTGATTCCACATCCTTATTCCCTACCCCACACAACCTATGACGTGGAGGGTTCAATCTCTCCTTATCGAACAGGTTCTGACTTGCCACAGACACATGAGTCCCTGTACCCAACAATAACTTTTTTGTAGCAACTAACCAACACGGCTGGTTCCATGTCACCTATTAATTCCAGCACAATCTCCGTTGTCTTAGCCGAGCAATGGCTAATCAAACTGGCAGTCACTGAATTTAATAAAGTTTCAGATACACTGGACGAAACTTAACCTTCAAATAATTTCTTTTTAAGCTGCGTAGTACTTAACTTTAGATCTTCTATTGGCTAGGAAACTTTTTGCGTATCTGACTCTGACATTGTGGCACTTTTACGCCTTCCAAAATAAAAGAAAAAGAAAAATACAACAGGGAACAAACAAAACCAATAATAATACAGGCAATTGCAAAAGCTAATAAAGGCATTTGCAAAAGTAACGCTCCAAGTCTTAGAATTTTCATAAATTAATCATTCGTATTGCGGCAGCAAAGAACTTCTGAGACCAGTTATGGCAGCTGCGGTGAGCGACCACTAAATTAGAAGGTGAAGTTGGCTGTGATAGGTCAGGTTGTTTGGCACTCTTAGTGAGTGACTGTAATTACTATAGTGGAGTGGTTGTAGGTTTTGGGTGTAATCCTTGATGGAAAAATAAATATTGGTTCCATTAGACCATTATTTTATAACACTTGCAGAACTAGAGATGGAGTCGGAGAGGTGATCAATGGCCCATGTGACATACGCAGGCTGAGCCATACAATGTGCCACAGTCAGCAGCAGTCCACCAGAAGAGAAGCATGCTGTGGCTCCAAAGTGAATTGGTAGTGGCTGGCGAGAGGCCTTAGCAGCACAGTAGCAGAGGTCAGCCTTTCGGTAGTAGTGACAATGAACATTGGGGGAGAACAGAGGGCAGCCATTGCTGCTGGCATGCATCTGCAGCTCCACTCCAAGCGCACAAGAACAAATGGTCTTCAGGATGGCTGACGAGACTGGTGCCCACCCACACTAGGCTATGGAAGGTGACAGTGTTTACCCACACAAGGCGTTGATGGCTGGACAGGTAGATGGCCCAGGCACGATTCCTGATCCACCAGGAAGGCGACCAGCAGCAGACGATAGTCACCCACCAGACTGTGCATGAGTGGAAAGGGACAAAGGCGGCAGCATGCATACTCAGTTCAGGGTCGTGCTGCTGTTGATGGATGGGTGTACTGATGGCTACTGGCTGGTGTGTCTTGGTGTGTAGACAGACTGGTGTATCTTCGTGCGTAGTGTGGCATGGACCTCCCTTGGCCAGCAGCTGATAATAACTGAGGATGAGAGCCTAAATTGGGGTGTGTTTACAGTTGCCAGGTGCGCCATGGTTTTTGCAAGGATAGAGGTTTCTCCCTCTAAGAAAAGGCACGAGGCTTGACTGTTGAGGGACCATGCCATCGTGCTTTATCCTCCTGCTGTATTAGCAGCTCCATGCGATGGTGTAGGAGCTTATCCTTTAAGAAAATCTGTCCAGCAACGTCCACATTGCCAGTTAGCTGGATACTGGTACTTGGGTACTGAATGTATCTGCTTGCGGCATGAGACATTATTACAGAAGTGGCTTTGGTTGCCCTTCTTATGACATTCTGTTGGGTCATCAGAAGAGCTGTCTGCTCGCCAGGTTGAACTGTGGTGCAACATTACCTTTAACGCAAAGTACTCAGAACGGTGTATATACAATGCTTATTATCGTAATGGAATCTCTGCTAATAGAACTGCTGTCTTTGCACATGAAAAGGATTGCAGACATTCTCAAAATCTGGAACATTTTACCTGTTGACACTGAATTTTGACACTCTGACGAGCTTGTGATAACCTTACAGTCGGCACGATCTCCTCTATACATACTTTGTCGATACAGATGGGAAAATATTTTCCGCGTGAAAAGTTCTTGATTCTATAGAGAGGGCGCGCAGCCCTTGTGGGGAGGAGCGACCTGCGCGATTGTTGGGGCTGGGCTGTGCTGTGCTGGGGGACGGAGCCCCCAGTGAGTTTGTACTTTGAAGCGCATTATTAGATCTGCAGCGGCCGGCTGCCGCCTCCCGCGGGCGAGGCGAGGTAATTCACGGACGGGCCGGGGCGGGACACACACTGTTGCCCGGCAGGGGGCGCCCGCCCGCCGGCAGCTCGCAACGAGCGAATCTCTGCGTCCACCCCGTGTTCCGCGCTATATCGAAACCGCCTCTCTCAAAGAGGAGGCCTCGCAAATAATGAAAAATGGTACTGGCAGTCGTCCTTCCGGGTGGTTCATCTGGTAGGGCCTTTGTAGAAAACGCTGTACCTTCTAGCGAGGCGTAACTAAGTAGTGGCAAACAGAATGTATGCCCAACCTAAGGCTCCCTTCTTTCCAGTAGCACTGTCTGAAAACGGTGCTATGTACGAAAATAAATGCTGAAGTAACGGTATTTATGGTGTGCAAACTATTTTATATGTATGATAGAGCAGTATTTATTCACCGACTCCAGGCAGGCTACAAGGGTAATTAAATGAACGTCTACGAGTAGAGGTTGTGACAGGAACGGAGACACATGGCAGTTTGGTTCTGTCCGTGGGTCGTTCACGGATAGCCAAAGCAGTTAAGGCGACAGCTGGCGTAAACTGGGAAATCTGGGTTCGAGTCCTGGTCCGTCACGGCTTTTCGTTGTCGTCGTTCCCTAGTGCAGCTGTTGCTTTTTCGTATTCGCATCTGCCAGTGCATTTCATGGATTAAAACACGCAAATACGGCTGTGCCGTATAGCTGATGTAAATGGTTCAAATGGCTCCGAGCACTATGGCACTTAACATCTGAGGTCATCAGTCCCCTAGAACTACTTCAACCTAACCAACCTAAGGACATCACACACATCCAAGCCCGAGGTAGGATTCGAACCTGCGACCGTAGCGGTCGCGCGGTTCCAGACTGAAGCGTCTAGAACCACTTGGCCACAACGTCCGGCACCTGATATAACTTAAGAATATAAATAGCACTCAGTTCTCCTTTTCAAATAGTAAACAAACCAATTTGGGTGTCTGTCACCATATACAGCTGTGTCACGAAGAACTTGGATGTCACCTGAGTGACACTTCTTGTGTATTCCAAACCTTACTTAGGTAAGTAAACATCGTTGATGAGAACTAGCTCAAAAAGTTTGCAATTACTCAGTATCTCACGAAAATATTCGTTTTGCTTGAAAATGCGATTAGCAAATTAAACATAGGTGATATTTGTATCCTCAAGTGAGTGTACACAATCTTTTGCAGCTTACCTATTCTTGCCTTCGGAAGTAAATTAGTTCTTCCTGTCACCGTCTTCCTACTATCAGATTAGAGGGACCTCATACGACGATCTGGAACGTGATATCGTCGGTTTTTTCTCCATACTACAGGGTTATCTGTCGCTGACTGAGATTAATTAATTCGTGAAGAGAAACAGGAGGAGACAACTGAGCCGGCCGGAGTGGCCGGGCCGTTCTAGGTGCTACAGCCTGGAGCCGCGTGAACGCTACGGTCGCAGGTTCGAATCCTGCCTCGGGCATGGATGTGTGTGATGTCTTTAGGTTGGTTAGGTTTAAGTAGTTCTAAGTTATAGGGGACTGATGACCTCATAAGTAAGTCCCATAGTGCTCAGAGCCATTTTTGAGACTACTGACCAGTAACAGGCAGTTAAAAGATAACCAGGTATACTATATCAAACAAATGGAAATGAGAGGCAGTCTTCATACAAATAGGTGGTAAATAAACAGCACACAATTTCGGATCCACAGGTGATCCGCAGGCTTACTGTGGGCTATATCGTAAGTACATGAAGTACATGAAAAGACATAAAATAGCAACAAATATTACGATAATTATTCCAGACCCTAAAGAGACGCAGGTTCAAAAACACGAACTGCAAGATTCTAATAACATGTTAAGGTGAAGGGCCGCGAGTAGATAGTGCCAGCACGACTAAAGTCAACGATCTAACATTGACAAAACCGTGATGCTGACCTCTCGCGGTGTAAACCGAATATTTGCTTCTTAAGCACTCTCTGCTTTGGTATGAGCGTTCTATGGCATATGACTCGATGAAAGTTTAATGTAACTGTGTGTGATTGCCCCCAATAATGTGGAAACGTCCACATTAATGGCTAAAGGACGGTTGTTACTGCGCGACTGCCGGTAACGTAGTAAAGCCTACCGAGTACTGCCATGAAGTGTGACTGAGAGGTCAACTTTCAATAGTTTTGGAGCCTCTGCTGCTCGCACATTGTGTGCCTCCACCAAGACATTAAGGTCCCTTCTGCCAACATGAGTGGGCGGGAATGCCAGTTGCCGCTTAAGCTTTCAGCCAAGGAGCCATTGGGCCCACCCATGTACAGGCTGGTGTTGCGGGGTGGCGCCAGGCGTCTGGCGGCGGACGACACTTGTGATGCCCCCGTCGCACTGACTTGGATTTTTTGAAACCACCAGCCGTTGGAACTTCGACAGTTTTGCGGTATTTTGAGGAATTTATAGATAATTCACTGCTGATCCCATAAATTTCTCCGGCCACAAAATTTGATAGTCCCCAAATGGTTCAAATGGCTTTAAGCACTATGGGACTTAACATCTGAGCTCATCAGTCCCCTGGACTACTTAAAACTAACTAACCTTAGGACATCACACACATTCACGCCCGAGGCAGGATTCGATCTCGCGCGGTTCCGGACTGAAGCGACTAGAACCGCTCTGCCACAACAGTCGGCGATAGTCCTCATCTCTAGTAAGCTATTTTCGTTTACTGATGGGAAAAAATTGTTTTCATTGCATAAGCAAGCGAATTAAATGCGCCGACCTTTTAATAAAACAGTGCGCAGCCCCTTGCATGGTAACACTGGACTCGCAGTTGAGTAAGCTGATTTTAACTTATTTTTACTCTGTATCAGTTTTTGTAAAGGGGCTGGACTGTATAGCTATAGAGATCTTGACATTTACTTTAAACATCATCATCATCAACATTTAAGACTGATTATGCCTTTCAGCGTTCAGTCTGGAGCATAGCCCCCTTATAAAATTCCTCCATGATCCCCTATTCAGTGCTAACATTGGTGCCTCTTCTGATGTTAAACCTATTACTTCAAAATCATTCTTAACCAAATCCAGGTACCTTCTCCTTGTTCTGCCCCGACTCCTCCTACCCTCTACTGCTGAACCCATGAGTCTCTTGAGTAACCTTGCTTCTCCCATGCGTGTAACACGACCCCACCATCTAAGCCTGTTCGCCCTGACTGCTACATCTATGGAGTTCATTCGCAGTTTTTCTTTGATTTCCTCATTGTGGACACCCTCCAGCCATTGTTCCCATCTACTAGTACCTGCAATCATCCTAGCTACTTTCATGTCCGTAACCTCAACCTTGTTGATAAAGTAACCTGAATCCACCCAACTTTCGCTCCCATACAACAAAGTCGGTCGGAAGATTGAACGGTGCACAGATAACTTAGTCTTGGTGCTAACTTCCTTCTTGCAGAAGAGAGTAGACCGTAACCTGAGCGCTCACTGCATTAGCTTTGCTACACCTCGCTTCCAGTTCTTTCACTATATTGCCATCCTGTGAGAATATGCATCCTAAGTACTTGAAACCGTCCACCTGTTCTAACTTTGTTCCTCCTATTTGGCACTCAATCTGTTCAAATTTCTTTCCCACTGACATTACTTTCGTTTTGGAGATGCTAATCTTCATACCATAGTCCTTACCTTTCTGATCTAGCTCTGAAATATTACTTTGCAAACTTTCAATCGAATCTGCCATCACAACTAAGTCATCCGCATATGCAAGACTGCTTATTTTGTGTTCACATATCTTGATCTCACCCAGCCAGTCTATTGTTTTCAACATACGATCCATAAATAATATGAACAACAGTGGAGGCAGGTTGCAGCCTGGTCTTACCCCTGAAACTACTCTGAACCATGAACTCAATTTACCGTCAACTCTAACTGCTGCCTGACTATCCATGTAAAGACCTTTAATTGCTTGCAAAAGTTTGCCTCCTATTCCATAATCTCGTAGAACAGACAATAACTTCCTCCTAGGAACCCGGTCATATGCCTTTTCTAGATCTATAAAGCATAGATACAATTCCCTGTTCCACTCACAACACTTCTCCATTATTTGCCATAAGCTAAAGATCTGGTCCTGACAACCTCTAAGAGGCCTAAACCCACACTGATTTTCATCCAATTTGTCCTCAACTAATACTCGCACTTTCCTTTCAACAATACCTGAGAAGGTTTTACCCACAACGCTGATTAAAGAGATGCCTCTGTAGTTGTTATAATCTTTTCTGTTTCCATGTTTAAAGATTGGTGTGATTACTGCTTTTGTCCAGTCTGATGGAACCTGTCCCGACTCCCAGGACAATTCAATTATCCTGTGTAGCCATTTAAGACCTGACATTCCACTGTATTTGATGAGTTCTGACTTAATTTCATCCACCCCAGCTGCTTTATTGCACAGCAATCTATTGACCATTTTCTCCACTTCCTCAAATGTGATCCTATTTCCATCATCATTCCTATCCCATTCTACCTCGAAATATGAAACATTGCTGATCGTATTTTCACCTACATTGAGCAACTCTTCAAAATATTCCCTCCATCTGCCCAAGGAATCCACAGGATTCACCAGCAGTTTTCCTGAACAGTCCAAAATACTTGTCATTTCCTTCTTACCTCCCTTTCGAAGACTGCTAATTACACTCCAGAATGGTTTTCCAGCAGCTTGACCCATAGTCTCCAACCTGTTTCCAAAGTCTTCCCAAGATTTCTTCTTGGATGCTACAATTATCTGTTTGGCTTTGTTTCTTTCTTCAACATAACTTTCTCTGTCTACCTGAGTTCTAGTATGTAGCCATTTTTGATACGCCTTCTTTTTCCTTTTGCAGGCTGCCTTGATTGTGGCATTCCACCAAGCTGTTTGCTTCATCCTACTTTTGCACACTACCGTTCCAAGACATTCTGTAGCCACTTCTAGTACTGTGTCCCTGTACCTGGTCCATTCCTTTTCCAATGTCTGTAATTGACTACATTCAACTAACTGGTACCTTTCTGAGATCGCTGTTATGTACTTGTGCCTGGTTTCCTTATCCTGATGTTTCTTCACTCTTATCCTGCTAAATATGGACCAGACCTCCTGCACTTTTGGCCTCACAATCCCAATTTCACTGCAGATTAAATAATGATCAGTGTCATCAAAGAATCCCCTGAATACACGTGTATCCCTCACAGCCTTCCTGAATTCCTGATCTGTTATTATATAGTCAATGACAGATCTGGTTCCCCTGCCTTCCCAAGTATACCGGTGAATGTTCTTATGTTTACAAAAGGAGTTTGTGATTACTAAGCCCATACTGGCACAGAAATCCAAGAGTTGTTTCCCGTTCCTGTTGGCCTCCATATCCTCTCCAAATTTACCCATAACCTTTTCATATCCTTCTGTTCGATTTCCAATCCTAGCCTTAAAATCACCCATGAGCAGAACACTGTCCTTGTCCTTTACTCTAACAACTACATCACTGAGTGCCTCATAAAAACTATCCACCTTATCTTGATCTGTCCCTTCACAATGCGAATATACTGACACATTCCTAATTTTCTTGCTAGACATTGTCAAATCTATCCACATCAGTCGTTCGTTTACATACCTTATTGCAACTACGCTGGGTTCCATTTCTTTCCTGATGTAAAGCCCTACACCCCATTGTGCTATTCCTGCTTTGACTCCTGACAGGTAGACCTTGTATTCTCTCACTTCCTCTTGTTTCTCATCCCTTACCCGAATGTCACTAACAGCTAAAACGTCCAGCCCCATCTTACTTGGAGCCTCTGCCAGCTCTACCTTCTTCCCAGAGTAGCTCCCATTGATATTAATGGCTCCCCATCTCATTACCATTTGTTTGTCAAGACGTATCTTAGGAGTCCCTGGTTTGTCAGTTAGAGGTGGGGCTCCGTCACCTCCAAAGGTCGGAGGCATTTTGCTCTGATTGTTGCCAGCATCATATTTAAAGTACCAGGGAAGCAGGTTTCTAGCCTTGCTTGCAACGAGTCCCATTGAGTTTTACCATTAACGGCTGATGGACTAACCGGTGGATTTGGTAGTCTTTGCCGTATGAGCACAAAGGTGACCACGACTCAGAATATGTCCGAGATGCCCAGCCTTATTCCAAAGTAGCTGGTATCCCGACTGTCGGGACCACTTACTTGGCCACTCATACGTTTCCTGTGGTTCATGAACTAGTACATGACTATAGGAACCCACACCATGAACCACGTCTCTGAAAATTCTCTGTGATACAGTATACACTGATCAGCCACAACGATATGACCAGCTATACAACTGCCGGTATGTCCAACTTTGGCACTGATAACAGCGTCGATGCATCGTGGCGTCGAAGCAGTGGGACCATGGTAGGTCGCTGGACGGAGTTGCCACCATAGCTGCACACACAAGTCACCTTATCACCCAATTCTCCTAAATTGCAACGAGTCCCATTGAGTTTTACCATTAACGGCTGATGGACTAACCGGTGGATTTGGTAGTCTTTGCCGTATGAGCACAAAGGTGACCACGACTCAGAATATGTCCGAGATGCCCAGCCTTATTCCAAAGTAGCTGGTATCCCGACTGTCGGGACCACTTACTTGGCCACTCATACGTTTCCTGTGGTTCATGAACTAGTACATGACTATAGGAACCCACACCATGAACCACGTCTCTGAAAATTCTCTGTGATACAGTATACACTGATCAGCCACAACGATATGACCAGCTATACAACTGCCGGTATGTCCAACTTTGGCACTGATAACAGCGTCGATGCATCGTGGCGTCGAAGCAGTGGGACCATGGTAGGTCGCTGGACGGAGTTGCCACCATAGCTGCACACACAAGTCACCTTATCACCCAATTCTCCTAAATTCTGGGGAGGCTGGCTATGAACTCTGACTCACATCACAAATGTGTTTAATCAGGTTCAGATCCGGCGAGTTGGGGAGGCCTGCACTTCCGTTGGAAGTCACCACTGTGTTCTTCGAACCCATCACACTCGTGGACTCGTGACAGGGAGCATTATCTTGTTGAAAAATGCCACTGCTGTTGGGAACCATGATCATCCGGAAGGGATGTATGTGATCTTCAGCCAGTGTATGACACTCCTTGGCCATCATGGTGTCTTGTACGTGCCCCAATACACCCTTGGATGCCCACCTGTATATTCCCAACAGCATAATGGAGCCACTTCCAACCTGTCTCTCTCCTGTAGTACAGATGTCGAGGAGCTTTTTCCCTGGGAGACGACGGACTGGCGTCCTCTCATCGTCATGATGAAAAAGTTATCGAGTTTCATCAGACCATGCAACAGTCTACCACTGCATCAGCATCCAGTGCTGCTAGTCATGTGCCCTTTTCATTCATAACTGCCAAAGTTGTCGTGTTAACATTGGCACAAACATGGCTCGTCAGCTGCTGATGGCCATCGTTAGTTGTATTTGGTGCACTGTGTTCAGACGCACTTGTACTCTGCCCAGTATGAAAGTCTGACGTTAGTTCCACCCCATTTCTCCACTTGTCCTGTTTTACCAGTCTCCCCAGACCACGACTCCAACATGTGTAACTAGCGGCAGCTGCTGAACCCCGCGACGTCTGAACGTGGTTTCATCTTGATTTCGCCATGTGTTGAAGACACTCACCACAACCCTCCTTGAGCCGCTACAAGTGGTGCAGTTTTTGAAATACTTGTGGCGAGCCTCCGGGCCATCACAATCTGGCGTGCGTCAAACTCAGACAGATCGTGTTCCTTCCCCATTTTACTAACGGACAGCTCGCTAAGTGATAGTACATGCACCGTACATGTGTCCGACTAACAGTCTTTCCTTGACAGGTGATGCTGCTATCGCCTGGACGGGTTTATACCGATAGTAAGTCGGTAGTCATAATGTTCTGGTTGATCAGTGTATATAAACATATCTCTTCTAATCACAAAACTCCACACTCAGAGATAGTTTCTGCTTTATTGTTTTCTGTGTTCGCTAATAGTGTGTTACAGCCACTGAGTGTGCATCTGTCGACTTGCAACTAAGTGACAATCTCTGGTAATGGGACTACTTCTTTATCTTCACTGGTGCTGTAGTAGAGCTAATTCTACATCAGGAAAACTCTAACGAGCGAGAAATAAATACTTTCACATTTCTATGAACAGATTTTCTTGATTTTTAACAAATACACTTAATTTTATAGTGAAACAAGTGCGTAACGTATATCGAAGAGCCTAAATCGCGTGAGCTTAGCCTTTGACACTTCGAAAAGAATTCTTTCTCAATAAACGTTGTGATACTCCTACAAATATTCCAATACAGAGCCAAATCTGTGAAAACGCATTGGCGGACTTGTGAGTGAATAAACCTCTCTAGGAGCTTCACATGCGGTAAATAAAGTAATGTGCAAGCCACAATCTAGGGGGTACTGGGACTAATTGATCAAAAATAATCACACGAACAGAGAAATAGGAGATTTCGATACGCACCATCGATATTAGCAGCCACGGTATTGAGAAATAAGGCGAACAAGATACTTGGGGATGATTAAATTCCAAGTCGGTGTACACTGAGCATGTTAAGGATTAGCTCCTTTCCTGGCCCGTATTTATCGAGAATCTTCTCTGCTCCGAATAACGACATGTGACTGAAAAAAATCGTACATTACTCACGTCCGTAAAGACTTAAAAGGAGCGAATGACGGAATTGCAGACCAGTATCGCTGACGTCCCTCAATTTAAGGATCCTAGAGCGTAGTTTATCTCAAATATTATGACGTTCCCGGAGAAAAACGACCTTATCTCAATCAGCATGGATTAAGGAAAAATCACTTGTGTGAAACGCAGTTTCCTGTCACCCAACCAAGAATTATAGCAAGCAACGCATACAGATGAACGATCAGATTTCCGAAATGAGTTAAACAGTGAACCGCATCAGTGACTACTAATCGAGGAACGATCATATGGATCAACTTAGCAATGTACGGTTTCCTCAAGAAATATTTGACTAACACAATTCAGTACGTTATATAGGATGGTGGGTATTCCACACAAAGGAAAGTAACATCGGGGGTGTCCCTCACAACCATGATTGGACCTCTAGTGTTTTAAGTACATATAAACTATTTATCAGACAGTATGAGCAGCTTTATAGCATTGTTCGAAGAAAAAGCTATTGCGTACAGCAAACTATCATCGTTAGACGAAGGCGTTATACGGACGTAATGAATTCCAGACAGGCTTCAACATAATTTCCACTTGACGTAAAGAATGAGAGCTCTTTCTATGGGAGCTTGCTGAAAAGTAATTTCTCCGAATTTTTGTGAATCTTTTTCAGTAAAAGTAATGTTATTAATATTCTGCATCATTGTTCTTCATTTCTACTTATTTGCAGCCCTTTACTGCTAGATGGCTCCGAACTGTAGTGTGTAACACGGCACTGTGTAACGTAACCGTATGGGTGCGTGAGAAGCACCTTCGCCGGCCGCTGTAGCTTAGGCGCTTCAGTCTGGAACTTTGCGACCGCTGCGGTGCATGCCTCGGGCTTGGATGTGTGTGATGTCTTTGGGTTAGTTAGGTTTAAGTAGTTATAAGTTCTAGGAGACTGATGACCTCAGATGTTAAGTCCCATAGTGCTCAGAGCCATTTGAACCAGTTTTAGAAGCACTTTCGAGGACTTCACTTTTATAGTGATAAAGCGGTGTAAGCAGAATTCAGTCAACAAAGTGATTGTATCAACTGATTTATTTCAGGCTCGGAGAAATATATTCGTTGCCAGGCTGGCTATGTTGAGAAATAAATATGTAGGCAAGAAGAATAATGTTACAGAATATTAATAAAGTTTTCACACAAAAAATTCGGAACCCTTACTTTTCTGCACGCCATCGTTTATCTGAATAACTATAAGTTGATGGTTATAACAAACAGAATGAACCAATAATTACATGATTACAAGATTGTTTCGTTGTTGTGGTCTTCAGTCTGAAGTCTGGTGTGATGCAGCTATACTTGCTGCTCTGTCCTGTGCAAGTCACTCCGTCTCTGAATAACTACTTCAGCCTACACCCTCCAGAACCTGTTTACTGCATTCATCTCTTGGTCTCCCTCTACGATTTTTACACCCTACTCTTATCTCCAATATAAATTGGCGATCCATTGATGTCTTAGAATATGTCCAACCAATCTTCTCACGTTGCACCACAAATTTGTTTTCACCCCAGTTCTGTTTAGTACCTTCTCACTAGTTACGTGGTCTACCCATCTAATCTTCACCATTCTTCTGTAACATCACATTTCAAAAGCTTCTGTTCTCTTCTTGTCTAAACTGTTCATTGTCAATGTTTCACTACCATACGCAGCTGCACTCCATGCAAATACTTTCAGAAAAGACTTCCTAACACTTAAATATATATTAGATATTAGCAAACTTCTTTTCTTCATAAATTCTGTTCTTGCCACTGCCATTCTACATTTTATACCATCTCCACTTCTGTCATCATCAGTTAATTTGCCGCCCAAATAACAAAACTTATCTACTATTTTAGGTGTCTTGTTCCGTAATCTAATTCCCTTAGCATCACCTGACTTAACTCGAATACATTCAATTATCCTTGTCTTAATTTTGCTGATGTTCGTATCATATCCTCCTTTCAAGACACGGTGTCTTCCACTCAACTGTTCTTATAAGTCCTTTATTGCCTCTGACAGAATTATAATATCATCGACAAAGCTTTAAGTTATTGTTTCTTCTCCCTGATCTTTAATTTCTACTCCAATTTACGGCTTGCACAATGTACATATTGAGTAACATCGGGGATAGCCTACTATGCAGTCTCAGTCCCATCTCAGCCAGGGCTTCCCTTCCATACCTGTCGATTCTTATGTCGTCTGGATTCAGCACAAGTTCCAAACAGCCATTCGCTCCCTATATCCCTATATTTTACCCCTGCTACCTTCAACATTGTCAAAAGCTTTGTCTAAGTCTACAAACGCTGTAAACATACGCATGCCTTTTCTTAACTTATCTTCTAAGGTAAGTCATAGAGTCAGTATTGCCTCGTGTGTTCCTACATTTCTCTGGAATCAAACTGATTACCCCGAGATAGGCTTCTACCATTTTTTCCGTTATTCTGTCATGGTTGCCTCTCCCAGAGCTGTCAGTAATTCTGATGGAATGTTTTCTACTACTGGGGCGTTGTTTCGACCTACGTCTTCAAATTCTCTGTCAGATTCTTAGCGCAGTATCATATTTCACGTCTCATCCTCATCTACGTCCTCTTCGGGTTTTACAATACTGCCTTCATCTCCCTAGTATAGACCCCTACATGCTCTTTCCACGTTCCAGCTTTCCGTTCTTTGCTTGGAACTGGTTTTCCATTTGAGCTCTTGATATTAGTACAGCCGCTTCCCCTTTCTCCAAATTCCTCTCAGGCCTACTATTTTTATCTACATGATCCTTTGCTGCCTTCACTGTTCCATCTCGCAAAGCTACCCTTTCGCCTTCTAATGTATTCCTTTCCCCTTTTCTAGTCAATACACCCACCACAGTAGCACGACTTTGTACGCTGTTTAAGGGGCTCCGGAAAGGCTCAAAACCATGAAAAGTTCAGTTTTTACTTTTTTGCGTTTTCTGAATCTGCAGACTATTACCTTTTAATAGATATATAATTTATTCAATTCCGAAGACTACAACTATTTTTAAATTTTTTTTGAAATGTGTTCTACATGGGCGTGACCCACTGTGGCGCTGTTAAACTGCTGTCAAATGGTCTTATTATTAACGTCCGTGTTCATCAGGTACATTTTAGTGATGTGAGATAAAGTATGTGTTGTGGCTAACCTGTGATGGTTCAATATATATCGCTGGTGTGATTGTCGATTGTTTCATGTTTATTTACTCTGTCGTTATCTCGAAAATATTCGTAATTAATTCTGTTTCTTGAGT
The DNA here is from genome assembly GCF_023864345.2 of Schistocerca serialis cubense. Classification (NCBI taxonomy): domain Eukaryota; kingdom Metazoa; phylum Arthropoda; class Insecta; order Orthoptera; family Acrididae; genus Schistocerca; species Schistocerca serialis. The sequence goes on from NC_064638.1 coordinate 988,157,352, forward strand.
CTCTGTTTTGTTGAAGTATAATAATGAGTAAAAGTAAAGTTATTAGAAATCCTCTGAAGGCTTTTAAGAAAAGGAGAAATGTTGGAAAGCCAAAGGTATGTGTTATTACTGTAAACAATAAAGACGATAACCAAGTGAGTGAACCTAACCTCTCAAGTACACCTGCCCATAGCAGTCAAAGTGGGAAAGAAAATACTTCACAGAAGAAGCTTGGTTCAATGAGTGAAAACTATGAATGTTTTATGGGCGAATCGGATGTGAATGAAATATTTGATATGTCGGTTCTCAAAGGAATTTTTTTCAAACTGTGTAAGATGTATTCATTGTAGTGAAGTTGGTCTGGAACTCTCCATAATAAAGCATGTAGGACTTGCTAGTGAAATACCACTGAAATCTGATAAGTGTTCATGCATGACCACCTTTTGGAACAGTGTTTCAGTAACTGCAACTGAAGAAAATGGTAGCAAAATCTACGAACACAACAAAGAGCGATGCTTGCTTCAGACAAGGAACGCCTTCGGGCTGCAGACAGGGCTGTAAAGAGTCTAGAAATACAAGCAAGAGTAAACGAGGAGGAACAAGAGGAAGCTGGAGGAGGAGTTCGCAGAGGATGAAGATAATCCATCCTATGGACCTGGAATGCACTAAAAAGTTAATCCAATCTTTGTCGCTCGATTCCCAAAACTTTTATTTTCTCATACTAATTACATGTTTTGTAAGGATCTTCCAAACATATTTATTTAAAACTTTCAGTAAATGTTACACAGTACCTTCTGCATAATTTAACACAGCCTTTTTCCAAAAAACTTTACATTTTTGAATATATAAATAAAAAATTGCAAAAAAATGTTGTGAATTTTCATTACCATTAAAAAAAATCATCTTTAATAACTGAACTAAAATTTTGTAAAATCTCTGTGTTACTTTGTAGCCCATATTCCAATAAATAATCCGTAAAAAGTTCAACTTCCTACCTCAAATACTTTGTGAGGAAAGATGTAATTTATAAGCGTTATTTTAACATTGCAAGTATAGGGCATTCCGGAGCCCCTTAATACTCCGTCTATCTCCGCAGAGGATGAAGCAATTGAAGAAAAGGATGATGAGACAGAAGAAATTACTCAGTTAGTTAAAGGAGACAAAAATTTCAGTGTGATGAGGGACTGGAATTCAACAGCGGTAAAAGGAAGAGAATGAAAAATAGTAGATGAATGTGAAATGGGGGAGAAGAATGAAAATGCAAGCGGCCTGGTAGGACTTTGCATAGAGAATTGCAAGACTACAGATCGTTGTACAGTTTGTGATTCAGTACCACACAAAGCTGTGCTCCAGACGCACATTCTCAGAAATTATTCCCTCAAATTAACACCGATGTTTGATATAGCATTCTTCTTTTTGTCTAAAATGCCCTACTGTTTATATCCACCTCACTTCGACAGTCAAGTGTTGTTTACATCCAAGGTATCAGAGTACTTTCGTCTGTTTCTCAGTCTCTGTTATTGTTGTTAATTTTATCGCTATTCTCATTTATTTTATTTATTTATTTATTTATTTATGCATTTATTTTACCTGGCAAGATTAGGGCCTTCGGGCCCTCTCTTACACCTAACCAGGCATACTCAGATTCAACAAATTGCAGTGTCTACAGAAAATTAGGACATATAACATGTTATACAGTATTAATGTTAAAGAAAAAAATAGAGATTATAAAAGTAGTACAATGATAATTATAACAATCAAAAAATAATTATAACAATCAAGAATAATAAAAATAATAATAATGATAATAATAATAATAATAATAATGACTATGTATATGAAAGTAAACATATTTTTCTTTTATGAGTGTCAGTCCTATTGCTAGTTGGGAATGTTCTCGTTATATTCTTGCAGCTTGTGAGTTATTCTCATCAAGCAGAGACATAAGACGATGGAATGGGGTGAAAGAGATATAGAAGAGGTAGATAGGTTAGAGGAAGAGAAATAGAATGGTAAAATTTAAAGCTATGATGGAGAGGAGAAAGAAAAAGATGAGGGGGGGCACAACAATGGTGGCTATACCGTCCCTAATATGTAAGTCTTAAGTTCCCTCTTGAATGTTGAGTGGTTTTGGATAAGACGCAGATCACAGGGGAGCGCGTTCCATTTATGTCAGTTCTCATTACTTTCGTCTTTATTCGGTTTACTCTCAATAAACATTAGGTACTCATTAGACTATTCGTTACATTCCACATGCCCTGTAATTTTTTTTCCATTTCACAAAGGATAGTAATGTCATTAGCAAATATTATCATTGCTATCCTTTATCTTGAATTTTAAACACATTCTTAAACCTTCCATTTATTCCCATAATTGATTCTTCGATGTAAAGTTTGAACAGTAGAGATGGACGACTATGTCTCTTTTTTTAAGTTTCGCTGAATCTGAGCACTCCCTTCTTAAAACTCCAACACCATTGATTCCTTTACTTCTTGTACATACTACCATTTTTCTCAGAGTTTTGAACATCCCCGCCATTCTTTCATGTATATAACGAATCTTACTTCGGTACACCAGCTCAGTGGGTAGCAAACCACTGTCCAGCTTTACAGCCTCTCCCAATCTAGTGTCCATCTGGGATGGAGAGGCACCACGTAAAGTGGTCGCGGGCTGTTCCCTCTCCGCGTTTTAGATAGCATCGGCCACTTTGGAAAACACAGGCTGTAAAAAATAATGTGGTAGCCCCGTGGCCAGCTAGGGAACTTATGTTTCCCTTATACTGCGTGTAACTGTGGAAAATTTAATGTATTAGCACATTAACATATTAACTTTTAATCAATTCATCTGTCATTCTTTTATTCAGATGCGTGACTTGATAAGTAGCTTGTTGCAGTATTTACTGTAGTTGTCAGCTGCAGATTACTGCATTGATTCAGCTATTATTCTCGTAATCATTGGTATTTGTAATTATTTTAACTTTCTATAATGTTTATTCAATAAACATACTTTCATTTAGCTTCCCAAATCGTCGCGATAATTCTAGTGTACTTGATTTTGCTCCATCATGATCATATAATCCGTTTCACTGAAAATAAACACGGTCCAGTCACATTAATGAGACCTCCGTGCATGTTCCACGTCAGCATGTAACAACGTTACCTCCCGGAGTTAGGCTTTCGGCTCCTGCTCCGGCCGCTTGACCTCACGCTACCTTCCATGGTCCCGATGGTTGTGTACCCTTCACCACCTTGGCCTCGTGTGGCGGCCCGTGTTGATCTTAAGACATCATTCACTTCCCAAGAACACAACTACGGATTCAATCTACCGCAGTAAGTTTATCGAGCTTCGCCCACAAATTAGTGAAAGCATCTTCGTCTACACTGGTGGTTCTAAGACCGACCCTGGTGTCGGGTGTGCCTTCGCCATTGGCACCGACCATTTTCGGCATTGGCTTCCAGAACACTGCTAGATATTTACAACAGAGCTCTTCGCTTCCTATCAGGCCATACAGTACATCTGGGGACACAGGGTTTTTAATTGTGTCATATGCTCTGATCCTCTCAGCGCCGTCCAGAGCCTCTGTGTGCTGTACACAGTCGATCCCTTAGTGAAACAGGTCCAAAGCCACTTCCATTTGTTGAGGGAACTACTGTGATGTTCATGTGGGTTCCTTGTAACGTCTCTCTAACGGGAAATTAGGCTGTTGACTCTGCTGCCAAGGCTGCAGTCCTCCTACCTCGGTCCACTAGCTCTTCCGTCCCTTTGTATGATCTCCATGTTGCCGTCTGACGGTAGGTCGTGTCACTTTGACATCACCATTGGTCTTCTCTTCTTGGAAACAAGCTCCAGGGAATTAAACCTCTCGCAGCGGCTTGTCTGACCTCATCTCGGTCCTCTCGTCGTGAGGAGATCATTTAAGCTAGATTGCGTTTGGGCATTGTCGTTTCAGCTATCGTCATTTGTCAAGTGGTGATCCCCCACCACACTGTGGCCATTGTCGTGAACCTTCGAAGGTTCACCATTTTCAGGTCGCTTTTTCTTTTTTTAACCACTTACGTTCTCACGTATGTTTGCCGTCTGAGGTCTTGCCTGTTTTAGCTCTTGCTGTCGACTGCGTTTTACTTTTTATCCGTCTTAGCAATATGGCAGAAAACATTTAATCTTTCGTTCGGGACCTGCGCTGTCTCTGCAGTGTATTTTGTGGACCTTTCTCCCGAGAGAGTCCTTGCTTTTAGCTCGCTTTCCTTCCATGGAAAGGGCTTAACGCATAGCCACTTTTAGGTTATTTTAATTCTTGTTGATCTGTGGTTATGACATGGGCGCTTATGGCCTTAGTCGTTTTTGCACCATGGAAGGAAAAATGGCTCTGAGCACTATGGGACTTAACATCTGAGGTCATCAGTTCCTAGAACTTAGAACTACTTAAACCTAACTCACCTAAGGACATCACACACATCGATGCCCCATGCAGGATTCGAGCCTGCGACTGTAGCGGTCGCGCTGTTACAGACTGAAGCGCCTAGAACCGCTCGGTCACAGCGGCCGCCCATGAAACAAAAACCACTCACAGACAGCAGCGTGTCAGGGAGAATCGGAAAGCAGCGCTGTCGTTGTCATAATTCGGAAACGGAGCGATTTATCTGACGTCAAGAAGTGCATATTCATTGGTGAGCCGTGCCCAGCTCGCGTTGTTGCCGTTTGCTCTTTTGCATTTTGTCGCAATCGAGTGGCGTCTTATTTTCCCCTGAGTTACTACCATAACGAGTCGCTGACTTGCCTCCGTCAGTGGCAGCAGCAGCACTTATCGATACTAGTACTACTGTACCTTCTTTGGTGTGACTGCTATATTTCCGTGTGGTGGTGTCTGTAGTAGTGCGTCGCTTGGGACAGAGCAGCGAGGAAGTCTCCGCGGCGCGAGGATCAGGCCGGGACCACTGGCAGCGTGCACGCGCTGTCGGATTGTGAGGCGCAAGCTGCGAGAGCCACAAAGTTTGTTGTCCATCGAACCTGGACACTGAAGTTGAGTGATCAGTTTATCTGTAATGAAACCTCATCGGCTGTGTCATCTCTTCGTTCATTGCCGGTTGTTGGTTCCTGGGTCGTTCTGGCTAGCGGCAACGTGTTGGAGTCGGCGAAATTTAGCAGCCATCTTCCTGGATGGTCTTTAACTATTACATTGGTGGTTACTTATCAGCGAAGTGCACCAGCGGTATTTTCTGCCTTGTGGCCGTTGACGCCCTAATTACCAGCCCAGGTCGTTAGCGTACTTTTCCAGCAGTATGTTTTTCCTCGCTGTGTTACGCTGTCCAGCACGGCATGTAGTTCAACATCCTTTTAGTTGTTTGTCCATATTTTTTTCTTAAGTGTAGTTATTGTGCCTTGGCTGTTTTTAGCCGCCAATTTTGAAGATGTAGTGCTGCTGCTACCCACGTCCTCGGCTGTCCAAATAAAATATATGCTTGAACATTACATACACAACGAACTTCCAATAATTTTGTATGTCAATCACAAATATGCTTATGTAGAGGCGACTTCTTGCTCAATCGACGGCGGGATGCAAGTTGCACTTCAACAGTGGATTAACGTTGCGCAAATTCTAACCCACGAAATGATTTCTCTTTCAGTGTTGTCACCATGTTGCTACAAACAAAAAACAGCGCAGTTGTGCCAAACTTTGAATCTTCCTCTATCCAGTGACATGCGTCATATGTTTGTATGTTTATAGTTTGTCTGCAATAAACAAGTGATTGTGTTTTCTTTCTGAAACAAGGGTATAATATACACAGGGTGACACTGCTGCACATCGCACCTTTCGTAAATGTGGTCTGTTGCACACGTAGAAGTTAGTTACAAAATTATTTCCCTCACTGTAACCAAGCAAAATCTGTCCCTGTTTTGTGTTTATTTCCATTAGTCCATTCTTTTTATGTTTTACAGACTTTATTTAGTAAAGAAAACACTGGTTACTTACTGATAACGACGCAGTTCGAAAGCTTGTACTTACTCATTTGTGACGCAGTAAACTGGTTTCTTACATTAACTCAATCTTCCGTCGGTTCTTGGTGGAACAATATTATAATAAATAAAAAGCATTAGTTTCGTTCAGAACTGTAGAATAAAAGCTGACTAGTACGCATCATTTATTATCACTAGTTTTTTTATTTTACTGTACTTCGAAATAAATGGCGGGGACCGTAAGACATCTAAATGAAATAATACATATTGCCTCAAAGTAAACACATAATTGTCTAACCAAATAAAAAAGTACTTCCTGCCACATGTAAAGTAGTCGTGCACGTAAACCCGCAGCCAGACGGACGTGAATACTTGACTCGGAGCGATGTGTAGCGCTGCCACCTACCGCTGAGCGTAGGATCGAGGAACACAACCGCTCTGCACCTGCGCCGAGTACGTTATCTGCTGACGTCACACTTTCAACACTTATAGTCAACTTTTCAGGTATTTTCCGCCATTTACGCCCCCGTGTGTATTGTGTTAAATTACTTGTCTCAGCGTCATCTACGTCGCTTCGTGGGTTTTTAAATGTCAGTAAAAGTCACAATATACTCGTATACCGTCAAGACACTTGTGAATAAAATGATATATTGTTATAAATACTAAATTTAAAACAAAAGTTGAGGCTTATATAAAACTACCAATATTGGCCCTGCTGCCCTATAGTAATTTGAAAATAAACTGAGTTTTATTTCATTTTATAAATTCAAAGCTAATTTGAAAACAGTGAGCAAGTTGCTACCTCAAGGCACCTCTGGACAGTTAACTTTTCCTCTAAGTATAATTGGAGGCGTTTACGTGAAAGTTCTGTTTCAGAGACTTCTCTGTCCTAGGGCGCCTGACTCAAAAGCTGTAACAGAGTCATCTTTCATGGCAACAGAAGGTGCACTGTAGGTGATTACTCGAGCTCTAAAAAGCATACGTACCATGAGAAGAGAAATAAGTTTTTTCGTCAGAATGTATTCAATTCCTTCAATTTGAGCTATTTCCCCCTTCTCAGACAGATTTTCGCACCAAGATGAAAACTGGCTTTCTAATAATTATAACACTGTCAGCCACATATTTTGGGGAGTATCTCTGAGATGGACCAGGGATCTATAAAGAGCATTAATAACATCACTTTTCTTTGCTTAAGTGACGAGTTTTCTCCCCGCAATCAAAACACTATGAACTTACGTACAACCGACGCCTGTACAGGATGATTCTTAATTTCTTTCCGAGTGTTTGTGCGCTTGCATATTTAATTACATAAAATCCTTGCGTATTTTCATATTTGAGAGGAGTTATATTGCATATTGATAGCTGTATAGCATAAATTCTCGGAGTCGTTAGTCAGTTGTTTGTTTAGGACAGCCAGTGCTTTCTGTTCATTTCGTAGTCAGTTAGCAGCAGACAGAGGCCATTGCAGATTCATCTGTGCTTGCAGAGTGACGTGTGCGAGCAGCAGTAGCAGAAACTAGTCGTATATTCAATTTTTCGTATTAGTTCCGCAGGTTTAATTCAAATTACTTTGTGTGTTTGTGTGCTTGCGTGGTGAAATTTTTCGGATCTTTGCGTATTTTCGAATTAGAAAGGGGTAGTATCAAATTTTAATAACGGTAGAGTGTAACATCGCGTAGGCGGTTGCCATTTGTACTAACACAGGCGTAAAATCGCATTGTAATATCTGTATAGTGGCGTAGTCGTAGTCATTTGTTTGCTTGGTTCGTAAGTAATTATTCATATATCGCAGCTCAGTCTGGCGCTGGTGACGCAACTGTGCAGTCGCATATTGCTGTTTTATTTGTCGCAACTCTGTTCGTCCACATATTTGCAATAGGTTGGATAGGGTGTGTGCGTGCTGTGTGCGGGCGCAGGAGGAACTGGCCGCGGTTCGCGAGCAGCTGAGCGTGCTGTTGGCCACAGTCAGCCGCCTTCAGGCTACTGCCTCGAGGTGCAGCGACGGCGGAGGTCCTGGCGCGTCGCTTGAGACACTCCAGGTGTCGCTTGCTGCGTCCGCTGACTCAGCTGCCGAGGCACCTTCTAGTGTACCCGGCGTTTTGGGGCCGCCTTCGCCTCAGGGTGAGTGGCGGACTGCAATGCATTCGCGTCGCTCGAGGCGGAGGGCCAATGTGGAGGCTGGCCGACTGGTCTCGCCCGATCATCCTGTCCGTGGGCAGGTGGCCGCTCCTTCAGCAGGTCCCGAGCAGGCACACGGGGGCAAAGGCTTGCTAGTTATTAGGAGCTCCATCGTTAGGGGGGTGATGGAGCCCCTTAGGGAAACAGCATACAGGGCTGGAAAGAATTCCAACGTGCACTCGGTTTGTTTGCCGGGGGGCCTCTTCCAAGATGTGGAGGCAGCCTTGCCTGCGGCTGTCGAGCATACGGGGTGCAGTCGTCTGCAAGTACATGCTCACGTCGGCACCAATGATGCCTGTCGCTTGGGTTCTGAAGCGATTCTCAGTTCGTACAGGTGGCTGGCGGATTTGGTGAAAACCGCTAGCCTCGCACGTGGGGTGCAAGCAGAGCTCTCTATTTGCAGCATCGTCCCCAGAGTGGATGGGGGTCCTTTGGTTTGGAGCCGAGTGGAGGGTCTCAACCAGAGACTTCGTCGACTCTGTGACGGTCTTGGCTTCTGATTCCTAGACTTGCCCTATTGGGTGGGGAATTGTAGGACGCCCCTAAATAGGTCAGGGATGCACTACACAAAGGAAGCGGCTACTCGGGTAGCAGAGTACTTGTGTCGTGCACATGGGGTTTTTTTTAGGCTAGGCAGTAATGCGAGGTGTTTTGATCGACACTCACCAGTCACGTGCAGGCAGGGAAATCAGGACGCGCTCAGTGTAAAGACACTTCAGCTATCAAGATATTAGCAGTAAATTTCCAGAGTGTTGGGAATAAAGTTCCTGAAATTATTGCTCTCCAGGAAACGTGCGGCGCGCAAATTTTCTCGGGACTGAGACCTGGATGAATCCTGAGATAGGAAGTTTTGAAATATTTAGTGAGGGTTGGAACGTGTATCAGAGAGACAGATTAGACACCGTAGGAGGTGGTGTCTTCAATGCAGTTGCCAAAATACTGTGTCTACTGAGGTCGAAGTAGAGTGTGATTGTGAAGTTATCTGGACACGTTTAACGGGGCTAGGAGAAATAAAGTTAATTGTTGGGTATTATTACCGGCCACCTGGTTCCACCGTGATAGTTCTAGAATCATTCAAAGGGAGTCTACACTCTGTATCGCAGAAGTACCCGGATCATGCTATATTAGTCGGAGGCGACTTCAACCTACCTAGTATAGACTGGGATGTCTATGGATTCATTACAGGTGCTATAGACAAGCCATCGTGTGAATTACCTTTGGACACATTATCTGAAAACTATCTTGAGCGGCTAAATAGACAGCCGACGCGTAATGGAAATATTTTAGATCTGGTAGCCGCGAACAGACTAGACCTCATCGACGGAGTCATTGTTGAGACTGGGATTAGTGATCATGATGTTGTCATTACGACTATGGTTACGAAAGTTAAAAAGTCGGTCAAGAAGGCTAGGAGAGTATTCTTACTAGAAAGAACAGATAAGCAGTTGTTAGCATCCCATTTAGTAAATTAATCGACTTCATTTACTTCCGGTATAATGGACATGGAAGAATTGTGGGCAAATTTTAAACACATTGTAAATCACGCATTGGACAAGTATGTGCCGAAAAAGTGGGTTACGGACGGAAAAGACCCACCGTGGGTTAACAGCGCAATTCGGAGGATGCTCCGGAAGCAAAGACAGTTGCACTCGAGGTACAAGAAAGATCTGGAGAATGAGGACTTGCAAAAGTTAGTAGAGATTTGTGCTGCTGTAAAAATAGCTATTCGCGAAGCATACAACCACTACCACCGTCATACCTTAGCAAAAGATGTTGCTGAAAACCCAAGGAAATTCTGGTCTTACATAAAATCGGTAAGCGGGTCCAAGGCTTCCATCCAGTCACTCACTGATGAGTCTGGCCTGGCAACAGAAGACAGCAAAACGAAAGCTGAAATTTTAAATTTAGCATTTGAGAAATCTTTCACGCAAGAGGATCGTACAAACATACCGCCGTTTGAGTCTCGTACAGATTCCCGTATGGAGGACATAGTGACAGACATCCCTGGGCTTGTGAAGCAGCTGAATGGGTTGAAAATAAATAAATCGCCAGGTCCTGATGGGATTCCAATTCGGTTTTACAGAGAGTACTCTACTGCATTGGGTCCTTACTTACCTTGCATTTATTGCGAATCTCTTGCCCATCGTGAAGTCCCGAGCCCCTGGAAAAAAGCGAAGGTGACGCCTGTATATAAGAAGGGTAGAAGGACGTATCCTCAAAATTACCGACCAATATCCTTAACATCGGTTTGTTGCAGGATTCTCGAACATATTCTCAGTTCGAATATAATGAATTTTATTGAGACAGAGAAGTTGCTGTCCATGCATCAGCACGGCTTTAGAAAGCATCGCTCGTGCGAAACACAACTCGTCATTTTTTCATATGATATCTTGCGAACCATGGATGAAGGGTATCAGACGGGTGTCATGTTCCTTGACTTCCGGAAAGCGTTTGACTCGGTGCCCAACTGCAGACTCCTAACTAAGGTACGAGCATATGGGATTGGTTCCCAAATATGTGAGTGGCTTGAAGACTTCCTAAGTAATAGAACCCAGTGCGTTGCCCTCGATGATGGGCGTTCATCGGAGGTGAGGGTATCATCTGGGGTGCCCCAGGGAAGTGTGGTAGGTCCACTGTTGTTTTCTATCTACATAAATGATCTTTTGGATAGGGTGGATAGCAATGTGCGGCTGCTTGCTGATGATGCTGTGGTGTACGGGAAGGTGTCGTCGTTGAGAGACTGTAGGAGGATACAAGATGACTTGGACAGGATTTGTGATTGGTGTAAAGAATGGCAGCTAACTCTAAATATAGATAAATGTAAATTAATGCAGATGAATAGGAAAAAGAATCCCGTAATGTTTGAATACTCCATTAGTAGTGTAACGCTTGACACAATCACATCCTTTAAATATTTGGGCGTAACACTGCAGAGCGATATGAAGTGGGACAAGCATGTAATAGCAGTTGTGGGGAAGTCGGATAGTCGTCTTCGGTTCATTGATAGAATTTTGGGAAGATGTGGTTCATCTGTAAAGGAGACCGCATATAAAACACTAATACGACCTATTCTTGAGTACTGCTCGAGCGTTTTGGATCCCTGTCAGGTCGGACTGCTTGAGGACATAGAAGCAATTCAGAAGCGGGCTGCTAGATTTGTTACTGGTAGGTCACGCGAGTGTTACGCAAAAGCTTCAGGAACTCGGGTGGGAGTCTCTAGAAGAAAGGAGGCGTCCTTTTCGTGAATCGCTACTGAGGGAATTTATAGACCCAACATTTGAGGCTGACTGTGGTACAGTTTTACTGCCGCCAACTTACATTTCGCGGAAAGTGCACAAAGATAAGACAAGAGGATTAGGGCTCGTACAGAGGCATGTAGGCAGTCATCTTTCCCTCGTTCTGTTTGGGAGTGGAACAGGGAGAGAAGATGCTAGTTGTGGTACGAGGTACCCTCCGCCACCCACCGTATGGTGGATTGCGGAGTATTTGTGTAGATGTAGATGTAGATGTAGTGTACAAACTCTATGGACTGATTAATATGAGGATACGGAACAAGAGAGGTGTAATGAACTCTTGTGCGGAAATGTGTGGTTTCCATGCTACAGACAATTTATCGATCGTACATTGTTACGGAGACTGCGGTCTAATACGTGCTGTGCTATGCAGCCGCAGTTACAATATGTGCTGAAAATGGTTTCCATGTGTCTCAACGCATGCGTGTATGCGTAGTAGCGCGTTCTGTCCCGCATGTTCACATCGGACGTGTTGCATCCAAACATTGTCAGCGGCATCATGTATATGCTGCTCTGATGTCTCCTCATTTGCATGATTTTGAGATGGCCGTGTAACCAGAATTCTCACTGGTTTAGGTCCGGTGTACGAGCAGGCCTTGCAACTGGACCCCCTCGTCCGATCTATCGACCAGCGAAGACACAAATGTGATGTGTCCGGACGTTAACGGCCAAGTGGATTGGAACGTCATAATATAGCAGCCACATAACTCTTAGAATCATCAGTGGCATTTCTTCCAGCAGGAGAGGCAAAGTCACCCGAAAGAAACGCGGTTAGTTCCAGCCTATTAGGCGACATGGAAGGACGACTGATCTCAAAATATGGTCGCCGATTATCTCGACCCACACATTCCGGCTACACCGATGCTGATGATTCCCCATCACTATACCATGGGGGTTCTGCATACTATCCTACAGATGACTGATATAAAAGTTGAAGATACCACTCCGCGTAAAGGTAGCTCATCTGTGAATAGGATGAATGTCACAGTCCTGGAATCGTGGCTGCATGGTGAAGAAACAAGTGACATAACCGCTCCCGATATGGAAAGTCTGTCGCTAGTAAGCCCTGCACTCGCTGTAAGTGATAAGGGCAGTAGCAATTGTCATGGAGAATGTTCCACACGGTCGTCTGGCTTACCCTGTACTGACGGGTCAACTGCCTGGTACCGATACGGCGATGCGTTAATCACGTTATCCTCCAAGTCTTGTGTCCGAACATTCTGGGCACGTCCTTCATGATTTCCTGCTTCCTGAAACGATCCTGTCTCGGACAAACGGCGAAACACTGTTGCAAACATTGAATGCTGTGGTTTTTGTCAGCGAGGATAGGTTTCCTGACATAACTTTATTGCCTGCTACCCGGTACCGTTTGCCTTTCCGTAAGTAAACACCATGTCAGCAGGCCCTCGATTTGAGTATGGAACCATTGTGTACGACGAAGTATCACATCCATTACAGGGTGAGACAGCAAGAGAAATGAATCGGACACAACATTACCTATTGTATTGCAGGAGAGGGAGCTAGGGCATAACGTATGAGTGACAGTACTATCCAGTTGAAGGAAACCATGCTTAATGTACCTGTGGCTGCGTGGTACAGAGCGTATTAGACCGCAGGATAAATTCAGTCGTGAAGAATCGTGCAGTGCAGCGACAATGTTGGTGCCTCGATTAGTCGTAAGATTTATGTATTTCAAAGTAGAGTCGTGGATACCATGAGATATAAATCGTCTCAACAATTTTCTTCGAATATTATTGCCCATTTTTTGTACATCTGGAAACTGGGTTACAAACCAAACACTAGCTCTGTGAGTCCAGCCAACAACATGAGAGACAGTACGTGTAAGATAATGGTTTCTTCTAGAGCCTCGTGTCCACATATCTGAAGTTACTGAGCATTCACCTATTGTTATGTGAACAATGGCCTCAGTTATAATTAAACTTCTTAGACTTTTAGCAGTTTCTCCCATTTACCGCGACACAATTGTGCTATGAGGTATGATTTTGCGGATACTTTTCCGTAAGTAGATCCAGTGTCGATTAACGTCCGAACAAAGTCTAAAAACCTTCACCTCCTATAGACCCGTAAGAGCTTAGGCACCGCACACACGTGGCCACACCTTTATCGACAATTATCTCCTCAGTAGGTTTAGGAAGGCGTTTCTGGTCTACACAAGACCTTTAAATGCGAACATTATTAGGTTACGCTTTACCGTGACTGTTACTGACATTAAATGACACAACAAGTTTACTGTTATCAGTCACCGTTTTATTTTTTCCTACGACGCGTTTCGAAGGTTTAAACCTCCATCATCGGGTGGATTTACATTAGTTAGTATTAGATATGTGTGTATGTTGTGTTACGGTTTTGGAGGAACTTGTGGCACTGCCTAGTGGAGAATCCAGACACTATTTCAGAATATGGTTTTGGATAACTTTTGACAAAAAATTAAACTGATCTAACGGTAAACTTTTATAAGTAAATTAGAGTACCTCCAGTGGTCACAGGTTCCTTTTTCTGTCGTAACACTTCACATGTATACTGCCGCATTTGTAAACAAATATGGCGTCTGGAAGCAGCTGGGTGCAAGTTTCGTACAGCAGAAGAGAAGACATAATCGCAAAGTGCAAAGATTATACATCGTAACAACATTATTACAGAATAATCGTTTAAACCATTTGGAGGTGTTTGTTTTGAGGTGTCGAATATACGTGTGTGTACTTCAGGTGGTATATAAATCCAGTTTTGAAAGGTTAAAACAGCTAAACATTCGTACTCGTTTATTCAATCAGGTGAAATGTTAAAATGATTGAAACTTCATACTTGCTAATAACAATTAAGTGAAATGTTACAGCCTTGAATTACAATGATCATATTGGCTACAGCAGTAAAATCATATATAAATGACACTCTTTGAAGAAAGAGTGAGAGAGTGAGAGAGAGAGAGAGAGAGAGAGAGAGAAAGAGAGAGAGATAGAGAGGAAGGAGTGATTATATGAGAGCAAACATTTACATGGCAAGGAGTCTTAAGATTACATGTTGCACATATTATCTGCCTAAAGGTTGAGGTAATACACTGGTTAATGTTATAAAATATGCAGACAGATATACATTTTTGCCAGTAGTTGATGTACATACAGTTTTAAGCTGACAAGGCGTACAAGCTGTTGGTGTGATGAATTATCTGTGAATGAGGTGAATCTCTTGTACTCTTGATGGCTGTCAATATTTATGGTAAATATTAAATGTGTGCACACACGTGTGTGTGTGTGCGTGTGTGTGTGTGTGTGTGTGTGTATTTTTAAGAGTGTAGGCAGTTGCTGAAAACAGAGATGATACTATTGTAAATATTGTCATTTTTGTCATTTAAGATGGATACTGGTTGTTTCATTTGGTGTTTGTATATTTGGAGTGTTTCAAAGGTGTCCAGTTTTCTGCCTTTTGGTTGGATGTGTAAGATGCTAATACTTGTGTTGTTAACATGGTGTTTTGTTTCATGTAGGTGGGTAGCTATTGCTGATGTGTGGTATTTTTTGTTTTTTAGTGTTGCCATGTGTTCCTTGAACCTAATCTCAAATAATCTGCCTGTCTGGCCTATGTAGAAGCAGTCACAGTCCAAACATTCAATTTTGTACACACCTGTGTGATGAAGTAGGTTTCGTGTGCCGATGTTGTGGGGTAACTTCTGTCCAATCTTGTTGTCTGTTGTAAAGGATATGCTTATGCCTTTCCATTTGAAGACATTTGCAGTCTGGTATGAAATGTTACCCAGAAAGGGGATTGTATGGAAGATGTTATTTTCCTTTTGTTTTTTGTGTTGTGAATGTTTGTCAATATTGAGTGTTTTAGAGTGTCTACTATGGAGCTGTTATAGCCATTTACAATAGCTGTTTGTTTTACTATTTCAATTTCTTGATCACATTTATCTTCTGAGAGTGGTAGTTGGATAGCTCTATTAATCATGTACCGGTGTGCTGCCATTTTGTGTGCTGCAGGGTGGCAAGAGGAGTTGTGGATTGTGGTACGTGTTGTGGTACAGTCCGATAAATTTAAAACTGATGTCTGTTATTCTTTATTGTAATGGTAAGGTCTAGGAAATTTATACTGTCATCTTTTTGGTGTTCAACTGTCAATTTTATGCTTTCATGGGAGTTGCTGAAAAACTGATTCAACTCACTGATGTCATCTTTAGTGCCTTTGATTAATATTATGGTATCATCTACATATCTGTAGTAGTATATGATATTTTTGAGGAGGTGGTGATTGGGATTCAAGATTTTGTGTTCTAGGTTACTTATAAATATTTCTGCTGACAATCCGGAAAGATTTGAGCCCATTGCCTGACCATCTGTTTGTTTGTAGATTTTATTGTTAAATCTAAAACAGTTGTGTGAAAGTGTGAATTCAAGCAGGTCCATTTGTTCTTTAATGTGAGTTGAAGGGATTTTTTTGTGTTTATGTAGGTTGGCATTGATTATTTGTAGTGTGGGATCTATTGGCACAGGTGAATAAATGTTTTGTATGCCGAATGAGGCAAGTGTGGCTCCATCAGGTACTTGTATGTTTTTGACATATTGTGTGAATTCTGTAGTGTTTTTAAGTGTTCTCTTGTTATTGAATGTGTATACTTGTTTGAGAATTCTGAAGAGTATTTTATTGAGCTTGAATGTTGGGCTGTTCCTACAGTTCACTATGGGCCTGATGGGGTCCCATTTTTGTGTATCTTAGGTTGTGACCTAAGGCAAGGTGCTTATGGGCTCATTGTTAAAATGTTTCTTGCTTCTTGGATGGTGAGTAGAAAGTTAATGTTGTTTGAAATGTGTTTAATCTCCTTTTGTATTCTGGCTGTTGGATCTTTATGTATTTCAGTTATGTTGCTGGTTTGGAAGAAGTCTAAAGTTTTTTCTGTGTATGTTGTTCTGTCCATTACAACAGTTGTGTTGCCCTTGTCAGCTTTTACAATTATTTTATTATTCCTGTTTAATTTAGCCTTAATGGTACATGTAAGGGCTTCTTCTCTTTTCTTGTATGCTGGGAATGGTTTTGCAATTTCTTTTTCAATGATTTCCTTAATTTGTGGCCGGCTGATATTCTGTCAGTTTGCTTCTTAAAGGCGATGGTCGAGATCTGTGTGATTTAAGTGATGAGCTTCTCTTGCTTCTTTTGGTCCAGCGGAGCTTGAACATTGTGTTTTAAGCCTTTGCAGAGTAATGCCTCTTCTTCTGCAGTGAATATTATGCTCGTGTTATTGAGGAAAGGTGTGTAGAATGTGTGCTTCTTTTGGCTGTTTTGGTTCGGTTTGGGAGATAAATTGTTGCTTTATAAGAATGGCCAGTTTTTTCTTCTGTGTAGCTTTCGTTTTCTCTACGATGAACTCGGTGCACTCTTTGACTTTTTTGGTTATGGAATAATATTCTAATATATGAAGCAACTATCCCAAATGTAATTCTGCATTATAAAGCTGTGTGTTGAGTTTTTGTTTTTTAATATAAAGGTCTTTCAGTTCATTTTTCACCCAGAGTTTTCGTGCGAACTCCAGTGTTTTCTTCGCAGTTGTTGTGTTTGTTTTGATGTCAATCTTGACATAATTTGGGATGACGTAGTTCTTGAGACAATTCCTATTGAAGGGTATGTGTTGTGTCGTCATTGCGACCTTTCCTGCACTGTTCTTGTACTCGAAAATAGCCTTGATTGCCTGACTGGGCAGATTAACTTCTGGAATCAGCTGGGTGCAAGTTTCGTACAGCAGAAGAGAAGACATAATCGCAAAGCGCAAAGAATATACATCGTAACAACATTATAACAGAATAATCGTTTAAACCATTTGGAGGTGTTCGTTTTGAGGTGTCGAATATATGTGTGTGTGTACTTCAGGTAGTATATAAATCCAATTTTGAAAGGTTAAAACAGCTAAACATTCGCACTCCTTTATGCAATCGGGTGAAATGTTAAAATGGAGTAAACTTCAGACTTGCTAATAACAATTAGGTGAAATGTTACAGGCTTGAATAACAATGATCATATTGGCTACAGCAGTAAAATCATATATAGAAGACACTCTTTGAAGAAAGAGTGAGAGAGAGAGAGAAGGAGAGAGAGAGAGGAAGGAGTGATTATATGAGAGCAAACATTTACATGACAAGGAGTCTTTACCTTTAGGCAGATAATATATGCAACATGTAATCTTAAGACTCCTTGCCATGTAAATATTTGCTCTCATATAATCACTCCTTCCTCTCTCTCTCTCTCTCTCTTTCTCTCTCTCTCTCTCACTCTCTCACTCTTTCTTCAAAGAGTGTCATCTATGTATGATTTTACTGCTGTAGCCAATATGATCATTGTAATTCAAGCCCGTAACATTTCACCTAATTGTTATTAGCAAGTATGAAGTTTCAGTCATTTTAACATTTCACCTGATTGCATAAACGAGTACGAATGTTTAGCTGTTTTAACCTTTCAAAATTGGATTTATATACCACCTGAAGTACACACACATATATTCGACACCTCAAAACGAACACCTCCAAATGGCTTAAACAATTATTCTGTAATAATGTTGTTACGATGTATATTCTTTGCACTTTGCGATTATGTCTTCTCTTCTGCTGTACGGAACTTGCACCCAGCTGATTCCAGACGCCATATTTGCTTACAAGTGTGGCAGTATACATGTGAAGTGTTACGACAGAAAAAGGAAGCTGTGACCACTGGAGGTACTGTAGTTTACTTATTAAAGTTTACCATTAGATATCAGTCTAATTTTTTGTCAAAAGTTATCCAAAACCATATTCTGAAATAGTGTCTTGTTTCTCCACTAGGCAGTGCCACTAGTTCCTCCAAAATCGTAACACAACATACACACATATGTAATATTAACTAATGTAAATCCACCCGATGATGGAGGTTTAAACCTTCGAAACGCGTCGTAGGAAAAAATAAAACGGTGACTGGTAACAGTAAACTTGTTAGCCGGCCGGAGTGGCCGTGCGGTTATAGGCGCAACAGTCTGGAACCGCGTGACCGCTACGGTCGCAGGTTCGAATCCTGCTTCGGGCATGGATGTGTGTGATGTCCTTAGGTTAGTTAGGTTTAAGTAGTTCTAAGGTCTAGGGGACTGATGACCACAGTAGTTAAGTCCCATAGTGCTCAGAGCCATTTGAACCATTTTTTTTAAGTAAACTTGTTGTGTCATTTAACTACACAAGACCCATGTTTATTAAACATGCATGGATGACGAGAAATGTACTAAGTGCCATTTGACCCTTGAGCATGAGCGTGAATGTCACTGCACAGGAAACAGTTAACAAAATTAACATTCTTCCCATCGCCATCCACTATAGGCGTATTTTAATGTGTCGTATTGTATTGTGTGGAAGTGGGGACCTAGAAACGATGGATAGGCTTCGTCTCTGCCGTAGCTCTCAGTGGTTCACAACCCCACAACGGTCTACAATAGTCCACTCACCCCACCGCCGCGCCACACTGAACCCAGGGTTATTGTTTGGTTTGGTGCCCAGTGGACTTCCCGGAAACGTCTCACACCAGACGAGTGTAACCCCAATGTTCGCGTCGTAGGGTAATTATGGTGTACGCGTACGTGGAGATAATGTCTTCATAGTGTAACTGAGGCGGAGTAAGGGGGACCCAGCACGAATTCGCTGAGGCCGATGGAAAACCGCCTTGAAACCCATCCACAGCGTGGCCGGCACACCCGCCCTCGACACCAATGCGGCGGACGGATTCGTGCCGGGGACCGGCGCGCCTTCCCGCCAGGAAAGCAGTGCGTTAGACCGCACGGCAAACCGGGCGGGCACTATAGGCGCAAATACCGTCCAAACAGAACTTCTGAGATTCGTTTCAGGCTGTGTGGTTCTATACTCACCGTTGACTAGTTTTTCTTTTACTTCCCTCTTGACATATGTTCCTTCCCCTGCAAACAAAGTTTAGTTTCCGCACTTATTTTCTGTATTAGGAAAAAAAAATGCAGAAATTGCACCACTTTACTAACAAGGGAACATCCCCATCGCACCCCCCTCGGATTTAGTTATAAGTTAGCACAGTGGATAGGCCTTGAAAAACTGAACACAGATCGATCGAGAAAACAGGAAGAAGTTGTGTGGAACTATGAAAAAATAAGCAAAATATACAAACTGGGTCGTCCATGTGTAATGTAGGCAATATTAAGGGCAGTATCGGTCGAAGAACGCCGTGGTCCCGTGGTTGGTGTGAACAGCTGCAGAACGAGAGGTCTTCAGTTCAAATCTTCCCTCGACCGAAAATTTTAACTTTTTATTTTCAGTTTATGTGAAAAACTCTTATGTTTTTATCACTTTTTTTGGAGTGATTATTACATCCACAAGAAAACCTAAATCGGGCAAGGTAGAAGAATCTTTTCACCCATTCGCCAAGTGTACTAGTTAGGTGGGTCGACAACATATTCCTGTCAAGTGACGCACATGCTGTCACCAGTGTCGTATCCAAAATATCAGACGTGTTTTCCTGTGGAGGAATCGGTTGACCTATCAAATGTTTTCAGTTCCCATTGGAGAGGCACGTCCATTCGTCAACTAATCACACTAAACTTATTACAGTGAACAGAGACGTCAATGAACGAACGGACAGATCATAACTTTGCGAAAATAAAGAAAGCAAAATTTTCAGTCGAGGGCAGATTTGAACTAAAGATCTCTCGTCCCGCAGCTGTTCACGCTAACCAAGGGACCACGGCGCTCCTCGCCTCACATTGCCCTTAATTTTGCCTATCTTACGCATGGACGACCCAGTTTGTATATTTTGCTTATTTTTAAATAGCTCCACACAACTTCTTCCTGTTTTCTCGATTGATCTGTGTTCAGTTTTTCAAGGCCTATCGACTGTGCCAACTTATAACTAAATCTGAGGGGGGTGCGATGGGGAGGTTCCCTTGTAAGCACTGCTCTACTCACCGTTCGTAGACGTTAGCTTGCAACGGTGGTCAGTGCTACCACCAGTCCAGAGGCCTCAGCACACCCGTGCCTGCGCACGGCACTGGTCGGTCCCTGCAGTGACGTCACGGGCTCACCCAGTGTGGAGCAGTGCAGCCGTGACCAGGGAACTGCGCCTGAGTGCGCGACGCTGCTGAGCCCGTACCACACCTGTGCTTGCGTGTCGCACTGCTCGGCCCATCGAGGCCCACGAGAAAGACAGGCCACGGCGCGTTCATCACGGTGGTTGTCCTGAACTCACTCGCTCGCTCAGCTCAGGAGACAAACTGCGTTTCTAAACCTGTTAACTCGCAGCTGGGCGTGTACCTACTAACGATAATTGCAGCTTCTACTTGAATCTGCTATTATGAAGTCTTACTGCTTAACATTACTACAAAAAAAATTTAATTTCAGATCAAAACTCGATATAAATGGTGTAACGGCTTGTTTAGGCAGTTAGTCTCTTCAGCTTAACAGTTCCCATTTCGTACAACAAGTGATGCCTTATGCAACTGATATTCATTTTGAGGTGATTTTAGTTTTATTGTACCCCAGTACAGCCGTAACAAACTATAAGCAGGCTCGTGGCATTCCGATCATTGTAGAGATGCCCGCCCGGCTAGACGCGCGGTCTAGCGCGCTGCTTCCCAAGCAGGAAGGCGTGCAGGTCACCGGCACGAATCCTCCCGGCGGATTAATGTCGAGGTCCGGTGTGACGGCCAGCCTGTTGATGGTTTTTAAGGCGGTTTTCCATCTACCTCGGTCAATGCGGCTGATTCCCCATATTCCTCCTCAGTTACACTAAGTCGGCGGCTACTGCACAAACACTGTCTCCACGTACTCGTACACCAGAACTGCTCTTCCACGCAAACATTTGAGGCTACACTTGTCTGGTATGAGAAGTTCGCGGGGCGGGGTGGGAAGAGGGGTGGCCGAACCGCACAATACCCCTGGGTTCGTTGTGGGGCGGCGGTGGGGTGGGTGGACTGCTGTGGCCTGTTGTGGGATTGTTTCTAGATTCCCAGTGTAATACACAATACACAACTGTAGGGCTAATGACACTAAGATTCCACAATAGCGGATTCCAGTAGAAGCTGCAATTCTCGTTCGTACGTGCACACCTTGTTACCAGTTTACAACTATAGAAACGTAGTCGGTCTTCCAAATTCAGCGAGCGAGCACAGGACTAACTCCGTGGCGTACGCGCCGCTGCGTGTCTATCTCGTGGGTCTCGTCGGCCCATGAGATGACGTCACGGGCTCACTTGGCGCGAGACTGTTGTATTCCAGTGCGGCCGCAGCCTGCGGGCCGGACCTATGTGCACGATTCTTATAAGTGCATTGTCCCAGTTTCATGCGAGAGAAAGAAATGCATTAGTTTTTATAGAAATAAGATGTGCTAATAAAACTTAAGCACTCTTATTGCGGATGGTTGTAAGATTAGGCAGCGAAAACGTCAGGAAAATCCAATAACATTGTCTTGGGCACCTCCTTTCTGTAACATGAAATGACGTCAATTGCTAGTAAAATTTAATAATTAGAAACTTAACTTTATCTGGTACTATTATAGCCTATTTGAGATCTGCCTAACAGGGTATGCGGCGATAGTCATAAAATCTGGCGGCAGGCCGAGTAGTTGACTTAATGCGCCAATAAAACTGGCCATCTCTCACGTTTCTACTTCATGCCATATACACAATCTGGCAACAGTGCAGTGCGTGGAAGTTTCTGGAGGACGTCTTGCCTTCTTCTCGATCTATTAGAGTGCTGTATTAGCTCGTGGTCTTGTGTTAAACGTCGCGCAATGCAATCATAAAGTCGTGAAATCGAGTTCACTCCTGCTTTTATTTTTAAACCTCATTTCGGATATGTGCAAAGACATCGGCCCTGTGGGACCTACTAAATAATTTAATCACTTTCTGACACACTAGTAGTAGCAATAACTTCCAGAAACATTTCCGCGAAAGTACTCGTGGATGCGTTAAGATTAGAACACTTTTTGCTCGAGAGTTTCTTCGCCCTACTACAACTAACGGCCACAGGCCACCCGTCACCAACATCCCGATGTCAGGCGCCTTCTAGCCAGGTGAATGCTGCGCCCTCAAATTGCTAAGCGTAAGACTGTTTATTATTACAGTTTGACTTTCCGCGCTAAATAACTTCGATAAAGGGAATTACCACCGAGATATAAAACGTCACATGTAGGTTGCAAAGCTTCTGTTTATCATCTGTCATTTTTTTATTTGAAGCCATAATATTTGTTTTGGAGTTACGTATTTGATTTCCAAACAAGTAGCTTTCGGCAGGTGAGGAATCCCAAAACTGTCAGAGGATCAGGGGAATGTTTTAATTAATGCACGGGAATAAATGTTCATGATTGATTTCTCTCCTATGTTTTTCTCCTGCATTTAATAAACCAACGAGAGGCGCTATAGAAGCTATAGAACTACGCACTTTTCCAGTACAAGTGAATCACAACTTATCATGATGACCTTACGACGAACTTCTAATGAAATAGATAGTATGAGAAATACGAGCCTGCCCAAAATCTCACTCATTAATACGTTACTACCCGCATGTGACCTCGATATAATCTGCATCTGAATCATTTCCCGTGTCCTACCTTGCAAGCATTTCGGTACTGCCACAAAAGTATGTAAAACTGGCAGTGAGAGTAGACAAATTAATCACTGTCACACATAAATCAGATACAACGTACGATCACAACAAATACAAAATTTTTCAAAAACAGACATAATGTCTGGTAGGACAGCCGCGATCAGTGACTTTACAATGTTATTTATAATCCGTCTTGATTGCAAAATGTTAATTCATATGACCGGTTTCGGTACATCTGGAACAACCTTCAGATCTGATATTTCGGTTACAGGAGTAACCCGTCCAAATCCAGCAACTTTCACATGCTGCGTCACTTGTATTCCTTCCACCTCCTGTAACCGAAATATCAGATCTGAAGATGGTTATAGATGAACCGAACCCGGTCATATGAATAAACATTTTGCAATCAAGACGGATTAGAAATAACATTGTAAAAACAAAGTTATGTCGCCATAAGTTTAAACAAGGGTGCAAGGTCGCAATTTCTTCACGTTTAAATCTAGGGGGTACTATATAAATTCTGAGAAAAGATTTAAGAAGAAGAAATGAAGTTGTACTTTACTGATTTATGATCTGGAAGAGTGTATTGCGTTACAGAAAGCATTAAACGGATGACAAATTGCATCAGTTGCCAGCGAGGTTGAGCCAAGTGCTGCAGTGTTCTTCCCCTTCTGCAAGCGTCTGCATTACCGCCTAGCTACTGAGTCGGTATAGCCTGCAGTATGCTCTCACTGATATGGTGATTGATGACATACATAATGCGCAACGTAACATACACTTTTATAGATTCTTTGCGGAGGTACTTTCCTGTAGTCAGACCATACATTTGAAAACCCAATGTTGCACCGTAAGTGGGAATCATTCTGATTATTTATTGGTAATGAGAAGAACATACCGAGGAAATTTAGTAGAATAATTCTGAAATACTCTAGACAGTAAGCCCACTATGACATCGTGCCAACCATACAACGCTGTCTTTCGAATTCTCCATCAGACTAGCGACAGGCTAAATACACCTACTCAGCTGATGTGTTTCTTTAGTTATCACTGGAGCAGCTCGCTCTTCAAAGACCTTGCGGTGCCGGCTGTCACCGCATCGGATGGGAGTTGAAATACCTTAAAGTACAGATCAATCATAATTCTTCAAGAACTCTTATATGACTTTTCTACTAGACTATAGGAGGAGGTATACTTGGAAGAAGTCGCGATGTACGCCTGCCGAGCGGTTGTAGGCCCTACAGCCTGGAACCGCGCGACCGCTAAGGTCGCAGGTGCGAATCCTGCCTCGGGCTTGGATGTGTGTGATGTACTTAGGTTAGTTAGGTTTGAGTAGTTCTAGGATATTGATGACCTCAGAACTTAAGTCCCATAGTGCTCAGAGCCATTTGAACCATTTTTTAGTCGCGATGTACAAAAGACATCTGTTGAATTACACACGGTCATGCACAAATTCCTAAATCAGATATTGCATTGTAAGACGTATTCAGACCAAACATAGACTCACACTATAATTTAATAATGATGAATAGTAGGTTGACGTTTAAGAGACTAGTAAGAAAGAAACACTGCGCAAAGAAATGGGATACGAAAGTACTAAGGGAAGAAAAGATACGCTAGAAGTTCTCTGTGTCAGTAGATACAGCAATAATGAATAGCTCAGTAGGCAGTTCAGTTGAAGAAGAATGGACATCTGTCAAAAGGGTAATCGCAGAATTTGGAAAACAAAACATGGGTATTAAGGAGGTAACTGCGAAGGCAGATGACAGAAGGAATATTACAGTTGACTGACGAAACAAGGAAGTTAAGAAAGGTTCAGGGAAATACAGTAACAAAGAAATGCAAATAAATTGGGAATGAAATAAATAAAAAGTGCAGGGAAGTTAAGGCGAAATGGCTACATGAAATAGGTGAAGATTACGAAAAAGAAATGAATGTCAGAAGAAGCGAGTAAGCTATAGAGAAGGCAAAACTAAACAAAAATATAAAAGCAAGGGTAGTAACGTCAAGAGTGCAATGTGAATCCCATTTTCAAGAACAGAGTAGAGAACGAATAGGTGGAAGGAGTACACTGAAGGCAATTATGAGGGGAAGACTTGTCTGACGAAAATAAAAGGAAGTACAGGAGTTAGATTAAAATTCGAGGTGAAAGGATGTCAATGATAAGATTCGTTGATGACATTGCTATCCTCACTGCTGTCTAGGAAGCAAAATAACTCATGCTGGACGCAGCAAGGAAGATATAAAAAGGAAATCAGAATAGGCAAATAAGGGAGCCCCTGGCCAAAAGAAGTCCGCTAGTACCAGACATAGGCCTTAATGTGAGTTAGGAATTTCTGAGAATATATGTTTGTGTGCTACTGAAACATGGATTGTGGGAAAACCGAAAGAGGAGAGAACTGAACCATTTGAGATGTGGTGCTACAGACGATTGTACAAAATTAGATGGACTGGATAGCTTCCATGATACTAGAGGGACCTGTACAGGGTAAAAACTGTACAATAAGACAGATATTTTAATACATCCAGCAAATAATTGATGATGTAAGTTGCAGTTGTTACTCTGATATGAAGAGGTTGACACAGGAAAGGAAATCGTGGCGGGCCGCATCAAACGCTTCGGAAGACTGGTGACTGAAAATAAGGCCTCCCTTAATGTTAAACAAGCAGGAAACAAACTACGAGCAAAATGCGCCAGCTACGATGAGATAGAAATTTCGTCCCATGGTCACCTACGGGAAACTTTTCCTGTTAGTTTGGTTTCTCTCTGTGTTAAGTTGTCTGAAAATCGATAAGCTCATTCATCAACCTCTTTCCACTATCAGTAGCAAAGCATCACCAGCGGTTATACCGTAATCGTTGTTAGTAGACGATACTTTCCGTTCCTTTGTTTCTTGTAAACTGAAGGGCAGTTTTGCCTAAGGACCACGTATTAGAGACATTACTATCAGCACGTTTTCATTTTTGTTCGACATTATAATCACAAGTTCTTCTTCTTTCATGTTTTCAGAAGTTGAAAGCGAAACTGCACTGCGCTTATTCACTTGTGTAATTCTCCTGGAAGGTTTTGAATCCTATTTCTCGATCATTGCGAGAGAGTTCCTTGCATGGATTTCTTTTCTGTTTTGAAATTATTTTCACAGCTTTTGAAATTTCTTCGTGGATGTTCATGTTTTGTAATCAGTGTCATGTCGTCTCTTCATTTGTGTTGTTACTTGTGGTGCCAGTGAATGCATGCATAAGGAAAACTGTTTTCAGGTACATAATAATTTACTCATAATTATTATATTAATTGGTGACGCTAAAAAAGCCGAAATGTCCGCGAATAGGTTTTTTTGTTACAGTC
Source organism: Schistocerca serialis cubense (assembly GCF_023864345.2). Taxonomy (NCBI): domain Eukaryota; kingdom Metazoa; phylum Arthropoda; class Insecta; order Orthoptera; family Acrididae; genus Schistocerca; species Schistocerca serialis. Next base: position 988,183,681 of record NC_064638.1, read on the forward strand.
TGCTTCAGTCAGAATAATAAAAATTGGCACGGCAGCTGCTAAAGAGCAGCAGCACAAATAATTCAAATTGCTTTTTATTTACGATGCTGTCTGTGCATCTGGATAATATTTGTATTTATACTTTAGACCGAAATCATAGTTGCAGAAATGTGAATAAAACTAATTGACCTGTAGTTTAAAGTATTTCGTCTCACAGTCAATATGTTGACAGCGCTGCCGCATCTTCAAAGCACAAGCTTCCCCAGTGGCAACTAACTTAAAAAACACTTCAGCTGTCCAAATGTGTTCTGCCTGTCACTAGTCTAATAGAGAACCGGCAACACTGTAATATAGGTTGCAGCTGTGTGTCCATCGATTTATTTCCTCGAGTGGTTCAGAATTGTCCTCCTTAATTCACTCCATATCTTTTTGTCAATTCGATTAAATATTTGAATTATTTGCACTTACGGGATTACAAGGAAGTAGAAAATGTAGGTTTCTGAATCTAGGAAGCTGGTTGCTGCTGATTCCTGCTGATTTTGCCACATATGTTGCGCATTTTCTGTCTTAGTCATCATTGGGTTTTCAGAGGAGCGATGACTACTACTGTTGTCTGCTAGCAAAGTGGCAAAAAATTGCCCCTTCAAAGAGATTACCTTAGCTTTCGGTTATAATCTCTTCTGTCAAACAGTTACTAGGAGCCAGATTGACAATCAGTAAAGTAATCTTAAGGTAACATTTTACGAATAAGTTTTGTTGCTAACTTACTTCTTTATCCTGCAGATATAAAGGTGAAAACTTCACGAATTTTACTTTTGTAGTACCTACTTTTTTCTGCTTCTGTCGATTGCAATGACTTAAATGTGGCACTTAATAATTCTTTCACTATATTTTTTCTGTAACGTGAACTGAATGTGGACACAGACATGATAAGTTATGATTAGTTTGTGTTAATACAGTGCATACTAAATACCGTTTTTTAGATCATTTATTGAACACACGATCTAAAACAGCCTTACAACGCTCGGATAGTTATTCGACATCGTGGTTGTCGTCAGGATGTTGTTAGCACTTCGTCCCCTTGCATATTATGCTGTGTGACAGACAGTAAAGCTGTGCCGTTCCGGATAACACACAGGCGAGGGATATCGGAAATTCTGTCACCGATTGTACATAGACAGCTGAGAGACAATACCTACCCGTGTTTGCTATTTCAGGATTTTACGCTGCAGTGCTGCTCCTTGCCTTTCACTAAACTCCCAGGCAGGGTGCTCATAGACATCTTTTTGGTATTACTGCCGAAAAATTTCGAAAGGCACACATTTTGCAGACATCTAAAGACAAAATGCAATAATACTCCGCTCTGGTGTAAAAGTCGCTATGAACATCAAAAATAGAAGGATCTTTATAAAGGTTGTTGCAGATAGCACATTTTATTGTATCTTGTATTACGATTTTTTCTCGTTTCATTTAGGAACGGTGTGTGGCAATATTTACTATCAGTACGCCTGTATGGGACCTGTGCTCAATCTCTAGAGGAAGGTTACGAAGGTAACTGAAGAAGAATATTCCCGCTTCCTATTTCATGAAGTTTTATAAGCAGGTTCTCGAGAGATGTACAGCATCTCTGTGATTTCCAGTTGCGATTTTTCAAAATTACACTAACACACTAATCAAAGCAGCCTGTGACTATTCGCCTCACTCACCTTTGTGAACACTAGTTGTACCGCATGTGTCCGATATAATTCGGGTAGCACACTATTGAGCAATATTCACGTATGGGCCACAAAAGGTTTCTCATTCACTGTCAGCATGATGGTTTTCACCATCCTTCTAAATCTTACCAAACGGTACTATGTCCAAGGAAATTTGCTTTTAGCGCTAACAAAGTGTTTTCTTCTTGCGTTCTTTCTCTTTTCCAAGTACATTTTCTTCAAAAATAATGACTCACTTGTTAGAAATTTCTTTAATTTCTATTAATCATACATATCTTGGCGAAAAGTTCGATTGGTGGTGGTAGCATCACAGGTATTATCTAGTAGTAGCGTGTTGGTTCCCTTTGCCACACGCTTGCATCGCGAGCCAGTAGGGCATATTTGGCACGCAACCGCGCCTTCGTGAAACAGCCCTCGGTCCCGGAGACAGGAAGCAGCGGTCGCTGGCACTGCATTATCTCTGCCCTGAGCCACCACTCACCCCAGCCAAACGCCGGGGGCGGCCGGTGCGGTTCCCACAGCCGGGAAAACCCCGGCCCTACGTCCACTGGCCACGACCCTGCAGCATCCGGCGGGGCGCGCCGTCTGCGGTGGCTGCACTTCTAAGGGGAACCCCCGCGTAGGTGCTAAATCCGGCCTCTCTAATGTGTGGGGACGTACTGACGACGCTATGCAAGGTGCAAATCCGGTTTCCTGTGGACGACACACCTCACGCAGTAGGGGAAATAGCAGATGCTCGTTTTCCATTGTGCTAAAACAAGATACGTACAAAAAAGGATTTCCTCATGGGCAACAAAGAGAAAGATGTTAACCTCATGATAAGTAACACACAAAGACAATCGAGTATCACAAGCTCCACAATTATTAGATGAAAGTATTTTACTCTTGATTCCATATACCAAGCAATGATTGTGAAGAAAGTTGTATCATATCAGCTTCCACTATAAGTAAGTCACATATTTAAGACCTCTACTTTCTCCAGTCCGCAGCTCGTGGTCGTGCGGTAGCGTTCACGCTTCCCACGCCCGGATTCCAGGGTTCGATTCCAGGCGGGGTCAGGGATTTTCTCTGCCTCGTGATGACTGGGTGTTGTGTGACGTCCTTAGGTTAGTTAGGTTTAAGTAGTTCTAAGTTCTAGGGGACTGATGACCATAGATGTTAAGTCCCATAGTGCTGAGAGCCATTTTTTCTGCTTTCTCCATTCTTCTGTTGTCGATAGGCAATCACCATAACAGCATCGAAGGAGGGGCATTGTGACGATTGGAAAAAAAAAAATGGGGAGCAACAATGTACACATTTGAAACTTAAGGTAGGCCAGCAGGTAAAAAGCTTTGAAGACAATCAGACGTTTAGGAAAGAGCCCATGCCCAGCTCGCAGCATCTACTCTTTATCAATGATCAGGTTCTTGAGGTGAGAGAGACAGTTGTAATACAGTAGTAATGAAGTCCAGTAATCTGTTTCTAAAAATTTTCTCGGACCGGTCATATGTCAACGATGCGGAATTTCATTTCATTCCCACCACTGCACACGTTGTCACTACTTCTTTTTATAAATTCGCTTTGTTGTTTATCTGGAAAATAATGATACAGACCGTGCATAACCTTTATCTAAATATGAAATTATACGGTCGTTGCTCACTGCTTCCATTGTTTCACTAACGCAGCTTCCAACTTATAGAGTGATAAACTATGTGTTTGTATAATGTTGATATAACAGAGAAGATTGAGAGTATCATACGAACTGCGGTAACAATAAAAATTTCCTGTACTCTGATGGATCTTTGAATGGGTGTGATATACAGCGGTAGGATTCTTTCGTCTATATATGTGTCAATCTACATATTGATAATTACACTCAGGACCAGCCACTAGCTGTAGAATGGACTCCATGCTGACCGAGACCCCTTACGATCTATGCGGTTCAACTGACGCTCAACCACAGTCACAGCTGCTGTAGCCCGAGTTGAGTTTGATTCAAGGCACGTGTATCTCACTTCGTGGTGTGCCAAATGTGCTCCATATGAATGGGGTCTGATGACTTGTGGCACCTAACCAGCACCCCTGTGTCACTGGTTCAAATGGCTCTGAGCATCATGGGACTTATCTTCTGAGGTCCCTTATAACTTAGAACTACTTAAACCTAACTAACCTACGGACATCACACAAATCCATGCCCGAGGTAGGATTCGAACCTGCGACCGTAGCAGTAGCACGGTTCCGGACTAAAGCACCAAGAACAGCTCCGCCACCACGGCCAGCGTGCCACTGGTGTCACTCTCAAACCATTTATATACTATTCAGGAGAATTAGGACGGTGCATTATCTTACACATACATAAGTTATTAGTAGATACGAGAATTCTATGCAAAGCTTGTCTTATCATTTGACGTAGCTCAAAATTAGTACTCATCCATTTCATTATTTTCTAATTCCAATACGTATACTTTTTCTGTGCCTATTTCAATTTTTTGACCTTTATGGGAATATAGACGTGAATAATGCATAACGCATATATTTTTATTTTTATTATACATATAAATGGAAATGAAGGCCCATAATTCTCGACAGAGCTAGGGGAAGGATGCGGGAGACCAGCACCGCCGTACTAGGAAAGGTCCTAATGGAGGTGGTTTGCCGTTGCCTTCCTCCGACTGTAAAGGGGATGAATGATGACGATGAAGACGACAAAATAACACCCAGTCATCTCGGGGCAGGTGAAAATCCCCGACCCCGCCGGGAATCGAACCCAGGGCCCCGTGCTCAGGAAGCGAGAACGCTACCGCGAGCCGACGAGCTGCGGACATTATACATATAATATACATTATTTTCAGTATAAATTTTTCATGATTTACGACTTTTATGATACTTATTTTTCTTCAGGAATAAGGACTGAAGAAAATAATGGAAGGTATAACAGTAATAGTAATTGAAGACTCTCAAGATAGGATGACTTTCCCAGAATTTTACCGATAGCCCTCTACAGAGCGCTTTTCATAAACAGATTTATTTCTCCAGAACAACCACCGGCAATCGTTTGACCTCGCTACAACGGAAAATTAGCCTTTTATGTCACGTTACAGAAAAACAGGAAAACACAACAACAAACACATCTCACAAGCAGAGTCATCCAAGCCTCAAAGGAAGAAGACCTTTTGAAGAAGACACCAAGCAGGTTGCATTCTTACCGTTTTGTGGTTCGACAACAGGGAAGATTAGTCGCCTCCTGAGGAGGCATAAAATAGAGACAATCTTCAGGCCTCTGGCAAAGATCCGGCAACTAATGAAATCTGTGAAATACGATGTAGGCCTCAGAACGCCAGGAGTTTATAAGATACCGTGTGGATGTGGGCAGTTCTACGTCGGCCAGACTGTTCGCACTATTGAACAGCGCCGCATAGACCATGAAAGGTGTTACCGCCTGCGCTATCCCGAAAAGTCAGCTGTAGCAGAACATGCTCTGGAAAACGGACACCGAATTCCATTCGATGAGACGTCTATTATTAAACGGACTAATGCTAGTGAGATAGCGTGATAAACGAGGCCATAGAGATTACAGTTTCTGACAACACCTTTAATAGAGACGGTGGATTGCAGCTGAGTACAGCGTTGGATCCGGTGTTGAGGGAGTTGACGCGGGCCCGGCAATCGCGAGGCCAAAACATTACCATATATGGTGCGGGACCGAGCACCAGCGACGTCACGAGGGACGGCGCGGCTATATATATTTAATCACGGCAATGACAACCACACGACAGGATTCAAGGGTTGGATTCCCTCACTTCCTCATCGAGGACTCGCACTGCCTGGGCTACTCTCAGGGTGTATCTTCGATGTGGAAGAGCCCCTACCGTGCCTGTCGTGTTGTTGCCCGTTTGCACGCCGTCACTGCTGACCGTGCCCGACGACCCCTCCCCCGCCGCCTGGTCGCCGTCTCTCGGTGCTCGCTGCTACTGCTGCTGCCGCCGCCGCCGCCGTCTCCCTGTGCTCACCACCGCCCAGTGCTCGTCGCCACCCCCCGTTTTCATTCCCTTTGTACTTCAGCGTCTCCTGTCACCCGTGGGGACTGCCTGCATCATGGACACCCCAACTACCACCATCATCTACACCTCCCCTTCACCTGCCCCCACTGTCACATCATGGAGTGCTTCCTCTGGTGTTAACCCATCTCAACCACCTCCCCTACTCACAGTCTCCTCCCCATCTATCTCCTCCCCATCACTGTATCCTCACCTGTATGTCACTCCTTCTCCTCCACCTGCTGCTTCTCCTGCCTCTGAACCTGCTCGATACCCCAAACCTGGTTCTGTAGCCCGCCGAGGCGACTTTCCCCCTCTCCCCTCTGTAATTACTACTGCTTCCCCTGCCCAAGTCCCCGTCTGACGCGCCACAGTCGCCGCCTCAGGGTGCCCTACCCTCTCATCCAGTGCTACTGCCTCACAGGAGGGCCCTGATTCCCACCACCTCCCCATCCATACAGTCCCTCATCCCTCCTCCCAGGCGACACAGGCCAAAAAATCTTCCAAACGGCCCAGTGGCGACCTCTCCTCTACTCCCTCATCCAAAAAACCACTGCCTGCCCCACCTCCCACAGACCCCACTATGGATACCACTTCACCTCCCTCCTCTCCAGCCCCCTCCCTGTATACCTTCGTCCTAGCCAACCCTGATCCGAAATTTTTGGATGGCTGCACCTTCACCCTTGAAATCCGGAAGTACATCCCCAGTGCACCCATCATCCAACTTATCCCTCGCAGAGACTCTGTTCTCATCATGTCTCCCTCTCCATGCTTCCATACTGATCTCCTCTGGCGCATTCCCCACATCAAATTTTGGGCGCCAATGCATCCCTCACCCCATTCCTTACATCCTCCTCTCCTTGTCAGCCCCAATCGCCTCGTCATCCGCCGACCCTCACTGCTGTCATCACCAAACTCAGACCAGTGGTCACAGAGGCCGAGGTGTTGGTGGAACTGAACGCCCACCCCACCCTGGAAGTCCGCTCTGCCCGCCATTTTTACAACTCCTCTGGCCCTACTTTCCTCATGGGTATATTTACAGAGTCCACCTCGTCCTTCGACCACCTCCTCACGCAGGGAGCCCTGAATTTCAACCAGCGCCACCCTGTTGACCCGTCCTGTTTCCCTCCTCAATCCTGCCGCTGCCAGCACTGTCTTCTGTACAACGACCACCTCACCCAAAACTGCAAAAACCTGCCCCCATTGTAAAGCCTCCCACTTCCTTAAACAGTGTCCCAACCTCGCCTCCCCCCCCCCTTTCCTGCAACACCTGCAATGGACCTCACCCCACCTATTCCTCCAAATACAAAGCCAATCCCCCTGACCCCACTGTCCCCGTTCACCCCATCGACCCACCCATCCACCCTAACAATTCCCTCTGCCTCCCCCCTACAGCAGAATACATCATTCGGAACCTCACCATCATCCTGCAGAACATCCACACCTTCCAGCGCCCCCACACTCTCCAGCAGATTTCCCTTGCTGCCCACTCTCTTTTCCACGCCACCTACTCCCACAACCAGGCCCACTTAACCTTCACCCACCTCAACACCCTCGTTTAAGCCCCTCTCTCCCCTTCCCGCACCCTTCCCACCTCAGTCTCCTGGCGCATCATCAGTATCGTCTCCTTTACCTCAACATTCGCTCCCTCCCTGCAAACATATACCTCTTCATGCATACCCTCTCCCAGCACCAGGACGACTCCTTCATCCTTCATGAAACCTTCCTCCAACACCACCATGTTGCCCGCACCTTCCCCTATCTCCTTCACTGCACTGACAATCCCCTTCCCCTAGCCCGAGGTGGGGTCGCTATAGACCACCTCAGGCATCTCCCTGTTTGGCCACAACCCCTCCTCAATGACCCAACTGAACACCTTCTCCTCAGCCTATTTTTCCCTCCCTCACCATCACCTGTGCCACTATCTGTATCCGCCCCACAGCCCCTCTCCCCTTTGACTTCATTTCCCATATCGAGCGTACTTTCTCCACCTATGTGATTGCCACTGACCTCAATATCCACAGCCGTGACCCTGCCACCCTTCGGCTGTGGCATCAGTTCCTTGCCACCCTCCATGGTGACTTTGTTCCTCTCCCACAGCACACCTGTCCTGAAAGTAACTCCACCCCCAAAGTTATCCTCGCTTCCCCAACCTCGTTGGTCGCATTGCTGTTGATGCCCTTGATCTCGTCGGTAGTGACCATCTCCCTGTCCTTCTCACCATCTCCTCTACCCGTCCTGCCACTGCAGCCTCCCGCCCAGCTGCCCCTCCAAAGTCTGCCCATGACTACCACCATGCCAATTTGGATGCCTACCGGGAATCCATTGCCTTACAGGTCGAAAGCCCCCGCCTCACCTTTCACCATCCTGATGACATCATCCATGCCTCTTCCTTCCTTCAGAAGACCATCACTGAAGTTGTGGAGGCTCATGTCACTACCAAACTCATCCACCCTCACCGCCCTATGCCTCCTCCATAGCCCGTCCTTCTTGTGCGTGAATCCCACAGGCTCTACAGCCCCTTTCTCTATGACCAGGATACTCTCACCCACCACCGGCAATTACAGTGACATATACGGGTGGTAGGGACAGAGCATCGAGTGACATTATACTGAGTGCACTATCCGAAAATTACCTCGAGCAATTAAACAGAGAACCGACTCGTGGAGATAACATCTTGGACCTACTGATAACAAACAGACCCGAACTTTTCGACTCTGTATGTACAGAACAGGGAATCAGTGATCATAAGGCCGTTGCAGCATCCCTGAATATGGAAGTTAATAGGAATATAAAAAAAGGGAGGAAGGTTTATCTGTTTAGCAAGAGTAATAGAAGGCAGATTTCAGACTACCTAACAGATCAAAACGAAAATTTCTGCTCCGACACTGACAATGTTGAGTGTTTATGGAAAAAGTTCAAGGCAATCGTAAAATGCGTTTTAGACAGGTACGTGCCGAGTAAAACTGTGAGGGACGGGAAAAACCCACCGTGGTACAACAACAAAGTTAGGAAACTACTGCGAAAGCAAAGAGAGCTCCACTCCAAGTTTAAACGCAGCCAAAACCTCTCAGACAAACAGAAGCTAAACGATGTCAAAGTTAGCGTAAGGAGGGCTATGCGTGAAGCGTTCATTGAATTCGAAAGTAAAATTCTATGTACCGACTTGACAGAAAATCCTAGGAAGTTCTGGTCTTACGTTAAATCAGTAAGTGGCTCGAAACAGCATATCCAGACACTACGGGATGATGATGGCATTGAAACAGAGGATGACACGCGTAAAGCTGAAATACTAAACACCTTTTTCCAAAGCTGTTTCACAGAGGAAGACCGCACTGCAGTTCCTTCTCTAAATCCTCGCACAAACGAAAAAATGGCTGACATCGAAATAAGTGTCCAAGGAATAGAAAAGCAACTGGAGTCACTCAATAGAGGAAAGTCCACTGGACCTGACGGGATACCAATTCGATTCTACACAGAGTACGCGAAAGAACTTGCCCCCCTTCTAACAGCCGTGTACCGCAAGTCTCTAGAGGAACGGAGGGTTCCAAATGATTGGAAAAGAGCACAGATAGTCCCAGTCTTCAAGAAGGGTCGTCGGGCAGATGCGCAAAACTATAGACCTATATCTCTTACGTCGATCTCTTGTAGAATTTTAGAACATGTTTTTTGCTCGCGTATCATGTCATTTCTGGAAACCCAGAATCTACTATGTAGGAATCAACATGGATTCCGGAAACAGCGATCGTGTGAGACCCAACTCGCCTTATTTGTTCATGAGACCCAGAAAATATTAGATACAGGCTCCCAGGTAGATGCTATTTTTCTTGACTTCCGGAAGGCGTTCGATACAGTTCCGCACTGTCGCCTCATAAACAAAGTAAGAGCCTACGGAATATCAGACCAGCTGTGTGGCTGGATTGAAGAGTTTTTAGCAAACAGAACACAGCATGTTGTTATCAATGGAGAGACGTCTACAGACGTTAAAGTAACCTCTGGCGTGCCACAGTGGAGTGTTATGGGACCATTGCTTTTCACAATATATATAAATGACTTAGTAGATAGTGTCGGAAGTTCCATGCGGCTTTTCGCGGATGATGCTGTAGTATACAGAGAAGTTGCTGCATTAGAAAATTGTAGTGAAATACAGGAAGATCTGCAGCGGATAGGCACTTGGTGCAGGGAGTGGCAACTGACCCTTAACATAGACAAATGTAATGTATTGCGAATACATAGAAGGAAGGATCCTTTATTGTATGATTATATGATAGCGGAACAAACACTGGTAGCAGTTACTTCTGTAAAATATCTGGGAGTATGCGTACGGAACGATTTGAAGTGGAATGATCATATAAAATTAATTGTTGGTAAGGCGGGTACCAGGTTGAGATTCATTGGGAGAGTGCTTAGAAAATGTAGTCCATCAACAAAGGAGGTGGCTTACAAAACACTCGTTCGACCTATACTTGAGTATTGCTCATCAGTGTGGGATCCGTACCAGGTCGGGTTGACGGAGGAGATAGAGAAGATCCAAAGAAGAGCGGCGCGTTTCGTCACCGGGTTATTTGGTAACCGTGATAGCGTTACGGAGATGTTTAATAAACTCAAGTGGCAGACTCTGCAAGAGAGGCGCTCTGCATCGCGGTGTAGCTTGCTCGCCAGGTTTCGAGAGGGTGCGTTTCTGGATGAGGTATCGAATATATTGCTTCCCCCTACTTACACCTCCCGAGGAGATCACGAATGTAAAATTAGAGAGATTAGAGCGCGCACGGAGGCTTTCAGACAGTCGTTCTTCCCGCGAACCATACGCGACTGGAACAGGAAAGGGAGGTAATGACAGTGGCACGTAAAGTGCCCTCCGCCACACACCGTTGGGTGGCTTGCGGAGTATCAATGTAGATGTAGATGTAGATGTAGACCCTCCTTACAGCAAAGAAATGCTGGGACTGGCTCCAGACATGCACATGCCTCAACTCAACCCTCCCTGTCAACTCCTCCAAGTACTGGTCAGCTTTCCACCACCTTACTGGTAGCCATCCCACCCCACATTACATCCTCCATGAAGATCGACCCTTTCCTGACAACCTCAGTAAGGCTAACCATTTTGCTCCCCACCTATCGGAGGTCTTCTCCATTCCTGACGATCCACATTTTGATTACTCCCTCTTCCCCACCGTCCTTGACTGCACTGGCACCTCTGTTTGCCTGCTGGCCACTAGCTTCCAGTTCTCAGACTGGTTACTCCCCTCAGACATCAACACTCCCATCACCGCACAGGACATCACACTCGTCCTCCACTCCAAACGCAACACCGCCCCTGTTCATGATCGCGTCACCTACTGTCACCTCAAGGAATCCTCTCTATTCTTTTTCTAAAGGTCCCAACGTATCCTCCAAACCCACCTTGAACATTTCACCACTTGGTGCAACCGGTGGTTCCTTCGTGTTAATCCCTCCAAGGCCCAGGTGATCATCATAGGCAACATCACCTGCTCCTTCCGCCTCCATAATTTCTACCTCACCATTTATGGCCGTCCTATCCACCTCACTCCTACCCTCAAATACCTTGGCCTCACACTCGACCACCACCTCACCTGGACTCCCCATCTCCTTACCATCCAAAATAAAGTTCACAACCACCTCTGCCTCCTGAAACTCCTTTCTGGCCGGACGTGGGGTCTGCATCCTTCTACCATCCTTCACACCTAGAAATCCTTGATCCGCCCCATCATCTGTTGTCAGTGTAGCTTGGATTTCCGCACCTCCCCACTTCTATAAATCCCTCCAAATCCTCGAACGCTATGCGCTCCTTGTCCACCACCTTGATCCCCCTCACCCCCGGGTGTCTCCCTTCCTCTCCACCCCCAACCGGTTGCCACGCCTTTACCGTTGTGTCCTACCCTCCCCCCATCTCCACACCCTTTATCTCCTTTCCCAACGCAACTTCCACTGTCTACCCCTCTTGGATGATGAGCTTCGCCCTGACATCTACCCTTCCTACCAACTCTAACCCCATCTTCCTGCCTCCTCAGGGCTATCTCTACTTCCCCTCCCTCCTCCTGAGCGGCTTCCCACTCCTACTCCCCCTCCATCTCTTGTGCCCCCTTTCAGTGTCTCTGCACTCCCTCCTGCCCTGTCTTCCCTCTTCATCTCACATCCCACGTGTCTCCTGCCTCTTCGTGTATCCACTGATGCCCCTTCTCTCTTCATCCCGCCGCTTCCCCTGCTGCCCCTCTTCCATCCTGTCTGCCCTTTCCCTCGGCAGGTCCCGACTGGCAGTTTTATTCTTCGTCGTGTGTGCTCCAAGTTGGTTTTGAGTATGTTGTTCTGGAGTGTTTTTACTACTGTGGCCGACTTTTAACGTGTGCATGTCCATCCAGTGCCTTCTCTGAGTTTTGAAGAATCGCCAACTGTGTTTTTTTACTTTCTGTTGACTTTTTTTTTAACTGTCCTCCATAAACGTCTCCGTGTTAGTCTATATTTTTACCTCCATTTTCTCCTGTTATTCTGTTTTAAGTTCCCCGTTATTGCCTTATGTATGTAACATTTTACTGCCCATATGGTGCAGGGGAATGAAATCACAATAAAGAAAAAAAAAACCACACGATAGTCATACACTTGTCAATGGCAGAGGGAATCTCTGCCAAAAGCCCATGGACAGTAAACCACTTGGCGCGGCTTGAAGCCCGAGAATGTTTTATTAACGGATATTGCAGCTATGCATACGTTCGTACATAGTATAAATAAAAGCAGAGATCTTTTGCTGTTAAGTAATGTTGCTCCCTACATCCTGAAGACCGGGAAAGCAATTAAAATATTCTGCCTAAATGTATGAGCTTGAGGGCTCTATCGTGTTCGAGAGGCAATGCCCTCTTAATGTGACAATGTCAATAATTTGGTACCACCAGCTAAAAAGATACATCTTATTTTAAATATATTTCAGTTTTAATGGTAAAGATAGATTAGCGGTTAAACGTTGCTTTGTCCTGTACAGGTGTTTTCAAAAAGTAGCTGCTAACAAAAAGTATGGCTGAGTTACCACTACTTCCTCAGCCCATCCTTACTAGACTGTGTACTTGGTTGGACGGAACCTGAAGTGTGTTATCTGACAAATTTGATGCCATTAAATCAGTATGAAATGAAATTGATAAGAAGTTATTCACAACAAAATTAATACTTCAATATTTAATTTTAAGGTAATGCATCTTTCATTTTAGGCAGTAAGTAGCACCTCGCCAGGTGATGACGTACGCATCAGAAGTGCACAAGCAGCATTTGAATGCAAAAGTGTGCAGCAGGATATAATTAACATTACGACAATCTTCTCTAAATTTCCCTCTGAAATAACAAAATTAGAAGCCACATTTCTACCACACATACACTCAATATAAATTGTTGAGGAATTACAGAGCTACCTGAGTCATGCCCAAAGGAAAGTGGAAGTATATGCAAAGTACAAATTTATTTCTGTGGTGAAAGCACGAATGAAGAACTTGACGCTGTCACAAGTATACTCGTTGAAATTTGCGGCATCAATTTCTTGTGATGTAGGGAGGTTATTTTCTGCCTACAAAAATATTTTGACTGATAAGCGCTAGAATCTCACAGGAAAGAATTTTGAAATGTTGTTGTTTGTTAACTGTGCACAAAGGGCAGTGTATTAATAAATTTGGAACGAAAATGATAGTGCATCTTTTAAAGTATTTCTCACTTGATCGAGCATGTATTGTAGTCTGATAGCCGCGCGGGATTAGCCGAGCGGTCTTAGGCGCTGCAGTCATGGACTGTGCGGCTGATCCCGGCAGAGTTTCGAGTCCTCCCTCGGGCAGGGGTGTGTGTGTTTGTCCTTAGGAGAATTTAGGTTAAGTAGCGTGTAAGCTTAGAGACTGATGACCTTAGCAGTTAAGTCTCATAAGATTTCACACACATTTGAACGTTTTGTAGTCCGATAGTGCACAAATACATTCATTTTCTGAGACTTTATAGTGCTCGGAATTCTCGTCTTTGGTTACAAGTAACTTGTGGGGTGCTCTAGGCGAACTTAGGGATTCAACTGATAGGAAGGACTGCGGGTTCCGGGATCGTTTGCCGGTGACAGACGATGTCAGTTTTATCACGGGCGCTATTTCACACCACGTATGTATCTACTACCCTAGAAAAAGTCGAGCAACCGCCGAAACGCTGCCCTGTTGGCAGGCAGGGTGCACTGCTTTGTACGCGTATGGTTTTCACGCTAGGCGTACCCCGTCAGTGACATTTAACAAAGAGAGCGACGATTTATAAACCGGTGACCTTCTTTCATACTGTTTTCTGTACAGTATGATGGACAGTGAGCGGAGTTATTCATGTGGGCTGATGGCTGGTGTACCATATTACGAGAATGATGTTTTACATCGTATGGTTGCTCAACAGTTTATCTGTTAAAACTATTTCAACAAAACAGTTTTCCAACTTTAAACATAGCTGTGTGCAGCAACCGCCAAAATATTTATAATACAGACAGCCCACTGGTTGCAATGGATCTTATATTCGAATTGACCATGGTTTCGACTCCTAAACTAAGGGAGTCTTCATCAGAATTTATCCTTAAATAGCTATGATTAAATTAGTAAGATTTTTGCCTGCCCAGGCATCAAAAGCTGTTTCAAAATTTAAGGATGAGTTCTGATGAAGACTCCCTTAGTTTAGGAGTCGAAACCATGGTCAATTCGACTATAAAATCAATTGCAACCAGTGGGCTATCTTGACTATAAAAAATATTTTCACGGTTGTTGCACACAGCTATGTTCAAAGTTGTAAGATTTTTGCCTGCCCAGGAATCAAAAGCAGTTTCTAAATTTAAGGATAAATTCTGATGAAGACTTCCTTAGTTTAGGAGTCGAGACCATGGTCAATTCGACTATAAAATCCATATCAACCAGTGGGCTGTCTTTACTATTTTTAAAAAAATTATAAAAAAACAGTTTTCATCGCATGTATATTGTGTGTTTCGTTTTTTTGACTCGTTTCTGTCTTTTATAAAACCGTCATCAGAGCATTTTTATTACTTGTTGGGGACAACAGGGGCCGGTGGGGTAGAACAGGTCGCTGTGTGGACGTGTGGAATAGTGCAGTGATTAGCAGTGTTTAAATTCTTCAAGAAAATAATAGACTTTCGCATGATCAACTGAATCTTCCATATCTCCTGAGATTAATGGAAGAGCCGACGCGAAGCGAGCAGATCCGTAATCGGGCTGATCCCTCCAGTCTGAGGCCTTCCAGCGACACGTCTGGCAGCTGCGGAACCCACAACGCAAGCAAATCCGGCCTCCCCGGGGACCCCACATAACGACTGTGGCCGGCGCCCGGCTTCCACGCAGGCCTTCCTCAGCCCACGCCTTCCTGCATCGCACCCTCGGCGCTGCCACTCGCATAAATGTGACAAATGTTGATACTTAGCGGCGCGCCATTAGTTTTCGTTAGCGCCATTACCGCGCCGCCCCACAATCGGCCACGAACTGCATTATCCGTACATCCGTACGGCCGAACTGCCTTTTCTTACCTGTCTCGAGGGAATCTTTCTGCGCCACAGGGGCTTCGGTGACACACAGTCTGTATCTAGAGTGAAAAATAGCGCCGTTAATGGCACTCTCAGCGAATGTAAGATGATGGTGGTTTTTCAATTTCATTCTAAAAAAAGTTATTAATATTGCCGTTCATAACGATGAAGGTAATATGGGGATACATGCAATACGTACAATAAGAAAAGCAAGCTGGACGAATACATACGGCGGAGTTCCAAAGAGAAACCGGAATTATTTTTTAAAAGCTATATACACTCCTGGAAATGGAAAAAAGAACACATTGACACCGGTGTGTCAGACCCACCATACTTGCTCCGGACACTGCGAGAGGGCTGTACAAGCAATGATCACACGCACGGCACAGCGGACACACCAGGAACCGCGGTGTTGGCCGTCGAATGGCGCTAGCTGCGCAGCATTTGTGCACCGCCGCCGTCAGTGTCAGCCAGTTTGCCGTGGCATACGGAGCTCCATCGCAGTCTTTAACACTGGTAGCATGCCGCGACAGCGTGGACGTGAACCGTATGTGCAGTTGACGGACTTTGAGCGAGGGCGTATAGTGGGCATGCGGGAGGCCGGGTGGACGTACCGCCGAATTGCTCAACACGTGGGGCGTGAGGTCTCCACAGTACATCGATGTTGTCGCCAGTGGTCGGCGGAAGGTGCACGTGCCCGTCGACCTGGGACCGGACCGCAGCGACGCACGGATGCACGCCAAGACCGTAGGATCCTACGCAGGGCCGCAGGGGACCGCACCGCCACTTCCCAGCAAATTAGGGACACTGTTGCTCCTGGGGTATCGGCGAGGACCATTCGCAACCGTCTCCATGAAGCTGGGCTACGGTCCCGCACACCGTTAGGCCGTCTTCCGCTCACGCCCCAACATCGTGCAGCCCGCCTCCAGTGGTGTCGCGACAGGCGTGAATGGAGGGACGAATGGAGACGTGTCGTCTTCAGCGATGAGAGTCGCTTCTGCCTTGGTGCCAATGATGGTCGTATGCGTATTTGGCGCCGTGCAGGTGAGCGCCACAATTAGGACTGCATACGACCGAGGCACACAGGGCCAACACCCGGCATCATGGTGTGGGGAGCGATCTCCTACACTGGCCGTACACCACTGGTGATCGTCGAGGGGACACTGAATGGTGCACGGTACATCCAAACCGTCATCGAACCCATCGTTCTACCATTCCTAGACCGGCAAGGGAACTTGCTGTTCCAACAGGACAATGCACGTCCGCATGTATCCCGTGCCACCCAACGTGCTCTAGAAGGTGTAAGTCAACTACCCTGGCCAGCAAGATCTCCGGATCTGTCCCCCATTGAGCATGTTTGGGACTGGATGAAGCGTCGTCTCACGCGGTCTGCACGTCCAGCACGAACGCTGGTCCAACTGAGGCGCCAGGTGGAAATGGCATGGCAAGCCGTTCCACAGGACTACATCCAGCATCTCTACGATCGTCTCCATGGGAGAATAGCAACCTGCATTGCTGCGAAAGGTGGATATACACTGTACTAGTGCCGACATTGTGCATGCTCTGTTGCCTGTGTCTATGTGCCTGTGGTTCTGTCAGTGTGATCATGTGATGTATCTGACCCCAGGAATGTGTCAATAAAGTTTCCCCTTCCTGGGACAATGAATTCACGGTGTTCTTATTTCAATTTCCAGGGGTGTATTTTCAAATTGTGTACAAAACAACCTTATCCTCTTCAAAATACTCTCAATTACAACTAATACATTTGTTCCACCGCTGCTTCCCGTGTTCGAACCTTTTTTTGTAGTCATCTTTAGAAATAGCTGACAGTCTCTCCCTCGTTTTTTCTTGACTTCTTCAATGTTGTCAAATTGGTGTTGTTTCGTGTCCCTTTCCTTGCGCGGAAATAAGATAAAGTCGCACGTAGCCAGATCAGGCGAGTAAGGTGCGTAGGGCAGCGGTACCATGCCATTTCTAGCGAGAACTGTCTAACAGAGATGGCCGTGTGCAGGTGCATTGTTTCGGTGGAAGAACCAGTCACCTGTTTTCTACAAAATGGTTCAAATAGCTCTGAGCGCAATGGGACTTAAGTTCTGAGGTCATCAGTCCCCTAGAACTTAGAAGTTCTTAAACCTAACTAACCTAAGGACATCACACACATCCATGCCCGAGACAGGATTCGATCCTGTGGCCATAGCGGTCGCGAGATTCCAGACTGTAGCGCCTAGAGCACTCGGCCACCCCGGCCGACTGTTTGCCACAAATAATGTCTTTTATTTTGACTGAAAAGAGCTCCAAGAAAACCCCTGTGAGCAAAAGTTCTCGAATTTTTTCAATATTTTCGTGGATTCGGGCAGTTTATGGACGTCCAGAACGAGGTTCGTCATCAATCGACATGGCGCCATCTTGAAATCTAGCAAACCGCTCGTACACTTTTTCCCATAGCGTCCCCTTCGTAAGATGTTTTCAACATTAAAACAGTTTCAGCATTACGTTTACCGAGTAGAAAACCAAATTTCACAGCTGTACGTTGATCACTTAATCTTGACATCATAAAGAGCGAAACAAAAACAAAACCCCCAGAAACTAAGTCAGTCAACAGAATGTGTTTCATCAATGCTCTTTTCAAATTCCTGAAGCTGGGCCAGTCAGCGTAACGCTAATTCGCAGTTTCAATCCTTGAATGGGCATTCGATTTTTAAAATGCTCCTTGTGTTTTTCTTATATCACAATACTTAAGCTTTCCCTTTACTATCTAGCAACCAATAGATGGAGCCGACTCATGCGTATCGCAGACCTTACGCATCGGCTATACAAATACCATCCCACTTTCATAAAATCAAACAGGTTATACGCAACAGACTCAGTTTCTGAAATTCACGAAAGTCAGATATATTAATACATTCACCGATACAGAGTAGTTACTCAATGGATAAATCTACTTGTTCTACATTCAGGCTCATAAGTTAAGGATAATTGCAGAATGTGGTGCCACACAACGTAGCACTAGACAAAACTGGCGTTAATAGCATAGGCACATAGGGAACACACACGACACAGATCTCTAAGTTCACAGAATTTGTAATAAGTTGAGAAAACCATCCCGAAACACATGTGCTACAAAACGGCACTGTCTTCTGCGCATGTATCCTGAAATCAATATGAGATACGATCATCATGAACACGTTAACAGGCCGCACAACGGGTTTGCATACTCTGGTACAGGTGGTCGAGCAGCTGCTGGGGTACAGCCTCCCATTCTTGCACCAGTGCCTGTCGGAGTTCCTGAAGTGTCGTAGGGGACTGAAGACGTGCTACGATACGTCGACCGAGAGCATCCCAGACGTGCCCGATGGGGTTTAGGTCTGAAGAACAGGCAGGCCACTCCATTCGCCTGATATCTTCTGTTTCAAGGTACTCCTCCACGATGGCAGCCCGGTGGGGCCGTGCTTTATCATGCATCAGGCGGAAGATGGGACCCACTGCACCCCTTGAAAGGTGGACATACTGGTGCAAAATGACGTCCCGAAACACCTGACCTGTTACAGTTCCTCTGTCAAAGACATGCAGGGATGTATGTGCACCGATCATAATCCCACCCCACACCATCAAACAACGACCTCCATACAGGTCCCTTTTAAGGATATTAAGGGGTTGGTATTGTGATGTCACCGCCAGACACCACACTTGCTAGGTGGTAGCTTTAAATCGGCCGAGGGCCATTAGTACATGTCGGACCCGCGTGTCGCCACTGTCAGTGATCGCAGACCGAGCGCCACCACACGGCAGGTCTCGAGAGACTTACTAGCACTCGGCCTAGTTGTACGGACGACTTAGCTAGCGATGCAACTCTGACGAAGCCTCGTTTATTTGCAGAGAAGATAGTTAGAATAGCCTTCAGCTAAGTCAATGGTTACGACCTAGCAAGGTGCCATAGCAATTGATAGTTATCGTATGAAGCATGTCTCATCAAGAACGATGTATACAAATGATGGATTAAAGTTAAGTATTCCAGAAGCTACGTACTTTTCTTTATAGCATTCATTACGTATCCTGTTTCAGACCTCACGCCATCCTGCGTGAGCTTCTCTAGCTATATAACAGGTATCTGGTTCCTGGTTCACGCCAAATGAAAACCCGGCGAGAATCACTGTTCAGACAATACCTGGACTCGTCCTTCAACATAGCCTGGGACCACTGTTCCAATGACCATGTACTGTGTTCTTGACACCAGACTTTACGGGCTCTCCTGTGACCAGGGGTCAGTGGAATGCTTCTTGCAGGTCTCCGGGCGAATAAACCATGTCTGTTCAGTCGTCTACAGACTACGTGTCTGGAGGCAACTGTTCCAGTGGCTGCGGTAAGGTTCCGAGCAAGGCTACCTGCAGTACTCCGAGGCCGTCTGCGGGCTCATATGATGAGATATCGGTCTTCTTTTGGTGTTGTACACTGTGGACGTTCCGTACTGTAGCCTGGACACGTTTCCTGTCTGCTGGAATCGTTGCCATAATCTGAAGATCACATTTTGTGTCACACAGAGGGCCCCGTGCTACGACCTGCTGTGTTTGACCAGCCTCCAATCACCCTAGTCTTCTACCCCTCATAATGTCGTCAATATGTGTTTTTGAGCCATTTGCAACACACAGTCACCATTAGCACGTTTGAAAACGTCTGCACACTTACTCGCTGCACCGTACTCTGAGATGCACCAACACACCTCTGCGTATGTGGAGTGCTGTCAGCACCGCTGTGCGACGATCGCAGGTCAAATGCACCGCATGGTCATACTTCGAGGTGATTTAAACCCGAAAACCACCTACCGCAGCGTTGTTTCACCAAGTATCAAATGGTTCAAATGGCTCTGAGCACTATGGGACTTTGTCAGTCCCCTAGAACTTAGAACTACTTAAACCTAACTAACCTAATGACAGCACACACATCCATGCCCGAGGCAGGATTCGAACCTGCGACCGTAGCGGTCGCGCGGTTCCAGACTGTATCGCTTAGAACCGCTCGGCCACTCCGGCGGGCTCACCAAGTATCAGCGTTATCTTATGAGCATGAGTGTAGTTACTCGCGAAGTAAAAATTGCAGCTGATTCATTGCCTCAGTCGATGTATTAAATCATCTCTTCACTTTACCAACAACCACCATTATTAAACTCCAAACAAAAGAAAAACATTTCTGAGTATTTCACTGCGGCAAACGACGGTTGCGACGAAAAATTCATGGTTAAGCTAGTTATCGGCAAAACCATCGGAACATGCGGCACACCTCTCAAATCAACATCTACTGGATGGTTCAAATGGCTCTGAGCACTATGGGACTTAACATCTGAGGTCATCAGCCCCCTAGAACTTAGAACTACTTAAACCTAAGTAACCTAAGGACATCACACACATCCACGCCCGAGGCAGGATTCGAACCTGCGACCGTAGCGGTCTCGCGGTTCCAGACTGAAGCGCCTAGAACCGCTCGGCCACACCGGCCGGCAACATCTACTGGACATAGTTGCATTCGGGACAGGGCAAATGGAAATGGCAAAACCACAACAACATTAACGTAATTTCACGTCGAATACTTATGTGATATTGCGTTATATGATCTTATTATGCATTTATAGAATCCTGTTTAGCTAGAAGATAATCTTATGGTTGACACCACTCGTAGAATAAAACATATTTTAAACCGCAACTTTTATGGTCTCCCTTTTTCTTTTTGTTGAAGGTGAAATAAACATGTGGGGCTAAGTACAGTACAAGCTATTCCACTTAGTGGTACTTCAGCGTCTTAGGTGACCTTTTCACAATTTGTTTCCTCGGGCAAGTTCTCTTTTGCAATGAAGCATAGTGAACACTACAACGTAATTTTTTACTCCAAAATCAAATATGTAATCGTTAGGCACTGAAACCACAGCAACTGCGTCACAAGCCTTTGAGGCCAATCAGCTAACGCCACAGGAAGTATGAATTGTTGGTAGGTGTCACCAAAATGCTTCAATTGAGTATGACTTAGTCTTATACTATTAACGGCATGTAGTTTACTTGCAAGAGTGTAACGACGAATTTGAAATTCTTCTAGCCCACACTCTGATGAATGACATTTGTTATGCGGTTTAATCACTGAAATACGTCCCTTTGTGGAGTGAAATAATCGCACAATAACGGCTCAACAATGCAATGCCGCGCTATGAGTTGAACTGTTATGGTGTGACCAGACATGCTACAACCAACGTGATTTCCATAGTTTGGAAGTGAGCTAGGTAGTTAATGATTACTTAGGCCGTTGCTTCAGCTAACGTAACTGACCAGGAAGACTCAGATGTAGTGAGGTTCAGAACTGTTCAGAAACTAAAATTTTTTCGATCATCCCTACGCGGAACTTGTCTACTGGTTGAATGCGCAGACATCTTTAGTTACCCTCTATTTTAAGAATATTGACTGTGAGGTCTCTTAGCTTGAGGCTCATGAAACGTAATTCTGCCCACACGCTGCTCTATATTTCAGCATGCCTCAGTTCCTGCACTGACGAACGCCCGTCCTGCACTAGCAGTAACAGCCCAAGATCGTGCATTACACTTGCTTTAGTTCTTCTTACATGCTTCTTTGGAAGTAATCAGCAAGTGGTTGTTGGTGTGCGTTGTGTGTCATTTCTACGTTTGTTTCAGCGTTTAGCAGAGTTAGGCTATCGCGCATTTGACATATAGAATAACTAGACATCTGCTGTTACCACCACCGTCAACTGACTCAGTCGCAGCCAGCTACATTTAAATACGAGAATCATACTCGCATTTGCGAATATCGCAAAACTTTGGCTGCATTGCGCAATAGTGACAATGAAAATTTGCACACGGGCCGGGACTCGAACGCTAACCACCCGCTTGCCGCGAGCGGTCGTCTTGACCGCCTCGCCCGCCCGAATACGCTCCCCAGACCGATCCAAACTTCCATATGTCACAGCACTCGTCTACATCCTATACCCGCACAGATACTGTCACTCCCATACAGGAAAAGTCCTATGATTAAAGTCGAAGCCCAGTTATTAGGCGTGAAATACTATAATGCAGTCCGCCGGCTTAGCTCGGTGGCAAGGAAGCCCGGGTTTGATTCCCGGCCGGATCGGAGATTTGCTCCGCTCGGGGACTGGGTGTTGTGTTGTTCTCATCAGCATTTCATCATCATCACCGGCGCGCAAGTCGCCCAATGTGGCTTCGACAGAAATAAAACGCAGAAATGAAACTTTCACTTGGCGGCCGAACTTTCCCGGATGGATCCTCCCACCCAACGATGTCGTACGCTCATTTCCATTTTTTTACTATATTGCAGAGCCTGTGTTGTTCTAATGTGCGTTTCAATACAGACATAGGTGTATATTTGAAGGACATTGCAAAGTACGTTAGAGCAACACACGCTGTGCAACAAAGTGCATTTAAATAACTTTCAATAGAGGCTCAGATCACGTAATCAGTACGAGGTAGAGCGAGTGCCGCAGCAGCAGCAGGTCAAGTCTGTGCATTGCTCCGGGAGTAGTATTTACGTAAGCGCAATGTAGTTTGAATGTAATTCTATTCCCAATCGAACCGGGTGCCGCAGTGGTTAGTAAACTGGATACGCGTTCTGGAGGACGACGGTTAAAACATACGTCCGCTCATCTGGATTTAGGATTTTGGTGATTTCCCAAAATCCTGCCATGGAGATGCCGCGACGCTTCCTTTGCAAGGGCACGGCCGATTTCCTTCCCCATCCTTGACACAATCCGAGCTTGTACTCTACCTCTAATAACCTCGATATCGACGGAATATTAAACCCGATATTCCTACATTCCTTTATTCTTTCCTTCCACTTGTCGTTGAAAGAGACAAATTAACGCACAGCTCTGGCTACCGGGCTTTGCCTCTCCCTCTCCAACAGTGGTCTCTCCTCAGTTTCGGGCAGGGCAGCCACAAAGGGGAAAGGAGGAATTGTCGGGTTCTTTTTTTTTTTTTGGTCATCACTCTACTGACTGGTTTGATGCGGCCCGCCACGAATTCCTTTCCTGTGCTAACCTCTTCATCTCAGAGTAGCACTTGAAACCTACGTCCTCAATTATTTGATTGACGTATTCCAATCTCTGTCTTCCTCTACAGTTTTGCCCTCTACAGCTCCCTCTAGTACCATGGAAGTCATTCCCTCATGTCTTAGCAGATGTCCTATCATCCTGTCCCTTCTCCTTATCAGTGTTTTCCACATATTCCTTTCCTCTTCGATTCTGCATAGAACCTCCTCAATCCTTACCTTATCAGTCCACCTAATTTTCAACATTCGTATATAGCACCACATCTCAAATGCTTCGATTCTCTTTTGTTCCGGTTTTCCCACAGTCCATGTTTCACTACCATACAATGCTGTACTCCAGACGTACATCCTCAGAAATTTCTTCCTCAAATAAGGCAGGTATTTGATATTACCAGACTTCTCTTGGCCAGAAATGCCTTTTTTGCCATAGCGAGTCTGCTTTTGATGTCCTCCTTGCTCCGTCCGTCATTGGTTATTCTACTGCCTAGGTAGCAGAATTCCTTAACTTCATTGACTTCGTGACCATCAATCCTGATGTTAAGTTTCTCGCTGTTCTCATTTCTACTACTTCTCATTACTTTCGTCTTTCTCCGATTTACTCTCAAACCAAACTGTGTACTCATTAGACTGTTCATTCCGTTCAGCAGATCATTTAATTCTTCTTCATTTTCACTCAGAATAGCAATGTCATCAGCGAATCGTATCATTGATATCCTTTCACCTTGTATTTTAATTCAACTCCTGAACCTTTCTTTTATTTCCATCATTGCTTCCTCGATGTACAGATTGAAGAGTAGGGGCGAAAGGCTACAGCCTTGTCATAACACCCTTCATAATACGAGCACTTCGTTCTCGATCGTACACTCTTATTATTCCCTCTTGGTTGTTGTACATATTATATATGACCCGTCTCTCCCTATAGCTTACCCCTAATTTTTCAGAATCTCGAACAGCTTGCACCATTTTATATTGTCGAACGCTTTTTCCAGGTCGACAAATCCTATGAAAGTGTCTTGATTTTTCTTTAACCTTGCTTCCATTATTAGCCGTAACGTCAGATTTGCCTCTCTCGTCCCTTTACTTTTCCTAAAGCCAAACTGATCGTCACCTAGCGCATTCTCAATTTTCTTTTCCATTCTTCTGTATATTATTCTTGTAAGCAGCTTCGATGCATGAGCTGTTAAGCTGACTATGCGATAATCCTCGCACTTGTCAGCTCTTGCGTCCTCGGAATTGTGTGGATGATGCTTTTCCGAAAGTCAGATGGTATGTCGCCAGACTCATATATTCTACACACCAACGTGAATAGTCGTTTTGCTGCCACTTTTCCCAACGATTTTAGAAATTCTGATGGAATGTTATGTATCCCTTCTGCCTTATTTGACCGTAAGTCCTCCAAAGCTCTTTTCAATTCCGATTCTAATACTGGATCCCCTATCTCTTCTAAATCGACTCCTGTTTCTTATTCTATCACATCAGACAAATCTTCATCCTCATAGAGACTTTCAATGTATTCTTTCCACCTATCTGCTCTCTCCTCTACATTTAACAGTGGAGTTCCCGTTGCACTATTAATGTTACCACCGTTGCTTTTAATGTCACCAAAGGTTGATTTGACTTTCCTATATGCTGAGTCTGCCCTTCCAACAATCATATCCTTTTCGATGTCTTAACATTTTTTCCTGCAGCCATTTCGTCTTAGCTTCCCTGCACTTCTTATTTATTTCATTCCTCAGCCACTTGTATTTCTGTATTCCTGATTTTCCCGGAACATATTTGTACTTCCTCCTTTCATCAATCAACTGAAGTATTTCTTCTGTTACCCATGGTTTCTTCGCAGCTACTTTCTTTGTACCTATGTTTTCCTTCCCAACTTCTGTGATGGCTCTTTTTAGAGATGTTCATTCCTTTTCAACTGTACTGCCTACTGCGCTATTCCTTATTGCTATATCTAAAGCGTTAGAGAACTTCAAACGTATCTCGTCATTCCTTAGTACTTCCGTATCCCACTTCTTTGCGTATTGATTCTTTCTGGCTAATGTCTTGAACTTCAGTCTAATCTTCATCACTACTGTATTGTGTTCTGAGTCTATATCTGCTCCTCGGTACGCCTTACAATCCAGTATCTGATTTCGGAACCTCTGTCTGACCATGATGTAATCTAATTGAAATCTTCCCGTATCTCCTGGCCTTTTCCAAGTATACCTCCTTCTCTTGTGATTCTTGAACAGGATATTCGCTATTACTAGCTGAAACATGTTACAGAACTCAATTAGTCTTTCTGCTCTTTCATTCCTCGTCCCAAGCCCATATTCTCCTGTAACCTTTTCTTCTACTCCTTCCCCTACAACTGCATTCCAGTCGCCCATGACTATTAGATTTTCGTCCCCCTTTACATACTGCATTACCCTTTCAATATCCTCATACACTTTCTCTATCTGTTCATCATCAGCTTGCGACGTCGGCATGTATACCTGAACTATCGTTGTCGGTGTTGGTCTGCTGTCGATTCTGATTAGAACAACCTGGTCACTGAACTGTTCACAGACCAAAACCCTCTGCCGTACCTTCCTATTCATAACGAATCCTACACCTTTTATACCATTCTCTGCTCCTGTTGATATTACCCGATACTCATCTGACCAGGAATCCTTGTCTTCCTTCCACTTCACTTCACTGACCCCTACTATATCTAGATTGAGCCTTTGCATTACCCTTTTCAGATTTTCTAGTTTCCCTACCACGTTGAAGCTTCTGACATTCCACGCCCCGACTCGTAGAACGATATCCTTTCGTTGATTATTCAATCTTTTTCTCATGGTAACCTCCCCCTCGGCAGTCCCCTCCAGGAGATACGAATGGGGGACTATTCCGGAATCTTTTGCCAATGGAGAGATCATCATGACACTTCTTTAATTAAAGGCCACATATCCTGTGGATACACGTTACGTGTCTTTAATGTAGTGGCTTCCAATGCCTTCTGCATCCTCATGTCGTTGATCATTGCTTCCGCCTTTAGTTGCAATTTCCCACCCCTAGGACAAGAGAGTGCCCTGAACCTCTATCCGCTCCTCCTCCCTCTTTGACAAGGCCGTTGGCAGAATGACGCTGACTTCTTATGCCGGAAGTCTTCGGCCGCCAATGCTGATTATTTATTAAAATTTAGGCAGTGGCGGGAATCGAACCCGGGATTATGAATCAAAGACGTTACCCCTAGACCGCGGGTTATGGCCCTCTTAGTAAAGTAGCGATATGGGCGCGAACGAACCTAACCTCCGCTAGGTGCGAGTGCGGGTCGACTTATCTGCAAAGAGGAAAAGCCATCAAGGAAGGAATTCACAGCGCAGATTGCAGCCAGCTATGAATCATCGCTCACGTCGGCATCAACAACGTCTGACGTGCAGTTTCTCAGCCCATTTGCTGCTCATTCCGGAGAATGGCGGAAGTGGTGAGGGCATTTAGCTTTTCTCGTGCGGGATCTGCGCACTTTTCGGTTTTTTCATCGACTCCGAGGACTGGTATGAATCCTCTGATCTGAGCAGAGTGGAGTGCCTAAACTAGAGGCCTCGCCAATTCTGTGACAAGATGGGCTGTAAATTTCTCGGCGTACGTGAAAAAAGTTGATATTTTTTATCCCTGGATGAATCAGGTATACTGCCAACTGGGGGGCAAAGTACTTGTGAACTACATATCTTAGATAAAACTCTGAGGTCCCCCTCAATAAACGAATATCAGATGAGGAAATTACTCCAACAGACTGGACAGAAAATGCGTAGAGTGAAAGTTTCAAAATATTAATTGTTAATTGATGAACCATTCGCAGCAAAATCTCTGCGCTCACGTCTTTCACAGATGGAAGTCGCTCCCATACAATACTATGAAGTAAGAATTGGTTCAGAGATGAAGTGGGGAAATCTTTGGTAGTACTTGGAACATACAACAGACAGGAAGAGGAGTGTTAACAGTCTCAAGCAGAAGCATTAGGTCTACTAAGATCCGAAATGAAACCGATAGCGAAATGATATCGACAAAAGAAACCAGGGACGATGGACTTAGATTAGTAATGATTTGTTTTCAGTGACGTCAACATTGAGACACATGGGTCGCAGAGCTTGTAACATGACTGGTATAGATCGTTTCTCGTCCCTGCACCATATCAGTTTTATTTGATTTTATGTACAAAGAGTGTGGTACTGACAGTTGGGTGGTGGGTGAAAGGTTCTCACACGAAGTTGCAGATTCCAGGATATGCCATGTTTTCTGTGGATTTGAAGCTTGAAACTGGCCGCAGGTTGAATGGTAGGCCTGGGAACATTCCAAGAGCCTGCTCGGCATATTCTGAAGTTGCGGTTTCCTGGAAATATTCGCTGACGCGCAGCTGCTGCAGTGCCTTAGTCCTCAAGTGCCCACTTGAGTTGTAGCAAGTATCTATTCAGCGTGAATGCCAACATGAATCCTGCCTTTGTGCTCCCATGAAAAGTGAAAATTTAGCACCTTTTCCATACTGTTTTCTGGTTGGTGTATCCTGTGTACTGCCTCCCCTTCCGGAAGACTGGGTGTACTGCATCACCCAGTAATAAAAGACTATTCAAACTGAGTACCAACTTTAGAAATAATTTACGCATATTTGTAGACCATCTGAGGGAAACTTCTGCAGCGATCCCTTCCATTTTGCTGCTTCAAGCCACAAATACATTCGTCATATTGTCTATAAGCTTTCTGTCGCCCTTACAAATAAAGAGAACTCTTATCATTCGTTTTCTAAGACTCACCTCTTGTCGATTATCTTTCATTTCCTGACTTCCTGGAAATCGTCCCGTGTCAACTACGATTCGCATCTTGACTGCCGTCCCATGCTGACTGTGCAGTTTGAAGATGTAAGTGTCGCTTTTGCTATTTTCATGACGTGGTACTTTCATTACTGACTCCGTTCTCTGAGCAATTCGTAGTAACCTCACTGCTTGTGCATCTTCGATGCTGAATCGTTATTGAGTTCATTGGATTATATCCCTTGTTTATATGAAAATGCTAATTTCGCTGATTTAGTTCTTCTTTGAGTCTTCCTAACGCTGCCAATGTTTTTCAAGCATCACATCTCAAAATGATTGGGATTTGAAAAAACAGACGGCAATACGATATCGACTTCCATTTATGAAACCTACTTCCTACAATTTCTCCCATGATTAGGTGACCTCTATTTAACGAAATGGTTCAAATGGCTCTGCGCACTATGGGACTTAACATCTCTGGTCATCAGTCCCCTAGAACTTAGAACTGCTTTAACCTAACGAACCTAAGGACATCACACACATCCATGCCCGAGGCAGGATTCGAACCTGCGACCGTAGCGGTCACGCGATTCCAGACTGAAGCACTTACAACCGCTCGGCCACACCCAGCGGCCGGCTCTGTTTAACAAATGTAATCAGGAATACGCGGTGTTATTTCAATGTGATGGTGTTCCATTGTGTGCAGTGGCTCAATTTTTAATGGAATGCTGCAAAATAAAACAGCTATTTATTGTGGTGATGAGTGAATAGTGCTCGCAGGTTGCTCTTCGGAGCTCAAACTTTTATTAATGCAAATTAATTTCAAGTTATACATTGATACCCTACCCCAGACAGCATGAAATACCCTACGAGTACGGTCGTGATAGGTTATGACTTTAACATCCCAGAACCAACAGTGAAAACCACGCCGAGAGCGTTATAGGTGGTAAGAAAAAACAATCATGCGAAGAAATACAGGAATCTCTGTCTGACAACTGCCTCAAACAGCTAATCCGAAAATTTACACGAGCAAGATATAGTTAGATTGAAATTACAATGAAATGAATACCCCTAGCTGCATACAGGCGTTGATATAAGTCAGTGGAGACAGTTGAAAATGTGTGCCCCGACCGGGAGTCGAACGCGGGATCGCCTGCTTACATGGCAAAGGCTGTATCCATCAGAGCCACCGAGGACACAGAGGATAGTGCGACTGCAGGGACTAATCTCTGTCACACCTCCCATGAAACCCACATTCCTAATTTATCATCCCACACTATATTCATACTGCCCCTGTCACATATACTCATTACTCGCGGCTTTCTGCCGATTCCTGTAAGAGTTCAGGCACTGTTTGTGCATCCGCACAGAAGAAGACAGTCAAATGGCCGGCGATCCTTGAAACGCCGCTAAACCCGCCGGGCAGAACATGTGATTAGGACTGTGGTAAGGGCCAAATAAGGTTGGGGTCAGTTTCACCTTAAATTGTAATTTATTGTACTTTAGTAACACCTTTACACCAAAACGGCACATAGCCGAACCTTTAAAACTGCGAGTTTCAAAAAGGCAATTATTCAACGGCTGAAGGCCTCCACACAAGAAATCTTCAACAAAATAAATCTCAAGTGGTAAAAACACAATTAAAATTGCAAACAAAATCATTAACATATATATACACAGTGAGGCCGAGAGCATCAAGGCAAGGGTGAATAGCCAAACATAAACAAGATGCAATACAAACGGCTGAAGACAGACAGTAAAATTTTCAAGATGTTAAGATAAATTACCATAACCTTTCAAAGGCAGAAGCCCGTAATGTTTTTTTTTGAATGAGTATTTAAGTGGCTGAAGGCCCACAATTTATTTTCCAAAATTCAAAATAAAAAATACATAAAATCCAGTACCATCTATTTTTAAATGATTGGCTATGACGGATTATAAACAGACAATTAAGCACCGGTTAGAAGGACAATAAAGAAAATGACACTAGGAAGCCTCCAAGGAGGTCGGTCTGCCCTCGTTCACTTCGTTGAGGCAGGTGGTGAGCCCAACTACACTTGATCCGTCGGAGCCCAACCAGGGGACAGCCACGGACCGAGCGACAAAACGACTTGCTTGCCACCAATTGGTACATGAGAGCTCAACCACAAAAGTTACGAACGTGATTATCCACAATGTAATATGTATTAGCTGTCAAAACTACACACCATGTTGGACAGGGACAACAGGTGAGGAAAAGACGCTGGCTGAAATGACGTTAGTGGCCAGGGCAGGTAACTGGAACACTAACGGCCACAAGGCAGAATATTCCGCTAATACACAAGAATTTGAAATACGGTAATATAGTTAACTTCACCCAAAAGGAAAATTCCGCTGCTGCTCTTGAACTGTAGTCAACCAACATAGTTAATTACACCGGATGGCGGCTAAATTTCAGCAATAGAAACACTCGGTGTTACTCACCGAAAAATCTCCCAAACAGCGAAACACCGGAACGAACCTCATAACATGAATGGACGTGGCTTGGGGTGTTGAAGCCACTACTCAACTTTGATGTCCTGGAACGGTGAACAACCAAGATCGTAGCAATCGGACAGCTCCACACACGCTCTGGCACTATGCAGGGATTGCCAGCAGACACAGCCGGCTGCACCACGCGGAGATAACTTCCCTGGTCCGCAGCAACCGACCGACCGCCTACTGCTCCTTCCGCGACTGCTACTCCGTCGCGACTACACTGCTGGTGCGTCTCCCACTCACTTCCAGACACACGACGGTGGAACTACTGGTTGGAACCCAACCATGCAGAGGAAATACGCCCACTGGCTAACCGACATCTCCGCACCAGGAGAGGACCAACCCAAGTTCCGCAAGATGGTAATTGAATGGCCCCAGAATCGCTGAGAGAACCAGTTAAACGTCGCCCAATGAGACGACCGACATCTCAGAGCCAGTACGCCGACAATATTTAAAACAGGTTGTCAGTGGAAATCACACCAACTGCACACACAGTTTCACAAGCACTTGCACGAAGACTTGAAAGATACCCAACAGTAACTAAGCACAATCGAAAACAAATCGGGAGTCGATGCAAACACCCACAGCAACGATGCAAACACCCACAGCCGACTCACGAACGATCGGCGAGCCGAAACACGTCCTCCGGTAGGACGACCGACCGACGATCCACCAAGACCATGGCCCGGCTCAAGTGATGCGTGGTGGGAAGGGTCGGATGAGCCATGTCGACGCAGACCTCACCGCTCCAACCCAACTGCACTAGAACCGCATTGTCACTCCCCAACTGGCAGGTCTGGACTGCGCTCCAGACGCGTTCCAACTGACTGGCAGACCCGAACTCACAACCAGAACTCGCTTACGACAGACAACAAACGGTAAGTAGTAGAAGTCGAGCAAAGATACTCCGAGAGGTGATATATCGATAATCGCTGCTAGCGCCGGTCACAGTCAGGCAAAGCAGCAACTCAGTGGGAGTAGTAATTTAAATTAACGTGGTAATGTGGAAGTACATTAAAAACAGGGTGTAAAATAGATGATGGCGGGAACATGAGCCATGCACGGCTCAAGCCCTAACTATATATATATATATATATATATATATATATATATATATATATATGAAGTTGGTATCTGTTCTATCGGACTTGTCAGCCCATGCATCTCGTTAGAATGAAATTACAATGAAATGATACCCATAGCTGCATACAGATCTTGATATAACTCAACGGGGACAGTTGAAAATGTGTGCCCCGACACAAACACATGTATATATATATATATATATATATATATATATATATATATATATATATAATGCTCACCGGCCATTTGTCCATCTTCTTCGGTGTGTATGCACAAACAGTGCCCTAACTCTTACGGGGATCGGCAAAAAGCCGGCCGTAATAAGTATAATGGGCAGAGGCGCTATTAATGTAGAGCGGGACAAGAATTTGGGAATGTGGGTCTCACGGGGGGTGTGCCAGAGATAAGTCCCTGCAGTCGCACTCTCCTATGTGTTCTCGGTGGCATAGATGGATAGATCGTCGGCCATGTAAGCAGGAGACCCTGGGTTTGAGTCCCGGGTGGGACACACATTTTCAACTGTCCCGTTGACTTATATCAACGCTTGTATGCAGCTACGGGTATTCATTTCATTGTAGTTTCATTCTAATGAGCTGAATAGTCGCCGATGGTATCTGTTCTTTCTGACATGTCATATAAATATGTTAGAACTTGGGACAAACAAATCAGATCGATTGAGGAGTATCATAAATGACACTACTAGCGTCATGATATAGTAACAGGAACAGTGGTCACTAAAGGTAAAATGTTCATAAGGGAAGCTAGGAGAATAAACGTGTTTCATCGAAGTGATATTATTTTAAATTAGAACTGAGATCATTTAAATCAAATATTGAAAAAGCAGTACGGCTGTGGTAACAGATGTTATAAACTGTGGTCTGCGTAAGTACGCTCTAAGTAAAGTAATAAAATTCCGAAAGGGTGAAGCTTGTTTAATAGTTCCACTCGTAGAATGTTGAGGAAACGGAGACACTGCACAAAAGATTGCTGGGATACTAAAGCTGAAAATAAAACAGTAACTTGTTCATCTTCAAGAAGGGCCATTCGTGAAGCCTAAAAATTTCACAATCAAATTCTGCCGAAAAATTTACTAGGAAAGCCTAAGAGTTCTATTCATGAGTAAAGTCAATAAATGGAGCCAAACCCTCCGCTCAGTCTGTCGTCGAACCGTTTGGTGTCAATTTTGAAGACAGCTGGCTGAAAGTAAAACTTTTAAATTCAGTTTTTCTATTTACACAAGAGGATACTAGCGTGACAATATCTGACAGCCACCAAATTTCATAAATGTCGTAAATGATATTGGCACTGGTATTGAAAAACTAAATAGAGTGAACAGGACACTAGATCCTGATGGAATTCTTGTTAGATTTTATATCCTATACACCAAGGTAATATCGTCTTTTATAGCTGATATTCTTGCAGTGAATAGCCGTGTGTGACAGGAAAAGATCGTGATACCTCTTGTTTATAGAAGGCGTAAGAGATCCGATGTACAGAATTACAGACGAACAATAGTGACTTTTGTTGGAGGAATTTAGAACACATTCCAGGCTAAAAAGAATATGGCTTTATTTAAGGTAACAAACTTCTCCCAAAGTATCGGCAGTGAATCAGAAACGTATCAGTAATGTCAAAGGCACATTGCCTTATCAATACACAGTACTTTGCAGAAAGAAGAGGTATATTCCATCTTCCTTGATTCCGTCAGCCGTTAGACGCTGTTTCACATCACCAACTACATCCGAAAATACGGTCGCACTGAGTATCGACGGAAATATATGACTGACTTGATAAACTTTGACTAATAGAACTCAGTACAGTTTACTGGACGGCGAACATCACGCTGAAACGGTAATAGGATTTCGATTGGTCGAAGGAGGCGTATAGGTTCCTCAGTTTTTCAGACGGCACTAGAACACTGTTCGCTGACGATACAGTATTGAACAGGAAAGTATCGTTGTTAGGTGAGCGCAAGGAGTTACAGAAATATTTGGAAAATTTGGCGCGTAGTCTAATCAATGGTACTTCACTGTGAATGTGGGTACGTGAAACATAATTCCTATAAAGAGAGAAGGAACCGTGTAGTATCTGCTTACAAAATGAGCGTTTAACATCTCTAGGACGAAACAGGTGTAAGTATTTAGTAAAACTTTCAAGTTGTATGAAATGAAATGACCATGTGAAACCATATTAGGTAAGACGAATCCTGGAATTGTCGTCGAAACGTCGATAGTTTTATGACATCATAAACCTAGACAAATTCTTTTGGAATGGATTCCGACAGTGAAAGGCTATGTTCGCCTACTACCCACCTGAGCTAATATTTCGTCAATCCTGTGTATCTTATGTGTATCTCCGCTCCACCTTCTCTGTCTTATAATAAGTTTCATCATAAAAATGATGAACACCCAATATTGTCATCACCCCCCGTGTCTTTTTTAGTGTTTCAGGAAGAATTTACGTGTATTTATAGTGCACTTTTTTATGTCTCTGCGCTTAAACCACTTTCACCTCAATGTGAGTGCTAATGGCTAAAATGTCGAGGGTGTTAAATCCCGTCACATAAATTTCTATGAAGGAAGAAGAATGTTTCCTGATTGTACTTGAAACCTAAAAGCATTGTTATGATGTCAGTCGCTCCATTATGAGACCAGATGCACAAGCAGAACGTATTCAGTACCGTCGAGTTATGCATAATAATTTCATTCCCACACACATCACACTTACATATAAATTGGGAGTCAACATAATCAGGTGTCTATGACTGTCAACTAAATGGGAAAACACGAGGTTGATCAAGTAAATAAATATATCATACTTAAGTATCGTTTTAAAGGAAATTTATTCACGAAATGAAGACTAAAAATATAAGCCACCAAAAGCGTTTACGAGTTATGCTACAAGGAAAAGGCTGTCATCACCTACAAATGCCGCAGACAACTCCTACCACAGCTTTACACTGTGAATGACTTTCAGGATAGTCGCACAGTCATTCACAATATGGTGTCTCGTAATCAGATGACTTACATTCTCGATACACATTTACAATTTTGTAAGTGTTACGAAAATGATTGTGTCTGCGACTTGCAACAATAATTGCTCCGGGTCTGTCTGGAAATTAAATAGTTTTCTTAAACTTTACAGGTATCATGAATTGCCAGAAGAATGTCTCAAACGTTTCGTCTGCACGAACTAAAGTTCTTTCATTTGTTCTATCAAAATGACATAATGAGTTGTTTTAGGACAATACGTCAATAGTCAAAGCAGTTTGAAATAACACCTACCGTTCCTATAAACATACTGCAAGAAGTAAATTACTCAAAAATTGTAGTATATGTGACAACGAAAAATATTTTCATATCTTCCACAAGGAACACTCAGTTTG
Source organism: Schistocerca serialis cubense (assembly GCF_023864345.2). Taxonomy (NCBI): domain Eukaryota; kingdom Metazoa; phylum Arthropoda; class Insecta; order Orthoptera; family Acrididae; genus Schistocerca; species Schistocerca serialis. The sequence continues at coordinate 988,218,740 of NC_064638.1, forward strand.
CTAAGGTACCTAATAGAATACTGGCGTGCTTTCAAGCGATTCTTTCAAACTGTAATTCGCAGATATACTTGTGTATGCGATCTCAGTAAATCATTTTCAAAATACATTTGTTGCAACAGACGGCAACTTTAGGTGAATTAAAGAGTTACAAAGCCACGATTTTGTGAGATATTTACTCTCAAGAACAACCCTCTCAAGTATCACGTGCTCAAACATTCTCTTCTGTCACGCACTGTAATCAACTAATCGCCCTACCTTCATGGCGTTCGCAGAGGAATAGATCTGAAGGCAGCTTAGCAGGTACAGTGTATTCGTGTGTAGAAACCGTTTGTTGGTAACCTTATCGGCACTGTGTATGGGTTTAGGTTACAGATAGAGATCACTCTCGCAATGAAAAAATCTGAAGTGATGTTGGTGCCCGTTATGTGTAAAACTTATCTTCTGTATAACTCCAGCTAACCACAGCTTTTGGAGTGAGGTAAAAATTGAGTATTAGAATACGGTTTTAACTGTGAAAAGGTTGTGCGGGTACTGTTACTATTGATCAGAGAATTTTCATGTTGATTGCCTTTGGTAAATTTAGAATAATGGCTGTCTTGAGCTTATTGTCATTCAGGTGCAGAACAGTTGTTCCTTCTGGATCCTCAGATGAAATGATTGACTTCATACACGATTAATAAAACTACTGGCAGTATGGGGCGACGAAGTGAGAAGAATTTGCCACATAAACCTAGGTCGAAAATGTAAGCCACGAAACAGTAGGCAACCAGTGACCAATAGGCGGATCTCAACACCCAAGAAGACCTGGTTCCAAGACATTTTAAGAACACGAAATCATTTAAAACTAATCAGGTATTTTCATTTTTGCAGCGATGTTTGAGGCATAACAACGCGAGTATTTTCTGTAAAAAATGGACTATGTAATTTAATTTCTGTCGTCTTTTCGTCAATCTCTTAGTTTGCAGTTATTGATCTTATTGTTAGTACAAACGATCAGTTCAACCCTCCGAACGTCAGCAAAAATTAAAACATATAGCCTTTAGATTTTTTTATTGAACACGTTACACTTCACAGTATTATTTCTGGACTGTCCGCCCTGATAGCTGAATGGTCAGCATGACGAACTGGCGCCCTAAGGGGCCCGGGTTCGATTCCCGGATGGGTTGGGGATTTTCTCCGCTCAGGGACTGAGTGTTGCGTTGTCTTCATCATCATTTCATCCCCATCCGGCGAGCAGGTCGCCCAGTGTGGCGTCGAATGTAATAAGAACTGCACCAAGGCGGCCGGACCAGCCTTGTAAGGGGCCTCGCGGTCAATGACGCCAAACGCTCATTTCCACTTCTGGACTGTTACTGCAATGCAGGCTCTATAGTGCAGCATATTATCTCTAGTATTGTTGGTAGCAAAGTCAAAGAATTGATCTTTCATCGTGTGTATTGAATAAAATTGCTTCGCATGATTTCTTATGGAATATCTTCCAGATCTTGGTAATAACCGAAGACTGGTGAAGTATTTTAAAAAAAGTAGTAGCTGCGTCTCTAAAACGGGAAACTATGTAAAACAACTGCTCTGAGCTTGCATAATTTAAATGGAGTTAATAACGCAAAACAATGATATACGTTCGTTTTTTCAGCGTCCTGTGGCGGGTCAGGTAGGACCACGAAATACCTTTCCACCATCAACAAGATACTGCTTGAGTCAGAATGAAAGGCTTGAACCAATATCGAACTATTCCAGGACAAGTAGTTCTACAAAACTGTTCTATCATCCTTATGTCAAAATCAATATATAAAGACTCCAAAAAGTGGAGCACATGGCCCATGCCAGTCGACCGAGAACGATTACAATCATATACGGTATCCTTCCATGATAATGAATACAGACCAAAACAAAGAAGTAAAATTTTTACCAAGGCCGGGATTCACATCCAGGTCTCCTCCTCACTAGTAAAATATGCTAACCACAGCACAAACCTGGCGCTGCAGCTAACACAGCTGCATAGATTTCCCTAGTACGTCTCCCTCTCCAATGCAAACACCAGTTCATGCCCCGGCCCATCATCGCCAGCCGGTGTGGCCGAGTGGTTCTAGGAGCTTCAGTCTGGAACCGCGCTGCCTCTACGGTCGTAAGTTCGAATCCTGCCTCTGGCATGGATGTGAGTGATGCCCTTAGGTTAGTTCGGTTTAAGTAGTTCTAAGTTCTAGGGGACTGATGACATCAGATGTTAAGTCCCATAGTGCTCAGAGCCATTTGAGCCATTTTTGCACCGGCCCACCATCATTATCACAGATGAAGTTGAGGCTTAATATGTCTCAGGAACATACAATTTCCTATGATTAATATATAATTCACGCCAGAGTTACAGGCAGGATTATCTGCAATGTGTTCAATGCTAAGGTCCTATTCCATTATAGGATATCCTCTGCAATACTGATACAGTTAAGATGGGGAATATGGAGACGGGCTGAGGCGTGAAATGGGTTTTGTATTATGTAAAGCTAGGAGCAGTGACAGGTTAACGCAGTGGTTAGTGTTTGTACCTATTCAGCAGGGACCTGGGTTCTAATCCCAACCCTCGCCCAAATTTTAGTCATTGATATGGCCTGTATTCATTATCAAAGATAAAGGTGAGAGTATGTCTCTGGGACATATAATTTCTTACGGTTAAGATATCCCTCCGTATATGTGGTTGTATTGGAGTGAAGAGTATGTCCCAGCATGGAAAAGGTAAAGGTGAATATTTTTCTGAAGAGCAGTGTTGGATGCAAAATAAGAAAGTGTCTTCCTACCACTCGCTTACGTTTTCGTTGCCTGAGAAAGACATGTGTCTGAATCTGGAGTCATTGGTTCTCCACTGTTTCGATTAAGAAGTTGGAACGTATCTTCATTCCCCAGTATTTTGCTATCAAGGGAAGGACAGCAGATGACATAACAATTCATCTTATTCAAATGTTATGATTCAATTCCGAAAACTCTACTGCGTGTCTGACCCGACACTGTGATCTGTCTGTCGTATAATGACGTCAAGCTTGACGGATCCCATGACATTTGAGAGAAATATCACTAACGCTATTCACACCATGCCTTACTTTTTTATCCATGGTAGCGCAGCAATACACTACGTGAATATTTTGCACAGTAAGTCACATGATAGGGATACACGCTTGAGATACAATAATATTCGAATTCAGGTTACGCCAACGTGCGGCCAGTGGTAAACATCTGTCCGTACTTGGAAGGGAAACGCGCTACGAAAACGCGAATCGACTGCTCACTGTGTCTGCTGTTGTCAGATGTCTGGATTTTCGCTGTGTGTCGGGTTTTTGATGGTCGTCATGACATATCCGACGTGTCGCGACTGCTGGGCATTGCTAACAATTAACTTCAAAAGCGGCGGCCCATATTACAAATGACTTTTGGTCGCCGTAATAAGTATGAAGAGGTGGTTATACGTTTCACGTCGAAAGGACCTGAAAAATACGTTATGTGTACCATGTTCTACTCCAGTCACTGACTAAATTACTAATAAGAATCATCATCAATGTCAGTCAAAGACTGACGGTGGAAGAAGTCGCCGCTCGTCCTGCCAACGGCCTGTCAGAAAGGGGTGGTTTTTTTGTTGTTGTGAATAGTAAATGTAGAATTTAACTGAAAACCTTAATGACATGGTCGTCGCCTTTGAAGAGAGCACGTTACGTATTCCACTAGCGGCGAATAAGTGCGATAGGAGCAATTCAGCTGAAAGATTACGTCCGTGACACTAACATTAGAGGATATTTAGATATGCAGAGAGAATGAGCGAGACAAAAGCGTACTTTCCAATTGAAACTTTGGTACGTATCCCAGCTACTGCTGGCAGACTAAAATCCCACCTACAGTACGTGGCCGACAAACACGCTTCCACACTGCTGCACGACGTCGCCAGATGTCTGGTCCGCTCTAACACTTCATGCCATTAAGCGAATACGCAGAGGAAGCGAACTTCGTTATTTCCCTGGAAGGCACGGAAAATGTAATATTCAGTCCCGGCGCCCACGTCTCCGCTGCCGTGAACAATTTACGAGCCGACAATATTTCTATATTCTGGTCGTGGGACTGGCTTCGCTTGTTCTGCTGGCCATACATAATTACGGTCTCTGCTACAGCTGTACATGAATAAATGAGAGGGAGCAGAAGTCTGAGGCGGCTCGCTGGCGCGTGAAATTCATGCGTGCGCCGTGCCTGCGCCAGTATCGCCGCGCACCGACCGCTGGCTCCAAATGCTGTCCTCCGGAATGTCAACGTCATCCACTGGACTACATCCACGTCTTTCAGCACATTAAAGTTTCACTTCCATTATGGCTGAACTTTGAGGATTCGCAATGTGTTCGAGAGCCAGTTAAATGATAAAATGTATGAATAACCTTTTAGTTTAGAAATGGAATGCTAGTTAGACGGAATTTTAGAAGATTATTCATGAATGCACTGGGAGAAACCGTTTTCCAAAAATATCTCTGACTTCAAGAGAGCATTCAACTAAAAAATATGATTGTATTAGCCGTAAGTTAAAGAATAGTTTGACGTCACTGACAGGAGCAAATTAAGGAAACATGACCCCCACCCCCAAAACCTTAACAAGTGGTTATAAATTTCTTCAGCAGAAGAAAAAGTATTTTAAAGAATTCAAAAAGAAAAGGCTAATAAACACAAATCCAAATTCACCTACATTAAGAAGTCAATTTGAGGTGCATAGGATAACCACTGATCCGCCCGACTGTTAATGGTATAAGTAGTGATCAGCACAAATTGACTATATTTCTACACACTAATGAGGAGAACACAAGTGCCACAACGTGATTTCAGAGAAACTTCGTTCAATGGAATAGGAGTCAAAATAAGGAACACGTGTCGTGGCTTATCCGTAAATACTCTGCCGTTTCTGAGAAACCAACCATCAAAGTTTCCGAGATACTTCATGTAACTTTAACGGAGCATGTTGTTCGACCGAAATGGTGGCACAGTGACTAGTGTCGTGAATTTACAGTTCTTCATGTTCGGAACCCGATTATTATTTTCATTTCTGTTTTTCATTTATCTACCACTGTCCGTAAAAGATTACCACACGATTGTTTTCCATTCCATACTGAATAACATTGCCCTTATTTGTCTATTGAATGTTTGTATGGTAAATGAATTAAAAGAAAATAAAAATAATAAATGAATGGAAAAATTATTTGAAATTATTTTCACCAATTTATTGGCAACATGTGAAATATTCAGCAGGATTGACAACGTTTCTTTCCTTGTGAGATTCATAGCGAGAAACGTCAATGTGGCCAACTTGCCTTCACGTGATGCTCCTGCTATTCGGGATTTCTTTGTTTAAAACATTTCTACGATCGGTATGATCCAAGGGAATGCACCAAATCTTCCGAAGAAAAAACATAAGAATATAATTTAAAAATTAAGAACTGACAAAGTTGAAAAATAAGATGACAATTTAAAAGTATTATAACACCTGAAAATAACGTTATATAACAAATGTTCGACGCTTATTATACAACCCAGGAGCGACCTTACAATTGATATAACGCTCTTCTAATTTAAATGGCTCTAAGCACTATCGGAATTTATATCTGAGGTCATCAGTCCCCTAGACTAGAACAACACTACTGGCCATTAAAATTGCTATACCACGAAGATGACGTGCTACAGACGCGAAATTTACCGATAGGAAGACGATGCTGTGATATGCAAATGATTAGCTTTACAGAGCATTCACACAAGGTTGGCGACGACGGGGATTCCTACAACGTGCTGACATGAGGAAAGTTTCCAACCGATTTCTCATACACAAACAGCAGTTGACCGGCGTTGCCTGGTGGAACGTTGTTGTGATGCCCCGAGTCAGGAGGAGAAATGCGTACCATGACGTTTCCGACTTTGATAAAGGTCGGATTGTAGCCTATCGCGATTGCGGTTTATCGTATCGCGACATTGCTGCTCGCGTTGGTCGAGATACAATGACTGTTGGCAGAGTATGGAATCGGTGGATTCAGGAAGGTAATGCGGAACGCCGTGCTGGATCCCAACGGCCTCCTATCACTAACAGTTGAGATGAAATCTTATACGCATGGTTGTAACGTCTCGATCCCTGAGTCAACAGATGGGGATGTTTGCAAGACAACAATCATCTGCACGAACAGTTCGACGACGTTTGCAGCAGCATGGACTATCAGCTCGGAGACCATGGCTGCGGTCACCTTTGACGCTGCATCACAGACAGGAGCGCCTGCGATGTTGTACTCAACGACGAACCTGGCTGCACGAATGGCAATACCTCATTTTTTCTGATGAATCCAGGTTCTGTTTAGAGCATCATGATGGTCCCATCCGTGTTTGGCGACATCGCGGTGAACGCACATTGAAAGCGTGTATTCGTCATCACCATACTGGCGTATCACCCGGCGTGATGGTATGGGGTGCCATTGGTTACACGTCTCGGTCACCTCTTGTTTGCATTTACGGCACTTTGAACAGTGGACGTTACATTTCAGATGTGTTACGACCCGTGGCTCTACCCTTCATTCGATCCCTGCGAAACGCTACATTTCAGCAGGATTATGCACGACCGCATGTTGCAGGTCCTGCACGAGCCTTTCTGGATACAGAAAATGTTCGATTGCTGCCCTGACCAGCACATTCTCCAGAGTCTCACCAATTGAAAACTTGTGGTCAATGGTGGCCGAGCAACTGGCTCTCGCAACACGCCAGTCACTGCTCTTGATGAAGTCTGGTATCGTGTTGAAGCTGCATGGGCAGCTGTACCTGTACACGCCATCCAAGTTCTGTTTGACTCAATGCCCAGGCGTATCAAGGCCGTTATGACGGTCAGAGGTGGTTGTTCTGGGTACTGATTTCTCAGGACCTATGCACCCAAACTGCGTGAAAATGTAATCACATGTCAGTTCTAGTATAATATATTCGTCCAATGAATACCCGTCTATCATCTGCATTTCTTCTTGGTGTAGCAATATTAATGGCCAGTAATGTACTTAAACTTAACTAACCTAAGGACAACAATCACATCCATTCCCGAGGCAGGATTCAAACCTGCGACCCTAGCAGCAGCGCGGTTTCGGAATGAAGCGCCTAGAACCGCTCGGCCACAGCAGCCAGCTATAACGCTCTTGTAGCCCCTAACTTGATGAGAAACGTTCGCGTAGTAATCTTCTAAAGATATGGGTATACATATGAAAAAATGAAATAAAGCAAATTAAGCAAAAACCGTTATCATGTTTCGAACATGGAAGCGAAACTGAAAGCCACTTCGCTAGCCATTATGCCACCACTTGCGTTGATCTGATATGGCATTAAAAATGCATCTAAATTACGTCGAAAACAGTCGTTTTCTCAGGAACAGTTGATTGTTTACGGATAGGCCGCGACACGAGTTCGCATATTTTGTCTCCTCTTTCACTGAGAGAAGTTTTCGGGGAACTATGTTGTAGCACTTGCGTGTTCTCTTCAGACCAAAGAAACCTTTGTTTCTGAAGACAATTATTACGTTAAGAATATGTCAGATGTAATCAATAAATTAGAACTATAGAATGAAGTTCTCTATCTCAGCTGGTTTATTTTCACATTACAAATCTGTATACAAATGTTTATGTAGACTTACTCTCAAAATTATCTGAATCGATCTTCGACGTTGTAAAACATCAACAGTTATCTGACCTCATGATTTTATTGTAGGTAGTGATAATGCACAATTACATTCAGTTCAGTGGTAAAATATATAAACCGCCCTTTAGGCGGATTTTTTGACGATATATTTGTGAATGATCTGGCAGAAAACTTTTCCAAAATTAATTCCCACTTGATGGGTAAGATTCTTTTCTATTACCTCTACGCAGATGATGTACCCATAGTGTTCGGTGGTACTGAACATGAGTTACAGCAGATATCCCACGTATTTAACATCATCCATGAGAAAATCAAATTTACAATCGAATTACAAGATTATTTTTCAGCTAATTTTATTGAAGGAAAAAATTAATGTCAGTACTTCCGTAAACCCACTTTCGCAGGTAATATTATTCCGTCGCTTCTCACGCCCGGGTTCCCGGGTTCGATTCCCGGCGGGGTCAGGGATTTTCTCTGCCTCGTGATGGCTGGGTGTTGTGTGGTGTCCTTAGGTTAGTTAGGTCTAAGTAGTTCTAAGTTCTAGGGGACTGATGACCATAGATGTTAAGTCCCATAGTGCTCAGAGCCATTTTTTTAATATTATTCCGTCAGAAGGAAAAAAATAATTTCAGTATCTTCAGTAAATCCACTTTCGCAGATAACACAATTTCGAGACTCATGCTATCCACTGCGAGCTAACATCCGAAAGATGTTCGAGCACACATGCGGTTCCTCTTCGTCGAAATGTCTTGGCTCAAACTCGTCTAATGGTTGAACCGCACGTATTGCATTACACGCCATAAACTAGACATTTGTGACCGTTTGGTTAAATTGTCTTACTGATGACAAATTTGTGAAATACAACATTAACGTAACATACAGTAACAGTAATAAGAAAATCGGGAACTAAATTAACGACCCATAAATGATGTAGACCACACAGTTGCCATTTTGTTTGGATAATGTTTATTCAGAAAAGAAACTAATAACGAAAGTGGTCGCATTTAGAATTACTGTTACACTCGAGCGCATATCCATTTGACACAGTTCGATCATTCACAACCTCACCGCAAAACGCAAGTCCGATACTCCACCTCGTCATTTTACAAGATAAGTTCACACCAGGCGCGCGGCTGCTCACCGCTCAGAGACTAAGTCCCGTGATACCACACAACGCGTAATTTTCTAAGTCGCTTCATTTCCTAGCTGCGTGAAGACCGACTGTCCGCTATCGCGTCCCAATCCCAACGGTTCATTTGGTGTCTCCAGCCGAACTGTCCGCTTTCGCGTCTGCACCGGAACTGTCCCTCTGCCCGTCCCCGGCCGCCTTTCCCGCGCCCCGAATAGGCGAATAGACTAGGGCATTTCCCTTTCCTGAAGCCGTCAATTTGATTGGCTACAGCTTATTCTACGTTATTTTGCAGTTTAACACATTTAAATAATCAAAGCTTGACCACTTTCACGTTCTAAATAAAGTGACAATAATATCCATTACATAATAAACGTTATATTCATTTACATAAATTTCCTTCTTGACTTTGAATGTCACGGCCAGTAGCCTCCCACCGATGTGTTTTCTGATAAATAAATAACGAACAAAAGTAACTATTATGCACTAGACTTTACAAGCAATGTTCTATTACCTAATGATTCAATAAGGTGTCATGCTGTCATCGTTCAATGTGTTTTGTGTGGATGAAATGATGATCTGATGCTTAACTAAAAATTTGATAATTTAAATTTCATATATCTTTTAAACAAATAAAGTTACAGAGTTGATATTTACAACGTTTGTCATTTCAGTGATATGAAATGTCGATCCTTAAGATCGACCAAAGCGTTCAGATTTTAGCATTGAGATCATTGTTACAAAATTTGTTAATTTCATTTTAATAGTAAATACTAAAGTATTATAGATGTGATCAATATTGAACTTTTATTGGGAACACCATCAAATTTATGGAGGATGGTAGATTGAAATTACTGTGGCTTGATTCCCTGCACAACTACAGAATTAAATAGTTTTCATGAATGCTTCCCTTTAAGGCCGATCTTAGGTGCGCCATATTTAACACTGCTATGTCTCCTTGGCCACACGGATTCTGCTGGGTTTCACTATGGGTTTCTCTTTTACTCGCACACTACAGTGCTTGGGCCTCAATAGACAATAGACGCATGTGGATTTTCCCATCTCGTAGTGGATCTGCGCCCTTTGTGGCACGCAGTCCTGAACGACAGGGCTCGTTCCACAATTCCTGTAGGCTGAGTCTATCGGCCGTATATTGAAATGAGAACGCAATGCTCGTTAACTCACACCACAAGCTCATAATGTTGCAGCTTTTTCACTCCAAAATATATCGCTCAGTGTGCTCGTCTTTAGGCCAGCATGGTATTCAAAAAGAGAGAAATGTAATCAAATCTCTCACAGTTAGTAATGGTGAAACGTCCACTTTGAACAATATATACAGGACTGTGCTTAAACTGACACACAATATTTTGTTAACGCAACGCAATCTGACTTTCAAAATTCCCTACTAAAGAATGGCCCTGACAAACATTAAACTATACCTTTCACAAATCACTTACCTCACAAAAATCTTCGCTGCTCAAGCTACTGCAATACAGCGAGCGCCACTACTGCCAGCTAAATAAAAGATTCAAACTATGGAAGGCACTAACTACTGATAGAGATAGTTAGCAAATGAAAGATATTAATAGAGAACAAACAATGTATTTACCTTGATGTCATCATGTATAAATATAGCAGTTCATGACAAATTACAAATCTCCGCCATCTCTCTCCCCACATCCACCACTGCTGGCGGCTCACCTCCAACTGCGCAACGCTACGCGCTGTTCACAGCCAGCTGCCTAACACTACAATGGCGAGAATTACAACAATGCAAAGCAGCCACAGACTGCACACAGCACAGCCAGTGATTTTCATATTGAGCGCTATGTAACGTTGCCAATAAGAAAACATAAACAGCCTACTTACATAAAGAAAACATAAACAGCCTACTTACATAGCCCCCATGCTCCCCACAAAAAATTTTTACAAATGGTGTTGGGCACTGGCCAATACAGATTTGACAAAAATTTTTCACAATTACAGTAACAAAGATATAAAATGCACACACTTATTGATACAACGTTGGTCAAAAGCTCAAATTTTCTCACAGTCCATAAAGACAGTCCTAATCGTACATAACAGCAGAATAGCAACATGCTGACAGATAATGGGCCACAACAGAGCAAACCCACAGCAGAGTCAGTCGTAGTTTGGAAGAATATTGGTAGGTAGGTCATCACAGAGCAGACCCACTGCAGTCCTGGTAGAGAGTATGCGATTGGTGGGCCACCAGAGGTGCAGACCCACTGCAGTCCTTGTAGAAATAATGGTATTGGTGGGCCATCAAAGATGTAGACCCACTGTAGTTCTTGTAGAGATAACGGAATTGGTGGGCCACCAGAGGTGCAGACCCACTGCAGTCCTCGTAGAAATAATGGTATTGGTGAGTCATCAAAGGTGTAGACCCACTGTAGTCCTTGTAGAGAAAGCTAGCAGCCATCTGTTGCGACTGTGCAGGTGCACAATCACCATCGAAGAGTCGTGCAGAGAATATAGCAAGTCCATAAACCACCACTTGTGCACTCACAAAGTTAGTTTCTAATTGTCCTTAGAACCAACAATGCTGTTATCCAGTCCCTTGCTGAACTAGTAACACACGTGCAAACACTATCAGTCCCTACTTCTCACATATTGTCCATATACTAAGACCAACAGAAATGTGTGCAGTGAAATGAATGCTTACAAGTTAATAATAAGATGAACTGGTGTCAATTACAATTTTATAACATGAGAATACAATTACAGAGGTACAAAATACATCATTAAAAACATAATAATACAGATAACATTTGTAGTAATATGGGCTTTACAAAAGAATCGAAATAACATATACATCTGTGTTACAGGAATTATGACATTAGTAAATACATAAAAGATCAGAATAACTTTTGAAACATCAATTTCACACATGAGCATTAAACAGAACGGAATTAATAATGTCTAACATCTTTACAAAGTAAATAACATATTATTAATGCCAATTATATTCGAGGATAACAGTATTCCTCATCATAGTGAATGTAGCTTAATATTAAAAGAAGAAAAAATTCTATGAAACTACACAGAGACAGGAAGAAAACAAATACACAAGGGTACACAAACATATAGTGGGATAACACCAATAGGAAAGGACAGGGTTCGTTTTCAGTGTCACATGTGGTACTGCAGTCCTCCCAAAACTTCATATATCTTTCCTCTTATTTCATCCTTTGTTTCCACCAAAAAAATTCTATCTAAGCATGCTTTCTGTATTTATATGTTCACACATTTCTTACCTCATTTTTATTTTCCATTATCTTACCTCATCATTTATTTCCAAGAAAATCCTACCTACACCTGCTTTCTGTACGTTTTTCGTATAGATTCTCAATGCATTTCTTCCAATTCATCGCAACTCATTCTATTCTATGGTCTACCCCCCGTCTTAAGCTAACTTAAATCTACTGAGCTCAGATGCTAAACTAAGGGACGAGGCAATGCAGCAGCACAAAATAAGTAACACAAACAGCAATGAGAAAAAAAATGGAAATTTGCAAAGCAAGCTACAGTAAATCTAAATTAACAAGCAATGCAACATTACAACTAATATGAGCCAATGCGCAGTAAACAAAAAATTAAATCTGGCTTAGCAGAGTAACACAAATTAAAATTCAGTAACACGATGCCTGGCAAACAGCAGTAACTTATACCTAAACATGACATAGCTCAAGCAGAAAAAATATTACAGTAAAAACAACAATGCAGATAAGGGAAATGTATATTCACATCTTAATATCTATGTAATTAAAGTGGTGCACCACAACAACGTATTGTAAAAAAAATATTACCATGTACTTGAAAAGAAAATTATGTGTCCAGTTACTGTTACTAGTCCCTTCTTATTGTTCTTTCCTTTCCAAGTTCTCCTTTTTTTAAAGAATGTGGATTACAAAATTATTATTTAATAGATCTGTTGACAGAAAGTGTTCACATTAGCAAATGCATTTTATTTTATAAAAGCAATGCTGCAACACAGCTGGAAACCAGATAACAAGTGAAATAAGCAACTATGAAAAGCAAAGCATAAAAATATCATTCAATAGTCATGTGACATTTCATAAGCCAGTAGCTCTCAACTCTCGTAGAAAGACACTTGTCATTATCAGGTTTGCAGATGTAAGAATATTTCCAATCAATTCATAAGCATTTCAGTAATTAGCACAAAGTGCAAGTAATCATATGTTTTCAAGTAACGAGGGTGTCGCATTAGCGATGAAAGGCACACCCTAATGGCTTGTTCTCCAGGTGTTTGACACAGCTGTGTGCCCACAACGCATTACAAAAATCATATGTTTTCAAGTTCGACCGTGTCGTTTTTGCGATGCTTTCTACAAAGGAATGTCAGAAGCGAGGTTAATGGCGTCCCTTTTTTTTTTCTTCCTGTGCTCTGAAAGGCACGCGCTAATGGCTTTTTCTCCAGGCGTCAGACACAGCTGGGTGCCCACGACGCATTATGTGTAGGTGGTCCGTTAACTTTCTTACGGAAATATTTACGACAGCAGTTTCCGCTACAGTGACAGTCGCATATAAAAATATTTCACAGGTCAAGAATTTGCGTTACAAATCTGTAGAAACAAATGCTATTGATATAACAGTGTCCAAAAAAATTTTCGTCTGCATTGTAATACATTCACGAATATACACACACATTTCATAACTCTTAAAGTACGTTTCTTGGTTTCCAACATCCTTTTCATAAATCAGAGTCCCTAAACACTACTCATTATTCCTTACCTCATTATACATATACATATTCGTTGACACTTCTTCAATATTTCATCGTGAGAAATATGTAGCATAATAAACATTCCTCAACAACATAATACACATCGTCGTCGTAAAAATATCATAACACCTCAGTCAAATCTCAAAATCGTCGTAGCTTCCTCCAATAATTAAAAAAATTCTCTGCTCATGTCAAAAGTGTCATCTGCCTCGAACGTACTTTAAAAATCATGATCCCATACCAAATATATCATTCAAAGCTCTCATAGTATCACAATGGCTCCAAAAAAATATGAACAGTTCACTAAGTACAGACAAAATACAATTTCGTAAGTGTGAAGTTATCCAACGGTATAATTACGTAAACATCTGTCACTGATGTAGTAAAAAAAAAGTTTGTCTCTCTCAGTTAAATGATCAGATAGCTGTGTAATTATGTGTTAGAGAAATATGGTACCGATGTGTAAAGTTGTGTAAGCAAATACCATATTAGCTAGGGCTCCTTGTGGTTGCCACACACATGGTACACAAAGTAAGCGTGTACCCCCCTGAGGATGCATGGTACATAAAGTAAGCGTGTACCCCCCTGAGGATTAATGTAATTATACCCTCAGGTGCTACAGATTATTGCAATGGAATGAAATGTATCACGGAAAAACTTTGTATCATTGTATTTCAAATATCTTTGAAAATAAATGTTTTAAGTACAAAATTAATCACTCAAATACGTGTACTGTAGCGCTAAATGTGCGTCTTGTTGCAACATAATCTGTGTGGAAGTGTCGTAGTTATCGTCCTCCGAAAGCTAAGTTCTGCAGAAGTCAATGTACTTACCTCATAATACACAAAAGTGAAATGCTTTGTGTATAGATATCGTAGTTATTATGTACATTACTGTGATCAAGAAAATACTATACTGTAAAGTATTGTTGTGCTAAGAAAAAGGCCCTCACATTGTAGCTTACTACTAAAACATGTTTTGCTTTCCAGAAGAATTCAGAAAAACTGTGCGGATATAAAACAGAAACACTGCAAAAGCAACATTGTAAATTGTCACTCATTAGTAGCGTCGTGATAAAAAGATCGTGTAGCTGTCACATAAACTAACCTCTGTGTCATCTGGTATCTCTCAGAAAGCACTTTAAATTCAGAATGTATTTTCAAATAAACCAAAAATGTTGCATTAAAATCTCATTAGCAGTACTGGTAAATGTTCTAAGTATGTGAGCCTTATAGTCGTTACGTAATCGTGCAACAAACAAGCAAGAATGTACACACACAATAGCACTGTGACGTCTGTTCACTATAACAATGCATTTGTCATTTCTGTTTAAATAATTTCTCTTGGTTCTTGGCTGGATATTGAACTTCAAACATTGTTGCATGGTAACAGTTTCTAAAGCATACTAGTAACGTGAAGTGAAACGTTTTATGGCAAAGACAAAGTTAAAAGGCAGATTATCTGTCAATAAATGGTTTTACATGAGAAATGTGGTGTAAACCTTTACTCTTCCTAGTACGCAGAGTTTCAACTTCAACGCAATTATCATGTGGCAATTATCATGTGGTATACGTCGGATTCTGTAAGGTCCATTGTAAACTAGAAAGAATTTGTGACTCAAGTGTTTCTTCTTATGTGACAATGAATGAGCTTTAATGAGAACTTTCTGACCAATACATAATTTCTTTGCATTTGCTTTACCGTTTAGTTTTCTCCGTTTGTCTGCTGCAGATTTTATATTTTTAAGAGCCAAATCAATTATGTCTTTGTGTCGAAGTTTACGTGTATTCGGGAAAGGTACAAGCTCTCTGATTCTGTTCGGAGGTTCCACATTCTTCAGTACAAGAGTAGGTGGTAAAGCAGTGGAATCATGAGGCATTTCATTCAGCACATTTTGAAATAAGTGTAAATATCTGTCCCAATGCTGATGCTTTCTGTGACAATAAAGTCTGCAAAGCTTATTGATTTCTTTCATAATCCGTTCAGACGGGTTACAATGTGGTGAGTACAATGAAATAAAAACAGGTTTGATTTTATGGTTGCGAAGCATGCATGACCAAACAGCAGATCTGAATTGCGGTCCGTTATCTCAAATGACTTTACTAACGTGTCCAACTTCACGTAAGAAATTTTTAACAAAGGCGTTGGATACAGACCGTCCAGTGGCTTTACATAACGGTGTGAAAGAAACAAATTTTGAAGTAAGTTCAACAGCGACTAGAACGTATGAAAATCCATTAGATGTTCTGACAAGCGGTCCCAAGAGATCAACAGCAGCAAATTCTTTTAATTTAGAAGGAATGATAGGAAACAACGGAGCACGATGTGAGACAGTAGATGGTTTCGCCTTTTGACAAAGTTTACAAATAGACAAGACTCTTCGAATTCGCTTTTCCATATTGTTAAAATAACAAGTCGTTCGAAGAATATGATAACATTTTCGTGGGCCAAAATGTGCGTAGCTGAAATGAATGTACCAAATGAGCTTATTAACAAAATCGTCTGGAATGCAAAGTACCCATAGCTTGTCATCAACAGTGCAGCGTTTGAACAGTATGTTGTTTCTAACCAGATAATAATGCCGAACCTGTGTGTGTGTCTTTTCATGCCATTTGCTCTTGATGTCTTTCCAAATCGGATCTTTATCTTGTTCATGAGCAATGTCCTTTAAAGATGTGGTGATGAAGTTTTCAAAGGCGACTTTCTGAATGTAAAGAATACTGAAATTTTTCTCGAGGTTGCCTTCTTTGTTACTTTTCTCAAGCCCAGCCGGTGCGCGTGACAGTGCGTCGGCAACAATGTTCTCCTTGCCGGGAATGTAGACTATTGTGAAGCGGAATTCTTGCAGAAACAATGCCCAACGTTTTAACCTGTCATGATTTAATTTTGAAGACATAAGAAATTGTAATGCACGATGATCACTGTATACTTTTACGTGCTTACCAGAAAGAAAGAAACGGAATTTGTTAAATACCCAAACGATAACTAAAGCTTCTAATTCAGTAACGGAATAATTTTTTTCAGATTTTGTTAGCACTCGGCTAGCAAAAGCAATGGTTTTCTGAACAGTAGTGTCATTTTCTGTGGCTTCTTGAAATAAATGAGCACCAAGACCGACTTTAGAAGAATCCGTGCTAAGGCAGAAATCTTGTGACAGATCAGGATGAGCTAGTATTGGTGCGTGAAGTAACGCTTCTTTCAAAGAATTGAATTCCAACTGTGCTTGTTCGTCCCAGTTCCTAATAGTATTTTTTCCAGTGAGAGAACAAAGTTTTGGTGTAACTAGAATTTGCATATTCAGAAAACGACGGTAAAAATTTACGAGACCTAGAAAACTGCGGACTTGTCTTTTTGTGGATGGAACTGGAATGGCTCTGATTGCTTCTAACTTTTCAGGATCCGGCTGAATGCCTTCAGAAGAAATAATATGTCCCAAAAACTTCACCTTTGACCTACCGAATTCAGACTTTTCCAAGTTAACTGTAATTCCAGATTCTGCAAAAATACGTAACAAACTGTTGAGGATGCGATTATGTAGTTCCCATGAAGCTTCTGCTATTAGAATATCGTCCACATATAAGGTGATGTGACGTTTTAAGAACTCAGGTAATATGGAATTTAGCCCGCGAATGAATGCTGCTGAAGAAATGTTCAAACCAAAGGGAAGTTTCCGAAACTGATAACAAACGCCGAAACAAAGGAAAGCTGTGTATTTTCTACATTCTGGATGAAGTTCGATCTGATAAAAGCTGGATCTGAGATCAATGGAAGACAACACTTTTACACCATTAAAATTTTGAAGAAGTTCTTCCAACGTTTGCGACCTGTCTGTTTCAGGAATAATGATAGTATTGATTTGTCTCGAATCTAAGACAAGTCAGATCGATCCATTTTTCTTCTCAACAACATGTAACGGATTGTTGTATGAGCTTACTGCAGGCTCAATAATGCCCTCGTCAAGCATAGATTGTATTTCTGTTCTAACACGGTCCCTATAATGCGCCGGAATTACGTATGGTCTAACACAAAATTTAGTATGCTCACGAACACGAAATTGGTATTGAAATCCCTTGATTGTTCCTGTTTTGTGAGTAAAAACTGTGGAATGTGCTTGTAAAATCTCAAAAAGGTCCTGCCTATCAGTGTCATTACAATTCTCAATTGTTTGAATTTTATTCTGAATTAACTTATTAGTGTCAAATGCGCCGTCGATATCATCCGTGTCAGTACTTGCAGAATGATTGTTAGCGTCAAGTTCCGTCGAAAATTCCGAACTGTTGTCTAACAGGAGGTAAAGCCGATTAATTTCTTCGTCATGGTTTGAGAGCCAATCTTCAAATTTCAAAGCTACTGACTTACCTTCTTTCTCTAAACTTATTTCAGCATCGTGAAAGCTTAAGACTGCTTTGTATTCATTCAAAAAGTCTACTCCCAGTATAATTTCCGTCGACAATAATGGAACAATAAGAAAGCTCATAGAGAAGCTGTGGCTTTGACAAAAGAATTCTAAGTTGGTTTGTTGGCGTACATCCACACTTTTTCC
The DNA here is from genome assembly GCF_023864345.2 of Schistocerca serialis cubense. Lineage (NCBI taxonomy): Eukaryota > Metazoa > Arthropoda > Insecta > Orthoptera > Acrididae > Schistocerca > Schistocerca serialis. Next base: position 988,236,845 of record NC_064638.1, read on the forward strand.
AAAGATTGCACCTTGTAATTTAATCTTACGTAACGGAAGTGTGGGACAATCGTTCGATTTGTTGCACTTGCTAAAAGCTGTTTCACTAATTACTGAAATGGGACTGCCAGAGTCAAGTACTGCTGTAAATTTTGCGTCATTTACAGTAATGTGAATCACAGGATATGCAATGTTGTTATGTTTTACGTCGTGTTCCTGGAGTAAGATGTCCCTAATGTCTTCCATTTTTACGTAATTACTAGCTACGGCAGCTATGTCGTCAGTTTCATAAGTACGTATTGTGGCTGCCAGCTGAGTGAGTCATTGCCTATTGTCTCTTTGTTGGCGCGCGTCGTTATTGGGATTTGGAGACCTAACTTCTACAAATTCATCGTGACGAGAGTGCTCTGCTCTGTTTAAATCTCGCCAGTTCTGATGCAATTCAGGTCTGTCGTTACGATCATATCGTCTGTCGTCATGTCGGTAGATTTGATAGTATCTTTCTTGTCGGTCACGTGGTGGACAATTTCTCCCTGAATCGTAACTGCGCGCTGGACCGTTGCGTCTGAAATTATTCTGTCTCCCTTGATAATAATAGTTCTGATTACCATATTGTCTGTTTCTCAGATTGTCTCTGTGATAGTCACTACCGCGGAGAGGTGATCTTTCCCTGTAATTATTACTACTCTGCCAACGGTTGTCATATGGGTGGTGTCTATTTTGGTCACGATTTGTGTGGTGAGAATAGCCTTGTCGCGTCCAGTTATCGTTTCTGTCGTCACGGAATTGTGACGGATGTGACCTGTAGTGATTGTTTTCCTGTTTTCGCATCCCGCGACTGTCTGTGTCAATTTCTAATTCTTGTAACAGTCCCTGAAAAGCTTCAATGTCGTCTTTGCAACGTCCTGCTAAAATATTATGTCGTAAATGTTTAGGCAGTTTGATTAAGCAAATGCGGATGAGTTCTGAGGGGCTATATGGATTTGACAGGTATTGATTCTTGTGCAACATGTCTTCAAAATATTTCACAAGACTGGAAAATTCAGATTGTTCGAAGTGTTTCATCATTATGATGTTATGTTTTACACGGTCTTGTGTAGCTTGAGACCAATACGCTGAGAGGAAGGCATGATAAAAATCTCCTTCACTGTGACAATCGTGAATGACCGATCGCATTCTTACACCTGGTTCATTCTCTAAGTAGCCACACATAAATTCTAACCTGTGCTCCAATGACCAGTTGGGAGGGAAACAATGAGAAAATTGATGGAGCCACGCATGTGGATGAATGTCGTTGGCAGAATTCTTAAACGTTTTGAATTTACGTGTAGTAATGAACAACTTATAGTCAAAATCATCGTGTCGGCGAGTAGCATCTCGGTCATAGTTACGTCGTGTCGGCGGTTCCATCTCAAAATTCGGTGTACCTTGCCAATTTCTTTCATAATTACCGAAATGCCCTGTGTTATTATTTTGTGGCTTTTGCGTATTTCTAAGTCCCTCTTCCCGTGTTGGAGCGCGAGTGTCTTCTGAAATACGTAATTCTTGTATTACCTGTGTCAGCTGATCTTGTACTTCCCGGATTTCTCTTTGGTGTTGCGTATCAATTTGATTCAGATTTTGTTTCAGTTTCCTAATTTGTTCGCTCTGTTCTGTGTCATTAAAGACAACCGGTTTTGCGTCATTCAGATTATCATCTACCTTCGTAGATAAATTATTTAGCTGATCCGAAAGTTCAACTACTTTCTCTGATAATGAACACATTTCCTCAGTGTGTTTTTCTGAACCAAGCTTCAGAGTGTCCATTTGTGTTGAAATCGAATCTACTTTGTCCTTTAAGTTTTCCTGAGTTTTTGCAAGTTGCGTAACCGAATCGGTAGATGCAACTGAGTCAATTTTAGCCCACAAGGTCTCATGATTTTCATGAACAATGGTTTGCAGTTCTTTTATGGCTGCTTCGTGATTCTGTAATGCATTTTCATGCCGCGAAAAAATAGGTTGAAAATGCTCACAAATTTGAGTTTTTACGTCATTACAGACTTTTTGACATTTCGATTCAATGTTATGTAACTCAGTAGTTAAATCTTCACGCGTTTGTTCAAGAGTTTGTTCCAATGAGTCTAACTTTTGAAGCTGTTGCTGTGTTTGTCTCTGATTTTGTTCCAGTGTGTCTAACTTTTCAAGCTTTTGTCCCATTTGTTGCATTAATTGTAATAACAATGCACTGGTGTCTGAAACATGTTCCTCAGTGCTTTTCGGCAGTGAATTTGCAACGGCAACATTCACATTTTGACAAGCGGAAAACGTGTCTTGACTCATTTGAGAAAACGGTGAGGACGCAAAACCTGAATCTACAGTGTTTGCAAAATTGTGTCCTATCATTTCGGATTCCTGAGGCGAGCTGTTGCCGACCGATCGATCGATAATGCTTCCCTGTTCACTACCTGTTTCACTGCCTACGCCATTGTTTGATGCCCGCTCCATTTCCCTATGCACAGTTACCAAATTACTACTTTGAATATTAGTTAATTCATTACATGGTGGGGCCAACACACTGCTTTCGTCTTCACTGTCATTTCTCAGTTTACTTTGGAGCCGAGTGTTACGTTTTTCACACGCCATTATTGTCACAATATTTCACACGATAACACAGAAAAACACAATTTGAAGATCAAAACTAAGAGAACACATTAAAATAGCACTGAAAATACTATCTAGTTAATTGCAAGCGCAGCTGCGAAATACTTGGTGCAAATCTACATGCATGCCACAACTGTTTTACTGTACAACAATGAAAAACTACAACTACCAAGGAAATTCTCTCTATAATTACGCACTAGCAATAAACAAAAGCTACACTAAATACACAAACTACAAGAAAAAATCAGAAGATTCCAGGTTCGAATCCTGGCAGGGTCGCCATATGAAACGTCCACTTTGAACAATATATACAGGACTGTGCTTAAACTGACACACAATATTTTGTTAACGCAACGCAATCTGACTTTCAAAATTCCCTACTAAAGAATGGCCCTGACAAACATTAAACTAAACCTTTCACAAATCACTTACCTCACAAAAATCTTCGCTGCTCAAGCTACTGCAATACAGCGAGCGCCACTACTGCCAGCTAAATAAAAGATTCAAACTATGGAAGGCACTAACTACTGATAGGGATAGTTGGCAAATGAAAGATATTAATAGAGAACAAACAAGGTATTTACCTTGATATCATCATGTATAAATATAGCAGTTCATGACAAATTACAAATCTCCGCCATCTCTCTCCCCACATCCACCACTGCTGGCGGCTCACCTCCAACTGCGCAACGCTATGCGCTGTTCACAGCCAGCTGCCTAACACTACAATGGCGAGAATTACAACAATGCAAAGCAGCCACAGACTGCACACAGCACAGCCAGTGATTTTCATATTGAGCGCTACGTAACGTTGCCAATAAGAAAACATAAACAGCCTACTTACATAAAGAAAACATAAACAGCCTACTTACAATGGGTACGACTGGCGCTTACTTGACCGCAATTTGTAGGAAAAAGCAGCTTCTAAATATTCAGTCTTAGGTAACGGAAGTATGAACATAGAAAGAGAGGTCAAAAAGTTTCTTTAAATACTTTTTCTGAGCAATGTATCGTACAGAATTAACAGCCTCTCGAGTAAAAAAAAAAAAAAATGTATCTGAACTGTCGCGTTCTGTGGTACAACAGTGTAATACTAAATTTAGTCAATATAACTGATGTACAAGAGTGTTAGTTCATGTTCAAGACTTATTATGTAGGACAGACAGGGAGCTCTTTTAAAACTGAATACAAAGAGAATCTGCTAGGTCACGGAAAGGAGATAGAATGTGTACAACTCAACTTCTTCCGAATACTTGCTTTTTCCCCAACATGCGCCGCAGAAACTAGAAGATTTCGTACTCTTGCATAAGGGGGTTAAGAACTACAGACAAGATTCGTTGGAAGAAAAAGACAGTTTTAAGCATTTCATTTACAAATGTAACTGCATTTTAAATGAACGCTGCAACTTAAAAGCAGAAATTTCCTAGTTAGTTTCAGGTCTTTATTTCTGACGACGTAACGGATGGGCTTTTAGTAATACAGGTGATAGTTAAAATGTTACTTTCCTCTTAACCTATTTTATTGGTACTGTTACTACCTCCGTTAGTACATTGGTAATGTAAATGTTTGAGTTTAGACGTTGTCTTAAAAATTCTTTGTACAAAATTACTTTTCAGTGTTTAGTGGAGACCACACGTTATATAATACTATAATTTTTCCTTGCACATTTGCTGCATTGTTATAGAAATTGTTTCTCACTTGCAAATGATGTACCCTAAGTTATTTGACCGTTTATGTAATTCACCGGTTTTTAAAAAATATTTTCGACGATTAGTGATAAAATTCCTTGTATTGGGTCTTTTTACTGTCGTACGGTCACTAAATCCTTGTTTCTAGGTTATATTTATAATATTAAGCCATACCAGTACCGTTATTTTCACCCACTCTTACGCACATCACTCGCGCATACGAGTACCGCCCCCAAACGTCAGAAACTTTCCTTAGCCTAAGAGATTTCGGCGCGACGTCAGTTCACTACTTACACCTTTCATTTCTGCAACTGACTGGATGTATTTCACTTTAACCTCACAAAGAATCCATTCTACAGATACTACATCATGCCAAGATCAAAATGTTAAAGTTGTTTATGTTCTTGTGCTATTCGTTTACGTTTGTGGCGTTTCGAGACTTCATAAGCAACGCTCCATCGGTATACCAAGTCAGCTTTGTGAAGTCAGTCAGCAAACCAACACGTTTCAAAATAGCCATTCTGGTTATTTTTCATCGACTCGACAAGTTAGAAGAAGTTGAGACTTGGAAAATGCACAGTTATCGAACTGTGGTTAGCTGATGCCTAAACAGCGTCGAGCCGAGAATCAAATGTATTGGTCTCCTTCACCTATGTAGTGTTGCTGTTGTGGTGCAGTCACATACAGGGTGTCAGAAGAAGGACTTTGAAAATTTACAGTGGTGTCATGTCGAAGGAAGGTAAATAGAGTCTTGACTCACGTGGTACCCAAGTACAGATCCGTGCCTTCAAGATAGAACCGGCGCGCTTCTCGAAAGATGGGCGTCCCACAAATGACTGATTGGCGTGTGTTAAGAAAATGGTGGCAGCTCAGACCATACAAATTTACAATGGTGCAACAACATGGTGCAAGAACTAAAAGAGTCTTATAGGACTGCTCGTATAGATGTTTGCCTGGAAATTGTACATCGTCTGGATGAAGATTTCTTTGCAAATCATCTTTAGTGATGAGTCGACTTGTCATTTAAGTGACGAAGCTAACAAACACAATTGCAGGATTTGGGGCAGTGGAAAACCACAAAAACCCCTTGCACATGAACGTGACAGTCCAAAATTGAATATTTTTGTTGCATTGAGCATCCGTAAATTTTACAGAAAAATAGATATGCTGACAAACTTTTAAATACTCCAGACTGAAGGTGATGGACAAGAATGCATTGTATAGTTTGTGCACGATGGCACATCTCCGCAATACCTCTCCAACGTCCGGTATTTCCTAAATGTCTACTTTCTATGTGGGTGGATGGGTCGAGACGCACCAGTTGCATGGACACCACATTCACTGGATCTGACTGCTCATAATGACTTCTTTTGGGGATTCACAGGGGATAGTGTTTAGCAGCTACGCTGCCAGAGCTCAACTGTCAACTGAACAAGTCACGTCTGACACCTTGCAGCGAGTCTGGCAGGAAATCGACTTCAAATGGGATGTGGGTCGCATAACCAGTGGAAGCCACATTGAACCTCTTTAGGTATGAGGTAAAAGAAGTGATGTATTTTGGTACAAAATGACATCAGACCCATATCTGTAAGTGAAATATGTAAATAAATATCAATGGTTAAAGTTTTGAAGCCCTTTTCGATCCACCTGGTGTTTCACGTTACACTATAAATAACAACATTCGCTCTATTTCCTACAAACATCGTAAACTTTAAGCTCACATGTGCATCTCCTAAGCTCTCACCTCCTGTGATAGCCAGCTTGTAACGTTGTCGCCATGATTCTGCCAATCTGTTCAGTCCTCCTCTAAACTGAATACGATCCGTCATCATTTGTTGCCAACATCCGAGGGGTGCTGTCCGAAATGTTAAATCTCACACAACAATAACGTGAACTGTTGCCGAATCTGTGAAACGCATATGTTGTGGATCTCCTTACACACGTGGAATGTTCTCATATGCAGCTTCTACTTCTGCGTTTTCGGCCGCCATCTTTGTGAACTTCAAGGAAAATTCGGTGCTTTTCGAAGTTCCTCTTCAATAGATATTTCCTCACCATGGGAATTAATACCTACCGCACTCGAAGCTAGCAAGGCAACTGATCGCATCACCGATTCATTCGGGTTATTCCAGTGGTTCATTGAAGACTGCTTTCCAGTAGCAGTAGGCAAGTAAGTTTTCGTTCTCTCCCATGCTGATATGTGTCCGTCATCTCTCAGTAATTATCTACCAAACTATTCTAATACAAATCTATCAGTATTTGTAGATTTACAGAAGTTGATGAATATAATGATCTGTAGAAGAGATAGTTCTTTTTATGAGCATTAGAAGGCGTGGACGTAGGCGACACCCGCTGGACGGCGCCCCTATAATCTACGAGAGCTGCTGCCGCCGCGTCGGTATATCGACGCACACGGTGGTCTCACAAAGCCGGTAGCGCAGGCGCTCAAACCGCAGTCGTGTTCCGACAGCGCTCGTAATCATTATTCTATAAGTCGTTGCTCTGGTCGCTGATAATTATTAGGTCTTGGTGTACGATTCGGGTTTGCTCATTGGTCTTGTTATTTCACCGTGTGATCTGTGTTGTTAGTCGCCCGTGTTGTGTGTATCTTCGGAGTACCGGCGACTCCCCGTAGACACCGTCGACCCGCTGGTCGGAGAGCTCCGGTCTCGCTCGATTTCGGTTACAAGACTTGGCGAAATGTTAACAGTGCATTAAGGACGCAGAACTTCGACAGCTCGTGGAACAGCAACAGTTTCTCCTCCGGCAGAAATGGCAACGGCAGTTCCAACAGCAGTTCGAGCAGCAAACTGACCTTTTGCGTCAGAAAATTCAGCTTCTCTTACAACGATTACAGGTACAAGGTTCATATCCTGTCCGCACTGAGGTCACGTCCCAGATGGAGTCCCATCCACCCTAGTTTCTGCCGTTTAACGATAACCAAGGATGACTGGGACACATATTTGCAGCGGGTGAAACAACACTCCACCACTGCAATGGTTTATGAGGACGTTCATTCAACGGTCACTCTTCCTTTCTTGGGATACTCTCTCAAACCCTGTGGCACTTACTTCCGAGGAAATTTGTTTGTTGCTGTCTAACTATTATTCACAACGGTTCCACGTGGTCGCATAGCAGTTTCAAGATGCTCAGGGGCTACCTAAAGCCACATTTGAATTTTACTGCAGCACATGGTTTCGAAAAAGGTGACTCGTTTCAAGCTATGAGAGTGCCATAAATATGATGACTAGTAGCTGTAATCATTGAACGACTTCTCAATGGGATCCAATGCAGGGATGTGGTTGAGTGGAAAGACTTGATTCCAAATCACAGACAGCACTTCTACTGGAAAGTGTAGCACTAGAGATCTGAAAAGCTAGTGTACACTTCTTGCAACCTCAATCAGCACACCATCTACTGTATGTGATTATTCTCAATCAACCATCAACTGTAACCCAGTGCATACATATCGCAGAACCTCTCACATGGCTTCGAGACAGAATGTGTTACAAATACTGGGGAGATATCTAGTGTCGGCATGAGGGAGTTGCAAATACTAGCTTCATATGGCTTTCCTTAGCTGAATCCCTTTCTAAATTCTGAGATTTTACTACAGGCTTACACTGTCAGCTACATATAACAACACTTTAGGTCTTATAAAATACGCTCTGGCCATCACCATCTATATTTAGTTTCACGGTGTTAGTCTGAAAAAAAAAAATTCAGAGGTAATGCCATACCTCGATTTATAAGGCTTGGGTAGTTTTTAATATGGACATCTTTGGAATACTTGTCAGTACCTGTAGAACCAAGACCGCTTGCGACAGCAACACTCGTTTTCTTACATCTGGCGACCTGTAAAACGGTTACTGTTCTCTTCCTAAAACAAAGTGATACCACTCGTAAGAAAAATTTATGAGACATGTCCACCCATCGCTGATTTTCGCTCAGAATTGTTTCACATCGCCCGTGAACAGTTACTGGCGAACTATTCTACTTAGTAGTAGGGGACGCGTGATAGGTTTGCCTTGAGCATCAGGCTTACAAAGAGTGTGTGTGTGTGTGTGTGTGTGCGTGTGTATTCCGACATATGTAAAGAAAATGACTATATCCAGTCATATGGTTGGTATGGATTTCACATGGAATACTACGATAGCTGCAAAGGGAACGAAAGATTTATTTTTACTTGGAAAAATATGTCAAGCCATAAGAATGGTAAAGATATTTCTATTTGAGAGCCACTGCCGCCATCAGGGGGTATACTGGCACTTCGTTCATTGTCGAATGTCGTCGAATTGAGACCCCAATAGTGATATTTAATTGCAAGTCCAGTGATAAAATAAATATGAACCCAGTTTCCTAGGACGATTCTGTCGGGGGGTACGTGATGCGTGTCGGTGGTGGCGTGTGGTGGGAATGATTCGCGTTTCCAGCTAACGGCAGGAGCTGTACAAATGGAGAGACCGGCTGGGGTACAGGAATGTAGCTGACTTAACTGTGTCGCCCTCTAGATGGCTGAATAGTGAACCAGTACCTATGTGCTGCACAGCCGTCGTGATCGCATGTGTTCTCCATTGAAATTTGAGAACATTGAATATGGACGTGTGTTTGTGCTGGACCATTATTCCCTTCCACGTAAATTGTCCAGTTGACAGCTTCTGCACATGTCCCGTCTTTATTTGGTTGAGAAAATATCGACTGTGTTGTGTGCATCTAGCAGGTGAAAGACGGGTGCTGATTCTCTAGATATGAGAAGCACCTTAGTTGACTTTGTAAATTATAGGGATGATTTTGAATCACTTATATCACTGACCGAGAATGAAAATATCGGTTTCCTATATTTGTTTGAGTTTTCACGCAATAATACTTCGCAGACAGGATACGTTTCTAGATACTCAGTGGTTTACAACACGCTACATCTCACTAAAGTTTTGGGTCTCTAGAGAAATAATTTCCAGTCTATATTGTGCAAACAATAATTAGCATACTGCTATGTGCTTGATATAGAGAAGTATCGCGTAAATAGTATGATATTCCTGCAAACCATGTGGAAATACATGTGTTCTTGTAGACCCAGAGTCAGAAACAATGACGCCTTTGTGCTGAGGGGATCCGACCCAGCCATAGTACAGTAGTTCAGAGAGCTACCTCGGACTGCTGAGAGGGTTCAGGTCATGCATCGGTCTAGTGTGTGTGTGGGGACAGATGACTTGTGACCATCGGCTGAGGTGGATGACTTACCGACCTCATGGGAAATATCTAGTACTGTGAGAACAATATACAATCCATGTGCTTATCCTATCTGTCTTTGCAGTATATGTACGAGTGTTTGGTGGTCGTTCGCTAAATGCAGGATGCAGAAATGAAGATTTTGTATGGCACAGGATACGTATTGCTTGCCTTCTACATCGATATAGTATGTGGTGATATATAGCTGGGTTAGTGATCGGTTTCACACTGAAATATTCAAGCTCCCGTCGTCAGTGGCAGAGCAGTGTAATTCAGGAAGTCTCTTCCCATATTTTACGATATGTAGACCACTTCCGCAAGGATTAACTGTCAGTGGAATATGGCGATCTGTACAAAATAATTTTGTTGCTGAAAGTCTCAACTGCAGAAAAAAAAGCAGACTGTTCTTCCACACCAGCAGCGTCAGTACTTTGGCTTATAAATTCAGTAAGAGCCAATCAGAATGCACCATTCATTCACAAGATTTCCTTTGTGCTGGGCCATTGGAGCCTCTACGGACTGGTTCAAGCAAAATGGGGCAAGATATCTACAGAAAGTTCTGAGAGTAGCGTGATTTTCAAATATTAATAGACTAGTTGAAGCAGACCATTCATCTCTGGTGGGATGCTGATCCTCATCTACTATCAGAGTATTGTGAAATCTCTAGACCAACAGCTGTAGGACAACGGAAATTATAACCATTTCTCTTCTGCGAGACTCTGCATCGAATTGTATTTGCGCAATTGTTCTGATTTTCCCATCTGTGTTTAGACAGTGCTCTCTTTCCAGACAATAAGAATACTTGTATGATTAATGTTGTTTTCACAAGCTTACGCACACATGATGGGGGTTTCAGCGGTGAGAACGTTTACCATTTTTGAGACGCATATTGCAACCTGGATGTCACTATTTCCAGGATGTGTAGTATGGGATGCGTTGTTAGGACCATCAGAAAGAATGCATTCAGAGTTACTCTGGTCTCTTTTCGTAAACAGATGCTGTTAGGGCAAGAATTTCAAGGCAGACAAGCTGAGTCATTACGAAAGCTCGTACAACAACAAAACTGGCTCTTAACTATTTCTGTGACACCCTTATGATTTCCGATAGGGAGACTTGGCCTTTATTTACTTTGACATGAGATGTCAGTATAACACGGACAAACTTTTATCTGCATCTGAGAGGTTGTGCCGCTATGCAAACACCTCGCTCGGTGCTGGACTTGCAGCTATGAAAGCCACATCAACCGCAGTGGTTCGGTAAACAAGTGTGCGGCTATAGGTGTCTTGCATGTGGGACAGGCTGTCCCATTATGATCTATAGGAAGAATGCATCCAGGCATCAGTCCACCTTGGAACTCTGTATGGAACAGTTCACTGATACGCAACACCCAACTTTCTTAAAGATGGTCTGAAAGTGTTTTTACATGCAATGAGGGTTTGTTCACTGCATTATTTTGGATGTTTAAGCGTTGTGAGTGTCTTTGCAGAGTGTTTCACATGCATTACTTTGCCAGTTTTACGCATAGTGAATGTGTCTTTGCGTTTGTTTACTGCATTATTTTGTGAACATGTCTGTAGGCTGTGTAATTGATTATTTTGACAGTTTACAATAAGTAAGTGTGTTTGCAGAGCGTCATACATGCATTGTTTTAACAATTAATAAGGGATTTTCGTGCCTAGACATCAGTGTACAGCACTATTTCGGTAATTTACGAGTAATTGGCAGGCCTGTAAGCTATTTTCTGTCACCCCAACCACAGCAGGGCGAGTGTTCCCTATCAGTGTGATAAACTATGCGAAATCTGTAAATAAATAACTTGTTCCAACTTCCCACTGACAATAAATAAAGTGCACTCTTTTCTCCCTCCAGCAGCTGGAACAGACCGAATCCTTTTCCAGCCATTTTTCTCCAGACCGCCGGGTAATTTAAAAGTTGTTTACGTGTCTGTACGTCAGTGTACTGCATACTGATAAGTGTCATGGCGGCTGCAGTGTAGCACGTGTTAAGTTCGGCTCGCGAAATTTAGTTGAATTCGAAGGTGTTCTCGCAGGTGGTGTTGTCTAGTACAAGTGGAAATCGTGAAAACAACAGTGTTCTGTGCAGTAGTGCTATTTTTTTTCTGTGCTCCGCTAATATCTTCGAGAAAATGGTAAACAGAAGAGTGAACAGCAGCGCGTCCAGCAGCGGGGAAGCAGCAGGTGCGGCGGGCCCGCTCTTGGCGGAAGGTGCGGCCGCGGCTCCCGGTATAGCGGAGCTGGTCCGCTCTGAGGTAAACGCTGCGCTTCGCGATAAAAACAGTCTCGATCTGATAGCAGGCACTATATCAGATACTGAAACGGCAGCAGTATTGGCCAAAATGCGTGAAACTGTTGAGGCCAATACTGCCGAAATTACAGCACTAAAAAAGTTTGTGTCTGAATGCGAGAAAAAGGCACGAGAGTTGGAAGTCAAACTATCTGCCGCAACTGACGAACTAGAACAGTACCAAAGGCGAAATAGTCTACGACTGTTTGGAGTAGTAGAAAATAAGGAAGAAGACACGGACAACCTGCTTATACAGGTTGCGCGTGAAAAATTAGGCGTTGAAGTGACCAAGGCAGACATTGACAGGAGCCATCGGGTGGGACGAAAATTACCAGGTGCCACCAAACCTCGTCCAATAATAATTAAATTTGTCTCGTACCGAAAAAGGGCAGAGATCTTGACCCAGAAGAAGAAGTTAGCAAGGACAGGGCTTACAATAAGGAAGATCTGACACACGAACGGCTAAAGATTTTAAACAATGCCATATCCCATTTCGATCTTCAGAATGTGTGGACTCAGGATGGCAGAGTAATCATTAAGACAGCAGCTGGAAAGAAGACAGTCACAAACATGACAGAACTGAATAGTATTAAGTGAAGCTACTCGAGCCAAAAGTGCAAACTTAACACCATTTGCAATTGTAACAGCCCCAATACTCAGATATAGTCTTGTAATTTTATTAATTTTTTAATTATACCCATATTTGTACCTTCAACTAATTGTTTTTGTAACTGCATTAACTTTTCACTATTTTTTTGTGTCTGTAGCTCTACCCATTACTTAATTTTAGTTACTGCTAATTCTTTTTTCATTTTCTCAGTTTATTCTCTTCCGTTCTGAATTAGTTCTATTGCAATTATTAGTCTCTCCTTTAGTTTATTAATCACCCATCTCTTCGGTTTAAATTGTTCATAACAAAAATCACTATCAGTATCACTTTAGCAAATTTCAATCTAATTGTAGCTTCCTACCATAATCACTACCAGTATCACTTTAGTAAATTTCAATTTAATTCTAGCTTCCTACGATAATCTATTAATTACTAAGCTTACTTCTCTCTGCTGGCAGCATCGGCCTCTTAAATCACTCCCTTCTCCCTTATTTCCACCCTAAGCTGTTTCAAATACGCTAATTACATTTCTCCTCGTACGACGGAGGATACACAGTGACACACAGCCGTCACTATTTTGGTCATATTCTCCTTGCACAGAATACCACTAATCCATTTTCTATACTCCCGCAACCTCAGGAAATCTTTAGCAGGCGCCTCTCTTTCGGCACTCGCGGTGTCACAAACAGGGCGTGCAAAATCTCGGACACCCCTGTGTTATGTCACTTGGCGGAAGCAGCGGCCAGTGCCCCTCGCTGCAGGTAGTGCCTAACAAAGGGACAAACCAGTCTGCCACCCTACTCCAGGCTGTTCGGCGGAACGCGTCAGAGCTTTTAGCAGCTCACTGCAACATCCAGTCTTTACCTGCGCATTACGAAGAACTTAGCCTCCTCTTCAACCAACTAAACTACCACGTAATCCTCTTATCCGAAATGTGGTTGAAACCACACATATCCTCTGCATCTTTTCATCTCCCAGGGTACACATTTCTCAGGGCAGACAGATCAAAAAAGCGAGGTGGCGGGGTCGGCGCGTATATACGAACAGATCTCAAAGCGAAAGTCTTATGTACATCAAATCCTGCTGAAGAAAAAGAGGCTGAATTCATGTTCATTGAAATAAATATACAAAGTCGGAAATTCTTGACTGCCGTCGTGTACAAGCCGCCAAAAATAAGCTCAATGAGTTCCTTCCAGTCGGAATTACATTCACTTCAGTGTCAATACGAACATGTCATCGTAATGGGTAACTTGAACATAGACCTGCTAAGAGACACTCCCTCCGCAATAAACCTAAGAAGACTGTTTAGTTGCAATAGCATGAACATTCTTCCATTACAACCTACACACCATACGGCGCACAGTCATACTCTTATAGACGTAATCGCAACGAAACAGACTGACAAAGTAAGAGATGTTGGTCAAACATTGGCCCCTAGCCTCTCAGCACATGATGTAATATTCCTGGCCTACTCTGTGCAGCCCCCAAGGATCAAATCGCTTTACAGAACTTGTAGGAACATGAAACGTATTGACCTTGACGCTCTAACAGCCGATTGCTCAGAAATCTCATGGTATCAAATAATCAGAAAACCCACAATCGACGGCAAAATTAATGAACTTGGTGATAAACTCACTGCCCTCTATGACAAACATGCACCTGTGCGCACAATCCGTGTAAGAAAATCTCCTGCTCCATGGCTGACAGCTGAATTACGTCAAATGATGACTAATAGGGATGCTGCCCACAGGCGTTTCAAGGCAGATCCGAAACACGAGCGTTTCGAAGAATATAGAAAGCTACGGAACAGAGTGAAACAATGCATTCGCAATGCTAAAATCAGGCACGCTCGCTCCCTTGTATGCAGCGATCTGACGCCTACGACTCTATGGAAGAATCTCCGTAGCTTGGGGGTCGGAAAGGCAAAATCGGAAACTACTTTTCATGTGTCAGCTAACGAAGTAAATGATTTCTTTTCTGCACCTCTGAGTACCAGCACAGCTGATAATTACTGTCCACAAGAATCCCCAATCAGGATAACTAACAACGATACCTTCCATCTAAAACATGTAACAACAAATACGGCAAGAAAAGCAATAATGAGAATCTCTTCTGATGCAATAGGCAACGACAGTATCGGTATAACCATGATTAAGAATGTTGCCGATATCTTAGTACCTGTCTTAACTGACATATTTAATTTTTCCCTTGTGACCGGAATATATCCTACTGCATGGAAATTCGACCCATCCCTAAGATCGAAAACCCGCTACTGTCTAGTGATTACCGACCAATTAGCATACTGCCTGCTGTTTCCAAAGCACTTGAATATATTGTTCATGACCAAATCACTGAACACTTGCATGAATTCGGCCTATATGACAAATTTCAATCCGGTTTCCGTAAACATCACAGCACAAACACTGCTCTAATTAAAGTAACTGATGACCCGAAATATGCCATCGACAATCGAAAGGCAACAATATTGACGCTACTGAACTTCAGCAAAGCTTTTGACACTGTTAACTTTGACATATTGCTCAGAAAAATGCAACAGCTTAATTTCTCTGATAGTGCAATGAGATGGTTTGAAAGCTACTTAAAAGACAGACAGCAATGTGTTGTCTGCGTAAATGAAAAATCTTCCTGGAAACATGTTTCCTCGGGAGTGCCACAAGGATCAGTCTTAGGACCACTTTTGTTTTCTTTATATGTCACGATATTTCGTCGGTTCTGTCCTCCTGTAAATATCATTTCTATGCCGACGACCTCCAGCTCTACCTAAGCGTCAGACCTGAAGATGTAAACACTGCAATCGCTCAGATGAATGATGATCTGTCTTCAGTAGTGAGATGGGCGAAAAACCTGGGGCTTAAACTAAATGCAAAAAAGACGCAAGTAATCTTAATAGCCCATCAGAAATTAATAAGTTCAGATTTCCGCGAACGGCTACCTCCTATTCTGCTCTACGGTACTCCAATACCATATCAGAAAACAGTGAAGAACTTGGTTGTAACTTTGGATGAGCATCTCAACTGGGCGGAGAATACAGTCGGAGTGTGCTGAAAGACGTCTGCTTGTCTCTATGCTCTCAAAAAGTTTCGGAACATATTTCCACAGGACTTGAAACGCTAGCTCGTGCAAGCACTCGTTCTACCGAACCTCCACTATTGTGATGTCATTCAACAAGGCATGAGTAGTGAAAACAAAAGACGGCTAGAGCTAACCATGAATGCCTGTGTGCGTTACACCTGCAACATTCGCCGATATGATCATGTTAGTGCTTCATACTCCGAGCTAGGGTGGCTGCGGCCGGACAAATTGCGTGACTACCTCTCTCTATGTCTACTCCACCGACTCCTCATCGCGCGAGCACCCCAGTACCTTGCTTCAGAGATTAAAAACCTGTCATGTCATCATAATCGAAACACGAGGTCACTCTTATTTGGTATCCTAACTGTGCCCACTCACAAAACAAAAACTTTTGCAAACTCCTTCTCAGTTGCCGCTGTCCGCCTCTGGAACAAACTGCCCCTTACCTTGCGCAAAATTCGATCTCCTGCTGCTTTTAAGAAGAAGTTGAAGCATTTCCTACTATCATCCTCACAAAGTTCTCCACAAAATTAATGTACAAGGACAATCCCCTCATCTGTCAAATAGCAAAGCTAGCGTCTCCTATCTTGCTGCTGAGATGCCTTCCTCTTCATCTTTCTCTATTAGCCACGCAATCTTCTTTTCCTTTATATTTCCTTAATTATGTTTCATCATGTCTCTATTCTTCTCCTCCCTTCACCATGAGTCTCCCTCATACTCCCTGCTGCCGGCACTCCTATCTAAAATCTGTCTCTTCAATAATGTCTAATTATAACAGTACTTGTGACCTAAGAATATAAACTCTATATGTATGTATTTTTTCAGGTGTACCTTTCCAATTGTTTATTTCACTTTTTGTACTAGATGTAGTTTAACATGCCTACTAAAACATATGAATGTAAAATAAGTAGAATGCGTGGTTAGATGAAAGAGAGGGCCTGATGGCCCTAATCTTGCCAGGTTAAATAAATAAATAAATAAATATTTCAGTGTTACAAACAGTTTGCAGGTCTATAGGCTATTTAATGTGACTCCAAGCACACCAGGTAGAGAGTTTTGTATCATCATAATAAATACACTATGTGAAATCCATTCCTTAATAAATTGTTCCATCTTCCCACTAAAAATAAGTAAAGTACTTTCCCCCCTCTCCAGCTGCTGGAGAGAGAAAGAAGTCATTTTCCCACCAATTCCAAGGAAGAGGTTGAAGTCGGAGGCAGCTTAGTTGACCTATTTTTCCACCAAAATATGAACTTTGCACGAAGACGTCATTACAGCATTGCCACATCTGTTGCCAGCGTCTTGGATAAATTTGACAACAATGCAGCCTTGCCGTACTACTAACCTGAAGTGGCTGGAATAGTTGTGGCATGATTGCACGATCTCTTATATGATGTAAGAAGAAATGTGATATTTTAATACCAAAGAGCGGAATGGTCCTCGGTGAGCACTGGAAGAAAGTTTTATTTTCTGTTAAAATTTAATTTGAAAACCAAAGAAAGGAGTAGAACCTGTCCTTGCATCATAAAATTTTATGTCTTTTTAATAAAATTTACACGTACGATTTTTTTTTCCTCTTATCTTCTGTCACGGATTACATAAAACAACATTTTGTTATTATTGACTTACTCCAATGAGATCTTCCTCTCGTTGCCAACTTCACTTTAATGAGCAAGAAAGCTGAAATAGGTGAGGAACTGCATCGCCTAGGGTGCAAACTTCTTATGAGGTTAGAGGCTTTTTTTCTTTGGTCATCAGTCTACTGACTGGTTTGATGCAGCCCGCCACGAATTCCTTTCCTGTGCTAACCTCTTCATCTCAGAGTAGCAATTGCAACCTACCTCCTCAATTATTTGCTTGACGTATTCCAATCTCTGTCTTCCTCTATAGTTTTTGCCCTCTACAGCTCCCTCTAGTACCATGGAAGTCATTCCCTCATGTCATAGCAGATGTCCTATCATCCTGTCCCTTCTCCTTATCAGTGTTTTCCACATATTCCTTTCCTCTCCGATTCTGCATAGAACCTCCTCATTCCTTACCTTATCAGTCCACCTAATTTTCAACATTCGTCTATAGCACCACGTCTCAAATGCTTCGATTCTCTTCTGTTCCGGTTTTCCCACAGTCCATGTTTCACTACCATACAGTGCTGTACTCCAGACGTACATCCTCAGAAATTTCTTCCTCAAAGTAAGACCGGTATTTGATATTAGTAGACTTCTCTTGGCCAGAAATGCCTTTTTTGCCATAGCGAGTCTGCTTTTGATGTCCACCTTGCTCCGTCCGTCATTGGTTATTCTACTGCCTAGGTAGCAGAATTCCTTAACTTCATTGACTTCGTGACCATCAATCCTGATGTTAAGTTTCTCGCTGTTCTCATTTCTACTACTTCTCATTACCTTCGTCTTTCTCCGATTTACTCTCAAACCATACTGTGTACTCATTAGACTGTTCATTCCGTTCAGCAGATCATTTAATTCTTCTTCACTTTCACTCAGGATAGCAATGTCATCAGCGAATCGTGTAATTGATATCCTTTTACCTTGTATTTTAATTCCACTCCTGAACCTTTCTTTTATTTCCGTCATTGCTTCCTCGATATACAGATTGAAGGGTAGAGGCGAGAGTCTACAGCCTTGTCTTACGCCCTTCTTAATACGAGCACTTTGTTCTTGATCGTCCACTCTTATTACTCCCTCTTGGTTGTTGTACATATTGTTTGTGACCCGTCTCTACCTATAGCTTACCGCTACTTTTTTCACAATCTCGAACAGCTTGCACAATTTTATATTGTCGAATGCTTTTTCCAGATCGACAAATCCTATGAAAGTGTCTTGATTTTTCTTTTGCCTTGCTTCCATTATTAGCCGTAACGTCAGAATTGCCTCTCTCGTCCCTTTACTTTTCCTAAAGCCAAACTTATCCTCACCTAGCGCATTATCAATTTTCTTTTCCATTCTTCTGTATATTATTCTTGTAAGCAGCTTCGATGCATGAGCTGTTAAGCTGATTGTGCGATAATTCTCGCACTTGTCAGCTGTTGCCGTCTTCGGAATTGTGTGGATGATGCTTTTCCGAAAGTCAGATGGTACGTCGCCAGACTCATATATTCTACACACCAACGTGAATAGTCATTTTGTTGCCACTTCCCCCAATGATTTTAGAAATTGTGATGGAATGTTCTCTATCCCTTCTGCCTAATTTGACTGTAAGTCCTCCAAAGCTCTTTTAAATTCCGATTCTAATACTGGATCCCCTATCTCTTCTAAATCGACTCCTGTTTCTTCTTCTATCACATCAGACAAGTCTTCTCCCTCATAAAGGCTTTCAATGTATTCTTTCCACCTATCTGCTCTCTCCTCTGCATTTAACAGTGGAATTCTCGTGGCACTCTTAATGTTACCACAGTTGCTTTTAATGTCACCGTAGCTTGTTTTGACTTTCCTGTATGCTAAGTCTATCCTTCCGACAATCATATCCTTTTCGATGTCTCCACATTTTTCCTGCAGCCATTTCGTCTTAGCTTCCCTGCACTTCCTATTTATTTCATTCCTCAGCGACTTATAGTTCTGTATTCCTGATTTTCCCGGATCATGTTTGTACTACCTCCTTTCATCAATCAACTGAAGTATTTCTTCTGTTACCCATGGTTTCTTCGCAGCTACCTTCTTTGTACCTATGTTTTCCTTCCCAACTACTGTGATGGCCCTTTTTAGAGATGTCCATTCCTCTTCAACTGTACTGCCTACTGCGCTATTCTTTATTGCTGTATCTATAGCGTTAGAGAACTTCAAACGTATCTCATCATTCCTTAGTACTTCCGTATCCCACTTCTTTCCGTGTTGATTCTTTCTGACTAATGTCTTGAACTTCAGCCGACTCTTCATCACTACTATATTGTGATCTGAGTCTATAACTGCTCCTGGGTACGCCTTACAGTCCAGTATCTGATTTCGGAATATCGGTCTGACCATGATGTAATCTAATTGAAATCTTCCCGTATCTCCCGGCCTTTTCCAAGTATACCTCCTCCTCTTGTGATTCTTGAACAGGGTATTCGCTATTACTAGCTGAAACTTGTTACAGAACTCAATTAGTCTTTCTCCTCTTTCATTCCTTGTCCCAAGCCCATATTCTCCTGTAACCTTTTCATCTACTCCTTCCCCTACAACTGCATTCCAGTCGCCCATGACTATTAGATTTTCGTCCCCCTTTACATACTGCATTACCCTTTCAATATCCTCATACACTTTCTCTATCTGTTCATCTCCAGCTTGCGACGTCGGCACGTATACCTGAACTATCGTTGTCGGTGTTGGTCTGCTGTCGATTCTGATTAGAACAACCCGGTCACTGAACTGTTCACAGTAACACACCCTCTGCCGTACCTTCCTATTCATAACGAATCCTACACCTGTTATACCATTTTCTGCTGCTGTTGGTATTACCCGATACTCATCTGACCAGAAATCTTTGTCTTCCTTCCACTTCACTTCACTGACCCCTACTATATCTAGATTGAGCATTTGCATTTCCCTTTTCAGATTTTCTAGTTTCCCTACCACGTTCAAGCTTCTGACATTAGAGGCTATGATGAATGAAACTGATGACCTTCATCAGGACGATTTGGTCGACCTGATTGTTCTTCTTCCTCAACGGCTGTACTGCATGCTGGCAGAGTCTGCTATTTTAGCTCTCTGTCGTCATTTTATCCAATCTTGTGTCTGATTGGGGTTCTCACCTGAAATCTAGAGATCTTTGTGCAAAGAATAAAATCATCACTTCTTAGATCATCCTACAGCCGTTTACCATTTACTCTCAAAGTAAAACCGGTATCTGCTCCAAGAACATGCACTGATTGCGAATGCCAAATACAATTCAGGTTTTAGATATTGATTCTGATTATGAAACAATTACAGACAGATTTAGACAAGCAATTGTACAATATCCATTGAAGAATCTAATCAATACTCTTCGTTTTCGGACCTGAAAGCTCCAGTTCTGGAGCGATTCAATAGAATTTCTTGAAGGAAAGCCGTTTAAACAATTCAAAATTTAGGGTTCTTTCAAATGGATAGACATAGTACAAGATCTAATGAATCAGTATAATCTCACAAAACATAGGACTGTTACATGAATCATGGTGATGTAAATAGACAAAGACCATTTTTCTACTGTGCATGATATAATCAAAACGACAGATCTTCGATAAGGTATAACAGAAGTCGGCAATTTTGTTAGAATTAGTAAACGGAAGACGATTTTCGAAAAAGACTTCACCCAACTGGTGTGCTGAGATATCTAAAATTCGAGTAGTTTAGAAGACCAAGCCATCAACGTGTTTGGTAGAAGATTCCATGTCGCGACTTGTAGTAGGAGGTTTTTAAGGAAAATCTTACAAATAAACAATGCTTACGTAAAACGGTTGGGTTCTGATAAAACACAACATTTCTGGTTACTTCCTAAGAGAGTGAATGTGTAAAGAGATAGGCAAATAGGTGCAGACGTTATGCATTGTATGTCTGATTTCTGTGAAGCCAACAAGTCCAGACTCAACAAAACTACTGACAAATCATAACACACTTCTCCTTGTCTCAAACTCATGCAGTCAGTTTTCATCATCATGTGGCAGTAAAGTATTTGTAATAAACATTAATGGACTATAAAACACAGAGGGAGATGAAATTTGCAGGTCAAGGCGTAGAGTGTTTGACTTAAATATTAAGTATGAAAATATAATATTACACAATGTGGGATGAAATATACAGCACACAATTCAATATAAATATTTGTGTGTGTGTGTGTGTGTGTGTGTGTGTGTGTGTGTGTGTGTGTGTGTGTGTGTGTGTGTGTGTGTGTGTGCATGATAAATATTAGTGTGGAAGCTCTTGAACATTCAATATAAACATTTGTGTGTGTGTGTGTTTGTGTGTGTGTGTGTGTGTGTGTGTGTGTGTGTGTGTGTGTGTGTGTGTGTGTGTGCGTGATAAATATTAGTGTGGATGCTCTTGAACGTCTACATGTATAACCTCATGACCATATGCAACTCACATTTAGGTCCCTGGCAGAGGGTTCTTCGGACCACGTTCAAACTATTTCTCTACCATTCTACTCTCTAACAGCGCGTGAGAAAAATGAACACTTATTTGTTTCTATACGAGCTATAATTTCTGTTGTTTTATTACGTAGGTAAGTCCTCACTATGTAGGTTGGCGACAACAAAATATTTTCACATTTAGAGCAGAAAATTGCTTATTTAAAATACTGGGAAAGCTCTCCCCATAACAAAAAACGCGTTTAATGGTGGCCGACCCAACTCATTAATCATACCAGTGACGCTCTCTCCCCTATTTCGCGATAATAAGAAACGAGCTACACTTCTTTGCACTTTTTCGATATCCTTCATCAATCTTACCTGGTAAGGATCCCAGATCCCATGCAGCACGACAATACTCTACAAGTGGACGAACAAACATTGTGTAGACAGTCTCTTTCTCAGATCTGTGGCATCTTCCAATTCTCCTGCTCATAAAACGTAGTCTATGGTTTGTCTTTCCCACAACAGTATCCATGTGATCGCAGCAACTTAAGTTTTCGATAATTCCCAGGTATTTAATCAAATTGACGGCCATTAAATTTATGTTATTCACCGTGTAATCGAAATTTAACAGATTTATTTTTGTTCTCGAGTGTATGACCCCACAAGTTTCCTTATTGAGAGGCAACCGTCATTTTTCGCACGATTCAGATATCGTGTGTAAGCCATTTTGCAGGTGGTTTTGGGCTTCTTATGACTTTCATAGACGGCAAATGACAGCATCGTCTGCAAACAATCTAAGAGCCCTGCTCAGATTGTCTCCTAAATCAATTAAGTAGATTACGAACAGCAGAGGGCTTATAAAGCCTCCTCGGGGAACGATTGATATTGCTTCCGTTTTCTCGATCAACTCCCGTCGATTACTGCGTACGTGACCTTTCTGAGAGGAAATTTTGGATCCACTCATATAAATGAAGCGCTATTTCAAAGGTACGCAGTGTGGCTAGAAGCCATTTGTGAGGAACCGTGTCAAAGGCGTTAAGGATATCTAGCTATATGGCATCAATTTGACAGCCCCTATCAATAGCATTCATCACTTCTTGAGAATAAAGAGTTATTGTGTCTCATAAGTACGATATTTTCAGAATTCACGCTGACTGTGTGTCAATAACGTGTTACTTTATGGGTAATTCATTATGCTCAACTGTTCGACGGTCTCGGAAACTGACATACGGCCGGGAGAGCGGTGTGCTGGCCATATGCCCCTCCATATCCGCATCGAGTGTCAACCATGGGACTGAGCATGACACGGGGACAGTCAGTACCGTTGAGCCTTCATGGCCTGTTGGGGAGGAGTTTAGTTCATTATGTTCTAACCCACTGTATGTTCCAAAATCCTATCGTAATCTGCGTTAGTCTCCAATTCAGCGCATTACTCCTATTTCCTTTCTTGAGTATCGGTGTGACATGTGAAACTTTCCAGTCTTTTGGTACGGATAATTTGTCAAGGTACTGGTTGTATATGTTTGCCAAGTATGAGGCTTTTGTATCAGCATACTCTGAAAGAAACCTTACTGGTGTGCTATCAGGGCCGGAAGGCTTGCCTTTATTAAATGCTTTAAGCTGGTTCTCTACTCCGAGGGCCCCTCGGGATTAGCAGAGCGGTCTAGGGCGCTCCAGTCATGGAATGTGCGGCTGGTCCCGGCGGAGGTTCGAGACCTCCCTCGGGCATGGATGTGTGTCTTTGTCCTTAGGATAATTTAGGTTAAGTAGTGTGTAAGCTTAGGGACTGATGACCTTAGCAGTTAAGTCCAGTAAGGTTTCACACACATTTTCTTCTACTCCGAGGGTACCTATTTCTGAGTTACTCGTGTTGCCAATTCTCTATTCGGATTCTGAAATATTTATTTCGTCTTCTTTGGTGAAGGAATTTCGGAAAATTTTGTTCAATAACTCCGTTTTAGTGGCGTTGTCATCGGTTATATTGCCATTGGAAGAATGGCAATGAAGATAATATCTTACCGCTGGTATACTTTACATACGACCAGAATGTCTTTGGCTTTTCTGTTAGAGTTTGAGACAGAGTTTCATTGTGGAAGCTGGTAAGAGCATCTCGCATTGAAGTCTGCACTAAGTTTCGAGCTTCTATAAATCATCATCGATCTTCGAGATTTTTGTGTTTTTTTTAACTCTGTGTGCTTATTTTATTTGCTTCTGCAATAGTGTTCTGGCCTTTTATGTGTACCACCAGGATCAGCACGATCTTCCATTAACTTATTTGATATAAATCTCTCAACTGCCTCAGATAGTATATTTCTTAATTCAAGCTACATCTCGTCTACACTTACATAGTTAGTTTTGAAGCAGTAGAGATTCGCGTCAGGCGAATTTTTATCTGCTTTTTTAAAATGAATGTTTTGCATTTACTTTTGGTAGGTTTGGATGCTGCGATGCTTAGTCTCAATACAAACATTTGTGCTCGTTGACCCCAGTGATCTTCATGATGCCTCCTACTTGCTCAGGATTATTTGCTGCTAAGAGGTCAAATACGTTTTGGCAACCATTTAGACTTCGAAAGGGCTCCTGAAGTAAACGCAAAAAAATTTTTCAGAGATAGGATTTAGTACAATTTCTTACAATGTTTTGTATCTACCACCGGCTTTGAGTACCTACTTTCGACCACACACCAAGGGAGATTGAAGTCCCCACCAACTATAACTGTATGAGTGGTATACATATTGGTAATGAGACACAACTTTTCTTTGAACTGTTGAGCAGCTGTATCATCTGAGTCGGGGGGATCAGTAAAAGTAAACAATTATTAATTTATTCCGGTTCTCAAGTATAACCTCACTCATACTAACTCACAAGAAGAATCGGATTCAATTTCGCTACAGGATAATCTACATCTAACAGCAACAAAGCAGTGCCACCAACTGCATTTAATCTCAGTTTTATCCGTTGCTGTCAATTTCAACATAGTAGTGACGCCGAGATGACAATGATAAAAGTATGTAGCAGATATTCTCAGGTCAAAAACTAAAATTCAATATGTTCCAACCTTTGGCAAGTGTTTAATTTTAATTTTTGACTTTTTAAGGGAACCTTCCTGGCTCACTAAGGAAGAGGTGAGGGTAAGCTAGGCAGAGATCACAACCCGAGGCCTGGCCACAGTGACCTGTTCCCTCCCCCAGGAACCAAGGAAAGAGAAGTGAGGAAGAAGTAGAGATGCAAAGTTCAGCAGGGAGGCAAGGTTTATTTATTTATTCATTAATATTTGTTTGTTAATTTCTTATTTACTTTTTATGTTTCATATCATAACCATGAAGGGTATCAGTAAACCGACGTCACTGAGAAAACATTCGAATGACCGGAAAGTAAGCCGTACTAAGAGTGGAAAATGCTTGGATCAACTCCTCATTGCACTAACACCCCTGTAGAGGAATGTTGTACGAGGATGGGCTGTCAGGATGCGCCATATTAAAACCCCCACTCCTCTCGGTCAGCATCGCCGGGTCGCGCAACGCTGAGGACACCACTTCGCTGTCTGTGAAACGGCTTGGCGCGGAATGGCTGAATCAGTAACCCGTGCAGCACACTACTGTACGTCGGCCTTGCACGGTCGTGGAGTTGTGACAACGTCAGGCTGCACTGGCAGTGGACTCAGCGGTCTTCGCACCTGCCGCCTCAGCGCCGCCCACTTCAAGCCAACCCACGTCTCGCTTCCTCGCTGGCGTGGCTAAGAACGCGGCGACAACGAGCGCACGCCATCCGGCGTCTGAATCTGTGGATCTCGCCTTGTGATGCCTATGGCAGGTGTTGGGAGCCAACAAGACTGCCTGCAGCAGCGAGCCGTGGTGTGGCCCGTCGCTGGCGGGCTGCAGACACTACGTTGACCTGCCGAGGACTGGAACGCTGGCGCCCCATCTGCTGCTGTGTGTAGCCGGTCTTGGGACACGCCCCCCCCCCCCCCCCCCCCCCTGTCCAGGAGAGCCGTCACACTTGAATGCCTTGTTGGTGCTGGTGCTCATTTATGCGCAGCTGTGCGCCTCTGTTTTGCTAACACACCACTCTGAGTCATGTACTCATAACACCTAGGTGGGGCAAGTGGGCCCCTTCTGCCTGTAACCTGCGCCATGCAAACCACTGCATTTACTCTTTTCAGCGGGTCTATGGCCCTGTGGCCTCCATTCTACTTCACAACTGCTGGTAGCGTAGCTTACTGTCAACACCTGGCTGTAACTTATGCACTCAGGATTATTGCACCAAAGCCAACCTTTTCCCATCTTAACTGGTGGTGCCCCTACATTATACCCCCCTTTAGAAACATCCGGTCCCCAGGTCGACCTATAACTACTCTGAAACTTGTTTGGGTCAGCACATACATCTGACTTACTTCCCACTGCTATTAGGAGACATAGATGTGGTCTAGTCCTCTTAAAACACATGTCATGAGACAAAACGTAAAAATTCCTTACTGAATGACCAATTAATTCTCAATCAACCCCTTACCTACCCGTCTTACACCCTCTGTATCCAATCCACTGGGATTTGGACTACCGCCGGTTCCCTCTTGGAACTGGCTCTCCACCTGATCAGAATTAAAACACACAACTAAGTTAAGTCTGCGATGGCATTTGACACAGAGGTGTCCAAAACGATCGTTACTTGTCGTTGCCTTTCCCTATATTGAGTGATACGCTGCAGACGCTGTTTGGCTGATAAGCGCCCCTCTTGCTCTGAAATGAACTGGTTTACAGATTGCAACAGACCTGACTCCATAGTGTGATTTAACAAGGTCAGATTCCGCCTTCGCAAAATCTCTGAAGTTGCTTCTGGCCACTACAGCTGTGGCTGTGTAACATTCAATTGCGAGACTCCTGGAATTGACGCTGGCAGACTATTATGGTTATGTTACATGCAGTTCCATTGATTAAAATTCCGCTCCCCTCGAGCTCTATACGTTTCGCTTCTTCAAATACTCCCTTCTCATAAAAACTTCCTACTTACTTCAAATTTTCGTTAGTGGAGAAGATCCAATGCATACTGACGCGCTACAAGCTCAACTTTGGCTCCACTATCTCCTTTGGACAGCCTGTTTCTTTCCTCGTAGCTAAAAATAACTATGCCATGCATGTGTCTGTATTGGTGCTTATCACCCTAGCTGGACATACCATTACCTTCCCTCTATGGCAGTTCCATAATTCCTCCCTTGTCATCTCAGTGTACCAGCTATTAAGTGCTGAGATCAGCAATACTACAAACTTGCTCAGTCCTCCCCTTTTCAGTGACCTGAGGACGGTGATCACCATCACCCTTTCTCTCTCCTCAATAAGACTGCTGCCCTAGCAGGTTCACAATACTCGAAAACACATAGAATGTATGAAAATACAATGCCTAACTATGCACACCCAATGATACATAACAAGAAAACAAAACAAAAAAATACAAATACTCCACTACGTTCTGGAACGCAAATCATACGGTGCATCATGCTGTACTCTACCTTCCTGGTTTTCTCTGCACTGAACAACTCTTTCCACTCTCTCTTTCCCCTTCCTGTGATATGCCTGAAATCACATTGGGACAACCCTTAACTGGCCTCAACGGCCCAATGTGTACTATCGTTGTTCTAGTTGGCTGCTGAAACGTAACATTAATGGGGGACGCGCTTTCAACTACTTGGTTTGACCATTGACACCTCGTGACGTGCTTCTTCGTTTTCCCTTTTGGCGTATAGGGGCTGGATAGCATTACCCATTGCCTTGCTCTATACTGCGGTATACTTCCTTTCTGCTTCACTGCGTCTATCTGCCTTTCCAAAGCCTTCGTATTTGCGTTTTCTACCTGTTTCCAAACATCCCGAATTGTTCTCGCGAATTTACATACAGATTCACCGGTCCTTCCTTTCTGTAGCTTCACTAAATCAAACGGTGACGGCATTTTTCGCCAAAGCACTACCTCATAAGTAGATAAACCGGTATTGGTATGGACTTTTGCATTGTATGCATGTACAATATGCTTCAAATACACATCCCACTGACAGTGATGAAAATCCACATAAAAACACAGCATATTCCCGATTGTTCTGTGTACCCGTTCTGTGCTTCCATTCTCCTCTGGATGCAATTAACGCATCCTCATCTTCCTTACAATCAACAATTTACACAGTTCCTTCATTAAATCTGACATGAAGTTGATCTCTTGGTCCAGTACACCACACTTCAAAATCCTGTTGTTTATTAACGCTTGTGTGACTATTGCTGTCTGTTGACTTGGCTTAGCCACCATCCCCACATACCTAAAAAAATGGTCTATTATTTTCAGTACGAATCTGTTCCCTGATGGTGTTCCACTGACATCAGTTCCCAACATAGAAAATGGACTTGTCGCTCCCGGCAATCGTTGTAGCTGTATCTGTTTCCGACTCAAATCTGCTCTCTGCGCACATGGTATAAAATTCTTGCCATACCGATCCACATCCACTTTCCTCCCTATCCACCAATACCTCTCCACCACCCTCCTGCTTGTCGCTCTACACCCGCCATGACCAGATACCATATGATCATGTGCTTCCTTTAAAACCTCATCTCTCAGTTTCGATGGCACTACTACCCATGGCCCTTACATCGTTTCCCTACACAGAAGATACAATTAACAATCATTGTGAGCGTCCTGTAGTTCTTGCAATAATGCTAGGTCCCAACCTAGGACTTCTACTTTTGCCACCTTTCTACTCAGTGCATCTGCATTACCATGCTTCTTCTCAGGTTTGTGCACCACCTCGTAGTTGAACTCACTAAGCCTCATAGCCCACCTATCGAGTCTAGTGGACGAATCGTTCAGCCCCAACAACCACTTCAATGCAGCATAATACGTCACTACCTGAAATCTTCTCCCATATAAAGAACATTTAGAATATGTGATTTCATAGATTACGCTAAGCATCTCCCTCTCTGTTTTTTTAAATGCTTTCTGACACTCTTATGTCCGTCAAATTTCACACCCTTCCATAAAAATTGGGTCAATGTCTGTGCTAAATCTGCAAAACCCTTCACGAACTTTCGATAGAAATTGCAAATTCCGACAAATGCTTGCACTTCCTTAACTGTTTTCGGCTCCAGGATATCCTTTACAGCCTGGACCAACCTCCAATCTGTTCGCACTCCGTCCCTATTGATGACATGACCTGAATATTTCACTTCTTTCAATGCAAACTGACAATTCTTTAGGCTCAACGTCAAACGAGCTGCTATTAACTTCATAAAGACTTCCCTTAGCCGCTGTCTGTGCTGCTCCATACTACCTGAAAACCCAATAATGTCATCCAAATAGACAAGACACTGCTGTGCTTTGAAACCCCTTAACCCACTGTCTAACAAACTACGAAACGTTGACGGAGCGTTTTTCAAACCAAATGGCATTCTGATGTACTGGTAATGGTCTCCAGATGTAGAGAAAGCTGTTTTTGGATGATCCTCAGAAGCCACCTGTAACTGATGATAACCACTTGTCAAATCTATTGTAGAAAAGTAATGTCACTGTTCTAAGTGATCCAAAGTCTCTGATATGTTTGGAATGGGGTATGCGTCTGTTACTGTCTTATTATTAAGGTATTCGTAGTTACAAGACAAGAGAACCTGTATTTCTTAGTTCCATCCATAAATTTTTTACGCACAACGACAATGCCCGCTCCCCAGCAACTATTACTAACCTCTGTAATCCCATATTCAAGCTGCTGATGAATGAAATCCTCCACAATCAGCTACAAATGCCTCGTAATTCTGTATAGTTTACGGTAAACAGGTGCTTCGTTACCTGTTGGTATCCTATGTTGAACTAATGGAGTTACTGGTAAGAGCCCTCGTGGAAAAAACAAATCCTTAAATCCCCACAACAATTCTTGTCCTTTCAAATGCTTAACTTTGTTATGCAATGCAGTTCTATCGGCAGTTAGTGGTTGATCGCGACGTCTACCTGTCAAACACCACTCTTCGTCATCTGGTACATCCAAATTCGTTACTAAAACTCCCTTTCTCATATACGCTTATACAGCGCTAAAATTATTCACGTTCACAGGGACTATTCGCCTGACATTTCCCTCTTGTACACGTACAATACTAAGTTTCACAAAACAACGTAATGGATCCCAAAATTCATTATCCTCCAATGGTTCAATAGCACATACCGTACCCACAGGTAGATTTGACTCTACACTTACCCAAAGCGACTTCCCAGTGCCACTAGACACACACTTATGCAAATTAAGCCTCAATGTTAATGTACGTGGTTCAATTGGTTTGTTCATTATGGTGAACACCCCTTGCGACAGCTCTGCATTAACAACAGTTTCCCCCAGCTCAAATAACACAAAAAAATGGTTCAAATGGCTCTGAGCACTATGAGACTTAACATCGGAGGTCATCAGTCCCCTAGAACTTAGAACTACTTAAAC
Source organism: Schistocerca serialis cubense (assembly GCF_023864345.2). Classification (NCBI taxonomy): domain Eukaryota; kingdom Metazoa; phylum Arthropoda; class Insecta; order Orthoptera; family Acrididae; genus Schistocerca; species Schistocerca serialis. The sequence continues at coordinate 988,266,880 of NC_064638.1, forward strand.
CTAACTAACCTAAGGACATCACACACATCCATGCCCGACGCAGGAATCGAACCAGCGACCGTAGCGGTCGCGCGGTTCCAGACTGGCGCTCAAATAACACAGTTCGTTGTCCAAGGTCAATGTTGGCGTGATGCTGATGCAAGAAATCTACTGCTAGGATCATGTAGTAGCCTTCACGTACCCATGGCACTACCTCCATGCATGCATCAAATCGGACTTTCCGTATGCGAATGTCAACTGAGACTGACCTCAACGGTATGATCTCCTTATCCCCCACTCCACGTAACGTATAACATTGTGGGTCTAACTTCCTTCGTCCCATTAAACTCTTAGTAGCCACTGACACTTTCGCCCCCGTGTCCAACAAAATCTTAAGCTTTTTAGTTCCTCTGCGTAGGTATTTGTAGCACTGAAATGAAATGGGAGCTCCCTTAGGTGGATCTTGTGGCCCCTCTGCCGTTTAACGATTGTACACCTATACTACATTTCTCCATCCTCCACACTGCTGATTTCCACCCCTCCCTCTATTGCTCGGTGACTGGGTACATTGCCTCTGCACACGTCCTGTACGACCACACTTATAACATTTTATACTCACTGTAAACACTGTTTTTCTGTGATGTATCCCCACCGCCACGTCTATTTCCTCACGTTGAATTGCCAGCTGAATGGCCGAATACAAATCTTTCGAGTCCCTTCACGCTCTTTCCGCGACATATGCGCCGGTAACCCCCACATAAAGTGCCCTTTGCTTGGCCTACTGCAACAGAACACCATTCGCCTCATCGATTTTACCCAACCCGTAAGTATACTCGTTAACTTCTCTTATCCCATCCACAAATTTTTCTACTGTCTCCCCCTGCCTATTCGTCATTGTACTCAACCTCTCCCTGAAACACCGAACGCTATTCTGTTTCTTGTACCTCTGTAAAAGCCGCTCCTTCAACTGCTTAAACTGTCCCACCTTCTTTAAGGCCTCAGAACACCTTACATATGTCTTCGCGTCATCCATTAATTTAATCTTGGCTACATGTAACAACTGTTCGTCAGACCTACCATTCATCAAAACTGAAATTTCCAAGTCCTGCACAAACGAATGCAAATCCTCTGGTGCCTTGCCAGGAAATGGAATAATCAAACGTGTGGTGGCTGAATCAGTCTCCTGCTGCGGCACCCTAGGCAACAACGACTGATCCGATGCGGTTTCCCGCTCACTTCTAGATGTCAATTCACTTCTCAACTGCGTATTGTACGCTGTCAGTTGTGCTACCTTTTCCAACAAAACCCGTACTGCTTCTGGTGCCGACACACCTTGTGTTCCTGACTCTGCCATTGTGTTGTTTTCATTCAAAGCTAGCCCAAAAACAAAATATTTAAGTGCAGGAATAATTTGACTTCCTACAGCTCCATATCATTATACTCAGTACCATCATACACCAATACAAAATTAAACAAATGCAACGAAAAACAACATATTACAGCCCCCAAACACCCTAGCACTTATTCTGAAAAAAAAATAATATGCCACCACAAAACATCTAAATTGTCCTGCCAGGGCCATACTCAAAACACAAACAAAAAAAACAAAAAAGGAAAGAAAACGTCCAACACTCAAAAAGAAAAATTGCTCAACACTAACCACATTTTTTGACTGTGATGCGGGTGGTGGGCTCTAATGTCGTACTGTACAGATGATGTCCGCTTTTCTGACACCATATGTAGAGGAATGTTGTTAAAGGATGGGCTGTCTGGATATGTCGTATTAAACCTCGTCTGAGTGTCCAAAGTGATTTATTATTTACAGCTACAGTGCCCCCATTCCTCTTGATCTGCATCACCTGTGTGAGGCGGCGGGTGGAATGATTGTTATTAAATGTTCCTATTATTTATTGCTGTTGTTTGCCGTTCTCAACACCGGCTCTCTAACTACAATATTGGCAACCAGAGAGTGATTAGAAAAACGTGAAGCCCGTAATTAGAATTCCTAGTGCCCACTTCATCTGAGAAACACTTTTATAGTTACAGCTTATAGCTCTGAGGAATTAGGAGATTTTTTTGGGATTCATAATCAAAAACGATTCTCTCTAAAATGTTCACTATATTCCGAAAGTTACAGACCAAAAAGAATCCACACCATCCAACTACCAGAGCAGTTCAGAGTCTAATGCGCTAATGCAACCATAACTGTTCAAATAAAATGTTTAAGTGACTGCTCGCGATAATTTGATGATAATGTTCATCAAACGCCACGCTAAATTATAGTAGAATGTCTGTCCTGCGGCGGCACGTGAAAATACGACATACGCAAACTGAAGATAGATCCTTAAAGTCATCCCAGAATTAACACTTCACTCGAAAACGATTTCATGGTTACGCGTATCGCTAGTCACTTATTACGGCATCCGAGGCTGTTTATAGCAATGATACCGACGCGACGCGACTCCCGGCACAGGTGGTGCAGTAATCAGCATCTGGAGAGAACTGGGGCCGTTTTCCTCTCGCACAGCGTTCTTTATATATATAAAGCTGCGGTGCGGACGGCTAAGGGAACGCCTGGTCAAATCCGCTCTCCCGACTAGCCGCTGAGCTAGTAATGCACCACTTTAAGTTACCGAATAAATCATTGCTTCCTTTGCTGATGGCCGATGAAGCTCTCAATTTAAATGTGCAATCAGCACACAGGTAAGTAATCATAATAAAAGTCTGACGTGGCTAAGTCATATATTTTGGGCGAGAGAATTAATTTAATTACACTACACGCAGTAGACGAGCTCTGAACTTGCCCTTTGCAGATACGCTGTCGCTATAGTTTTATAGATATTCAGTTGAAACTTCTCACATCTTTATGATTATAGCGGATCTCCCTTCTACTTAAATTTAAACATCCTAGCCTTATTTATTCGTCTACTTAATGTATCTTGCTTCCTTAATTTCTAAGACAAAAACCAGAAAATCATGAATGTCAACTAAAATTTTAATTTGTGAGATCCAAAATATTGTTTCTATTAAATTATTATGAAAAAGGAATCTAAATACAAATTTTTAAGTTTCTAGCTCTTCTCTGTTGCGCCAATGATTCTTACAGAAAAACATCCAATTTTCGAAAATGGTTAAAGTTATTGAACTGATATCCAACACATATTGATTTTGTATTACTCCTGACATGCTAGAAACGTTTCAGGTTATTTACTAGATTTTTAAAGTATTGCGCAACATTTACGACGTCAGAGCTAGTTACAGCGGACTAGGCTGGCACACAATGGAAAGACTGATGTGAATTTAATACGGCGTGAGTAGGCTGCTTCCCTATATCACCCTCTACTTAATTTTTTTTATGTAAATGGAAAAAAATTTTATTGCAAAAAGGGAAGCAAGAGTACAGCTTAACTCCCTATGAAAATTAAAAATAAATGTAAACATATACAAATATTAAAAGAAAACTGATTACCTAGTTGAATTATTTAAATTGCTGGCATGTTCACTGCCTCTTAAGCAACATTATCAATCAAAATTTAAGCAAAATCAATGAAACACTTTGGCATACATATTGCCTTAGACAGACAAACACATAAAATATGTAAAACTATGAAAATCTTAAATCCATTAAATATATTTTTGCATACACAAATACAAAGAAAATAACACAGTTATTCATGATACATAAACAGATAATTATATCTTAGCAGTCTTTTCTAAACCTGAAAGAAAATTTCACAAATCATGACAATTTCATTTTTACACACGTGGTTGTAGTCGCTTTGGCTGGAGTTCTACACTTCCATTCACAAGGATAGAGGAGGGGAAGTTGCTATGGTGAGCGTCCTTCACGATCACTCTAAATTACATGGGGAAAGGGGAGGGGCCAGTGTGAGTTGTGTCCAAGTCACTCCACACTTTCACGCAGCTACTAGGCTGCCATTATCTAGTTTGTCCTGTAGAACAAACAAAAAGGGTGCCACAGACTCTGTTCACTTAATATCTAAGGGTGGGTCACAATGAAATGGGGATGTATACATTTTATCTTTCAATATGTTACTGGAACAAAGTTAACAGAACTTTTTCAATTTTACTCTCGCAGTTACTTAACTGTCATAAAATTGATAAACAAATGGCTCAAAACGCCGTTAGTCACGTACTAGAGAAAATTTATGCTCAAGGCATACAATCATAAATCCTATTTAATTTCAATTTACTATTTCTGGGCCAGAACACTGAACCAATGCTCGGTTCATTCCTGATACATTTGTATTTTATTTACTTAGCTGACTCATCTTCGATTGCCTTATTCTTAGAGATAGTATGAGTATATTTGATTAGTAGTGGTCTTCTCAGCTTCTTTGTACATGTGAGTAACTTGTGGTAATAGTACAGTTCTGAATGTTCAAAACACACAACGTTTAGTTGACTACTAAATCCACTTATTGGTCCTCTGCTGCTGTGTCGGTTCCACATCTGCAATTATGTACTTACTTCATCGAAGTGTATTTATGCTGAGCTATAAATAATGTTGCACGTCTACCATTATGTTACTCAATTATGTAGCTTGTGTATGTACTTATTTAAGACTCAATTAACATTTACCGCATGGGATAGCACATTTATTTCACATTTATAGTGTACTGCAGCCGATCAGTTTGCTCACGTGGCAATCCATTTCCACTCAATTGGACGCTGAAACCACAGGTAGTCTCTCTCGACCAACCACCAAAGTGCATTAAGTAATTATGGACGTGCGTAATGCTAAATTCCTTAAACCTATAGGACACCATGAGCTGCTCTGCCTCATCTAACATTAGGGTACCTATGGTCGCATTCACGCCTCCAACTCATAACCTCAATACATGTAGGTGTGTCCTGTCACACACTACACCAAATAACGGCCAGCTCCAACCTTATAAATATTTCAAGAACGTGTCCTTCACGTCTCAACCACTAACACTGTTCAATTCTATTACACTGCCATTCCTTGCAACACAAGGTTAGTTCATTCTCACAACTTATCTGCATATTTTTCATAACACTAAGCAATCTCTTTTACTATTAATTAGTTAGCTCTACAGCATACACTAGGTTTCACTGCCATTTCAGATCCTGCTTGCACACGAATTTGTATATCTTTTTTAAATATTATTGTGGGACCAATTCCAATAAAACAACACTTTGTACTTACAATATTACCAGGGTTCTATACATACTTGTTACTCAAATACATTTGTTTCTTAATTACATCATACTTCTCTGTTGTTTATGTCACTGTTAGGTTTGTCACATTAGGTTTTTTTCCACTAATCAGTGGATAGAATGGTTACAGAACTCATGGCTTGATAGCCATGACGGAAAATTTTTGTATTGCAAGAAGGAGTCCAAACTTTGGTGGATAGAAAATATGAAGATAGAGTGAGACCTGAGAAGGAAAGAAGATTTCACACAGCTGGGACTGCACAGCTGCCACACTGTGTAGAGGTTACAGAACAACCTCCTCCCTACAGAATTCATTAGTTTATTATTGGCTTGGTAACCATAAAGGAAACTTTAATGTGTTGGGAAGAAGAGGTAGAAATTTTAGGTGGACAGAAAAGATGAAGAGTGAGTGAGACCTGAAATGGGAAAGAAGATCTCACACAGCTGGGACTGCACAGCTGCCACACTGTGTAGAGGTTACAGAACAACCTCCTCCCTACAGAATTCATTCACAACCTATGAACTTCTTTAGGTCTATCAGGTTCCTGAGACCTCATAGCTTTTTACTCTTAGGATACTCTAGCTTATATGCATTGGCATGTGGTTTTCCTATGAAAAACACTTGGCCAAGTTTCACCTTTAATTGACATTCATAAACTTTGACCACGCCAGGTCGATTTGAAGATACCTTATGATGCCTTTTTAAAACCTGTCTCAGTTCTTCCTTCTGATTAGCTGAAAATTTGTCGATTTCCTGCAATTTAGCTTCAATTTTGTCCAAAATAATAGCTTCTTCATCTTCTGTGTTTAGCTTACTTTTACTAAGATTAACACCTTCGTCCCAATATCTCCTATTTTTCAGAACTCGTACAGGCAGCTCCCAAGTTTCATCATTAGTTACAACATGTTTATCAATAAAAGGTACCGTAATTACTCTGGTTATCAGCAAGACCAATTTTAACTGGTTTCTTTCAAAGTCATCAACACTCTGATATTTTGACAAGAAATCTGTGCCAATTAAAACCTCAAAACTGAGATTATTTACAATTAAGCATGGGCGATCAATTAAATTATCTTTAATGTAAAAGGGCAGTAAAGCTTCTTGTTTTACCGTTTTTGACACCTTGCCAGTAGCACCAATTATTCTTAGTCCTGATACCCTCATTACTGGAAGCTTGTCTTTACCAGGTAATGTATCAAAGAAGGACTGAGATATCGCACTCACCTCACTTCCACTGTCTAAGAGACAACGTACATTGATACCCAACATATTCACTATTATTATAGGCTGGCTTATCCTAGTTTGTACAGGTGGTTCCTCAAACTCATCCAATAGTTCCTTTTGGATTTGTCTCCAACTAATGTGATCGACATCTGTCTTCATTACATTTAAGTCAAAGTGTGTAGGGGTTTCCTGCATTACATTTTCAGCTGCCTTTTCCAGTCGGTCTATTAATTTTAAATCGAAATACCGCACGACTTCATTACATTTAGTTTGATGAAAATGACCCAAATTACTGTAGTCTGAGCGATTCTGCGCCTCCAGACCTGGCACAACACTAGTTACAGCTAAACCACTTTCACTATTACCGTCGGGTTCCTTCTGAAGTGACAACTGGTCACAGCTGCTGGGTTCATCGACCCCCAACAGGCTATTCTCTACATTCTCACTTACCTCCTGTCCTAAATCTATCAGTACAGTATCAACATCATGCACAGGCACTTTAGATAAGAGCACATAATCCTCATCGTAAATATAAGCATGAATTTCTTCTGCTTCTTCACCTGACAATTGAGTATTTTGTAGCTCTTCCCTACCATTACACTGCTGCGCCTTTTCTTTCTATTCCCACTTAGAAAGCGTCTGTACCACGGTATCTATCAAATACTGTGAGTGATCTAATATTTCTGCTGTATCCTTAGATGCTACCGACCCCTCATCCACATGTTCAGTCTGAGCTTATGATCTGTCTTACCAATTACTGTAATTACTGGCTTAGAAAAAGTAACCGCCTGGTGAGCGCCAGTGTCCTCATAGACGGGAACTAGTTTTCCTGCCTCGGACTACTACTGTTTCCATTATTTCCATTATAGTTAACTGGCACAGTATTGCTTTCCGCACTGTTGTTTACCTGCATAATTTTGTTCGGGACAAAATTACTATCATTTCGATGCCGTTGTTGGTTCTGATAATTATTTCTTCAATTCCTACCTCTCTTCGGATGGCGAACACCTACTGTTCTGATGTTTACATTGCCATTCTGCTCGTTCTTAAAATTACCACTAGTGTGATTAGCATTTCTGTTATTACGTGCTTGCTCCTCATTGGCAGCCACACGCTCTACACGTTCCAAATATTCAATGAAACGATCCAGATTGTCTCTAGGGGCCGATATAATTCTAATTTGCCAATACCACGGCAGTTTGGCTTCAAGACCTAGTATTATCATTTCAGGTTTTAGCTTTTCGGCCAAATGTGACAAACTTGAAATCCATGACCTGGCAAACTCTTTCATAGATTGCTTGCCTACATTGAAGCGTTTTCCACTCCAAAATTCTCTCAACACTTCATTTTGCTTATTGCTAGACCAATACTCATTAATGAAAGCAGTTTGAAATTCCGCTAATGTTTTACACTTCAACATAACATCAGCTGACCAACGCATGGCGTCACCTGCTAAATGGCTTCTAATAAATGAGATTTTCTCTCGTTCAGAACAAGTTGGTGGAATCACATCTTCAAAATCGTTCCAGAAATCTAGTGGGTGGATGTTTTTATCTGGATCGAACCGCAAGAACTGCCGACACCCAATAAAAGCGGCGTTTGCAGCTACAACTTGTTGCATACTACCATTACCAGAAGTTACTCAACCTACTTTGCTCTCAATGTTAGCAATGTTTTTTTAGTACTAATATTTTCTACTCTCATTTCAACATTATCTACTCTTTGCACAATATGAGTAGTATCAGTTTTGATTGCATCTACTTCTGCTTGACATATGTTTACGTTTATATTAACATCTTTAAACCTATCTCAGCACAGTTCAGATTCCGCCTCGATCTTTTCTGTTAACTTCTGCTCCAGCTTCGCATCTTCCATTTCGAAGTCTTTGCGAACCTTAGCAACTTCGGATTTTACTGTTTTATACATTTCAGAAAATTGTTGAGCAACCTTTTTCTTAATATCCTCATGGTTGTAATCAATTTTATAATTTAAACTGTCCAGATCCCCTTTTAACTTATTGCACCCAGTCTTGAAGGAAGTTTCTAATTCAGCTTTATTGGATTCTAGTATATTGTCCATTACGTCAAACGTTTATTAAAATTGGATTGGCTGGTCACAATCCTGTTAATTACCTCAATTATATCAGTTTTTAACTCATCTGTCATTCTAGCATTACTAGCTGACATTTTTGCATTACTGCTTTTGACCTCAGTTATTTCAGACTTTAATTCAGCATTACTGGTAGCTATTGCTTGTAATATAACATTTAAATCAATATCTCCAGTATATTTGGGTTGCTCACTAGCTGGCTTTTTATCACACTCAGGTGACGAAAAACTAGCTCCATCACCAGAATCATCAAAACTAAATGAAACTTCTGATGGATCAGTCATATCTAACTTCTCCTTTTTAAACTCTACCATCTCTGTTGACTGTTTCATTTTTAATTCATCAGAGAAACTATCATCGAATAACTTCACAATTTCTGATTTCTGCTTTACTACAGGGGTCTCTATGATTGAATCATTGCCCCTTGTCAGGAGACAATACTTCATATTTCACTTTAACAATACTATTTTCATGCATATTAACACTTGAACCGTTGTCTGGATTTACAGTTCCCTCAACAGACATAGGTTCTGATTTAAGTTTAACCTCAATTTCTTCTGGCGGTTCCATCGCTGACAGTCTTTTAGTGCAGGTCAGTAAAATTTTTAACAGCTTTTCACTTAACTAAGTTCCTTCTGCACGACGTATGGCGATGCCGGCGTGGCGTACCAGGATTACTGATGTGACGCGGCGCGTTAAACTGCAGATGGCACCTTGACAAGTGCTGTGTGTTTGCGTGGCCCGCAGCTGCAGGCGTGGCTCCGGTTGCTCCGGCGGACAACTGCGGTAAGGCGAAACTGGCTTCTCGCGATGCCGGTAGCACCGCTAGATTCAGTGCCAGCTCCGTCAATCCAGATGCGTTGTTAATCCAATTGCGTCGTCCACATGCACACATAACACTATCAGTGTTCTAATACTCAGTTGCATGTTGCATTTCACTTGTGAATCCGAATGTTTAAAAATCACTTTCACTTTTACTCAGTTTCTTTCCCGGTCAATGCACCATACGTGGAGTGGCGGGTGGAAGAATTGTTGTTATATAAAAATGTTCCTATAATTTATTACTGTTGTTTGCCGTTCCCAACACTGGCTCTCTAACTACAATTTTGGCAAGCAGAAAATGATTAGCAAAACGTGAAGCCTGTAATTAGAATTCCTGCTGCCCACCTCATCTGAGAAATACCTTTATAGTTACAGCTTATAGCTCTGAGGAATTAGGAGATTGTCTGGGATTTAAAATCAAAAACGATTCTCTCTAAAATGTTCACAATATTCTGAAGGTCGCAGACCAAAATGAATCCACACAATCCAACTACCAGAGCAGTTCAGAGTCTAATGCGCTGATGCAACTATAACTGTTCAAATTAAATGTTTAAGTGAATGCTCGCGATAATTTGATAATAATGTTCATCCAACGCCACGCTAAATAATAGTGGAATGTCTGTCCTGCGGCGGCACGTGAAAATACGACATACACAAACTGAAGATAGATTCATTAAAGTCATCCCAGAATTAAAACTTCACTCGAAAACGATTTCATGGTTAGACGTATCCCTAGTAACTTATTACGGCATCCGAGGCTGTTTATAGCAATGATACCGACGCGACGCGACTCCTGGCACAGGTGGTGTGCTAATTAGCGTGTGGAGAGAACTGGGGCCTTTTTCTCTCACGCAGCGTTCTTATATATAAAGCCGCGGTGCGGACGGTAAGGGAACGCCTGATCAAATCCGCTCTCCCGACTAGCCGCTGTGCTAGTAATGCACCATTTTAAGTTATCGAATAAATCATTGCTTCCTATGCTGATGGCCAATGAAGCTCTCAATTTAAATGTGCAATCAGCACACAGGTAAATAATCATAATAAAAGTCCGACGTGGCTAAGACAAAAATTTTGGGCGAGAGAATTAATTTAATTACACTACACGCAGTAGACGAACTCTGAACTTGCCCTTTGTAGATACGCTATCGCTATAGTTTTATAGTTATTCAGTTGAAACTTCTCATATCTTTATGATTATAGCTGATCTCCCTTCTACTTAAATTTAAACATCCTAGCCTTATTTATTCGTCTACTTAATCTATCTTGCTTCCTTAATTTCTAAGACAAAAACCAGAAAATCATGAATATCAACTAAAATTTTAATTTGTTAGATGCAAAATATTGTTTCCACTAAATTATTATGAAAAAGGAATCTAAATATAAATTTTTAAGTTTCTAGCTCTTTTCTGTTGCGCCAATGATTTTTACAGAAAAACATCCAAATTTCGAAAACGGTTAAAGTTATTGAACTGATATCCAACATATATTGATTTAGTATTACTCCTGACATGCTAGAAACGTTTCAGGTTATTTACTAGATTTTTACAGTATTGCGCAAAACTTGTGACGTCAGAGCTAGTTACAGCGGACTAGGCTGCCATACAATGGAAAGACTGATGTGAATTTAATACGGCGTGAGTAGGCTGCTTCCCTACACCAGGGTCCACAAGGCTGAGGACACCACTTCGATTTCTGCAAAATGGCTTGGCACAGAATGGCTGCCTCAGTGACCCGTTCAACACACTGCTGTCTGTCGGCCTAGTATGGTCAAGGAGTTGTGATGACGTCAGTCAACTCAGCAGTCTTCGCCCCTGCTGCCTCAGCGAAGCCTGCTGCAAGGGGATCCGCAGTGCACTTCCTTGCCGGCGTGGCTAAGAATGCGGCGACAATGAGTGCCTGCGATCTGGCTTCCAAATCTGTGGCCCTCACCTCGGGATGCCTCTGGCGTGTGTTGGGAGCCAACAAGACCACCCACAGTAGCGAGCCGTGACGTGGCACACCGCTGGCTGGTTGTGGACCACACGTTGGTCTCAGAGGTTCGAACCAGCGACCTGCCATGGACTGGAACAGTGGCGCTCCATCTGCTGCTGTGTGTAGCCGGTGGTGTGACACATCCCGCCATCCAGGGGAGCTGTCACACTTGAATGCCTTCTTAGTGAACCGGAGCCCATTTATACACAGCTGTGTGCCTCTGTATTGCTAACACACCACTCCGAGTCATGTACTCATAACACCTGGGTTGGGCAAGTGGTCCCCTTCTACCTGTAACTTGCACCATGTAAAGCATTTACTCTTTTCAGCAGTTCTACGGCCCTGTGGCCTCCATTCTACTTTGCAACCGTTGGCAGCCTACCTTACTGTCAACAGCCCCACACCTGGTTGTAATGTATGCACTCAGAAATATTGCACTGAAGCTAACCTTTTCACATCTTAAACGGTGGTGGCCACCGTTTAAGATGTGAAAAGGTTAACTTCAGTGCAATATTTCTGAGTGCACACATTACAGTGCTACACCCCAAATCTTGGGTGGGTTAAGAAAGATACTGCAATAAAAATTAGAGAAAAATTGACTGTATTTGGGATTGCGGACGGCTGAACAACGTTGACCATTAAGGAATTATGAAAAATCAAGAAAAATTTGGTTGCCGTCAGCAAGCAAGTAGTGAACGGTGTGTCCACAAATCCACTTCATGGACCTTGTCTTAGTTTCTGGGAAGTACCCCAAGTCCGGAAAGAGGAACAGGCGAGGAGGTACCTGATGGGAAGTTGTACATGTAATTGAGGCCAGCATCGGTCACAGCAGGAACCAGATATCTAGCGCTGATTTGCACCCAGGCGATACTCATTTATGTCCAGAACATCACAGGCGACACAGAGTTTAGTGTCTGCAAGGTGAATCCCCTGAAGGTGCGAGCGGCATACTTACTTCCCACTGACTGCAAGACACCATGCAGACTGGACGTCAGTGGCAAGGTAAGGACCGCACACCTGTCCCCAGATGGCACGCCAGACGACGTGGATACACTTCAGCCACATTCAGTGACCAGTTCCGTTCAAAAAAGCCATAGACTACCTTCATGGACATCAAGCTTGTTGGTGGTATCGCAGTACGGTCATAGCTCAGTTCATTCTTCACATTCCTAAACCACCTCTGCGCCACAGGAGGATAACGGACTCGTAAACATGCGAATCCAATGCATGCGATGGGCCATGGATAGCAGAATGGGGAGCATCTGTGACACGCGGAGCATACGTCACGCCAAATTTACATTTACATACTGTGTCCATAGCAGAACAGTGAGGACTCATAAACAATGATCAAGGAATTCAGCTCTTAACTGGGCAGTTGAAGGCAATCATGCGTCGCAGATCACTCCTAAAATCGAGTCCTAAATGTTGGATAGTGGCAGTTGCAAGCAATGGAGCAGCGCAGTCCTCAGAAAGCCCTCTATTTCGGAAGTTAAGAAAGTTACCAGAAGTTTCGCCTCAGGCGGTAACCCTTGCCAACACCTAGACCATGGTGCTCCTACTCTTGCAATAAATTGTGCTGTCTTTCAAACTTGAAGGTGGGCATTGAGGAACTTCCCAAAAGTCACCTGCCAGTGATAATCAAAGCTAACCTATGTCTTGCGATTGCAGACAGCTCATCACTCTCACATTGGAACAAAACAAAGAGGGCAGACTGGAGAAACTATATGTGGAAGAAAACATTAATAGGCTCCACCAACGCTTGGTGAACTACAAAATATATATTGGGCTACTAATGGGAGCAGCAACAAAATCCGTTGAGCCGTGCTGTGGCTCACGTTGGTGCTGTTTGTAGGTTTCCGCCCTCTGTTGGAGGCCAGAAGGTATCATTTAGCTGACATGGTTGCAGTTGTTTGTCTTCTTCTCGTATTGACTGGCTCCACTCTGTTCCTCAAGCATTGCCTGTCCGATAGAGGCAGCAGCGACGGTTATCGATGTGCAGTAACTATTGCCCTATCTCTGGGGTGACGTCATTGTTTTTTTGGGTTATGTGAGTGTGCGAGTTCAGTTGGGGACTGAGGAGAAGCCAGGTCCGCGCAGTGCGCAAATACGCCGGGACCGCTGGCGGCGTGCAAGGACTGCCGGATGGAAGGGCTGTGGTCACGAGGTTGCACGACCTCGTCGTACACCGGATCCGGCAAGCTTTAAGGTGAGTGCATGTTTATGCAAGTACAGAAACCTCCACCATTGTGACACCTCGCGATTCTTCAGTGACTTGGGTTCGTGTTGCTGCTCGTAGTGTTCCCGAGGTGAAGAACAGCGAGTGGAGTGCTTGGGGAAGGTGCATTAGCTTTCCTCGACTTTTTATTGTTATTTACTGCGTTCACTTGTTACCAACAATTTGTTGAGTTCAACCAACGGTAATTTTTCTTGCCTGGTGGCCGCTAACGCCCCAGTTACTGCCCTGTGGGTTAGTGTACGTAACAGCAGTGTAAATTTTACTCGCCTTGCCTCTGCTGTCCGGTAAGGCTTGTAGTTTTGACAGCTTTCTTGATTGTAGGCCGATTGGTGATTCTTCTACTCAGGTGGCAGTTATTCCTTTCTCGTTACGGGCGCTCTAAACGCAGTATTCTGGACGTAGTGCAGACCGACGGTTCCGGCTTTGGCGTATTGTTCCATAGTTGTTTTTCGTTTATCGGACGTCAGGTAGCTTCAGCAAGATTATCCCTAGTCATTCGTTAGACTGCCACTAGTCTGAGCTACCATCTTGTGAAGTGAATGCAACTCTTGGCTGCCTATCTCATCGCTCGCGAAAGTGTTTGTTGCCAGACATTCTCAGAGGTCGATTCCTGGAGCTCCGTCTGTAGCCCCTTGGTTCTTGTAAGACATGTGTGTTCTAAAAGGAGGTCTGATGGTCAGTAGTTCAGTTTAACGCTCCTTCAGTCCATGCCTTCTGCTGTGTTTGTGGTGACGTACCTTTAATATTTCAATACCTGTAAGTTGTAAATTGCAGCGAGTTCTAAAACAATTCTTAATTTATTGCCATTCTTGGCGTATAAGGCCTTCAGCAGTGATTGTGGTCATCTTCCTAAAAACTGTAATTTGGTATTTGTATTTATGCAGTAAGGTTTAAAACCTTATTTACTGCCATTCCTGACGTCTGATGCCTTCTGCTGTGTTTATGGCGACTTGCCTTTAATATTTCAATACCTGTAATTTGTAAGTTGTAGCGAGTTTTAAATAATTCTTATTTTATTGCCATTCCTGGAGTGTAAGGCCTTCTGCCAAGATCACAGTGGCTTGCTTTTAAAACATTATGTGCTGTATCTGTATTTAATGGTGATTTGCTAAGTTGTGACTCACTGTAAACACTGTTATTTACACAGTTGTTTATTCCTTCATTAATAACGTGTGGTAGTTTTATTTATTGTTGAGTCTGGAATTACTGGTTTAAAGTAAATTGTGTGTAACTGTAAAAGGCAACCAATAGTAACTGATTACGGCCCCGCCCACAATCGTAACCGAATCCTGCCTTCCCTGGACCACCAGGTTTCATCCGTACCTCGCGGAGGAGGGTGTGAGTACGTCCCAAGATGATCAGAAGAATGTGAGAAATTATCGTATGAATTTAAAAGGACTGAGGGCAATGAAGTTGCAGAGCGTATTCTCGAGTACGTAGATTCAGAACGAAGAAACAAGTGGCAGGAGGTAGTATCCCATCTTAATTTTACGTGTTAATGTCGTAAGAGAGGGAATTTACTACGAAAACTAGGGAAAACAAACAAGTTGAAAGTCGGAGCTGCCAGCGTTTCTTCAAGGCTGATTGCTTCCACACAACACAAAAATTACGAGATTACAAAAGAAGAAAATGAATAAAAGTCTGAAGTGCTATTTTGAAAACTGCACATGCAATTGATACTGGTAAAAGTGACGCTGCTTTGGCACTTGTGCTTTAGCCCGTCGTGTTGATGTACTGCAGGAATTTTTAAAAAAAGTTGAGAGCAAAAGCCTAAATCTGGTTGGCAAGATCCTTCACCGAAATAGTAGACTCTGCAAAACTACGAAGGATGTGGAATGAGGCGAAGAATTTTAGACGTATCTCTCTACTGTGTTCGATTTACAAACCGTCTGAGTCGGTATTAGCCTCGAGATTAACGCCGCTTATCTAGAAGGTGCTGTTGGTGAAACAAGCTGGTTTTGAGAAAAATGCGAACTGCTTCATTTTTGCGGCCCAGTTTCATTAATAATCAGAATATATTTATCATTGTGAGGCTGCCAACAGGGAAATTCGGTATGGAAAAGGTCATAAACTCAGCAACACGGTGACTGGCAGTGGCGTGCCCTGTCTGATTTGCATGTTTCTCCTTATCAATTCGGTGAAGGTTTTTAATGGAATTATGGATATCCGGGGTGCGTGCGAATTAAGGATGGCGGTTATCGTTGAAACAATCGGTCTTCGATTGTACCGGTTGTTTTCTTTCGTAGTTTAGCCTGGCTGTTAAAGCCACTCTAAATAACCGGTTTCTGAAATAACCTATTTTCGGTATTTTATTGCTATTATTTCTGGTAATAAACGCAGACTTCGAACAATGACTGAAAAATCCTAATAAAGGTGAAGGACTGACAGATACGGATTAACATGGAATTGACACTGTGGCAGAAATCAGTCTCAGAGTCACCAACAAAGACGGCGAAGACGAAGGACACGTGCGCGGCGAAGGCGAGAGAAAAACATCTCAAAAGTGACGACTTTCCTGCATAGTCACTGGTATCAGTTTTCCACTCTGAAAAAATACAAAATTTAAAGCTTCAGTTACTATCACAAGTTTATAGCCCTTCAATAAAATTATTTGTACCTCAGTCAAATTTACCTTCTCTTCCAAGGAACATTGTGGATGTTTTTTTCTCAAGTGATGTTGAAAGTGTCTCGTGCCTTTTCCCGTTCCTACTTTTTTAAAGGAAATGGAGTGTTGTACCTTATCGCTGCTGCACATTGTAAAATGCTTCCAAATTAGGATTTGTACCATTCTGCAATACAACCGATGTCTGAGGGTGAAAAATGGTTCAAATGGCTCTGAGCACTATGGGACTTAACATCTTAGATCATCAGTCCCCTAGAACTTAGAACTACTTAAACCTAACTAACCTAAGGACATCACACATATCCATGCCCAAGGCAGGATTCAAACCTGCGATCGTAGCGGTCGCGCGGTTACAGACTCAAGCGCCTAGCACCGCTCGGCACACTGGCCGGCTATCTGAAGGTGACTACGAGAAACTACGATGTAGAGCAGGTGTGGGCACGTCTTGTACACTGCAAGTGCTATTGTACAGTATTAAATGCCGGAGGTACGTTCTCGCCTCAGCAGTTTCTGAACCATTTATTACGTCACTTGTTGTTGCTAATTAGCAACTGTTAGTAATGTTATAAAAACTGCACTGGTCGCTTCTCAAATTTCCCAATAATAACCCAATATTTCAAAGCATGCAAAATTTACAATAAGCAACACTCGCTTAAAAAAATGTTCATTTAAAAATTAAAAATTTGGCACTGCTTCAACGGTAAAATAATATGCCAGCATTAAACCCGGTTATTAACAAAAAATCGAAAAAAAAGTCTGTTACTTTCTAGACAAAACAGATACCGAATAAGACCAGATTTTCAGAACTAAAATACCAGTAACGGTTTTAACCGTTTTGTTTCTCCAATCCCTAGTGCGAAAGTGCAGAGGATTCGATACAGAGTTACAGGAAACACTTCGATCGAGGATACTGGTGACAGCTGTACGTGACCACAACCTGGGGGAAGTGATGTCAAGCCCGAACCTACAGGGAGTGATAACCGTTGTACTCCTACAAATACTGCAGGCAACTAAGGTTCAGCCTCGGGTGGTACGATGCCTCGTGCAGGAGTCGGCGGTGACTTTTCCATGTTTTTCTGACTTCTGAACTTTAGTATCTGCTGCTTGTAGAAAGTACAGGCCACTGGAAGCAAACTCTAGCCTCGGAACGGTCCTCTCTGGATTTATTGAACCCGGTTGTGAGACTATGGACATTGAAAGAGATTTCCTCCATTTCACTGTTAATTCTTCGTTTATTTTACATATTTAATTATTTCGGCTTGTTGAAATCTTAAAATTTGTCTGACCAGTCTGTGACATGTCATCTTCGAAAAATGTATCGCTGGCCTTATAGACCAGTTGTCGCACTACAGGATATGAGTGCTTACCGAAGATACAAAGTACGGTTGGCATTGTCCACAGTGAAAAACTGTTAACAAATAGTACGACGTATTTAACATCCAAAATACGCGTGTGACCTGCATTCGTCAATTCCGTTCGTGAACTGACGTTAACGTATGCCAGAACAGCCAATCTGTTGATGTTTGCTTTCAGAAGTTTCACGCCGTAAGCGCGAAGGTCATCTGTCCGATGGAGCATAAAACGGGATTCATCTGAGAAGGCCAGCTGTCGCCACTCAAGTGGACGTCCATTTTCGGTACTCAAGTGCACATTCCAGCCGTTACCACCGATGAACAAGGGTCAACATGGGTGCATGAATCAGGCACCAGCTCGCTGAACGTTCACTTAGGAGACGTTACTGGTAGTCTCTTGGTTCACCAGGTCATCAGTTGCTCAACAGTTGCACTTCTATTCGCCCTTGCCCATCCCCGCACCCGTTGTTCAGCTTGCCTGGTGCACCACCATTGCTTCGAAGCCAGTTTTGGATACCGCCATTTTGCCATACACAGTATTCTTTAACGACGGCTGCTAGCAACCAGAAACTTAACCGTTTCGGAAATTCCACCCTTGGCTGGAAAGCCGATGATTGTGCTCTTTTGGACGTCAAATAAATTTCTCCATTTCTGTATTATGATACCGACTGCTCTGTCTACCGCATGCCCCCCGCTTGATAATACAGCCCACCACCAGTGCTGCCACCAGCCGTCTGGGAGTGGTTATTGCACGCTGACGTCGAACACAGGCAATGGTCACATCATTGTGACAGGACCATGTATAATGTTATTTTCCAGAACTGTTCTCGATTTAGAGGTTGTATAAGTAACTTCAAGAAATTTCTTACAAAAATTTTGCTGGAAAACGCTCTTTGATCATTTGGGATGTCGTATGGAGATGTGTACTTGTGGAAATAAATTTCTGTTTCTTCGAATAGGTTCATTTTTTCGCTATTGTTTATTAGGTGATGTGGTTGTAATTTGTGTACCATGAGTGTCACTTGACGCTTGACAACAAACAAGTGAAGGCGAGATATTCTACTGTTTTTCAAACGGGTATCAACGATGTGTTTATGGAATGACATATTAAAATGTCTTTCATTTAGCCTAATACCTTCAGACTTGAATTTCTGGTAAACTTCTGTATCCCTTACTGTTATTATCGCCAGCGGTTTTTTTAATTATTTACTGCTTTGGATGATTTGTCCTCGATTTTGTTATTTTTGTAAAATCTGATTCTCTCTGATATTTCATCCACGGAAAAGCTTTGCTCCTGTATAAGAATTTTATCCCAAATTCATAGTATACGATGGCTCGTCTCGTGTGTAACAGAATCTAGATTGCCATTAACTTTTTTCACGTAACAGATATGATGTCTTGTGCGTATAGCACAGGACGTTAGTCGTGACATTTACACGCGAAGTCTGTATATGTTAAATGCACTGATCTCTGTAAACAAGTCCACAGCTAAACCAAATCCGTCATGTTCGATTACTACTGTGTGTTGACAAACACTGGGGGTAGCACAGTACTGTATTCCTCCCTTCCATAGCGGCTCTCTTTCTCGAGAACGCCGTTTCCGCTCTTTAGCGAGCAAAATTCGTCTTGGGCGAGCCCTTGTGGAAGAAACCTTTAAAAACTGCTGCAAACGATAACATCAAAAGATGTAAGTTGCAGAAGTATTACGGCTGAATGGAACTCTCTAGAATGGAAATATTTTAGCGGCATTTCTTTATGATACAGCGCAGACCTAAAGATACGCATGCAGTCGGCTGCAGTGACGATATTGCCAACACTTTAGGAAACAATCCCATATTTCGAACGATTGTTAATTAAAGTATTACACTACCAATATTAATTTAGTTTTCTTAATCTTTGTTCGACATATCATCACCCGGAATATTATAGTGTGCTGCGATCGGCCCACACCTATATAAAAAAAAAAATTGCAATGAAAATTTATAATTTTTGGATCAGTTTTCATTAACGTAGTTTTTTATCAAATGGTTCAAATGGCTCTGAACACTATGGGACTTAACATCTGTGGTCATCAGTCCCCTAGAACTTAGAACTACTTAAACCTAACTAACCTAAGGACATCACACACATCCATGCCCGAGGCAGGATTTGAACCTGCGACCGTAGCGGTCACGCGGTTCCAGACTGAAGCGCCTATAACCGCACGGTCACACCGGCCGGCAGTTTTTTTACCATATTTCATTTAAAATTCTGAAGTCGACCCTGTTTTTCCCTATTACATAAAACTTCTAGGTGGTGTGATATTTATCGCTGCATTTATCCTACATCGTATACCTAAAATTCATTTTATCTGAACAATTTCCCGTACTTCTTTTTCGAAAACTTTTGGTGCATTGCATCTGGGACTCATATTCTCCAGTTCACAGTTATTTTAATTATAACTACTAGAATTTTAATGAACGGTTTACTACTACAAATTTCAGCATTTCATTTCGTAAAATCGACGTAAATAATAATTATGTGAGGACAATAAATGCAGTTACTATAATAAAAATGGTGTGATGATATGGAAAAGTAAAAAATTCATATTATAATAATTGACGCTTATACTTGTTTGATTGACGACATGGGGTATGACAAATACCAACCTACAAGGTTACTGAAGTCCACGTATGTCACTCTTAATCAAGATATTACATCGCTGGTCTTGAAGCGTACTCGTACTGCTGTATGAACTTCCAACACTGCGCACATCGGTCATCATGTCCACTGTGTGAAAGGATTTGCGTCATGTTCACGTTTTCAGGTAACTCCACAAATAAATTTTTTAGCACTACTTATTCAGACTGTAATAAACGTGTACTTCCATACTACGGTAATTCCCACTCAATATAGATCAACCTCTGGTTTACACATCGTTAAACACTGAATTATCTGTTTCCTTGCCTCGGACTAAAGTAGGAATTAACATTAGTTACCTCTTAATGTTAATGTAGCCTATGTTAGTGGGACTAACAGAGTAATGAAGAAATCCGGAAAAAGTAAAACAATTTGAAAAGATTTGGTTCCATTCCATATGCAGTACACATACCATTTCAAGAACCAGTATAAAATAATATCGTAGTAAATTCGCTTTGCCCTCTATTGAATAACGTTTACAATTGATGACGTAAATATTGCATGAAATATTGTCTGTGGCATGCCAATAGAGCACTTCTTAAAAACATGATTTGTATTTAACCTCTTCTTACATTAGCAACAGCGTAAAGAAAACTCGAGAAAGGGAGACGCCGCTCGGTGTAGGCATCTGATAAAAGACGACCCCTCCGTTATGGACGGCTCACATTATGAATGGCCGTAGTGCCAGCAGGGTCAAGCTGCTACAAGTAAGATAAGTGCAGAGTCACTTTGCAACCATTTATCGTATACAACTACCACATAGCATCCGTGGAGTACTTTCCACTTGGTGGCGTATTGCAGTTGCCGATGAATGTCATCAATAAATGTCAATAAGAATACCTTTACATGAAATTCCACTACCCCACGAGTGTGCGTAAGAGCGCAAGAAGGAAAACGGTTTACATTCATACGAATAATTATAAATGCATGAGTAGCTCTTTCTGTTACGCATTCACGAATAAAGCGCTAAACCGATTTTGATGAAAATTTGTGGGGAGATAGCTTGAACACTGAAGAAGAACGTAGGCTACTTTATGTAGTGTGTAGTACAACACATTTACTAATTTCAAGAATACAATGCAAAATGTGGAACAATAATTACTCTTTGAAATAGATATTTACTCTTTGACTTTCGAACTTTATCATATTTCCGAAAATGTTTTTACTGTTTGAAATGTTCTACACAATACGATTCAATGTAATGAATACAACGTTTACACGGTCCTCTACGGGTTTAATCTGTGCTTTCGTATTAATATCAGTCACAAATCCTTCACATTTTAGCCTCTGAGCGTCATGCGTCTCTTAAACCTTATTTGTTGCATACATAGCCTACTTGCGTGAAAGCTCATGATTATGCGGTTAGTGTTGCTCTTTCACGATTATGGGTTTCTGTCTTCAATTCCTGGCAGGCTCGTTTTCTTTCGGCTTCCGTCTGGATGTGTGTGTTATCATCGTCACCAATTTATCATCAGTGAAATACAAGTCACAGAAGTGGCGTCAAATAAAAAGACGTGCATCAAACTCCCGAACATCCCATAATTCCCGAACATGTCAACCGTGGTCTCCCGGCCAATAAGCTATACGCAATATAACGTGAGCGCAGCCTTTCTTAACTGCTGCAACACAATACTTACAGAGAATCCTCCTCGTGGTTAATCCATGTCAATCCGTACTTTCATACTACTATTATAAATGCCAAACTAACACTGTCTGTTGCGTTTTCACGCTGAACCCATATACATGACATTTGGGGTGAGGTAGATGGAATGCTGATCGAGAAGATAAGCTACTTTACAAAGAGTACAGTACAAGATATTTATTGATTTGAAGAATATTACGCAAACTAAGGAAAAAGTTATTTATTCTTTCACTTTTGAGTTTCAACATACCGGGAGATCAAAAAGTCAGTATAAATTTGAAAACGGAATAAATCTCGGAATAATGTAGATAGAGAGGTACAAATTGACACACATACTTGGAATGACATGGGGTTTTATTCGAGCCAAAAAAATACAAAAGTTCAAAAAATGTCCGACAGATGGCGCTTCATCTGATCAGAATAGCAGTAATTAGCATAACAAAGTAAGATAAAGCAAAGATGATGTTCTTTAGAGGAAATGCTCAATATGTCCACAGTCATTCTTCAACAATAGCGGTAGTCGAGGAATAATGATGTGAACAGCACTGTAAAGCATGTCCGGAGTTATGGTGAGGCTTTGGCGTCGGATGTTGTCTTTCAGCATCCCTAGAGATGTCGGTCGATCATGATACACTTGCGACTTCAGGTAACCCCAAAGCCAATAATAGCACGGACTGAGGTCTAGGGATCTGGGAGGCCAAGCATGACGAAAGTGGCGGCTGAGCACACGATCATCACCAAACGACTCGCCCAAGAAATCTTTCACGTGTCTAGCAATATGGGGTGGTTCTAATAAAACCCTATGTCATTCCAAGCATGTGTGTCAAATTTTACCTCTCTATCTACATTATTCCGTGGTTTACTACGTTTTCAAATTTATACTGACTTTTTGATCACCCGATATTTGTGAAAATGCTTTCACCGGTTGATGTTCTACGTAAAGTGATTCAACGTTATCAATAAAATGCTTATTCGATTCTCATCGTTTTCAATACATACTTACAGGCTAATTCCAATATTATTAATTGTGGAGGTAACTCACTCAGTTACGTTTCCACAGTTCTACCGCTTAACCAATTCCAATGAAATTTGGTATAGAGGTAGCTTGAAGCCTCAGGAAGAGCGTAGGCTGCTTTGGAAAGTTGTACCTTACTGGGTATTATTAACAATTTTAAGTATGGTATGCCTCAGTGGGATGCAGACGACGTTGGCGCGTAGGCGACTCTTAGTGTCTATACATTAGCCGTGGCTGTGCTAATCCAATCTTATTGTGCGCGTGGCTTATGATTTTGAGTTTCTACATCATCTGGCACAGCTGGAGAGTTTTGGTGGAGATACATCAATAAAATCGGATGGTAAGCCATAGAAGCGTTTTTAAAACGATTTCTATAAGCCATGCAAACTTAAGTCTGGTTTAGTACTTGGGTCTAAGAGAGCTCATTCTCCGCAAGTTACTCCAATCCAACGAAACTCAAAGCAGTCTCATGTCCCCAAAACGTGGATGCAGAACATCACGCTGCCTTAAGGGTTACCGGGACATTGAAACAATCATAAGACCGTCGCATATTAGACGCTGAGCGTCACGCGTCTCTTACAGCTTCCAAGACGCTTAAGGACTCACAACGACGGCGTGATTTAAGGGTTTTACTATAAACAGAGTGTACCTTTATGTATGAACATCAACAAAAGCAAAACGAGGATAATGGAATGTAGTCGAATTAAGTCGGGTGATGCTGAGGGAATTAGATTAGGAAATGAGGCACTTAAAGTAGTAATGGAGTTTTGCTATTTGGGGAGCAAAATAACTGATGATGGTCGAAGTAGAGAGGATATAAAATGTAGACTGGCAATGGCAAGGAAAGCGTTTCTGAAGAAGAGAAATTTGTTAACATCGACTATAGATTTAAGTGTCAGGAACTCGTTTCTGAAAGTATTTGTGTGGAGTGTAGCCATCTACGGAAGTGAAACGTGGACGATAAAGAGTTTAGACAAGAATAAATAGAAGCTTTCGAAATGTGGTGCTGCAGAAGAATGCTGAAGATTAGATGGGCAGATCACATAACTAATGAGGAGGTGTTGAATAGGATTGGGGAGAAGAGCAGTTTGTGGCACAACTTGACGAGAAGAAGAGACCGGTTGGTAGGACATGTTCTGAGGCATCAAGGGATCACAAATTTAGCATTGGATAGCAGCGTGGAGGGTAAAAATCATAGAGGGAGATCAAGAGATGAATACACTAAGCAGATTCAGAAGGATGTAGTTTGCAGTAGGTACTGGGAGATGAAGAATCTTGCACAGGATAAAGTAGCGTGGACAGCTGCATCGAACCAGTCTCAGGACTGAAGACCACAACAACAACAACAACAACAACCTTTATATATGGGACGTGGGAGGCTTCTGGAGAGACTGTTTGGTTAAGATCTTTTAACTATGTTAATCATATATTTATCGTCATACGGGGATGAATCAAAAATGTGTTCGCCATAATGCATTAAAATGGGAGTAACGGTTGGTATGTGTTACTCTGGTGGCAAAATCTCACATCAAGTATTAGGTGAGGCAAAAGAAACCCTAAAAATTCAACTTCTGCTCATACGTAATGAATCGAGGCATTTTGAAATAGAGTATAATTACAAAAAATAATGCGTGCTTTATGATTCGTCACACAGCAAAATAATAGAAACGCGTTCATTACGTACCTACATACCACCACAGCACAGATTTTTTATAGATGTGTCTCTACACTATACACACAGACATCACTCAGCATAACAAGACTATTGACATGCGAGCGAAGCAGCGGGTATCTGCTAGTTATCAATATTTGAGGTAGGTAGTACACGACTGTATCTAATGAAAAACCAGAAACTAAGAGCTGCATTATATTATCCTTCTGTTTCACCTAGGCACTCCGATCTTCATCTTTGATTTCTTCGTCATTTTTGTGCCCACTGCCATATAGCAGCACTACACTGGAACAGTATTAAAATTCACAGCCAATAATGCAGAACAGTGATTCAGGACTCTAGTGAAAGCGACATTATTTTATCACAAAGTGGTCAAATAATAACCTAAACTAAAATCTGAGGTCTGGAGAAAGCTGGTACATTTCTTTGGCAGTTAACGTCAGGAGCGTAAAGGGTATTTAGTGCTAGTGCCTTTACTATTTTAATACTCATTGTTACTAACAATGAAACGCGAAACCATTTCACTTCGCCAAATTTTGCTCTTTCATTCTTTTCCTGTACAAGAAAAGTTCTATGCGAACTATTCGTGATCTCAGTTTCTGATAACGTGTAAGTCCTTCTTCAAGAATCACAGAATGGAAACTGTGCATCGCAGTGACTATGCTTTCTCAAAAAATGTAGAGATAATAATATGCACGTAGTTAAAATAATCTACAGAACACCGTTACAAAACACTACGCAAACAGATGTTACGTAATTTCTTCTCACTCATTCCGTGGATAATTATGCAATATTTCACAGATTTATGTTTCGAAAGTCTGCTAGTAGCTTGCCAAAATACAGATACTGCACATCTTTGCAGTTGGTACTGAAGTTGATGACTTTTTCACAGAGAAAACTATTGGCTTTCAGATCTCTGTATTTTGGCGTTTATGTCTCTTGGGATATAGAAATTTTATTGCGTTGTTTCATTTTCGTGCAGTGTTCTATATGGTCAAATATTTCATCGAGGCGAAGGCAAAACTCCCTGTAAATAACATAATGGGCTCTCCTCCGAATTTTATTAGCCAAACAGAGAGAGACAAATGCACAAGTGACGTATCAAACTGACTATCGTAATGTCTTGAATCTAAAAAATAGTTAATTGTTGTAAAGTAATCACAATAACAAGGAAAAACTCAATTAACGATTTGAGGGGAAATCACGCAATGATTTTTGTTCGATTTTTCAATCCTGAACGAAGTGTGTGAATTGACAAATGTATCAAGTTAACCAGCATGAAGTCTAGTTCTTCAAATAAAAAAAAATTTCTTAAAATCCACCAGGATAGTTAATAAAATCTTATTTATTGATCTGATATAAAAGGGAAATGTTTTACTAACAGCTGCTAGTAGCTATGTAAATGAAGTGCTAAAAAAGTCATGTGTGGAAGGCCCAGATATTTTGCGCATAAGAAATTACATTGGCGTGATATTTAACGGTCAAAATGGTTTCCTTCGCATCAATTACTAACATACAGAGAGCAGACGGCGCTAGGGAAGTATGTAAGTTGTCAATAACGTCACGCTTTCTGAAAAAAAACATGAAACTAAAAAAGTGAATCGTCCTTATTTGGTGTACGTGATTTCGAGCATCATTCAAGAGCACGTCAAGTGTTCTTCTTATCAGTTTATTCATTATTTTTAGACAAATCGTTTCACAAAATATTTCACCGACAGTTTTTCAAGTGTTTTTGGTTAGTCAATCAGTCAACTAATTTATAAATTGCTTTTACATTCCTTGCTTCAATATCTTCAGCTGAAGTTCTTTGCTCTCCAGAACGATTTCATTTTTTCATATGCCAAATGACTGTTTTCAAACAACAGGCTATACTGCCTCCACCATTTTTGTCCTGATTATGTAGCCATTTACTGTGAGCTCTTGGTTTTCTTATCACACCCTGTTTTAAATCAAGTGTGATACTTGTCTTCCTTATGTTATCTACACAGCTACCATACCACAAATGGTGTTTATTAATCATTATGCACGTAAACGAACAGTGTATATTAATAGTTAATTATCAAATGATGTATTTATTTTCTTCTGTGTGTTCACTACAGTAAAGCAAATTTGAAGAGTGAAGTCAGTCCCCCCAAGCTGCTGTATTAAAACAGTGTTTTATTAAGCACTGCTTCCTAGTTTTGATATTTTTTTGCTTCTCTGTGCATAAAACATAAAAATTATTAATATAAGTTATGTAATAGAAAAGTTACATGACATACATGGTTAACCACAGCACGGTCGTCAATGCACACGAGCATGCTGTGCATAAATATGTGACAGGAAAGTGGATAAAACTAATAAATTATGGTTTTATTTATATAGACTGAAGCAGCGAGTGAAAAATTCTCCCAATACCGAGAATCGAACCCGGGTTCCCTGCTTACTAGGCAGGCCGCCCCCATCTACTTTCAAATTCCCCCTTACACACGAACAGCATTGCCAAAGCTCTCCATGTTCTACAATAGCACCTCAACATCAATGGGGCATCCTGCCTGAAACCCAGGTGCAGACTCTTACAGAAATTAAATGACACAGTTTCAGAGACTTTGCTGGTCTCACATAGATATGATTTTATGTACATAGAGTGAATCGGCGAGTGAAAATTTGTATCAAGGCCAGAAATCTAATGCAGGTCTACCGTTTACTAGGCAACCCGGTACAAATTTTCACTCTACAGTTCAGTATATACATATCATATTTGTATGAGGCCAATAAAGTCTCTTAAATTGTGTCATTTCATTTGAATAGATTTGTAGTAACGGCGATGGACACGTATGAACGTAAAATTGACACAACGCTTACCTTTGAGAAATAATAAATCCTTCGTCAGGAAAGAGAGAGAGGTAGCCTGAGGAAGGTTAAGAAGGAAGGCCATGATAGTCAGACTACAGGATAACCCATCTTTTGTACGTGTGAAGGTAGTCCTGTTTGAAGGAGGGAACAGTGGAAGCACGATCTGCAGCCAGATATTGGATTGGGGTTTTAATGTATATTCATTGGGACGAACATCAAAGCTTAATCTGGACTGGAGGAGATGTACGAGGATTTGTTGCTTGGCTATGGCGAGGGCACGTTCGGGAGAGGAATGTGGATACAGAGGCACAGGGTTAGGCAAGTTAATGACGTTACTGAAAAAAAGGAAGGACGTTTGGAGTGATGCACCTCAATGAGGAAAACAGTTAAAGTGAAAAGATTCTGCTTGTTGACAAAAGGGATGCTTAAAGAAAGATGAATAATATTAGAACAGGGATAGTCGTTAACTATGACTGTTAGATGGCTAAAACACAGAGAAATCTTCGAGTGAATTTAAGAGCACGCTAAAAACTTAAATGACTGAAGCCTTTACTTATACGAATCACTTAAGAAAGCAGTTCAACAAATAAATTCTCATCTAGAGCCCTTTAGCCAAAATATTTGACATTGTTTAAACATGTTTTCAGTAACAATGAATTCAGAAAACACAATATTAGAAAAAAAGATAATCAGACAAATAATGCAACAGTGAAAAATTTTTGTCTGAAAAAAGAATTAATGCTTTATTTGTTAACAAACTGACAAGTAATACCTAACTGAGCCGTTTAAAGCGAAATGTCCTTGAGGGAAACATAATTTAGTTAAGGCAGGCCGGCAATTGCAGCTTAATTGTGAGTGATTAAATAGAAAACTACGTAATACACACCTACAACCATTACTATCGAAGAAAACTCTTGAACATATGGTTCTCTTCGGCACATTATTCCGCAAGTATAGCGAGTGGAACTACTTATAGCCTGTTACAGAAATCATAAAAATGTTCAAATGTGTGTGATTTACTAAAGAACGAAACTGCTGAGGTCATCGGTCCCTAGACTTACACACTACTTAAACTAACTTAGGGCTCATGAGCTCAGATATTAAGTCCCATTGTGCTCAGAGCCATTTGAACCATGCCCGAGGGAGGACTCGAACCTCTGGCGGGAAGGGCCGCGCAGTCCGCGACATGGCTCCTCAAATACCGCCGACTTCGATCACACGCTGGAACAATGTCAACCACGGCACAAGTTAAGCTTGCGTCAATATAGGTATATGCTTCTCTCTTGCTAGCTTTTCACCTAACTTCTCCAAACAGCTAAGAGGGTAAGACAAAAATTATACAGAATTTCTTAAAAAAGAAGACGCTTCTGCAATAGTCATACTGCGTTCTGCGAATGTGTACTTTCAGTTGGTACTACTGTGGTGACTTGAGCCTCACTTGACCATCATCACAACGGAGGTCAGTCGACAGTGGCAGCGTAAACATGACCTCTCCACTAGAAGGTTTCACGAACGAAAAAATTGTAGTGATACAATTTTTTTGATAAGAAGGAATGAAATAGGCTGGAATTAATCGTAGACTGTTTGCACAGTACAGGGACAGTACTTTGCCAAGTTCAAGTGCTTTCGAGTGGATCGCGAATTTCAAAAGTGGCCGGACAAATCTGACACACAAACGGGAAACAAGGCGACCACCAACGTCCACAACGCCTGACAAAATGGAGAAAGCTCAGTGATGGTTTTGACCAATAGGCGGGTTACTATCGATGGCTTAGCATCTGCGCTGAACATCAGTCATGGTTCTACCTATACCATCATCAATGATGGACTTGACGTCAAAAATGGTTCAAATGGCTCTGAGCACGATGGGACTCAACTTCTAAGGTCATCAGTCCCACAGAACTTAGAACTACTTGAACCTAATTAACGTAAGGACATCACACACATCCATGCCCGATTCAGGATTGGAACCTGCGACCGTAGCGGTCGCGCGGTTCCAGACTTTAGCTCCTAGAACCGCTCGGCCACCCCAGCCGGCTGACTTGACTTCCATAAAGTTTGTAACGCGATGGGTGCCACGACAACTCACAGAAAAACACAAACATCTTGAGATCTGCCAGTGCTTACTCGATAGTTACAACTCTGTTTTGAGATCCAAAAGGGCCTACACTGGAAGATCACACAAAGAAGGGGAAAACCGCCAAGAAAGATTACTAGTGTGCATTGCTGATTAACGTACTTGAATAAGCAGTTCGCAGCAAGCGACGAGGTTTTCTTCACGGACAGTGTTGCTGTTGCACGATAACGCCCGTCTTCACACGCCTCGCCTCACCCTCGAAATAACCCAGAAATTGCTTTCCAACTGCTGGAAACATCCACATTATAGCCCACGTTCAGTTTTTTGGTTTACTGGAAGACGCTTTGCGAGGACGTCGATTATCCTCAGACACGGAAGTGCAAGAAGTGGTGCATCAGTGGCTTTGCAGCCACCCGAAAACCTTTTCGGCAGGAAAACACAAGCTTCTGGATCTCTGGATCATCTGAATTTCAGAGGAGGGAGACTATTTTGGAAAATAGTATTAAATGAAACTATATTTTGGAAGTATATAAAACGTTTAACGAAAAGTCCGAATAATTTTCGATTTATCCTCGTAGTACTGCTTCATAGTGTGGTATATCAACGTAACAGCCTGTTAGAAACGATAAAGTGGTTCAGCTATAATCAGTGCAAAGAGGAAGGTACGGAAATCAGAATATCTGTTTGTGCGAATAAAATGCATTAAAGTACATTTTCGCCCCGGAGAGATTTGTTTGGACAGGACAGCAAATTGAGAACTGTTCTTGATCTTTATGGTTTCCCCCTCTCACCCCCCCTTCCTCCCTAGCTTGTTTTAATCTTGGCACCACCCGCGGATAAGAACGTGGGAGTGCAGCCAAAGGCGGCGCCAGGCAACCAAAAGCGCATTCGGCGGCGCCTCCCCGTTTAAGGAGCTTACCTTTAAAACGGCGGGGTGGTGGGAGATGGCTCCTTTGTGGAGGCGGCACTGGAGGGGGCGGTAAGTGACGGCTGGGCGAGGTGGCGGTGGCGGCGGCGGCGACGCCGGCACCTCGGCGGTTTATTCAGCTGATGCGACAAGTATCGCGCTGTGTCCACTAGGGCTGAGCCAAGCAATTTCCTGGAACCGCCGCCCCCGCCGCCACCGCGCTCGCCCGCCCACCCGCAATCGATGCCGCCCCCCGGCGGGCGGGCCTCCTTGATGGCAGGAAGGAGGGCTGTCTCTGTACAGAGCGGTGAGACTCTTTGTTACTCGGGAGCTGGCGGCGTGCTTTATCCTTGCAGATGCTCGTCCGGAGCCTGTCCTTGCCGGCTCTGCGCGGCGTGCCTGTTTCTCCACCCCCTTGTTTCCAGCCGGGCCGTCCTCGTCCCTCCTCTGCGCCGTTGGCTGGCTCTCTTTCGGCCTGTAATGGATTTCGTTGAATCTTTTATTCATTTCTCGGAGCCCGCGGCGCGCCCGCGTGCGGACTCCTCTCCTATCCGCTGCTCCTCACCCAAAACTTCTGCCCGCCAACCCTTTCTCCCGGCCGAGCACTTTCCCAGCCGCCTCGAGCGGACTCGCTCGAAATAAACGCGAAACAAATGTACCTTTTTCTCCTCCGACAACGCGGAAGCCCAATACGGTATTTAAAATAGGAATCAGGAAACGGTTAGACGCGCCCGTTTAATCTTGACACTAAAAATGCAAAACAGCGAAGTATGCATCCTGTGCTTCAGAAATTCCTTTTAGGACATGCGCCTCGGTAATATGGCCGCTTCAATGGCGGATTTAGTATTTCGAAGGCATCGTAACCTCCTGAAATGCTTCGGTGTACAGGCTGCGTCGTAGCTAATACTGGCACAGCTGACTATAACACATTACAATCAAAAACATGGATAAACAAGTGAGCCAATTGGAAGTACCTGGAAATATACAGGGTGGTCGGAAATTCCTATTACATACTTCTAGGACTTGTAGAGGGGAGTGAGTACATCGTATTTTGAATGGGACCACATGTCCGGAAACTACATCAAACGAGACTACATAGCGTCCAATGTATTGGCGCTGGCGTCTGTAAACGTACGTATGCACCGGGTGATCCCGTGCAACTGTACCGTTGTCATAGCAACCGTGGCGTCACCTGCTTCAATTCGACCCTCGAGGGAGTATGCAATAAGGTACATGAAACTTTTATTGCCGGCTACTTCCAGTTTTCCTACTATAAATCAGTGATTGTCGTGAGCGTGGAGCATGCGTAATTCGTTTAGTGATGTATATTTTAAATATGAACCCTGCTTGTGATACATAGTGTATTTCATTAGAAACACCATTTACACGTTCGAAAGAAGAATATAAGAAGGAAGTTTTAAATTTTGAGCGTCGTGTTGAATCTCTACATACAGCGTGTTTCACAGTTCATGTTACACACTTCTATAGGTAGTATATCGGACCTAGTAGATCATGTATTACGTAGGAATCCATGTCCGGAAACGTCATCCAACGACACTACAGAGCGTCAGTGTTATACGCGCTGGCGCCTTTAAATAGAAATGTACGCAAGGGGATTCCGTGATGATGTTACAAACTTTTGTAGAATGACGGAGAAAGATAAATTTATCAATTTGAGATAAGGGTCCCTGTACCGGAAACGAAAACCGTTTGATACCAGCTACCAGAGGGTTCCGTGCAATACAGAAGAGGGAAATACGTTTGGAGCAAAAACTAGAGTGGATGATAAACTAATTAAACATTTTTATTGTGTGGTAAGACAAAATATTTTTGAATTGACACTTTATTATTAACACTAAATAGCCGTCCCTGTTGGGGATACGTAATCCTCGTAAAGCTTATGAGGTAAAAGTCACATGTCATGAACAGGGATGCACAGCTGGCGAGTACATACATAATCTCATCATAAGGGGTTGTTAATATAAGATTGTCGACCTTTGGCCTTTATGAAAGCTTCAAGGCTGTAGGGTAGGGACCTTCAGGAGTGGTAGTATGGGCCAAAACTGGAAAAAAAACAACATCTAGTACACATGGGCTCTGGAATGCAAACCTTGCGAGCTATGAGTACTTGATCGATAGAGATGTGTTTAGAATTAGAAAAGATGAGCAAATGTTCATAGCTCCTCAGGTGTGCATTTTAGAGTGCATGTTTACTCGAAATTTTTTTCTTTTCTTGGTCCATACTACCACCCCTGAACTTTAACTACGCTACATTCTTAGCAATAACAGTAGCGATACATGTATTCCACTGACAGAGGCATCAGAATGATTTTCGCTTGTAACAACTGACACAGCTGACTATAACACATTACAATCAAAAACATGGTTAAACAATTGAGCCACTTGGATATACCTGCAAATATACAGGGTAGTCGGAAATTCCCATTACATACTTCTAGGACTTGTAGAGGGGAGTGAGTACATCGTATTTTGAATGGGACCACATGTCCGGAAACTTCATCCAACGAGACTACGTAGCGTCCAATTTATTGGCGCTGGCGTCTGTAAATGTACGTATGCACGGGGTTATCCCGTGATGATGTTACAGACATTCCAGGATGATGGAGAACGATAAATGTATTAATTTGAAATAAGGATCCATATACCGGAAACGAACGAGTCAAAAGTCATAAACGAAAACCGTTCTGATACCTCTGACAATTGAATACATGTATCGGTTCTTGTGTTGCGAAGAGCGTAGGGCTGGTGAATTTCAGAAGTGGTAGTGTGGACAAAAACGAGAAAAAATGTCCAGTGGGCTCTAAAGAGCGTAGCTTAACAGCTATGAACACTTGCTCAGTAGAGGAGATGTGTTCCACATTTGCGAAGATGAACGAGAAGTCATAGCTCTTATTCATAGCTCTTATGCAATTTAGAGCCCACCTTTATTGAAAATTTTTCTTGTTTTCGTCCACACTACCACCTCTGAAAGTTACCAGCCCTACACTCTTCGCAACACAAGAACCGGTACATGTATTCAACCGTCAGAGGTATCAGAACGGTTTTAGTTTGGAACTTTCGACTCGTTCGTTTCCGGTACAGGGATCCTTACTTCAAATTAATACATTTGTCGTTCTCCATCATCCTAGAAAGTCTCTAACGTCATCACGGAATCACTCCGAGCGTACGTACATTTACAGACGCCCGCGCCTCTAACTTCCACGCTATGTAGTCTCGCTGGATGACGTTTCCGGACGTGGGTTCCTATTAAAAATACGATGTACTCACTCCCCTCTACAAGTACTAGAAGTCCGTAACGGGAATTTCCGACCACCCTGTATGACAACGAGACGCCTCTGACTTCAGTACGAAGTATTAATTAGACATTTAGCAGTGCTCAAATTGCAGCAATGGCCTGCGTTAGGAAGATTTACATTACTTTAACAGCCTGTATTTATGCTTCAGCAGCTTACACTTACTACTGTACATCCCGATATATTAAAGTGGGTGTTTTACTTGTCGTCCTCGTATTTGGATGCATCACTGGGATCTTTTAAACACACGACCGATTATCTTGAAAATTTTGACAAGCTCCCGCAGAAATCAGTGGGCAGCACCCCAGAGAGGAAGAACATCCAAGCCGCCAGCGGGAGCTAGGGAGCTGAATGCCCCCGCGGGCACTGAACCGACTTAAGCGTCAAATTCCGCCACTTGTTGTAGCAGCAACGACGGCCCTCCAGGCCAACGCCGTTAGGATCCAGGAGCATAATGGATAATGCCCAGTGCCCATATCAGTGGCCACACGAAATGCACGTTCAATATGAATGGACGCTACCCCAAACAGGGTAAATTTCGCCAATTCCTATTGGAATCGTCGTATGCGATTGACGCGGCGTTTGGCGTCGCGCTGGAGAGTAAACTGCCACTCACGGAACAGGCGGTTCGTCTCGGACATAGCTGTCAGGATGTGTGGCGGTAAATGGAGCCAGATCTCTCGGGGTTGGTGCGGTCGCTTCTGGATGGCTGCGTTTGCTGCTCGTAGTATCCTTCAGTTCAGGAAGGCTAGGGCTGCCACGGCCCCGACTACTTCGGGGTTAGCCGCGCCTTCCAGAGACTGTAGTATTTTCGCATGGAAACGCTCCCAGTCCAAGTCTGTGTAACTCGGACGCTGGTCTGGAAGAGAGCGCCGATCACGTCCACATAGATGACTGGGACCTGATCGGATTATAGGAAGTTCCACATTTGAGCGCACGTAAATTGTCCGATGCGAGGAGTGCGGAAAGCGTTCGATTCAGTTCCGCACTGTCGCCTGATAAACAAAGTAAGAGCCTACGGAATGTCAGGCCAGCTCTGTGGCTGGATTCAAGAGTTTTTAGCAAACAGAACACAGCACGTTGTTCCCAATGGAGAGACGTCTACAGACGTTAGAGTAACCTCTGGCGTGCCACAGGGGAGTGTTATAGGACCATTGCTTTTCACAGTGTATATGAATGACCTAGTAAATAGTGTCAGAAGTTCCATGCGGCTTTCGCGGATGATGCTGTAGTATATAGAGAAATTGCAGCATTAGAAAATTGCGGCGAAATGCAGGAAGATCTGCAGCGGATAGGCACTTGTTGCAGGGAGTGGCAACTGACCCTTAACATAGACAAATGTAATGTATTGCAAATACATAGAAAGAAGGATCCTTAATTGTATGATTATATGATAGCGGAACAAACACTGGTAGCAGTTACTTCCGTAAAAATCTTGGAGTATGCGTACGGAACGATTTGAAGTGGAATGATCATATAAAATTAATTGTTGGTAAGGCGGGTTCCAGGTTGAGATTTATTTGGAGAGTCCTTACAAAATGTAGTCCATCAACAAATGAGGTGGCTTACAAAACACTCGTTCGACCTATACTTGAGTATTGCTCCGAACCAGGTGGGGTTGACAGGAGATAGAGAAGATCCAAAGAAGGGCGGCGCGTTTCGTCGTAGGGTTAGCGTGATAGCGTTATGGAGATGTCTAGCAAACTCAAATGGAAGACTCTGCAAGAGAGGCGCTCTGCATCGCGGTTAGCTTGCTGTCCAGGTTTCGAGAGGGTGCGTTTCTAGATGAGTTACCGAATATATTGCTTCCCCCTACTTATACCTCCCGACGAGACCACAAATGTAAAATTAGAGAGATTCGAGCGAGCTCGGAGGCTTTCCGGCAGTGGGTGGCTTGTGGAGTACAAATGTAGATGCAGATGTAGAAGTCGATCACGAACGTTCAGCCGCGGATGGGAAAGTGTATAGAGCCAAACGTACCCACGCAGATTGCGCCGTTTCGGTGCAGCGTGGGAGAGTCGGCACCCATTGGCGTTGGTGAGGCGAGAATTCCATTCAGAGCTTCGTGCATTGACGTCCTACAGAATGAAAGGTCATCCCTCGAGTGACAGCAGAGCATTGAAAACTGCCTCGTGTATAGGTATACTGGGCTGCAGATATACCGACACGAATGTAAAATTAGAGAGATTCGAGCGCGCACGGATGCTTTCCGGCAGGCGTTCTTCCGGCGAACCATACGCTAGTGGAACAGGAAAGGGAGGTAATGACAGTGGCACGTAAAGTGCCCTCCGCCACACACCGTTGGGTGGCTTGCGGAGTATAAATGTAGATGTAGATGTAGATGTACCTGTTAAAAATCCTTATTTGTTTCACCTGCAAGGAAAGTATCGACTGCAATATTATTATTATTCGTTATTTTACTCCATCGACTTGTAATTTAAATAACGCGCTGGTGTCGACGGCCACACTCGTGGCCTCCAACATGGCGATCTCCGGCAGGTGGATTCGATGCTGCCGCAGCAATCTCTTGATATAAAGGGCAGCGCAGACGTCTGTCTGATGCAGAAGCATTCCTCAAACCTGGGGTGAACGTTGGAGCACAGGACTACTGCTGCTACCGAGACACCAGAGCCACACACAAGGGTGACACTGCCCCTTTGCTTCAGGAGACTGCTGCGACATCATCGAATCCACATGCCGGATCTCGCCGTGTGGGAGGCCGCAGGTGTGGCTGTCAACACTAGCGCCGGTAAGATTCTCTTCGTGTCTGTATATCTACAGCCCAATAGACCGACATACGATGGGTTTGAATACTCTGCTGTCATTCGAGGAACGACTTTTCATTCCGGGGGATGTCAATGCATGGAACTCTGCATGGAACTCTCGCCTCACCAACGCCAATGGGTGCCGACTTACACGCACTGCACCGAAATGGTGCATCTGCATGGGGCCGTTTGACTATACACACTTTCCCATCCAAGGCCGAACGTTCGTGATCGACTTCGCACTCCTCGCATCGGACAATTCACATACGCCGAAGCGTGGAACGTCCTATCATACGATCATTTCCCAGTCATCTATGTGACAGACGTAATCGCCGCCTCCGTTCTAGACCAGCGTCCGAGTTATTCAAACTTTGACCGTGAGCGCTTCCACGCGGAAATACTAGTCTCTAGAAGACACGGCTAACCCCGAAGCAGTAGGGGCCGAGGCAGCTCTAGCCTTCCTGAACTGAAGGATACTACAAGCAGAAAATGCAGCCATCCCGATGAATACTAACGCAAATTTCGCCCACTGTCCTAACGGATACTTTCGTCGCACGTCCCGTATTGGTTTCTGCGGTTATTTCATGCAGTGTTTCTTGTCTGTTACCACTGATAACTCCATGCCAACGTCGCTGCTGTCGGTCGTTAAGTGAAGGCCATCGGCCAATGCGTTGCCCGTGGTGAGAAGCAATAACTGAAATGTGGTGTTCTCGGCACACTCTTGGCTGTGTGGATCTCTGAATACTGAATTCCTTAACGATTAGTGAGGTGGGATGTCCGATGCTTCTAGCACAAACTAGAGTCTCTTAATTTCCGTTGCGCTACCATAATCACGTGGGAAACATTTCCACGTGAACCTCATGA
Source organism: Schistocerca serialis cubense (assembly GCF_023864345.2). Classification (NCBI taxonomy): domain Eukaryota; kingdom Metazoa; phylum Arthropoda; class Insecta; order Orthoptera; family Acrididae; genus Schistocerca; species Schistocerca serialis. Next base: position 988,304,169 of record NC_064638.1, read on the forward strand.
GTATAAATGTTAGTTCCGCCAGTACAATGCCCTTTTGTATCTTGTGTAAGCCATACTACCGCTATCTATATACGTGCACATCATGGTCCCATGACTTTTGTCACGTCAGTTGTCGTAATAGTAACTAATAATAACTACAGTCATATATCAACCGTAATTAATGTCCCCTTGAATTTTACATCAACAACACGCTTTTTGGTACTCATTATAACGCTGACCACAAACTAAAAGTAGTATAACCTTACGTAAAAAATATTACTGCAAGTTAACCATAAACAAAACTTTGAATTCCGAGCTTACGCTGTTTGCATTCTCGTGGCTTTTAATTGTAAATATCATTGGCCTAATCAACATAAATTAAAGACATACTTTTGTTTTCTTTTTCAACAAAGTAAAGCCAGCAGCGGATGATTTCAAATATTTTAGTTTATTAATGCACATAAGATCGAAGAGAAAAGAGAAGGAATTAGAATTTGTATACACCACAGTAACATTTATTATATAAGTTATTTAAATTACAAATCGATGGAGTGAAATAACGAATAATAATAATATTTGCAGCCGGCTGGGGTGGCCGAGCGGTTCTAGGCACTACAGTCTGGAACCGCGCGACCGCTACGGTCACAAGTTCGAATCCTGCCTCGGGCATGGATGTGTGTGATGTCCTTAGGTTAGTTAGGTTTAATTAGTTCTAAGTTCTAGGGGACTGATGACCTTAGAAGTTAAGTCCCATAGTGCTCAGAGCCATTTTTGAATAATATTTGCAGTCGATACTTTCCTTGCAGGTGAAACAAATAAGGATTTTTAACAGGTACATCTACGTCTACATCTACATTTATACTCCGAAAGCCACCCAACGGTGTGTGGCGGAGGGCACTTTACGTGCCACTGTCATTACCTCCTTTTCCTGTTCCAGTAGCGTATGGTTCGCCGGAAGAACGACTGCCGGAAAGCCTCCGTGCGCTCTCGAATCTCTCTGATTTTACATTCGTGATCTCCTACGGAGGTATAAGTAGGGAGAAGCAATATATTCGATACCTCATCCAGAAACGCACCCTCTCGAAACCTGGACAGCAAGCTACACCGCCATGTGCCTCTCTTGAAGAATCTGGCACTTGAGTTTGTTATACAACGCGGTAACGCTATCACGCTTACCAAATAACCCTGAGACGAAACGCGCCGCTCATCTTTGGATCTTCTCTATCTCCTCTGTCAACCCGACCTCGTACGGATCCCACACTGATGAGCAATACTCAAGTATAGGCCGAACTAGTGTTTTGTAAGCCACCTCCTTTGTTGATGGACATAACTATATGATAGATGCAACCAAGAAGCTATAGTAACAACAAAAAATAATACAGGAGGCTAATGACTAGACAAAGGTAGTTTCTGAAACCTAACGCTTCGATCAGAGCTTAGTAACTGAGGAAAACCGCATCAGCGTGAAAATTGGGGAAGAAGAAGAAGCGCGTAAAATGAGGTACTAAATAGAATATTAAACATTTTGTTGGCTGGTTACGAACGGATTGGTGAGGCATGAGGATGGAAATACGTGCCAACAAAACGGACGACCATATGTTTCCGGGGCTGTTTCGAGCATGATGCAGAAATATAGCTGGGAAACCCTTAAACCTCCTAAATATAGTCTCGATATGTCCATACGTGAATTCCGCATTTTTAGAGCTCGTAAACAGATATTGGTGGCCATCGATTTGCTTCGGGCGAAAGGGTGCACGTCCAGGTACAGCCATGTTTCCTTTGGCAACAGCAAACTCTTATCCATGACGGCATCAACCGTTTTGTCTCACAATGAGATAAATGTATTAACAATTATGGTGACTAGTTTCAAAATAATAAATAGTTTAGTTAGTTTTTTTCATCGGTCTCGTTTTATTTTGGCTGCCAATTGTATAAATATGTCAAATCGATTGGATATGTACTGTTCAATTAATGATGTTTTGAAACCGTATGTTATAGTTTAAAGCAAATAAAGATTTACTTTCAAAACCTTCACATGCACGTGAACTGTGGGGCCAGGGTAATTGCGGAGTCAAATCAAATCAAGAAACAATTGCACACCACCTGAATTGTGTAGTACTAGCAGAGCATAGAATACAGAAGCAACGTTCGTTTAACTGCACAGTAATTCAGAAAGTCAACAGCAAACATTCGAAGTCCGAAAGTGCAGTTTCTCACTACCAGTTACAATGTAAACACGATTTTTAAGTCAATATAGGCGCACAAAGGCAGTCACCAGATATACAGTCAAATTGTCTGAGTCCATTGAAGAGTTAGTCTGTAACTCAGACTCACAAAACTACTCCAGGTCCAATGAAAAGTAAGATCATGATGCTTATGCTTCTGCTCGGCCATTCAGCCACTCGAGAGAAGCACACTCACCTACACCAACTAAAGACAAAGGATACTGAAGAACGACAAACACCACTCCGCCCTACTGCTCGACCTTAATACCTTCTGTGACTTGATGCACTGCTGACTCTAGGTTAAATTCTTACAAAGTGACTACAATTCAAATTTAAAGCTCATTGCACCTTCATATAAGACATTGGAAAACAGAGAAAATTATAGCTATCAATTTCCAACGTCTCATTAAAATAAGAACATAATATGAAAAAAGTTGTTAACAGTTTCTGAAGCTTGGCTACATCCCATTTTTGATGAGACGGAAGTATAATTATAGATAAATATGAAATTGTGGGTATACATCGACAAGGAATATTAGGTAAGGATTTGGGAAACTCATGCTAACTTAATATTACGTATTGCAACAGTTGCATAGAGTGTTTTAATAAACTCATATGTAATTTTTATACACATGCTTGTTCTGCAGACTAGTCACTTTTGGTGTTTATTGACATCGTAAGATTTCATTTTTTTGGTCATCAGTCTACTGACTGGTTTGATGCGGCCCGACACGAATTCCTTTCCTGTGCTAACCTCTTCATCTCAGAGTAGCACTTGCAACTTACGTCCTCAATTATTTGCTTGACGTATTCCAATATCTGTCTTCCTCTACAGTTTTTGCCCTCTACAGCTCCCTCTAGTACCATGGAAGTCATTCCCTCATGTCTTAGCAGATGTCCTATCGTCCTGTCCCTTCTCCTTATCAGTGTTTTCTACACATTCCTTTCCTCTCCGATTCTGCGTAGAACCTCCTCATTCCTTACCTTATCAGTCCACCTAATTTTCAACATTCGTCTGTAGCACCACATCTCAAATGCTTCGATTCTCTTCTGTTCCGGTTTTCCCACAGTCCATGTTTCACTACCATACAATGCTGTACTCCAGACGTACATCCTCAGAAATTTCTTCCTCTAATAAAGGCCGGTATTTGATATTAGTAGACTTCTCTTGGCCAGAAATGCCTTTTTTGCCATAACGAGTCTGTCTTTGATGTTCTCCTTGCTCCGTCCGTCATTGGTTATTTTACTGCCTAGGTAGCAGAATTCCTTAACTTCATTGACTTCGTGACCATGAATGCTGATGTGAAGTTTCTCGCTGTTCTCATTTCTACTACTTCTCATTGCCTTCGTCTTTCTCCAATTTACTCTCAAACCAAACTGTGTACTCGTTAGACTGTTCATTCCGTTCAGCAGATCATTTAATTCTTCTTCATTTTCACTCAGGATAGCAATGTCATCAGCGAATCCTATCATTGATATCCTTTCACCTTGTATTTTAATTCCACTCCTGAAACTTTCTTTTATTTCCATCATTGCTTGCTTGATGTACTGATTGAAGAGTAGTGGCGAAAGGCTGCAGCCTTGTCTTACACCCTTCTTAATACGAGCACTTCGTTCTTGATCGTCCACTCTTATTATTCCCTCTTGGTTGTTGTACATATTGTATATGAGCCGTCTCTCCCTATAGCTTACCCCTAATTTTTTCAGAATCTCGAACAGCTTGCACCATTTTATATTGCCGAACGCTTTTTCCAGGTCACAAATCCTATGAAAGTGTCTTGATTTTTCTTTAGCCTTGCTTCCATTATTAGCCGTAACGTCAGAATTGCCTCTCTCGTCCCTTTACTTTTCCTAAAGCCAAACTGATCGTCACCTAGCGCATTCTCAATTTTCTTTTCCAACCTTCTGTATAATATTCTTGTAAGCAGCTTCGATGCATGAGCTGTTACGCTGGTTCTGCGATAATTCTCGCACTTGTCAGCTCTTGCCGTCTTCGGAATTGTGTGGATGATGCTTTTCCGAAAGTCACATGGTATATCGCCAGACTCATATATTCTAGACACCAACGTGAATAGTCGTTTTGTTGCCACTTCCCCCAATGATTTTAGAAATTCTGATGGAATGTTATCTATCCCTTCTGCTTTATTTGACCGTAAGTCCTCCAAAGCTCTTTTAAATTCCGATTCTAATACTGGATCCCCTTTCTCTTCTAAATCGACTCTTGTTTCTTCTTCTATCACATCAGACAAATCTTCACCCTCATAGAGGCTTTCAATGTATTCTTTCCACATATCAGCTCTCTCCTCTGCATTTAACACTGGAATTCCCGTTGCACTCTTAATGTTACCACGGTTGCTTTTAATGTCACCAAAGGTTGTTTCGACTTTCCTGTATGCTGAGTCTGTCCTTCCGACAATCATATCTTTTTCGATGTCTTCACATTTTTCCTGCAGCCATTTCGTCTTAGCTTCCCTGCGCTTCCTATTTATTTCATTCCTCAGCGACTTGTATTTCTGTATTCCTGATTTTCCCGGAACATGTTTGTACTTCCTCCTTTCATCAATCAACTGAAGTATTTCTTCTGTTACCCATGGTTTCTTCGCAGCTACCTTCTTTGTACCTATGTTTTCCTTCCCAACTTCTGTGATGGCTCTTTTTTAGAGATGTCCATTCCTCTTCAACTGTACTGCCTACTGCGCTATTCCTTATTGCTGTATGTATAGCGTTAGAGAACTTCAAACGTATCTCGTCATTCCTTAGTACTTCCGTATCCCACTTCTTTGCGTATTGATCCTTCCTGACTAATGTCTTGAACTTCAGCCTACTCTTCATCACTACTATATTGTGATCTGAGTCTATATCTGCTCCTGGGCACGCCTTGCAATCCAGTATCTGATTTCGGAATCTCTGTCTGACCATGATGTAATCTAATTGAAATGTTCCCGTATCTCCCGGCCTTTTCCAAGTATACCTTCTCCTCTTGTGATTCTTGAACAGGGTATTCGCTATTACTAGCTGAAACGTGTTACAGAACTCAATTAGGCTTTCTCCTCTTTCATTCCTTGTCCCCAGCCCATATTCTCCTGTAACTTTTTCTTCTACTCCGTCCCCTACAACTGCATTCCAGTCGTCCATGATTATTAGATTTACGTCCCCCTTTACATACTGCATTACCCTTTCAATATCCTTATACACTTTCTTTATCTGTTCATCTTCAGCTTCCGACGTCGGCATGTATACCTGAACTACCGTTGTCGGTGTTGGTCTGCTGTCGATTCTGATTAGAACACCCCGGTCACTGAACTGTTCACAGTAACACACCCTCTGCCCTACCTTCCTATTCATAACGAATCCTACACCTGTTATACCATTTCCTGCTGCTGTTGATATTACCCGATACACATCTGACCAGAAATCCTTGTCTTCCTTCCACTTCACTTCACTGACCCCTACTATATCTAGACTTAGCCTTTGCATTTCCCTTTTCAGATTTTCTAGTTTCCCTACCACGTTCAAGCTTCTGACATTCCACGCCCCGACTCGTAGAACGTTATCCTTTCGTAGATTATTCAATCTTATTCTCATGGTAACCTCCCCCTTGGCAGTCCCCTCCCGGAGATCCGAATGGGGTACTATTCCGGAATCTTTTGCCAATGGAGAGATCATCATGACACTAATTCAATTACAGGCCACATATCCTGTGGATACACGTTACGTGTCTTTAATGAAGTGGTTTCCATTGCCTTCTGCATCCTCATGTCGTTGATCATTGCTGATTCTTCCACCTTCAGGGGCAATTTCCCTCCCCTAGGACAAGAGAGTGCCCTGAACCTCTATCCGCTCCTCCGCCCTCTTTGACAAGGCCTTTATTAATATTCATCCTAAAATTGTGAGTGAAGTTGTGGTGGGTAACACCTCATTGCCACGATTTTTGTGATTAACTTGGCTTCTTACTACCATGCTTGTAGGGTCCGTAACGAAGTTTCTTTGAAAATATGATTATCATCTTTAATTTCGTCCACATTAGCTGCCGCCGTATTGTCTCGATCCTTCAATCTAGTACACACACCGGGCCACTAGAAAAACCTCACATCCAGTGCTCAGCGACAGGCCTGTATGTATCCCTAGTACATTCGGCTAACCAACGTGAGCTGTCAGTCACCACTGCCTCTCGCTCTGCGAGACAGATCCTCACAATATCATAGCGGCCTATCAAACAGTTCCTTCTTTTAATCAAACTTCGCCATAAATTTCTTTTCCGCAGGATTTTATTCAGTATCTCTTTGAAGCTGCAGAGAGCTAGTGTGGGACTGTTAACGTGACAGGCAAATTTAATCGTATTTCCATAAATAACAATTTATTATACATTAAACAAAACATTTCCTCATAAAAAGGATAAAAATTAAGACAGAAGAGTGAGTGACCTTTAAGTAAAAAATTCTCGCAAAACAATTATATAGAATTTTCAAAACTTTAAAAGCAGAGAACAGTTGTACAGGAATGCGAAAATACAAAACGAGTCAAAACAACATTAGCAACTTCCGAAAAATAGCTTCAGGTAATGCAACAACAATAATAATCATAAAAATCTTGAATTACTAAACTACCGGTATAGATCAGATCGGGTTGTTACGCAATATATCACTGAAGTACAACAATGGCCACTAAAATTATGTCTGTAATATTAATTCAAATATGCCGTTGCCAGCGGTCAGGCTACAATTTTTTTGAACACAGTTAAGTTCCCGATCCACGACCAGTCAAGTGTTTGTAACAAGCGAGCTCTCTCAGAACGTTAAATGGGCACAGAGTACTAAACTTAGGTAGAGCTGAACGCGAAACTGTTTTTAAATATGGAAAATTTCTGCTTTCACCAAATGCAGTACTGTAGCATCAGCCACCTCCTGACGATACTATCAAACAATTTCACATATAGCTTTAGCAAAAGGATTTGACAGTAAAGGCTATTGATATTTAAACTTAGTACCTGTCATTCAGATATTAAGAAAGTTATAAATCTAACTGTGAGCATTACTATATATTATAGCATCAGGTCACCTGCCAAAACGCCAATGAAATCAAAATACACATACCTTGAGGCAACTGCATTGCTCTACATTCTCAATTAGAGGAATTAACAGATAAAACAGCTTACGGCTGGTTACACCCAGCAACATCAGCTTAAGCCCACTGGGGCAGCAGTGGGGGCAAAACAAACACACAACAGGAGAGGAGAACAAGGGGCGAGCAAACTCAAAAACAGTACAACAATAAACATCTCATACTATATTACATACGTGAAATAAGCTGGCTAGCGGTTTTACGTAGACATAAGATACCACTATCCAGTGGCGTATAATGGCAAATTTTCTGTTGTCGGCATCCACAGCTGTGGAAGTCTATGATGATGAGAAATATCACATCAGCTGTAACATAATTATTTATCTGTGATCCAATTAGTTTCGTGGCGCTAGAGCCACTTCTTCAGGGGTATGTCTGCACGTGAAAAAGAGCAAAACGTATAAAGATCCAGTTGCGGTTACCTTATAGTTGATCAATGCACGAAACTGTATAGGAAAATTATGTGCTCACATTTATTTCGTGATTTAGTTACCAGTGGCGAGTTTTGATTGTCTAATATGTACTCTTGTAAATTAACTTCAGATGCGTCTTGGATCAGAAAGCTCACTGTGGAAGCCATTCTAAGCATCTTCTATGGTCCCACAACAGTGGCAACCTGTTTTGAAGCAACTTTCGGTACCCCTTGGCTTTTCATCGGAGGTTCTTTAGGAATACTAGGTGTCCAGCCCATAACGAGGTCAGATGCCTGCGCCTACTGTATTTTGCAGCCTCCATCCGGTGTACAAGTCTGAGCTTATTCTGGTAGCTTCCCAGTTATTCCGGATGACCCCAGGATCGTTAACCTCAGGCAAAAGATCATTAATGGATGAAAAGACCGTCAGCTATGAATTAACAGGGAAGGCAAACATTAACTTGGTGAGATTGGTCTTTCAAGATTAATGTACAGCAGTGCTGAAAGTGAAATTAAGCCATCAAGACACTCATCCCGCTTCGTCTGAGACTTCCCATGGTAGATGATCAACGCTGACCTTAAATTACAGTGAACATGCTCAGCAAAGGAAGGTAGTAGGGAGTTGTGGTTACATGGGATAGAGCACTGACAAAACAAAACTTCTTAAACTCCCGATACAAAAAAGCTGCCATTTTTTCGCTAACGAGAACTCTTGGGGGCCTCCCAGAAACGGAAAAAATGCGCCTGGGAAGTTTAATAATTACTGGGTAAAGGCATCCACTACCACTAACATGTGCCTGTTGCCTTCATTAGCGTGGGAACGTAGGTAATTGATGAAAACTTTGCCCATTTGGTGCTCTGTCCCATCAGAGCTAACTTTCCCTCACCAGTCTTGGGACTGGGTTTAGCTCTCAAACACTCTTCACAATGGCCAATAAATTTTCTGGCATCACCATTTAACGGAAACCAGGTGAGATGATCCTTAACTATCATCATAGTTTTAAATACTCCTAGTAGTCCTCCACACAAGTAATGATGATAATAGCTTTAATGAACTGGAAATAACAGCCAAAAAGATGCAAAATTTATTAAACCTCGACAGTGGTTTCGACAGTTTTAAAATTGTCTTCTTTAGAGGGAGTATTGTACCTAATAACAAATATTATATTGTGTATGGAAGAGATGTGTGTCAATACAGTAAGCAAAATTACAGGAAATATTTACAAATAATTGTAATGAAGCATGCTCATGCAGTCATGTATTATCTGTGGGAGTTGTTGACTCTGGTACATGTGCCTGTCATTTTTCTTTCGTTGACTGTAATTTCTTTCCCCTGCCCCATAAGGGCAGGAGACGATTGGCAGTGGCACAGTGCACCGCAATTCAGCTAAATGTCTATACAAAAATATAGAATGGGGACTCTTACATAAAAAGGGGGAAAAAGGGACATAAAAACACAGTAAATGGAAATGATGAAAGTGAAAATATACACTAATACGGCGACATGCACTGGGGGACAGTTAAAAAGTCGACATAAATTTATAAGAACACAGCCGGAAATTTGTTGTGCAAATCAAATCACTGCAGGGAAACACAAGTGAAATTTGGACACTGGATAAAAATCGCACAGAGCAAGACACTTAAAGAAAACCACTGGAAACGACGGATCAATCATGAAGAATAAAAACTGTTGGTAGGGACCTCCCAAGGGACAGGAGGCTGGAGAGAAGGGAAAAATAGGTGAAGAAGGTGCAGTGGGGGGAGGGGGAGTAGCTGGGAGGTGGCAGGAGGAAGAGGAAAAAGGGGGCAACAGGTGCACCAAGAGGCAGGAGATGGGTAGGGCGGTAGATGAATAGGGAATACAAGGCAGGAGGGAGCACAGAGACATGTAAGTGGGGGCATGGGAGATGGAGGTGGTGGGGGAGGGGGAAAACCACTCAGGGAAAGGGAAGAGGAGGGATGAGGGAGCCCTGAGGAGGAGGGGGAGGAAGGTTGGGTTAGTGTTGGTGGGAGGGGTAGATGTCAGGTCGAAGCTTATTATCCGAGAGGGGTAGGTGCTGGAAGTTGCATTGGGAAAGGAGGTGGAGGGTGTGGAGATGGAGAGAGAATGGGACACAATGGTATAGGCCCAGCAATGGGCTGGGGGTGGAGAGGAAGGGGGACACCAGAGGGTGGTGGGGATCGAATTGGCGGATGATAAGCAGGGTGTGGATGTGTTCAAGGAAAAGAAGAAGGTGGGGGAAGGGGATGAGGTCATAAAGGATGCGAATGGGGGACGGAAGGCAGATATCGAAGGCGAGGTGGAGGGTATGCCGTTCTAGGATTTGGAGGACATTATACAATCTGGGAGGGTCGGAAATTCAAGTGAAACTGGCATAATAAAGGATGGGGTGGATCAAGGATTTTTAGGTGTGAAAGACAGTGGAAGGATGCAGTCCAGCCGGACAGGAGCTTCAGGAGGCGGAGTCTGTTGAGAGCTTTGAATTATGTTGTAAAGAGATGGGGAGTCCAGGTGAGGTGGCAGTCAAGGGTAAGGCCAAGTTGTTTTAGGGTAGAAGTGAGGTGGATAGAATGACCTTGAATGGCAAGGTAGAAATCATGGATATGGAAGGAGCCGGTGGTGTGGCTTATGATTATCGCCTGGGTCTTGGCGGGGTTGATACAAAGGATCCATTGGTTGCACCAATTGGTGAACTGGTAAAGGTGGGTTTGGAACGTATGTTGCGACCGTTAAAAGGTAGCATAAAGGGTCAGCAAGGCGATGGAGGAGATGAACAGTTGGGGGAGGTTCGGGAATAACAGCATATACAGAAGAGAGAGGAGAGGGGAAAGGACAGAGCCTTGAGTCATTCTGACAGAGGGATGGAAAGTATGGGAGTTAGAATTGTGGGTAGTTACATAGGAGGGATGATGGGAGAGGAAGTAAGCAACGAGATGGAGAAAGTGAAAGTGATAGGGAGAGCATAGGTCTCGCATTTGAAGAGGAGCTGGCGAGCCTAGACATGGTTGTAGGCGTTTTGTAAGTCAAGGGAAACAAAGATAGTGGAGCAACAAGAGTTAAGTTGGAGGGTATGGTTAAGCAGGTGGTCATTGGCTGATAAGGAGGGCCAGAAGCCACATTAGGTAAGATGAAGGAGGTGAAGCTGGTTAAGGTGGCGGTGAATACAGCAGGAGAGGATGGTCTTGAAGACCATACTGAACATGGAGGTGGGGCAGCTGGGACAATAGGAAGGGGTGTCAGAGGGGGGTTTGTTGGGTTTAGGGAACAAAAGGTCAGGTTGAAAACCAGTGTAGGAGAGGATGTTGTACAGGGTAGCAAGGACAGCAGGAAGGATCAGGCGATTCCTTGAGGTGGCAATAGGTGACACCATCGTGACCAGGGGTGATGTTGCATATGGAGTGGAGTACAAGTGTGATGTCATCATATGTGATGCTGGGAGTGTTGACGTCTGAGGGGGGTAACCGATCCAAGCACTGGAAACTACGGTGAGCAGTGGGACAGAGGTATCAGTGTGGTCAAGGATGGTGATGAAGAAAGATTAATTAAAATGGGGGTTGTCAGGAATAGAGAAGACCTCTGATAGGTGGGAAGCAAGATGCTTAGCCTTACTGAGGTTGTTGGAGAATAGGGTAATGCAGGGTCGGATGGCTATCAGCAAGGTGGTGGAAAGCTGACCAGAACCTTGAGGAGTTGACAGGGCGGGTAGAGTTGAGGCATTTCTTTGCTGTAAGGTGGGTCCAGATATGACACTGTAATTTCTGGTGGCGAATGAGTATATCCCGGTGTGGAAGAAGGAGTGGCAGAGCCAGCAGGATTCACAAAGAGGGAAGCAGTGTGGTGGTAGTCGTGCACAGCAGCTGGTTGGGGATTGGCAGGAGTGCCACAGGCAGAGGAGACAGTAAGAGTGAGGGGGAGGTGGTCACTACCAGTGGCATCAAGGACATTCATGGTAATATGACCAAGCAGGTTGGGGGAAGTGAGGATAACATCCAGGGTTAAGTTACTTTCAGGATGGGGGTGTTGTGGGAGAGGGACAAGGTCACCATGGTGGGTGGAAAGGAACTGATGCCACTGCCAAAGGATGGCAGGGTCATGGTTGTGGATGTTGAGGTTGCCGGTGATCTCATACATGGCGAAGGTACGGTCAACTTGGGAAATGAAGTAGTAAGGGAGAGGAGGTGCAGGATGGATATAGATAGTGGCACATGTGATGGCGAGGAAGCGAAAAAAAGATGCTGAGGAAAAGGCATTCAGTCTGGTCGTTGAGTAGGGGTGGTGGCTGGACAGGGAAATGCTTGAGATGGCCAATAGGGATCCCACCTTGGGGAAGAGGAAGGGGATTATCGGTTCAGTGAAGGAGATATGGAGCAGTGCGGACCACATAGTGAAGTTGGAGGATTTCATGAACGATGAAGGAGTCAACCCTATGCTGGGATAGGGTATGCATGAAGAGGTATTTCTTGTCAGGGAGGGAGCGAATGTTGAGGTAGAGGAGACGATAATTTTGATGTGCCAGGAGGTAGGAGGGGAGGAACAAAGTGGGGTGAGGAGAGAGGGGCTTAAATGAGGGTGTCTAGGAGGGTGATGATAAAGTGGGCATGGTTGTGGGAATAGGCGACATGTGTATTGAAATGGAAAACAGAGCAGGCAGCAAGGGAAATCTGCTGGAGGTTGTGGGGGCACTGGAGGGGGTGGATGATCTGCAGGATGGTGGTCTGGAACCAGATGATTTCTTCAGCCATATGGGGAAGGCAGAGGGAATTGTTGGGGTGGATGGGCTGGTTGATGAAGCGAATGGGAACAGTGAGCTCAGGGTTGGTGGAAGGAGGTTCGGCTTTGCAGTTCTAGGAGAAGGTTGGGTGGGGGAGGGGTTCATTGCAGGTATTGCAGGAAGGGGGAGAGGTAAGATTAGGACACTGTTTAACGAATTGGGAGGCTTTACAATGGAGGCAGGTGGGGGCTGTTCTTACAGTTTTAGGTGAGGTGGTGGTTGTACAGGAGACAGCACTGGTAGCTGTAGGATCGAGGAGGGGAATGCGATGGGTCAATGGAGTGGTGGTGGTGGAAAGTGAGGGCTCCCTGTGTGAGGAGGTGATTGATGGAGAAGGCAGACTCAGTAGAGATACACATGAGGAAGGTAGGGCCAGAGTTGTAAATAGAGCAGGCCAAATGGATTTCCAGAGCATGGTGAGCATTCAGTTCCGCCAACACCTCTGCCTCAGTGATCACTGGGCTGAGTTTTGTGATCGTGGCTTTGAGGGTTGACACATGATGAGGGGGTTGGGGGTGACAAAGAGACAAGGATGTAAGGAAAGAGGTGAGTGATGCATGGGGGCCAAAGGTGATACGGGAAAAGCACCATAGGAGATCAGTATAAAGAGGGAGATGAGGATTTGATGAGAACAGGGTCTCTGCGAGGGATAAGTCTTGTAATTGGGGCACTGAGGATGTAATTTCGTATTTAAAGGGTGATGGTGTGGGCACCTAGAAATTTCGAACCACAGTTGGCAAGGAAAAAGGGATACAGGGAGGGGGCTGTGGAGGTGGGAGGTGGGGGTAGTATCCATGGCTGTGTCAGAGGGAAGCAGGATGGCTGGTGGATTTTTTGGAGGAAGGAATGGAGGTCAGGTCGCCACTTGGGAGGCTGGGAGGTTTTACAGTAGGTGTGGGCTGGGGGGATGGGTGAGGAACTCGATGGATGGGGAGGTGGTAGGAGGCATGTCCCTCTTGTGAGTTGGCGGCACTGGGAACGGAGATGGACACTCTATCGTGGCGACTGTGGCACGGCAGACGGTGACTCGGGCAGCGGAAGCAAGAGTAGTAGGAAGAGGACAGGCGGGGAGGGGGGGAGCCAAGTCATCTTGGCGGGCAAGAGCAGGAGCAGAGGAAGGAGCAGGGGAAGGAGCAACATACAGGTGGGGATACAGGGATAAGGAAAAGATAGGAGTAGCGGAGGTGGAGTACACGGGTTAAGCACAGAGGAAGCACTGCACGAGGTTACGGTGGGTGCAGGGGAAGGGGAGGAGTAGATGATGGTGGTAGTGGGGGCGTCCATGATTGAACGCGGTGTCCGCATGAGTCGCCGAAGTGCCGAAGTGGGGAAGGAACTAAAACGGGAGCTAACGGAGGCGAGCACCGGGAGACAGCGGCTGCGGCGGCGGTGGCGGCGGCGGCGGCGATCACCGGGCGGCGGGCAGCACGACAGCGAGAAGACAGATGAAATGACGGCAGCAGTCAGCAGACAGACAGACAGCAACGGTAGGGGGCTCTTCCAAAGCGACGATACACCCTGAGCTTAGACCAAGCAGTGTAATTCTTACTGAGGGGATCCAACCGTCGAATGCATGTGCGTGTCATCCGCTTAATCACCATTTAAAGTAGGTGATTTAAAAGTAGTAGCTCTGCTGTAGAGCTTTGTCTTAACAGTTTTATAAAATACCATATGTTTGACAAAAATGGATCCACCAACATATAGTGTGCCAATTGAAAATATATACATTTGACATTTAAATAGAAAACATGGCACCAGATCTTCCAGAGCGTAGGCATTCCACGTACAGAACTGGTGACGTGCGCCGACTTGCTAAAGAGTACAGGCGCTAGCCTTATGTTGCCTCTGGTAGGTGGCGCTTCAGCACTTGCTGTATGTGCGTAGCCTCACTGAGCAGCGTGTGGGATTTCAAAAGTACATATTCATTACCACAATTAACATATTAACCAAAAAGTTGAAAGAAGGAGAAAGGGGAGGTGTAGAAATGTGTGTCAATTAAGTCGTATTGATTTAAAAGGGCCTCCAGTTCAGGTAAACACAGAAAACTCTTTACAATACAACCAAACGCACACGAAGCACTTGTGAGTGAATACACCTGATAGTCAAAGGAATAACACTCCAAAGAAATACTATCAACATATAAGAGGTGCAATACTTGACATACTAATTTGACGCATGAAATGAAGGAATACTGTAAAAAGACACACTGTGATGACGAAACTGCAAATGTGTAAAGACAGATGAAAGTTGGCAAAGGAGGGTAATTTGAAGTGGGGAGGGGGTCTTAGATTATCACTTGTTAAGCCTTATGCAAATGGAAGTGGTCATACTCATAAAGCATGCTATATGAACAAACATACTAGAGGGGAGACGTGCTATAAAATATCCAGTAAAATAATGGATCAACGAAGTCACACCAAGCAGCGTATTTATGGTACAAAATCACAATAAAGATAAAAAGGGAGGGAGAGGTCAGAGGGAGGTCATTAATGAAATGTAGAACAGCAACGTTACTGTGGATGATGAAGTGTACATTGTAAAATCAGAAAATAAAGGACGTATTCTTACAGAAACATAAGAATGTAATACCTTCTGAAGAACACAATTTTAAAACTGTCGAAAATATGGCCAAGGTTTAATTAACCTGTATTTTACAACTGGTGGGCCGTTATTTACAATCCACTGGAGCTCTAGCATGCATAGTTTCTGAAATGCAGCCATGTTTAAAATCTTAGAATGATGAAATTACCTAAGTATGGGAGGGACCAGCTTCTGGGGCAGGAACATGTTGTTTCTCCCGTCGTAGCAGGTGCTGTAGCAGAGGATTCCCTTTCCGAGTGAGTAGCGGGGCACCTCTTTACTCCCTCCCAGTTATTGCTTTATACCCTGGAATCGAACTTCAGCACCCTGTTTACCTGCTAAACCTCTGAATAGCCCTGGAATCAATCCATTGATTGCTCCCACATAAGGATATTTCTCGGAGTTGTGTGCTACGACATCTACCTCACCCTCAAATTGTTATATTCGAGGAAAGGCTTCAGCCAAACTATTATCCACTTCTTTTACATGTTGTTCGCCAAAACGGAGGACAGATATCCTCACAGACCAACTGGTTATTTTCCACATCTTACACGATCTAGTTGTTACGCATGTCAACGCCTTGGTGTCCACCTCTAAATGCACAAGTTTGTGATCAAGATAACACTTGAAAAGTTCCAAGCCAGTACCTCTAATTCGTACACTAATCGCTCAATGTGGCTGATAAGGTCCCAGAGGCGTACCCGATAGACTTTCTCTCTACTCCCTCCTCTTGGAGGAGTACGGCGGTCACAATGAAGTTAGCCATGTCCATCTGCAGGACAAATTCTCTGTAGAAATCAGGCACGGCCTGGACGGGTACAGTAGCGTAGGCTGCCTTCAAGGTACCGAAGGGCGCTTGCTGAGTTTCATACCATTAGAAACGTTCTCACTTCCACCACAGCTGCGCAAAATGGGGAATCAGTTTACGTAAAATATTTATCATGACAAAGAACCTAGCTACATCCTTCTCGTGTTCTGGTCTGGTTAACAGGTGAATAATCTTGGTTCGGTTGTGGCCCACTCTCACACCTTCTCGCGGCGCTATGATAACCAGAACGACATATCCTTTCGTGTCAGGTTGACTTTAGATGGTTTTCCATCATCCCCGCTTCACGTAGATGGTTTATCCACTCGTTATAGATTTCCCTAATAACCACAAAATCATCCAAGTAGGTACAGACACATTTAAATATTAGCTCACCCTGTACAGAATATAAAATCCGCTGAAGTACGGCTCCCCGTTTAGCTAACACAAACACAGTTATATTCATAGAGTGTCCAGTCTGTGTACAATGCCGGTACGCCAGATTCAGACTGAGCAGGGTAAAAAGGCTGGAGGAGCGTACAGAGCTTCAGGCCACTCTCGCGGTGGTAAACTGCCCCTAAAGGGCTGAAGAATCAGCAATGATCAACGCATGAGGTTGCGGAAGGCACTGGAAATCACTGTATTATATAGGCAAACAACGTAAATCCGCAGGACATGTGGCTTGTATTTGAAAAAGTGTCTTGCTGAGTTCTCCATTGGCATAAGATTCTTGAATAACCGTCTTTCCGATCTCCGGGATGGGACTTCACTGGGGGAGGCGCCTGTGAGAAAACGCTGTCATAAAAAACGAAGGGCAACGTTCTACGAGCTGGGGCGTCGAAGTTTGAACGTGGTATGAAGATTAAAAAATCATAAAAGGGAAATGCTAAGCGTCAGTCTAGACCTAGTGGTAGCCAATGAAGTTAAACGGAAAGAAGAGAGGATTTCTGGCGAGATAAGTCTAGGATAATATGAACAGCAGCAGAAAATGGTATAATCGGGGTATCGACGGCAAACAAACACCGACAACAATAGCTGAAGTAAGCATGCTGACTTCGCGAGCACAAGATGAAGAGAGAGAGAAAGTATATGAGGTATTTCAGTACGTAAACGGAGATTAAAATCTATTAGTCACGGGGGACTGGAATGCGGTTGTAGTGAAAGATGTAGAAGAGTGGGTTACGGGAGAATATGGGCTTGATATTAGGAATGAGAGAGGTGAAAAATTAATTGAGATCTGCAAGAAATTACAGATGGTCGTAGCGAATACTCTTTTCAAGAATCACAAGAGGAGGTGGTATTCTTGGAAAGGGCAGGAAGATACAGGAATACTTCACTTAGATTACATCATGGTGAGGCAGAGATTCCGAAATCAGATACTGGATTGTAAAGCGAACCCAGGGGCAGATGTAGATCAGAACACAACTTGGTAATGATGAAGATTAGGCTGAAGGTTAAGAGACTAATCAGGAAGAATCAGTGAGCATCGAAGTGGAATGTCGAAGTATTAAGGAATGAAGAAATAACTTGAAGTTCTCTGAGACTATAGATACTACGATGACGAATAACTCAGTAGGCAGTTCAGCTGAAGAGGAATGAACATTTCCATGAAGAGTGAACATAGAATTTGGAGAAAAAAACGTAGACACAAGAAAGATAACTACAACGAAACCGTCGGTGACAGAAGAAATACTTCATTTGATAGACAAAAGAAAGAAGTACAAAACTGTTCAGGGATATTCAGAAATATAAAAAAAGTCAACTAGAAATGAAATAAATATAAAGAACAGGGAATCTAAGGCGAAATGTCCCCATGAAAAACGCGAAGGATTTTGAGAAATACTGACTTAGCATACAGAAAAATCAGAACAGCCTTTGGTGAAATTAAAAGCAAGAGCGCTATAAGTAAGAGTGGAATGGTAATTCCACTGTTAAATGTAGAGGAGAGGGGGAAGATGAAGTGAGTACAGTGAGGTCCTCTGATGACGTGCTAGAAGAAGACAAAGGTGTCGACACGGAAGAGCAAGGGGATCAAGTAACAGAATCGGAATTTAGAAGAGCTTTGGAAGACTTAAAATGAAATAAGGCAAATGGGACAGAACATTCCATCGGAATTTCTAAATTCATAAGGGGCAAGTGGAATCAAAACTATAAAACAAGTGTGTGAGTAGAATGTATGAGATTGGGGACATACCATCTGACTTTCGAAAAAATATCATCCAAACAATTCCCAAGCTTGCAAGAGCTACTAACAACTAGCACAACTAGCTTAACAGCTCCTGCATCCCTGTTGCCGAGAAAAATAATATTCAAGTGAACTGATAATAAATTTGAGAATCTGTTAGATGACAATCATTTTGACTATAGGAAAGGTGACGGCTGCAGAGAGGCAATCCTGACGTTGCGGTTGATAACGCAAGTAAGAGTGAACAAAAATCAAGACACTTTCATAGGATTTGTTGATTTGGAAAAAGTGATCGATAATGTGAAATGGTGTAAGATGTTAGAAATCCTGAGAAAAACAGGGGCAAGGTATAAGCAGAGACAGGTCATATACAATATGTACCAGATCCACCAGGGAGCAGTAAGCATGGAAGAACAAGAACGAAGTTCTCGGTTTAAAAAGAGAATAAGACACTGATGTAGACTTTCCCCAATTGTTCACTCTATACGTCGAAGAAGCAATGACGGAAATAAAAGAAAGGTTCAAGAGTGGAATTAAAATGCAAGTGGAAGGATATCAATGACAAAATTCGCTGATGACATTCGTATCATCAGTGAAAGTGAAAAAAGATTACAGGATATTTTGAATGAAATGAACGTCTAATGAGAACGTAATGTGGACTGAAATTAAATCGAGCAGGAGGAGGTTAATGTATAGCGTCTCACTGACAACGTGATGATTAGAGACGGAGCACAAACTCGGTTTAGGGAAAGACGGAGAAGGAAAGCTGCCGTGCCCTTTTGATGGAACCATCGCAGCTTCTGCCATAAGCGACTTAGAGATATCATGGAAAACCTAAATCAGGGTGGTCTGACGTGGGTTTGAACAGTCTTTCTCTCGAATGCGAGTCCAGTGTGCTAACCAGCTACCCCTTTCGGTGAGAGTAATCGAAGAAAGACAAAAGTAATGAGGAGCAGAATAAACGAGACAAGTAAAAACTTTACATCCTAATTGGTGATCACGGAGTAGACAAACTAACACATGTCGGTTAGAGCAAGTAGACATTAAAAGCAGACTCACTATGGCGAAAAGATCATTCTTGGCCAAGAGGAGTCTGCTTGTATCGAACATAGGTCTTAAATTGAGGAAGAAATTACTGAACACAGCACTGCATGGCAGGAACACACGGACTGTGCAAAACCGGAACGGAAGAGAGTTGAGGAATTTGAAATGAGGTGTTACAGAAGTATGTGGAAAATTAGGCGGAATAATAATGTAAGGAATGAGGAGGTTCTCTGCCGAATCGACGAAGAAAGAAATCTATGGAAAACACTGACAAGAAGAAAGGACAGGATGACAGGACATCTGTCAAGGTCAGGCATTAACTTCCACGATACTAGAGTGAACTCCAGAGGGTAAAAGATATAGAGGATGACAGATATTGGGATACATTCAGCAAATAATTGAGGAAGTAGAATGCAAATGATACTCTGAAATGAAAACGTAGGTAGGGTAGAGGAGTTCGTGGCGGGCCACATCAAACCAGACAGAAGACTGATGACTAAGAAAAAAAATGGTAACGTTCTGTGTGCCCGAAAATCATGAGAAGCAATTATGCAAATCGGACAGTGCTTCTGATTCCAGAATACGCTTCTGATTGAGTGAGGTCTGCCCAGTAGAACGTACGTTAGAGTGTTAACTTTCGGAGAACGCGTTCGTCCGTCCTCATATCCCTTGGTCAACGAGTCTTTTGAGTCCTCTTCTCTTTAGTTCAGTACTTCAAAGTTTATAGATGGGTTTTGGCAGGATAATTGATGTATATCTCTCAAACCTTGGTTGGTTCAGGTTGTCTGCATTTCGGGGACGTTCTATAGTGAACCAAAAAATGTGTGAATACTCATCTTGTTTTTCTTTGTATATGTTCTATATGCCTTGTTAGCCCTGTTTTTTAAGGGTCGTACACGATGGAGCAATCGCACGTGTGTTTTGCCAGCAACCGTTTGTAGATTGATCATATTTTTTTCTGATATTCCACCAATGAAGCCAAGTCTACGGCATGGTTTTTCTTATCGATGTGGCTAAGAGATAATTCCATTTTTCTGTAAGTACAAATTGTTATTCAAGGTCTTTGTGTGAGGAGACTTATATTGCTGTGGAGAGGCATGAGCATCGTAGTCGTAGGCTCCTACATTTCCTGCACTTTCTGAAGTGTAAAATTTTATATTTCTGAATGTTTAAAGCAGTTTGTCCGTCTCTTCACCTCTTTTAAATATTACAAGGTCCGACTGGATGTTTGTTCAGTTATCTTCACGTACTACATCATCATCATCAGATGTTGGTATTAACATTTTGTGCGAAGACATTATGAAACGCGAACAGCAAGGATTCTAACATACTCCTCAGAGGCACGCCCATGCTTACTTCAACATACGGCAATAGGTTATCCAAAACTTGCTTTCTTTATTTATTAACTCATGCATTATTTGAGGCACTATTATTTATACGTGCAGGTTCAATAATTCATTATTTAAAGGATTTCTCCTCTCCCCCCCCCCCCCCCTCCCCAACAATTCCTCAATTCCGTCACAAATTTTGCTTGAGACATCACATGATCGTGTTTTCATTGATAAGCGCTTCTGCGGTACTCAGTCAAATTCTTTGTGCGAGGCGGCAGACATTAAATCACGATGTCGTGTCAAAAAAGTGTTGCTAGGGTATCGCATGACCAACGTTTACGAAATTCATGCAAGTTAGCGTGAAGGAGGTCATTCCGTTCGAGATACATAATTTAGTTTGTGCTCACAACAAGTTGTAAGATGCTACAACAAATGAATGTAAATGATCTCCGTATCAAAGGACACTTATTGTCTTATAGGTATCTACAGTACAATAAAGTTCCAATAGCAGCAAAAGAATCTGACAACTATTCCATCGGGGCCTGGGTTCTTGCCTATTTTTAGTATTTTTAGCCGCTTCTAGATGCCACTGAAATTAATGTCCATATAATCCACCGTTGTTGTGGTTTAAGAATCAACTATGACCGTATCCCTAGATCTTATTTAGTAAACGTTCATTTTAAAACGGAGTTCAGTGTTTCTGATGTTGCTATACTACTCTCGGTTCGTTTGTCATACATGATGTTCTGTACACTAATTTTGGTGACACTGACGTTGTTCTCATTTGACCAGTATTTAATTGGATTTTGTAACAGGTCTTTCGATACAATTCCGATACCGCTGTCGTTTCAGTCTTCACATGTTGCCCATTTGTCATACAAACGTGAAAAATCTATTTATAGCACTATCCTTTTCTGACACCTAGTATGCACCTGTCGTTCCTTTATAGTGGTTGTATAAGATGGAGTGTCCCTTCCGTCACTAACTGTTCTGCTAGGTTCGTATCTACTCAAGTTTGAAGGCAGTTCAGACCTTTCTAGTTGTTCTGTTACAAAATTTTTTAACAGCTAAGTGCACTTTATCACAAAATTTTCCAATTTTGAAGCTAAAACTATGAAATGGCAAATCTTTAAAAATAAAGAGGTATGTAATATGGATCGCCTTTGTTTCAGTTCTTCTGCGTAGAAATCAATGGCTGCGCACAACAGTATATCAGTTAACAGGTGAAAAGGAAGCTGACTGGTGCTCCAGTTAAAGATAAAACTGCAGATCGTAGAAGCAGTTGAATTATTGAAAGCATTCGGCTACATTATGAATTCTGTGAATAATACGCACTCGACCCTTTCATCTACTATAAATCTCTTGTATCCTAGAATCTTCAGGGTGGGAATACATGAATAATATCTCTATTTTTAAACAGTGTCATTTAGAATAAGAAATCGAGCTTCTGACAGCTGTATCCACCGTCGTCATCTGAAGTACTCTCGTGAAATATTTCAGTAGTGAGTCACGCCAAATTTCGTCTGAGGTCCCCCTTGCATCTAGATGCCTGTTCGCTTCATAGTCACCTGACGGGAGCAGAGCAACTGAAATTTCTAACCAAGTACACTCGCACCTAATGCGATACTATCTTGCTCTGTCTATCACTTGTACCTATGTACTCGACATAGTACCATTTTCTGAGGACGATGAGCCTTCTTGGAAAGTTTTCCATCTAAAGCCTATCAACGAGTAGTAAAAGCAAGAAAATCTGTTCTCATCTGAGAAAAATGTATTATTTGGAATATACTATGAAAGTCCATCTCTTTCTGCTTCGTATGGTACGTCATGAGACGCTTAGATCCTACCTTTCTACGTCAAATTAGACACTCTGAATCAGAATTATTCAACCATTTTTACCTATCGCCCAATTTTGCATCTGTGTTACTAGTAACATTTTCTGACTGCCCACCGGTTCCACAGTGACGGAGATTTATAAAGTAGTGAAGTAATTTAACTTTGTAAAATTTATTAAGTAGAGCTTCAGCAACTTAGTGGGAATGATAATAATTACTTAACAAACATTGCATGTCAAAGTTTTATGAAAACTACTGAAAATGTGTTTTTCTTTTAACCCCTACTGCTTGCCGCTCACCATGAATGCTGTAGTGACTACTAGTGGGCTGCTGGGCCCAGATTTCGTAGCACTGCTCTAAAAACTATAGAGATTCATAAAGTCGCTCATATATCCTAAATGACAATAACCAAGGATGTCGTTATCTGTGCTATGCCGCTGGCATTGTTTTCGCAAAAGAGCTTCTGTGAAGTTTGGAAGATAGGACACGAGGTACTAGCAGAACTGAAGCTGTGAGAACGTATCGTGAGTCGTGCTTGGGGAGCTCAGCCGGTAGAGCACTTGCCCGCTAAAAGCAAAGGTCGCGAGTTCGAGTCTCTGTCTGCTACACAGTTTTAATCTGCCAGGAAGTTTCATGTCAGCGGAAATCTCATTCTGGCATAGTCGGAATAATTTGCGCGTAATGAGCTACGATGCCTCACGTTGTAACAGTTACTGACTGAAATACTTCCCTTACTGTGTTAAACCTGTAATATAAGATCAGTGAGTGTATTGTGACACCATCTGAAATTTTGTAATTCAGCCAATGATTATATGAAATATTGCAATCCAACGTTTTGTAGCTTCTCGATGCCATTAGGTAGGCAACCTGCAACTGAGATTGCGAACCAGGAGCCGTGAACCGGATTAGTCGGTTAGTAGTGGAGCGTGTGCCAAATAAATCAGTTAACCGTTGCTCATTCTACCCATGATCACATATCAGCTAAGCAATTAAGTAACATCCCCCACACTGAAAAATTTGGAAAATCGTATAAAGTGTAATTTGTTTAGAAAGTGATGGGAGAATTGGTTTGTTCATAACAGGTGGCTATCTGAGCCTTGGTGTCATTTGTGCATTCACTGTAAACGTAATAAGTGTTCGTTATGACAAATAGTTATCTACAGAGCAGCGCGTGTTTGCTTTACAGATGTGTGCGGAAATTTGATGGAAATTATAAAGATGTAAGACGATTTTTCGTTGAAACGTTCCTGCGTACTCAGTAAGCACTGAAGCAAATAATCTGCAAATTAAATCGAAAGTTGAAGGTGGCAAGGTTGTGCAGCTAACTTACCGCGCACTGGCCGCCATGAATTAGAGACTACTGAAGAAAATGTGCAGTTTGTTGTTCAAAGATTCGTTCAGTTACCCAAGAAATCTGCAAGAAAGGCTTCAGAGGAACTACTGTTTACTGACGGAGGTTTAAGAAGAATGTCAAATACATCACATCTGAAGTTTTATAAGCCTGCATTACTTTTACTTGCTTTAAACTAGGATGATATTGATCGAAGACGTGAATTCTCTGAGTGGTATGTGATCTGCAGTGAAAGAAAACTTGTACAAAAGAAGCCTGTGGTCTGACGAAGTAAGTTTTAAATGAAGTGGAAGAGTTAAACACAGTTGCGTGTATGGTCTTCCGCAAATCCGTGATATGTTATTGAGGAAGCGTTAGGTGTCTCTTGAGTAACGGTTTGAGCTGTTATGTGCAGCAAAGGATGAGACGGTGACTGCGGAAAGGTATTTTGAAATATTACGAGACGTTATTGTTGAATTCGGCAACATTCCTGTACTCGAAGAAGTACGAAAAAACCCCATTTGGCAACAAGACAGTGCTCAACTGAGCTACGGATTAAATGCCCGTGCATTTGTAGATTGCAGTTTTCAAAGGTGGGTAGGAAGATTGTGTGAAATCGATTGACCTCCAAGATCACTGAACATCACACCGTGTCATTTTTCCATGTAAAGTCAATGTTTCCGTTACTAAATCATTAAATCTTGATTGCAAACCTTGAATAACAAAGAATTGACAAAACATTTTTCCTACTAAAACGGGAGGGGAGGGTTTACATATAACTCGAAAATGCTGTGCAGTGTTTTCTCTCGCTTTAATGGTTCGTAGAAAAGTAATTTGTACAACTGAAATTTTTCAAAGTGTCCTCCATTTTATGTAGACATTGAACACATACGAGAGTTGGAACTTTAATGTTGTTGTTGTTGCGGTCTTCAGCCCTGAGACTGGTTTGATGCAGCTCTCTATGCTACCCTATCCTGTGCAAGTTTCTTCATCTCCCAGTACCTACTGCAACCTACATCCTTCTGAATCTGCTTAGTGAATTCATCTCTTGATCTCCCTCTACGATTTTTACCGTCCACACTGCCCTTCAATACTAAATTTGTGATCCCTTGATGCCTCGGAACATGTCCTACCAACCGGTCCCTTCTTCTCGTCAAATTGTGCCACAAACTCCTCTTCTCCGCAATTCTATTCAATACTTCCTCACTAGTTATGTGATCTACCCATCTTATCTTCGGCATTCTTCTGTAGCACCACATTTCGAAAGCTTCTATTCTCTTCTTGTTCAAACTATTTATCGTCCATGTTTCACTTCCATAAATGGCTACACTCCATAAGAATACTTTCAAAAACGACTTCCTGCCACTTAAATCTATACCCGATGTTAACAAATTTCTCTTCTTCAGAAACGCTTTCCTTGCCATTGCCAGTCTATATATTATATATTCTCTACTTCGACCATCATCAGTTATTTTGCTCCCCAAATAGCAAAACTCCTTTACTACTTTAAGTGTCTCATTTCCTAATCTAATTCCCTTAGCATCGCCTGACTTAATTCGACTACATTCCATTATCCACGTTTTGCTTTTGTTGATGTTCATCTTATATCCTCCTTTCAAGACACTGTCCATTCCGTTCAACTGCTCTTCCAAGTCCTTTGCTGTCTCTGACAGAATTACAATGTCATCGGCGAACCTCAAAGTTTTTATTTCTTCTCCATGGATTTTAATTCCTACTCCGAATTTTTCTTTTGTTTCCTTTACTGCTTTCTCAATATACAGATTGAAAAACATTGGGGAGAGGCTACAACCCTGTATCACTCCATTGTAACTGCCATCTGGTTTCTGTACAAATTGTAAATAGCCTTTAGCTCCCTGTATTTTACCCTTACCACCTTTAGAATTTGAAAGAGAGTATTCCAGTCAACATTGTCAAAAGCTTTCTATAAGTCTACAAATGCTAGAAATGTAGGTTTGCCTTTCCTTAATCTTTCTTCTAAGATACGTCGTAAGGTCAGTATTGCCTCAAGTGTTCCAATACTTCTACGGAATCCAAACTGATCTTCCCCGAGGTCGGCTTCTATCAGATTTTCCATTCGTCTGTAAGGAAATCGTGTTAGCATTTTGCAGTTGTGACTTATTAAACTGATAGTTCGGTAATTTTCACATCTGTGAACACCTGCTTTCTTTGGGATTGGAATTCTTATATTCTTCTTGAAGTCTGAGGGTATTTCGCCTGTCTCATACATCTTGCTCACAAGATGGTAGAGTTTTGTCAGGACTGGCTCTCCCAAGGCCGTCAGTAGCTCTAATGGAATGTTGTCTACTCCCGGGGCCTTGTTTCGACTTAGGTCTTTCAGTGCTCTCTCAAACTCTTCACACAGTATCGTATCTCCCATTTCATCTTCATCTACATTCTCTTCCATTTCCATAATATTGTCCTCAAGTACATCGCCCTTGTATAGACCCTCCATATACTCCTTCCACCTTTCTGCTTTACCTTCTTTGGTTATAACTGGGTTTCCATCTGAGCTCTTGATATTCATACAAGTGGTTCTCTTTTTTCCAAAGGTCTGTTTAATTTTCCTGTAGGCAGTATCTATCTAACCTCTAGTGAGATAAGCCTCTACATCCTTAGCTTTGTCCTCTAGCCATCCCTGCTTAGCCATTTTGCACTTCCTGTCGATCTCATTTTTGAGATGTTTGTATTCCCTTTTTGCCTGCTTCATTTACTGCATTTTTATATTTTCTCCTTTCATCAATTAAATTCAATATTTCTTCTGTTACCCAAGAGTTCTACTAGCCCTCGTCTTTTTACCTACTTGCTCGTCTGCTGCCTTCACTAATTCATCCCTCAGACCTACGCATTCTTCTTCTACTGTACTTCTTTCCCCCATTGCTGTCAATTGTTCCCTTATGCTCTCCCTGAAACTCTGTACAACCTCTGGTTTAGTCAGTTTATCGAGGTCCCATCTCCTTAAATTCCCACCTTTTTGCAGTTTCTTCAGTTTTAATCTAGAGTTCATAACCAATAGATTGTGGTCAGAATCCACAACTGCCCCTGGAAATGTCTTACAATTTAAAACCTGGTTCCTAAATCTCTGACTTACCATTATATAATCTATCTGACACCTTTTAGTATCTCCAGGATTCTTCCATGTGTACAATCTTCTTTTATGATTCTGAACCAAGTGTTAGGTATGATTATATGCTCTGTGCAAAATTCTACCAGACGGCTTCCTCTTCCATTTCTTTCCCCCAATCCATGTTCACCTACTATGTTTTCTTCTCTCCCTTTTCCTACTCTCGAATTCCGGTCACCCATGACTATAAAATTGTCGTCCCCCTTCACTACCTGAATAATTTCTTTTATCTCATCATACATTTCATCAATTTCTTCATCATCTGCAGAACTAATTGGCATATAAACTTATACTACTGTAGTAGGCGTGGGCTTCGTATCTATCTTGGCCACAATAATGCCTTCACTATGCTGTTTGTAGTAGCTTACCCGCACTCCTATTTTTTATTCATTATTGAACTTACTCCTGCATTACCCCTATTTGATTTTGTATATATAATCCTGTATTCACCTGACCAAAAGTCTTGTTCCTCCTGCCACCGAACTTCACTAATTCCCATTATATCAAACTTTAACCTATCCATTTCCCTTTTTAAATTTTCTAACGTACCTGCTCGATTTAAGGATCTGACATTCCACGCTCCGATCAGTAGAACGCCAGTTTTCTTTCTCTTGATAAAGACGTCCTCTTGAGTAGTCCCCGCCCGGAGATCCGAATGGCGGACTATTTTACCTCCGGAATATTTTACCCAAGAGGACGCCATCATCAGTTAACCATACAGTAAAGCTGCATGCCTTCAGGAAAAATTACGGCTGTAGTTTCCCCTTGCTTTCAGCCGTTCGCAGTACCAGCACAGCAAGGCCGTTTTGGTTATTGTTACAGGGCCAAATCAGTCAATCATCCAGACTGTTGCCACTGCAACTACTGAAAAGGCTGCTGCCCCTCTTCAGGAACCACACGTTTGTCTGGCCTCTCAACGGATACCCCTCCGTTGTGGTTGCACCTAAGGTACGGCCATCTGTATCGCTGAGGCACGCAAGCCTCCCACCATCGGCAAGGTCCATGGTTCATGGAGGGGGGGGGGGGGGAAACTTTAATAGTGGCAACTATCTATTTACAGCTCGTACAAAATAGATACGTGTTTCAAAGTTTTACTGACCTTCAAAGTAGTCACCAGCATTGTGTATAACACGTTGCCAGGGATGTGGAAGTCGTGGGATACTCTTAGCAGTACCAGCTGTTTGACAGTTCGAGCGGCGCGGTCTATTGCAGGACGAATTTGTAGCAGTTCTGAAGCGAATGCCATGAAGTGTTTCCTTCAGTTTAGAAATCGAGTTGAACTCACGAGGGCTTAAGTCAGGAGAGTGCAATAGATGGTATAGCACTTAGCAGCCAGTCAGTCAAACAAATCAGTAACAGCTTGCACTTGTAAGTGCTTCAGCATTGTCTTGTAAAATGACGATCAGGTCCTGCAGAAAGTGTAATGACTTCTGTCTCTAAGCTAGTCGTGGGTTGTGTTTCAAAAATTAACAGCATAGAGACAGAAGTGATGACACTTTCTGCAATACCTGACCATCATTTTTCAGGGCAACATTCAAGCACGTACAGTGCTAGCTGTTACTGATCTGTTTGACTGACGGGGCTATACCACCTACTGCACTCCCCTGACTTAAGCCATAGTGAGTTCAACTCGATTTCTGAAGGAAACACTTCATGGCATTTGCTTCAGAACTGCTGCGAATTCGTCGGGTGCTAGACCGCGTCGCTCAAGCTGTCACCACAACTGGCACTGCTAACAGTATCCCACGACTTCCACATCCCTGACAACGTGTTATACACAATGCTGGTAACTACTTTGAAGGTCAGTAAAACTTTGAATCACGTATCTATTTTGTACGAGTTGTAAATAAATAGTTGACACTATGTAAGTTCCTACTCTGGTATGTGTTCAATGTCTACATAAGAATGGAGGACACTTTGAAGAATTTCAGTTGTACAAATTACTTTTCTACGAACCATCAAAGCGACAGAAAACACTGTACTGCATTTTCGATTAACTGAATTTTGCCGCAGCCTCTAGATAAAATTGTATGCCCAATCTATGCTGGTATTTCTCATTGTGTGGAACACTGGATAAAATTACCCATCCCAGCTAGAAGCACTTCACAGCTCAAAGGCATCTCTTCTTCTCCTTTTCCTTCAGGTTTAAGAACTGTTATTAACGTAAGATATCTCTGAATCGCTAACATTGTGCTAGATGATCATCGCATCTGATTTTGGTTCAGTAATTGGAGTATGTGAAACAACCTGCATTATCTGACGCAAAAGTACTGTCTTCGTAAAATCATTGTTAGCAATTTAGCGATAAAGACGGTTCCGCGTTGTAATGCAGCGTACCTGCCTCTGAGAACAAACAAATTCAGATCTGTATTGGATTATTGTTCTAAAGAAATTGTAATATAGCTGTAAGCGTCACAAGCCAGTATGTAAATAGAAAGACTGTAAGAATGAAATTGCAGGTAGATAAGGTAATGAAAATCATGTCATTGCTTTAACTCGTAACTTTCAAACAGCAGTTAATTAATTAGTAAGCAAGCCGTATTTATTTCACGCATCAGCTGTGATTGTAATTACGAACGAATAACAAACGGTGGAGAGATGTTCTTGCCGGTGCACTAATCAACATGGATCAGTAGAATAAACATGATTGCGCACACAAAGGGAGAAATGAAACTAGCAGTTTAAGTTAGCAATAGAAGGTAGTGTTTAAAAGATATAGAAACAGATGCACTGTCCTGGAAAGGCTCGTGCGTGAACACACATCCGCACGCACACACAGACAGACATATACAAAAATACACACACACACACACACACACACACACACACACACACACACACACACACACACACACACACACGCACGCACACGCACATACGCATGCACACAGTATCGTTTTACACTCACTTTGTCTTCCCCTCTATTCGTCACTGAAATTTAAGGACAGTTAACAACAGTTTATGATTTAAATGCTGAAGAACTACATCAGTTACTTACTTGTTAATGCTTATCACAAGGCGTTTTAAGAATTTATTCTCATTTTCAAGTGAATTTGCCGCCTCTCTTGCATTGTCGATGTCTTTCCGAGGTTAGACTGTAAGTGATTTTCTACTTCTCTTGCATTCTAGACGTCTTTTTGAGGTTACACAGCAAGTGATTGTACTTGCAGTATAGCCTCAAAAAGATATCTACAACACAAGGCAGGCAGAATATCACACCTGCAAACATCACCAAAAGTAGTCATTTAAACAAACGCTTTTGCAAATGAGAATAAATTCTCTAACCATATTGTGCTACACTTCAAAATAAGTAACTGGTGCATTTTTCATTATTTAAATCTTAAATAAAACAGCTACAGGCTTCACTGAAACATCGAATATGATGAACGCAACAACAGTTTACATGTACGCTGTAATAAATAATTAGAATAATTAGGAATGTTTCCTAGTTTCTGAACATATTTCATCTATGCTGCAGCACGTCGCGCTACCTTAATACAATCAGGTTATAACTTTTACGAGTAGAGACTGAGAACAATGTTAGAATTCCAAGTAGATAATGACATCAATCTGTAAAAACTCTAAACTGGGACGCCGCATATGTCAACGTACTCATTTAGCAAATAGGACATACCTGAGTTTTATGTCTGTCTAAGACTGACAGTAAATTTACGAATTTACTTGCTAGCTAAACGTTCTTCAGTTGTCGTGCGTCATTTATACGACCTGCTTGCTGCGTCTCTGAAACTCTTGAAGTGTTGCGAAGGATTCATAACCTATGGTTCAGAATTCTTCTCTGCTCATGTATTTTTCAGAGGAGAGTGTCTATCAAACCACTTGTTGAGGCTCTCAGTGAAATCAGATACTTCATTTCTAATTTGTTTACTTTTTCGTTTGAAATCTGGGAAGAAATATGTTTTTTTGTTTGAAAAACACCTGTAATAATTTTCTTTCCGTGCCAAGAAAGTAAACTATAAAAAACCGCCATCTAAGAAAATTACAATGATATTAAAATCAGTGTAAGAAACAAATTAGTTTAAACGTAGTGAAGGATCGGTACATTTGTAGTTTCAGACTTCATTAAACGGAAAGATTGTGCATTATACTGAAATTCAGGTCGTTACTGCGAAACCAAATGTAAAATTAGAAGAAGTGGTTAATTCATGGGAGAACAGTTTAGTGGACGTTAGGGGCAAAGATTATTTTAGGATTTTGTACCGTCTTAACACTGTGAGCAACGCACCAGTTTTCGTGTCAGCATCGTCACATACTTGTCTCAAGATAAAAAAGTTTTGCCCTTAAGACGGATGTTACAAATTCAAAGTCATCTGTTTTCAATAAAACTAGCAGTGTATGTTAGGTGAGTAAACTACTGAAGCTAATTTTAGAAAGTAAAATGTAATACTGTCTTTATAGATCCTGCAGCATGAATTTCAAATGTTACAACGTGTTGACATACTTCATGTGTACGCAGTACATTCACTGGTAATTTTACAGTATATTTAAGAAATGATTGTTTCCTTAGTACAATGTCTTGAGTAATAGTGTGGAATGGAGTGGTTGTACGAAGTATGGCACAATGGTCTACATTGTGTTTGACAGCTTTTATTCAGTGGGGTAAGGGACAACCATTTACGGACATTGGAAAGTTTTTGCTTCAAACAAAGTACAGTTTATAATTCAGATACCTGTTAACTTGTAGGCTAGTAAAAAGAAGTGAATCTCAGTGGAGCTAAAATAAATTAACAGCTTAATAAATGGTTCAAATGGCTCTGAGTACTATGGGACTTAACATCTGTGGTCATCAGTCCCCTAGAACTTAGAACTACTTAAACCTAACTAACCTAAGGACATCACACACATCCATGCCCGAGGCAGGATTCGAACCTGCGACCGTAGCGGTCAGGCGGTTCCAGACTGCAGCGCCTAGAACCGCACGGCCACTCCGACCGGCAACAGCTTAATACACATCGATTCACTGAACTAGAGGCAATGTGTATTATGCGTAGATAAAACTTATATAAGGGATGATCAAAAAGTTTCCGTTTGAGTGCGTTGTTGCATTGTATACGCAACATAGCGCGACTGCGTCTTTCCGACGTGCGTGCGGTAAAAGCGGAATCATGAACTATGGCGACGTTATTACCAAATGCGTCCAAACAGCCAGCTTGCTGTTATGCCTTTTCTGGCTGCCGAAGGACAAACACGAGTCAACATCCATGGGAGAACGAAATTTGTGTAATTAAGATAAAAACTCCGGGGAAAATTGGGACAAGTAGTGCTGGTGCTTCATGGTAACGCACAATCCCCCAACACAAATGTCTCGTATAGCAGTAGTTGCGCCGACTCAAGAGGGATACAGTCGAACACTCGTCCTATAGTCAAATGGTTCAAATGGCTCTGAGCACTATGCGACTTAACTTCTGAGGTCATCAGTCGCCTAGAACTTAGAACTAATTAAACCTAACTAACCTAAGGACATCACACACATCCATTCCCGAGGCAGGATTCGAACCTGCGACCGTAGCTGTCGCTCGGCTCCAGACTGTAGCGCCTAGAACCGCACGGCCACTACGGCCGGCCGTCGTATAGTCCCTATAAGACTTTCCCGTAACAGTACCGTTAAACCTGTAACGGAAAAAGTGAAGTGTGGCACTACCGGCTTCTGCTAAAGTAGCGAAATGATTTGAAATGACGTAATCGCATGTAACGTAAAGGTATCGGATTGTTTTCCGTTTCTCGAAAGTTATCTACTGAAAGAATGACATAGTAGAACAAACTGGAATCGAATGAAGCCTCTATTAGTAATAAAGTAATCTGAAATTAAGTAACAGGAAATTTCGTCAGCCTATTTAGGCAAATTTCTATCCACCACTAGCACAGTTCATAAAGAAAATTAAATACTGGAAAGAAATTTACTTGATACTGACGCAGTGTTTGGCAAATTAGGTACGAGACAGTAGCACACTTCAGCTAGAAATGTGCAAGTAGTTTGGCATGAACAGCACAGAAGTAGCATTAAAACGTTTAGGCAACAACTGGCTCTAATTAACACTCACTATATTAAAGCAGAAAGCTAATTATCATAAAATATAAAAAGTACTAACATTGGGGCACTGCTAACTTAGGCAAGGGAGTCTTTCCAGCTTAATTGTTGAAAACTACTGTCATAGAAATAGTTTCCAGATAATTATATTCTCTAATCCGATTCTATTCGTTTGGTCAAGGAAAACCAACTTTTTTACACTATACACTTGAAATGAAACGTGTTGTCCCTACAGCAGAGTCGGCGTGTGGTTGATGTCTGACAACTGCAAACATTTTCCAGTTTTCAACTACGAAGTGTAGACGGTTGCAGGGAAACCAGCAGCCATGCATAGAACTGCGGCAACACTGAGTCGTTGACACAAAAACGATTACGAAATCGCGTTGCTTGACTGGTTGCAGTTAGCACGTGATCTTGCTTCACCCAGCCAGCTGCCAATTTCTTACTGCGAGTCGATTATAGATCTGTTACAGTCTGAGTGGTGGTATCCATTTATCGCAGCACATAAGTTACAGGAATGAAAGTTGCACTTCTTTGATACTGTTATTGTAATATATATTGCAAAACTGGTCTGGAGACCCAGAAATTGTTCAGTGATCTGACTCAGATCAAAACTGAACATTTTAATTCGTACATAATATGAGAAATACTATTAACTATGTACACATGAAAATACAAAAACTGTTGCCTACAAGCTTGAAAACCATTATTCTCTGTTTTGGCACTCTAGGTATATTAACTAGTAAACTCTTCTGATCCCATATCTTGTCATGTAACTTTAAAAATGCACTAGTATTTCAATAAGAACCACATTTCATCAAAACACTTTAGATGATATCTTTACAATACTGTACTTTGGTGAAATTTAAAAGAAAAGAAAAACAATATGTGAAGTGCGTCAAAACCGCAGCACTTGGAAAAGGACCTTGCCTCGGTTCAAGACTGGGCATTAAATGTGGGTCATAGACACAACGCGTAAAGGAGACAGCATTTTTATTTTTATAAGAAGCCATATAACAGATACAAGCAATTATACACTACTGAACTGGTAGTTTGAGTGACGATTTCATGTGGCTACTGAAAATGACGGCAAAAGTGCCCTTGGCACTCTAAGTTCTCCTCTTACGTCGGGTTTTCGTAACCACATCTAATCAATGTATACAATGAATAATATGACAAACTGCTTCCATATCAGACACTATCTTATTTAATCTTGCTGCTCTTCTGGCCTCGTTCACCACAAAAGATGCGAACACGTTTAATGCTAGCCACCGACTGACTTGAGGCACAAAGGAGTCTCGCAATTTGACCGCCAAAGCCACCTTTTCCTTTACCGTCAAACCAGTTTCATTTCAGGAAAACTTCCCTCCAAGTCTTGCAACATAACAATCCTAAATGTCTTATGCATGAAGCAGTACTACAAGTAAAGTTATAACATACCCATTCTTTTACAGAACATTACTTTTAAAATTACATCCATAAATTAATTACGTTGACATAATTGGACGTAAGTAGTGATTAGAACATTTACACAGATGTTACAGCAAAGGGGTTTGTGATACAGAAACCACATTAAGTAAAAGCAAGCAAAACAGATAAGATAAATATAAGTAATATCGATAATAGTGTTACGTATACCACATGTTTCAGTGATGTTTCCTGTTAAGGTTATATCAGTAAAACAAAACACCTCAACAATGCGCAAAAGACGAACAGTGTAGCCTTAACCAACAGCAATACAAGGAATATTATTTCATAGGAATCACGTAAGATCAACATTAGTTTTATTTTGCATAAGCATCATTACAGAAAACTCTTTGTCACTTAAGGCATAGGGTAATAACGTGTACACCGTCATAAAAATTACATATGCACTGACGGAACACGAATCGCAACACCAAAACGAATTAATGCAGGGTAATGATATTTCTGAGATGTCAGTATATTCTGGATAAATGGCAGTGTCGGTCGTAAATATTAAAATCCTTTATCTTAAAGATGGATTTGGGTCACTGTGTGACCATCTTCAGTGCAAATTATTCGAACCTCTAGGCACATATTATAATAGCACAACATTATCTATGAGGTGTAACATATACTATGGTGATTACTACCAGCAGATATCTTCACTTTTACTGAATATTATAATTTTTAAATTTCCAGAAGAACCTATCCCTTAACGTAGTCAGTTGCCGATCCAATGTACAGTGACCTTGTAGCTTACACAGTCAACTAGCTGGGCGCAGTATACTGAGTAGGTCGCAACAAAATACTTTTATTTACAATCCTTGTTTTACGAAGGAATCATTTGGCTGCCCACTGAGATTTTTGGCAGTCTATTTGGAATACCTTTCGTGCTCTGTTCAGTTAGCAGGAAATTTTGCTGCCCATTTCATTTGTTGGCAATCCATTTCATTAACCTACAGCTCACTATGCAGTACAGTCTTTTAGTATGTTATTTCACTCTTCTGAAGTGTCCGTTTATTCTATGCATAGTTACATCGTTAAGAATTTCAAACTGAAAGAAATACATTATGAAAATTACATCCCAGTCACGACTTGACCCTGTGTTGACAGTATAGAGTATCATCCGGTGGTTCTTTCTTTTTTGGTTCTGTGTTTACTGTAGCGTTTTGCTTTAAATTACTTCATCTGGTGGTATAAGACAGTATTTCGCCCGCCACACATTCATTTATGAGCGTTGCTCCAACATTATTTTTCATCCTAACAATCTTCTAACTATGACCATTCAAGCTCACTGTTCAGTTGCAACGGAAAGCTTTTCTTAGACAAACGTAAATATCTTCCTCTGATCTTTAGTTAGATTTTAAATACTCAGATTCACGGTTTTCTTCTAATGTTAGTAGTTCTTTTTCGGTCGTGTCATCTTCATCGGCTCTAATGACGTCTAATTTTACTTCGTATTTTGTGTAGTCGTCGAGAACTACAATAATTCATAAACAATCATCCACATCTAACTCTTCTTGCCTATCGACAACAGTTAGCTCTATCGGCGTTTCATTAGTAAGGAATGCTTCTTCTGCAGGGTTGAGGGTCCACAGTTCTCTTCATTGAGACCTTATTTCTTTAATTATTAGTATACTATTGGTATCTCGCGTACTTTTTTGCCGTGCCTTTTTTCTCACTTTTTACCACCCATTTAACAGTTGTTGTTAATCAACTTTGCTCGCCGCTAAGTATTTCCATCTCCTCTTTGTTATCAGGCTACGTTCTATCCTCGACGCCCTTTTTTCTCCTTTCACTGCCACCTAACTTTTGGCCGCATAATTCCTTTCTAAATCCTCCCACTCACAGTCTTTAGCCCTTCGATCTGCTCGCATGAATTTGCAAACCTTGATAACTCATGTTGGAAAATTTTAAAATTAATTAAACTGTTGTCAGCTCTTTTCTTCCTTACCTGTGAACATGTTAACGATTTCTCTTGCCACGGTGTCATGATCTACAGGAGCGGGTTCAATGTGTTCTAATGTGTTGTTCTCATTCTGTTTTGTTGCCGTTAATTGCAGCTTCAATAGGGACAGCAGCTTCCATAGGGACAGCAGAGTGATCTGATTTATACGTTACTATCGGGCGCTCTGTTTGCCAGCTAGTCTTCGTTTCATTGCCTGCCTGCCGTGACTCGAGCGATTTTATCCTATGTATCTCTTCGAATCTTTTGGGAGCTTGTTCCATAACTCCCATGTAGTTTCAGATTCCGATCGTCTACTTCTTAAGAGCGTTAATTTTCCGTACCATTATACCCAGAAATCTTTCATTGAGTTTCTGCCGCCATCGTCTTATAATCTGGTCATTATAAATTCTCGCCACAGACAATACTGTTTTTGCTCTGACCAGTATTCCTTGGTAAATATTTGCTTAAATTCGGTGAACGTCATCTGATCAGTGTTCAAATTTAGTCTCCACCGTTTGGCATCGTCTGCAAATGAACTGAAAACTACGTCAATCCTTTCCTGATCTTCTAATATTCACCAAAAATCATTTCGCAATTCCCCAAGATGTCCAGTGGGAGCCTGCTAATGTGTCTTTTGGCAGGGCCAAGGCGTTTTTCGACTCTGATAGTTTATTAGAAGGTGAGTCACACATCTTGGCATGTCTCTAGCTTTTTGTTCAATATTACCAAATTTGCCTTGAATTTTCGAAGTCTTTTAATCTCACTTTTGTTCGCTACTTGTTTCTTATTTTCAGAATCAGACACTTTCTCAAATTTGAGATTTCGTTTCCACTTTCGTCAACAGTTTCAGATTTCAGATCGAAAACTTTTTCGTCTACTTTCGTTAACACTAAAGGTTCTACCGTTTCTTGGCTCACTATAATGTCTTGTCAAGTCAAACCTTTCATTGGTATCATTGATCTGCCCCTGCATAGTGGCCACATTTGTAGTTATGGTATTTATTTTGAGTTTTATGTCCCTCATTGCAGTACTCTTAATGCCTGCTTTTCATCTACTTTTTCGATCTGTTCACTGTTTTTTATATCCTGTGTTCTAGTTGATTATTACTACCACTAGTACCAATTGCCGGTGTTTTCAGTTGGCTCTCAAGACTAATCTCTTACGGATTATTTTGAGTATGTAAAACTTTTAAGAGATTGTTCACGCTCGAAGATTTGTCACTGTCCTTCTCAGTCGTATCCTCACGTTCTGATTCTATATCATGTGATTCTATGGGTTCTTTCTCTATTTGTAACGAACTGATTCCACTGAATCAGTCGCATAATCACTACCTTCCACATAATCTTTCTCATTGGTTCATCCCTTTGGTTCCTATTTTCTTTGTGACGGGCTGATCATCTGAATATGATGATTTACATACGTATGATATTCCATGTAAGCCAATAGCCCTTCTATGGCACTATCAGGATCCATGATGTTTCTCAGTACGCCTTTGACTAGCTCATTCTGTTCACTTTGAGTTACTATTGGTTTCGTAACCATTTTAATACCGGATACGAGTTACAGTTTACTTTCTAATCTCCATTAATATTTGCGTTATTTGATTTTTTGAATTTACGGCAATTCGTGCCTCTAGATATGCAGTGCCAGTAATAAGTACGTTTCGAGCTTAGTATTTCTGTTGTGATCTGTATTTAGGTGAACAGAAAAACAATGTCTTGTCATGCGGTGCCAAGTACAACACGTTCCCCTTACAGTGTTATTAGTCCCGTCACGGGAAAAGCGAAGTATAACACTAATGGCTCCTACTAAATTAGCAACTCGCCAATAATGTTACTCCTGTGAAAGGATTAGAAATGACCGCTATCGTGTGTAAAAGAAAGATATCGCATTATGCTCCGTTTCTCGAAAGATTTCTATCGAAAGGAACCAATAGTAGAACAAACGGGGATCGAACACAGGTTCTATTACTAATAAAGGGCTCTGAAATTACTTAATTGCATATCTAGACAAATTTTTAGAGTACTAGTTAGATCGTAAAGAATAAATATAGCTGAAATCTGATTTCGCATGACTGAGCGGATCAGGTCATGTAAAGGGGGCCAATCAGTTGCTACTAGCTGCAGAAACATATAAACTGTATCTGCTAAAAACACTTAATCGCACATGCCCTTAAAAGAATTCAGAAACAATAAGGCTGAAGACCAGAACACACATAATTAAAGCTGCGTTAAGGAATACACATGGCTGAAGGCCTTAGTTACAAAATACACTCCTGGAAATGGAAAAAAGAACACATTGACACCGGTGTGTCAGACCCACCATACTTGCTCCGGACACTGCGAGAGGGCTGTACAAGCAATGATCACACGCACGGCACAGCGGACACACCAGGAACCGCGGTGTTGGCCGTCGAATGGCGCTAGCTGCGCAGCATTTGTGCACCGCCGCCGTCAGTGTCAGCCAGTTTGCCGTGGCATACGGAGCTCCATCGCAGTCTTTAACACTGGTAGCATGCCGCGACAGCGTGGACGTGAACCGTATGTGCAGTTGACGGACTTTGAGCGAGGGCGTATTGTGGGCATGCGGGAGGTCGGGTGGACGTACCGCCGAATTGTTCAACACGTGGGGCGTGAGGTCTCCACAGTACATCGATGTTGTCGCCAGTGGTCGGCGGAAAGTGCACGTGCCCGTCGACCTGGGACTGGACCGCAGCGACGCACGGATGCTCGCCAAGACCGTAGGATCCTACGCAGTGCCGTAGGGGACGGCACCGCCACTTCCCTGCAAATTAGGGACACTGTTGCTCCTGAGGTATCGGCGAGGACCATTCGCAACCGTCTCCATGAAGCTGGGCTACGGTCCCGCACACCGTTAGGCCGTCTTCCGCTCACGCCCCAACATCGTGCAGCCCGCCTCCAGTGGTGTCGCGACAGGCGTGAATGGAGGGACGAATGGAGACGTGTCGTCTTCAGCGATGAGAGTCGCTTCTGCCTTGGTGCCAATGATGGTCGTATGCGTGTTTGGCGCCGTGCAGGTGAGCGCCACAATCAGGACTGCATACGACCGAGGCACACAGGGCCAACACCCGGTATCATGGTGTGGGGAGCGATCTCCTACACTGACCGTACACCACTGGTGATCGTCGAGGGGACACTGAGTAGTGCACAGTACATCCAAACCGTCATCGAACCCCTCGTTCTACCATTCCTAGACCGGCAAGGGAACTTGCTGTTCCAACAGGACAATGCACGTCCGCATGTATCCCGTGCCACCCAACGTGCTCTAGAAGGTGTAAGTCAACTACCCTGGCCAGCAAGATCTCCGGATCTGTCCCCCATTGAGTATGTTTGGGACTGGATGAAGCGTCGTCTCACGCGGTCTGCACGTCCAGCACGAACGCTGGTCCAACTGAGGCGCCAGGTGGAAATGGCATGGCAAGCCGTTCCACAGGACTACATCCAGCATCTCTACGATCGTCTCCATGGGAGAATAGCAGCCTGCATTGCTGCGGAAGGTGGATATACACTGTACCAGTGCCGACATTGTGCATGCTCTATTGCCTGTGTCTATGCGCCTGTGGTTCTGTCAGTGTGATCATGTGATGTATCTGACCCCAGGAATGTGTCAATAAAGTTTCCCCTTCCTGGGACAATGAATTCACGGTGTTCTTATTTCAATTTCCAGGAGTGTAGAACAACTGAGGGCATAAGGCCTGGATAACAAAACTCCAGTAAAAAAGTTTAAAAAAGGTTTTAAAATTTTAATTTAATTAGGATGAAGGCCTTATCTTAAAATATTTGACATAAATTCGGCTGAAGGCCACATACTGAACATAGAACAACTCGAGGATTATGGCCTGGGTAACAAAATTAAGATAGAAGAGAAAATTTTGAAATCTTCAAATGATTTTTTTTTTACTTCAGACGGCTAAAGACCGTATCTTAAACTATTCCACGTAAGGTTCAGCTGAAGGCTAAAACAAACTACGGCTGAAGGCCTCGCAAAATTTTTAGACTAATGATACTCACTATCCCAAACAACAGAACAATGGTGCTCAAAAGTACTCCAACGGTCGGCCTGTGGAGGAAAATCTAACAACAGTTTAGGTGAGACAGGCAGCCAAGCGTAACACTAAATAGCTGGGTGGCAGCACGACCTAGGGACGGCTGACGAACCAACCAACAACCTAATCATTTCCCTTCCACCCAACCAACGCCTCAACAACCGAAAATATCACAGAGGACGAAGATCCCAGCAGCACTGTGTCATGACAATTGGCGTCTAAACACAGGCAAGGCACAATAACCACCCAAAGACAAAAAATTAAAAGCACGAACGCTGTCGAACTACTCACCATCAACACAGGGAAGAAAACACTCTGCTGGAAAACTACGCTAATGACCAGGGCAGGTAACTGGAACGTTAACGGCCTCAAGGCAGAAGATACCGTTGGTGCATATCACAAATAAGTTAGAATAATTTCAATAGTTAAACACCATACAGGAAGACAGCTGCACAATTTGCCGATTCCAGCACACCATACGTTGCTGCTTGTGGGAATGGCCCAGGAAGAGACAATCGGCAATGAGCGAAGAAATGTCACGGCAGTTGAAGTTTCATAACAGGGTAACTGATTACACAACTCCATTATCCAGGTTTGGTGGGCGACGAATCTTGCAGCTCTCGCAGCTAGTGCCTCACAACTCCGACGACGCTCGCACGCCGCCTGCGGTCCCGGCCTGACATCACGCCACGGAGTCTTCCTTGCTGCTTTGTAGCAACCGACCGACTGGCTACTCCAGTACGCAGACAGTATTCATCTGCTCAGCGGAAATCACAGAAGCTACACACAGTTCCTCGTAAACACTTGCACCAAGAACTCCGACATTCCTAAAACCAATCACCGTGGAACAACAAAGAGAAATGACGAATTACACACACACAGAGTTTCCACAAACGGTCGCCGTCCAAATACACGTCGTCCGATGAGACGACCGACCGACCGAGCAACAGAGGTCGTCCCCACTCAATTTATGAGTGTCAGGGCGAGTTTTGGCTGTCTGGAGCTCACCCGACTCAACTCGATGTCCGTTCGGAACTCGGAGACACGGTGACCCGGGCACACTGGCTCGGAACCACCCATCGGCGACGACATCTCTGCACGAGGAAGGAATCGACCCACGTCCGGCAAGATGACCAACTGACGAGGCCCAGAAACGGTCAAAAGACCAAATACACGTCTCCCAATGTGACGACCAACCAAACGATTAACCGGCGGACGTTCCCGTTCCAATCTCCTTCCGTCGGACACTTCACGTGTGTGGTCAGCTGTCGGCAAGTACTGGCTGTCCGCGCGTCACTGGCGCTCCCTCCCTAACTGAACTCTCGACAGACGACGACCAGGAAATACTAACGGTCGCTCCAGAGATAATACGA
The DNA here is from genome assembly GCF_023864345.2 of Schistocerca serialis cubense. NCBI lineage: Eukaryota > Metazoa > Arthropoda > Insecta > Orthoptera > Acrididae > Schistocerca > Schistocerca serialis. Next base: position 988,345,827 of record NC_064638.1, read on the forward strand.
CAGTGCGCTCATCATTAAGCTCTGCAGCTGCCACTTACGGAAAAACAAATCAGGAACTTAGTGACACCAAAAAATTGAACAAGAAGAGGAGACTGAACCATAAAAACAAGATGACGAGCAATATACGGCGCTACAGTCTGGTGCCGAGCGACCGCTACGGTCGCAGGTTCGAATCCTGCCTCGGGCATGGATGTGTGATGTCCTTAGGTTAGTTAAGTTTAATTAGTTCTAAGTTCTAGGCGACTGATGACCTAAGAAGTTAAGTCGCATAGTGCTCAGAGCCATTTGAACCAAGCAATATACGGCATGACCCCGAGCCGCGCACGGCTCAATAATAATGAACTCTGAAAGGAGTCTACGAAGGCACATTTGTATGTGGCACCCGTATATGACTTTATAAACGATGTATGTCTTTGATAGGCCTTGTATCATAGTCCCCGAGGTACTGTTTCTGGTCTGAGATCATTATACTGTTGGAGTAAGAGAGCGCTTGGCGCTCAGTTGTAGGTAGCTGTCTGTGAGCGAAAGGCGATGGAGTAGGCAGTTTTTGCGGTGTGCTGTGTGAATTCACCAAGTGTTAGATTAATTTATGTGCCTCGACACTGTTGAACTTGGAAGCAGAAGTATTCAGCAAGCAAGGTAAAAATGTTAAATAATTATCATTTCTGTTTTTTCCAGCGCGTTAGTATAGATGAGTTGGCTGATAATTTGTAATTCTTGAATAACCCAAGAATGTACGTAAACCATTTTGATAAAAAGGCTAGTTAGATATTTCATTTTCTAATGTTTCTAAGATTTGTTAAGAGAGCTATATTTAATTTGATGATTTGCATTTATGTTGTATTAATGAAGATAGATAATACTTGTTGCTATCATTGTTTGTGAATCAATTAGGAGTAATGTAGCTTCTACTTTCAGATGTTTTTGAAAAGACAAGCTTAACTTGCAATATAATTTTGCTAAAAAAAACTAAGTGTTATTAATTCACGATAGTCTGTACCGCCTTTCCGTCCAGGTCATATTTTTTAAGAAATTTGGATTTTCTTAAATGTTCTCGTTCACCAGCCAAAAGAATTTCATGTGCATTTAAAAGTGTTATGGCCAGCATTGCACACTGCTGAGCCTGTACCTAGCATATTTATATTCTTGTGAGAGACCAGAATATATTGCGTTCCACCGTTGCTGCTGCAGAGGCAAGAATAATTTATTTTTTATGTGCACTGGGACCAAAGTTATCAGATTTGAACAATACCAGATGATTCAGTGCCTAAGGAGCTGAATGTATTTTTCATTGACTGTATTTCTTTATTGGTATTGGGAGTTGCATTGCCCAATCAATTCGTATAAAGTTTTGCTAACAATAACACAGAGTAATCGCACCACTTGCACTTACAACACGCAACACGAAAATTCGAGTTCAGTACTCGTTCCACAGATCAGACAATCATTTAACGTAAACTTAAAGCTTAATGTTTTTTTAAAAAAAAACGTTACAACTTTGCTTGATACTGACATTACGTTGTGCAGACTGGATACGAGACAGTAGCACACTTTATCTAGCAATGTACCACTAGTTTTGCTTGAACAACACAGTAGGAGCATTAAAACGTTTTGGCAACAACTGGCTCTCAGTAGCATTTACTATCTGTGTACTAAAGCAGAGAGCTAATGATCACAACAAATAAATGAGTACAAACGGTGGGGAGATACTACCTTCGACAAGAGATTCTTTTATCAGCTTAATTATTGAAAAATGCTGTAATTGAAAAGGATTTTAAGTATTTATATTGTCTATCCTGATTACTGTTTGTATTCCCAAGGAGCAGCCACTTCTTTACGCTACATAGGTCAACTAAAATATGTGGTTCCTAGGTCTCTAACAGTCTGAAGAGTGGTAGCAGTTACTTATTATAGCACCAGCGAATTATAGGATAGAAAGTTGCACATTTTTAATACTGTTATTGTAACATATACTGCCAAAGTGGCTCAACAACTGTCGTGGGACCCTAGAACTGTTCTATAAATTGACTCAGGCCAAAACGAAAATTTCAGTTAACATAAAATATGAGAAACACTATTAACTATAAACGCATGAAAATATAAAAACTGTTGCTTGAAAGCCTCTACGATAATTACTCATTGTCCTGACTCTTCAAGTGTAATAGCTAGTACACTATTCGGAATGATCCCAGTGTAATTTATGTAATTTTAACAATGTAATAGGATTTCAATAGGAACATTTAAGCTAAACTCTTTATATCATCTCTTTGCAATTGTACTTTGATGAAACGTTGATTATCCTTTTATGGAAAAAATTACCATGTGGAGTACGTCAAAAACGAGGCTCTCTGAATAATAATGAAATTTGCTTTTCCACAAAATCTATTAAATTTTGTAATAGGAAATAATTACATTTCAGTTCATTAAAATGTGGTACTCTGAAACATTGCAGACTTGGAAAAGGACTCTACCTCGGTAAATGACGGGATTAAATACAGGTTTTTGACGCAAGAGTTAAATAAAATAGCGTTGTTATTTGGATAAGAAACCAAATAACTGGTCCATGCAGTTGTACAGTACTCAGGCGATAATTTGACACGAAAGTGGTGGTGTGGCGATTTACTGTGGATACTCAAAAAGGCAGCAAAAGTAACCATGGCTCTCAATGTGTAACGAGCTCTGAAAATTCCATTCTTATCTTCGGTTTTTCGTAGTCAGATGTAACCAATGTATACCACGAACAATATACCAATGTAATGTACAGTTATACAGGGCGTACCAAAAAGAGTCATCATATTTTTTAAAAAATCATAATTGTTATGTTATTTGAAATATGTGCGTAAACAACGTATCCTTGGAAACAGCAAACTCTCTAGTTTTTGCATGGTTCCCGTTAGGTAGCACACTGACATCTGGAAGTGTGAGAATTTTTAAATCAAAGGACCACCGAAAGATAGATTGGTCGCCCTGGGTCAAATGATTCAGCCATACATTACTGTCCTCCAAGATCAACAGACCTGACTGTATGTGTTTATTTCTTGTGGGATTTATAAAAGACTCTGTTTATTTGCCTCCTTTGTCAACAACAATGAATGAACTGAGACATCGCATAAAAGCGGCTGTGAAAGCTGTAACTCAACACATGGTCTTTGGAGTGTGAGAAAAATTTGAATACCTCACTGAAATATGCCGTGGTGCATCTCAAGTGCTGGCATATTGCACACCTATGAAAAGGTATGAAAAAAGCTTTTCGCGCTTCCCGTTAATCAGAAAACCAAATTCATTGTATATGTTTATTAGTTTCAGAAATATTGACATACAAAATCGGATGATTCCTTTTGATACAACCTGTATATCCGATGCTGTATTAAATAATCTTGCTGCTCTTCTTGCCTCGTTCAATACACAAAATGCGAACACCTTGCAAGCTGGCCACCGAGTGAGTGTTGCCACAAAGGAGCATTGCAGTTCGATCGACAAAGCCATCTTTTCTATTCCCGCCAAGCCAGTTTCGTTTCGGAGGTAGTTCCCTCTATGTTTTACATCATTACAATCATGAATAACCTACGCATGAACCAGTATTAAAGGAAAAATTTTAATACTTAAATACCTTTGCACGACATTAATTTTAAAAGTACATCCATAAATTTGACATAATTGGACGTAAATAACGAATACATCATTTACATAGATGTTACATCAAACAGCTTCGTAGTACGGAAGTCACATTACGTAAAATCAGGCAAAGACATTAGATAAGATAAATCTACGTAATATCGATATTAGTGTTAAATCCTGCTCTCTCCCCACGCCATTATCACGACTTCGGTTTCTTAAAAACAGCCTTGAATGTTCAACGACGCCTATAGGACTTCTTCTCCCAGCAGGACACGCTGTTTCAACAAACGGCTATTTTCAGTCTGGTGAGTCAGTAGGATGATTGCCTCAATGCTTATGGAAATTTTACCTGATTGGCATACCGATTCTGAACTGTACAGCTTTCTAACGGAAAGTCATTAATCGCTTTACTTAATGTTTGCAAGTTATGAATAAACTTCGTGGAAGTTGTGGACAGTCTCTTTCGAAGATTATCTATTGTTCACACATATAGTACAGGTTCTTTAACATCTTACAGTAGACTTCAGCATTCGTTCCACAAAACAGAATAAAAAAATAACCTCAGCATAAGAAAACGGTAGCCGTAATTTTCCGCGGTGAATGAATTTGAGGAGTTTTTCTTCTGTCCTGGGTGAGTTGTTATGACCTCATATCGTGGACAGCTGTTTAGTATAGCAACAGTCCTGTTCCCATAGTCATATGATTCATGAAAACGTAGTTTACTTTCCAGATAGCTCTTATATATACCTTAAGCTTGAAGTATTTTAAACGTACACGCAGCGGATTCTACTTATTATGCAAGTAGATTTATGAGAGTTTGGAGACAGACACTTACGTACAACGTGGACACTGAAAAAATCATGGAAATTATTATTACAGACACCACACAGACGCAGACAGCACACTAGGTCTTCTCGTTTTCGTCGGCCTCCATCTCATGCAAATGATAAATGGTTCAAGCCACTGGTTTCGACCCAGTTTTTAGTGAAATATTTTTCTCGGTTGTAACGCAAATGCCGGATCAGATAATATTCCACCAACTATTCTCATTATGGAGTTTTGTTATCCCATTTGCAGATGGCATGAAACGGGCCAAAAGATACCAGCATACAATGACCCGGTTTCAGAAAGTACGTTCCGGTTGCCGCTACGGAAGGGAAAAAAATAAACAGTGAACTTGAAATCATGAGATGGGAGAAAAGTGCCTAGAGACTTGTAGCCGATCACATCATGGAACGCCCCATACCATTCTCCCCGTGCACATGAGACAGTTATAAGTGACTAAGATCCGAAGTCTTTCGCATCGAAAAATCACTGCCACGAGCATCCTACTGACAGCTGCATTTTTATTCTAAGACTGATGTAGCATCGCAACCCACATTTAACGTCTAATTACATTTACAGGCACTAATTTTTGGGTAGTTAAATAGTGGACAAATATTACTGACATTTGAATCGTTCAGGCATCGATTCACCCACGTTAAACTAGTTCTGTATTTGTGCTTGAATGCTTCAAGAGCGTTACGTCGGATAGTGTTGTGTAAACCACACAATATTTCCAAGAGGCAGCTGCTCCTCATCTTCATGTGTTGGCTTCGGAGAAAAACTCATGTAGGGACTTGACGTAACACAACCTTTGTTCCCTGCCAGGCCAGTCTGAGCACTGCAACCTTATCAGTCCAACAACTCAGTTTCATACCAAGTGATTTAAAGTTTTCCATATTTGTTTTTGTTTCATAATAAACAGAAGTTAGTATCATGGAATTGTGTTCCTCGTTACGGATTTTTGCATGTACCGCATTCTGTAAGTTGCATTGTGAATATGTTGCTCTTCTTCTGCATAATTTTTGCTCACATGCATAATATCGGTAGGAGTAAATGATTTCGTATTTGTTTCTGTTTCATATGTAACGGAAGTCGTTTCGTCGCATATCGTTTTGTGGGAGTTTTGTTCTTATCTACGAATCCGTATGCAAACTGCACGATTTAGATGCGTTGTAAGCGCGTTTTTCGCTTTATACGTTATTCTAGTTCGCATTTTATTCCTACTTTCTCACATTTAATGGAGAACTTAATATTAGCTACTTTGGACAGAACTTGTATTCAACTTTATTAGATCTTGTCACGGAATGAGTACGTGTTTCTGCTTTGAATGCTGTTGCTTCTTGGCACTGAATATGCTTTACTGTATTAGTGAGAGAGTATGTAGTTGTTGCGCCATGTACTATTATGCAGGAAAATTATTCTAGATCGTAGTGTATGTGATCGAAAGTATCCTGACACCTGGCTGAAAATGACTTACAAATTTGTGGCGCCCTCCAGCGGTAATGCTGGAATTCAGTATGGTGGTGGCCCACCCTTAATCTTAATGATGGCTTCCACTCTCGCAGGAATACGTCCAGTCAGATGCTGGAAGGTTTCTTGGGGAACGGCAACACATTTTTCACGAAGTGCTGCGCAGAGGAGAGGTATCGATGTCGGCCGATGAGGCCTGGTACCAAGTCGGCGTTCCGAAACATCCCAAAGGTGTGCTATTGGATACAGGTCAGGACGCTGTGCAGGCCAGTCCATTACAGGGATGTTAGTGTCATGTAATCACTCAGCCAAAGGCTGAGCATTGTGAACAGGTGCTCGATAGTGTTGAAAGATGCAATAGCCATCCTCAATTGCTCTTCAACAGTGGGAAACAAGAAGGTGCTTAAGTCATCAATGAAGGCCTGTGATAGTGCCACGCAAAACAACAAGGAGTGCAAGACCCCTCCATAAAAAACACGACCACACTATAACACCGCCGCTTCCGAATCTTACTGTTGGCACTACACACGCTGGTAGATGACGATCACCGGGCATTCACATACCCACACCCTGCCGTCGGATCGCCACGTTATGTACGGTGATTCGTCACTTCACACAACGTTTTTCCATTGTTCAATCGTCCTATGTTTACGTTGATTACACCAAGCGAGGCATTGTTTGGCATTTACCGGAGTGCTGTGAGGCTTATGAGAAGCCGCTCGACCATGTAATCCAAGATTTCTCACCTCCCGCATAACTGTCATAGTATTTGCGGAGGATCTTGATGCAGTTTGGAATTCCTGTGTGATGGTCTGGATAGATGTCTGCCTATTACACATTACGACCCTCGTCAACTGTCGGCAGACTTTGTCAGTCAACATAAGAGGTCGGCCTGTATGGTTTTGTGCTGTACATGTCCATGTGCCTTCTCGTTTCCACTTCACTATCACATCGGAAACAGTGGGTCTAGTGATGTTTACGAGTGTTGAAATCTCTGGTACAGACAAGTGACACCCGATCACTTGACCACGTTCGAAGTCTGTGAGTTCCGCAGAGACACCCCATCTGGACTCTCAAGATGCCTGATGACGACTGAAGTCGCTGATATGGAGTACCTGGCAGTAGGTGGCAGCACAATGCACCTAATATGAAAAACGTAAGTTTGGGGTGGTGTCCGGATACTTTTGATCACATAGTGTATTTGTATATGAGATTTCTGTGGTACAGTATTAAGGTAGTTTCACCGAACTAATTGGTACTGCACTTAGTAAACTCTGGTTATACAGATTTCACTAGCTGATCCGATGATGAAAGCATGAGACTGTGTATTATTTCCTTTTAAATTTTCATTAGAGTGGGAAGATGACTGAGAGACACTGATTTCTGGTAAAATATATGGTTTGTTGTACGTGTTAATAATATATGAACACATCTGCATAACTACTCTTGCATTTTTAGTATTTGCAAGGAAGTATTCCTTAGTTTACAATGTGTACTCAGTAACAAAAAGCAACACTATTCAAAGCAGCAACACATACTCAGTCCGTCACAAGATGTAAGAAAGTTGAGTACCAATTCGGTCAAACGCCATTAACAATGAGGACTCCATTAAATGCGAGAAAGTAAGAAAAAGGGACGCGAAGTGAACTAAACAGAATGCGAACAATATACTAACAATGCATTTAAATGGACAATTCACACACAGATTTTTAATCGGTAAGAAATGTCCACATAACACTGTGTGACGAAATTTGCTTCCGTTTTATGCGATCCAAAACAAATACAGAATCATTTACTGCGCACAATATAACGGTTGCATGCAAAAATAAATCAGAGTGCGAGCAACATATTCGCATTGCAATTCAAAGACTGCAGTAGACACAAGGAGCATTCATCAGAAAGACAATGCGATGAATGTCACGTCCGATGACTTAGGGGTTTGGACATGTGCTGAGGCACAATTATTTCCTCTTCATAATCGCCACACACTCAAAACAGCATTATTAGGTTTTACGAATAAATAATTTTACATTCAAAGATTACCATGAATTCATTTACATAATTGTACGCCACTGTGAATCTCAGGCACAAGAAGTTAATCATAGTTTGTGATTGAGTGTTCTCGAATATATTACTTTGCAATGTCAAAAAACCTATCGAGTTCCTGGGGTACATTTGAGTATTAGACTCCGAAATCCGCTCTTCAATCATAGATGAAAAATATTGTCATCTAAAACCTGTACTTAGAATTAAAAATTAAGACTTTCGTACCATATTTTCTCGTATGCAAAATTTACTGCCAGGCCACTACGAGCACTGCTGTTGTTCTCTGCTTTCGTACTGTAACACAGACACGTCACTCCTTAGACAGGGTGTTCGGAAATTCCCGTTAGAAACGTCTAGGACTTACAGAGGGGAATGAGTAGACGATATTTTTAATTGAACCTCATCTTCGGAAACGTACTGGTTCCGTGCTACAACCATTTGCGAACATGTTGGTAACGTGACCACTTTTACAAATAATTGATTAGGTGACACACAGTACATCACTTGTTTGACAAATCAATTTATTAAAAGTCAATTGTTTGCTAATGTATTCGCCGACTGTCTCTCTTCAGTGTGATGTAGTACCGTCTCTTATAAGTCGGGTGTGCGGCGTCTCTCTGGAGCACAAGAGTCATGCCTGCTGTCGGTGAAGGCACCCTTTCTCGAAGCCATGCACAGTTGTGGCGAAAAGGGTATGCGATGGAGTCGAACGTTGTGGTGAGCGATTTCGACAAAGGCGACGAGCAGCTCTTCCATTAGTGTGAGCTTCATCTCTCAGAAGAATCACGTATTTAGCGATCGTATAGTCAACCATATTGCTTTAATACACACAGACCCGTGAATGAGGTTAGAACTACGTCAGAGAGTTAGGATAGACGTCAAATGACATCAACCGATCCGACGTAATTACCCCCACCCCTCCCCGTTCCACCGTTACTGCCCTGTTGCATATCCACCTGGTTAACATATTTTCAAACGGTTGTAGCACGGAAAGGGTACGTTCCCGGCCATAGTTCCCATTCAAAATACTATGTACTCAATCCCCTCTACACATCCTAGAAGTCTGTAACGAGAATTTCCGAACACCCTGTATTTCGGTGTGCTCCGATTGCTTCTGACGCACTGCTGTTGTACCAGCCAATTTATGCGTTGGCTCGCTATAAAAGAGTATGCACCAGAGGACGAGTCTGTAACGTCATCACAGACAAATCGCAGAGGACATCGCCAACCAAAGCCGCCCACCGAAGGTAAAAACATCGGTGTACGCATGTACCCCAAGGGAAATTGTGGCCGAATACCGTGGACCCCGATTATGCACGCTATCAAGGCGTTGGTGCATGGTTTAACCACAGAACAGAGACTGTATAGAAAGGAAAGCAAAGGGCGTCTCCTTTGATTTACATAAAGTCAAGCATTGCGCTCGACGCCATGCTGAAGCCGAGTAAACACGAAACCATGACTGCTTACTACTAAGACTCGAAATGGACATTTTAGGAAATGGAGCTAGGTCAACAGGCTAAATGAGAACTTTTACGAAATAAACCGATAATGAAACAAATTGGGATAAATTTTTTCTTAAAAACTGATCACATAAGTTTTTAAATTCATTGCTGTTCACAGGTGTAAACTGTGGACTGCCACTCCTTTGAGCTGTAGATGGCGATGAAGCTACTTTGTTTTATAAACACAGGCTTTTTCCGTAGAGCAGTTTTATTTTACGTATTAACATTTTTCTTTTCTGGGAATGTGAGATGATAAATCTACTTCCAATAGAAACTGCTGTTATGTGACACTCTGCAGGAGTTTCAGTGTTTGCATTAGTGCTTTCGATCTGAAGGTAACATGGAGGAATTAGTTTAAATGAAGATGGTAGGTTGCATTAAAATTTAATTTATAGAAAGTTTTGAATTAGGCCCAGGCCTATAACTCGACTCTAGCATATTACGTAACATGAATCATACATGTTTACTGAATAAATATTGTTAAGTCTCATCAAGAAACTTTTTCAAGCTTTATCCTAAATATGGCATGTATTTCAGTTTTTCCTTCATGTAACTGTTGGTGCAGAATCATCATCTTTTCCAACAATAAATAGCCATCACTAATTTGGGAACTGTGAATCTGCTCCCTCGAATTGTTCAAGACAAAGCTACAGGCTACTTGCATTCGCACGCTCAGGCACCGCACTCAGCACAGATGAGCTCAAATAAAACACTTCAACTTATATTCTTTCCATACAGTAGTGAGACGTAGCTTTCCTTCCAGCTTTAGAGTCAAGTTCGATATTTTAGCTACAGTTACTACACTGCAACGTATCACGTAAAATGATCCAAAGATAAAGTAGTTAGAGACAATATTTTTCACTACAAACCTTCAAATTTTCTTCTGTAGAATACTTGGAAATTAAGTATCACATAACTATGATCATTATCGAAAAAACAAACACTTCGTCATCAAGCAGTGATATGAAAGTGTAAGGCACGAAAGAAATCAGTTTTGGTTCCCAGTTACTCTCCTCAGAATCGAATGAGAGATATTTCCAACACGGTAGTGAGGAAAATATGGAAATTCGGAAAAAGTTGGATTTACCTTGGAAAAGGAGAAGGACAACCTCTACCGAGAAACTAATTGTGGGGGTTAATATATTTTACTTAATTTACTTGCAGTATTTTTTTCAACCTAAAGCGCTTTTATTGTTTACAGCAAGAAAATCGGAAAACTCATTTTTTCTCAAGCACTGCTATCAGCTGTATCGTGCGAACCGCTCTTTACTTTCGGTATGGTCTTCTATCTTTATTATTATTTATTTTATGGCCTTCATTGGACCACTGTAGTCAAAAATACAAAGTTCTAAACAAGTTGTTACACATGGATACAATTTGGTTCGACAATAACTTAATATATTTAGGTAATATAATTAAAAGGGGCTATTCTTATATGAAAGGTGTTTTGCTCTTCTGTCTGCCCAATATTTCTTCATTCTTTCAGATATTTTCATTCTTTCTTCATCTCAAACAACTCTTCCTGTACTCCTTTTATTGATTTTCATTTGTAGTCTGGTTTGCGGGTCTTGCAGTATTCTCGTTTTTTCTGTCTTGTTTTTTAGGTCATCTACTGTAATTTGATGTTCTTTTTTATCTTCCTTAATTTCTGTGATCCATTTAATGTCGCTCTTGCTATTCCACAATTTTTGTATTTTTTTTTTTACTAATTCTGTTTTCTGGAGTTCTCATCAGATGTCCAAAGAATGAGATGCGTTTCTTCCTGATTGTGCTCATGACTGGTTCTATTTTCTTATATACTGCTTCATTTGATGCTATTCTCCAATGTCCGTTTATTTTATACTGTTTATTTATACATGTCCTAATTATTCTTCTTTCTATTTTTAGTACTCTGTCAATTTCTTCTGTATTAGTTGTTTTGAAGATAGTTTCAGCTGCATACGTTATTTCTGGTTGTGTAACTGTTTTACAGTGTTTTAATTTTGCATCTATAGATAGGTTTTTTTGTTGTATGTAGTTTTGGTAATGTAATTTGCATAGTTCAGTTTTTTATTCTATTTTGCCATGATGGCTTCTCATTTAGATTGTATGTTATTATTTTGCCTAAATATTTAAATTTATCAACAATTTGGATTTCCTGTTCTCCTATTGTAATTTTGTTTGCAAGTGGTGGATCAGTTAGCATAATATCCGTTTTTTCAAATGTTATTCTAAGGCCTACTTTCTCTGCTATTTCTTGCAGTGATTTCACTTGTTGCCTGGCTTCTTGAACGGTGTTGGCTAGGAGAGCAAGATCATCAGCGAATCCCAAGCAGTTTAAGCTAATATCATCTTTTGCACTTCCAATTCTTATCCTCTTTGGATTGTCCTTGTACCATTCTCTCACTATGTATTCTAGTGCACAGTTGAAAAGTAATAGTGATAGACAGTCATCTTGTCTTAAGCCTGTTTTTATGAGGAATGGTTCCGAAATTTCTCCTCTAAACTTCACTTTTGATTTGGCGTTGGTTAGAGTGAGTTGTATTATTTTAATTAGTTTCGGATGGAGTCCTAGATTTCTTAAAATTTTTAATACTGAAGGTCTGTGGAGACAGTCATATGCCTTCTTTAAATCTACAAATGTTATGCCAGAGGTTTGTTCTGTTTCTTGTAGTATGCCATAATCAATTTTAAACTAGTTATCTGCTCTGCACAGCTTTTCCATGGTCTGAAACCTCCCTGATATTGCCCTAACTCCTGTTCTAATTTCTCCGTGATTCTTTCATATAGGATCTTGGATAGAATTTTATATGTGCAATCTAGGAGAGAGATTCCTCTGTAGTTGTCTGGGTTGCTCTTATCTCCCTTTTTGTGTAGTGGGTGGATGATAGCTGTGGTCCAATATTCGGGAAATTGTTCTGTTACCCAAATTTTTGTTAGAGCCATGTGTAAGGAGGTCTTGACTGTGTCACTTGCATATTTCATCATTTCAACAAAAACCTGATCTTCTCCACATGCCTTATAATTTTTTTGTTCTTTAAGAATTTCTTCTACTTCTGGGAAAGTTGGAGGGTTTAGTTTGTTAGGTTTGGTTTTTATTGGGGTATTTATGTTGATTTGTAAGGGTTCTTTGGGTTCCTCGCAATTCAGAAGTTTGGAAAATGCTTTTCCCATGATTTCTGCATTTTCCTTGTTACTGTGTGTCATTCTTCCATCTTCATCTTTCAGTATTAGTGTAGGGGCCTCATATTGTTGTAGTTGTTTCCCAAAGATTTTGTAGTAGATCCTGGAGTTGGTTTTATGATAATTACCTTCTATAGACTTTATAATATCTTTATGAAATCCTCTCTTGATTCTTCCAATATTTTGAGTGAATTTTTTTCTTTCATTTTTTAGGTTGATTGCATTTTCTTCAGTTTTATGTGTTTGAAACTTTAACCATGCTTGGTGTCTATCATTCTGATGTCCACCATGCATGTTTCCTTCGTGGGTTCAAGGGAGCTAGATTCTCTGCTTCTTTTTCAAGATTTGGCACTAGTTGTTCTAGATCATCTGTTAATTTGATGGTTTGTGTTATTTGTTGGTACTTATTATTTTTAATTAGCTGATGTGGGTCAAAACTCCTTTTTATTTTATTAGTTTTTCCGGTGCTCTTCTTTAACGGTGCGAATTTGATTTTAATTTTAACCATATAATGGTCTGAGCCTGTGTCTACTCCTCTCAGTACTCTAACATTGTGGATCTCCTTATGAAAATTTTTGTCCATACAGACTTGGTCTAGCTGCCACTCGCCCTTCCTCCAGTCTGGATGTTTCCTTGTTTTAAGTTTACTTGGCTTCCTTTTAAAGTATGTTGATTTATATATAAGGTTGTGTTCTCTGCAGAGTTCTACGAGTCTTAGACCGTTTTTGTTCGTAAATTTATGTGGACTCCATTTTCCAATTATATCTTTATATTTCCTTTCTTTTCCCAACTGAGCATTGAAATCTCCCAATAAGATTTTTACATTGTTTTTATTTACTCTGTTCACAGTTTGTTCTAGAAGGTCCCAAAATTTATCTACCTCTTCCTTTGTTTTTGTTAGACAATTTTTTTTCATTTGTTGGGGCATGAGCATTTATTATTGTTTAGGTTTGATTCATTGTTTTAAAGCTTAGAGTCGTAATTCTTGGTGATACTGCTTGGAAATCCGTTACTGAATCTATTATTTTTATGTTTACTAAAAACCCTGTTCCAAACTGGGGACATTGATTCATTGCCCTCGGTCCTGGTTTCCCATTATAAATTCTGTATCCTTGTGATTCGAATGGGTCCTCTGTGGTGTTTCTCGTTTCTTGGATCCCTGTTATTAAAATTTTTTGTTTATTTAGTTCATCTGTGAGCTCCTTGAGTTTTCCGGTCTGAAGTAGTGAGTTTATGTTGTATGTTGCTATATAATTTATTTGCTCATGTTTAATGTTCTTTTTGTGTTTTAGAGTGCATTTGGATGGTTGCAAACGTCCGATTCGTTGCTGTCTTCTAGTTGACTACCCACCGAATCCGATGTAGCCTTTTCCTGCCGTTTTGAGCAGGACGGTGGAATTTTTTTCCTAAAAGACCTTTCCATTTTTGACTGTCGAAGGTTGTCACCTTAGTTGGAGCAAGCTCCGATTTACAACTCCGGTTGTTAACCGCAGAGGGTGTGTTTTTGGTCCGCGAGAGCTGTTTTATTTCACTCAAGTCCGCCAGTAAACCGGTGAGGACTTCCCTATCCGCCACCTGGGACGCGCCACGTAGGAGTATCACCTCTCCTCCTACTGTGACAGCATAGTAGGTTCGTGGGGTCTTTTATCTTACTACTGCCCATTATATATTTCTATCATTTACAGTACATTATACAACTGTTTAGTTTTAGGTAGGCCCAGCAGCTATAATGAACAAATACTAAAATAAACAGAACATATCTGCTCCCTTTTGGCTTCATACACAGCTGTTCACTCGGTTTTAGTATGGCAGACTTCGTGGATGCCCACTAACTTTTGGCACATCGACTGCAGCCGAGTTTCCATTCTGTATACTGTCTTTTCTGTGGCTTAAACCAGCTGGCTGTGGTAGCAGCAACCGAAGGTTACTATAGTCTGATTCATAAACGATGGCGGTTAGCACAGATCGAGGCACGGACGGGGTTCGCATTGTTGTCAGTTGCATGCGACATTTTCGGTATGCGCATACACGCGCTTTGCACGTGAAGAAAGCGCGTGTCCTGCAAATCTTCCCCTTCGCTTGCATAGGCTAAATTTGTCGCTTGCCAGCACCATCAGCGATGACACTCTGCAGCAAAACGTATAAAAATTCAGAAAATAATTCACTACTGTTACGTTTAATGTTCGCATCGGCTCGACATCCACAGCAGAACGTTCAAACATCACAGAACGATCACGGTCTGTCAGAAAATGCGTGGGGTAGGTACGCAGAACAAACCTAAACTCGTCCGCCATCGTTTGTAACACCATCTACAGTAGCTGCCTCGTGGAATTCAAAAATGGTTCAAATGCCTCTGAGTACTATGGGACTTAACTTCAGAGGTCATCAGTCCCCTAGAACTTTGAAATACTTAAACCTAACTAAACTAATTACATCACACACATCCATGCCCAAGGCAGGATTCGAACCGGCGACCGTAGCGGTCGCACGGTTCCAGACTGAAGCGCCTAGAACCGCTCGGCCACACGGATGGCTTCTCGTGGAATTATTGTTCAGTTTGCACAACACTGTCCGACGTAGCGCCCGTGAACCGTTCAAGCATAGAAGCAGATATTACGTCGTGAAAGCCTCAAACAGCACATCCATTTCTGTACAGTTTATAGAATTTTTCAAAAGGAAAGAGTAACGATTAAATGTTGGGATATATCATTTGACTGTGCTGCACAAGCGTTATCCACTTAGATCGTAAAACTTGCATCAGATGTTCGGGAATGAAGTTAAATTTGTGATTCTTAATTAATTTCATCGTGGGCAATAATTCTCATAAAAAAGTCGCAACGAACATTTCTCAAAACAGAGACCTGCAACATCATGCTAACTTCTAGCTGTATAATTAACTGTTCAAACTTTTTTTTTCATTTCATAGGTGATTTAGTTCACACACTTACAGGTCTATTAGGACAGATATAATCATCATGTACCTTAGTTCAGCTCTCAAGAAACTAGAAAATTCGGAATTATCAGTGACTTCACACATCGCTGACGGTTTCACAGCAAGCCGTGTTTCAGCGGCCACAGAACACTGCAGTAGCTGAACACCACCTCATTAGAAACAATCAGAAGCGCCGATGTGGTCTTGTAAAGGCTTTAAGCAAGTTGCACGTCGGCAGCCGGCCGTTGTGGCCGAGTGGTTCTAGGCGCTTCAGTCCGGAACCGCACCGCTGCTACGGTCTCAGGTTAGAATCCTGCCTCGGGCATGGATGTGTGATGTCCTTAGGTTAGTTAGGTTTAAGTAGTTCTAAGTTCTAGGGGACTGATGACCTCAGATGTTAAGTGCCATAGTGCTTAGAGCCATTTTAACCATTTTTGCACGTCGGTATTCAAGCATGAGCGTTTGAGTCAATGAGACAAATGATAGGTGACTGGACATGGACCTACCTTGAGCATATAAAAAGGTATACAGAAAGTAGAGCAATGCATATGATTGGGGATATGTGGAAAGTAAGGATCATGTGGTATAGCAAGGAGATCCACAGAGATGATGGTAGGAATTTGCGAAAAGATTCGCTACAGCACGAAATTAATGAAATAAGAACTGATGCTTCCTGGCAGAAACTGGAATCTTACCAGGACAGGAGAAGAATGGAAACAACAACGCTGTAACCCAGTTAGCCGCCTCGCAGAAGATGAGCCGAAGATAGAGACGGAAGAAGATGAATCAGGGGATGAAACAGCTACGGAATTGACATAGCAATGGAAGGTCATCAGCTCGAGGAAGGCGTTGCATGAAAACTTCCAGGGACATTGTGCTTTTGATTGGTTGCAGCGAGGACCTCTCTTGGCCTGAAGTGGCCTCGGCACGTAGGGTCGCGGATCCTAAAGTGTTGCACGCAGTGCCTTAAGACAGACAAGGAAAAACACACAAACCCCACACGTGGTCGAACATCTCCGGATGTTTGATTACCTATGCCCTAGCTGAAGGCATCATGTAGGGAGGGTGAAAATGTAAAAAAAAGAAACTGAAAAACATTTGGCACTTACCTTTGAAGTCAGCCGTGGGAAAGACAGTGGTTGTTTGTAGTAATGGAAAAATGAAATGAGAGTATGGCATTGTTGGCCGGGAGGCCCCATTCGGGGAAGTTCGGCCGGCAAGTGCAAGTCTTTTTCCATTCTACGCACATGAGGATGAAGTGATGGTGAGGACAACAGAACGCCCAGTGCACGAACAGAAAAAAAATCCTATTCGGCCGGGAATCGAACCCGGGCCCGCTTGCATGGAGGCGAGCACGTTACAGCTAAGCAGACGGACTTTCTAGTAATATTATCACAAGACAGATTCTTACGTTTTGTCTTCTTTAATATGTGACTATTTTTATAAGATATTTTTCTTATATTTACTGAAATCTCATTGATTACACAAGTTTATATGAATTCTCTTTACGTAGCAGTAATGCTCCCCAACTTGAGTTTAAACCTTATCAAAACTCTCAGGCCACATGAGAGCATGGTCAACAAGCAGTCTTGCGTTGTGTTGTTGAAAAGTAATGTCATATTACCTCGAAGATAGGGCATGGCCACCTGCCTCAACAAGTCTGAAATGTAGTGCCTGTTGTACAAGTAACTGGCTATGTGTTCCAGAGGTGATCGTGTTGTGTAACCAGTAGCACAGGATACCATCACACCAAATGATTGGGTTATATGACGATGACGAATACAATCCAGAAATCGTAGGTTTCATCACGTTGGATTCGACTACGAAATGCTGTGGTCAGCGATTGTGAAAATGTGATAAACAGGGATGAACACAGCAATCTACGGCATATAAATCTGTATTTTATTGAAGATGTAACCATATTGCAGCGACAGCAGAGCCATCATCAGTGCGTTCAGTAACGAGTCATGTAGACCAAGAGACCTTGAATGTGCACGTGTGTTGAGCTATGGACAGGTTGAAATTTTAGCAACATCTGCACATTCAACTTTTCTGTGTGTACATGGCTCGCTATTTAAATCACTGATGATGACTATACTGTAGCTGAAAGCAAGCTAGATCTACATTAAAATATGTATGATTAAATGCTGTGTTCGTACATCCTTATAACATCAGGTTTCCTCAGAGCCTCGACAGACGGATACGTCTAGCATGATGCTGTATCCAAAAATCAGGATTCGTCTGCAGAGACGACGTGGGGCCACTTTTATGTCGAGCGTTGTCTTTGGGTGGGCCTCTTCCTGCTGCTGCGTCTACATCTACATCTACATCCATACCCCGCAAGCCACCTGGCGGTGTGTGGCGGAGGGTACCTTGAGTACCCCTGTCGGTTCTCCCTTCTATTCCAGTCTCGTGTTGTTCGTGGAAAGTAAGATTGTCGGTATGCCTCTGTGTGGGCTCTGATCTCTCTGATTTTATCCTCATGGTCTCTTCGCGAGATATACGTAGGAGGGAACAATATACTGCCTGACTCCTCGGCGAAGGTATGTTCTCGAAACTTCAACAAAAGCCTGTACCGAGCTACTGAGCGTCTCTCTTGCAGAGTCTCGCACTGGCTTTTATCTATCATCTCCTTAACGCTTTCGCGATTAGTAAATGATCCTGTAACGAAGCGCGCTGCTCTCCGTTGGATCTTCTCTATCTCTTATATCAACCCTGTCTGGTACGGATCCCACACCAGTGAGCAGTATTCAGGCAGTGGGCGAACAAGTGTACAGTAACCTACTTCCTTTGTTTTCGGACTGCATTTCCTTAGGATTCTTCCAATGATCCTAGCCTGGCATCTGCTTTACCGACGATAAATTTTATATGGTCATTCCATTTTAAATCACTCCTAACGCGTACTCCCAGATAATTTATGGAATTAACTGCTTCCAGTTGCTGACCTGCTATATTGTAGATAAATGATAAGGGATCTTTCTTTCTATGTATTCGCAGCTCATTACACTTCTCTACATTTAGATTCTATTGCTGTTCCCTGCACCATGCGTCAATTCGCTGCAGATCCTCCTGCATTTCAGTACAATTTTCCATTGCTACAACCTCTCGATATTCCACAGCATCATCTGAAAAAAGCCTCAGTGAACTTCCGATGTCATCCACAAGGGCATTTACGTATATTGTGAATAGCAACATCCCCTGCGGCACACATGAAATCACTCTTACTTCGGAAGATTTCTCTCCATTGAGAACGACATACTGCGTTATGTTATCTAGGAACTCCTCAATCCAATCACACAATTGGTCTGATAGTCCATATGCTCTTACTTTGTTCATTATACGACTGTGGGGAACTGTATCAAACGCCTTGCGGAAGTCAAGAAACACGGCATCTACCTGGGAACCCGTATCTATGGCCCTCTGAGTCTCGTGGACGCATAGAGCGAGCTGGGTTTCACACGATCGTCTTTTACGAAACCCATGCTGATTCCCACAGAGTCGATTTATAGTCTCCAGAAAAGTCATTATACTCGAACATAATACGTGTTCCAAAATTCTGATTGACGTTAGAGATATAGGTCTATAGTTCTGCACATCTGTTCGACGTCCCTTCTTGAAAACGGGAATGACCTGTGCCCTTTTGCAATCTTTTGGAACTCTACGCTCTTCTAGAGGCCGAAACAATGTTCGCCACGATGACAGTGCATGTTGCTCCAGACAACTCGTACCGTCAGTATGCATACTTATTTTGCTAAAACCAAATCTGACTCGAAGTACATGAGTGCCTATACGATCCTTCACAGCCGAGAGAAGAACAAGCCTGTCCTCTTGGCACTACTTGCATGTGGTCGCTTCCTCCACAACTTGAAGTATGGCCTTACTGAACTACGCGAGTTAATCCTCACACGACAGTCGTGGGATCCCGATCAAAGAGGGAACCAACATCGTGGGAAGATCCTTCCGCATCCGTCAAGGACCACCTGCTAGTGTATGTTCCTCCTTCTTACAAAGTCTTTCTGCAAACAATCCACATTAAAACGGCGATTTCTGAGCGAGGACCCGGCGTTCCTATACGCAGAATCTACACGTTGTGACGCCTACCTACTTTGTATTGTAGTGCTGAAATGTTGTTATTCGCAGTCATATTAATATTAGGTCTGTTACTTGCCACCTTGAAGGTTTTGCAGTTTTAATGGTCACCAGTGCGTCTTTTTGTGCTACCCCTTGCGCGTGCATCTTGGTTTGGGGTCTTAACAGCATCACTTTATAGAACAGTACCCGGTGAGTGGACGCGTTTCGTAACTGGACAGAGTCCCAGGACAAGAGGATGGGGCCCTAGGGCTGCGGAGTCGGCAACTGGCAGAAGTTAGATTGCCGATGCCGGCCTGTCCGTCATGGCGCGCCGTCCAACGAGCAGCCCGCGTTTCAGCTGAGACCAAGCGGTGCCAGCGGGCGAGTCTCACAGCTCCGAAAACCATTAGCAGCCGGCGCAGATGCGGGTGGCGAGCATCAAACTCCGTGCCGGCTTTACGAGCGCTACTTGGACGCCATTTACTGCTCCCGGCACAGATTTAGTGCTGCGTACTTGCTCGCATTTACCTCCACTCAACCACATCAGACCTCTTCTCCCTAATGTATCTCTCTGGCCTCCCTGCAGGTCCTTTGCCGTGTTACGCATCGACAGTAACTTCTCGTCGTGATTCTGCTTCCACTGCACTTTTTTCAAGTGTACAAACGAGACCCTGTTTTTTTCCTTTCTTCCTATACTTACTCCATACAGTGGCATATATTGTGAATGGTAGCTGGGTCGCATACCATTTGCGCTGTTACTGTTAAAGAACAGTTTTGTGAGTTGCTAAAAAATCAGAAACGACGGAAATGGGTGAGAGGGAGGGCGAAGCAGGGGAAAGAAGAAGGAAAGTAACTGCAGTAGTGACAGTAGCAATAGCAGTAAAAGAAGAAGATAATAAAAGAAGGAAGTGAAGGAGGAGACGGATATGGTGGAGGTGGGGTGAAGAATAAGAGTGTTAAACGGAGAAAATAAATAACTGAAGGGAACTAAAACGAGAAGGGGTAAAGGTGTGTGAAAGCATAAGGAGATACGCATTTAATCAGTGATGAACACTTCCATAAGCCTACATCCCCCTGCTAGTAAAAAGAATATATTTCATATTCTGCATATACCAAGTGGCGCAACTTAATGAAAGTGTGAATAATATATCTCGCATTGGCTATTTCGTTTATTGCAGTGTTGTATTGATCGGAAACGAAACAAGGGAAAAGCAGCCGGATTATTATCGTAAGTAATGATGCTCCTGCCTGTTTGTTGTTCCATTATTTTCACTGTACCACAAAAAAAAGAAACTATTTCGAAAATGTGTACCTCACATCCACTAAATTACGGGCCCATATCATTAACGTCGATATGCGGCAGGAATCTGGAACATATATTGTGTTCTAACATTACAAATTACCTAGAAAAAGACGGTTTATTGACACATAGTCAACACGGATTTAGAAAATCACTCTTGTGGAACACAACTCTCTCTTTGATCGCACGAAGTGTTGAGTGCTGTTGACAAGGGATTTGAAATTGATTCCATATTTCTGGATTTCTGGAAGGCTTTTGACACTGTGCCACTCATGCGGCTTGTAGTGAAATTAAGTAGTCATTGAATATCGTCACATTTATGTTACTGGATTCGTGTATTTACTGTCAGAGTGGTTACAGTAACTAAAGGAAAGTCATCGAGTAAAACAGAAGTGATTTCTGCCTTTCCCCAAAGGTAGTGTTGCAGGCGTTTTGCTGTTCCTTATCTATATGAACGATTTGCGAAACAATCTGAGCAGCCGTCTCAAGTTGTTTGCAGAAAAGAGACTGTCCGTCCTTTTTTAGAATACTGCTGCGCGGTTGGGATCATTACCAGATAGGATTGAAGAGTACATCGAAAATTTCAAAGAAGGGCAGTGCGTTTTGTATTGTTGCGAAATAGGGGAGAGAGTGTCACTGAAATAATACAGTATTTTGCGTGGACATTACTAAAACGAAGGCGCTTTTCATTGCGGCGGAATCTTCTCACGAAATTTCAAACACCAACTGTCCTCTCCGAATGCGAAAATATTTTTTGACGCCAACATAGATAGGGAGAAATGGTCACCGTAATAATATAAGAGAAATCAGGGTTCGCACAGAAAGATATGTGTCTTCGTTTCTTCCCCGCGCTATACGAGGTTGGAAAAATAGAGAGTTGTGAAGATGGTTCAATGAACCATCTGCCCGGCACTTCTATTTGATTTTCAGAGTATCCATGTAGATGTAGACATCGATGAAATAATAACTAAATTAAGCCACGATTAACATTAAACAAAACCTGGGTGATGTCAGCACAAAGCAGGAGAGGTGATGGTGGCGAGCCTGGGGGGTGGGAGGGGGGAGAGACGCTCAGTCGAAGTTTTTCATGAGTGCAAGTTATCTTAGTTACGCTAATGATATCACGGTTGAATGTAATAGCTTTTACAGAGCATTTAGCACTGGCAATGACAAGACACTCTCAAGTAGATGGACAATAATATTTCACATTAGTTGCATGTTGCAAACAACGTTTGTCCAGTCAACACAGGGTGCCACAGATGTTTAGGGCAAGTTTACAGAAGCGATAGAGGATACTAAACTGCGTGTTGTGATACAAGTAACAAAATATCTGAAATTAATATTGGAGGCACTACAGGGTTTTAAATGGGGTATACGTGTGAGGCTCTTGAATGTAAAGTACATATTTTTCGTAACGAACAACTGTTTGTCGCAACCATGTTCTCGGCAATACCTCGACATAGCTCACTCGTCTTTTAAGTCCCCACAATCGTATTTTCCATTTTTTGTATCTCACGAGTGGCTGTCAAAGAGGGAGCATTAACCATTACACAAAACGTTGAGATATGCATTTTAACCTGCATTACTAAAACTTTGCGCTCTGCCCGTGATTGCTATAGTCGGGAAATGTATACATCAGCTACCATTCCACGTATGGAATTTCGTGTTTTATTGCTACGTAATTGTTGCTAACAGTCCGATCAGTCAATGCCGCTGTGATAATTTACATAACGTCATGGTATAAATACGTTTTATGTAGCTGTATATAAATGTGTTACATTTTTACACCTTTCTGTCGGAGAAAACACACAGTGTCCTGTTCTAAAAGTTTTCTATTTGTGGGACAGTTTTTAGGGGTGTAAGTTGAGGTTCTTTTCCCAGAACATCACCTGACATTCTCTTCAACCAGATCATCACTGCACTCATGTCAGTCAATTTAATTGCGTCCACATTAGTGTACTTCTTCAGCATCACTTTCTTTTTGCACAGTGAAGTATTTTGCAGAATCTTCTGGTGCAGCATTTTCGGCAAATCTGATTGATAAAACAAGAAGAATCAGTTCTCACGTATTACACCTGTATAATTTAAAATTATCTCAACCAATACAA
This sequence comes from Schistocerca serialis cubense, assembly GCF_023864345.2. Classification (NCBI taxonomy): domain Eukaryota; kingdom Metazoa; phylum Arthropoda; class Insecta; order Orthoptera; family Acrididae; genus Schistocerca; species Schistocerca serialis. The sequence goes on from NC_064638.1 coordinate 988,368,861, forward strand.
TTATTATTACCGGAACATTAGCACTGCTTTATACCGTTTTAAAAATATTCATAAAAATGAAAATGTGGAAATAAATATTTACTGTAACGCTTTGAGGTATAAATTTTGTCCAAACAATGCTGCTTATGAAAAACGTAATCATTTAAAACAAGTTTGCCTCTGCTGTTGAGTAGTTCTCTACAGGCTCAAAGATTAGCAGAATTCTCAAATAAAGAAGTGAAACCACCTCCTAGAAATATTTAAGAGAAAAATGAGTGGGGAATACAGTACCCTATCGTAGTATGCAAGTACGGTTGTCAACATTAACTGTAGCCAAAACTGGACAATTCAAAAATGTATCATTATTATTATAATTAACACTATTCACAACACATTACACAATACATACATTGTAGTCGCTACAACAGGAAGCATGCGTTTATGTAACACGATTCTCACTGTTAATACAGCGAATCCAGACATTTCTGCGAGCCCCTAGGTTCTTTGATAGTTATATTTTGAAACTGTACTTCTTTTCTTACTTCACAGCTTTCACAATTTCCTTCCCGTTTTAAAATTTCACAAATTTAGTAAATTCAGCACATTTCATACGTTAGTTAAAATTCACAAGTAGTTCGGCTTTCATCATTTCCACTTTCTGCCTGTATCTTTCACTGCTCTAGTATTTATTATCACACTGAAAATCCGCTCTACAAACGAACTGGACGACGACTGTTGGCACATGTGCTTTGCATCGCTTAAATAATGTCACCCATTTCTTTGAAATGTCTGAGTCTACTAAGACCTTAATGAATGGCTAGACGTCATTCAGTGCTCGTATTTCAGAATATAGTTCGTTATCGTTTATATTTACATTGAAATAATCTGTAAGTTTTATTATGTTCTCCATTTTCAGGGGCTCTTCAAGATTTAACTGAGAGCTAAGCTTGCAAATTGAAACTTCACTGAAGTCAAACCATTTTTCTAGATAATTCAGAATGCTAATATAGACTTGTTGAGCTTTTCTGACAGAATTCTATTAATAATTTCTGTACAATCAACTTCAGGAACGTATTTCAGTTATCTGTATTGAATCACTTTCCACGTGTTTTATAGTTGTATTAAATAAATGCGTAACATTATGGACTAAATAAATGCAAATCTCTGGACGTGTTACTTCATCGTCCACTTCACTGTCGTTTTCATGGGCTACGAAAATCCAAATACGTTTAGCAGTATTGCCTTCATCCTGGCTTAGAATATAGGACGTCACCAATGGCCAGTTCTGGAGCAATGTATCTACAGCAGAAAAAAGAGTCATGAAACTTGTAGGGAAATGACGCAGTAGTGTGGAATACTCTGACCGGAGGAAAAACCTCTTAAATACCTTAACCACTAACCATTAAACATTGTATGACAGTAGTTTTAGTCCACGTTTCGCAGTATTGAGCAGTATGTGCATATGACAACGATCTGCAGTAAGATATGGTGCCTCAAACATTTTCTTTTTCAACGCCACTAAAACAGACTGGTTTTTCCCTTAAATGACGGAACAGTTGGCCGCACAATAAGCAGCTAGTTGTGATCCTGAAAGATCAGTCGTAATGATACTCTCTTGAACCTTCTTGGCTATAGAAGTTGATGTTTCGTCATCGTCTTCATAAATATCTATGAAAGCTGAAGTCGTTCCCATTTCTACAGGATAGCAACTGGCAATAATTCCATGTTTGCTTCATTTGAAGTATAAAATGCAGTCGAGAATAGAGTTGGTCCAACTTTTTCAGCAATTTATTACAGAAAATGTGGAGCCTTTACATTCTCGATTATAGCTGCAACATTAATTCGATCACAGAGAGTTCTGGGCGATACTTTTGAATCTTGAAACACAAGTGAGATAGGAGAGCATTTCCATTGACTTCTGAAAAGTAACTGTGATGATGTTTCACTAAATGCACATACACAGACATACAGGAAACAGAGCAAACGCGCTGCAAATGTGGAATATGTGGGTGGAGGCGACTGGGTGCAATCGAGTACAGTGATATACTATACCTACCGATCACAAAAACAGCTCACTGGCGCTTGATGTCGGCAACTGTACCACATTTACAAGGAATTTTAAAACACGGAACCAGAGGTGATGTCATGATCGCATGGGTAGACTGACATAAAATCGATAGAATTGCGAAAAATGACGGTAAATACAAATAAATTGATGTTATATACACCGAAATGCGGGGAAATTGAGGAAATACTTGCTTGTCTTCTGGTTGGCGCGGAACAATTTGTATGCGGGGACAAGAGGAATCCCAGAAAACGTTGACATGGAAGCGAAGGGAACCAGGGAAAAAGGCAGTTTTTTTCGCCTAGGCTACTACAACTGCATCTACATCTACATTTATACTCCGCAAGCCACCCAACAGTGTGTGGTGGAGGGCACTTTACGTGCCACTGTCATTAATTCCCTTTCCTGTTCCAGTCGCGTATGGTTCGCCGGAAGAACGACTGCCGGAAAGCCTCCAAGCGCTCTCGAATCTCTCTAATTTTACATTCGTGATCTTCTCGGGAGGTATAAGTAGGGGGAAGCAATATATTCGATACCTCATCGAGAAACGCACCCTCTCGAAACCTGGACACCAAGCTACACCGCGACGCAGAGAGCCTCTCTTGTAGAGTCTCCCACCTGAGTTTGCTAAACGTCTCAGTAACGCTATCACACTTATCAAATAACCCTGTGACGCAACTCGCCGCTCTTCTTTGGATCTTCTCTATCTCCTCCGTCAACATGACCTTGTACGGATCCCACACTGATGAGCAATAATCAAGTATAGGTCGAACGAGTGTTTTGTAAGCCAACTCCTTTGTTGATGGATTACATTTTCTAAGGACTCTCCCAATGAATATCAACCTGGCACCCGCTTTACCAAAAATTAATTTTATATGATAATTCCACTTCAAATAGTTCCGTACGCATACGCACACATAATTTACAGAAGTAACTGCTACCAGTGTTTGTTCCGCTATCATATACAATAAAGGATCCTTCTTTCTACGTATTCACAATACATTACATTTGTCTATGTTAAGGGTCAGTTGCCACTCCCTGCACCAAGTGCCTATCCGCTGCAGATCTTCCTTCATCACGCTGCAATTTTGTAGTGCTGCAACTTCTCTGTATACTGCAGCATCATACGTGAAAAGCCTGGCGACACTGACTCAGTTCGGCGGTGTGTATCGGCGCAGCCTGCTGCGTGGAAGTCAACATGCCGTTCTGGAGTCTAAAGAAGATCCTGAAGGATTGAAACTGGTCACTCCGATCAAAAGAAATTTGCGATCAAGACCGCTTTTTAATTGTTATTCTACTGTAGGTCTATTGAGATAACAGTGATACATGCGAGTTGACTACTCTATTTGATGCTTTTAAGGAAAGCAGAGAAACATCTGCCTCTAAACTTACATGCATTTGCATTAAAGGATAACAGAGAGTGGACGCAGTTATCGATTGAGACAGAGCTGTAACGAGGTACAATTTAATGGCAGACTGATGATGAATTGTAGAGAGGGAGATGTTGCTCCAGGTCATTTGACCATTTATTCCGCTGTTGTGTCAGGATGCATCAGTCGCATAACATAGCCTGCTCTCGACTCGTATACAACTGCGTGCTCTGTTTATGTCTTAGAGCATCTAGCGGTCTTTAACAGCAAACCTCTCGGTCCTCAGAGGACTTCCATCTCAAGTTTGATGAAGCGTGACCAACCTGTTTCGACACCTTACTCTAACCAAACGAAGATTTATGCGATATTCTCCATCCCCTGTCAAATCTTGGGTATAAAATCGAGACTTCAGATTCATAACTAAGATGATTCTAAGTTATCGATAGGTGTTTGGGAGACACTGAAATCCCCTTGTATACGTTTGCTTGACAGATGTTCTGTTTACAGAGTTAGTGGCGGGATGACGAGAAAGTTTACATGTCAAACACCACTGCTATGTGTTTATCTGTTTCCTCTAAGAGGTATCTCCGTTACTGACGATCATTTTATATAGGACTGATGTGGCACAGTATAATTTCTGAACCATGATCGGATGTGAACAGTGGACGCTATACCTCTCAGGAGAGCTATATTGTGCGTATATGACACAGAACCGATGTTTTAAGGAAGCACTTTTTTTCATTTCACTGTTTGCTACAATAGTTTATCGTAGAGAAACCTTCAATAAGGATGTATGTCATGCGCTGGAAATATACTTCTTACACTGGAATATTAACAACACTTCATTCCACGCGACCAATAGGTCGGAAACTGAAGCGATCTAACATTATAGCCTGGTTTAAGCGCAGAACCGTATAGCCCTAGGAGTGCGTGTGTTTATGTTCTCTCTTACCAGTACACCAGTACCTTCCTGGTACTGTCCTAGACACTAGAACAGTACTTTAAAATCTATAGCGTAGTTAATTTACATAAAATGCTTCGAACTCAATCCGTCTGGAGCTCCAGCATGCATAAAATTCTCCTGTTTCTTGTTCTTCTTAACTGTCTGCTATTACATCACAACACTTTCAAATCTACTACTATACTCTGATGAAGGGTGCTAATGTCCTCGACACGGGCACGTCTGTGGAAATTTGTGCACTTGGATGAGCGAGGACTTGGAAAGCTCCATTCATTCTCAAGACTCAGGAGGTAGTGGTCTACTTCTGGTCAGCTGTAGATAAAATCGGTAACGGCGCTGCAGCGAAGGTTGTTCAAAGACAGTCCGAGGGAATCTTTCAGTCTCTAACTTTATCCTAAGACTGCGAGAATGCCCTGTAACTCCCATCAGCATAGAGACAGATCGTAAATTAAGCAATATGCTCGAGGTATCTGGTATACATTGATAATGTATATATTCGATAATTAACAATGAGTGGACGTACTGCACAGTCGTCTATCTAAATTCACAATGGCACGCGCTGAAACTCAGAAACATGCTGTCGTATCATTGGTCGGTGTTGACATAACTGTACAATTGCTAAAATTGTTCGCAGTATCAAAATAAAGTGATACTTATTATTACAGTACATCGACGGTGTCTTTTCCATCCTATCTGCCGGCCTGGTTGACCGAGCGGTTCTAGGCGCTACAGTCTGGAACCGCGTGACCGCTACGGTCGCAGGTTCGAATCCTGCCTCGGGCATGATGTCCTTAGGTTAGTTAGGTTTACGTAGTTCAAAGTCCTAGGGGACTGATGACCTCAGAAGTTAAGTCCCATAGTGCTCAGAGCCATTTGAACCGTCCTATCTGTCCACTGATATGCCATTTACTGCCACATAGTGATCGACTGGCATCGCTTCTTTGATATGGAGAACGAGTTTTGATGGAGGGACAGCACCTCCTGGGGGGGGGGGGGGGGCACCTATAACCGAAACACGTACATGACAGCATTATGCGGAATCAATCGAAGTGGAACACTGAGTCATCGGCTACACCATCACTGTGACAGATGAGTTTAAATGTAGAGGTCGTCAGTCAACTTCGGACAGCAGTTTGGAAATGCTCCACAACAACACAAAACTCTTCCAGTTTTCTTATGTTGTAACTGTCTTTTATTTAAAGTCATCCATTGTGTTTGGTGTGTTATGGTAGCAGCAGTAAAAACGTGATTTACACTGTGCGACGTTTAGTTTTCTGTTGTGTTAATGTTAGTTTACAACCTGACATAAACCTCGAAGTAGTGGCGGAAAAACAAAATGTATGGCAGTATATAAGGCGTGTTTCAGCAGAAAAAAGGAATGTTTCAAACAATGACACAAAGTTTCAGGGAGTGTTTCTTGCGACTTATAGTTTATGGGGTACGGTCATCCTCCTACAGTACAGGTGATGAAACATTAAACTGGTCTATGCAGTGGGTCAATACCTGAATATTTAATAGGATCGCCATATGTGCTTGGTGCCACCACACATATAGTATTTGTTTTCGATGTTCGGGAGGAGAGAAATGCAGTAAAACACTTACCGAGTTCTCTGTCGGATGAACTTAGAGGAGCTTTCATAGTTCGTAATTTTTCTGTTGGATGATACAGAATAACGATGACAGCATGTTGGAGTGATAGAGGTGAATGGGCCCTGAGGGACGCGAACCTGCTTCGGACTACAGTATCTGTATGTAGTTTGGAGAAGCACCACAATGCATTAGCAAAATCCTCGTCCTTCTTCCAGTTCCCGTACTGTCTTTTATACTACCTCATGATGCAGGAGTTGTTTTAGTTTCGCGCTGACATTACACAGAGTGCACAGTTGGCAGAACTATGACAACATACTGCTGTTTCCAATGAATGGTCAAAACACAGTCCTGTCGCATTAACTTAGCTAGCCTGTTTCTACACGGGTTGCAGAAGGTGGTAGATGTAGGTTTCTCCGACTTCTACTCACTTCCGACTTAAATTGGAACGATCACATGCCCAAAGCTGCAGGGGTGGTAGCATAGAGTCTGAGGGGCTGTTGAAAGATGCATAGGAACTACCTAAAACCATGTAGGAAATTTACTGTAGCAGACAGGTTCGAGAAAGGTGACTCATTTCAAGATATAAGAGTACCAGAAATATGAGTCACTAGTGGCTGCAATCACTGAAGCACTTCTCCATTGGATCCCACGCAGGTATGTGGTTGAATGGAAAGACTTGATTTCATATCCCAGACAGCGTTTCTACTGGATAGCGTAACACTAGAGATCTGAAAAGCCTGTGTACATTTCGTACAACCTCAATCAGCACACCATCTACTGTTTGTGATCCTTCTCAATCAACCTTCGCCCATAACTCAGTCGACAGTTCGCAGAATCTCTGACATGGCATTGAGACAGAATGTGTTACAAGTACTGGAGAAATATGTAGTGGCGGCATGAGGGAGTTGAAAATACTGGTTTCATACCACGTTTCTAAGCCGAATCATTTTCTAAGTTCTGTGATTTTATCACTAGGTTGAACCGTCGGCGACGTGTAAATGTCCTGTTGGTCTGATAATATACACTTCGCCGATCACCGTCTATATGCAGTTTCGTAGTATTTATCTGGAAAAAGTACTTCATTTGGACGTAATGCCATACTTCGATTTATAAAGCTGGTATAGCTTTTAACATGGATTCTTGTCCGCACCTGTAGAACCGAGTCCACTTGTGACAGTAGCATACAGTAGTTGTTACGATCGTGTTTTTTAACATCTGGCGGTTTGTAAGACGATTACGCCTATCTTTCTAAGACACAGTCGTACCACTCACAGGAAAAACTTATGAGACATGTTCACGAATCGCTGATTTTCGATCACTATTATTTCGTGTCGCCAGCAATCAGTTATTGGCAAAGTATTATACTTAGCAGCAATCGGCTGATAATGTATGTGTGTGTGTGCTCCCACATGTGCAAAGGAAATGACTATGTCCAGTTGTAAGGAAGGTATGGATTTGATGTGGAGTGCTGTGACAGCAAAGGGAAATGTACGTCAAGTCATAAGAATTGTATAGATATTTCTATTTCCATGGCCACAGCCATCAGCAGGGTGTATATCCGATACTTCGCTCATTGTCAAATGTTGTCCAATTGAGACCGTGATCGTAATATTTAATTATAAATACAGTGATAAAATATGTATATGGCTGGTTTCCTAGGACGATTCTGCCTGATGGATGATTGGCGGGAATGATTCACGTTTTCCGCTAACTGCAGGAGCCGTCCAATTGGAATGGCCTGTTGGGATGCAGGGATGTAGCTGACTTAACCGTGTCGTCCTGTAGACGGCCGAAGAGCGAACTAATACTTAACATGTGTTGGACAGCTTTCGTGATAGCGTGTAAATTTGAGAAGATTCAGTATGGATGCATGTTTGCACTAGACCATTATTCCCTCCCATGAAAATTGTCCGGTTAACTTCTTCAGCATATTTCAGACCTTTATTTAGTTGCGAGAACATAGATTGTGGTGTGTGCATCTAGCAGGTGAGAGACGGATGGAAGACATGATTGCTGTTTCTTTAGACATGAGAAACACCTTAGCTGACTTTGTAAATTATAGGGATGATTTTGAATCTGTTACATCACCAATATAGGTTCCTCTATTTTTTTGAGTTTTCACATGAAGGTCTTCACATATAGGTTAAGTTTCTAGTTACTCAATGGTTTACAGTACGCTCCCCCTTACTAAAGTATCTGGTTTCTAGAGAAATAATTTCCAGTTTGTATCTACGGAATTATGTTACACGAGCGATTGGTAGCATACTGCTATGTGCTTGATATCGAGAAGTATCGCGTAATTGGTGTAATATTCTGGCAAACCATGTGAAAATACAGGTGTTCTTGTAATCTCAGAGTCTGCAGATGGGTGTAGAAAGCGAGCAAGCAACCTATTAGGTTGGGGCCAGAAATAGTGACGCTTTTGTGCTGAGGGGAACCGACTCAGCTTCTGTAATACAGTCTTCACAGTATATTTACGAGTGTTTGGTGGTCACTACTGCATGTCCTGTCACGAGGGAGGTACAGATTCAGCACATTGATAGCCGTAAGGGAAAGGAAAGACATTTTTCCCTGGAAAATCATGTGCGCTAAAGACTAGACATACCAGTACATCGCTCGGTGTCAGACTGCAGAAGCAATCCTAATATTTAATTGTAGTTACACTGATAAACATGTGTCTGGTTCCCAACATTTTTGTGAGTCCGGAGATGGCTGTAGAAATCTCAGAAGCAAGCAAGCAGGTCAGAGACAGAAACAGCATCTCAGTGGATGCCTATGTTCTGAGCTGGGGCTTTCCTATCCCTTGTACATTCGTTCAGAGAGTCCAAGAAAGCTTCTGGCTTATGATGATGTCTCGCAGATCCCCTGGACGGATGAATAGTGAACTAATACCCAGTTTGAATTGAGCCGCCTTTGGGACCGCATGTGTTGGGTGTATACTCTGCAGAAATTTGAGAACAAATGGTTCAAATGGCTCTGAGCACTATGGGACTCAACTGCTGAGGTCATTAGTCCCCTAGAACTTAGAACTAGTTAAACCTAACGAACCTAAGGACATCACAAACATCCATGCCCGAGGCAGGATTCGAACCTGCGACCGTAGCGGTCTTGCGGCTCCAGACTGCAGCGCCTTTAACCGCACGGCCACTTCGGCCGGCAAATTTGAGAACATTCAATACGACAAGTGTTTGTGGTGGGAGTATTTACAGCCTTTAAACTCCTACCATTCAGGTCCTCCTGGGATGTGGGGTTGTCCTTGGCCAGATGGCCTCTCTCTGGTTGACACACTCTTCCATGGGTGCGGTCATAGGCCACGTGTACGGCGGCAGTTTCCTCCGTTGGCGCTGCACAGCGGCACAGTGCGTACGTGGGGTGTATTTGACTATCTGTAGACCACCTTTGAAGAGTTTAACCGTCAGTGCAATTTGGAAATCTGTACAAAATAGTTTTGTCGCTGGAAGTCTCATCTACAGGAAAAAAAGGCGGGCAGTGCTTCCACACTGGTAGCATCAGTAACTTGATGGGTAAATTCAGTAACAGCCAATCAGAATGCTCCATTCATTCACAAGACATCCTTTGTGCTGGGACAAAGGATCCTCTAGAGACTTTGTTGAAGTGTTGAAAGACCATTTGAAGCAGGCCATCGATCTCTGGCGTGCTGCTGTCCCTTATCCGACATTGTCGTATTGGGACTATCAAAACCAGAAGCCGTAGGACACCGAAAATTCCAGCCATGCTATGCACACTTCTCGTGGCGATGCTTCAGCCACGCTGGGCAGTTACACACATGTGCGTGGTCGACCTGTCTTCCATGTGCCATTAGGATCGCTAGGAACAATGCATCCTGTGATATTCTGGGAAACATTGCAACAGATTTCTATAGCGCTTTCAGAGGGGAGACTTAGCTCTTATTTACATAGGCTTGTGACGTCAGTATAACACTCGAAGAACTCTAACTGTATACCAGAACATAGATGCAACTTTCATCTGCTGGCTGTAGGCGCCAGTGCCGTGAGAGTGATGGCTCGTGCCTCAGCATTCGTCTCTCTGGCGCTGGCTTGTGCTCGGCTGGCCCTGAAAAGCTCCTGTGTGGTTTCGGCGGCGTCGGCATGTACGCGGATTGGAACAGTTTGTTGACACGTAGCCGCTGACGATAGTTAAAAAGCGTTTTCTAAGTGCACTGAGTGTTTGTGCACTGCTTTGGCTCTGGGCACTATGGTGCTTAAGATCTGAGGTCATCAGTCCCCTAGAAATTAGAACTACTTAAACCTAACTAACCTAAGGACATCACATACATCCATGTCGGAGGCAGGACTCGAACCTGCGACCGTAGCGTGCCTAGAACCGCTTGGCCACACCACCCGGCTCTGCACTGCATTATTTTTGGCTGTTTAAGTGTTGTAAGCGTGTTTGCAGAGTCTTTTACGTGCATTATTTTGACAATTTACGGATTGTTTGTGTCTCTGATGCATTATTTTGCGAACAAGTCTGTAGGCTGTGCTTTGCAATATTACGGTAATTTACTAGTTGTTTGCATGTCTACATCAGTGCGCTGAAGTATTTCGTCAGTTAATAATTAGTGAGTGTGTCTGCAGAGCGCTTTGCATTCATTATTTCGGTAATTTACGTGTTGTTTTCATATCTGCGCTATTTGAACCGCACTATTTCGGTGGTTTACGAGTAGTTTGCAGGTCTGTAGGATGTACAATGCATTATTTCGACAGTTTACATTTAGCAAGTATGTTTGCAGAGCATTATACATGCATTATTTTGATAATTGACGAGTTGTTTTCGTGTCTCTACATCAGTGTACTGCGTTATTTAGGTGATTTACGAGTAATTTGCAGGTCTGTAAGCGTGTATTGTGACCCCAAGCATGTCAGAGCGAGCGTTTTGTATCACTGTAATAAATTCACTACACAAAACCCGTCCCTAAATAAATTGTTAAAAAAAAGTACACTCCTTACTCTCTCCAGCAGCCCAGAACTGGCTGATTCCTTTTTCCGCCATTTTGCCCCAGATCGCCATGGGGTAAGACCACACTCTGGTGGCAGTACTGTGTACTCGGTCAGTCGGACCCTGGATCTCATGGTGGACACACCGGATGGAGGTACTGTTTCAAATTGTTTAAATAAAGACTGCCTGTAAAATAAAGACTTATGTCTGTCCTATCCAGCAGCCCAGCCAAGGTTGAGTCCTTTTATCGCCAATTCCTAGGGAGAGGGGGCGGTCAGGTGAATTAGGTTAGTGAAGGTAGTCCAAGGGACACTTTCCCTGCCATTTTTTTAGGTTAGTGGAGGTAGCCCAATTGCCCTTTTTTCCCCATCAAAATTTGAACTTCCCACCATTTTCTGGAGAGAATAGGAGGGAGAGCAGGGAGGAGGGAATGGGAGGGGGTTAGGTTAGTGGAGGTAGCCCAACTGACCTATTCTCCCACCAAACTTTGAACTTCCCACCATGATGTCATTGCAACATTGTCATATTTACCAGCGCGATCCTGGATCCGCCACTGTTGTTGTGGTAGTATTACGGTTGTGTGTTCGAATCCAGAGCTTGATGACAAGGTGTTTACTTACAGAAAGACAAATGGCAATGGGAGGCGGGTAGCAAGTTTGTATATCGAGACCTATCCCTGCCAACAGCAACCACAGCATGCAATGTTTGCAACAGGTTTCACCATTTGTGTGAGAATGTGTCGTTCCAGGAAGCAGGAAATCATAAAGGCCTTGCCAGAAATTTTTGGACACCATACTTGGAAGAAAATATGATTAACACTGTGGAAGGAGATTGCTGTGTCAGTAGCAGGCAGTTGGCCCGTCAGTACAGTGTAAGTCAGACAGTTGTGTGGAACATTCTCCATGAAAATTGTTACTACCGCTACCAAATCCAGAGTGTGCAGGACTTTGTAGTGACAGACTTTCCACATCAGAAGCAGTTTTGTCACAGGTTTCTTCACTAGGCAACCACATTTCCGTGATTTGTGTCATCCATGCTATTCACAGATTACGAGTAGTGGTATCTTAAACTTTCATAACAATTGTCTGTGGGAAAGTATGCAAAACCCCATGGTATGGTGACAGGGAATCATCAACACTGGTGCAGCAGGAAAATGTGGGCCAGGATAATTGACTACCATGTGTTGGGACCAGTCTTCCTTCTGTGTCGCCTAACAGGCTGGAATTATTCGCGTTTCATGCAGGTGACTTTGCCTCCTTTGCTGGAAAAAGTACCATTAATGATTATGAGGGTTAAATGGCTGCTACATGATGGTCCCCAGCCCACTTCGCCGTAAACATCCATACACATCTCAATCTTGTCTTCCCTGGTCAATGGATCGGAAGAGGGGATCCAACTGCATAGCCTGCTCGTTCACTGGATCTCAACCCAAGCAATTTTTGGTTATGGGACCATCTCAAAAGTATCATGAATGCAGGGCCTATTCCAGATGTGGAGACACTGGAGTAGCATATTCATGCTGCCTGGCGATTTTAACGTGTGAGACAGAACATGCACGCATGTGTTGAGGCACATGGCAACCATTTTCAGTACACCCCATAACTGTGGCTGCATAGTACAGCGCGAATTACACCGCATTCTCTGCAGCAATGTATGACTGAATAAATGGTCTCTAGCATGGAAACCATGCATTTCCGGACATCAGTTCATTAGACCTATTTTGTTCCGTTTCCTCAACATCGATCAGTCCCTAGAATTTGTACAAGCTGGAAAAAATCACCATGTATATTAAAAAAAGGGCCAGATATTTAAAATAACTTTATCAAGAGATGTTAATATGGATATATGGCTCAAAAATGTGAAATAGCCTGGCCAATAATGGATTCGGACAGACGACTGACATTGGGAACTCTATTTCGCTGTTAGACAACACAAATGTAGGTGTATTCTTAGAACAGTTCATTATTAAGTTTTTGAGAGAAAAAGGATGGGTTTATAAACAAAGGCCGGCCGGTGTGGCCGTGCGGTTAAAGGCGCTTCAGTCTGGAACCGCGTGACCGCTACGGTCGCAGGTTCGAATCCTGCCTCGGGCTTGGGTGTGTGTGATGTCCTTAGATTAGTTAGGTTTAGTTAGTTCTAAGTTCTAGGCGACTGATGACCTCAGAAGTTAAGTCGCATAGTGCTCAGAGCCATAAACAAAGAAAAATTAAAATATATGATAAACATATGAGTACACGTCTTATAATACAGACACTTTTGTCGCTTTGGCAAACTCCTGTACGACTTTGTTGAAATCCAACACTTACCTAGGCCAAGTTGTTAATGGTCCATTGTTCACTTCAGGAACATCTTAATCGGTTTAAGCTTCACAAAACGTCTTTCTCAATTTACCACAGTCACCGACCGTGATTGCAAAGTTTTCAGGGCTAGATATACGTTGGCCACTTCTGTAGCTGAGTGGTCAGAGCGAATGACTGCCATGCAGAGGACCTGGCTCCGGTTCCCAGTATTGCTGGGGAAAAATCCATGGCGCAAGGAGTAAAACGGGGTCCACTCATCCTCGAGATGCCAGCTGAGGAACCTACTTGACCGAACAGTATCGGCTCCATGTCACGAAAACTGACAATGGCTTGGAGAGCGGTGTCCTGACCCCATGTTCCACCACTGTGATCCTAAGACGCTATTGGCATAAGATGACACGGTTGTCGGTTCGTACCGATGGGTCCGCTACGGCGTGTGGGCGAGTTTCAAAGTTTCGGTTTGGACGCTACCACTCTATACTCATGTCGTACAAAAAATCAGAAAGTTCCCTGTGACTTTTGAGCTGTTAAATTCGCTCGATGTGATCATATATTGTAAAATCCAGTACTTAAACACAAACTTCTGTTTTATACTGCGTATCTTGATCTTCATATTTGTCATCTTCTTCCTCATATTGCAAATGTTTCTTCTTCTGTCTCTTTGGCAATTGCATTGTACCACCTGCAGTCGAGTTTTCTATATCTAGTCGGGATACCAGTTCATTAGTGTGAAATTTCAGGAACTCTCCGCAGTTTGTGGAATACTGCGTTTTTTGTGTAAATCAGTAAGTTTCGATGTATGGTTCAAATGGCTCTGAGCACTATGGCACTTAACTTCTCAGGTCATCAGTCCCCTAGAACTTAGAACTACTTAAACCTAACTAACCTAAGGACATCACACACATCCACGCCCGAGTCAGGATTCGAATCTAAACGAACGTAGCGGTCGCGTGGTTCCAGACTGTAGCGCCTAGAACCGCTCAGCCACCCCGGCCCGCGTTTCTATATATCTGTGTCAATATTTTTGTAGGTTTTTGCTTACCATATTAATATGGACTAATATAAAATAACAAATCTACCACCAGTGAACAAGGGGCGCAATATCAAGGAGTCGGTTTGCAATACTGCCAGCCATAAGCGCAACGATTCTGTATTTTCGTCTTTGCGTACTTTAAGCACTGCGTCATAGAACTCTCTATGTTATACGTAAGAGGGGCGACTGAGCCAGTCTTACTTTTCAGTGTTTTGTGCTCACTGGCTTCAGTGTTAGGGGAGATATATGAACATCCCATACAGCCAAGTGTAGTGTAGACCCACAAAAGAAATTACAAATTTTCTCACAAAAAACCGAATGAAACTGCGTGTTCTGGTGGCATTACGGTATCATTCACAACTACATTTCGAGAATGACTACTGCACGGAATACAAAATGACTTAGGATTTAAATCTAAAGGCCACTTTGCAATCCTATGTTATTGGCTTTTATATTAAATCCCAAAAATTTTATTTCTCCCTCATGTCCCCCAAACGTATTTTTATTTCCTTTATTTGTTTGATAACTACCACTGTAAGTCTCAAACCACATGTATCTCTTAGAAGTACAAAGACAAATATCCTATAATATGTATATGAAAAGTGTCAGCTTTAGTAGAATTCATATTAACGAGACGCACTATCAGTATTATTTCCTCAACACCAGACATATTTTGTGTACACTACAAAATTATAAAATAATAATTAGCAGCTTTCAATAGAGACAAAATTTAGTTTTCAATTTTTTGATGACCAAGATGAATTATTTCATTTTATTTGCTTTTCCCCTGATAATGATGTGATATATTTTCACTACGATTGTTCCCCTTACCTGTCTGCCTAGAGCTGAATTCAATTTTCGAAATAATTCGTTCACGAAATTCCTATTATTGTGAGTAAACAGTTTGTCTCAACTATCCTATTAAGGAAGGCACTGTCTAGCCAAAAAACGAATAATTACTACAAGGCGTTCTGTTATATCCTTCCAGTGCCCGGTTTCCTCATTTCATATATGCAGAGTGCCTGCATCGACAGTACTGCCAGATTTTAATCTCCAGGAGAGGTCCACCCACTTTTGATGCTATTGTAAGTGCACTTGGAGCCCATCGTGGTTAGCTAATGTATCAGAAATGTGTCGTTAGTTACTACAAACACATGACGCATGAAGAGAGTAGCATTTTAATGTTAGAAAAGAGTTTGTGTTGGAAACAAAATAATCTGCGGGGTTTTGAAAAAAAAAAGCAAGCATTTTCTGTGGACAATTTCACCACTGCACAGATGTAATTCTAATTTTTAGAAGTAAAGTGACGATTAGACACACCGTTGCTACACCTGTCAAATTCATTTAATTGTTCCGGAAGGACTCTTTTGACTAAAGTAGTCTGTCAATTTTGCGGGATGTGAATCAACTACATAACTCGCACACAGTGTCCGACTTACCCTGTGACGTTGGAGATACACTGCATCCACACACACAGAAGGATTAGCCTGATTTATACGAGATTGCAGTTTCTATGTTGTTCTCATATACGATGCATACATGCATGTCCGAAGGAACTTTGCATCGTACTTCTGAACAACAGGCACTGCGTTATCGTATTTATCCGCCAACACAAGGCAAGCGATTTTTATTTCAGATGTCTTACTGTACGGGAATATACATAATAGATGTACGAGTGCAGGTTTTAGATACACAGATGCCGACATCTGAAACGTTGGTGTGACCGAGGAGCGTGGACCGATAGCATAATTAATGGTAAGGCGACCATTCACAATAAGTGGGAAATCCGGATTCGAATCCGGATACACCACAAATTTTCACTATCGTCATTCGATTATACAGCTGATGGTTGTCCATACGCGCAACTGTGAATACAATTCATGTTTTGGCTGACTGTCTACATTTGCATTTGTCCTTATGTCATCTTCATTCTCTTGTATAGTGAAAAAGATTATCTAACGAAAATGTCAGTTTTTTATCTGCATTTTCTCTTTCACCTAGTCTTATCCTGTACAGACTGACAAGAGCACTCGGCTCTTGTGAGGCAAACTGAGGAGCTACTTGACTGAGAAGTAGCGGCTTCGGCCTCCAAAACTGACATACGGCGGGAGAGTGGTGTGCTGACCACAAGCTCCTCCATATCCACATCCTGTGACGCCTGGGGGCTGAAGATGACACGGCGGCCGGTCGGTATCCTTGGGCCTTCGTGGTGTATTCGGGAGGAGTTTAGTTTAGGTTTTAGACTGGGAGATGCTTCAAGTATTGTAAGAATTTATAACACTGCACGTCACATCGAGAGAGCTTTTCACATTGAATCACTAGTCTCTGGACACTGTCAGTTGAATGTAGAAATATGAACTTTTATCATTATAGTTGCTGTAGTCTTCATTGGATAACCTACTAAAGGACTGATAAGACCACTGACAAAAACTTCTTCACCTACATAATTTATTTTCGAAGTTAATAGACAAATGTAAGCTGTGCATGGCAGATGAGTCCATTAACAAACAAAGCGCTGCTTCTGTACAATGAAATTACTGACCGAAGAGCTAAGTATCCACTACGGGCGCGGCGTGTTTTGGTTCTTTTCCGCCCGCTGTGGGTCCCATTTTCTCGCGCGCCCACATGTGCGATCGAGCTGCTGCGGGTCGACCCGAAGTGTGGCGGTAAAATTTCCCGCGACAATGGAATCGCACTGCACTGTGTTCGTTCAGTGGAGACGACTGCCGCTCGAGCATTTCTTCTACGGAAAGATGAACACTGGAAAGTGTGCAGCTTTGATACAGTTGTAGAAGTGCAAAGAATCGCTATGCAAATAAAAAAGCCTTGTATATTAAAGTAGAGGTGCGAGGCTGCTTGGAAATTTTTAGTTAACTAATACAGATGTCAAAACTAAATTAGGTGTCCATCCTCTTTACGACTGGTTCGACTGTACATGGTAAGAGTTCGAGTAAAGTTTTTAACAGTATCTTCCACTGTCACAAATACCTCATAACGTCTCAGTCTGTTTCCGCTTTGATTCCGAAGCAGTTATTTCATTTAGCACAGTACCTCTCGTTCGGGCTCATTGCTAGTTTCGATTACATTTTACAGCAGAATGGAGGCGGAGGCAGCCGCTGCACTACAAGTACTATCCAAGCTGGACGAGAGCGGCGAACTGATGTATGCGATCATTTGCGAAAACAATAACCGCAACACAGAGCAGCGACGAAAGCGTAGTGGTCTGCCTCGAGCGAACTTTATACTCGTGGAAGTCGCGTACAGTTGATATGTGGCTTAGGAATAAGTCCCTGTGAGTCTTCGCTGTAGTTTTTACAATACAGGGTGAGTCGCGTAAGACGGAACACCCCCGTAATTCCGGCGGCGATTGCACGTGTTGGCACGCGGTTTTCGGCGAATTATAGCGGACTATTGGGCACATACGTTGGTACATGCACAATAATCACAACGTTTATATTGACCTATTAATGAGGCAAGTACATGTTTTTAAATGGGACGCTATACTTTTTTTACCATAATTCGAACGCTCTGGAAAAGACGCGTATAGTGATATAACGCATGTTGCTATTGTGATTCAAACATTGCTTAAAAGAGGGCAGATGAGGATTTACCTTCGTAGCTTAGGCCGTGCATGCTGCATAGAGCACGGGAACTCGGCCTGAGGCGCGTTTACAGTCTGCAGCCGCTTCCGACCGCCTCGACCTTCAATTGCACAATATTTCCCAGCGTCTTTTAAGCGAAGTTTCGATCACAATAGCAACACGCGTTACATCACTATACGCGTCTTTTCCAGAGTGTTCGAATAATGGTAAAAAAATTATAGCGCCCCATTTAAAAAAACATGTACTTACCTCATTATCTCGGTCAATACAATCGTTGTGATTATTGTGCATGTACCAACGTATGTGCCCCATAGTCGGCTATGATTCGCCGTACACCGCTTGTCATTACGTGCAATCGCCCCCGGAATAATGGAGGTGTTACGTCTTACGCGACTCACCCTGTATAGGGACGCATTTATTATCCTACTAAGAAACGTAGGGACATCACCTGTAAGAATGGAAAAAATACAAAATTACTAAATAAAACGTTAATGATTTATAAATTTTAAACTTTGACTACATTATACACTGTTAAAGAATCAACTCCCTCTTGTTCGATCTCTCACAGCGATGGTAGTGCCCTGCTTTCATTCCTCGTTCCCGTTACAGGAAATACGTCTGCGTCTTTGATTCACCAGGGTGTGTTCATCATACGGTTAAAATATAACTAAACAACACCTTTAAGAAGCTGGTGATGGCAGCCAGGGGTGGAGAATTCGTAACACCACGTTTAGGCGGAGCGGCAGTACCGGAGACATCATCAGATGGCCCAGACCTGTAGAAACCAGTATAGCTGAGTACCGCGTTGTTTGCGGTGTCGTCGGTGCTTCTGCTGTACAGTGTGGAGGGTCATAATACAGCGACTGATTGCAGATCTAATGTGTTGTAATACATAATGGAAAAAACATGTATGGACGAATATCGATAAAGTGTGCCTTCTGATATGCCACGACCGTGAACTATGACTCAAATCAAGAAATTCTGAAACTAATTTCATTTATTACACCAAAAAGTAACAGTTAAATCCTAAATGACGTCGTTGGAACCCAAACATTGTGATGTACGGCGAGACGGGAGAACTGTTCGTGCAGTGCAGCTGTTTAAGCTCCACAGTCAAGTCGGCGATTGGTTCAAATGGCTCTGAGCACTATGGGACTTAACATCTGAGATCATAAGTCCGTTAAACTTAGAACTGCTTAAACCTAACTAACCTAAGGACGTCACACACATCCATGACCGAGGCAGGATACGAAAATGTGACCGTAGCAGCAGCGCGGTTCCGGACGCAACGCATTCAAGTCTGATAGGACTTTTCGGTATGTTATAATCTACTTTATGCCTACAGCGCCGATAAAGAAAAATATATGAGGATAAACTTAAAAAGAAGTTATGGACATATAAGGAAAATTAATTCAGAGAAACTTGACAAGATGAAGATAAATATAAATGGTATGAATGGAGGATACGAAGGAGAGGCACTGGTGGTGGAAGGATCTTTTCACGTATAAACACCTCTTAATTACAATATCCGGATTCAGAAGATTTCGGAATGTAACAGGCAGTCGGTATTTTATTTTTTCTTCATTTGTTTATTAAAAAGTGTTTCGTCGATCCTGCTAAATGTGTTTAATGCTGCTATATAGGAACTGTTAGGCCATACTAATCTGGCATTACTTCTTTTTTGTGACATTTTCCATTCTTTAGGCGCTTTTTCAGGTTGACGTACGTACGCTACTGACCATTAGAATTGCTACACCATGAAGAAATGCAGATGATAAACGGGTATTCATTGGACAAACATATTATACTAGAACTGACATGGGTGCATAGATCCTGAGAAATCAGTACTCAGAACAACCACCTCTGGCCTTAATAAAGGCCTTGATACGCCTGGGCATTGAGTCAAACAGAGCTTGGATGGCGTGTACAGCTACAGCTGCCATGCAGCTTCAACACGATACCACAGTTCATCAAGAGTAGTGACTGGCATATTCTGACGAGCCAGTTGCTCGCCCACCATTGACCAGACGATTTCAGTTGGTGAGAGATCTGGAGAAAGTGCTGGCCAGGGCAACAGTCGAACATTTTCTGTATCCAGAAAGGCCCATACAAGACCTGCAACATTCGGTCGTGCATTATCCTGCTGAAATGTAGGGTTTCGCAGGGATCGAATGAAGGGTAGAGCCACGGGTCGTAACATATCTGAAATGTAACGGACACTGTTCAAAGTGTCGTCAATGCGAGCAAGAGGTGACCGAGATGTGTAACCAATGGCACCCCATACCATCAGGCTGGGTGATACGCCAGTATGGCGATGACGAATACACGCCTCCAATGTACTTTCACCGCCATGTCGCCCAACATGGATGCGACCATCATGATGCCGTAAACAGAACCTCGATTCTTCCGAGAAAATAACGTTTTGCCATTCGTGCACCCAGGTTCGTCGTTGAGTACACCATCGCAGGCGCTCATGTCTGTGATGCAGCGTCAAGGGTAACCGCAGCCATGGTCTCCGCGCTGATAGTCCATGTTGCTGCAAACGTCGTCGAACTGTTCCTGCAGATGGTGCAGATGGTTGTTGTCTTGCAAACGTCCCCATCTGTTGACTCAAGGATCGAGACGTGGCTGCACGATCCGTTACAGCCATGCGGATAAGATGCCTGTCATCTCGATTGCTAGTGATACGAGGCCGTTGAGATCCAGCACGGCGTTCCGTATTACCCTTATGAACCCACTGATTCCATATGCTGCTAACAGTCATTATATCTCGACCAACGCGAGCAGCAATGTCGCGATACGATAAACCGCAATCGCGATAGGCTACAATCCGACCTTTATCAAAGTTGGCAACGTGATGGTATCCATTTGGCTTCCTTACACGAGGCATCACAACAACGTTTCACCAGCAACGCCGGTCAACTGCTGTTTGTGTATGAGAAATCGGTTGGAAACTTTCCTCATGTCTGCACATTGTTGGTGTCGCCACCGGCGCCAACCTTGTGTGAATGCTCTGAAAAGCTAAGCATTTGCATATCACAGCGTCTTCATCCTGTCGGTTAAATTTCGCGTCTGTAGCACGCCATCTTCGTGGTGTAGCTATTTTAATGGCCAGTAGTGTGCATTTGAAATGTGTAAGAACATGAAAGAAACTGAGGTGGCAACACTGCCAACAGCAAGCTTTGCTACTTTGAAAAACGCCCTAGGATGACCTACTCCAGCGCTTCAAACGTCAGCTGTTTCTCAGTACCGTATGTAATTTCCAGTAAGACAAGATTTTGTGAATGATTTGTATTTCTAATTCTCACACTTTTTCATTTATGCAAAACTTTCGTTGTCTTGTTTGATTCATGCTTTTGAAAACATATTAAAATCTAAGACTTTTACCGCCCCCCAAAACCTTGCCGACCTGGGCGGTGGCTCGGTTCGCCCCCGCCGCCCTTCCTAGAGCCGGTCTTATATCCCACGACTGAGAAGTAATCCATTGCTTTTTGTTTCGTGGTTTTATCTAGCGTTTTCATGTTTTCTTTTCTCTGCAGGTATCCTTTACTATCGATTAGGCGATGATGTGTTCAGTTTTATTTTTGTTGCGTCCCATTTTCAGTTGTCTTAAAGTAAATGAAAAATTCAGACTGAGGTATATTTTGTTTTCTCCCGGTGGACATTGATCTGTGCGGTCACAGAGGATGGGACGCTCACGTGTTTGTAATAGATTTGCTCAATAAACAGTGTAGACTGCGTTAATTAATAACCTGTTCGTTGATATTATCCTTACGTTGTCAGAAGAAGGCCGCTCAAAGAGAGCTCCTCTGAATGAAAATAAAATATTCCTTCCGCCAGTCGCTGTTTGTTGCCTCGTGTGTTGCTACGTTTCTCCGGAACCTGAACTGATCTCCGTTGAATTCTACAGTTTTTTCTAGTCTTCTGTGGAAAATACGTATCAGTATTCTGAGATCATGGCTTATTAAAATAGAGGTTGAGTGTTGTTGACAGGTGTCAGAAACATCTTTACAACTGGAATTATTACATTCTTCTTGAGGTCAGAGGGAATGTGCCCGACTCATCTTCCATACCAGGTGGAGATGTTCTGTCATGCTTGGCACACCCAACCCAACGAACTCAGTAATTCTGAGGAAATTTTGACTACTCCAGGTGCTCTAGTGCGGTGGTACATTATTCTGACAGTTTTTGATTTAGTAGTGGACGGAAGCGTGGTGAGGGGGTTAGGATAAAGGGGGAGACCGAGATATGAACAAAATAAGCAAATTCAGAAGGATGTAGGTTGCAGTAGTTTTCGTAGTTGCACAGGATAGTGTGGCATGAAGAGCTTCGTCAAACCAGCCCTAGCTTAATGACCGATGACCTCAGCAGTCTGGTCCCGTAAGACCTAACCACAAATTTATAAAGCTTATAAACCAGCCCTCGGACTGAAGAACACAACACTAAGAGTTTCGTTACTCTGGTTCATCGTCTCATTACTTGTTCGATAAGTATTTTAATTATCTGCATTACCATTAGCTTTGCATGCACTAACTTTAGTTAATGAAAGCATTCCTCCATTACTTGAAAGTATTTACCGGTATTAAGAACCATTACTGTAGAGGTCTCCTAAGGCGTTTTTAGCAGTTTTCTCTTTTTTTGTACACGTCGATATCACGCATTGGTAGCCATGTGATTAATAATTATGGTTGTGTTCAGTTTACTTATATGTTATCACTAATAGCTGTAAATGTGCGTGTATGTTGTAAGGGGGGTGGAGATGGTGTTACCATTTACTTGTGAAATTTCATATATTTCATTAATATATTTCATCAACCTTTATGATTTTGTAATAACCTTTTTCGACATGCGCGGGGGTTAATGATTTGACATCATATTATATTTTTATATACTTTTGACCAATATATAATCTTATGGGTACAATATTAAGGTTTTATCAGTATGACCGTGGGAACTGCGAATCCCATCCACTTCAGTTCGACAGCAACTTCGTTAAAAATAGGCCGACCATTACGATGGGAGTCTGATCTATTCACGACTCTGCACCGAAGCTTCTACTAAATAGACATGTTTTGTGAGGAATGCGGTTCCCAGAGACTTGAACGTGCTACCACCTGTGTATCATGGACACATTTGATCTTGACATCTGGAGACCCTGTTCTGAATCGGCACAATAGTAAAGACTTGTTACGTCTCCAGATGCTGCTAAACTTAACTGTTGAGAACTACTGTGCGCAGTAGGGTGAAACCATTGTCGAATGCTGCATCTCATTTCGTTGATGCATCATTTGTATCTTTTAATATCGTTGCTAATCAGTTCAAAATACAAGACCTTTCCCGTTGCAGTTTTCAGTAGATAAAACATCTCATCGTTCGTTTCACTCATGTCCATTGTACTTTATTAGATTTTCTGATGCAGACAAAAAGCACATGTATAGTGTCAGAATAGAATTACTAAGTGACGCCACTTTTCTTCTACGAGACGGTATTGGGCAAAATTCTGTAGCGCTATCCACAGCCACTTGGTTCCGGCCACCACGATCATTATTAAGTGAGCTATGTATACGGATAACTTACAAAAACGCGTGTAAAATACAAATTATATCTGCATATGTATAGATATGTGTCAGTTGTCTGTAATTACTCTGAAATTTAAGTACTAGTACGCAGGGAATCTTTGTATACATTTATTACATGTAGACATTTTGGAGAGACTGACGTAATTTTGCAACTGTGGGTTTACTAGATTTCATGAATAGGTTATGTATGATTCAGGGTGTCCCTTTCAAACTTTCCACATTTCAAAAGCCCAGGAAAAAACTACTGTAGATATGATAAATAAGTTGCAACAAATGCTAAGCATCTCAAAGAATTTATATTCTCGCATCATAAGTGCGAACTATTGTCACCAAAGTGCAGCATGATTGCATGAAGTGAAAATGGCGACTCCAAAATAGCTCGTGAAAGCAGTAGTTTGGTTTGCAGAAAAAACATCGCCTGTTACGATAAAGTAGCGTAGATTGTATGAATATGATTCACCTGATGTGAAAACAAGAAGTGGTATGGTAAGTTTCTGGCAACTGAAAGTGTTCTGAAACATTCTGGCATTGCACGTCGTAGCTTTCGGAAGATGTTGTGGAGAACATCAGACATGCGTTTCTTAGAAGCCCATGTGAATGAGTTCGGTAGGCATTTGCGCAGCTTATTGTACCCTGAGTAAGACGCATTTTTCAGTACACCAGCGTCTTCGTTTGTACGCTTACAAAGAGCAAATTCTGCAACATCTGCAACATCTGAAGCTGAACGTTAATTCTTGCCGTCTAACCAAGCTTCCATATCACCTATATATTCAAACGTGTATTCTTCCTGCTACAATTAAGATGCAAAATAAATACAGTTGTGCTATTTTATATCCTTCCTGGTGTTTCAAAGTAGGTTAGAAGGAGTAGGTGGCAAAATAATAATTTACCGCGGAAATTATCTCTGGATCCTGTGGAAGGGAAAAGATTTTACGCCAAAATAATTTTATGGAATAGCTGTTACGTGAAGCCGAATCTGAAATCCTTGTGTTGATTATAAAACCTTAGCAGTGTTAGGTCAAAATAAACTTAGAAGGTATGCGACATGCAGCAGCCCTTTCTATACAGTATGATTTGCCAGCGTCAACGAATGTATTTCGACAGTTAACCGTCTCTTCACCATTCACCTCTGATCTGAACTAGTTGGGCTTTATATGAACGGTCAATCTGGGTTACGAGGCTCGATAATAACAACAGTGAGCTTTAGAAGAGCACGGTTAGAGCATCGCCTGACAAGTATAATATTCGATGTATACGATTTGCCGTGGAAATTTAAAGCAAATTCTGTGCTGGTCCATCAGAACAGGCGCTGTGTGTACTACTTTTCTGCTCTTGTAAGTCTGACATTTCGATCAATGTCTGACGTTCCTCCCTTTTATTAATACGATGATTGCATCGGAACTGGGTGAAAGCTTCCTCTTCTCTGTCGCAAAACATCAATTAACTTCAGGACCGCATACCCGAGCCTACTTCAGTTGGAAAAAACAGAGTTGAAAATGTCAGAGGTACAATGTGTATTTGAAATTAGTTTATTAGAGACATCTGGGAATTGTACCACATCTGAATGGATTCTACGCACAAGCAATAAACTACTGAGTATTGCTGGAATGTTTGTAATCTTCATCAAGTACACGTGAGAGATGAGGCAGAAGGATTTCCGCTGGTTTATAGCTATCCGCTGTAATCCATGGCATTTTTGGGACAGTACGTTTATATGGTGAACGACTCTTGGGGTACTCCAGTGAATGATTGTGCAGACAGAGAAGTAAATATCACATTTCACGCAGTTTATGAATACAACAGGAATGATACGAGTATAACTACTCATGGTAATGAGCAGTGGTTTGCAAAACTATATTTAAACCTTGCAGTTGCTATGAAAAGTGCATAAGAGGTAACAGTGGAACTGAGAAGGCTCTGAGCAAACTCTATCCATTCGTTGTTTACACTGGAGCTGTCTTAAAATTCTTTTGTCTGATTCAGGACTTGTGTTGAAGCTGGACTCCCTCTCTACTCATGGCGAACGTTCCGGACCACACAATATCACCTTTAGGGCGGGGGAGGTAAGGGGAGAATAGTGTCACGCTCCCCAAGGCCGACACGTCTCTTGTCTGCTCCCAGCCAACTTCGAAAGGGATTTTACGGCCGGTGAGCGGTGAGCGAGAGAACATGGCTGTAACATACCTTCGGATGTCTCTCATCAATATTTTAGTTTCCCCGTCGGCTGCGTTTCGTGCCATTTTTGCTATCACTGCTGCTACTCATGGATCAGTCACCGGTTACAGATACCACGAACATGTTTTCTTGGGTTTACTTTCGATATTAGAGATGAAAAAATTAAATCAAGTCATGTTTGGGAATTTGTGAAAAACCAATCCCATAGGTACTATATGGTAACACTAAGGAACAGGAATTCCCCTGGCGACATATTCTCCGCACAATCTTGTGCTCAACCTGTTGTATGCTTAACTCACAAGTAATAGACTTGAAGGATATGTACACAAAAAGATAAAAAAATTAAAGCACCCAGAAGACGCCGACCGGGTTCGGTAGGCCGCACAGTGGAGTCTGCTGTTTCATTTGAGCTACGTAAAGTAGCCGGCCGCGGTGGTCTAGCGGTTCTGGCGCTGCAGTCCGCAACCGCGGGACTGCTACGGTCGCAGGTTCGAATCCTGCCTCGGGCATGGGTGTGTGTGATGTCCTTAGGTTAGTTAGGTTTAAGTAGTTCTAAGTTCTAGGGGACTTATGACCTCCGCTGGTGAGTCCCATAGTGCTCAGAGCCATTTGAACCTACGTAAAGTAGATTTATGACTGGGTACTACGGTGCTATAGTTTTATACTTGATGTGGCCAAACTTTGTCATGCAAAAGTTTAGTGTAAATAGTTTCTGAAGAAGGCCAAATTATTTTGGCTGAAACCTAGGTAAAGATTGGTTCCTATTTGCAACTGACTCTGACGTGTCATATGTTTAACATTCACATATTTTTATTTACGATTATGACTCTTTATCATAGAAGATAACCAATTTGCCAATTACGGCTTCAAAATAAACAACTAATATCTATGACTAAAATATGACATCATTGGTCAAAGTTGATGATTTGTATCCCATTCTTCAGTTGATCCCGGCGTCTTCACCTAACGTCTTCCACCATCCTGGGGCTACGTCTTCAGGACAACAGTATTCTTAGTTCTCTGCACCAAACATCGTTCCTCAATCGAGTTCATAGGCATTATTGAGTGCATAGGCATAGTGTTTTGAATTTTCTTCTCATTTAGACAATTTATTAGTGTGATATGTTCTTTTCGGTTCAATTGTTGGTCCTAGCGCTGAGTTTCCGCGGTTACGATAGAGAATGAGTCCCCTTTAACTTTTTGAATCCGCAGAGAGGAAAAAGCAACATTTTATTTATATTGAAAGGCAGTAAGACCATACACGGGACATACTATGCAGGGTGGTCCATTGATCGTGACCGGGCCAAATATCACACAAAATAAGCGTCAAACGAAAAAGCTACAAAGAACTAAACTTGCCTAGCTTGAAGGGGAAAACCAAATGGCGCTATGGTTGGCCCGCTAGATGGCGCTGCCATAGGTCAAACGGATATTAACTGAGTGTTCTAAAAATAGGTACCCCCATTTTTTATTACATGTTCGTGTAGTACGTAAGGAAATATGAATGTTTTAGTTGGACCACTTTTTTCGTTTTGTGATAGATGGCGCTGTAATAGTCACAAGCGTATAAGTACGTAGTATCATGTAACATTCCCCTAGTGCGGACGGCATTTGCTTCGTGATACATTACCCGTGTTAAAATTGACCGTTTACCAATTGCGGAAAAGGTCGATATCATGTTGATGTATGGCTATTGTGATCAAAATGCCCAACGGGCGTGTGCTATGTATGCTGCTCGCTATCCTGGACGACATCATCCAAGTGTCCGGAGTTCGCCGGATAGTTACGTTATTTAAGGAAACAGGAAGTGTTCAGCCACAACCTGCAACAAACGATTATGCCCACGTAGGTGTTTTAGCTGCTGTCGCGGCTAATCCGCCCATTAGTAGCAGACAAATTGCGCGAGAATCTGGAATCTCAAAAACGTCGGTGTTAAGAATGCTGCATCAACATCGATTGCACCCGTACCATATTTCTATGCACCAGGAATTGCATGGCGACGACTTTGAACGTCGTGAACAGTTCTGCCACTGGGCACAAGAGAAATTACGGGACGATAGCAGATTTTTTGCAAGCGTTCTATTCAGCGACAAATAGTCATTCACCAATAGCGGTAACGTAAACTTGCATAATATGCACTATTGGGCAACGGAAAATCCACGATGGCTGCGACAAGTGGAACATCAGCGACCTTGGCGGGTTAATGTATGGTGGAAGGATAATTGGCCCCAATTTTCTCGATGGCAATCTAAATAGTGCAAAGTATGATGATTTCCTACATAATGTTCTACCGCTGTTACTACAAGATGTTTCACTGCATGAAAGAATGGCGATGTAATTCCAACATGATGGGTCCGGCACATAGCTCGCGTGCGGTAGAAGCGGTATTGAATAGTATATTTCATGACAGGTGGATTGCTCGTCGAAGCAGCATACCACGGCCCGCACGTTCACCGGATCTGACATCCCAGGATCTCTTTCTCCTGCTATCGTGATCCACCGACAACGCCTGACAACATGCGTCAGCGCATTGTCAATGCATGTGCGAACATTACGGAAGGCGAACTACTCGCTGTTGAGAGGAATGTAATTACACGTGTTGCCAAATGCATTGGGGTTGACGGACATCATTTGGAGCATTTGTTGCATTAATGTGGCATTTACAGGTAATCTCGCTGTAACAGCATGCGTTCTCAGAAATGGTAAGTTCAGAAAGATACATGTATTACATTGGAGCAACAGAAATAAAATGTTCAAACGTACCTACGTTCTGTACTTTAATTTAAAAAACCTGCCTGTTACCAACTTTTCGTCTAAATTTGTGAGCCATATGTTTGTGACTATTACAGTGCCATCTATCACAAAGCGAAAATGGGGTCCAAGCAAAACATTCATATCTCTTTACGTACTACATGAATATGTAATAAAATATGGGGGTTCCTATTTAAAAAAACGCAGTTGAAATCCTTTTGACCTATGGCAGCGCCATCTAGCGGGACAACCATAGCGCCATATGGTATCCCCCTTCAAGCTAGACAAGTTTCGTTCTTTGTAGTTTTTTTGTTTGAAGCTTATTTCGTGAGATATTTGGCCTGGTCACGATCAGTGGACCACCCTGAATATATTCGTCTACGTCTTTGGAAAGCAGTATCTGTGGTAACTTGTGACGGCATGTTTCAGAGGCGACGGGTTGTATCCCATTCTTCAGTATTCCCAGGTTCCAGGCACCGCTTCCATCCCGGACATGAGTTGTAGAGGTGGTGGTGAATGGGGCCGTCTGGCAAGTTGTTATTGATACATTGCTATTTACAATAGTCCTTTATTCGTCCCAGAACAGAGACGGGATTACAGCAGGCGGGAGGTTATTGCCTGTCTATGACGCCGGCGGCGGCAGGCACGCCGGTCCGCGAACCAGCACAGCAAGCACGGCGACAACCAGCACGGCCGAAAACGCAGGCATATGGACGCAGAGGGTGGTGATACCATTACACCATCTGTAAATCGTATGTTGATATTATGTTTTATCTGTCATGGCGGCCAGCCTTACAACCTTTTGGAAACGAGACTACAATATCAAACTTTATAATATTAGTGAAATCGTTCCACATAAGAGCCACAGAAATAATGAATATTCTTTACCCATCAGATTTTAAAAAAGATCGGAAATACATTGCATTCATTCACATGCAACGATATCGTAATGTCGTCTGTCGACTTCTGTATTCGATGTTGAAGAGGTTAAGGCAAAGGGCGGAATTCCATTACAGTTGCATAGTCGAAATGACTCTTAACATTAACCAGAAGATTTCGAAAGTTCCTAGAAGAAAATAAATGTCCAGCATCTCTACTGACACTGATAAACACAATTAACTGCATGCGAATATCCAACGGTGAATGTGAGAGGGGCTTTTCACAAATGACCCTTGTTTTAACCCATCAGTGCTCCTGAAGACTTTTGCCAAATTGATGTTCACCATACTAGTAGGACGTCCATTACAACTGTTCAGTCCAACGCTTTATGTGGAGACCCAGGTACAGACAGCAAAGTAAGGAGCGGAAGTAGGAAAAATGTGGTAGCGGTATTCTGATGCCGATTTGAAGTCTACTTTAAACAACCAAGACCACCTGCAATGCACCTCTTTTAAGATTAACTTCAGATATTATGTATAATTCTGAATTATGTGCTTATTATCAGATAAGCATTAAAAGTATATCACAATATCTTGCAGCAATAATTTGTAAACATTAAACATTGTCAACAGCTCATGCAGAGCACCACTGAACATCTTCCGTAACATTAGAACTGCCTGGTTCTGCTAATCAAATCAAAACTAAGGAACAATAACTGTTATTATCTTGTAGATTAACTACGAAGGTAGATCGTTCGCCGGCCGCTGGTGGCCGAACGGTTCTGGCGCTACAGTCTGGAACCGCGCGACCGCTACGGTCGCAGGTTCGAATCCTGCCTCGGTCATGGATGTGTGTGTTGTCCTTAGGTTAGTTAGGTTTAAGTAGATCTAAGTTCTAGAGGACTTATGACCTCAGCAGTTGAGTCCCATAGTGCTCAGAGCCATTTGAACCATTTGGTAGATCGTTCTCTTACGTTCTTGGTACTGTAGTGTGTTTGCTAGGTATCTTGAAACTGTCAGGACAATAGAGCGAACCAGTTACTCAGTCGGATAGGCAGTGACTTCCTATATTACAAGACCATTTCATACTTTCTGATTAGAGAAACTGACCCAACCTTGTCTTCTAACGCAATTTGTTGATGAGCTTTATTACTGAGAAAGAAGGTACAGGCGTCAAAATTGTGTGGCAATCCATAATTAGGTTTCCGGTTGGTTTCCCAAATGAGATCTAGATACGCGATGTTTCCTTTATTAATCCCAACCTGAGTCATTTCCTGCTCGCCGTGTCATGTGACAAATTTATTAATAAAAGTTTACCATCTCGTATTTCCAGTTTTAGTATATTTATATTCCTAGTTTATGTGTTTTCTTTATTAAGCATGATCTGAGGATGATTGTTAATCAACTGAAACTGCTAATCAGCAAATTTACTTTTTATTGCGATCAAGGCTACTAAAATTTTTAAGCAACGATCCAGATCGCCGTATTTCCTTCAGCCGGCCATGCCATGTCTTAAATGTTCACGAACATCTTGGGATATTTTATGCTAAACGTGCACCCAGTCAAAATCATAATTATTTATGTAGTAACTTAATAATGCCCGTGTTGTCTCACATTTTTCCTGTGTTTTGATCTTCCGTGTGTAACAATGTTGTGTGTGCACTGGGTACTGCTGCCATGTAGCTCAGGGTGATCCAGCTGACCCTAACGATAGGTTTTATGTAACCCACAAAGCCATCAAGCACCACATGTGAGAGTTTCATATTCTCTCATTTGCTATGTGAAAACTATCAGTCGTACAGAAGAAAATGAACTTGTCTCTTTCTAGAAAATTTAATGTAGCTAAAATTACATTAAATTTTGTACATGTAGTTAAAATTTCATTAAATTTTGTATAGGGATATGTTTTCTCTGCAGGCCGAGGTTTTCGAGTTATTGAAGACGAACATATTTGAAAGTAACGTTTGTATGTTTTTTTGAAAAATTCTAAAATCACGGTCTCTAGTGGAAACGTATCCTAGTACAAAATTTAACTACCTGAAGTTTCCTACAAAAACATCTTGTTCATTTTTTCTGCAGGATTAATAATTTGCCCATATAAAGCGATAGAATGTAAACATTTTGCGCGTGGTATTTGAAGACATTATCGACTGCACAAAATCCATTGGAAGGGCCAGCTGAATCTCCCTGCATATGACTTGTATTGCACAGAATATTTACGTCCAGTACGCTTAACTATTGTAAAATACGCAGTCATAAGATTGAGACATGCACTACTCATGTTTATGCCTTCGCCTAGCGAAAATAATATTCTGAGATTGGATAAAGATTCGCAATGACGACCTGTTTGACCCCAATTTTATGGTTCAAAATGGCTCTGAGTAGTATGTGACTTAACATCTGACGTCATCAGTCCCCTAGAAAAATGGTTCAAATGGCTCTGAGCACTACGGGACTTGACTTCTGAGGTCATCAGTCCCCTAGAACTTATAACTACTTAAACCTAACTAACCTAAGGACATCACACACATCCATGCCCGAGGCAGGATTCGAACCTGCGATCTTAGCGGCCGCGCCTAGAACCGCTTGGCCACTTCGGCCGGCGGTCCCCTAGAACTTAGAACTACTTAAACTCAACTAACCTAAGGACATCACACAAATCCATTCCCGAGGCAGGATTCGAACCTGCGACCGTAACGGTCGCGCGGTTGCAGACTGAACCCAATTTTATCATGGCAGGAAAACCCTGATGCAGCCTGTCTACTATTGCGGCCAGAAAGGACGGAGATGGCACAACCGTGTGCAGTGGTATACAGTTATATCAAAACTGACGTCTGATGCGAGTTGTAGCTACTCAGACAGGTAACAGCGCTAATTTAAGGTATTGACATTTTTGTCTGTTGAATCAAAGTCTTTAATCCAGTAACTTAGGATATGCGTTAAATCTACATGAGTAAATCTTCTCTGCTCTTAGTGATCCGTATGTTTGAATTGCTGCTGATGGTAGACCACAGATGATTTTTTCGATTTTTGTGTTTTTACATATCTTGTAGCTATTATATTGTTCAATTATTGATTGCACTGCGCTGTG
Organism: Schistocerca serialis cubense; assembly: GCF_023864345.2. Classification (NCBI taxonomy): domain Eukaryota; kingdom Metazoa; phylum Arthropoda; class Insecta; order Orthoptera; family Acrididae; genus Schistocerca; species Schistocerca serialis. The sequence goes on from NC_064638.1 coordinate 988,401,191, forward strand.
ATGTTTTTCAGTCGAAATTTATTTTGTGCTGTTACTATGACAGGAAATATTTGTGTGGCACGCAGTAAACTAGTGGATTACTATGAAGCGTTTTTCCAGTGTTTAGTTTTGCAACGCCTTTTATATTTCTTAATCATTTGTATCATTTTCTCTTCCCGCGTGGTTATCATAGTTACCAGGGAGGCAACACGCTACGACCGTTACCACTTTTATACTGATTTCAACAACTTCGTCGACGACCTCGTGGTGTGATTTCTGTCGGTTAACAAATACTATTTACACATTTTTCTGTTGTGGATGAAATTTAATGAGTTGCGTGACATGCTTCCACCAGAGAAGATATCTTGTAACATAATCGTTACTGGACAACGTTGATTACATAAAAGAGCATGTATTAAATAAGCTGTATTGTTTCGTATCAGGAATGATTGAATGTAAGAGCGAATCAATAAGTTCGACGTTAATTAGAGTGCATATAGTGATTCACAAGACTCTCTGTAGTGCTCTTTTTCAGATAGTCCTTTGATGAATGTTGAAGAGATCCCAATTCCATCCAACTCGAAAGATAATTTAACAAGCTTTGTGTCTGTCCAGTAGATCAAACTGCATTCCCGGAACACCTGGCTAACGCTCAGACGACTGGCTAATCCGTAAAGTTATCTCGACACGCAGTAAAGGAATACAGTAGTTAGATATTATCAGTAACCTTCGCATCCGACTATCCTCACAGCCAAAAATAGCTGACACTGTGGTGTCGAGCACACGTGTTGTAACATTATCTGATTGCCGTATCATTTTAAATCGTTCACTAATCGAGCAGTCGCTCGGCAACAGCTACAGTTAGCAAATAATGTTGCGCGAATGTAAAAGGTGAACGTCCTGTGACGTAACGTGTTTATTGTGGAAGCACCGTCAGAGATGCAGTGAGTTAATGACTTTGAAAACCGCGGCGCAAAAAAAGGACAGAAAAAGAACACTTTTACACGTTCTTTTGATGTACGAGATATTCTCGATCAACACTCAGTTACTCATTATTTTTTTTTCTCTTTTCTCTTGTAACTTGTGTCGGACGCGCATGTCTTGACGCCCTATTATTATTGTTGAAAATAGTATTATTTTAGTTTAAAGTAAAAGTCCAATACTAAAAGTGCAGTACTGCATAGCAGTAGATTTATTGTGCGACGTGTATGTGAAAACGTCAAAGGAATTATTTTCATTACAAGAAGAGAAGTGCCAGTAAAAACGGTATCCATATTATATCCTTCATTGCAGTGTAATTTCACCTATTAATTGCCATAAACTCAGAGTTAAATGGAACAGGTGTATGGACTATTTATTCAGTATAGAATCTATGTCTCACTCCTTCATGAAGCTATTTAATTTTCTTTATGTTTGTGCGAAATAGAGAGTTCACAGTCACGAATTCTTTCGTCGAAATCGGACGGAAGTTGCATGCGGCGAAATATTTTCTCCGTGCCATATTCTACTGGTAAATGCATGATGATAAACTACGGTCCCTTAGGAAATTCATGTTGAGCTATCCAAAAATAATTATATTTTGAATAGGCGTTTACTCTCCACTGCAATGCTACTTCTGACTTATCAGACGATCCTACAAGAAACAGCCGCACACGGTCGGCGTTCGCAAATATATTTCCACCGCTGATTGTAGCTATATGTTACAGCACAGAAGTAAACATATTGTTATAATTAGCGACTACGAACTGTATGTTTATGTATACACATTACGTAAACATATCGTTATAGTGTGTAAATAAAGTAAAAATGAGAAGAATTAGAAAGCTTTGGCTTAGGTTTCACGCAATGAAAACCTCAGCAGTAAGGTGCACTGTGTTCTTCAAACACGATTGCTTGCCCACTGCAAGAAGCAAGCCAACCCCTGCTTTCTTACGCACTGTCAGCGAGGTAGTTCTATTTGTTGAGCACGCTGATATGCACACGGAGTAACTGCGCGGAGACTGTGCGACCCCGTACCAAATGGTGACGTCACCGGCGGTTGCTTGCGCTTGCGTGTAAGCGTGGCCCGGGGCCGCCGGGAAGGGAGCGGGCGAGCACGGCGCATGCGCGGTGACTCTGGGCCCGGCGTCCGGCGTCGCGGCGCCCCAGTGGCGCGTCTTGTGGCGCGCGGAGTGGTTGCCGCTGGGTGAGGTGGCGCGCGAACGGTGACCGGCGACCGCCACTGCCGCGAGAGTCACGCTCGTCCGTACAGTGCCTCAAGGCGGGCCGAGGGCCGCGGCGTTGGCACGCTACAGGAGGTAGGAAAACGTCTCCACAGCGTAGAAGCGGCTCTAGCGCCCGGTCGCAAACAGGTGGTTTGTAGCCTGCTGGCGCTCATTTCGTCATTCCATGAATAGAAAACAATCTCGAGGAAGTGAGACTTAACAAAGATTGAGGCATTACAAAATGATGTTGCAGCCTGGATCTAGTTCAGTCCCTGATTGAAATCCGCAGAATGAGTCATTAAGTGCCGTCATCCCTTTCTAATTGTTTGAATTTGTTTGTCGTCAGATATCTACAGAAATTTTTGAAATGAAGTGACAATAGATAAGCACAGATATAATTAAACGATGTGCGTGACGACATAAACTAGGATCAGAAACTGCGACAGTTACGAATTATCAGCTAGGTATTGCATCGTTCTGTGTACGTTTATCGCTCCTTATTATTACTCGCGTTTATTTAACTGAAATGAAATAAGTGAGAGACAAGGACAGACGATTGCATTAAATACAGGGAATTATGGTATAACTGTAGAATTTTTCAGATATTTCGTAAGACTTCTGACACATTAACGTTCGCTTACCTAGAACGTCGCAAAAAGTAAAGCTGCAGGAACTCAAATGAATTTTAAATGTTTACATTTCTCTAAATCTTTCGTTCATGTATCAATTCGGATCTGCAAAGTTTCCTTAGTTATTGTACTGTATTTGCGTAAGCGATGCTTTGCAATGTATAATACGAAATCTTTTCGTTTTCAGTGATTTCCCTTATATATGTTTCTATGCAGAAATTAGCAACCTGTCGAAATAGCATGTTCGGATAGTGAAGAAAATTAAAATCCTTTAAGCGATTTTAGAGCAACAGCAAGAAGTTTTTTAACATATCATTTTCGTCTTCTTGACTGATGTCTGTCAATAGTAAATTCTATGAGCTTAAGGACTCATATTTCTATATGCCTTTGACTTAGAAAATACAGTAGAACAGCTGGATAAAGGGTTATTATGTTTCAAAACTGGTGTTTCCTTTACCATTATTATCAGTGTTAACAATATGAATTTTTAATTGTAGCCCAAGCAAGAGTGCATGAGTTTTGTATTTCCTAGCACGACACTGATTGTGTTGTGACACTACCGTATATAAACTCCTTAAACACCAAATCCGTTACTGCTGTGTTTCGGGATGATTCTTGTATATATTAAAACTTCCAGAGTTCTTACTCTGAGTACACTGCACAGTAACAATAACACCACCATAGAAACAATGTCATCAAAAGAATGCGTTATAGTGAGCGATTTTTGTCGGTCGTATAATGTAAATAGGAACAAAACTTTATCCTAAACTGTGACATCTTCTAGAGTGTTGTCAGATCTTATAGCCGGTCTCACCTCCATCGCCGCCGGCCGCAGTGGCCGAGCGGTTCTAGGCGCTTCACTCTGGAACCGCGCGACCGCTACGGTTGCAGGTTCGAATCCTGCCTCGGGCATGGATGTGTGTGATGTCCTTAGGTTACTTAGGTTTAAGTAGTTCTAAGGTCTAGGGGGCTGATGACCTCAGATGTTAAGTTCAAATGGTTCAAATGGCTCTGAGCACTATGGGACTGAACTGCTGAGGTCATTAGTCCCCTAGAACTTAGAACTAGTTAAACCTAACTAACCTAAGGACATCACAAACATCCATGCCCGAGGCAGGATTCGAACCTGCGACCGTAGCGGTCTTGCGGTTCCAGACTGCAGCGCCTTTAACCGCACGGCCACTTCGGCCGGCTCAGATGTTAAGTCCCATAGTGCTCAGAGCCATTTGAACCATTTTTTTTCACCTCCATCCTTTGAAAAGCAACAATACTAAGGGATAATACGAGGGATCGCTATATACGTGTGTATGTAGTAGAAATCTAATAGCTTGTGTCTGATAATAACTTCCTCATGCATTGTTACTAATGCAGTGCGTAATAACCTTTCACAATATGTAAGTAATTGAAACGAGGTATGGCGATGTAGTAATCAAGTCACGTCGAGAGTGTTTGTTGTTTTTCTACACACATCGAGAAGGAGGCGTTCATGAGGCAAGATTCGTACTCGGGAGGATCCGATCACATTTGTCTATGTTTTCGTCTTAAGCTGACGTAAAATTTCCGCCACCTTTCTCCTGCACAACTCCGCATCTAATGACATCTTAGTCGACTTTACGTCCACCTTTTAAAAAAGTTGGGATCTACTCAGTTGATTTACATTTTAAAATTTTGAGTTAAATTATTTTTTGTTTTACCGAATCCTTCTAGCAGGTTACAGATGTTTTAAATTTTTCAGCTTAATTTAACACAAAAATTTACTCTCAATAGGAGATCTCACTTCCCCAAAGAATGTCGTATTCAAAATTACGAGTTTCAGGGCCTAACTTATGGATCAGTACCTCCTTTAAAAAGTATGTTGAGACTAAAACTTAACAACAATGTACGATATTTATATTTAAAAAAATTTTAGGTTGTCATGAGTCGGTAGTGTACGTTATTGGAAGTGCTTTGATATTGGTAAGAGTGTTCTAAAAGTTATTTTCAGGTTCTGGACCCTACTACACAACTGTACATCATTAAAAAGTTTGTTGTTAATACAATGCAACAGAAATCAACGAGTATCTCAGAATCTTTTTTTCGGATGGAAATAAGGTACACCCACGCTCCTACCTCCTTGGTAATGCGCGTTGTGGAAAATGTCTTGGTTTTGCTGTGGAGAAATCCATTCTTGGGGCGTCGGGGAGGGGGGGGGGAGGGGGAAGAGCTGTCTTGGAGCATCAGAAAAATCGCGTAAAACTTAAATCTTCATGAATCGACGGGCAACTGAACCGCGCTCCTAGCGCATCGAAATCGAGTGTCTTAACCACGTTTCTACATCACTCGACATATTGATTTAATTTTGATAGTTGTTCACTGCAGGTAGTGGCGTCTCTTCGGCCCGTTTGCATAACTACATTTTTCTCGTACTCTTGATCCCGATAAGTCATGAAGATATGATCCACTCTCGAATCCCTCTTTGCCAGGAAAATATCAGCATGTACATAGATGTGTATATATCATATATTGTGTATATCCTAACGTTCAGTCTGCCGAATGTTAATGCACTCTGTTTCACATTGCACCATACAGCAATAGAAGTTTCGTGTGTCGCTTAAACTGAACAAAGCACTTGTGAAATAAATTTTACTACGAAACCTTTTGCGGTGTCACCGTCTTGCAATTGACACACCCAGACTTAAACGAAGTTCTATCAATTGTTATCTGGAACATGAAACTGCCACTTCTGAAAATGAAGATTTTAACGCCTCGTTCGCGACCGTGTCACTAAAGGAAGAGCTCAAGCTTAGGTTGTGGAATAAAATCGGCTACGTTCCTTTTAAAGGAACCATCACGGCATTGGTGTTAAGTGTTATCAGGAAAGCATGGACAGCTGAACGGTATGCAGCGTGCTAATTTGATTACCCGACCTCAAGGTTACGAGCTCCGTGTCTAAAACATCGTTCGCCATTGATGGATTGTGCAAGCAGACCAGTAACACGACCAAATATTGGAATGGTTTTCACAAGAGGTGCTCCACATGATTTCCTCTCCTCTCACTCGCTAAAGGTAGATTAAATACTTTACAGTGGTATCTCAAGAGCGAATTGATAGTTGGGTTTTGTACTGCAAGCGATTTTCAGCTAAACAGGAAATTATTTCCAGAATTTCATACAGGCAAAACTCTGTTAAAGAAACTTCCTGTCGAATGTACTGTCAGGTATATTTATTCGTGGAAACGGAGCTGTCCTGCAATTGTCGAATGAATTTCATCATGATTAACCGATCAACATATGTGGAGAGAGAGAACAAAAAGACTTTCTTCGTTCAGTTTAACTAGTTAACGAAATGCGACTCTCCTTTACATCGGACGCGATGTTTTACCGAAATATAGTGAAGCACGTGCCGTAACACGCAAAACTGCGTCGTAAATCGGTTCTCCATATTCGTAGAGTTCTTTTTATCCGCGACAGCATTTTCCATGCATATAAAATACCATGATTATGTGGCAGTATGATGTCAGTGAAAGAAGTATCTTCGCATTTAACCGGAATTTTTAATACAGAATACTCAGTCGTTTGAGAACAACACATGTGTACGTGCTTTGCTTTGTGTTACCACTCTTTTGACTACTTTAATGTCGTCCTGAATCTCTTAATACTTTGCGTTAATGTTTTCTTCTGTCTATACGAGTAAATTTAACAGTCACCTTGTGCTGATATTTGTCATTTCACCCCTGCTGCTTCTTGCAGTGGGATGCTAAATTCTCGTGTTCGTATTAAGGCGGCGCATTAACCAGACGTTTATTCTTGGAAGGGTGATTCATTTTCTGTATTATTTAATATCATTCTGTGTAAAAAGCGTCAAGTACTTTTTCCGTCGTTTTGTCTCCGTCTACGTCCCATGTGGATTAAATGTAGGTTTTTAGAAATGTCTTTCTGATGGTGTATGGATATCTGATGCTACTATAGTTCGTACAGACAGTGAAGCCTTTCTTCACTCTAGCCGAATTGTTTCAGGTATTATCCTCTTTACCGATATCTTGTGCATACATAATTAGTATCAGAGGAGCATAATTTTAATATCCTTGCAGCTAATGTAATATGTAAAAAACTACGAAACTAATTCTGAAAAATGGCAAAACCTCTTTTCTCAACTATGACCTGCCATTAGATTTTAATTGATGTCTTCTCTTGGACTTTTGTAGCGCTAATTGTTTATCTAATCACCATTCAGTTTTCTGTTTACTTGTCACCGTCCACTCGAAGTAGGTACAGCATACACCATGTCTGCATCTACAATGGACGAGAGCTGTTCGCAAAGGAACGTGTCCGATCGGTCTCGAAATGGGAAGCACAGTGAAAATCAAAAATTTTTTATTCGCAACAGTTAGCCACACCTTCCATCTACCTCTCTAAATAGTCGCCGCTCCGACATAAATAATTGTCATGGCTTTGTACAAACTTTCCAGTACCCTCGTTGCAGATAGCAGCCACCTGTGCCTTCCGCCAATTCTCTACGATGGTCGGCCTTTCGTTGTCTGTGCCAAAATGCTGTCTTGGTAGCCAGTGGTTCATGTGAGCAGAGATGGACAACGGAGGGAGCCAATTAAAGGCGTATTGTGAGTGACCAAACACTTCCCATCGAAAACGTCGCAGGAGCGTCTTCATTGCACCTGCAGAATGCGGCTGAAGATTGTCTTGAAGAAAGAAACATCTGACACTGATGTTATGTGGGCTGTATAGCTTCAGACGGAATCTCGCGCCAGATTCACATACTTGGCGGGAGACACTGTTGTTTGAGGCATTTCTACGTTAACAATTTGCGCTCTAGACTAAAAAGAGCGAAGTGAAGTAATCGACAGTCACACTAAAGACACTGCCCAACACATCTGTGCAAAGTTCCATTGGATTTCACAGTGTTTCCATTTCGCTCCTAATCAGACCTTACTTTCCGTATTCGCCTCGTATTTTCATTTCGTATTCAGTGGGAGTTTATCGGAAATTAAACTGAAATATACTTTTAAAGGAATAATTTAGTGTTACGACTGTGATTGCGTTTGATGATCATATGGCATCCCATAAAGTACAAAAGAGCTAAAATGGATCTACGCTGCTATTGCAGTTGGCTGTTTTGCCAAAGATATTTGGTTCACAGCTTATAGCCACATAAATTTTTTTCTGGGGGGGGGGGGGGGGTGGCCTAGGAAGATTTCGGTACGGACTTTTTACGCCAACAGTGAAACTGTTAAGCATGCTATGATACTGACTCACGAAACACCCAAGCAGCATGAAACGGAGTGATCGGCTCCTCACTCGTAGCCAAGCGTTTTATTTTAATATACGTAGCGGTAGTACGACACGCGACACCATATACCTACTGAGGGTGGTAGGTCTGCAAGGTAACTGTGACGATTAGTATGAGAGACCTGCGTGAAAGACGTTGTTACGCTCTGATTCCGTTTGTAATGAGTCAGAAGGATCGGTGCGCGTTTGTAAACTTCGAAATCGTTGAGGCTTGGTACTGCAATTAGCCCGCTTTTAGATCGACATTTCCAACTTCTAATTTATCATCTTCTTACCAGTTTATTTCTCCTATTACCAATGGAAATAAAACATCTGCAAAGTCAGTGAGGTGGCATTCTAGCATAATCTTCGAATGAAATGGCGTCATGATCAGTCTATCAATCTCACATACGGGTGAATTAGAGTTCAAACCCAGTTCCAGCATCCAGATATGTAGTGTGTGGTTTGTGGTTTACCGGCTAACAACGGCCAAGTTATCAGTGCCCTTAAAAATATTAACAGGAATGAATGTGATTAATATGTGACAATACGAGGAAGAGTACGTTCTATGCATACACCCGTACTCTCTCTCAAACTCACTCACAATCATCCGCACATTCAAAATATCTCGCATCGAGATATTATTTGTTTCTATACTTTTTTCCTATCCGAGCATGTGATCCATGCACGACGCTCTTGTCGTTGACGGGACGTTAAGCCTTGAAGTTCCGTATTTTCTCGCATCTGTAACTGTTGTATCAAGATTTAGCCATTACGCTATGCAAGAACTCGCCAACACAGGGATCGATTTAGCGAGTGACATCGAAGAACCTAGTTGCTTTCCCTTCTAGTGAACTTCTCGTTGGCGGGACGTTAAACGCTAGTCTTTCTTCGTCTCCAGGCCAGTTATTTGAGAATTATCACTCAGCGTTTCGTAGACAATCTAAATTTATATCTCTAGGTTCAAATGGTTCAAATGGCTCTGGGCACTATGGGACTTAACTTCTGAGGTCATCAATCCCCTAGAACTTAAAACTACTTAAGCCTAACTAACCTAAGGTCATCACACACATCCATGCCCGAGGCAGGATTCGAACCTGTGATCGTAGCGGTCGAGCGGTACCAGACTGTAGCGCCTAGAACCGCTCGGTCACTCCGGCCGGCTTTATCTCTAGGGAACTGGATGGTGGCAATCTACCAAGTGTTGAGTTAGAATTAAGGCTACAAGTAACCAGAGAATCAAGTCTTTCATATAAAATGACGTATTTAAACTTATAAAATTTAGTGTGATTAAATGGAAAGCTGTTATGGAAAAACTACGCATGAAACATAACATTAATAAAGGTCAGATTTATTACTGTGAGTTGTAGAAATATTTATGGTTTTATTACTCCAAGAATATGAAGCTTTCTTTCTCCCCTGCGACTTACGTAGCGAATATTACAGATCCACCTTTACCCGAAAACTATGCGACCAAGTATTTTACGAAACACGTTTTTGGCAAATCCGTAAGTATGCATTTCATAGTCCAAGTAAAATTGCCTGGAATATTATTAATAGGATATAACCGACGTCTTCTTAAGAAACAGAAACTGAAACGTGGTGAAATGTTATTTATCATCGATCAGAAGCGTAAAAAAGGAAAATAAACATATCCCTCAATGTCCTTCCACCGATAATGACTTAGGATCAGAAAATATTTCCTCACGTGGACAGGATGAACAACAGATAACGGAAGAAACATATACTGTGAAAATAAGATTTGTATCTTGCACGCAAAAAACGAATGTATCTCGTGTCATTTTAGCTTAGAACATTTTGTTTCTTTTTAAGTTAGGTGTAGTCTTTTCATTAGATGCTAATAAATGATTGAAAATGTACAAATTTATCTGTAACTATATCTGTTGTTCAACGTCATTTTCTGCCTGTCTCTAAGCACAAACTGTCACGCATCTGACTGACTGCGTCATATTCATAGGAAACAAAAGATTGGCAGACAATAATCCATGTTCCGGGACAGTTGTCAATATTTTTATTTTCAAGGAAACATTATTCGTATTAAGAGACAAACAGAGTAGTAGCAGGAACTAACTTGATGACGTGGATCTACTGAATAAGTCGATGGTGTGTGAATTATAGTAAGAGGCACATGGTGCAGAACATAGTGTGCATACAGTAAATATCCCAATGGTCATATACTTAAAAATGTTATTAAGCAAAACTTTCTGCGGTATGTGTCATGAACAATAGTAAGAAAAACTTACTTTGCGGTAGCTTCGGCTTTTATCCCACACCTCGACTTCAGGACTAGCAAGGAATCTCACAGAAATAGATAGCTATTTATGGGATTTAGTTTTAAAAAGTTTCATAAAAAACGAGTCATCATTTGCGGATGAGAGGACGTCTAATACATTAGATTTTTAAGAGAACTAAATTATCAGAGTGAAAGCAGCCGGTGGTCTATTGAAACGAAAAGTGGATTCGCACTCCTTACACTGCCGTGTATTAAACAGAGGTGCTACCCAGGGCACTGGCATGTAAACGCGTAGCGTGCCGCAGTGCTCCACTTGCAACAATACCGAAATGCATGCAGTCTCTCCCTGCGTTTCGTGGAAACAGAAAGGTGTTGCCAATCTGTCCAGCCCCTTGGTTCGCCGTACCAGGTAATATGAGCTGTCAGTCATTTACGGAGGCATATGATTTCTAGTAGTTCGCTGTGAATGAATTATGTTGATCGCAATACAGAGTGCTCTAAAATAACCCTTCAAACGTCTAGAGGGGATTAAGTATACAATATTTTCAATTGGAACCTAAGACCGGAAACGTAGCGTTCCCAAGCTACAGCCGTTTGAAAACGTGTTTGATAGGTAGGTACGCAACAGGGTAGGCATGGTGGGGGCTGCTTACGTCGGGTCGGTTAATGTCATTTAACGTGTATCCTATCTCTCTGACCTTATTCAAATCTGAGTGTTAAAGCAACACTCCTGAAGGGACAGAAGAATATATCGTGGTACGGGATGTGGTCGCTGCAGAGCAGACTGTAGACACCAGGTGTGATATAGTGTGTACCACATCATTCGTAGGTATAATGTGTGCACCGAACTTGGCGGTCGGCACATCGAATCTTAATTGTAGTGGATCAGAATGCTAATCGTCCTTTAAAAAGGACAACAACGGTTTAAGTTTAAGTGTAAACGACAGTGTTTGTGAAAACCGATTAAGTTTACATTTTGTTTGTTTGGTTCTTAATGAATGGAGATTATAAAACAAGTGATGTACTGGGTCAAACCTAATGAATTCCTTGTAAAAGTGGTCGCATTACCCACACTTTTTGAAGTGGTTATAGCACGGATATGATACGTTTACGGGAATGGGGTCGAATTCAAAATTTTATCTACTCAATCTCCCCTACAAATCCTAGAAGTTTGTGAACACCCGTATAAAGAAGTAGCAAGACAAGCGGTTTCACTTGTTGAACAACCATCTTCAGATGAAGAGCTTCTAACGTAACTGCTATCATAAAGCGAATTATGAGACATAATTATAGTAAACTTTATTCGATTATTACGTTTTAGTACTTATTACGTATTTAATCAAATAGTTTATGACAGGTTCGGTCACTCTACCCGAGAAGACCGATGGACAAAATAACAAACTATTTATATTTGATACAACGTTAACTGTGCATCAACGAAAGATACTAGGAACTTTATATATCGATTAATTATGCTATTTCAGTATTCCGTTACGAAATATTATCACTGCCCTTTGTTTGATAAGAGGACATTCAGCGAACCGAGAAACAAAAGTTGAAAAAGAAAGGACACAATCCCATTAATGAGTCGTTTGCGAGAAACATTTTCTTGTACGTCTCAGTATTGTTATACATTGATCCACTCCTTACATAGAGTTGCACTTGTATCACATGTTCTAAGCGTATTAGATTCGCCGAACTATGTCTTTATAATAATAAACTGGTATTAAGAAATGTCTCGTTAATCCTCGAAACCTCGAACTTATTTGGTCAGGAAGACCGCTGAGAACGGTCACTGATACTGTGAAATGGTAGCAGCTTCCAAGTGGTTGTAGTGATGGTTTCGAAGACAACCTTCAGCTGCAAGTATTACGGATCGTCGGATCACGATACACACGCAGTTCAGCGGAGGTGGAATACTTTGGCTGTCGTATGGCTTTGCACCGATATTGGACCTTTGACAACTTCGGTGCTAACTCATGGGGACTGCCATTTATTCACTTGTATGACAGGTTGTCGAGTGTTGTTTTGTCTTAAGAACCTTGTTGGTTTCGTACCTTATACAATAATTAAAAGTCAGGGTTAGAGGCAACAGCAAAATTGTTCTTCTAGCTGCCACGACATTCTCAGTTATTCGTCTCGTAAGTCTAGTGATCCTAATTAAAAAGCAGTTGAATTTATTGTATTTATTTAAATCCCCCGGTATATCGCACTTAAATGTTGAGGCGGTACTAGGTTAACACAAGAAATTAGTTTTTTTGCGCTCGGCGCTTTATGATTTGACGAAGCTGGAGGAATGGTGAAGATACGAGTTTCATTTCAGGGAGGCGTGTGGGTTACTCTACCATCAAAATTTTAGTTTTTTGAGATTGCAGTAAAATGCCAAAGCTTATTGCAGGTATCGTAGTTCTAAAAGACAACAATCGACTTCCTTTCACCTGTTTTTCCTGTTATTCGCCGTATTCCTGTTCGAATAAATATGATGATGACGTATCGTTAACGCAATCCCCATGGCGATTCCGACGTTCTAGCACAGATCTCCTGTATGACAGATGTAATGACCAGTTGGAAAGCTGCAAACGGGACACAGTGATGGCGTTTGTATTCATGAAATTTTGCCGTCATAATTTGAGGTAAGCCTTTGATGTTTAGCTTTCCATCGTCTTCTGAAACGTCACGAACCAACTGTGAAAGTGAAATGAATGTACACCGACGGAAAAAGAAATTACAGTGCAAAGGAGGAGTTGTGCGAGATAAATGAAAGTTAGTAGGCGTATATCTACACCTGAAAGATGAGGTCTATTCAAATTTCTCGACAGTTTGCTGTAAATACGCGCTGTAATGTCGTAAGCGTTAGTTGATTTGAGATTGGACGTAGTCAGTTGATGTTAGTCAAGAATGTGTTTATGACGACGAAGACGCCGTTATCAACAGCCTACCGAGTTTAAATGAGGTCTCGTAATGGGAATAAGAAAAGCTGCATGTTCCTTCCGTGATATTGCAGAAAGACTTGACAGGAATGTAGCCACTGTACATGACTTCTGGCAGCTGTGGTCACGGGAAGGTACGGTCTCAAGAAGGCCAGGCTCCTGATGGGCTACCGATAGGCAAGACAGTCGTGTTCGACGTATGGCTGTGGCCCATCGTACGGCGTCTGCTGCAGAGATTAGAGTTGGTACCGCAATGACACAACAAACTGTTACAAACCGGTTACTCAAGAACAACTCATAGAAAAAGTCCTGAAGCGTGCGTTTTACTGATCCCAAGCCACCGCCGTTTGCGACTTCAGTTGTGTCAAGTGAGAGCTCATTGTAGACCAGAGTGGCGGTTTTTTATATTTTGTGATGAAAGCCGGTTCTGCCTTAGTGTCATAGATGGCAGACTAGGTGAGCGCCTGCAACCAACCTGTCTGCAGGGTAGACGCACTGTACCTACACCTTGATTTATGGTCCGCGATGCAATTTCATATGCAGCAGCAGCGCTCTCCTGGTCATCCCACGCGTTTTGGCATCAACTTTGTGCGTCACTCTGGTAAATGTAAATGTCGTGTGACTAGAGCCTCTCGTGGGGTAGACCGTTCGCCGGGTGCAAGTCTTTCGATTTGACTCCACTTCGGCGACTTGAGCGTCGATGGGGATGAAATGATGATGATTAGGACAATACAACACCCAGTCCATGAGCGGAGAAAATCTCCGACCCAGCCGGGACTCGATCCTGGGCCCTTAGTATTGACATTCTGTCGCATTGGCCACTCAGCTACAGGGGGCGGAAGTCACTCTGGTGATTAGACCTGTATTGCTTTCATTCATGTACAGCATTCTAGGGAACGATTTCCAATGGGATAACCCTCGTCCGCATATCGCTGTCGTAGCCCCACATGCTCTACAGATCTGTCTCCAGTCGACTACGTATGAGACATCATCGGACGACAACTGCAGCGTCGTTCACGACCAGCACTAACTATCCCTCTACTGACTGACCAAGTGCCAAAGGCATGGAACTCCATCCCACAAACTGACATCCGGCACGTTTGCTTGCTTGCAGTCAACATTCTGGCTGTTGCACCGTTTATTAATGTACGCAAGTTTCACGTTTCTAATGGCTTTCCCCACGCTTACATTAACCTATGAACTTGCAACTCACTTAAAAGTGTAACCTAGATAAATTTAATCCCATAATTTCATTGCTCTACATAAGTAACACCTTGGCGTTGTGATGTTTTTAGTGTATATATATTTCGAAACTACAGATTCACCGGGCACAATATCCAAGATTATTTTACTGCATCGAAACGCCCCGAAAACTATGAAACGTTATTTGTTGTGTTGACAGTCATCACTTACATAGTACGTCAGATGTCAACTATTGTGTAGAGAAATAAAAAGCTGTATTGAACCGTCATAAATCTGTTTTCATTTAACCGCAAACGACACTTGTTCAAATTCAAACAACGATCACATGGAGCCTGAGCCGTCACATACAACCATTAATAAATAGACAAATTCATTCAAACGTGGTTAAGATTTTGAGGGTGATCCGCGTGAAGAACGCCCTAAAACTGAAACCAGAGGTGACGATAATGACAAAGTGTAAACTACACCTACATGAACATGATTATTATTCAACTGACATATCAGTGATTTTTTTAGGGTTCATAGAACCACATTCAGACCATTTCCGTACCATTCCACATTTGGATAGCACGAGGGAAAAGTGAAGAACAAACTATTTTCGTGTGAGTTCAGAATGTGTTGGTCATTAGTGCATCTGTAAGTGGTAGTCACCAAAATGGTTTGGATTTCAACAGAAAAAGTTGTTGCTTGTAATTTTGTGAAAAAATCTTACAGAAATGAAATTCTTCGTCCTACCGTAACACGTTTATCTTATCTGTTCCACTATCTTTTTTCGTGGTAATACAAAAGGAGCTGACCTTCGAATTTTTTCGGTATCCTCCGTTAGTTGTACTAGGTGAGGATCCAATACCACGTAGAATACTCCAGAAGAGGACGCGCAAGCATGGTGTAGGCAGCCCCTATAGTAGATATGTTGTTTAAAAATTGATTAAAAAGGATCTCGAGTGCAAAAAAAAAACACATTTATTTGCAACGGTTACTGGTTTCGGTCAGAATGTGACTATTTTTGGACAATTTATACCATTATGGTAGGCGGTGGTGATGAACGGAGCAGTTGTTTTGTCTCCACGTGTTCTGCCAATAAATAGCAAACTTCGGTTCACCTACGCCACAGTAATTTCTGTGTGATGCTTCTAATTTAAGTTGTTCATAATTTTAATCCAGAGGTATTTAGTTGAATACAGAACTTTTAAGTTTGTCTACTTCACTGTGTAACGAAAATGTAACGATTTCTTTTTAATACTCAAATTGAAGGACACACGCTTTCTTTTCGAGGTCAACTGACACTTACCGCAGCATGCAGACTTTTTTTGCATCAGTCTGAATGCTTTGGTATGGCCTGCCCCCAGTTCCTTTCTTGTGACATTGATTTAGTTTCAGAGTAGCAATTGCAACCTACGTCTTCAATTAAGCCGATCTCCGTTTTCCCTGTTTTTACCCGCTCGCTATAGTAGCATGGAAGTTATCATCACATGTCTTGTCATCCTCACCCATCTCCATGGAAGTGTTTATGTATATTCATTACTTCGCCGTTTCTGCGTATAATCTCATTTCTTTCCAATACACCTAGTTTTCGATGTCCTTTGGTAGCACGACATTTCAAAAGCTTCGGTACTCTTATTTCTGGTGTTCCCAAAGTCCACAATACACTACCACAGAATTCTATGCGTCTATGTTTGATACAGGAAGAATTTTTCTGGTAGGAGCGTCCTCTTTGTCGGTGCTAGTAGGCTTGTTTAGTCTGCCTTTCTTTGACTTTCATGTGCTGTTTTGTTTCCAAGTAGCAGAATTCAAAAAATGTTCAAATAAAATGTTCAAACTTGTGAGTAATCTTATGGGACTTAACTGGTAAGGTCATCAGTCCCTAAGCTTACGCACTACTTAACCTAAATTATCCTAAAGACAAACACACACACCCAGGCCCGAGGGAGAACTCGAACCTCCGCCGGGACCAGTCGCACAGTCCAAGACTGGAGCGCCTAAGACCGCTCGGCTAATCCCGCGCGGCAGCAGAATTCCTTCACTTCGTCTACTTTGCTGTTGTCAATTTTGAAGTTACTTTTATCGTTAATTTTATATCTGCTGCTTCTCACTACTTCCATGCTTCTTCGGCTTACTGTCAATCCATATCCTATAATTATCAGGTTGCTCATTCCATTCAACATTCCTTGTAATTCTTCTTCACTTTCACTGTGGATAGCAACGTCATCAGCGAACCTTATCTCTGACTTCCTTCCACGCTTAACTTTTGTCTGGCCGGCCAGAGTGGCCGAGCGGTTAAAGGCGCTACAGTCCGGAACCGCACGACCGCTATGGTCGCAGGTTCGAATCCTGCATCGGGCATGGCTGCGTGTGATGACCTTAGGTTAGTTAGGTTTAAGTAGTTCTAACTTCTAGGGGACTTATGACCACAGCAGTTGAGTCCCATAGTGCTCAGAGCCATTTGAACCATTTTTTTAACTTTTGTCTCACTACCGAACCTCTCTTTCTTTTCCGTCATTGCTACCTCAATGTATAATCGGACAATAGGGGTGGTCTTCCTTTTTTATTTTTCCCTCTTGGTTCTTGTAAATACTCCATACCAGCTGAATTAACCGCTTTTATCTATATTTTTCATAAGTTTTTCAGAGAATTTTAACCATCTTACCCCGTTTTATATGGTGCTATGCCTGTTCTAGAGCGGCAAATCTAATGAACGTGTTTTGATTTTTCTTCAGTCCTGCTTCCACTATCAAGCGCAACTCCCGATTTGTTTCTATGGTGACTACACCCGTCATAAAGCTAAACTGATCGTCATTTAAGAGCCCCACGATTTTCTTTTCCGTTGTTCTGTATAAAAGGCGTTAAAAAATATCCTGCGTTTTGGGGAGAATGGACCAAAGAAATACAAAAGTTTCCAGTCAACAAGGGCTCTAAAATTCATACGTTAAGCATTGTTAGCACATGTTTTTCTCCTCTACTGTGAAACACATTTCTTCTTCAGCAAGCTCATTGCTATTACGAACGACCCACAGACTGCAGTAAGGAAATGAGGTCACATTCCTCTGTCATTGTCCATGCATACGGCACCTGTTGGCGTTGTTACTTTAAACAGTATTCACAATTCCGGGAAAAAACAGCGCTTACACGAGTTGTAATGAGGAACTAGTTTGTGCTCTGGTATGATCTTGAAGTGCTTTAATATTTCAATTTTATCTTTGCAGTTACCACCATAGTGGAAGCCTGTTAATCTATATGAGTAATGACAGACGTAATCTTTTTTCATGGTCTGGCATATGCGAACAACCATCGAACCAGTGTGATGTATGGTGAAAAATATCCAGAACGCTTAGTTATTCAGCTATCTTTTCCAGCGACTAGCATCCTCTGGCTCTTTAGCACCAACAGCGGCAAATTGTGGCTTACCTCGCACCATTCCCAATATGCCGTAGAAGAGCGAATACTTTACGAGCAACGAGTGGAAAAATATCCTATAGTGTGAACTCTCCTCAATGAACAATGGTTCACCCATACGAAGTACATGTTCAGAACCTTCACTCTCTGCCCCACCTTCCCATTCTTAAAGACTTCTACTCCCATTATATCATTTAAGCTGCTGTTTTCTAGGTTACTTACCAGTGTCTGAAATTCTACGCTCTGGTTCGTAGAATATTACGTAATTTTGGTTAGTCAGTTTTTTTCTCATGGTTATCTCCTCCTTGGAATCGCCCTCTTTGACAAAGCCTGGTAAAACGAGGTTGACTCATTGTACGGTAGGATTTTGGCCTCCATTGGTGTTGATTATAATTCAGAAATCAACTAGTCACTGGGTTAGAACCTGTGACCAAGGATGTTTATTATTTATTTCTAACATTTATTACCGTAACTATGTCATACGCTATTTATGACTGGACAGTTTGCGTCAGTGTTACAATGTTGCATTTACATGCAGTAGTATCTACATCTACATCTACAGACATACTCCGCAAGCCACCGTACGGTGTATGGCGGAGGATATCATGTACCTCAACTAGTCGTTCCTTTTCCTGTTCTACACGCAGATACAGCGAGGGAAAGATGACTGTCTATGTGCCTCCTGTGAGCCGTAATTTCTCGTATCTTATATTCGTGTTCCCTATACCAAATGTATTTTGGAGCAGCAGGATCGTTCTGCAGTCACCTGCAGATGCCGGTCCTCTAAATTTTCTCAGTAGTGTTCTTCGAAATGAATATCTTCGTCCCTCTAGGGTTTCCCACTTAAGCTCCAGAAGCATATCCGCAACACTTGCATGCTAATCTAACCCATCGGTAACAAAAAACTAGCAGCTCGCCTTTGAGTTGCTCCGAATTTCCCACTTAAGCTCCAGAAGCATATCCGTAACACTTGCATGCTAATCTAACCCATCGGTAACAAAAAACTAGCAGCACGCCTTTGAGTTGCTCCGATGTCTTCTTTCAATCCGACCTGGTGCGGATCCCCAACAGTCGAGTAGTGCTCAAGAATAGGTCACACTAACGTCCTATATTCACTCTCCATTACAGATTAACTATACTTTCCTAAAATTCGGCCAATAAACGAAAGTCGACTCTTCGTCTTTCCTACCACCATCAACACATGCTCGTTCTATTTCATATCGCTTCGCAACGGTACGGCCATGTGTCTAAGAGACGGGCCTGCGTGAAGCAGGGCACTATTAATGCTTTATGCGAACATGATGGGTTTGTTTTTCCTAATCATGCGTATTAACTTACATTTTTCTACATTAAGAGCCATCTTCCATTCATCACAGCAACTAGAAATTTTGGCTTAGTCATCTCGAGTCAACCTACAGTCACTTATCTCCGACACCTTCCTGTACACCAGAGCATCCTCAGCGAACAACTGCAGATTGCTGCCACCCTGTCTGCCAGATCATTTGTATTTACAGGAAATAGCAACGTTCCTATCACACTTCCCTGGGGCACTCCTGAGATTACCCCTGGCTCCAATGAAAACTCGCCGTCGAGGACAACATACAGGGTTCTATTACTTAAGAAATCTTCGAGCCAGTCACATATCTGGGAGCCTATTCCGTTTGCACATTCCTTCAGTATGACATCAGATTATCATTAATATAGTAATATACTTAATAATATATTAAGTGACAAAGACGTATTCACTGAACAGTAATTTCGTACACTTGCAGTACTACATTGTTTCGGCAGTCCAGTTTGGTGTTGCAGTGCCAAGGAATTCATTGAAATTGTACAGTGGTTTTCGACGTAGATTGTGCGACATGTTTCCTCACTTCCTACTGCATTTCATTTGGTAAGTAAGTAAACAATTTAACAGCCACTACTGGTAAACTGTCTAGTGTCATGGAGAGCTGACAGCTTGGCGTGCCTCTGTTTTCTTTACTGCGTGTTTTATAATTGTAGATATCACTCCTGTAGAAGAATGTTTAATGGATTTCCTTCATATATGCGAGGTAGCTGAAGACGTATTGCTAGAAAATTGTCATCGCTCGTGAACGTGTGAAGATTGGTTCGCAATGGTGCAGCTTACCGTTTGATGTTACGGTCCTTATTGTCTTTTTTGGAGTAATAATACCATATTGGTGCCTGTAGAGCGGCTCTGTAGTAATAGGCCATAGCTGATATATATGTGAAACTGAATAATATACTATTAGCAAATACTGAACAGTTAACACATGCTTCACTTTTCACACATACGTACGACTCCTGAGAATATGGCGCACACACACGTGCAATGTGTTCATGCTAAGTGAGTTTTCTGTCCTCTGTGAAACCCAACCCCTACACGGCTTAGGTATTCTTTTTCAATAAGGCAATGTGAAAGTTGTTGCGTTTTTCCTTCGCTGATTTTCATTTATTTATAACAAACCATTCCTCTGTCATATCAAAAACATTTCTGATTCTTCTTGAGACGTATGCAGTCTATTGATGCCTTTAGACTACAAACTGTGCCATCTGCAAATTGCAAAAACAGTCCATGAGAACTTAAATCAGTTACAAAAATTAAGAACAGTATGGGTGACAGATGCACGCGGCATTCCAACTCCAGTTCACATGATAGTGCTCGGTGGGGGATACAAGCTGTCGTCCGTTCTCTAAATAAGATTTGAGCTTTCCCAGAGCCGTTCTGATTCCTGTTCAAAGTCGCTATTCCTAGGTCACACCAACTCACTCTGATACTTTGTGTAGATGATACCTTTCTTCGTTTGATCAGCTGATGACTGCTATTCGGTAAACAACACCATCTGCCGATTTAACAAGACTACTCAGATGCTTTCCAGATCGTTTTTGTAGATTAAGGTTATGTTATAGGATGATCGGCAACTAAAGCTTTATGAAATATGCTTACGCTAAGACGTATCATAAAGGAAGAGAACAGTACATTTTACACGAAAAATCACCTGGAGAGCTGTGTGCAAGACGGGGACTGCATTTATTTGAATCTGACCGAAAATGAAGTATTAAGGTACATTCATATTTTATCCGTCATGACATATAGGAGAAAAGCAGGTGGCTCTCCACTGGAAATGGAAAGGATAACCCATTTGCTTCCCGGCCTGAAGTAACTGTAGAATACTACGGACATCTGAGAAGAGACCTGGACGCCTAAATAATAACAAACTCTGTCTTCAGAACAAAGCAGATTCAACAGGAGTTCTTCAAAAATAGGGAAACGGAAAGATTTGACGCACATGTTGTTTAAATATGGACCTTTTTCAGTAACTCTGAAACTGAATAGCAGCTATTCTCCCATCTAGAGGAATTTTGGGTTTGCAGAGTTGTTCGTCCAATAATGATGTTATAGTCACGACATAATTTGTATATTTCGCATAATTAGACTATAGGGCCGAAAACGTCCACGTGAGGAGTTTACGATTAAATATACACCTATATCCTGGAAAACGTTGATCCTTCATTGCCAGAACAAGAAAGTTTTCTATTGCTCCGGTACCTTGACTTTCTTGGGCATCCTATTAAATTAAAGCTTCTTTTAAACTACAAAAGAAGGACATATCGGTGATAAGAGAACAACAGTCTGCTCTGGAACTGTGTACAAGTATACTGGAGAGAGCCTTTTGGTTTGTATTCAGGGTGACCATTAGTAAAACCAACAAACTGCAGGGACGTAATACTGGCTAGAAATGGAGTAAAAATGGTCCAATGAACGCGTGTCCGGGAACGCATCGTTGCTACGGAAAATTGGCTGACGAATGACAGTTCCTCTGGCCACGTGCCGCGTGTTCCTTGTGTGCTGCGGACTGCGAGATTGACGCAGCATACTGTAAGCAGCACAACGATCCGGTATTCATGTCGGGAACAAGCCGAGATGGTGTTTGTATACGGCCAAGTAGAGGTAAATGGTTGAGAGGCAGCATGGCTGTACCAAGATAAGTACCCTGACACACACCAACAACATCACACATTTCGAGCCCTTTTTGGGCGTTTGTGTGATCTGGGGTCCTTCCAGACAGACGAACGAGCAGGGAGGCGGCGGGCTGTGAGTACACCACGTTTGGAGAACCAGGTTCTACGGGATACTGAGACGAACCCTAGTACGAGCTCCAGGCAACTGCCCCGCCAATATTGTGTAGTCTAAAGTGTGCTCACGTGTATCCTGCATGACACCCGGCACGATCCGTATCACCTTCAAGGAGTGCAATGATTATCAGCAGTGGACTTCCATTTAAGGAAAGTGTTCTGTCGAAGGTTTGGCACAAGACCATCACAATAATCGAATTACTGTCATCAGTCCTCTTTACTGACAGAGCAACCACTACCAGAACTGGCATCATCAGTCTGCATAATCGCCATGTGTGGGTTACAGGCCAGAGAATGGTTGAGGCATTTATGAGTATCAGTTCAGCATCAATAAATGGGGACGGATTCCTGGCAACCAAGTACTTGGACCGGTTATACTTCCACAATGTCTTGATGGTGGAGCGTATCTAGACTTCCTGCAGAACATCTTGCATGGGCTGCTTGACAATGCGCCTTGGCAGTACGACAAGTTATGTGGTGTCTGCATGACGGAACACCATCTCACTTCTGCATTACAGTTCGCTAACACCTCAGCAGCGTTTTCCGCGGACATTGGATAGGATGCGGAGATCATGTAGCATGGCCTGCTAAATCACTGGATTTAAACGCCTACAATTTCTACCTCTCAGGGCATATGAAAAGCTTTGTATGTGTTGAACCAGTTCCTGATGTACATACCCTTCAATAGCGTGCTGACGACGCCGATTACGCTGTTCGCAGTGAGACCGGAACGTGCGAAAGAGTGTGGCAATTCATGATGCGAAGTGTGAACTGCATCCCATGGAGGCCAGTTTGAACGTCTGTTGCGACATGGATGCGATGCAGCCCTGTACTGTTCCGGGACGATTAGTTGTCCATTTCTGGACGCATGTTCACAGGGCCTTTTTTCCATGATTTCCAGCCAGGAATCCATTACAGCAGTTTGTCGGTGTTAATAACCTTCACCCTGTATAGTTACTATCGCTAGACTGTTTTCAAAGCGTGACCTCTGAAAACATCTACATCCATACTCTCCAAACGACTGAGAAGAGTTTGGCAGAGCGTACCCTACGCTATACCATTTACTACTGTTACTTCCTGTTCCATTCACGTATGGTGCGCTTTAATGATTACGTAAAACCCCCTCTGCACGCTGTAATTAGTCTAATCTTGTCTTCGCGATCACTACGGGTGCGTTTCACAGGGAATTGTGGTATAGTCCATCCGGACCCCCACAGTGATGCCCATTGGCAACAGCCTCAAGCTGTGTGACCGAAGCCAACACTGCCTGAAGCTGGGAGCGAAGGGATGCCAACTCAGCCTGCATCCGAATACAGCAGTTGCAGTCCCTATCCATGCTAAAAACTGTTGTGCAAAGAACGTCTGAACTAATCTACAGAGAGCACAAACAAATCGACACAAAATTTAAACGGTTATTAAAATATAAGATTGCCTAGTAAATGCAGGAATGCTGCTACTTGCGCACTGCTGACACACTGCTCGGCGGCGGAAGGGGACTACGCGATTTTACACTGTGCAGGTACTAAAACGCGATGCTACAACTCTCAAATACTATAATACGCCAGAAATTTATGAATTAAACAATGCAAGTACAAAAAACACGCAAAGAAAATAAGAATTAAACTATGTAACAAATAAGTGAGCTAGGAGTATACGACTTTCTGCTGGCAGCTGCTTATTCAACGGTGACAGGGAGCACAGTCTGTTAAACGTCGGTTACACAACAAATAAATCAAATCCAAAGGCCGAAAAATCAACTAAACACATTGGAATTACAATTACGAACACCTTAAATTGGAAAGAACACATAGAAAATGTTATGGGGAAGGTAAATCAATGACTACGATCTCACGAAATTTCAAATTTCGGTCACCAACTTCCTCCTCTGAATGGGAAAATATTGAGGTAGACCTACAGAGGGAGAAACGATCATGATGAATGAAATCAGGGAAATCAGATCTCACACGGAGAAATACAGGTGTTCGTCTTTTTCCACGCGTTGTTCGAGAGTAGAGTAACAGAATTATTGTGAAGGCGGTTCGATGAACCTTCTGCGAAGCATTTGTGCGATTTGCCGAGTAGCCATGTACATGTGGATGTAGATGTGCAGTGAATGTTTTAGCTTAGCGCCGCTACACGATTCAGCCATCATTCATGCCCAATTTTTCCTGCTCAGTCAAATTTAAGAAGTGGTCCAAGAAACGAGGTGTTGTTGCCCTACACATCGATCAAGTCCTTAGTCTACTATTTTCTTCAGTGAGCCCGTTATAGCTGTAAGTATATACCAGTACTGTGAGAATCTTCTTGAATAACTATTTTTTTCTGTGCAAGCCATTACGTCGCTTCTGTTTTAAAAAACTCCTATTTCGACAAACTCGAAGAACTTTTGCATGGTCGCTAAGAGCGAGGTTCTTTCAATGTTCGTCGAGGTGGCGCAGTGGTTAGCACACTGGACTAGCATTGTGGAGGCCGACAGTTCAAACACGCGTCAGGCCATCCAGATATAGGTTTTCCATGATTTTCCTAAATCGCTCAAGACAAGTGCCAGGATGGTTCCTTCAAAAAGGGCGCGACCGATTTCCTTCCTCATCCTTAAAACAATCCGAGATCGTTTTCTGTCTCTAATGACCTCGATGTCGACGGGACGTTAAACACAATCTTTCTGCCTTGTCCTTTCAATTTTCTCTTTGGATACAACTTTTAATACCACATTATTTAAAGCAGTTAACTTGAAATTCATTCCAAAGTATCATATATAAGAGTTACTTAAATAAAATTTAGAGCTTGTGGAAGGAAAACGGGTGAGACTCAGGGATGAAAAAGTGTTAACTATTGTCAGCCAGTCAGTGCATTTGTTCTAGAATTCCTCGCACGGTGATGTGCATGGCGTGCGAGGCAGAAAAGCTTCATGATGTGCGCCTCGCACTGCGGCAAAGGCGAAATGAAATACGAAATAATGGAAGAATAAATTTTGACTATAAACGTCATCTCTTCGCAGCCACGAGGCGTTTTATTCCAGCTAACATTGTTCGAACCAATG
The DNA here is from genome assembly GCF_023864345.2 of Schistocerca serialis cubense. Classification (NCBI taxonomy): domain Eukaryota; kingdom Metazoa; phylum Arthropoda; class Insecta; order Orthoptera; family Acrididae; genus Schistocerca; species Schistocerca serialis. Next base: position 988,426,224 of record NC_064638.1, read on the forward strand.
TTTCACTTATTTTACTAGCGAACAGTGTCCTGTTTCATTGGCGTAATTAAATTCGCAGCGTGACTCGCGGACACATTGCCATGTTGGGTTTCCGCCGTGCGTTACACGAACACGACCTCTGCTGTCATGTTTATTGCCCTATCCGCAAGCGCTGCTGAAGAACCTGTCGGCTCCGAATGCAGTTGAACGTTCCTGCCGTGCCCATCGGCTATTTGTTTTTCTATTGAAGCTAGTAAGGTACTGATGTAGAGCTTCACCTGTTTTGCACACATAAGTTCCCTTTGTGATGAAAGAGTGAGCTATCGTAGATACAATAACATAACGTCGGATATAAATTTTCTGAAATGTGGACGTGTTAACTGTAACTCAGTTCAACATAATTTTTATGTTCTTCTTCTTAATGCCGTATGTAGAAAAAAAAGGAAGAGAGAGAGAGAGAGAGAGAGAGAGAGAGAGAGAGAGAGAGAGAAAGAGAGAGTTGGACCACTCTGTCTTCCGAGTAATAATTTACAGGACTTTTACCTAAGACATTTCTAATAATAAATAATAAAGTTCACTGCAGTCAAAACTAGCGTAAATATTACTCCGGCTGTACATTTCTGTGGACTGTGACTAAACATTTCCCTTGTTTAGCGGGTGTATGTGTGTTCCCGTCACTCGTACTTCACAATTACTTTTTTCTTCTGAATGTATACAACATATACCACAATGAAATAATATCTTTCTTCATAAATTCAGTTGTTAACATAATTCATATAGTAATGAAACTGTTTAATCATATTGCAAGTATATGTATTTGCAGTAATAAATATGATTTTCAGCTAACGTTTGAATATACACTCCTGGAAATGGAAAAAAGAACACATTGACACCGGTGTGTCAGACCCACCATACTTGCTCCGGACACTGCGAGAGGGCTGTACAAGCAATGATCACACGCACGGCACAGCGGACACACCAGGAACCGCGGTGTTGGCCGTCGAATGGCGCTAGCTGCGCAGCATTTGTGCACCGCCGCTGTCAGTGTCAGCCAGTTTGCCGAGGCATACGGAGCTCCATCGCAGTCTTTAACACTGGCAGCATGCCGCGATAGCGTGGACGTGAACCGTATGTGCAGTTGACGGACTTTGAGCGAGGGCGTATAGTGGGCATGCGGGAGGCCGGGTGGACGTACCGCCGAATTGCTCAACACGTGGGGCGTGAGGTCTCCACAGTACATCGATGTTGTCGCCAGTGGTCGGCGGAAGGTGCACGTGCCCGTCGACCTGGGACCGGACCGCAGCGACGCACGGATGCACGCCAAGACCGTAGGATCCTACGCAGTGCCGTAGGGGACCGCACCGCCACTTCCCAGCAAATTAGGGACACTGTTGCTCCTGGGGTATCGGCGAGGACCATTCGCAACCGTCTCCATGAAGCTGGGCTACGGTCCCGCACACCGTTAGGCCGTCTTCCGCTCACGCCCCAACATCGTGCAGCCCGCCTCCAGTGGTGTCGCGACAGGCGTAAATGGAGGGACGAATGGAGACATGTCGTCTTCAGCGATGAGAGTCGCTTCTGCCTTGGTGCCAATGATGGTCGTATGCGTGTTTGGCGCCGTGCACGTGAGCCCCACAATCAGGACTGCATACGAGGCACACAGGGCCAACATCCGGCATCATGGTGTGGGGAGCGATCTCCTACACTGGCCGTACACCGCTGGTGATCGTCGAGGGGACACTGAATAGTGCACAGTACATCCAAACCGTCATCGAACCCATCGGTCTACCATTCCTAGACCGGCAAGGGAACTTGCTGTTCCAACAAGACAATGCACGTCTGCATGTATGCCGTGCCACCCAACGTGCTCTAGAAGGTGTAAGTCAACTACCCTGGCCAGCAAGATCTCCGGATCTGTCCCCCATTGAGCATGTTTGGGACGGGATGAAGCGTCGTCTCACACGGTCTGCACGTCCAGCACGAACGCTGGTCCAACTGAGGCGCCAGGTGGAAATGGCATCTCAAGCCGTTCCACAGGACTACATCCAGCATCTCTACAATCGTCTCCATGGGAGAATAGCAGCCTGCATTGCTGCGAAAGGTGGATATACACTGTACTAGTGCCGACATTGTGCATGCTCTGTGCCTGTGGTTCTGTCAGTGTGATCATGTGATTTATCTGACCCCAGAAATGTGTCAATAAATTTTCCCCTTCCTGGGACAATGAATTCATGGTGTTCTTATTTCAATTTCCAGGAGTGTAGTTGTTAGTATCAATTTTTTCCGTGTGTATGTGCTGAATCACTGCCAAAATCGTTTATGAATTTTAATTTTTGTCGTTTTCTTCATTTGCCTCTACAATGTTTACAGCAGGGAACTGTTACGTGAGAGAAACCTTGTGAATTGGGGTCCACTACTGTGTAATGTTTATGTTCCTTCCGGGAAGGGTTCTAGGCATTCCATATGGTTTAGCTAACGGAACATACACAGTATAAATCGACGTGCTAAAATGACTGAATACTGTAAAAACGGCGTTTTACATTTGTTATTATGTTAGACGAATGTACTACTAGAAACATTATGATATACCGAATAAACATTCTGTTTAATTTACACATTTGGCGTTGCACCTAACGTTACCAGTAATATTTTTCTATATATACGTAAATAGGTAATAACTCGATATCGGAACAAATGTTTTTGATGTTCATACCTGCTTACAAACAACTGCAGTTTATATTTTATGTACATAAGAGTAAATTTCGAATACATGTAAACACTTACTTCCACTGTCAAAATATCACATTATTACTATAATCATTTTACTACGAGTAAAGTCAGTGAAGAGTTAAGCAGTTTTGATAGCAATAATGGTGGTACCCACTTTCGATGCGTGTCTAAGATGGATGATACTGCCTCACAAGGAACGCCTTGTGTGTGAGTTCGCAAGCTCAATCTTTAGTAAGGCTCACTTAAAAGTGTTAACATCTATGGTAGGAAAAATTTTAGCTGCTAATGATTCACCATACGCATCAGGAGTACGACAGAAAATGAGTGTCCCGGTTGTGCGGAGATCAACCGTCTATGGGATGTATATACTACACTTCACAAAATGGGCACAGTCCACATTCATGAAACGTTCAAATTAAATTATTAACTTGCTCCATGAACACAAAATGAAAAATGATGGGCACAGTGATGACAAAGCTTCGCACCGTCAGCTCCTTGTGAGTTACAAATCGTGCAGTGCTTTCAGCTAGCAACCACTCTTACAGAATGCATGTAGAATCATATTGGTATAGTAGCGTGATAAAAACTGATGGGATGGGATGGCATGCACCCGAATGCGAATGCAAATCACTCTGTCGTGGAGCTTATCGTGAAACCGTCTATCTTTTAAGGTGTAGCTGTAGATAGCGCGATAATATGGTTTACAGGTACGGAAAAAACGAACGTCCTGATGCTGAATTTGTCCAGTGCTCCCAAGTTTTACCAATTGCATTGTCACATACTTTTCAAGAGGGATAGTTTGCTCTGAAGGAGTCTGATTTCATACGCAGACCGGGAATCAAGCAAAAGGAAGGTAGTAGGAGTAAGCCACAAAATTACAGGTCCATATCATTAACGTCTATATATAGCAAGATTTTTGAATATATATTGTGTTTGAACATCGTGAATTACCTTTAAGAAAACGGTTATTGACACACAGTCAAAACGGATTTAGGAAAAGTCTTTCTTCTGAAAGAATACTAGCTCTTCATTCACACGAAGTGTTGAGTGCTATTGGCAAGGGATATCAGATTGATTCCGTCTTCCTAGATTTCCTGAAAGCTTTTGACACTGTACCTCACAAGTGACTTGTAGTGAAATTGCCTGCTTATGGAACGTCGTCTCGTTTATCTGACTGGATTCAAGACGTCCTGTCAGAGAAGTCACAGTTTGTAATAACAGACGGAAAGTCATCGAGTAAAACAGAAGTGCTTTCCGACGTTCCCCATGGTAGTGTTATAGGTACACTGCTGTTACGTATCTATATAAAGGATTTACGAAACAATCTCGACAGGTCGTTTGCAGATGACCTGTCGTTTATCGTCTAGTAAAGTTATCGATGGATCAAAACGAATTGCAAAGCAATTTAGATACGACGCCTATATGGTGCGAAAATTGGCAATTCACCCTAAATAATGAAAATTGTGAGATCAACCACATGAGTGCTGAAAGGAAACCGTTAAACGTCAGTTACATAGTAAATATATCAAATCCAAAGGACGCAAAGTCAATTAAATACCTTGGAATTAGAATTACAACACATTAAATTGGAAAGAACACATAGAAAATGTTATGGGGAAGGCAAATCAAAGACTGCGTTCTGTTGCCATAACTCATAGAAACTGTAACAGATGTACTAAAGAGATTGTCTTCACTCAGCTTGTCCATATTCTTCTGTAGTATAGCTGCGTGGTCTGGGAGCCTTAACAGATAGGATTAATGGAGTAAATCGAGAAAGTACAAAGAAGGGCAACACGTTTTGTATTATCGCGAAATAGAGGAGAGTGTCACTGACATTATACAGGATCTGGAGTGGTTATCATCAAAACAAAAGCGTTTTTCGTTACACAGGACCTTCTCACGGAATTTCAGTCAACAACTTCTTCCTTGGAAATGGGGAAATATTTTATTGACACCGACCTACATTGGGAGAGCCGATCATCATAATAAAACAAGGGAAATCAGAGCTCGCACGGAAAGTTAACAGGTGCTTGTTTTTTCCGCGCGCTATTCGAGTTTGGAACGATAGAGAGTTGTTCTGAAAATGGTTAGAAGAACCCCTCTGCCAGGCACTCTAGTGTCATTAGAAGACTATTCATGTAGATGTGGACGTAGACATAGATGCAGGAAATCAATTTATTTTGACTAGCTGCTGGGCAATAGCAGTGCTGATACTATAGTTGCAGTTCTCTTACACCCATTTCCCCACTTTTTCTTGCTGTGACATAAATATTCCATACTGCCCTCGCAAGATCACGCACGCGAGGAACAATTACAGGGGGACAGAGCATCTCGAACTTCTCGCACCACAAAAAAATAACTTTCCAGCCAATTGACCATCCATGTTAATAGTTGGTATGATTGCATACGAATACATTAAGGCATTGATGTTAATTGACCTTGATACAACTCTTTTGGTACCTCTAATTTCCAGGTATCCTTTCGCATGCATTTCCTCTTAAAATCCCGACTGGTCGGAGTTGAAAAGAAAACGATGAGATAAGTTTGTTTACCTCATCTACAAAGTTGTTCGTAGAATCTGAAATTTGCTTTGCATCGTCAGGTTGATGCATTGTTTGATATTTCGTTACCTTACGTCTTACAATTTTATAGCATTGTTTGAAGCTACTGCTTCCCTTGAAATCGCTGTACTCTGTGTCGGACGCAATTTGTTGTGCGTAAGGTAGTACGTTACAATCATGCACATCCTGTAAATTGTATCGATCATCCTTGAAACACGCAAACACCAGTTTTTGTAACACGTGCGCCTGGTCCTCCGTTGAATATCCGTAGTTTTTCACAAGCACTATATGGTCGTATTGCTGTGGACTTATTCTAGATCTGTTCATAATTGTTTCTTTACTATGCTGCCTAAGATTTTCCATTTTTATAAAAACGTTTAGTACTCATCCCTTGAACAACGATTGTTCTTTCCTGTGTTTCACCGGAGACGAGATTTGTGGCTCCCTGTCCGTAAAGGATGATGTACTACGTGGTTCGACACCTGTTTCAACATCACTTTCACTTGTTAAGCACGAATCGTTATCATTGTACACCTCATGTACAATGGCCGCACAACGGAGCGTGTACGACACTACATATTCCACCAACTCATCTTGCAGAAACGCTAATATTTCGTCTGACACTTCTCCCCTACTCTGCGCAATTTCTTAGGTTCCTTTCTGGCGAGATGTCAACTTTGGCAACTGTTGTGGTAGATATAATGCAATGTTTCCTTTGTTTTTCGTTGCCATTGCTCTGCTTTGTATCAACACCACTAGCACTGTAGCACTGTTGTGAGTTACTCGTCGACTAAGCACTTCAACTTCTCTCCGTAGCCGACCGTAAACATCATTGGACTTTTGAGGCCTCGCACTTACTAGAGTCCTTTTGAGATGATTTTACCAGGAACGTTGTCGATTTTGCTAACTTCAATAATTTAATACAAGGAGTACAGCGACGAATATCAAGGAATTCATTTTTCTGGAAGTGTATATTCCCATGGACGCTATCGACTACGCTCGGGGAGTGAACAGTCAGTACCGGTTTCTCATAGCGGATCCACAACCACATCTACACTCCGCAAGCCACCTTACAGTGTGTAGTGGAGGGTACTTGGTGTAACACTGCCACTTTCCCCTCGTACTGTTCCAGTCGGAAATGGTTCGCATGAAGAACGATTTCTGGCAATCCTCTGCGTAGGCTTGAATCTCTCTCATTTTATCTTCATGTAGTTTTTTCCTTTTCGTGAGATATACTTAAGAGAAAGAATTAAATACTTTGAGTCATCTGGGAACGTACGCTCAAATATCTTTAACAGTAGGCCATACCTTGATGCAGAACGCCTCTTCTACAGCGTCTACGGCCTGAGTTGCGTAAGCAGCTCCATGACGCAGCCGGGTTTACTAAATGAACCTGTAACGAAACTTGCTACTCTTCATTGGATTTTCTCGTCTGTCAATCATATCTTGTACGGATCCTATACTCCGTATGCGTACCCCAAGATATTTGATGGATGTAACCGTTTCCAGTGATTGTGCTGCAATCTCTGGTAGCCGAAGAATACATACCACTCATGTGTTTATCGATACAATGATGCTCATAGTGGTAAACATTACAAATAAACTGGTATGTTTCATTATACTCACCTTTCATAGCCGTTTCTCATGATATGTACGTATTTCAATTTTAGCGCTCATACAAGAGTAACGTTAGCTGTAAAACTCATGAAGTCTAATATACTGTTCATTTCGGCTTGCACATTTAAATCACGTAGAAATCGTTGGAGGCAATTACATTGCGTTACCATTCCGTGTTGCGACAGCCATGTCGTATTTCAAAAACAAGAACAACATGCACCCTGTAGCTATGTAGGACTAAATTCTGTAACGCGAATGATGATTATTTGGTTTAGAGTGCCCAAGAATTATGTTATTAATCGCGGAAATACTGTGAAATCATGTTTTAAGAAAAGAGAAACTGAAGCTTCTTCTTAAAAAAAAAACCCTTCTTCGGTAGTCTACAAGAAGCCGCCTTACGATATGTAAGTGAAGGTCTTGTATACAATAATCATTTTCTCCTTTTCATGTTCCATTGGCAGATGAAGCACAAGAAAAGACAATTGTCAAAAAGACTCGGCATGAGCTGGAATTTATCCAATATTTCCCTCTTCTTTAACTCCGGAGATGTATGGGATGCAGCAAAATGTCGCAGTCTGCATCCACACGATAACTGCAGAATTTACATTTACGTCTTTGGCGGAAGATTCGTGGAACAACTTTTAGTCTGCTTGCTAAACTTAGTTTTATTTAGTAATAGCATTATAAATCGCATCCGGACAGATACTCCTAAATAATTTACGGTGGTTACAGTTTCCACTGATTTACCACTGATAGTGCAATCTAACAACAATGTGTCTTCCTATCTAATTATACGAAATAAGTTACATTTATATATGTTCAGGGCCAACGGTTAGTTGCTAATTAAGCGCCGATCTTCTGCTCGCCTGCATTTGGCTAGAGAATTCTGGAGGTGCGAGTTTCCTATTTATAAATCTATCATTGTAAATTGCCTCACTGAGTTTCCGAAGTTGTGCATTTCCTGTACACTCCTGGCAGCACAGTTCTATCCTTTTCTTTTGGCAAGTTTTGCGGGAAGCACACAGATCCTCTGTAACTATGATTAACTTCTGAGATGGTAAGGAAACTGCAATTTTTGATGAGAAAACTTTCTTGTTGGAGGAAGTTGCGAATCAGAATTCGCTATATTATTCTCGGACATGAGACTGGTTTTCCCCTGAAGGATGAACTTCGATGTTCTACATTTGTAACCCGCTTGCTTTGGACGATGCATAGTATATCACTGAGTTCTCTACTGATTCATGTACAGCGGAAAATGTAACTCAGATTAATGAGATCGAATCATTCTATTTTTGTCAAAGTTCCTATAACCTCACGTGTGTGTGTGTGTGTGTGTGTGTGTGTGTGTGTGAGTGTGTGTGAGTGTGAGTGTGAGTGTGTGTGAGTGTGTGTGTGAGTGTGTGTGTGTGTGTGTGTGTGTGTGTGTGTGTGTGTGTGAGTATGTGTTTGTGTGTGTGTGTTTGTGTGTGTGTGTGTGTATGTGTGTGTGTGTGAGAGAGAGAGAGAGAGAGAGAGAGAGAGAGAGAGAGGTACAGAGAGTGAGAGAGAGAGATTCATTTTAGTTATTCAACTCGAGGAAATCTGTTTCTTGGAATTTTAGATACGAATTTGCTGTGCTGTATGACACCGTCGTTGTAAAGAAATAGGAGTTACGACGATTCACCAGAGACAAACAACAAGTTTGGAATTCATAAATTTGGGCTTGGACATTGGCTGTATCGTTTTCTCCTTACGTTATTTTAGGGAACAGATGATGTTAAATTTCTGTGACATTAAGAGGAATGAGCATCGGTTCCTCTCGAGTCTGAGTCCACTGGATCAACCACTGAGTCACCATACTCGGCGCCGGTCTTGTGTTCTTTACTCTGGAGCTCTTGCACGCGTATGTGTTGTTGCAGTTCTACCACAGAATACTGTAAAATCGCGTTCCCAGCTGTTGGCTAACAAACACCACTATCCTCGTCTGATCTTAAGAGGCCAAAGCATCGAAGTCATTCCTTACTACATGCATAATTCGGCCTTGTCTTCATGACCACAAAGGAATAGATCCGTTGTGATGATAGGTTAACTGAAGTAGGTAGCACAGTTCTGCTGGAATAATATAAGACTACGGCCTATGAGAAACGGATTCAATTTCAAAAGAAGAGGAGGGACCGCAGTTACATCAATAATGAAATTCGTTCAGTATAAAATGGCTCGAAAATAGATGCCAAAGGTGCTTTGAAGCAACGCATAGATTACATGACCGAGAGAATATGTTCGGTCAATAGAGAAATACTGTAAATATTTATTATTAAAGTACACTTCACAAAAGCGAGTAACGGAACACATAACTATAGGTGACAGAGAGAGAGAGAGTCTTATTATGAAACACGGCACTAGAATGAAGTAGTTTACCGCAGAGCCTGCATGGAGACGTCGGCGGTCCGACGGCAGTTGCAATTGCGAGTAGCCATTGTACTCTCAAATGGTCAGGTTCTCGCAAATAGAGGGCAGCAGGACGATGGACTAATTCTCCGACCAACCGGTAGTACTAGATCTATCCATTGGGGCATGCAGCACACAGATAGCTATCTCCACATGGCACCTTAACGGAAGGACCACGTGCTATGAACTGACTGTACTACCCACAGAAACACGTGCAGGCTTCAGGAGAACTCGGGTCCCAATGAAGCTGAGCTCTTGCTTAGGTTTCAGAGGAAACTACAGATTGCGCGGCAGGTCTTACTTTTCATAGTCAAACTAACACTGCTCATTTGCACTATTCTGGACAGACTACAAGGTTATGTTGGGTCGGCTAGTAAAGCCTTCGTTTAACTGTCAGTACCGCTTCTCTGGCGCCCTCCGTGTAACCGTACGCGAAGTGCCCTTAAAACTAGGCACAAAAGGCTGCTTTGCAAGGGTAAACTTCATCTTCGTCAACGTTAACTACTCTAGAGCTAATAGCAACGACGAACAGCAAAATTTCTGGACAATAATCATTTTCCGTAATATGAAACTTCTTATTTTATACTTCTCGTCCGTCATTACAACACCCACAAAATCACAAATACGACCCGGAAAATGATAGAAGAACACCTCGCCGAAGTGATCATTCCATACTTACACGGGACAGTATGGAAGGGCAGTTAACGAGATGATCAAACGCGCAGCGCAGCGGAGTAACTAGGAACCTCGTTATCAGCCGTGGAATGTCACAAGCTTGTTCCCCCTTAGAACCAGCAGCAATCAGTTTGCCGTAGTACACGGACGTCCTTTTGTGTCTGCAACACTGTTAGCTTGCTGAGACAGCATCGACGTGAAGCTATTGTGCAGTTAACAAGTGTATAGTTGTCTGAGTAAGACTTGATGCTCATTCCGCAGTACTCCGCTACAGGTGCGACGAGAGCTCTCCACAGTCCATCGATGTTGCCACCAATGGTCAGCAGAAGATACACATGCCAGTTAATCTGGGTTCAGGGTGCATCGACGCACGGATGCACGTCGAGGCCGTCCCATCTTATGAAGTGCCGCATCACGACATTGCAGCAAGTCTAGGACACGTTGCTTCAGGGTATCAACGAGGACCATTTGCGAACTTCGTGCTACCATTCTTCCACCAACAAGGCGATGTGCTTTTCCAACAACAAAATCCACGTCCACATGTAACCGGTGCCACCCAACGTGCTCTCCAAGGATTACATAAATTATCTGGGCCAGCACGATCCCCAAATCTGTTGTCCATTGAGCATGTTTGGGCCTGGATGAAACGGTAACGTCTGCAAGACCGGCAGAAGATCTCTCCCAAGTGAGGCACAGCTGGAAATTGCCTGGAAGACCATTCCGCAAGACTACGTCCATCTGATCTACTAACGTCTCCACGGGAGTATTGCAGCTTGCATTGCTGCAAAAGGAGGATGTCCCACGCCTTGTTGACTGTGTCCAGATGCTGATGGCTCTGTCGATGCCATCGCTTGTTGTACACGTCCTCAAGGGTGCGTCAATAAAATTTCCCTCTGCAAAGTCGACGAATTCTTGTTCTTTTTTCATTTTCCAGCAGTGTAACTCTTAGCTAATATTAATTAATTTTAAACAGAAATATCTTTGATAGTCATGTGAACTTGTAAGCTTGCTAAACTCCTGTCCAGCTGTGACGACAATAGCTTTCCAGCCTTGCTGAGTGTTGTTTGTTAATGAATGGTGCGGTACTAACAATTAATAATTAATACATTTATTACTTCGTATTGGTAAGCTTTACAGCATGAGCTTCTCCATTGGTCCAAGTTTTGATGTATTAAACACAGTTCTTTAATATTTGCACCCTTGGTCACCTGACGCAGGTCTATGTGTCAATCGGCTTCTCTCTATACTTCGCATCGCGTGCCATCTGTGTTGGTCTGCAGTGCATGCTTCATCCCATCACTTACTTTCTCAAGGGATACAGGCATTGATGGTACATAAACTCGGTCTTTCATAAACGTCACAGAAAAAATCGCAGGATTTTAAATCCGGCAGGCGAGATGGCCATGGGAGAAGGTTGTCTGCAGTTGCAGCACGTTCAATCCGACACTGAAGGGCAAGACAATTAAGAAGCTCTCGTACATTTATATGAAAATGGGGCTGAGCACTATCTAGCTGCAAAATGTAATCATCATAAGTGCGTTCATATGGGGTAACAACCACGTTTCCAACATGTCCCGGAGAGAGCTACCTGTCACCATTGGTTGTTAAAAGGAACATGGGCTGGTGCTTTATCAATATACGTGGTTTCTCACTTCACCAGGTACGGATATAGTGTGTATTCACCTTTCCACATACATGAAAGTGACTTCATCACAGATGATGAATCTTTCTGTAACAACATCAATTTTAACCGCAGCTTCTCGTAAAAGTCAGGCCTTTTCACTTAATCTGCTGATGTAGGGGCCTATACACTAATCCCACTTTGTACAGTTTAAGACACAGGCACTTACGTAACGCGTTCCACACCATAGTCTTTGGCAGCCCTTGCTTACTTTACTACATGACTTGCGAGGACTTTGGTGAAGATCCTCACGCAGTCTTTCGACGTTCGCAGCAGATACATGAGGTCGATCAGAACTCGGTCCCTTACCAAGGCATCTGGTTTCCACGAGCTGTCGGCATCACCTACCTAAATTACGCTCGTGTGATGAGGCTTTCCTAAGTCGTTCACGAAACTCAAACTGCTCTGTAACCACAGATCTGGTCACCTGAAAATAGAGCACACAAAAAGCATTTTCCTTGTAGCGACACCATCTTGGAAACAGACGCTACGCATACGCAGTAAACACGAAAAGCGAACAGCGGGTAACGCGTCAATCACTTGGAGAGTTCCAGCTGTTTATGCTGTAAAGTTTGCCCATATAAAGTAACAAATTGATGTGTTATTAGATTTTGAAGGCGCAACATTCATTTATAAACGCCCCGCATTAGGAAAAGTGAGATATGTGATAAATTGAAAACACAGTTCTTGAAAAGAGTTATAAGCTGCTTAAAGGATGTCGTTCAGTTTGTAAGACTGATACTCGTTTGTTTACTACACGCATAAAAAAAAAATTTTGCTTCACCCCAGTTCCTAGAACTCCACAAGATAGACGTTGACCGTAGATACTGTATCACAGACACAGTCTCTTTGACAGTTCAGAGATGTCACTAAACCTGCCCAAAGATGCAAACAAACATGCCTGAGCAGCGCGAATTAGACGGAGGGGGTCCGACAGCCAATCAGTTCCAGCCATTCCCCCAGGATGGAGGTACACGTCTCGTGTTGTCTGTAGTTCAGCCATGCCTAGACGGTCAATACCGATCGCGTCCGCATTGTTACTTTGCACCAGGAAGGGCTCTCAATAAGGGAATTGTCCAGGCGTCTCGGAGTGAAACAACGCGACGTTGTCCGAACATGGAGAAGATACAGAGAGACAGGAACTGTCGATGACATGCGTCGCTCAGGCTGGCCAAGAGCTACTCCTGCAGCGGATGACCGCTACCTACGGATTATGGCTCGGAGGAATCCTGACAGTAACGGCACCATGATGTATAAAGCTTTTCATGTAGCCACAGGACGTCGTGTTACGACTCAAACTGTGCGCAAGAGGCTGCATGACGCGCAACTTCACTCTCGACGTACATGGTGAGGTCTTTCTTTGTAACCAGGGCACCATGCAGCGCGGTACAGATGGGCCCAACAACATGCAGTATTGCCATCACGATCTCTTCACCGACGGGTGTCGCATATACCTTCAACTATAGTCGGAGACGTGTTTGGAGTCAAACAGGTCAGGCTCAGCGCATTAGACACACTGTCCAGCGAGCGCTGCAAGATGGAGATTCCCTGCTGTGCGCCGCTGGTGGTCATGGAATGAAGAAGTATAATCCTTTCAAGCTGGTTGCTGTGGCCGAGCGGTTCTAGGTGCTTCAGTCCGGAACGACGCGGATGCTACGGTCGCCGGTTCGAATCCTGCCTCGGGCATGGATGTGTATGATGTCCTTAGGCTAGTTAGGTCTAAGTCTAGGTGACTGGTGACCTCAGACATTAAATCCCATAGCGCTTAGAGCCATTCGAACCATAATACTTTCAGGATGGCTGGCATCGAAGATTTCGACAGGCTTAAGCAGGAACTCTCGTTTTAAAATGTGAACAATATGACAAAGTGGATCCAAGTGTGTTACAAGGCACAGGGAGGAAGAATATTGAATGATACCCAGCAGCGAAACTTGGTTTCACAGATTGTAAAATGGCATTCTCCCAGAAAAGATAGTGTACATGGGTTGTTACTTTGTTTCTATTACAAAATGATGTTCAGCTTTTAGTTAGCCCGGGCTTAGATTTTTATAAACTGCTACAGTTGAATATAGGACCGCACACGTATGCTGATATGAATGTGGTGCTACACTTCCTTTGCAACTTTAATTTTAATCGCTTTTCCTGTTTACGGAAGGGTTTCTCTAAACTAAAACTCCTCATGTGCATGCCTCATTTGCTCTGATACCCGACGATCTCTTTCGCAGTGTAGTGCACGCTTGACCTATTATCTATTACCAGAAGTAATTTAAGTAGTTTTCGCAGGTCTAAACCAGATGACCACAGCCAGTCGTAGAGACAGTTCTATAAAATGTGTTTCGTAAAAGATGACAAGGAAATAGAGGATTTTATGGAATATTATGTTCATGGTTAACTGAATCTCAAGATGCACTACGACAATATCTATTCAATATATCTTTTTCAATTTCTTTATTATCCTCACCGAATATTGGAAAACGATGAACGGTGCAACATAGCAATCGTTATTTATACAAGTGTTATTTTTGAGCTAATCAGCGACACAGACATATGCCTGTATTTGATGGGCAGTGAGCTACAAATTGTACCATCTGTGCTTGTATTACATACTTAGGACGCAGACTGTAAAACGAATCAAGTTTCAAAAATTTCTCTCCTGTCCCTATGTTTAAATTCTTGTTAATATTCATCCCATCATATGCTTCGGTGAAGAACAGAAAGTATAATGTCTGTAGAATATTTATTTCAACTGAAGAAGGAACTATATGTAGGGGATTTAGTGGCGTGTGGATATGAATCTTGGATTGCGATGAATTGGTAATAAAGAAACGGCGCTATAAATGTGATGGAATAAAACAGCGTTGAAAATTTAATAAACAAATGAAGTACAGTTTTTAGTATCAGCCTGAATTACTTGTAACTGGCGAACGTATTGTACCCTGATAAACGTGGTGTAATAAATTGGATGAGGAAACGGAACGACAGAAATACGTAGGAGTAAATGTGAAGTTATTCAGAAGACAGTTAACAGAGGACTTTGGACTCAGTATGTATGTAGAGATAATGGTAGAAAATGATTTATGTGAATAAATACAAACAGATGAAATATATTATGCTGCTCGACATTCTGATTGCCTGTAGTAAGTGCGTGGTTTACGACGCCTTATAATCGTTTATTTATACAGAGTGTAAAGGATATGATTTCAGCTGTTTCTATTGCTGACTCAAGATGGTATACTGAACAGCATTGCATTAGTATTTGTGTCATTTGTAGACTAATAAATATAGCTGTTACGAGTAGTATGTTTTTAGGTTGGTTAGAACTTCCAAGTGTGTGTGGTAAGAGCAAACCATCAATGCTTATTTTCCCTTTGGCAGCAGGTCAAGTGGTGATGCGTGAACACGTGGACACAACACTGTAGTCAACACTGATGTGGGTAGTCCACTTAGTGGTGAAAATATGATCAAGCGGAAAACATCAGGTCGTAAAGTTTGTGAGTTATTTGTGGGAAGACTGACGCAAAGGAAAAGCAACAAACACACTGTACCTATTAAGATACCACGTATAAAAATGTCTGCACTTAGACACGTTGCACACTGTGTACACTAATACGCATGTTCCTTTGAAAATACAGCGGCATAATGAAAGGATGTGCCAAACTTAACACTTGCCCTTTAAAGTATGAAAGCAGTCTCTATGCGATACGTGTCTTGGAGAACTTCTAACGGAAGAGATGGCCGTTTAATTTACCTTCTTCGACTAACACAAGGAAGGGTATCATTATCCCACCTTTAACAAAGTTCAGGGGTTAATAGGAGCTCCGCAAAGTGGGAGCCCGCCGTGAGCAAAGGACACCCGATTCTCGCCTGGCGGTGACGTTGCGACTACCGTACCTGAACGTACTGTGAAATGCTCGTAGGAGTGTCGGCATGAAATGTAGTGCGTTGTACTGATGATAGTCCAGAGATATAGTTCTTGTTAACTTAAGGCAATCTTCAAAAAGGTACCATGCTACCCATATAGCGGAAATCTTTAATGGAAATTCGGTTTATAGATATTCACGTAGTAAAATGTTGTCACAGTGTGTATAACTTTTAAGTAAGGCATGAAGGAAATGGCCCAAAACATGTCAAGAGTTTAATAAAAAAGTCAAATGAATAAATTAATCAATGTACCAGTTGCTGTTTTCCGTCAGAGGAAAAAGTGGGAAAAGTGACTGTGATAACTTAGAAGCACTGTGATACTGTTCTTCGTCAAATCTTATAGCAACCTAGTTCTCGAGTACTTCTGTAAGCGCTAAATGGAAACAATGTTTAGTTTTAATGATTTTACTATGAAAAATACGATGAAGTAAGTGCAAAGTAGTACATAATTGTAATTAATGTCACAATAATGATTAGTAAATTGATCAATCAAATTAGTATATTTCTGTGCGATCTTCACTTCCATTCGATCAAATAAAAATGGTATTTTTAATGATACGCTGCACACATCTCATGGCGCATCATCAACCTTTAACATGGTTAAGAGGTACTGAAGCTTAACATTGTAGGGTTATATACCTGCACTCGGGCTTAAAGCTATAAAATCGTTAATAGTAATATGTAGATAGGAAATATTGTAATGGCAGATAGGTAAATAAATGATAAAAAGAGTCGATTGATTCTCTTTTGTGGTAAATGTTTATGTCCAACATGGAGGAAAACGTCCCTGAGCGCACTTTCTTCACATAGCATTTATGTTGAATAGTAAACTCTGATACGCAAGTAGATTTCCTCTTTTCAGATTTCTGAAAGAAGTTAGACATAGTAGCTGATTATTGACCTATAAAAGAGATACCGTCCCATCTGGTGACGTTACACACAGCAATTTGTCGAAGCGTTCAAAAAAACACCAGACATCAAGAGATTGATGTGAAGTATAAGGTGGAGTAATCAAGCACGGCTATGCACTTTTCTCGTAAAAAGTATTGACAGAGGTGAAACAGGAGATAAGTGGCTGAACAAATCGTCACATTTGCACCGTACTTCATCAGAATTCCGTGCAACGCCATCGCACACGTATCACAACATGCGAAAGTTCTGAGCTCTCGCCTTATCCTCCCTTTATGCATATCTCACGCCTCTTGACGCCCCTGTCATGGAGGTGAGGACCGTGGTGAGCAGCCTTGAAAACGCACTGTTTTCTTATGGATGGACAAAGAAAACATTTCGGATACACCACTGCTCAGAATCAACACGAAAGGCCTCACGCAGGAGGTGTCATAAAAGGCGTGAGTCAAATCACCACTTTCCGTCGGGCGTCCATTTTCACAGATTTCTTCAGTGCGATGCGTTACAAGACGACGTTATTGACAACTTTTGATGCTGTTGCACAAGTGAATGACGACGCCAACTTGATATGTTCACATTGGGTAACCAGCTTATAATTTGCCAGACAGCACGTGCAGCGGGGTACGGAGTAATGTCAATGGATACCCTCTCAGATGGGTCATACTTGTCCAGGAAGTACTTATGATAAGTTCCATATTTATCAATGGTTGATTCATTACTCTGCCAGGCGAATCAGTTATATGAACGTGTGGTTTCCGTGCTTTCCGACAACTCCGAAAAAACAGACACCACGCAGAATCTCCAGCTGTGAATCACTCACCTTCATTGCGGATGAACAATAGCGTTCGACCTCCTGTGAGAATCTCGAACATCGAGGGCATCGACGGGGACTGCAGCTAAGTGGCGCTAGGTGAGAGTGTGGGTTGACCAGGAGGCGTGTTGGGATAGAGCGGGCAATTGCGATAAACACTGTTTCCATATGGCCAGTGACAAACGCAACTGCCTAGTAAGTAGGATATCATGGGTTCGAGTCCCGACCTGTCCCACATTTTCACTCATCGCCACTGATTCCAGATGAAGTCCCTAGGAACCTGACATCAACAGATCCTTCCCTTTCCTTCCCTTACTCCACCCTCCCCCCCCCCCCCCCCCCCACATACACACACACCGCACTCTATTTACATAATATGTATCACAGCTGCGGATTCCTCCAGGTGGTTTTACGGACATGTCTGAAAGAACAGTCACCATACTCTAACGTAAAGAAATATGTTCGTCATTCTTACCTATGTATAAGGTCAATAATCACTGAACGCGAAATGCCCTCATGCTGAGGTGTGCATATGAGTGAGAGACAGAGAGAGAGAATGAGTGCGTGCTCTTCAGATCAGCGGTTAGCTACCTCTCACGACCATTAAAGCGCGTATTTAAAACAAACCTCTTTTGCCTCCACAAAGTGACGCTACTAGTGCTGCTTTCATGTGACTGGCGTAAAATTGGAATAGACATCATCTTCCAGATGTAGAAACGCGTCTACGAATTAATTTCTTAAATTCTATCAACAAGATATTGTAAGCTGGCAACATGACATATTAATTAGTATTAAATTCAGATCTTCATCACAAGACTACAGATTGAAGAACATCTTTTAGCTCAAGAGTCATACTCTGAAAGGGGCAATAGACTCAAAGGACTGCCTTAAAGAAATATTGTGGAATTCAATAAAATTAACTGGTCGATTTCGGTTGACGCTGGAAGGAAAGAGGTAGCAAAATAAAATCAACAGTGACAAACATTCCCAAATAAAGTAAAATGAAAACTAAATAAGAGTTACAGAAAGTGGAATAATACCTGGTGTACGGCATAACTAGAAACGACTGGAAAATTTGACTGAATTACTGATATATCACATGATGGATAATCAAAAGAGATCAAAGAAGGGTAAAAATGAATAGATAATAGTTGGTGATCCTGAAGAACGTTCCACTTTGCGACACAATTTTATGTGCAATAAATATTAAAAGTAACTGAAATATTATAAATCATTGATAACTGGACACATGTAAAATCATTTGGTAGCATGTAATGTAGTTCTGTAGAGATTTTGAAAAAATGAACTCTACAGATGTGTTACTCACTGAAAAGAATAACACTGGTAGATAAAACGGGCCCTGGTGGGCCAGTTCGTAGTGACCGACTGCCGTGTCATTTTCTACCAATAGCGTCACTGAATGCAGTTTGGAGATGTGTGGTATGAGCACACAGCCCTCCCGGCTATTATCAGTTTTCACAATCTGGTGCCACCACAACTCTGTGAAATAGCTGCTCAGCTGTCATTGTGAGAGTGAGTGACACTGTGTGGTGTCACCGCCAGACACCACACTTGCTAGGTGGTAGTTTTAAATCGGCCGCGGTCCATTAGTACATGTCGGACACGCGTGTCACCACTGTCAGTGATCGCAGACCGAGCGCCACCACAAGGCAAGTATCGAGATACGGACTAGCACTCGCCCCAGTTGTACGGACGACTTTGCTAGCGACTACACTGACGAAGCCTCGCTCCTTTGCCGAGCAGATAGTTAGAATAGCCTTCAGCTAAGTCCATGGCTACGACCTAGCAAGGCGCCATTAGCCTTACATAGCAATTGATACTTATCGTATAAAGCATGTCTCATCAAGAACGATGTATACAACAAGGATGGATTAAAGTTAAATATTCCAAAAGCTACGTACTTTTCTTTATAGCATTCATTACGTATCCTGTTTCAGACCTCACGCCATCCTTCGTGTGTTTATAGCGTGCATTGCGGTCCCCTCAAATCACACTGTGTCGGCACTTCTGTCGACACATCACACTGTTCCATCACTTCCACTGGGATTCGAACCTCTAACATCTACTTGGCAATCAACTGCGATGACCACTCAGGTTCCGAGTCGGGCAGTAGATGAAACGAATGATGGGAGGGGGTGCTTTGTGGAACAAGTAATAAGACATTCAGTGGCTTAGAAGTAGTACTCTAAATTAGTGGTGGAATTTAAAATTCTAACAAGAGAAAATAATATGCTTTGCTGTACATATATTTTAGAATGATGAGTGTTTATCTGGATATAAAACTTTAGGCTGACATTACAAACAGAAGACTGTAAACAAAAAGAATTGCACAACTGGCCATTAAAACTGCTACACCACGAAGATGAAGTGCTACAGACGCGAAATTAAACCGACAGGAACAAGATGCTGTCATATGCAAATGATTAGCTTTTCAGAGCATTCACACAAGGTTGGCTCCGGTGAAGACACCTACAACGTGCTGACATGAGGAAAGTTTCCAACCAATTTCTCATACACAAACAGCAGTTGATAGGCGTTGCCTGGTGGAACGTTGTTTTGATGCCTCGTGTAAGGGGATAAATGCGTACCATCACGTTTCCGACAATGATAAAGGTCGGATTGTAGCCTATCGCAATTGCGGTTTATCGTATCACGAAATTGCTGCTCACGTTGGTCGAGATCCAATGATTCTTAGCAATATATGGAATCAGTCGGTTCAGGAGGGTAATACGAAACGCCGTGATGGATCCCAACGGCATCCTATCACTAGCTGTCGAGATGACAGGCATTTTATCCGCATGGCTGTAGCGGATGGTGCAGCCACGTAGGGATCCCTGAGTCAACAGATGTGGACGATTGCAACACAACAACTATCTGCACGAACAGTTCGACGATGTTTGCAGCAGCATGGACTATCAGCTCGGACACCATGGCTACGGTTACCCTTGACGCTGCATCACATACAGGAGCGCCTGTGATGGTGTACTCAACAACGAACCTGGGTGCACGAATGGCAAAACGTCATTTTTTCGGATGAATCCAGGTTCTGTTTACAGCATCTTGATGGTCACATCCGTGTTTGGCGACATCGCAGTGAACGTACATTGGACGCGTGTATTCGTCATCGCTGTACTGGTATATCACCCGGCGTGATGGTATGGGGGTACCATTGGTTATTTGTCTCGGTCACCTCTTGTTCGCATTGACGGTACTTTGAACAGTGTTCGTTACATTTCAGATGTGTTACTACCCGTGTCCCTACCATTCATTCGATCCCTGCGAAACCCTACATCAGCAGGATAATACACGACTGCATGTTGCAGGTCCTGTACGGACCTTTCTGGATACAGAAAATGTTCGACCGCTGCCCTGGCCAGCACATTCTCCAGATCTCTCACCAACTGAAAACGTCTGGTCAATGGTGGCCGAGCAACTGGCTCGTCACAATACGCCAGTCACTACTCTTGATGAACTGTGGTATCGTGTTGAAGCTGCATGGGCAGCTGGACCTATACACAGCCATCCAAGCTCTGTTTGACTCAATGCCAGGTCGTATCAAGACTGTTATTACGGCCAGAAGTGGCTGTTCTGGGTACTGACTTCTCAGGATCTATGCACCAAAATTGCATGAAAATGTAATCACATGTCAGTTCTAGTATAATATATTTGTCCAATGAATACCAGTGTATCATCTGCATTTCTAGTTGGTGTAGCAATTTTAATGACCAGTAGTGTACAATTGCAATTGGTTGTAAGATGACTACCCCGTTTATTTTTACCTGTCACGGCCAGGTTTGCTCTCTCGCTACGTGCCCTACTAAAATCCCCACACTTGTCTCTGAAAACCTTAATGCTCAGTTAGTTGTAATAGATGTGAAAAAGATTCGAAAGGAGAGACTCACTTCGTAGAAAAAAAATGCTTCAAATGACTCTGAGCACTATGGGACTTAACTTCTGAGGTCATCAGTCCCCTAGAGCTTAGAACTACTTAAAACTAACTAACCCAAGGACATCACACACATCCATGCCTGAGGCCGGATTCGAACCTGAGATGACTTCGTAGAACTGAAAGGTTTATTGTCTCTAGTACAAGCTACAGTACACGTTCCTAATCTTTCTACGCACACGTTCTGACGTTCGCACTTATTTCGACTTGCTTTTAATTTTCTTAGGTAACCAAGGTAACCACTGCTTCTATGGATCTCTGCTAACGACTCGTTTCTAATACTGATGAGTCCTCTATCCTGTGCACGAACCCTCTAGCATTTAATGGATTTATCGAACTTCTTCCTGCAAGTGGGCAAGCATAGTCCAACGACGTCTGGCATCGAGCCACTATTCACCACTACTCCTCGCCTTCCCACGCCACCCATAACGGTTGGCACCAAACCGAGCTTCCCGATCACAGGAGGTTTCCCAGGCGGCAGTGCTGCTGCGCTAAGCAGCTGCGGACATCGACACTCAAGGAGTAATTATATCTGTAACCTTGAATGGTCAACATTGTAGCTAAACGTTTGTGGATTGAAATTTTGTGCTGAGTGCCTCTATACATACTTGTCTATGAGTGAAAGCAATCTGAGAAATTTTTGTGCCTGAAATCTAGTGTAAGCGTTTCGGGAGCTGACTCCTCCAGAGGGCTGTGTTGGGTGTTGCAGAAGTGGGCAGGCGGCGGACCGCGGCATGCGGCCTCGCCGCTGGTGTTGGCTGCTCCTGCTGCTGCTGCCGACCGCCACTGCCGCCGCCTCCGCCGCTGCCGCCGCCGCGTTCGACATACGTAAGTATTTCATTATGTATTTACTGCTGCTAACAAACGGCACCTGCTGTCTCGGTACCTGTTGAAAGCTGTATGACACAGATTGTAACTGTATAGATATTCAAGCATGTATTCACAAAACTATTTTTTAATGGTGAATAAATTTGCTACAGCTAGAAGATCTATCGTAAGACAATACAATCTAATTAATAAAAATACCAAACCATGTCCATTTGAGTGCCTAGAACCCAGTACTTTGGAGCAATTGGTGTTCCACCGCCAGAATCTGTTCTTAGCTTTTGAAGAAAAACTACATATAAGTATTCACTGTAACTAAACACTGTAGTATCACAGTCAGAGTGCTTACCATTTACTGTAACCAATGTTGCACTATCGACTGTATTGAACTTCTTTCTGACAGGAAATAGTTTTCTTTTCTGAATGTGACTTGATCACCATGATAAATTATCTGGTATCACATCGGTGGCTGCACATCCGCTGAGTGGTGTGTTCCAGATTCTAGTATTGCATCCCTACCAGACTCATCAGGCGACATATCTCGAGGCTCTCAAAGAAGGGTTCTACACCGTCTCCTCAGTTATATGCACAAAAATTTTGTTCTTCACTACTCGCATGACTGAAAAGGCCCGGGATGTTTGTCATTATCCATGGTGATGTTTCGGTATCTGCAGTAGTCGTTAAAACTTACTAATCTGTATTCCCGATGAAATATTTTGATTACTATAGGCTTAACGATCCCGTTCGTGATCTCTTATTTTATGATATTAATCTTGCTAAACTTTGGACGCATTGTTTGCTAGAATAGCAAGCAGCTACCAGTTTTTTCATGGCGCACTGTTTCATATACAGTGTCGGATCTTATGTCCACTCCCGGTATATTAATCACATTTAAAATAAAATTTGTGGAGGCGTAGCTACCAGTGCACAGGTATCCGTCTGTATGTTTATGTTGTTATGTAGGTACTCCTCGCACAACAAGGAATGTGTTGTTGTTGTTGTGGTCTGCAGTGCTGAGACTGGTTTGATGCCGCTCTCCATGCTACTCTATCCTGTGCAAGCTGCTTCATCTCCCAGTACGTACTGCAGCCTACATCATTCTGAACCTGTTTAGTGTATTCATCTCTTGGTCTCCCTCTACGATTTCTACCCTCCACGCTGCCCTTCAATGCTAAATTGGTGATCCCTTGATGCATCAGAACATGTCCTACAAACCGATCCCTTCTTCTAGTCAAGTTGTGCCACAGACTCCTCTTCTCTCCAATTCTATTCAATACCCCCTCATTAGTTATGTGATCTACCCATCTAATCTTCAGCATTCTTCTGTAGGACCAAATTTCGAATTTATCGTCCATGTTTCACTCCCATACATGGCTACACTCCATACAAATACTTTCAGAAACGACTTCCTGACACTTAAGTCTATACTCGATGTTAACAAATTTCTCTTCTTTTGAAACGCTTTCCTTGCCGTTGACAGTCTACATTTTATATCCTCTCTACTTGTACGATCATCAGTCATTTTGTTCCCCAAATAGCAAAACTCATCTACCACTTCAAGTGTCTCATTTCCTAATCTAATTCCCTCAGCATCAGTTGTTTTATTTCGACTACGTTCCAATATCATCGTTTTGCTTTTGTTGATGTTCATCTTATATCCTCCTTTCAACACACTGTCCATTCCGTTCAATTGCCCTTCCAGATCCTTTACTGTCTCTGACAGAATTACAATATCATCGGCAAACCTCAAAGTTTTTATTTCTTCTCCATGGATTTTAATTCCTATTCCCAGTTTTTCTTTTGTTTTCTTTACTGCTTGCTCAACATACATATTGAATAACACCGAGGATAGGCTACAACCCTGTCTCACTCCCTTCCCAACCACCGCTTCCCTTTCGTACCACTCGACTCTTATAACTGCAATCTGGTTTCTGTAGAAACGCCGGCCGGGGTGGCCGAGCTACAGTCTGCAACCGTGCGACCGCTACGGTCACAGGTTCGAATCTTCCCTCGGGCATGGATGTATGTGATGTCCTTAGGTTTAAGTAGTTCTAAGTTCTGGGGGACTGATGACCTCAGAAGTTAAGTCCCATAGTACTCAGAGCCATCTTCTCTTCGAACTGTAAATAGCCTTTCGCTCCCTGTATTTTACACCTGCCACCTTCAGAATTTGAAAGAGGGTATTCCAGTCCAAAATTGTCAAAAGCTTTCTCTACGTCTACAAATCGTCGAAACGCAGGTTTGCCTTTCCTTAATCAATTTTCTCAGATAGGTCATAGGGTCAGTATTGCCTCACGTGTTCCAACATTTCTATGGAATCCAAACTGATATTCCCCGGGGTCAGCTTCTACTAGTTTTTCCATTCGTCTGTAAAGAATTTGTGTTAGTATTTTGCAGCCGTAACTTATTAAACTTATAGTATGATGATTTTCACATCCGTCAACACCTGCTTTCTTTGGGATTGGAATTACTATATTGATCTTGAAGTCTGATGGTATTTCGCCTTTATCATACATCTGGCTCACCAGATTGTAGAGTTTTATCAGGGCTTCCAATGCTATCAGTAGTTCTAATGCAATGTTGTCTACTCCCAGGCCTTGTTTCGACTTATCTCTTTCAGTGCTCTGTCAAACTTTTTACGCAGTATCATATCTCCCATTTCATCTTCACCTACGTCCTCTTCCATTTCCATAATATTGTCCTCAAGTACATCGCCCTTTTATACACCCTCTATATACTCCTTCCACATTTCTGCTTTCCCTTCTTTGACTAGATCTGGGTTTCCATCTGATGTTCATGCAAGTTGTTTTCTCCAAAGGTCTCTAATTTTCCTGTAGGCAGTTTCTATCTTACCCCTAGTGATATATGCTTCTACAACCTTACATTTGTCCTCTAGCCATGCCTGCTTAGCCATTTTGCACTTCCTCTCGACATCCTTTTTGAGACTTTTGTATTCCTTTTCGCTTACCTCATTTACCGCAATCTTATATTTTCTCCTTTCATCAATTAATTTCTTCTATTACCCAAGGATTTCTACTAGCCCTCGTCTTTTTATCTACTTGATCCTCTGTTGCTTTCAATATTTCATTTCTTAAAGCTACCCATTCTTCTTCTACCGTATTTCCTATGCTCTCTCTGAAACTCTCTACAACCTCTGGTTCTTTCACTTTATCCAGGTCCCATTTCATTATATTCCTACATTTTTGCAGTTTATTACGTTTTAATCTACAGTTAATAACCAAAAGATTGTGGTCAGAGGCCACATCGGCCTCTGGAAATGTCTTACAATTTAAAACCAGGTTCCTAAATCTCTGTCTTACTATTATATAATCTATCTTTAACCTTCCAGTGTGTCCAGGCCTCTTCCATGTATAAAACCTTCTTTCATGATTCTTGAACCAAGTGTTAGCTATTATTAAGTAATGTTCTGTGCAAAATTCTACGAGGTGATTTCCTCTATCATTTCTTCCTCCCATTCCACATTCATCTACTACTTTTCCTTCTCTCCCTTTTCCTACTATCGAATTCCAATCCCCCACGACTATTAAATTTTCATCTCCTTTCACTATCTGAATAATTTCTTTTACCTCATCATACATTTCAACAATCTCTTCGTCCTCCGCGGAGCTAGTTGGCGTATAAACTTGTACTACTGTGGTTGATGTGGGCTTCTAGTCTATCTTTGCTACAATAATGCGATCGCTATGCTGTTTCTAGCAGCTTAGCCGCACTCCTATTTTTTATACATTATTAAACCTAATTCCCCAATACCCCTATTTGATTTTGTATTTATAACCCCGTATGCACCTGACCAGAAGTCTTTTTCCTCCTTCCACCGAACTTCACTAATTCCCACTACATCTAGCTTTGACCTATCTTTTTCCCTTTTAAAATTTTCTAACCTACCTGCCCGAATAAGGGATCTGACATTCCACACTCCGATCCGTAGAACACCAGTTTTCTTTCTCCTGATAGCGACGTCCTCCTGAGTAGTCACTGCCCGGAGATCCGAATGGGGGACTATTTTACCTCCGGAATATTTTACCCAAGTGGACGCCATCATCATTTAACCATACAGTAAAGGTGCATGTCCTGGGGAAAACTTACGGCTCAAGTTTCCCCTTGCTTTCAGCCGTTCGCAGTACCAGCACAGCAAGGCCCTCTTGGTTAATGTTACAAGGCCAGATCCTTCACTCATCCAGACTGTTGCCCCTGCAACTACTGAAAAGACTGCTGCTCCTCTTCAGCAACCACAAGTTTGTGTGGCCTCTTAACAGATACCCCTTCGTTGTGGTTGCACCTACGATACGGCTGTCTGTATCGCTGACGCAGCAAGCCTCCCCACCAACGGCAATTTCCATTGTTCATGGAGGTGGGGTGGGGGGAGGGCTTCTTGAATTGTTAAATTCTTATATTTGTACATCTCTTGTTATGAGAAGAGTATCTAATTTGTCATTCTTGTAACGTACCGATGATACTTTAAACTGGTAAGGAATCTCCAATGTTTAACCATAACAAACTTAACGACTGTGGTATGTAAATACTCTACACAGTTTACTAACTTCCTTGATCGTCTATTTTTTTATTACTCTACGCCACTAAACCCATACTGTCTGTTGCACTGGCAGTACACTATATATAACCCTGGAATCATCTCCAAGTTTCTCGTGTTATGACTTGACTCGAATTGACGAAACTTCAAGATATTAGATCATTTCCGCATGGTGAAATGCTGTTAAAATAAATTCTTCTAATGGTTAACAGGCATATTGAGTTATTAGGTGTAATCACTGAAAATATTTTTGGTTTGTATGTTGCTAAGCTACAATTCAAAGACAAAAAAAATAAAGACGAATTGATTCTATCTGTAATAAGGATTTGCAAACAGACCAAAAAAATTAAAGTTTCTTTTGAATGTTAGTTTTTGACAGAATCGAGTATCTATTACAATGGGGAATTGGTAGTTGCATGTTAAGCTAACTTTTTATCTTCCCGAAGAAATCACAGCTCATGAAAACTTAAGACCCTTCATTGAGTGGCAGACATGAACTGCTTATAAAAAATGATTTTATAGCTGATTTTAGAGACCCAAGAACCGACAGAGGATACGGATAATTATTATAATATGTTTATAAATGTTGTTGGTACAGCCGCTACAGACTAAAAACTGATATTGTACACATAAAGCAGAGGTGTTGGCCCACACATGAGATAGTGGTGTTGTGAGGACACAGTAAACGTCCCATTCATTTATTTCTGATATCTAAATTCGTATGTTATTTCCCCGAAAACGTTCTCTGAACATGATTTGGACGTCTGATACTAATCGTTGAAGTATATGGCTAGATGCATGTCAACAAATTAATGAAAGATGTCTGAAACATCATTAGAGCGTTTCTTACGAATAGGTGGGCACGATTAATATTTGTAAAACCACCCAAAATTTCAACGAGCAGTACCGCGCAATGGAACGAGTTTACCATGTATGCCTAATACATTGTGGTTACATTTAAAGTGAAGCTATTTACAGAGGATCAGTGTGGTCCATAATTATCGTATGGCCGTGAAACTAGATAGAGAAAAAATAGTTTCAATTTGGCGACCAGGTACAAATCTGGCGCTGTGAATACGAGGAAGACGAGGGCAGAAAAGTTCAAACATGTGAGGAAGTACTAATTTTCTTTTTATTATTAGCCACCGCTTACAGAATTTGTTCAATTTGAGCACCGGAAACGTCGACGAGATGTTGCATTCGTAAAATAACGTGTCCAACAGTTGCTCGCAATAATTACGGTGGAGTCTAAGCAACGTGTTCTGTATGCCAGCCTTCTGATCGGGTGGAGACCGACCATGTTACTGATAAAAGCGTTCTTTAACATATGCTCAGAGCCAAAGGTCACATGAATTCAGCTCATGTGAACTTTCAATCCATGCAGCTGGAAAGCTCTGGAGATAACACGTTCGTGGAAGTTGCACTAACAAGATCTTTTACGTGGCGAGTGAGATAAGATGTTGTCCTGTCTTGCATGAGAATAGTAGTTTCCACACAGCTGCGCTGTTGCAAAGCAAGAATCACATATTGCACAAGGAAATCCCAATAATGCATAGACATGACGATACACGTGACACGCCCTATATGTATAATCCCTTCAAAAGTTAATGGACGGAGAACAGAGATGCTTGTGTATCCGCACCACGCAGACACATAAGGCGAGTGCAATGGGTCTTCGTGCACAACACGTAGTTTAACAGTACCCTGAACTCGGAATTTCTGTGTAAGCACTGTTATTGCTACATCTGCAAGGTTGTTAATGGCCAAGCATTATACGCTAGGTGACGAAGACTTCATACTTCTACCAACCTTGTACGATACTGCTTATGGGTGAAGAAAAATTCTGTAACTAGTACGGGTTCCCATTTACAAAGATACAGATTTCAGATAAAAAATTACATACGTAACAGCCTTACAATTAACTCATGCTTTTGCAGTTCTATACTTGTCGAAAATGTTTTGTGACATCCGCAACAGCTCATTAATTGCTGGAGATATCAGCAAGTGTGTACGTGTTTGTTTGCCAGAGAAGGGACGGAGTGGATGTGGAATCACCTACACAGAAAGCGAAGTCACACAATCCGAATTCACTACCATTGGCGTCTTCCAGAGACCACTTATTCTGAAGATTTTGCGGCTGCAACGTCGGCACATACGTCGTGGATTCACATTTCATTCGCCGTTACGCTGGTTGGGTGTTGAGCTTTCGCACCGAGGCGCTGGGATAAAGGCAGCCCACTTGTCAGTGCGGTGTCGATACGGAAGTTGTTGGAAAGAAAAACACGACCCTTATTTTGCATTCCCCTCCAGCGAGGCATTGAGGCATTCGAACGGTGGGCACTCAGCCGTAAAACCAGAAAGATAACAGCCCGAATCTCAGTGGCGTTGTTTTTCGTCCCTGCGCGGTTTTCTGTCCTTCCTCCTGAAAGTGACAGTCCAAGATATCACCAAAGAAGGGGGAAAGCTGCAGCAGTGTCGACTTCACGTTAGCACAACATTCAACAGAAGTTAGACACGACATTCACACATTGTACGTTATGTTTTTACTTCATTCTGCCTCTGTAACGTCGAGTAAGAATAATGTCGTTGTGATGTTTCCTTACGGAGTATTTCTTTCCTGTTACAAACAGTTTAACACCAAAGCTTTCTGGTTTCACGTAAGTACATTTGTGTAGGAAGCGCAGACAGTCCGAAATTAATTACATCGCCGAGGTTTTAAGCCAATTCCCATAAATCTATTACGGCGTGTTACGGCTGACGAGTTCAGAATCGATATTGGTGATCGGTTCTGGAAAAACGACGTGAAAAAATGATTTGCTGCAAAAACTTACTCGAATAATGACCAAAATAACACAGTTCTGGGTAGGAGCTGAAGGTTGTAATCGGTACCGAGAATTTCCAGCATGTTACTGCGAGTCATTCTCATAAACACTCTTAATATTCGGAGAAATAATTCATCTCTTTCGTAGGCAGCGCTCTTAAATATGTGGATGACCATTGCTTATTTCGTCCATAAATCCGATATTTAATTAAGAGGGTGTCTAAAGGTTTCACTGTACGCAACGAAAAGCGTTAAAATACGTGCTTGTTCGTTTGCGTGTGTATGGAGAGGGACAAGTGAGAGGCGCCGAACGTCTTCGAATTAAGATGAGGCAGATTTGCATTCTGCAGCCGGTCTAACCTACTGAGTCTAAAAAATCGTGGCGCCTTGTAACTGTGTAATGCACAAACATCATTTGTAGGACCTTGCAGAAAGCTTAAAGAGGAAAGCATGTGATGTTGGTCCAAGCAGACTGAACATAAACATATGAAACATATTTGCAGTTGCAAACATGGACGACATTCAGTTCTATAATTGAATGACGACTTTGAAAATCAGTGCCGATCGGGACTTGAACCCGGATTTGCCGCTTGTCACGAGCGGTCACCCTAACGACTTCGGCTATCCGGGTTTTCGCAGTGTCGTCAGTCTATTATACAGCTGAAGGTTGTCCATATTCGTAACTGCGAATGCGTTTCATGTATTTCGTAACAGCTGCAGTCTGTGCAGTGGCTCTTCCTTCGGACATGCATGCACTGCAATATCATATGAGCAAAAGCAGCTAGTGCAAAATTGTTTACAAATGTTTCAAAACGTTTTTTGACGCAAACTCTTGACTGCTTGTCACGATCGGGTCAACGGTCAACAAGTCCAGTGACAGAGAATGTTTAATCATGACTACTGCGAGGAAAGGTGACTCGAAATCGCTAACATCGTAACTGAATTTGGAGACGGCTTTGGCAAAATTATTGTTAATATTCGCCTTAATTACATTTCTTTCATTAAGAGGAAAATTTGTTCCCGATTTATCTGGTGTAAATTAAACATTCAGAAGAAGGCAACATTATGGACATCGCTCAACGTTCCATTCACACATATGAAAGTGAAGCATAAATTGTTTTCTAAACTAAACCGCAGTAAATGGTTCAAATGGCTCTGAGCACTATGGGACTTAACAGCTGAGGTCATCAGTCCCCTAGAACTTAGAACTACTTAAACCTAAATAGCCTAAGGACATCACACACAGCCATGCCCAAGGCAGGATTCGAACCTGGCTGAAGCTCCTAGAACCGCTCGGCCACACCGGCCGGTGTAAAAGGTACTCCCACGTATTCATGCCGTGATAAACGTCCAGCCGATAAAATACTTACAGGTGGTAAAATGCACAATATTTATAAAAATCAAACACACACACACACACACACACACACACACACACACACAGCTAAATTGCTCGTATCGTCCTTAGGAGCCGGTGGCGAACTTGTCACAAGCTTCCCGCTCAGACGCACGCTGCCGACGAAGTGTTGACATTTAGGTGACACCTGTTTCGGAGCTATCTATCTCACCACTGGATGATGTGTTAAGTTCATGCTAAATGATCACATACAGGGGTTACCAGCAATGGTATCGGTGCACCGGAAAGAAAGCTTGAATTTTCGTATAACAATTAGAAATGCCACCTAGTCGCACATACAAAATTACCATGATCCTATGCTCACATAAATCCGTAGTAATTAAATACTGTGTGCTTACTGACAGTGCGAAAACAATAGCAATAATCAAAAACTTAAAAAACCAATATCGTCAATTTACAAATGAAGTAAAAATAAGAAAACCACTCTGGTGTTAGCGCGGAAGCTAAACCTGCCGTACCAAGACGTTTCCCACGAAGTATCCCCATGGAAAAAGGGGATGAGGTCACGTGCGCAAAGGCTACGGGTGTTGAGCTGTCTACAGAAATCATCTGATCCAGAGGCAGATGCAAGCCGTACTGGATGTGAGTTGTCTACTATAGAATCAATTGCAATAATAATGGAAATGGCTACAATAAAATTATAGGTATGAATGGGTCGCAGTAGTGCGTAAGTGAATACGGCATACAGCGTGTAGAGGATGTCTGTAATTCGCACTGTGTGTCAAGAACTACCGGAAACGGGGGCATTTAAGCAAAACAGCGACAACGAAAATCAAGTAGATGGGCTGAGTCAGAGGACCATGATTATTATTTTGGCTATGGGATGAGACAGAATCTGTAATATCTGCAACCAATTAGGGTATGCGATAATCAGGCTTCAAAATAATGCAGTAGAAATGAAATACTAAATGACCGCCATATGACGTACCCGTAAAGTGCTGTATGCAAAGTGTACATTCGTCATGTAATGTGACTATTACACGTGGGATAGTTTACCAATAAGGTCTGGGGGTAATATTAAGGTACTTGCAGATTGTTCTATTATAAGCTACTACATGTCAGCACATACACATTTAATTTATAAACCAACCAACTTGGTAACCTGCATTCTTTTCCTCTGGCTTATGTGGACTTATGATATACCATCAAAAATACTACAAATCATGGTCAGCTGACTAATTCCTATTTTTGTAGGTAAATGTAGATTAACATCAACTAATACGTCCATGATTCAAGAAATTTTACTGCCTAAAGATATGATTATATAGTTTGAACGTCACCATTATACGTTATCCGTCTTCCAATTTCTTATTACTAAGAAAGTTAGCATTGGAATACAACCGTTTGTCTGCTAATTTCTCCCTCCCTCTCTCTCTCTCTCTCTCTCTCTCTCTCTCTTTCTGTATATGTGTGTGTGTGTGTGTGTGTGCGTGTGTGCGTGTGCGCGCGTGTGTGTGTGTGTGTGTGTGTGTGTGTGTGTGTGTGTGTATGTATGTGTATGACATTCTGGTGGATACATTCAGTATCTCAATAACGGTCCATTCAGTATCCTCAACGATGCCTATGACAGGATGCGATCGAGAAGACTGGTAGCAGCTGACTCCATGGTGTGCAAATCTGCCACAGGACTCCATTTAGTCTGAACTGTATTGCTTTCGAATGATGACAAAGCCACGCTCATATCTACATCGTTGAGCGGTACTCTCCTGCATTTCCAGCTGTGAAAGACAACAGAACACGCATCATAGGTTCCATTTCATCCAACTTAAGAGTGGATCAGGGCGTCCCGAGCTCGATTCCCGGCCGGGTTAGGGATTTTCTCTGCCCGGGGATTGGGTGTTTGTGTTGTCCTCCTCGGCCCATCATCATTCTCGAAAGTGGCTACATTGGACTATGTACAGTATGGGAATTTGTAGGGACGCTGATGACCGCGCAGTTCAGCGCCCCACAGACCCAACATCAACATCAACTTAACCGTCTTCCTCAAAAGACATCTGCCCGAACTGTGTTCTGTTGTAATCCGCTGTTTTTTCCATTTCACGAATCGCCTATTGTGCTGACGATACGACAGTCATGGTAAATCCGAATAAAAATGAACAAGGTAAATAGTTAACGATTGTGATAGTAGCGTATATATTATAATTAGGAACAGAAAGTGAGACGGAATAGGAGTAACCTGAATAAATAATCTTTTACATCAGCAACTAGAAATGAGCAGATTGCTTAAAATGTCTCACAGCAATAATTATGTTGTAAATGCGAACAAGGTTATTTCCTGGATTTTCACGAACTATATGTTTTTAAGTGCCTAACTTGTATTTTTTATTTCTTATTTAGAAAAAAGTTAATATCGATAATGTTTTTTGGGTTTCTCAAAGTTCCCCATGATACGCAGCACTATTTCCGAAAACATTTAGTATGCTAAAATATTCCTCTTCTTCTGTTGTCCCATGTCCATGGAAACGTTTGGAAATAATTTACGGAATATGCAGAAGGGTGGGAAAAGTTGTGCGTTTGGTACCACATTTGCAATCTAGATGTTACATATTTTTAACAACATTGGATTTCGCTTTGCATTTTTATGGCGAACGGCGCCCACGATTAATGCGGCGTTGATATCTACGCTGTTGTTGACATATGCAAATGACTGCCCGATAAAATATGTTTGTGATGCACAGTACACTTATCTTTTTTGAACGGACGCATACGTGACGAAACTACATATGAAAAGCTGAGTTCATAGGATGTGAGTTCGATAATTCTTTTCACGATTTTACAGGAACTCTGTTGGTTGTGGCTGTTCGATGTCTATGCGATGTTATACAGGAGATGTTATCAGTCAGCGATAGACAGAACATTTATAAGGAAGTAATTTATGAGCGACTAATTCTGTGTAGTGGGTGGAGACACTGGAAATGTGGCCTAGTTTCGAAAACTCGTTCTGTGAGAAAGAAGTGGCTACGTAAGGAAATCATAGCTTGTGTTTCAACTAATATTTTAATGTGTGAAATAAAATTTTAGATAGTGACAGAATCGCGACAGTGAAGTAATATTTTCATGTATGCATGAATTCGAAAATATAGGAAGAAATTATATCTGATGAGACAGAAAATATCATAAGACACCATCTGCTAGAACATTTACTTTTTATGTAGTTCTATGATGTCACAAAGCTGCCTAAAGGTAGTACCCGTGAAGAAAGCACCGATGTTAAGAAATAGTTGCGTAATATGAAAAACCTGCCAATCACATATTCAAGTAAAATGCACAGAAAAATATATTTAAGCAATTAAAGACAAATATTGTAATTAGTAGGGTAAATAATGTACGTAAGCATTACTATCGAATACATGAAATTATATTACGGTAACAGGACCTACAGAAGTGCGCTTATACGGAGAAGAAATCAAGTACAGTCTTCTCCCTATCTTTAACGCCAACATTTTTGCACGAAACTCAGTACTATCCAACGAAAATATTGTTTTAATACTCAATATCGCTCTCGGAATAAGCTTCCATTCTGTGGTTACTTCTATTTCTCGGAATATTCATTCTTCCAGCGAAGTGAGATCTGTGCTTTTTCCAAGAAAAGGTAATCTCAACTAAAATTCACTGAAGAGAAATATATCACTTAGATAATTTATGATATGTACTCTTCTCATAGATAAAAATACATTCAGTGGTTACACGTAGACATATGATTATAAGGTATTACACGCTACTACAGAATCACATGAAAATAATATCTACTGAATAGTTACACTGTCCGTTCCTACCTCATATTTAATTTGTTGATATTCAGAAGGAACCAGAGGTAATGATAAAGTAATTTTTCATCCAGTAAAACTTCTCCATGTCGTCATAAACTCCCATTCAAATTCTTTTACCTGGGCTCCAAGCGCTAGAGCCTACGCTAAATCGATGTAGCACACTTAGTCTTGGTCCTCCTTCATCTGCGAATTTCTTTTTCGACATATGGAAAACATTATCTCGTTGGTATGATATATTGTTCTTGCTGGTTACGCAGAGACTGTGGGCCAAAAACTATAGTAGGTGGAAACTTCATTTGCGGAAACCCTTATGTGGTCATGCTTTGTCTTTATCCATTTCATCTCGCAATGATGGTTATGGGCATTTTGAATTTGTTTAACTATTATGAGTGATGCTAATGACGGGTTGGTGAGGAGAGGAAGCACGGATATTGATAGACTGTTGAGTATATTAAGATTATGATGAAGAGTCTAAATTCCAAACTGTAGCTTTATGCTACCCAAAAATTTGCATGCAATCCACAGAGTTTGTCATCACCCTGCAATGCAGTTCTTTTTCTTAATCACCGAATGACAGCCCTGTAATTAAATGTGGAGAAGTTTTTGGAAAGATTGTACGATAGCAAGAATGCCATATCACAAATAAATTGGGTTCGACACGATATTTTGTAATCCAAAACTAAGCCTGTTACCCTATAGCTATGCCCGACAATAAAACATATACAAATGTGTTTAATTTTTAGATACCCTCGTCTGTTGTCCAGTAACAGGTGTTATTAGTAATACCACTTATTTCATTACCCCATTAAGTTCATAGTTTTCTGATCACCATTATTTAGTTTATTCAATCTGTCTGCTGCAAATGGAGTGCCATCGAGCTACCCTCGTTCACAGTCATTATATGCTCGAATCCCGGGATATAAGCATGTCAACAGCGTTCTCATTATAGCAATCGGCTCTATGCTTCAATGTACTTTCAGAAAAATCCACTTTCCTGACATGGCAATGGACGATCTCAGAGATCTCAGCTGCATAAAACATAGCTGGGAAGGTAATGCATATTGCCGCAAAGTTGAATGTTTTGTAATTCCCTCAGTGGCTTTTGTGAATACTGTGGCCGCAGTATAATCAGAGATCCACTATGCACGGCTGCTCGTAAGTACTGGTTTGAGATGCAGCACCCTCAATACATGCTGGCTGTGACCTACCGCAACTTCCTAGAATACAATCTCAACCAAAGTATGGTTCTGAGTGCCCACATCGCCACAAGAACCACTATGGTTACCTGTCATTTTTATACAGTTTATGATCGTACGAACCGCGATCAATTAAATAAAGACCGAGACGATTAGTTGGTCGAATCTCTTCCTAATGTTACTGGGAAATCAACGCGTTCTTTTACCTACATCAGAAGTTGCCACAGTCGACTCTTTGTCCTGATTTCTGTACAGACATCATTTTGAAGTATCCTAAATACGTGTATTTGACCCGTTCTTCTTACTAAAATAGGATATCTCCAGTTCCTATTGGCTTGTTTCCGTAATGCCCTCAAACGAAACTGTTGGTACAAAAAAAAAAAAAAAAAAAAAAGGCTGCTTGTTGCCACCGGTAGTAAACTTCGTTCTTCTGACATCAGATGTGGTTAGGCAAGTTGCAATCAATGGGCCAGCATGCCGTCACTGTATCCCACCAGAAATACAAATACACATTGGCAGGATGACTGACGTTATGCATCCGGATTAGCCTATTCACAATCCACTCAGATAGTTGACAAGATTAGTCATTTCCGTAGATCATGAAACTTTTGTAGAATTGTTGGCACCGTGTACACGCAGATGGAATGTAACTTCGAAGAATAGAATGTAATATGATAAAGTATGACTTGTAGGTAGAAAACCGCTGTTAAATGCAGAAGCTGACATATGGAAAGACTGCATCGAAGGTAGGTACGATAGAGATGAATAGACTCGAAGTGTGGCGTAAGTGGGAAAGGAAGTTGATTTGAAAGAAACAAGTGCTCCAGTAATCCAGTCAGTATTTAACACAGGACTGAATGTTCTGAGCTCTAAGTAATCTTAAGTCGATGCCATGCTTTCAGAGTTACTGAAACCAGCGGGATGAACAGGAATTAGGAGGTTATTTGAGTTGGTGGCAAAAATCTATGACACGGATAGCCTACGATTATATTTCCTGAACTTCTTAACATTAGAGCACTGAAAAATGCACGTGTAGATTAAGGGAAAATTATCGGAGGATTACTGTGATAGATTATGCTTATAAACAACTGATCAGAATATACACCGAAGAGTAGAAAGAAAAATTGAAGTTGTTTAGGACGAGGAACAGTTTGCTTCATGAAGAAAAAAAGTAGCACAAAATCAATTCTGTTACTCCACTTAGCAATGGAAGGCAGACTGAACGAAAATCAGGAGACGTCCTAGCAGTTTCGGACATAGAGAAAGTCTTAATGTTACAAGGACTAACCAGTCCACAATTTTTAGAAAACTGATGCTAAACGACAGTGAGAGACAAATGCCAAACGACATTTCAAAACAAAAGTGGGGATACTTAAGGCAGTAATTCACATATGAAAAGTTTATGTTAAGAACAGAGGCCAGCCTATTGCCATTACTGTTCGACTAGTGTACCGAAGAAGTAGTAAACGATCCGCAGGAAACTTTCGGAAGAAGAGTAAAACTTCGAGAACAGGTGTCAGTACTAAGATCCACATACGACGTAGCCGGATATAAGACTTGGACAAAATTTGTAGCACGGAATACGACTAAAGGGCAAAAGCGAAGCCAAAAATGATGTCTTAGAAAAAAGAACGCCGATACGTTAACATCAAAATTGGGAACAACATAGTAGTGTACATAGTGCAGGATTTCAACGCTGTAGAAAAATAAGAAGGTCGAAACGAGGATGACAGCAGAAGTAGACTGATAGAGGCGGAGATAGCGGACCCAAAAAACGTATCACTACTGATGTTAGATGTTCATGTGGCACTGAGAAAGAAGCTCCTGAAAGTGTGCATTTGGATAGCTCCATTACACAGAACTAAAACCTAGACCACAGGAAATCCGAAGAAGAACCTGCAAATATTCGAAATCTAGTATATCGAAAAATGTCAAATATTAAAAGGATATATGAGATAAGAAGTCAATGGAAGATGCTTACCTTAAGAAGTGACAGGTTAGTGGAATATTTGCTACGGCATGGAGGTTTAGTTAATCTGGTGTTGGAAGGAGCTAGGACGAAAAATAGTGGGACCCGGCCAAGAGCAGATCACACAAAAAACACTGCAGAAGACGTTAAGAAAAATTCTTAGGTACAGATGATAAGATTAGCATAAGATAGCAAAATATGTGTACAGCATCAAACCAGCCGAAGCAATGAAGGCGTAAAGAAACGAAACTAGTCCTCGGCAGTCTTTCGTTTTCAGTCTTGCCCTGCCCCATAAGTTACGGTGGCCATGGTTTACGCAGAACGTTAAATTCTGCCCTTTACTTCTTTATAAAGCTTTTATAGAATAACAAGATTCTCCCGATGAAATCTCCGAAGGAGAAAACTTATCCAAGAGTTGCTCGAGACGACTCTGTCATTCTATTGATAACCGAATAGCATATATTCACAACGTTCTTAGAGAATACCTGTAGCGGTTTTTGTCTAAATATCATGTTTATAAAGGCACTATGAACAGTACTAACAGCACTGGCTGCTATCGTCGTCATACAGGAAAGCACGCAGATTTCATTTACGGTGTTAGCAATAGCTAGCGTCGTCGGATGTCAGATACGAGTAGTTTCCAACGGTGACGAGATACATTACGTTTATAGCAGTAGCCTAAATACAGGCTGTATTAGCTAACCTCATCGTTAGGTCTCTCTATGTGGCGACCTCTATGGTTTCTGGATAGCATCGCTGTCTTGTACAGAAGGTTGCTGGTTAGTAACAAGCTGGCAGTGGCCTTTAACCTTGCCGTTGTTATGTGACACTCCCCACTCGTTGCTGACACAGTGGCACAAAGAGTTGTATATGCGAGTGTCTCCTATCACTCAAAAGCATGTTAAACCAGGTGAACGGCTGCGTTGTAGCAAGCGGCATTTAAAATTTGAAAAATAGAATAAAAGTTTGAGCAATCACTGGACTGCGATAGCCAGCTTCATCAAAGCTCACACGAAAAATGTATATTATTGTCTGTTTCATCTGACTGAATCGTGTTTTTTGTTAATGATCTGCAACCAGAAAGCAATAACGACACAGCATGTTTGTGAGTGCCAACGGCCTTACCGCAGTGCTAACGCTGTTTCCCGTCAGATCACCAAAGTTAAGCACTGTCAGGCTTGCCTAGCACTTGAATGGGTGACCATCTCGGTCTGTCGGGTGCAGCTGGTAAGCGGGGTACACTCAGCTCCTGTGAGGCCAATTTAGGAGTTATTTGATTAAGAACTATTGGCTTCGGTCACTAAAACTAACAACGGCCGAGAGAGCGGTGTGGTGACATAAAAGAACTCCTCCCGAACAGGGCATGAAGGCCCAACGGTACCGACCGGCCATAGTGTCATCCTCAACACATAGGCGTCACTGGATGCGGATATTAAGGGGCAATGGTCAGCCAACCCCTCTCCCGGCGGTATGTCAGTTTCCGAGACCAGAGGTTTGTTGACCACATACCTCTTTATTTAAGCGTCCAGTTGTGGCAAGCAACTGAAGTTGACACGGCGGTCGGTATGTACGGTTGGACCTTTCGAGGCCTGTTGGGAAGGAATATAGAGTTTATGTTCTTGAGTAACACATACAAAAATCTTTTTCATAAGGATAATGAAAGATAGTAAAAGAAGTTCACGTAGTGTGGTCATAAGGGTATTTAATTGTTGGTTCAGTACATGGTTTATAGGGACCATATTGTCAGGTAAATCCGATGTCATATGTATCGAAAGTTACTCTTCCATGTGAGGCTGAGCATCAAGTGACTTTATGCAGTGTCGTCGAGATCATCCGACTGCTGCACGGAAGACCTGAGTTCGATTCCTGAAACTACATGACTTTGTTTTCTTGGTGTAAAGAATGGAATGGAAACGACTGAGCTTCATGTCAGTACTTGGCAAGCATTATTAGCTGAATGCGCGGAACCTATGTCGAAAGCTGATGTTAATGACGGTGAAAGCTGTGCGCCGATCACAAGCCCCTGCTCTTTGAAGACTACAGTTTAGACATGAACATAAACTTCCGCATAGATAACGCCAGTAACGCTTTCATAAAACTTAAGAAATCTCTCACAAGGACAGACCTAGACCGAAACCTGAGAGGCAGAATTGTAATATCTTATACTCGTGTGTTCTTCTGTAAGGCTCTTAAGGATTGAGATAAAATATGAGAATAGCAAGGAATACCGAGGCTTTTAAATATAGTTTTATCACAGAAGGCTTAAAATACCGTGGACAGCAATACTATCTGACATGGAAGTACTGTGAACACTACCCCAAATGTTCAAATGTGTGTGAAATCATATGGGACTTAACTGCCTCATCACTCCCTAAGCTTCCACACTACTTAACCTAAATTATCGTAAGGACAAACACACACACCCATGCCGGAGGGAGGACACGAACCTCCGCCGGAACCAGCAACAATAAACAAACAGCGAAAAATTTGAACAACGATTAAGAGAAGAAAAACTGCACACCTAGAACACGGAACACCAATCTTGTGGAAACACAAACGTATGCTACTAGAGTTGATAGTAAATGGTGAGACCGATGGTAGAAGAAGCAAAGGGAACAAATATGTATTGATTAGATTGTGTAAATCTGAAATTTCCTGAATCTGAATCATGAGATTCAGTGCTGAATTTAACGTATGTAACCGATTTACTAACTCTGTCATTTATTTAGGCCCTAGCAGTGAATCTATAGGTAGTGGAACTGACGTAATGCTGATCACGAAAATGGATTGAATGTCTATCGTAATAAACCACAAAGTACACTTAAATCTTGAGTTTATTGAAACAAATCAAAAACCTGAAGATATGAGTGTACTCTGTAGTTTATTACAAAAGACAATTGGAGTTTTACATTACTGTGATTCCGATCTTTAGTATAATGTACTTTCCGAAGAAAAATGCGAACTAAAACTCTGACCTGACGAAGTTACTAAATGAAGTTGAGTTGCTTAATAACCTCGCCTCTGACTTTATAAACTGATTTGCAGCCGGACTATGATGATCACCGTGACTGTTTTGTCTACAATAAGAACCTAAGAATCCCAAAGATATAAGGAAGCACTGTCGAATATAAGACAGTCATACCTATCTTGAGTTTGAAGTACAATACTCTTGCTTGACCTAATTGCCAGAGCTGTAAGCTACGCTTACGATAATCTTAAGTGTAATGTGAGCAGAGTAGGGATGGTGACACCTTGGATCCACAATAAGAAGTTCAGCACTACAGTTGTGTGGCTGAGGACTGAAACTTTGGACCCCAGAGGACTGCACCTCTTGAGAGCATAGCCGCAACTCTTGCCATCGTCTCCTGTCCGCGACTTGTCTTCATCTTATATTTTCTAAGTCTCCAAAAATAAGCTTTCTACTTTCTTCCTGCCAACAAAATGCGTACACGAGTCCCCTCGACAGCTAATACAGGCTGCCAATGGCATAACTGTGTCTTTGATAAAATATCACACCAAGGAACGGGGGAACATCAACAAGCCAATGAATTAAATTACAAGCCTTCTTTTCAAAAAAAAAAATGAAAATAAATAAAAATTACACCACAATCAGTGCTCTTTAGGCCGCCTGCTAGCCTTGCATTACAGGCCTTCTGAAAACGTTAAAAAACTGTCTACGAGTCTAGGCGCTGACGTCGTTGAGACTTCTGAACGTGAGGTAGGTCAGGGCTGTTTTGTCATGTGTTTTTGAAAATGCATTAGATGTTTTTCTGCTCATGTATTTCTTTTAACAAGCTCCTACCCCCTACCGCCTACTGACTGAGTTCGATCTTCAGGAAAGAAGCCTTTCTTATCTTGGCTGCCGTGCTAACTCATCTTTTGACAAAGTGACTTTCACCCCCAAACATGCCGAGGATGCTACAACTGCACTTCTTCGCCTTGTGTTTCTACGAAGGCTGGTATGCCGACAGCTCCGTGGCTCGTTTTGCCAGACCTTGGGAAATCTCGCCTGTCTCACTTTCACGTCACTTTTCACTTCCAAAAACTCGCCCATAAGGCAAACTGATATAACCGATATCATGTTAGATTACAGAAGGTTAAGAAGAGGAAGTGAAATCAGCTCATACAATTACTGTGATATCATGATTCCCTTTAAACTAATTCAGTTCCCCTCCAGTTGCACAATTAAAAGTGGATAACTGAACAGAGGCGAGCCAAACTGCTTGCCACAGTTTTAGGTAAAGTAAATCAGTGGGCAGGACTACAAAGTGCATATACCATATCTCATAGAACAGAAATGCATGGAGTGGTCGCCAACGACATTTAAACGTCTGGCTTGGTAGCTGCGTGGGCTCCACGGCCTATTGCTAAGCAAAGGGGCCCAGGTTTGACTCCAGGTTGGATTAGAGATTTCTCCGATTAGGGACTGGTTGTTGTCGTGTCCGTACAATCGTATCATCTTAATTGACATTACACTGTTAAGTTGGCCGAATCATAGTAAGGAAGAAGAAAAAAATCGCCTGATGGATAAGCAGAAGAACAAGAAAAAGAGCAAGAAGCTGTGGCCACCTCTCAATTTCTCTACATCATATAATAGTATGGAACACCTTCAACAATCCCTTTGATGTTCTCTCAAACCTTCAGTCAGAAGGATGGTCATACAAAAACTTTACCTCAAGTGTCTTTCCCCCACATTGGAATTTAGTTGCGGTCTAACTGATTTATCTGAAATTCTTACTGAATAGCAATCTTAATAGGCGGTTGTTTATTTCGGGGAAAACCTGGGATTGCTATTGATGCTGCGGTGACAGAGCTGAAGTATTAAGTAAGCACTCTACTTTCAGAGACGTATAAAATTCTGCTCTGTTTTAATTGTTACAAAGATAACAGTGATGTCAAATCATCTGTGTCCGACACTTCAGTAATCTCGAGTCCCTTTGTTCATCTGCAAGTTACATGATGTAGTGTCAAAAAACGTGACCGCCGTTCTCGCTCTCTGCATTACGGTTGTTGTGACATGAGTGGAAATTTCATGTGTTTCAACTCCGGAACAATCTCTGCCCATCGCAAAACCATTGCAGCCATTGAAACCAGAACAGCCACGTTCATATTTGGAGATAACCACGCGCCCTGTATGTGTGTGTGTGTGGGGGGGGGGAGGGGCACACATTGTCTCGTTTGAACCACCAGGGAGTGGCGGCACGCGCTGCGCGTTTGACTCTGCACTTTCGCGGCAGCCGCTAAAGACAACAACCGGCCGGCGCCCCCCACCGGCAGAGTCCGCGTATGACTGCGGTGGGCGGTCGCCGATCGATGTTTCCAATTAACCGAGTCGCGGTGGTGGCGCGTGCCCAGCACAATGGGACGCTTTGCTGGCGTCAGCGGCGGCCGTGCCCAGCGGGTTATCGGGCCAGCCGCGGATCCGTTACACTGCACGCTCCTGCTTACCGGCGCAGGGGCTGCGGCGCGGCTGTATGTAACATGAACCCTCTTCCTGTCGAACTGCTTAGGTAGACCACATGGGAACACGGGCCACAGGCCTCTAACCTCAACATACGAGGGTTGCCACAATTTATATCATCAGGTTTGATCTCATACTTAAAACGTCGAGAGCTTCCGATAAATAATTATTTACACAGAGGTAACAAAAGTCCTTGCATAGCGATATGCAGATTAACAGATGGTGGTAGTATGGCATACGTGTGTTATAAAAGGATAAGACATTGACGGAGTTGTTATTTATATTCAGGTAACTCATGTGAAAAGGTGTCCGATGTGATAATGGCCGTAGGACGGGAATTAACTCAACGAGGAATGCTAATTGGAGCTATATGCAAGTAGTAGTAGTATGGTATTCTGCCTTACAGTAGGTCTTGTCACGGGTTAAGCCTCTACCACTTTTGTCTGTCCATAGCCAGTCTCTTCATTTCTGAATATTTGTGTCCTCTGATATTTTCCAGCATTTGATATCTTCTTTTTCCTCTTCCCCTTTTCTCCTCCAGCATTCCTTTTATTCATTCCTTCAATAAACAGTCCCTCCTCAAACAATGTGCAATCCAGTTCCGTTTTCTCTTTCTAATAACTTTCAGCATATTTCTTTCTTCTTCAACTCTTCTTAATACTTCTTCATTCCTTACTCGGTCTTCCCATTTCACTTTTTCCATTCTTCCCCATATCCACATCTCTAGTGCCTCCAGTCTTCTTTCATCTTCCTTCCTCAATGTCCAGGTCTCTGCACCATACAGTGTAACGCTCCAGATGTAACATTTGGCAAGTCTTTCCTTCATATCTTTTTTTAGTGGTCCGTAAAGTAATTTCTGTTTCCTCTTCAACCCTTCTTTTGTCATTAAAAGTATTTTCCTAATTTCTGTTGACCAATACATATGATCCATTATTACGCTTCGCAAGTAATTGAAGTTATTCACTTGCTCTATATCCTCTCCCCTTATTTTCATATGGCATTTTCTCCCCTTTTCTCCAGTTGCCTTGCTTTCGTTTCCTTCTTGTTAGTCTTCATTCCATATTCGTTCCATCTCTCTTACACTCTGCCGGCCGGTGTGGCCGTGCGGTTCTAGGCGCTTCAGTCTGGAGCCGCGTGACCGCTACGGTCGCAGGTTCGAATCCTGCCTCGGCCATGGATGTGTGTGATGTTCTCAGGTTACTTAGGTTTAAGTAGTTCTAAGTTCTACGGGACTGATGACCACATATGTTAAGTCCCATAGTGCTCAGAGCCATTTTCTCTTACTCACTCTGCCATCACAACCATGTCGTCTGCAAATCTTATACATTTCGCTCTCCGACCCCCTACACAATATCCTCTCCTCCCATCAAAACCTTCATTAATAATTTCCTCGAGATAATTATTAAACAGTGTTGGCGATTAGTAACAACCGTGTCTTACGCCTTTTCCTAGTT
Organism: Schistocerca serialis cubense; assembly: GCF_023864345.2. Taxonomy (NCBI): domain Eukaryota; kingdom Metazoa; phylum Arthropoda; class Insecta; order Orthoptera; family Acrididae; genus Schistocerca; species Schistocerca serialis. Next base: position 988,470,967 of record NC_064638.1, read on the forward strand.
CAATTTCTTCACTCATCGCACCCCTTTCTTACTCATGCTCTCTGGTTCAAACACAAATTTCTAATTAGCCGTCTATCCCTCCAGTCAACTCCATGCTTCCTTAGAATTTCGATCAATTTGTCCCATTTGACACAGTCAAAAGCCATCTCAAGATCAATGAACACAACATACACCTTCCTTTTCTTCTCCATGTAGCTCTCCCCTATCTCTCTCAGGAACCCAGTGGCATCCCTCGTTCCCACTCCTCGCCTGAAATAAAAGTGTTCATCTTCTATAACGCAATTCCGGTTTCCATATAGCCTTCTGTTGAGCACCCTCAGCAAGATTTTGGCTGCTTGCGATATCAGGCTCACTGTTCTATTTTCTCACACTTTTTGCTGTTCTTTTTCTTTTCTATAGGTTAAGATACTTTCTGTGAAGTTCTTCTGCCATTTTCCTGTGATGTATATTTGATTACACAATTCAGTCAACTCCATTTTCCATTCTTTCTCGATAAGATACTTTATGTAAAGTCATTTAGCCATTTTCCTGTCATTTATATTTGATTACTCAATTAAATAAACTCCCTTTTCCCTTCTTTCTCCAATGACTTTAATGGATCCGCAGGAATCTCATCAATTCCCATTGTCTTTCCATTTTTCATTTCATTCATAGGTGCTTCAATCTCACTAGCTAGTATTGCATTTCCATTGTCATCAACTGCAACTTTATCTTCTTTTTCCATCCCCAGCTCTTCTCCACTTGGTCGGCTGTCTGCAGCGTATAACCATTCTATATATTCTTCCCTTCGTCTCATTCTTTCTCGGGGTTCACTCACAATTTTACCGTCTGCTGCCTCTACTTACTTTAGTCCATTGTTTGTTTCTCTTTTCCCTGAATGTCAAATCCATTGCTTCTTTGTACATGAAATCATATTTTACTTATTTCTCTAATTTCTCTATCTTGCCACACTTTTCGGTCAGCCATTTCTCGTTCGCTTTTTCTGTCTCCCTTCTTAAATCATTTTTTAACCTCCTGTAGTTGCACTTCCCTTCTTCTGTGTTTTCAGTTTTCCATCTCCTGCGGTCATCCATTTTGGTTATCATATCTGGTGTTACTCACTCTTTCTTTACTTTTTTATTCTCCTTGACTCCAAGCTTTTCCTTAGCTGCGTTTTTGATCCCGTTTTTAAAACGATCGCATCTTCCTTCTGTGCATTCCGTTTCCTGTCCTTGCATTATGATTACACAATATGCATTCTCTAATTTTTCACAATTGCCTTTGTCTGTCAGTTTCTCAAAGTTAATGTGCCCTCTCTTCTGTCCTTTCCAGGTTCTTTCCAATTTAACTAGAACCTCAGCAACTAGTAATACAATGATCTGAATAAACATCTGCATGCACGGGACATTCCATTTTGGAAATCGTAAGGGAGTACAATATTCTCATATCCACAGCGTCTAGAGCGCGCCGAGAATACCAAATTTCAGACATTACCTGTCACCATAGATAATGCAGTGGTCGATGGCCTTTACTTAACGCCCGAGAGCAGCGGAGTTTGTATAGAGCTATCAGTGCTAACAGACAAGCAACAATGGGTGAAATAACCGCAGAAATCAATGTGGGACGTACGACGATTGTAACCTTTTGGATAGTGAGGCGAAATTCGGCGTTAATGGGCTAACAGCACAACATAGCCTTCAGCGCTTCTCCTGCACTCGTGACCATATTGGTAGAATTGTAGATGACTGGAAAAGCGTGGCCTGGTAAGAGGAGTCCTGATTTCAGTAGGTAAGAGATTATGGTAGCGTTCGAGTGTGGTGCAGACCCCACGAAATCGTGGACCCTAGTTGTCAACAATGCACTGTGCAAGCTGGTGGTGGTTCCATAGTAGCGTGGGCTGTATTTACATGGAATTGAGTGGGTCCTCTTGTCTAACTGAACAGGTCATTGACTGGAAACGTTTATGTTTGGTTTCCTGGGAATCATTTGCAGCCATTCATGCACTTCTTGTTCACAAACGAAGATGCACCATGTCAGGACATAACTGCTCTCGATTGGTTTGAAGAACATTCAAGCGAATGATACTGTTAGACGGATCTCTCGATATGAATCCCATCAAATTTGTATGGGACGTGATCGTGAGATCAGTTCGTGCATAAAATCCTGCACAGGAAACACTGTCGTAACTATGGGCGATTGTAGAGGCAGTATGGTTCAATGTCTCTGCAGGGAATTTCTTGGGTCCATGACACATAGACTTGCTGCACTACGTCGGGCAAAAGATATTACTAGGTAGCCTATAACTTTTCTCATCTAAGTGTGTTTACTACTGCTTTGGGTCTTCAGGTATCAAAACAAATTACAATACCCTTAATGGTAATATAACAGTTCTACACATACTGCATCTTTGCTGAGCACTTCAACAAGTCGATAATTAGATGTACACACACAGTTAATTCTCATCTTCTGTTTTGATAAATTTCCACCTTTTCGTCTGTATTTGAAAAACTTTCTACGACTCGGAGTATGGTAGCATAAATTTTAATGTTAACGATTACATATGCAGAGATGCATGATGGATATCACTGGGAAGTCTTTAATTTTGGCTATCCCTCCGTTCGTCTAAACTATCATAAGCTGATTTTAGGATGGTCTCTTAAGTGTGTCTACAGCCAATTTCTTTTTCACATTTTTCCTCGGTCTAAAATTACCACGACATCAGTGGGAGCTTGATATGTAAACTCTTTTCTCTTTTTCCTCACACGACCAGCAATCACGTTTAATCACTCATTGTACACAGATGATCAGTCACTCCCCCTAGATAGCCTTTCATAATAAGGTAACTGTTGGTGTAATCTTCAGTCCGAGGACTGGTTTGATATAGCTCTTCATGCTTGTCTCTGTGTGACTACTGCCGTCAGATCCATCCATCTAATCTTCAGTACTTATTTCAAAAATCGCTACTACTCTATCCTTGAGTGAACTGTTTACAACCGAAATTTTACTTTTGTTTAGAAGACCATGCTTCAGCTAAATACCTTCGTAAGTGACGTCCGAGCATTTAAATTTGTGTTGTGTGATTGACCTTGCGCGAGTCGATATGAAATCGAAAGCATGATATCATTCTTTTCTCGTGCAGCTAAGCAATGGCTTCCTTTGCCTCCCACTAGGAAGTATGTGCGCGCTCTATCTCGCCAACTTAACTGGCGATGCGTGTGGGATTGTCTCAGTCGTTTAACAATGATATCTGCAGAATGGCCATACAAGGACAACTGCCCTTAGTTATGTGGGGCATGGACGCTATCAGTTGAACATCATCTTGAGTGGGTGTGTGTGATCCTCGATTCTATCTACATTTACGCGCCCAAGACCACGTTGCTCGAATATGGTGACAGACGCCTGGAAAACAGGTGTACTATTTGGTATTTGCAGAATTCACGGGCAAAGTTGATTACTGAGTAGTAGTCATCGGCGCTTGTTGGACTTGTCTGGTGAGTCCCTTAGTGCGTGGAGCCGCCAGTGGTGTCATAATGCTCTTCATACTACATATGTGTTTTGGTTTGAGTTAACTCCCACTTTATTTAGAGAGTTTACTGGTTTCCATTTGGCCAAATGACATTGCTAAAATTCTTTATTGGGTTTGAGGCTTATTGTTAATTTATCAGTATTATTTTTTCTGGTTTTGTGCAGTTTATTTTGTGCTCAGGGTTAAAGCAAATTGTATTTTAATATCTGCTGTTTTAGATAAATCGATCTGTAAAGTATTGTTTAAATTACATATACGCATTCGTTTATAGAATTAGCCTGAGTTATTAGCATTCTATTTAAAGAGTTCCAATACTGAAACTTCCTGGCAGATTAAAACTGTGTGCCCGACCGAGACTCGAACTCGGGGCCTTTGCCTTCCGCGGGCAAGTGCTCTACCAACTGAGCTACCGAAGCACGACTCACGGCCGATACTCACAGCTTTACTTCTGCCAGTACCTCGTCTCCTACTTTCCAAACTTTACAGAAGCTCTCCTGCGAACCTTGCAGAACTAGCACTCCTGAAAGAAAGGATATTGCGGAGACATGGCTTAGCCACAGCCTGGGGAATGTTTCCAGAATGAGATTTTCACTTCACCGGAGTGTGCGCTGATATGAAACTTCCTGGCAGATTAAAACTGTGTGCCCGACGGAGACTCGAACTCGGGGCCTTTGCAAAAGGCAAAGGTCCCGAGTTCGAGTCTCAGTCGGGCACACAGTTTTAATCTGCCAGGAAGTTTCATATCAGCGCACACTCCGCTGCAGAGTGAAAATCTCATTCTAGTTCCAATACTATTTCTCTTATTTACCTGAAGGCCTTACTTTATATTGTTTCTAGCTGCTCATTAATCATTTTGATCCGCTGTGCTTATGTGTTTTAACTTGATGTACTTTTTGGAACATGTGTTAACTTAAATCTCTTCTGTGTGTTCTATTAGTGACTAAGTTCGTACTATGCGGCACTGAAATTATTTTTTAGGTCGAAGCTCTTCACATTATCATGCTCTCAACTACATCTAAAAATTTCTCGAATTTCAAGTATTAAATGTTCATTGCTCAGTTTCGTACTGCCATATGACACTGCTAAATTTCACAATTTTTCAAATAAATTGGTCATTTATGGGTGAAGCGTAGTTTTTCTGCGACCTGGTGGCTTAACGCTCGCAGCTCCTCGCTTGTTAAAGTATTACAGTAATAAGAAATTTATATTTTGAGAAGTGCATTTGTTACTGTTGCCAATATGCATTTTATATCCTCTCTGCTTCGGCCACCGGCACTTGCTTTGCTGCCGAAATTAGAATAATTATTAGTGGCAATTACAAACGTCACTAGTTACTTACAGTGTCTCATATACCAGTCAAATTCCGTATTATCGCCTGAATCATTTGGACTACATTCTATTTTTCTTTACGTTTATTTATATTCATGTTACAAATTCCATCAATCCCACCCACTTCGAAATCTTGAGTGGGAATCCCCGTTTTTTATAGCAGATTACGATTCTACTGAAAAATATTTTGTCTGAACCATTTTCTTCAGTGGGTACACAGTCGTAATTTATGGCATCTACTCAATGGCACTTGAATATCCAATGGCATGTGGGATCAAACCTCCACACTGCGAGTGTACGATAGGACAGCATTTCATAATTTCTAATTGGAAACCCCATTCGTACCGTTGTATTCCTCCGACATATCGAACTTGAGACTACTCAATGCGCCATTGTGGCCGTGGCTCGAGGCTAACGTACTCTACTTTTCCAATTAGAATAATAGTTCAAACGCAGTACCGCCAACTTCAATACGTCTTCACGGCCTGTTGGCGCTTGCTGGTACATCTTATCTTTTAAATACCCCACAGAAAGAAATCCTGCGAGGTCAACTCTGGTCACCTAGTGGGACAATTAATAAAGCCACCTCTGCCGATCCATTGGCTATTCAAGGGTCATTCAGTATCATGTCGTAAATTACGATTGCGTAACCATTTCTAGATTCCTCCGATTACAGCTCCATCAGTGGCGAAAAAAAGAAAATGCTTCGGACGAAATGTATGTAGATTTTGCGGTAGATTAGAATGTGCACTAAGAAACGGGAATTCCCAAGGAAGATTTCGAAGTTGCCCCCCGCCACCCACTCACGGGGTGAGGTGACGGATCGAGTGCGGTGTCGTTGGATGAACAACCCCCCCCCCCCCCCCCACCCCGAGACAAAGAAACTGGAATTATAATTTTCTCTGATCACATATGTAGTTTTCGAGGTACTTCAAGTCTTCAGTCAAAATTAACACCCTGTGCATTCTATACCCGTCCCATTATCGGTGTGGTCAGCGTGTCTGACTGCCATGCTGTGGGCCTGGGTTCGTTTCCCGGCCGCGTTGGAGATTTTCTCCACTCGGGGTCTGGGTGTTGTGATGTTTTTATAGTCATCTCATCATCACAGAAACGCAAGTCGCCCAGTGTGGCGTCAGCTGATAAGACCTGCAACTCTGCAGCCCAACTTCCCTGGATGGGAGCTCCCGGCCTTCAGTTCCATACGATCATTTCATTTTTATAAATTCTGTTACCCTTTCGGCTTTGTGTTTCTGCTACGTATTCACTTACTTTTCCTACAGGAGCTTACCGTTTCTCCAAAATTTTCTTCAATTTTCTTGTATGTCGCATCTTATCTTGGTGCATGTTTTTACAGATTTGCATTTCCACTCTACCCATTTCTTCAGTCTCATATCGTACTTACTACCAATCTCATATCTTAGATGTCTGCATTCCCTTTTTCTTGCGTTATTCACTGCATTTTCTATACATTCTCCTTATTCAGATTCAGGATTTCCGGTTTTCGTACTAGGAAATAATTTTGTATTTATTTTTATCTACTTCATTCTTTGCTGCCTTCCTTATTCGTCCCTGAAGTAAGTCAACAGTGCTCTAACACTTCTTTTGAAACACTCCACTATCAGTGGTTCTTTCAGTTTATCGAGATATCATGTCATTTTTCCTACATTTCAGCAATTTCTGCAAAATGAGGTGCACTTAATGACCGGTAACTTATGATGAGAATTCATAGCTGCATCAATTTACGTAAAAAAACAAACTATTACAGTACTTGATTATTTTATTATAAGTAAACTTCAGGTATGATTTACATGGCAATGGACATTAATACGAAAACATATGGCTGTAGAAACGTGTAAACAGTATGCGAATAGAGAACATGCGGTTACTCCTCGTTGATGTTGGAATCATCGAGCTGTTTACCGTTGTGGAGACTCTGTGTGGTATGGTTGCTGACTGTACAACATCAAAGAAATAGAAATTTTCCATTCCAAAAAGTCGGTACCAGAGGTATGATCTGGACTTCAGTACATTTACATGCAGTTCTACTTATTATAAGATTTATTTGATCTATGACTGCGTAAGACTGAACTCATTCCGGTATGAAATTTAAGTAGCTTTACGCAGTCATCCTTGTACCATTACATCATGTTCACGATAACGTGAACATGTTGTTGTTGTTGTTGTGGTCTTCAGTCCTGAGACTGGTTTGATGCAGCTCTCCATGCTACTCTATCCTGTGCAAGCTTTTTCATCTCCCAGTACCTACTGCAACCTACATGCTTCTGAATCTGCTTAGTGTATTCATCTCTTGGTCTCCCTCTACGATTTTTACCCTCCACGCTGCCCTCCAATACTAAATTGGTGATCCCTTGATGCCTCAGAACACGTCCTACCAACCGATCCCTTCTTCTGGTCAAGTTAGCCACAAACTTCTCTTCTCCCCAATCCTATTCAATACTTCCTCATTAGTTATGTGATCTACCCATCTAATCTTCAGCATTCTTCTGTAGCACAACATTTCGAAAGCTTCTATTCTCTTCTTGTTCAAACTATTTATCGTACATGTTTCACTTCCATTCATGGCTACACTCCATACCAATACTTTCAGAAATGATTTCCTGACACTTAAATCAATACTGGATGTTAACAAATTTCTCTTCTTCAGAAACGCTTTCCTTGCCATTGCCAGCCTACATTTTATATCCTCTCTACTTCGACCATCATCAGTTATTTTGCTCCCCAAATAGCAAAACTCCTTTACTACTTTAAGTGCCTCATTTCCTAATCTAATTCCCTCAGCATCACCCGACTTAATTAGACTACATTCCATTATCCTTGTTTTGCCTTTGTTGATATTCATCTTATATCCTCCTTTCAAGACACTGTCCATTCCATTCAACTGCTCTTCCAAGTCCTTTGCTGTCTCTGACAGAATTACAATGTCATCGGCGAACCTCAAAGTTTTTATTTCTTCTCCATGAATTTTAATACCTACTCCGAATTTTCCTTTTGTTTCCTTTACTGCTTGCTCAATATACAGATTGAACAACATCGGGGAGAGGCTACAACCCTGTCTTACTCCCTTCCCAACCACTGCTTCCCTTTCATGTCCCTCGACTCTTATAACTGCCATCTGGTTTCTGAACAAATTGTAAATAGCCTTTCGCTCCCTGTATTTTATCCCTGTCACCTTTAGAATTTGAAAGAGAGTATTCCAGTCAACATTGTCAAAAGCTTTCTCTAAGTCTACAAATGCTAGAAACGTAGGTTTGCCTTTCCTTAATCTTTCTTCTAAGATAAGTCGTAAGGTCAGTATTGCCTCACGTGTTCCAGTGTTTCTACGGAATCCAAACTGATCTTCCCCGAGGTTGGCTTCTACTAGTTTTTCCATTCGTCTGAAAAGAATTCGTGTTAGTATTTTGCAGCTGTGACTTATTAAGCTGATAGTTCGGTAATTTTCACATCTGTCAACACCTGCTTTCTTTGGGATTGGAATTATTATATTCTTCTTGAAGTCTGTGAGTATTTCGCCTGTTTCATACATCTTGCTGACCAGATGGTAGAGTTTTGTCAGGACTGGCTCTCCCACGGCCGTCAGTAGTTCCAATGGAATATTGTCTACTCCGGGGGCCTTGTTTCGACTCAGGTCTTTCAGTGCTCTGTCAAACTCTTCACGCAGTATCATATCTCCCATTTCATCTTCATCTACATCCTCTTCTATTTCCATAATATTGTCCTCAAGTACATCGCCCTTGTATAGACCCTCTATATACTCCTTCCACCTTTCTGCTTTCCCTTCTTTGCTTAGAACTGGGTTTCCATCTGAGCTCTTGATATTCATACAAGTGGTTCTCTTATCTCCAAAGGTCTCTTTAATTTTCCTGTAGGCGGTATCTATCTTACCTCTAGTGAGATAGCCCTCTACATCCTTACATTTGTCCTCTAGCCATCCCTGCTTAGCCATTTTGCACTTCCTGTCGATCTCATTTTTGAGACGTTTGTATTCCTTTCTGCCTGTTTCATTTACTGCATTTTTATATTTTCTCCTTTCATCAATTAAATTAAATATTTCTTCTGTTACCCAAGGATTTCTACTAGCCCTCGTCTTTTTACCTACTTGATCCTCTGCTGCCTTCACTACTTCATCCCTCAAAGCTACCCATTCTTCTTCTGCTGTATTTATTTCCCCCATTCCTGTCAATTGCTCCTTTATGCTCTCCCTGAATCTCTGTACAACCTCTGGTTCTTTTAGTTTATCCAGGTCCCATCTCATTAAATTCCCACCTTTTTGCAGTTTCTTCAGTTTTAATCTACAGTTCATAACCAATAGATTGTGGTCAGAGTCCACATCTGCCCCTGGAAATGTCTTACAATTTAAAACCTGGTTCCTAAATCTCTGTCTTACCATTATATAATCTATCTGATACCTTTTAGTATCTCCAGGGTTCTTCCATGTATACAACCTTCTTTCATGATTCTTAAACCAAGTGTTAGTTATGATTATGATGTGCTCTGTGCAAAATTCGACCAGGCGGCTTCCTCTTTCATTTCTGTCCCCCAATCCATATTCACCTACTATGTTTCCTTCTCTCCCTTTTCCTACACTCGAATTCCAGTCACCCATGACTATTAAATTTTCGTCTCCCTTCACAATCTGAATAATTTCTTTTATTTCATCATACATTTCTTCAATTTCTTCGTCATCTGCAGAGCTAGTTGGCATATAAACTTGTACTACTGTAGTAGGCGTGGGCTTCGTATCTATCTTGGCCACAATAATGCGTTCACTATGCTGTTTGTAGTAGCTTACCCGCATTCCTATTTTCCTATTCATTATTAAACCTACTCCTGCATTACCCCTATTTGATTTTGTGTTTATAACCCTGTAGTCACCTGACCAGAAGTCTTGTTCCTCCTGCCACCGAACTTCACTAATTCCCACTATATCTAACTTCAACCTATCCATTTCTCTTTTTAAATTTTCTAACCTACCTGCCCGATTAAGGGATCTGACATTCCACGCTCCGATCCGTAGAACGCCAGTTTTCTTTCTCCTGATAACGACATCCTCTTGAGTAGTCCCCGCCCGGAGATCCGAATGGGGGACTATTTTATCTCCGGAATATTTTACCCAAGAGGACGCCATCATCATGTAATCATACAGTAAAGCTGCATGCCCTCGGGAAACATTACGGCTGTAGTTTCCCCTTGCTTTCAGCCGTTCGCAGTACCAGCACAGCAAGGCCGTTTTGATTATTGTTACAAGGCCAGATCAGTCAAACATCCAGACTGTTGCCCTTGCAACTACTGAAAAGGCTGCTGCCCCTCTTCAGGAACCACACGTTTGTCTGGCCTCTCAACAGATACCCCTCCGTTGTGGTTGCACCTACGGTACGGCTATCTGTATCGCTGAGGCACGCAAGCCTCCCCACCAACGGCAAGGTCCATGGTTCATGGGGAATTTCAGAAATACACCGACCTGACCCAGAATGGAGCGGTGAGTGAGATCTTAAGAGCTGAAAGTTTCTATTCTGTTAATTAAATTGTGAATTAATGCGAGGCCACGACAAACTTACACTTCTATGGTAAGTTAATAAAACCAAATCGTAGTAATAAAAGAAGAGTGAAGGCAATTAATTGTTGCTATCACAGAACAACAAGTAAAGCTAAACCATACCGATACGAGATGAGCGAATGCAATGCTCGTTGCTTCCATAAAATAGTAAGTAATTTATCATTGTATTTGGTCATCTGTGTACAATTAAAACGCCGACACGGTGAAGTTAACCAGATGGGTATGCAACATGTTGTATTTATTTTAATCGGCTACCTAACAAAGAAAAGATGTAGAACAGGTTAAAGGAACTTAAATTTTAAGTCAAGTCTCCGCATAATAGGAGTTAATTGGGTGGGTATACTTCATGACTTTAACAACAGCTTAATAAAGAGCCAAGCTATAGAAATATTCATTTGAATTGGACAAGAATGATGTTAACGTAATGGGAGGTACAAAATTCAGCTTGTAGACTGGTTGGGGAAGAAAGCACAATGATGCTTGCCTGTGTACCTTGCAAATTCAGAGTTAAAGAATAAACAATACAGTTCACAATAAATGAAATCGTCAAGACAAGTTGATTATTAAAAACACCCATTTCTTCAAGAACAGCAAATTGTGCTGAACAGCGCCAGATGGTCGCTAGGACGTAATCCCTCAAAATAGCCTCCCCAGACAGTATCCGGCCGTTGATTACGTCTCACTTCCTTGTTGCTGCTTTTCAGTTTCCCATTTCAGAAAACTCAACGACGGAGAGGGGGAGGGGGGGGGGGGAGAGTACGACCGACGATGACGGCTCTTGCTGTTGTCAAAGTTACGGGTAAAAAATGCTGGTAAAGCCATGAGAAATCACGGGATAGTACAAATAGCTTCCTTCCTTTCGTGTACAAGATTTATATGTCAAGAACGCTATCTAGAGCGACTCAGTGTTATTGGCTGAACTGAATTTTTAGATCGAACACAACACTCCCACCCTGATGTATGGTGCCACGGTGTCTTGCTCTTTGATGTTTGCGCTAATAGTGTCGTGCTCATTTATCCTCTGGGTGCAGTAGGGCGGTTGCGGCGTTCATTGACAACAAGGTGTGCAAGCGACACACCGGCTTTAAAAACCCGAATACCACATCGCTACCTGACTTCCGCCAAAACTGCCCGAATCCCCGAGGAAGGAGATCGTAACCTAATAACACAAGCTGCGATATGGTTGCGAATAAAACAGTGACCCGAATACAGAATAAATTTCCTTTACTTTATGTCTATGGTCACAGATTTTTATGTCATCAGACTACCGGTTTCTGTCTATAATGACCATTTTCACATCTGTTTTCTAAAAACTTGTCATTCACTGTAATGCAACCATAGTGGCATCGTCAAATGTTACACAGAAAATCAGCACCAGCATCGTCAAATATATATAAATAACAGCATATGCGAGAGTCATCTTGTCAGCAGCACTACTGTTTATATATATTTGACGATGCTGATGCTGACTTCGTGTTTAACATTTGATGATGCCACTATGACTGTAGTAGAGTTGGACATGTTTTTATAAAACAGATCTCATGATGGTCTTTATAGGCCACAACCGGTAGTTTGATGACAAAAAATTTGTGCCCATAGACGTAAAGAAAAGGAAATTTAACCTAATAAGATTAACAGACTGCTTTCTCCTGATAGAATAAACTATAGAGATGTTTCCAGCAGCACATTACCGCAGCATGGAGGGTGCAAGGCTACCTACCCAAGCACACAGGTCTAGTGCCCTGACAAAATTACAACGTAATAGCTGTAGAACATGAATTAATATAGCATAACGACATGTAACAGTAACATCACATAGGTTCATACTAAATGCCACCAAATAAACAGAGCTTAATACCCCTCCAAGGTAGCGTCTATGCCAAGCAAGCCAACGGCGTCTACAATTGCCCTTCCGATACTATACGTTAATATTACAGAAGCACAAGAATGGCTTTAAAAACTACAGTTTTTTGCCACTGATGTTACCTGTGAAAAAAGAAATGTGAAATGCGTCAGATAGTATAAAATTTGTTTCATCCAGTGCATATAAACGTTCCTAATCTGAAAAGTATTAGCATAATAACGCATTATCCGTAATATAGTTCTTTCAGAAAGTGTTATATTAATTAGGAAAATTACATGAAAGTACAATCCATCCGTCAATGGAACCGAACAGAATGGCTAATGTGACACTATGTAGAGGACTGCTACAATCTGGCATCCTTTTTGAGTATGTGTGACAGTGGAAATTGAAGGATTTTGTGTCGAATATTGGGAACGTAACATACCCAAACTAAACTCCGACTTGGATGCATAAGGAATGTTCATCGCAATGTTTCTAAGGAAAGCAACGATTTTATCGTAAGACCTTGCTGAGAAGCGTAAGGAACCGTTATTCACTAAAGACTGTGCACCTGTTCTGCTACTTTAGTAGTAAATGCCACATAATAATAAGCTTATTGCCCGAAAATTTGAAACTGGCCACTTATGATTCTAGCATAGCGGCCCTAAATTATTTCAAAAAGAAGATGAGAGTTTAACGTCCCGTGAACAATGTGAACAATAGAGATGGCAAACTCTTTCCTTGAAGATGACATCATAAAGGTCCCATACAAGAAGCACTGCACAGAGAAACCACAAGTACATACGCCGTATTCCGGAAGCGGGTTGCAGAGTATAGAAGTAGGTGAACAATTCTTTTCCTTGACATTCAACTGATTCTGGTTTTATTTAATAAAACAAAAAATGAACTATAATAAATTACGCTCTTTTGTAGTTAATCTACCATCTTAATTCTTAAAATTTCGAGACACTGATATTATAAGCACAAAAATTGAGAATGGGACGTACTGATCTTCTTGTAAGCAGAATCTCGGAAGAGAACATCCAAATTGAGTGTGTCGGTTATTCAGTCTGGATAAAGCGTTCTCATACTTGTCTCGTTGGCGTTGTGCGGCACATACCTGCTAAATTGCTTATCCGTAACCTGATAAGCAGATTCTATGTAGGTTTGGTACCCTCCCTGTCTGCCATATCCTGTGCGTTGAGATATAAACGTTTTTTAGCCACAGTATAATCGTTTTTAATCAATATCCAGTGAGTAGTTTTGCTTAACACAGTAGTGTGAATAAATATACTATTAGATATTTAAAATTAATACACACAATCTCAGTGACCATACCTAACTTTTGCTAAGTTTCTTCGAATGCTAATGATTGTGGTTCTCGCTTATCACATTGAAAGACGGATGAAGGAACAGACATTTATTTAATAAAAGTTTTTTACACTTGAATTCCGTTGATATGGTCGGCTAAATTTACTGGTGATAAGTGAAATTTGGCGTTACTTTTGGTTCACTGCCTCAGTATTGCTCTCTTTCCATATAACGCGTTTTACTTGCTGTCTATTTGGAATGGCTTTTGCCCATTACAGGATAATTAACTAAAAGCTTTGCTGTACCGATCGACGTTGTTTTACCATTATCCAACTTTTGGATAACTTCAGTAAGCACGCACGCATGACTGAATCAAATCATAAGAGATTCAGGGCAGTTCGTTTCCACTCAACTGCCAGTTATCTGTGTACTTTATCAGAAAACCGTTCCCACATTCGTTTGTCCCTCGAGTAGAAAATATATGAGTGTAACTACACTCTTTTGAAGCATCTACAGTACGAGCTGTATACGACCTTCAAACTATAAAATTGGTCTTAGCAGATATAAACAAAGATTTTAGATTTCGAAAGATAGATGACTTATAAAGGAATACCGAGATTCAAATACGCAGCTCTCCACATTTCACGGTCCCGCCTTCGTGGCAGAATAAATCCAAAAATTCTGTTATAACTCTTACATCTTCATAAGATCGCATCGTGCTTCTCTTATTTAGATTAGGAAACAAAGAATACACGAACATCATTTAAAAATGCCACATATCAGGACAATATGAAAAATAAAGAGAATTCGGAGAGGTCAGGCAGGTGTTAGAACAGGAGTCATAAGAAACAACACGCCACCTTCTGTAACAACCCGTGAGAGAATTTAATTGTCCTTTTAGCGGAGAAGTGAAACATCGAGGAATCGTTGGTGAGGACACATATGGTGCAGCTATAGACCAAAGACTAACAGCCAGAAGGCGCTACATTTTCATAAAAACTAGGAGACAGAAATTCATTCCCAGGAATCAAAAACCGTGACTTTAAAGGTCACCATGTAAAGAAATTAGAGTACGTGCGAATACAGCAAAAACACATTTACGAATAACGTGGCAAGGTCCAAACCAGAAAATCTTTACATCAAAATTTTAACATCGCGATGTGTTAGTAACAATAGGAAAATTGCGACTTTTTAGTCAAAAACTATGAAGAGCTTTTTAACCTGTTGTAACTCATGTGTATAACTATACTTAACACCAGAAGAGTACTCACCTTCTAAACTATATATTGATGGGCTGAAAAATAAAAAGTTATCATAGAAGGAGGTATATTGCCTATAATATGTGGAAATAAAGTGACGAAATGACCGCTGAATGCTTACACAGAATTAGGGAAGAATGGTGATAAAAAAGGAAGAAAAAATACAAGCAAGGCAACTGGTAACTAATCCTCATTCACCTACCGTATAAGAAAGGACAGAAAACAGATGCCAATTATAAAGTCCACTCCTTACCACTTGCCGCTTACAGGATCGTTTCGAAAGCAAGACTGCTGTATGCAGAAGAAAAACAAAACACACAGCTGTCGACAAAGGAGCTTAATTCAGGAAAACCAAATACTGCACAGGACAAAAAGTCAACATTTCTTTTTTATTGAACGAGATGGCGCAGGAAGAAGCCACTAGACCACAGTTCAACTCCCTGTGTGGCCATTCATGTTAAGGTTTTCTGAGGTTTCCATAAATCGCTTATTGCAAAATGTTTCAAGTCGACACTAACGATTTGAGTCACCGTCCTTTTCCTTGCCGACTTCGCTTCTAAAGACTACGTCGTTGATCGGACGTTATGCTGCGATCTTACTTCAATAATTTTCTTTGTGCGTGGGTCTGAACTCAAGATGAACATTTTAAATTAAATCATGCTTCCAGCGAGGCTACTATAATTAAGCTTTTTTAAGTTTTTTTGCACGTCTCTTCTGGCGACTTTCG
This sequence comes from Schistocerca serialis cubense, assembly GCF_023864345.2. Taxonomy (NCBI): domain Eukaryota; kingdom Metazoa; phylum Arthropoda; class Insecta; order Orthoptera; family Acrididae; genus Schistocerca; species Schistocerca serialis. The sequence goes on from NC_064638.1 coordinate 988,486,516, forward strand.
ATGACTTTGCCGTTTTCAATTGCACGAGGACGCCAACAAAAGAATCTTTATGGCATTTTGGTCGTTAGAAAATTACTAAGTAGTCGTAAATGAGCAACGAAACGAAAATTCAAAATAAAATAGCATCTAAACAAAATCTGCTTAATTTAAGAAAAAATTTTCAATCTAAAGACGATGACAGTTATTACAAAATCACGTCTCTTTAAAGTAGTTACGAACTTTATTGAATTTTAAAAGGCGTATGTTTCTATAGATAGGCTAAATAATTGGAATTAGGGATACAAGGACGCTCTACCAATCACGACGTACAGAGGTATGTTCCTGCTTCTTATCCTGTCCAAATTTATTTATGCAGTTACTTCATCTGGCAAAACCAGGACCTTCAGGCCGTAATTTAACTAGACTCCTTTAGTGAGTAGGCCTAAACACTATAAATTGTGTGATACGTGTGCAATATATAATTATAACGATCTTAATAATTATACTAATGCCCCTATGTATTGTAAACAGTTTCCTCATTATTTTATTCAAAAAACGGTTCAAATGGCTCTGAGCACTATGGGACTCAACTTCTGAGGTCATTAGTCCCCTAGAACTTAGAACTAGTTAAACCTAACTAACCTAAAGACATCACAAACATCCATGCCCGAGGCAGGATTCGAACCTGCGACCGTAGTGGTCTTGCGGTTCCAGACTGCAGCGCCTTTAACCGCACGGCCACTTCGGCCGGCATTATTTTATTATCGAATGTGAGTAGTCTCATCTATCAGAAACGTATGACAACAGAACACAGGCAATAAATGTGGATAAGAAGTTGAAGGGTCAGAGGAAGAACAAGTAGGGTAAGATTAGAAGTTGAGATGGAAGGAAGAAGACATATATAAAGAGGAAAGGTGTGCCGAAGGTAATAGATGAGGCTTTAATCTCCTCATGAATGCTGAAGGGTTTTATATAAGACGCAAGTAACAGGATGATCTTTTCCATAGTTGTGTGGGTGAAATGGAGAAGGAGATGCAGAAATATTAAGTGTTGTGCAAAGGCATAGACAAGATACCAGACGAATCCGTTCTCGTCCGGTAGTGGTGGAACCATGATCGGTATCAAATATATGACATACGGTATTACGGACTACACTGACTAAGAAACCCATGAAGTAGACAGAACTTGTGAAAATGGCGCTGCCTGCCTCGTCGCACCCAATCTGGCTCCGAATACGAAGGACTGATATGATCACACAACCGATTGTTGCATATAATAGCTAACTCAAGCGTTCATTTCAAGCTCAAGTTGTCTCAAAGCTGCCACAATTTGAACTACTCGCCATTAAAATTGCTACACCAAGAAGAAATGCAAATGATACACGGGTATTCGTTGGACAAATATATTATACTAGAACTGACATGTGATTAAATTTTCACTCAATTTGGGTGCATAGATCCTGAGAAATCAGTATCCAGAACAACCACCTCTGGCCGTAATAACGGCCATGATACGCCTGTGCCTTGAGTCCAACAGAGCTTGGATGGCGTGTACAGGTACAGCTGCCCATGCAGCTTCAACAGGATACCACAGTTGATCAAGAGTAGCGACTGGCGTATTGTGATGAGCCAGTTGCTCTGCCACCATTGACCAGACGTTTCAAATTGGTGAGAGATCTGGAGAATGTGCTGGCCAGGGCAGCAGTCGAACATTTTCGGTACCCAGAAAGGCCCGTGCAGGACCTGCAACTTGCGGCCATGCATTATCCTGCTGAAATGTAGGGTTTACCAGGGATCGAATGAAGGTAGAGCCACGGGTCGTAACACATCTGAAATGTAACGTCCACTGTTCAAAGTGCCGTCAATGCGAACAAGAGGTGACCGAGACGTGTAACCAATGGCACCCCATACCATCACGCCGGGTGATACGTCAGAATGTCGATGACGAATACACGCTTCCAATGTGCGTTCACCGCGATGTCGCCAAACACGTATGCGATCATCATGAAGCTGTAAACAGAACCTGGATCCATCCGGAAAAATGACGTTTTGCCATTCGTGCACCCAGTACACCATCGCAGGCGCTCTGTGATGCAGCATCAAGGGTAACTGCAGCCATGGTCTCCGAGCTGATAGTCTATGCTGCTGCAAACGTCGTCGAACTGTTCGTGCAGATGGTTGTTGCTTTGCAAACGTTCCTATCTGTTGACTCTGGAATGGAGACGTGTCTGCACGATCCGTTACAGACATGCGGATAAGATGCCTGTGATCCGGACTGCTAGTAACACGAGGCCGTTGGTATCTAGCACGGCGTTCCGTATTACCCTCCTGAACCCACCGATTCCATATTCTGCTAACAGTCATTGGATCTCGACCAACGCGAGCAGCAATGTCACGATATGATAAATCGCAATCGCGGTAGACTACAATCCAACCTTTATCAAAGTCGGGAACGTGATGGTACGCATTTCTCCTCATTACACGAGACATCACAACAACGTTTCACCAGGCAACGCCGGTGAACTGCTGTTTGTGTATGAGAAATCGGTGGGAAACTTTCCTCATGTCAGCACGTTGTAGGTGTTGCCACCGGTGCCAACATTGTGTGAATGCTCTGAAAAGCTAATCGTTTGCATATCACAGCATCGTCTTCCTGTCGGTTAAATTTCGCGACTGTAGCACGTCATCATCGAGGTGCAGCAATTTTAATGGCCAGTAGTGTACATCACGGCAGTGGAAATCTGGCTGGACTAAGGACTGCCGTAATTTTATGTTTAAGCTGAAGTGGAAATGTTTTTCTAATTTTTTGGACTTCATGTAGGCAGGAGAGAGACATTTTGGAAGGTGTAATAGTTTGTTCTTCCCAATTTTGATCCTCATCGAAGGTTATGTCAAAAAGTTTTACCGTTTTTTTAAAAATGGAAGTTGGGTACCACTGGGAAGTACTGCAGGGGCTGTTCTTCGGAACATTTTCGTTGATCAGCTTCCCTTGACAATGAGGATGCCCTGTTACTTCGTAGTGGAAGACCTAGATTTTGTGCCCATCGAGGTGCAGATCAAAGATCGTCACTCCCTACTTATTACAGCAGGAACAATGTCCTATACAAGGACAAAAGCAGTGGAACAAGGACGGAATAGTAAGAGATTCTAGAGAGCACATTTTCCAGTAATGGCTTCTCCAACCCACACATCACATACTGACATCTGTTTTCGAGACTGCAATCGAACAATGTTATTAAACTATTTGAGAAATACAGTTGTTTGACTTTAATACGTAATAAATTCTAAGAAAAAGAAAATAACACAAAAAAGACGCACCACGAAGAAATATTCCAAATGCGACAGGAATCAGCAGATGTGATGTACATGCAGTCAAACAAATGACAACAGTTCCAGAAAAACAAGACAAGTTATTCTAGAGAAAGAACTTCGCGAACTGAACAAGTCAATAACGCGTTGGTCCATCCTGGCCCTTACGCTAGCCGCGGTGGGTAGCCGCGCGATCCTGGGCGCCTTGCCACGACTCACGCGGCTCCAGCCGTTGCAGGTTCGAGTCCTCCGTCGGGCATAGGTATGCGTGTTGTCGTTAGCGTAAGTTAGTTTAATTTAGATTAAGTGGTGTGTAAGCCTAGGAACCGATGACCTCAGCAGTTTGGTCCCACACGGTCTTATCACCGCCCTTACGGAACTAGGAATTCGGCTTGGTACTGATTGATACCCCCCCATGAACCATGGACCTTGCCGTTGGTGGGGAGGCTTGCGTGCCTCAGCGATACAGATAGCCGTACCGTAGGTGCAACCACAACGGAGGGGTATCTGTTGAGAGGCCAGACAAACGTGTGGTTCCTGAAGAGGGGCAGCAGCCTTTTCAGTAGCTGCAAGGGAAACAGTCTGGATGATTGACTGATCTGGCCTTGTAACAATAACCAAAACGGCCTTGCTGTGCTGGTACTGCGAACGGCTGAAAGCAAGGGGAAACTACAGCCGTAATTTTTCCCGAGGGCATGCAGCTTTACTGTATGATTAAATGATGATGGCGTCCTCTTGGGTAAAATATTACGGAGGTAAAATAGTCCCCCATTCGGGTCTCCGGGCGGGGACTACTCAAGAGGATGTCGTTATCAGGAGAAAGAAAACTGGCGTTCTACGGATCGGACCGTGGAATGTCAGATACCTTAATCGGGCAGGTAGGTTAGAAAATTTTAAAAGGGAAATGGGTAGGCTAAAGTTAGATATAGTGGGAATTAGTGAAGTTCGGTGGCAGGAGGAACAAGACTTCTGGTCAGGTGACTACAGGGTTATAAACACAAAATCAAACAGGGGTAATGCAGGAGTAGGTTTAATAATGAATAGGAAAATAGGAATGCGGGTAAGCTACTACAAACAGCATAGTGAACGCATTATTGTGGCCACGATAGATACGAAGCCCACACCTACTACAGTAGTACAAGTTTATATGCCAACTAGCTCTGCAGATGACGAAGAAATTGAAGAAATGTATGATGAAATAAAAGAAATTATTCAGATTGTGAAGGGAGACGAAAATTTAATAGTCATGGGTGACTGGAATTCGAGTGTAGGAAAAGGGAGAGAAGGAAACATAGTAGGTGAATATGGATTGGGGGACAGAAATGAAAGAGGAAGCCGCCAGGTAGAATTTTGCACAGAGAACAACATAATCATAACTAACACTTGGTTTAAGAATCATGAAAGAAGGTTGTATACATGGAAGAACCCTGGAGATACTAAAAGGTATCTGATAGATTATATAATGGTAAGACAGAGATTTAGGAACCAGGTTTTAAATTGCAAGACATTTCCAGGGGCAGATTTGGACTCTGACCACAATCTATTGGTTATGACCTGTAGATTAAAACTGAAGAAACTGCAGAAAGGTGGGAATTTAAGGAGACGGGACCTGGATTAACTGAAAGAACCAGAGGTTGTACAGAGTTTCAGGGAGAGCATAAGGGAGCAATTGACAGGAATGGAGGAAAGAAATACAGTAGAAGAAGCATAGGTAGCTTTGAGGGATGAAGTAGCGAAGGCAGCAGAGGATCAAGTAGGTAAAAAGACGAGGGCTAGTAGAAATCCTTGGGTAACAGAAGAAATATTGAATTTAATTGATGAAAGGAGAAAATATAAAAATGCAGTAAATGAAGCAGGCAAAAAGGAATACAAACGTCTCAAAAATGAGATCGACAGGAAGTGCAAAATGGCTAAGCAGGGATGGCTAGAGGACAAATGTAAGGATGTAGAGGCCTATCTCACTAGGGGTAAGATAGATACTGCCTACAGGAAAATTAAAGAGACCATTGGAGATAAGAGAACGACTTGTATGAATATCAAGAGCTCAGATGGAAACCCAGTTCTAAGCAAAGAAGGGAAAGCAGAAAGGTGGAAGGAGTATATAGAGGGTCTATACAAGGGCGATGTACTTGAGGACAATATTATGGAAATGGAAGAGGATGTAGATGGAGATGAAATGGGAGATGTGACACTGCCTGAAGAGTTTGACAGAGCACTGAAAGACCTGAGACGAGGGCTAGTAGAAATCCTTGGGTAACAGAAGAAATATTGAATTTAATTGATGAAAGGAGAAAATATAAAAATGCAGTAAATGAAGCAGGCAAAAAGGAATGCAAACGTCTCAAAAATGAGATCGACAGGAAGTGCAAAATGGCTAAGCAGGGATGGCTAGAGGACAAATGTATGGATGTAGAGGCCCCCGGAGTAGACAACATTCCATTGGAACTACTGACGGCCTTGGGAGAGCCAGTCCTGACAAAACCCTACCATCTGGTGAGCAAGATGTATGAAACAGGCGAAATACCCTCAGACTTCAAGAAGAATATAATAATTCCAATCCCAAAGAAAGCAGGTGTTGACAGATGTGAAAATTACCGAACTATCAGTTTAATAAGTCGCAGCTGCAAAATACTAACACGAATTTTTTACAGACGAATGGAAAAACTAGAAGAAGACAACCTCGGGGAAGATCAGTTTAGATTCCGTAGAAACACTGGAACACGTGAGACAATACTGATCTTACGAATTATCTTAGAAGAAAGATTAAGGAAAGGCAAACCTACGTTTCTAGCATTTGTAGACTTAGAGAAAGCTTTTGACAATGTTGACTGGAATACTCTCTTTCAAATTCTAAAGGTAGCAGGGGTATAATACAGGGAGCGAAAGGCTATTTACAATTTGTACAGAAACCAGATGGCAGTTATAAGAGTCGAGGGACATGAAAGGGAAGCAGTGGTTGGGAAGGGAGTAAGACAGGGTTGTAGCCTCTCCCCGATGGCGTTCAATCTGTATATTGAGCAAGCAGTAAAGGAAACAAAAGAAAAATTCGGAGTAGGTATTAAAATTCATGGAAAAGAAATAAAAACTTTGAGGTTCGCCGATGACATTGTAATTCTGTCAGAGACAGCAAAGGACTTGGAACAGCAGTTGAATGGAATGGACAGTGTCTTGAAAGGAGGATATAAGATGAACATCAACAAAAACAAAACAAGGATAATGGAATGTTATCGAATTAAGTCGGGTGATGCTGAGGGAATTAGATTAGGAAATGAGGCACTTAAAGTAGTAAAGGAGTTTTGCTATTTGGGGAGCAAAATAACTGATGATGGTCGAAGTAGAGAGGATATAAAATGTAGGCTGGCAATAGCAAGGAAAGCGTTTCTGAAGAAGAGAAATTTGTCAACATCCAGTATTGATTGAAGTGTCAGGAAGTCATTTCTGAAAGTATTCGTATGGAGTGTAGCCATGTATGGAAGTGAAACATGGACGATAAATAGTTTGGACAAGAAGAGAATAGAAGCTTTCAAAATGTGTTGCTACAGAAGAATGCTGAAGATTAGATGGGTAGATCATATAACTAATGAGGAAGTATTGAATAGGATTGGGGAGAAGAGAAGTTTGTGGCACAACTTGACCAGAAGAAGGGATCGGTTGGTAGGACATGTTCTGAGGCATCAAGGGATCACCAATTTAGTATTGGAGGACAACGTGGAGGGTAGAAATCGTAGAGGGAGACCAAGAGATGAATACACTAAGCAGATTCAGAAGGATGTAGGTTGCAGTGGGTACTGGGAGATGAAAAAGCTTGCACAGGATAGAGTAGCATGGAGAGCTGCATCAAACCAGTCTCAGGACTGAAGACCACAACAACAACAACAACTGATTGATAGAGTCATCGGCTGTCGTCCTGAGGAATATCGTGCCATATTCTTTTCAATTGGTGCGTTAGATTGTAAAAACTGGTTGGAGGGCGCTGCCCGTACTGTTTCAAATGTTCTCTCTCTCCCTCTCTCTCTTTCTCTCCCTTTATTTTTGTTAGTGTTATTTGGAGTGTATGATGAAATTAATCGCGCCAAAACATTTACTGGAATTAAGCAGCGTTAAAATGATGACTTAAAGTCTGTACATGGGATATTTGATGTCGTCAATCACTTTTGAAAATGATTTTGCTGTACTGTGGTGTTTTTCCAGGTCTTATGTATATGTATTGTGATAATTTTTGAAATAATCCGTAAGCTATTACTGCCCAGTGTACTCCAGGGCTTTAGATATCACGGAAATACGCTGATCGGCCTATACGCAACTGATTTTTTTGTTATCATTCTTGGGTATCGATTGAAATAAACGTTTCTTCCATTCATTAGGATACGTACCGTTACGAAGAGAGGGAGTAAAGACGAGTGAAGGACTGAATTATAGTATCTTCTACGTTTCTAATCATTGCTATGCTAACTTCATTATACTTATTGTCTCAGAAGGAATTATTATGACTGCTTTCCGTAATGTATTTGTAGAAACGTGGTTTAAAAAAATACTCGTCAGTCGAGAGGCTCCTATCTTGTAGGTGATGAAATAACAAAACATGAAAAATGATTGCTGTTTAGGAAAAAATCTTTTAATTCCCCTGTAGAAGCTAGAAAAACAGTGGCAGATTTCTGTGCTTACTATGCCAAATCTGCTCAGATCTTACCACAGTGCTGTAGAATTCGACACGCCGCATACAGCCGAGCGTACATGTCTGATTTTGGCGTTGCGCAATTTTTGCTTATCTTTGTTACGCTGCTTCATACATGCTTGACATGGTTCTGTATTTGGATTTCGCATCTATCTTCTATCTGCAGAATCGCGTTTATTCGTTACCTAACGTAGTTCTCTAGTCAGTCACAGTGCATGAACTCTATTGACTGTGACAAACGTTTGGGAGCATGTTTGTTGTACAGTGCAATACGTGTGCAACTTAGTTCCCTGACTTTGCCGTCCAATGTCTGCTCCTTGCCTACATCTTGTCTTGCAGTATCTGAACAGTCCTTTTTTTAGGCGTCATGGATGAATTGCTTAAAGTTTCTGTGGGTTACTAAGTGAGATTTTTTCTAGAGGTCTGCAGTGAGCACATTAAAATTGACATTTTGTCATGAGCAGAAAATCTTTCAGCAGAAGTGTGACTGACTGAATTACTTAAACTGTCCTAATTGTTGGTACAAGGGACGTCGATAAGTAATGCCACACTTTTTTTTTCTTATCTCATTCCGGCTGAAAGAATGCAGAATTTTCTGTGGAGCATGTGGAATATTCCCGCGCCAGCCCTTATAGTTTCATGATGTTGCGATACTTGGCGGCTCTATATGTGACCTTGAGAATGGAGTCTGTAACGGAGGTGATTTCCAAGGAGATAGCTGTCATTGAGTTTTTTAGCAGGAAAATCAGATAATCGCAGATATTCATAGGCGCTTCCAGAATGACTATGGAGACCTGGCAGTGATCAATAGCACGGTAAGTCGTAGGGCGGGGTGTCTATCACCATCGCAACAAGGTCCCACAAACCTGTCCGGTCTCCCTCGTGCCAGTCGGCCGTGCAGAGCTGGACCTCTCTGTATGAATTGCTGACACTCGTCCACCAGTTATGGTACGAAAAGGTATGTGTCCGCTGCATTCCTCACCGCCTAACAGAAGACCATAAAGAGTTACGAAGGTTCACCTGTTCTCAGTTGCTTGCGCTTTGCGAGGCTGATCGTGACAATTTTTTGTCGGACATCGTCTCAGGCAATGAAACATCGGTTAATCACTTCAAATAGGAAACAACATGGCTATCCTTTGACTGGCCACACCGCTTCTTCTCCGAAGATAAAGTTCAGAGCCCTAACCTCACCTGGTAAAGTTATGGCGACGGTCTTCTGGGACTCTGAAGCGGTTATTCTGCTTAATATCCTCCCCCATGGTGCAAAGATGCGCTATGAAGTGTACTGCACTACCCTCAGGAATCTGAAGAAACGATATCAGCGTGACTTTTTCATGACAACGCAAGGCCTCGCACAAGTCTGGACACCTGACAGAAGCTCAAAAAATTCATTGGACTGTTCTTACTCATCCACTCTATCACTGTCAGGGTCTCGCACCTTCCGACTTCCATGTGTTTGGCCCAATGAAGGAGACACTCCGGTGGACCACGGTATGTGGGTGACTACGAAATTATTGATGCAGCAAGACAGACGTTGGTTCCGATGTTGCCCAGTAGATTGGTGCCATGCTAGCATACAGACCCTCCCAGTAATGAGACGTAAGGCTGTCGCTTTGAACGGAGATTAGGGTGATAAATAGGGTTTGGTGGAGAAATAAAACCAACCTGCTTTCAAAGAAAAATATGTTGCATTACTTACTGAAGGTCCCTCGTATTATAACTATCAGTATGCGGCTATGTGGCGGGTCATGTATTGGACCCAGAGTGCAATACTCGTCGTTAATGGAGAACATTATCCTTAGATAGATTGCAGAGCGAATTTTTCACTTAGTTCTGTATTTGTGTCACCCGTAACGATCACATCTTCGCATTGTGGCACTGTCAAGAACAACGCTAGTTGAAAGGTGATAAAGGATTGGTTTCTGAGTGATATCTTGATTACTCCAACTAAAAATTTCTGATATATTTGTTTCGAGAAGCAAGAACTCCGCTCCTGTTTCACCGTTTGCACCCCATGTACTTTCTGCCTCCTGTCTTAGGTCACAGCGATAACACGCACACCCACCACCACAACGATGAGTTACTCACTGGATCGTTAGAACCACATAACCAGTTAAGTGAACGGAGTCGTAGGAGATGTTTGATTTGAGCCATGTCTCAGAGACGAGAATAACCTGGAAGTACAACTGGTGGAAGAGGTCGAAGAACTAATCATGAAGAGCAGTTATCGACTGCAGGTTTCCGTGAGCGACAAGCGGTTCGTAGATATACGCCATTTTCATCGGCTGGGGGGTGTCCCCGGCTGAGCCTACCAGCCGGGCGGAAGGCACACAGTGCGCGGTATTCGCTAAGCAGATATTCTGCAACGCTGACTAAAGCAGCGGCTGTCACGGTCGTGATTTGATGATGTTATAAACTGACGTAAAAGCAATCATAACACCAAGAAGGTGTTAGGCGACATAAATGAAAGTTTGTAGGCGTGTCTCTACATCTGAAAGATGATGTCTGTTCAGATTTTGCGGCAGTCGAATAAGAGTGGCGTTAGTACCGCCAGTATGAGAATGCAAATCAGTTTTGCTTTAAATACATACTGTAACGGTCGTGAGCGTTAGTTACCTTTGAGATTGGACGCGGCAGTGCGACAAAGACGTCATTATCAACATCTTACTGAGTTTGAACGAGGTCGTGTAACTATGTTACTAGAAGCTGGACGTTCCTTCTGCGATACTGCAGGAAGACTTGGCAGAAATGTAGCCAATGCAGATGATTGCTGGCAGCGATAGTTACTGGAATGTACAGTCGCAAGAAGTTCGGTCTCCAGACAGCCATGTGGCACTACCGAGAGGGAGGCTCATAGTGTTCGATGTATAGCTCTGGCGCATCATACTGCGTCTTTAGCAACAATTTGGGCAGCAGTTACCACACACTGACACAACGAACTGTCAGAAATCGGTTAATTCAAGGGCAGCTCCGAACCAGACGACCTGCAACGTGCATTCCACTGACCCCAAACCACCGCCATTGCGACTTCAGTGGTGTTAAGTGAGAGCTCATTGGAGAGCAGGGTGGAGTCCTGTTGTGTTTTCCGGTGAAAAATGGTTCAGCCTCGGCACCCGTGATATCCGTGATTTGGTTACAAGGAAGCCTTGACTTGTCTGCGTCCTTGACACGCTGGACATGCAACCGAGTTACGGTCTTTGTGGCGATTTTGTATGGCAGCAGGAACACATTAGTTGTTATCCCTAGCACTCTGACAGCAAATCTGCACGTCAGGCTGGTGAATCGACCTGTTGTGTTTTCGTTCATGAAGAGCATTCCGGGGACCGTTTACCAACAGGATAACGCAAGCCCACATACCACCCGTAATGCCCTGAAGAGCGTCGACTTGTTGCCTTGGCGTGCTCGATCACCAGATTTTTCTCCGATAGAGCACACAGGGGACATCATCGGACGACAACGCCAGAGTCGTCCACAAACAGCATTAACCGTCCTGTAGTCACCGAACAAGTGCAACATCCCACAGACTGACATCCGGCAGCTGTACAACACAAAGGATATACGTTTCCACGCTTATATTCAACATTCTGGCGATTACGCCGGCTATTGTTTTACCGTCATTTCGCTTTGGCAATGACTTGACCCACGTATAAATTAACCTGTGATCTTGGAATGTTAATCACTTTAGTATTTTAACCAGACAAATGCATTCCCAAAATGTCATTACTCTAAATTACGTTTTAGTGCTGCGATTTTTTCTCCTTCTAGCATCTTCTAGAAGACTTATCGATGATTTTATGGCGATGGATTATGCCTATCCTACAGGAAGTAGGCCTCATACCAGAAGTCAGTAGAGTAGAGACAGACATCAAGTACACGTTGCATGTTGGCATTGTTTGTTATACCAGAACTCGAACCAGGAACCTTAGCTTTCGTGGACAGTGCACTACCAATTATTCCAACTGCTTACGAATGACAGACCAACCAAAATTTTGGATTATCACATGCTTCCCTGTTACCCATCCTGCTCCCACGAAGGACCATTTCGAAGCTGCTGAGCACTACCTTCGTGAGCCGGTTCATGAAGCAAGCATGAATAGAGCAGTTAGTAACACATTTCCCAGGGAAGGCATGTTAATCCCAGAGGGACGTAGAATATCTCTTTACCATTGTTGTGTGATTACTTGATCACGTAACGATGGCAATGTGATATTTTCTGTACTTACATATTTACATCAGCAATGTAGACTTTTCGAAGTGTCTGTCGTACATACACATCCGTGAAAATATTTTCTGTACTTACAGATTTACATCAGCAATTTAGACTTTTCAAAGTATCTTTCGTACATACACATCCGTGAAAATAAGGATGTCCGTTACTGAAATCGACGAATTCTGAGAATTTTTTTGAGTGTCTGACCTATTCTTGATATAGTATTAAGAACCTGTACTTCATCTACTGCTATAGACAAATCACCACGATGACTACTTGCAGTGTGACATCAAAGCTGTATATCATCTATTCTATGATTCACCGTAGAAAGCCATTAAAGTTAAATTCTAATTATTGTAGCCTAAAAATGCCTTGAATTACTGTGTAGTTTTGTCGTCCAATAACCAAATGAGCTACCTCAACTGTTAGAAAGAGGGATACGGTCCAGGAACTAAATTAACAAACGTGATCAACTACAAGTAGTAGCCCTTATTGACACTACATGTGGTTTTCGTCGTACTTTATGAAAAGATCACACTTCTAGAAAAAAGATCTTTGTCAATTCGCAGTCAGTCACGGTCTATGCTATGTGGACGATTACCGTGTAGACTAGTGGTCTATATAATCTATTACGATTTAGTTCGTCTGATAACTTTTGTAAGCTTAACTTGACAAGTGTTATTTCGAGCAATGCGGTAAGATTAGAGAATAATACTACGTCAGGATAATCTTATGCCAGGTTTGCGGCACGTCTGCGTAGGGCAGTAATATGACGTTAGCGTTATGTATTGTTATTTTATACAGCTGTCTGTTGATATGTTACGATACAGTTATTCGATCTGTTGATTCATCGACCATTCAAACGTGTCATACACTATCTGCGAGCGATACAATTACAGTCTACATTTAACTAACAGAGAAAAATATAGCACAATTTCCAGCAAAAGATAAATCTCTTCGTTCCATTCGTCACCATGAAAAAATTGAGGCGGTTACGCATGACTTCACATTTCTGTTAACATCCTCTTTGACTCATTACGGAAGTTAAGGACTGGTATCTTGTCTAAAGTTATCACGGATATATCTATTTTTAATGTCTTCATTTGAAGTATATGTCCTAATAATTCGTATTATGTAGACTCACTTCTTAATTAACGGGTTTTTGTTGTTGAGTTTCTCAATATTTACATGGTAATCTTCTGTTCTTTGTAAGGCGTATTAGGAAAAAGTGGTTAATAGCAATTTTATCTGCCATTCTGTGACGTCAGTCTCAGTGACATTAAGTATACCGTCGGATCTCCTGCAGTACTACATAGAAAATCCGAAACCTGAAAACTTTATCGATATTTGGGAGTACCATTGTTCAATAGAAATATCCATTTGGACTTGCTGAGAAAGCGCTACAGTTCTACAAAACTTACGCGAAAGACCCACGTTCCAGTCACATTCTTGTGATCGTCGCCTATGTTCGACGTCAAAGTGCAATAAACATTCACAGACAGCAGGTGGCAGCACTATCAGTGGGGGGGGGGGGGGGGGGGGAATATAAAGTGAGTCGATGTGACACAGACACCATTGTAGCCTTTATCGCAATGCGGAAATAGAGCAATTTATATGACTTCTAAAAGGCAATGATCATTGGCATTTGGACCAAGTGTGGAAGCATTTCCGAAGCACCCAAGTCTGTAAATTGTCTGTCTCCGTGGTTGAAGTATACCGTACATGACAAAATGGTGCTCTCCAAAACCGACGTCATGGCAGCTCTGATTTAAAATGGGCCATAGAAGAAAGGGGTGAACAACGGCTGTGGAGATGTGTTCGGCCGAATGGTGGCGTAACTGTTCAGCAACTGACTGCCTACATGAACCAATGGGCTACCAACAGCGTCTTCTCAACGACCATTCAGCGAACGTTGCTGCGTATGGGCCACCGCTGGAGGCGGCTGATTCACGCACCTATGCTAATTGAATTTCATCGGTGACGAACGGAGCTGTACGTCCACTGAGTGACGACAGGTGGCCTTTTCAGATGAAGAACATTTCGCGCTCCATAATACAGATGGCCGATTGCGTGTACAGCGTGAAACGTTTGAAAGAAAACACAATGGAACAGTCTTAGAGGTCTCCAAGCCGGAGGAGCGACCGTTATGGTACAGGAAATATTTTCGTGGCATTGCCTTCGTCATCCCGTCAGTCGCGAACGCACAGTGCATCAACGCAAGTACGTATTAGTGTACTTCCAGCAGAACAATGCAACGTGCCACACAGCCGCCAGTGTACGTGCATGGTTCGAGAGCACCAGGACGAGTTTGCCGTACTCCCCTGGCTACCAAACTCGCCGAATTTAAACACAATCAAGAATCTGTGGTACCACGTCGATCGGGCTCTTCGTGCCATGAACCCTCAAGCGAAAAGTCTACCGCAGCTGGTCACGGCACTGGAGTTTCCATGGCTCAGCTTCCGTATCCATACCTTCCCGAACCTCACTGACTCTCTTCCTGCATGTCTCAAAGCGATCGAAACTGCAAAAGATGTTTATTCACGCTTCTGACAGGAGGTCACGTTAATATGACTGGAGAATGTAGGACCAGCACATTAGTAGATTCCTGAACTAACTATAGAAATATTTCACAGTACAAAAGTAGACCTAAGATAGTTGAGAGTCCCCCGCACTGAAGCAGACGAATATATAAAGGTGAAAGAGTGAGGCCGTCATACGATGTAAATCAGCAGACAAGATAAACATGCTAAGACGCTGACAACATAACTACCACCTTTCGACTGCAATACGTTGATCCAAAGGTCGTTTAAAAGTCTATAACGCAAAACTATGACGTATCATAATTGACAGTGTAGACCTATAGTTGACGTAATAGGTAGAAATCGTTTACAAGCATAATGTAATTAAAAGATAAACCTATGACAAAGAAGACGTATAGTCAACGCTCAAATAAAAGAAATTCGTGAATACACACCACAGGAAATTGGAATTACCGTACGAGGAAAGGTAGCAACTACTAAAAATTTACTCATTGTGCTTCTACGCTATAGTAGGTAGAATAGATTAGTAAATTTGTAGGTGATTTGGGGGTGTACAGGATGCAAAAACTAATACACCTCTACCAGTCATAAGGGCTCTAAGGTGTCTGGGCACCGAATCGAAGTGAGCTTGGTAGGCATGTACATGTACGTTATCAAATGTAGCTTCAACTCCAAGCAGTGTTCATAAATCATAGCGGTTGACGAGCGGTAGCGTGCCAGTCTCTCCACAACCCATGGCCAAGTTTGAAGTGAGTGAGAGAGATATCTGAAGAACGATCTGTCCAGAGCACCAATCGACGACTTGTGCATCGATGGAGGCTTGGACAGCAAAAGCAACATGACGGCTGATGTTACCTTCTTTTACACATAAAATGGTTCAAATGGCTCTGAGCAATATGGGACTCAACTGCTGAGGTCATTAGTCCCCTAGAACTTAGAAATAGTTAAACCTAACTAACCTAAGGACGTCACAAACATCCATGCCCGAGGCAGGATTCGAACCTGCGACCGTAGCGGTCTCGCGGTTCCAGACTGCAGCGCATTTCATCGCACGGCCACTTCGTTCGGCCTTTTACACATAACGTCAGATATGTCACATTAACACGTCAAATATGTACTTTAATTGCTCCTGTCAATTTTTAAGGAATACAAACAAGAGGCATCATCATCTGTATCTACATGGATACTCTGAAAATCACATTTAAGTGCCTTTTAGAAGTTTTACCGAATCACTCTCATAATAGTTCTCTATTACTCCAGTCTCGTACAGCACGCGAAAAAACGAACACCTATATCTTTCCGTCCGGGTTCTAATTTCCCCATATTTTATTATGGTGCTCGTTTTTTACCTATGTAGGTTGGCATCAACATAGTAATTTCGCATTCGGAGCACAACGTTGGTGATTGAAATTTCGTGAGCAGATTCCGCCGCAATGAAAAACACTCTCATCCAGGAAGAGTACACATCACTCCTCGTGGTTCCAGATACGCTGTTGGCACCATGTCAATTGCCTAGTGGCTAGTGTTGCTGCCTCTGTATCACGGAGCCTCGGCTTCGATTCCCGACCGGATTCGGGATTTTCTTTGCGCGGGCTGGGTGTTTGTGTTGTTCTCATCATTTCATCATCGTCATCATCATCATCATTCGTGACAGTGGCTAGATTGGATTGTGTAAAAATTGGACTGTGTAAAAATTGAGACTTTGCACGAGCAATTATGGCGGCGCAGTTGAACACCCTACAAACCAAACATCATCATCACCATCGCAAACGGTGTTGCCGACGTGGGGTTGTCGATGGAACACAACATACAGATACTACTCCCATGCAGTCGCGGCGCCAATGTGAACAGTGAGAATGCGTGTCCTCGATTCAAGTTAATTATGGTTGGAATTGCACCTGGTAATTAACGTTGGTCCCCTTCTCGCTTTTTTGCACAATGTAGCCATCACTACGGCTGTAGTTGACCGTGGTCGACCATCTCCTCTCCATCGAGCAGCGGTCCCTGAGTTTCAGATCTCTCCTCATGCAAGTGAAATAATGCTGTAAACAATACAAAATTCCATGGTTACACTCGTCACACTTCATCCTTCTTCCAGTTTCGCGATTATTCTTCCCTGTGAGAAGTCAGCCAAATGCTGCCTCCGTGCCGTGTTGTGATGAAGTGCACCACTACAGAATATGGTTGACGGCTGGTGATGGATATACATTTTCTGTTCCCGTTACTTCAACTGACTCGTGTTGTGGTCCAGTCCCATTTGGCGCTGTAGTCAAGTTGACCTCATTCCATGTGACGCCTCAATTTCCGTGCGTAATGGGGAGACCTCTGGCAACATGCCCCCACACTTCATTTGTTTTCACCGAGCTGTTAACAGGCTATGTTACTTTATTTGCCTCCCCCTTAAGTTTTGGAGAGTAATATCGATTTGAACAGACTATAGTGTTAAACTGAGGCTTTAAAATGTCTAGAAATCTAGAAACTTTCGACTAGATAGAATCTTTGGCGAAATTCGTACTGATATGCAACAACATTTGAATCTGCAATTGTTATTGCAAGTCTGACAGAGGCAAAACGCAATAATCCAGTGATAGAGATGACGCGTTGAAACTGAGATAGATACACTGTGGAACTGTAGACAGATATTATAATAGCGGAAAATACCAAGTAAATCTAAGGTGACCAAAGTTCTTGAAGCTGCAATACTATTTCGTTTCCACGATTCAGTCAATCAATGACAAAATCTTATCTGGTTGTCATACATTACATTTATTCAGTAAATCAACCTGAGATCTGTCAGTTCTTTCCTCTTGAGAGAGGATAATAATAGACCATGAATAATTGTTTTGTATATAGTCAAAACTTCTTGATCATGATTTATCATTACATAATCAATTTGAAGTAAAGATTTTTGTACCTTAAATGAAACATTTTCCTTAGAAATTAACCTATCCCCTCTCTTTCTAAAATATTCTGTTGGTAACTGTATTTAAGGTATCTTTTCATGTAAACAAGAAATGGAACTCTGAAAATCTCGTTGTATAGGCCACGGCGCCCCTCCTACTGAATGTTAAAGGTATTTTCTGTTGCGAGTATGTTTTCTACAAGCACGTCTAAACTATTTCCAGAGAGTACTAGCTGAATTTAGGAGCAGAAGACCTGCACCAAATTTTACTTCATGGTTCCGCTAAAAGTGAATTCGCTTGATGGATATGTCCCGAGCTTTTACCGTAACGACCTGTTCTTCACTCAGCACTCAAGGAGATCAGCCGATATTGCAGGAGATGCGCCAAGAGCTCTTCTTCTTCTGCGAGAAGGTAGATGCGTCTGTCTGTTCAGCGGAACGAAACGCATTTTACGCCTCCCTTAACGTGCCTGTTCACTATGTTAAATTGTATTTTTCATTCATAGGAAATATCTAAAAAATGTTTTGTCTGTATTTAAATCACAAAATTCCCGGAAGATTATAATTTTTGAATTCGTAATACAGTCTCTAGCAGAACAATGTGACTGGTGTTTAACCTTACACATCCTTAAGTTCAACAGAACGTTTAGATTTTCCGTCTCCATTTTTAAAGCGTTTATACGAAATGAATCTATCTCCCAAAAAGATTCTATGTATATATAAGTATTTGAAATCTGCACGAAGTGTTTTGCAATAATGGGACTTCAGTGACATATTAAATCGCAAAATAATTTAATATTTCTATTCGAAAAAAATGTCTGTGAGCATTGTCAGTCGTTGCCTAATACTCCCTCTAAAACTCTCAACAACCTTCGATTCTTTACACTTATGAAGTTCCCATGACCTTCATTTCCTATCTTTTTGCAACTTACTCAGTTTCAATTTACAGTTCATAACCAATAAATTGTGTCAAAGTTCACGTCTGCCCCTGGAAATTTCTTACGATTTAAAATCTGGTTTCGAAGTCTCTGTCTTACCATTATATAGTCAATCTGAAAGCTTCCGTTGTCTCCGCGTCTTTTCCACACGTATAGCCTTCTTTCATCGTTCTTAAACCAAGACTTAGCGCTGATTCAATTATGTTCTGTGCAAAACTCTAACAGGCGGCTTTCTCTTTCATTCCTACTATTTTTCCTTCTGTTCCTCTGATTTTCGTCTCCATTTAGTATCTGAATAATTTCTTTTATCTCGTCCTACATTTCTCCAATCCCTTCATCATTTGCGAACCTAGTTGGCATATGAACTTGTGCTACTGTGGTGGGTGCGAGCTTCGTGTCTATCTTGCCTACAATAATGCGTTCACTATATTGTTCATAGTAGGTTACCTGCGTTCCTATTTTCTCATTCATTAATGGACCTACTCCTGCATTACACCTGTTTGACTTTGTATAACCTCATATCCTCATATTCACCTGACAGAAGAGAATCGAAGCCTTTGAAATGAGATGTTACAGAATAATTTAGAAAAGTGGGTGGACTGATAGAGTAATGAATGAGGAGCGTCTCCGGAGAACTGGCGAAGAAAGGAACATATGGAAAATACTGACAGAAAGAAGGAACATAACAATAGGACATCTGTTAGGACAACATGGGTTAACGTCCATGGTACCAGAGGGAGCCGTAGAGGGTAAAAACTGTAGAGGTTGACAGAGAATGGAATACATCCAGCAGATAACTGAGGACGTAGGTTGCAATTGCTATTTTGAGTTGAAGAGGTTGGCGCAGGTTACGAATTCGTGGCTGACCGCGTCAAAACAGTCTGAAGACTGATGACTTAAAAAAAACACTTGACCAGATGTTCCTGCTGCTACCGTACTTCACTAATTCGCGCTTTATCTAACTTTAAACTATCCATTTTCCTTTTTAAATTTTCTAACCAATCTGTCCGATTAAGGGATACAACGCTCCACTCTCCGACCGCAGACTGCCAGTTTGGTTTCTTCTCATGACGTCATCCCTCTAAGTAGTTGTCAAACGGAGATCCGAATGGGAGCTATCTTACCTCCGGAATGTTTTACCCAAGACGGTGCCGCCATCATCATATGTGCACACAGTATAGCTGCATGCCCTCGGGAAAAATTGCGGCTGTAGTTTCCCCTTGCTGTCAGCCGTTCGCAGTACCACCACGGTAAGGTCGTTTTGCTTGATGTTAAAAGGCCACATCAGTTTATCATCCACACTGTTGCCCCTGGAACTACTGAAAAGGCTACTACATATCTTCAGTAAACACATGTTAGTCTGACCTCTCAATAGGTACGCTTCCGTTGTGGTTACAACTATGGTACGACTATGTGTATCGCTAAGGCACGCAAGCTTTTCCACTAACGGCAAGATTAATGGTTCTTGGTGAGTTGGGGGGGGGGGGGGGAGGGGAGGGGGGGGGCATGAATGCCTTTGTTGGAGAATGCCAAGTTATTTGTCTCCGGTGAGTCTTGGATATTTCTTTTTTGCACTTAACAAGATTTCCATCTCGAGCAGAGCACCATGTATGTGAAACATTTACAAAGACTGTCGCGGTTCAGGTGGTTTGTTAATCACTGAATCAGCCACGCATCTGTGTTGGTTGGACTGGTTCACAAGACGGATGAAAAAAATCTTTTATCACTTTCAGTACGAGCGTGCATAGAAATCTAGAATGGACGTATTTATATTTATCTTTTATTATTATGAGGATGTACACATACGCCATGTTTGTTATTTGAGATAAATTTCTATCTCCGACGAACACTGTGTCGACACCGTAATTAATTCTGCCTGACCTGCCCTCGTTTCAAGAGATATTATGTCGTCCATTCATGAGTGTATGAGATGATGTTATAATTAAGAGTAGAAACATGTAGAATAACTTGGACAAATATGCAGCTATTTAAAGTGATGTGGCTATTGCAAAGCATGACTGTTGTTTCACGAAAGCAGAACTTGAGTAGCTAAGTTCCTTATGTACACGCGCAACGGGGCTTCAGATGGAACCACCTGGGCAGGGAACTCGCAAGTAAGAAACGGCCGAGCTGAGGCGCTGGAGGCTACCATAATTGATACTTGCTTTGTGTACCAAAGTAAATACTACAGTGTTTCAAGAAAGACTACGATATTTTATATATTTTACGTCTTATTGATTTCTCTAGTATTTCCAATTTGTGTTAACGATACTTCCTAAGGGACTCCGATTTCGGGGGGACATGGTTTAATCCGAAGGGAATAATATAACAGTTCGATTTCTTTATGAAACTGGTTCCTGTAATCAGTAGAAAAGAAAAAGTCAGAAATCTGATGCCTGTACCTTATGTCCATCACCGCAAAAATATCAGTCACTTACAGTGCCAGGATGCTATGAATACATGGCCTTGAGGTAGAGAATTTTTTGTGTATATTATCAGTAATATTTAATGCGACCTGCCATTAATTCCTTCTTGAAACCACCTCTTCATCTGAGAATACCACTTGTAGCTTGTATCCTCAATCAACTGCGGAATATATTCGACTCTCTATCTTATAGTTTTTACGTTTTCAGCACCTGGTAGTATCATGAATGTGATTTCCTGCTCGCTTCACTCATGTCGTCTCACCCTACCCCTTCTTCTTGTCAGCATTTTCCATAAGTTACTTTCCTCGCCGAGTCTGCGAAGAACCACCTCATTCCTTACCCCTAGTTTACCTAATTTTCAACATGACTGAGATATCACCACGTCTCAAACGCTTCGATTCTCTTCTTTTACGATTTTCGCACTGTCTATGAGTTACTAGAATACAATGCTATGTTCGAAATCACCATTCTAAGAAATTTATTCCTCAACTCCCGGTCGATCTTTGACAATAGAAAGTTTCTTTTGCGCAGGACTACCCTGTTTGTTGTGCTGCTCTTCTTTTTATATCCTTATTTCTTCCGCCGTGTTTGATTTTGCTTAGAAGATAGCAGAATTTCTTAGCTTCACCTACCACTGGGCTTATCACTAGTCTCATATTCGTATAGATTATAAATAAGTAAATAAATGTCACCTGGCCCCAAGAACAGACAAAATGTTATCTTTTTTGGCTGGCGTGTCACAGTCGCTGTTTATTTTTCTATTAGTTATACAGCTGGCTTCACTAGGTTGACTGGAGTCTATTAGAGAAATCCCCACTTTCAAATTAAAAACGCAAGTCGAGGTGGCGTATTTTTCCTTGGTTTTCCTAAGTCACTTCAGGCGAATGTTTCAACAGTATCTCTGAAATGGAAGTACTTATTTTCCCCCACCCCCAATCCTGTTATTGGCGGGGCGTTATCCCTTCTTTCTTTTCCAGAAAAATCTGCCGTGTTCTCCACAAACTGAAGGCCGTCGCTGCTTACCTGGCAGTAGTGACGCTACGCACCTTGCTGCTGATTTATTAAAATATGACTAAATATTCGGAATAATAATATCAAGTAAATACTAAAAAATGAATATTTTCAATTCGTTTGTTTAGAATCAAGACCTTCTGTACCACACTGA
This sequence comes from Schistocerca serialis cubense, assembly GCF_023864345.2. Lineage (NCBI taxonomy): Eukaryota > Metazoa > Arthropoda > Insecta > Orthoptera > Acrididae > Schistocerca > Schistocerca serialis. The sequence goes on from NC_064638.1 coordinate 988,508,659, forward strand.
ACAGTATAAATAGGCCTATGCATTTTAAGCTTACTTCCGGGGTTTCTCTGACAGTTGCATCTCGTTCTGAGTACTCCGGTCAATGTTCGTTATTTCTGACAGATGTGTTGGTCCACTTCCTGTGTAGTTTATGCACAGTAGGTGCTCAGTTTGCGACGTGAACTTTTGCAGAAGCCCTGAACATTAATTCCATTTGGCGTTCGTGATATGTTTTGCATGACAGCAACTGTTACTTAACACATGGGTGAAATTGAATACTGGAATCCATTTTAGTGATCAGAGACTTTTCTAGAAACAAATTACTTCCTCAAGAGGTGCCTGCAGCGTTAAGGGACTCATTAAGACCAATCTCCGCGTCTAGCGGAGACAGTACCAGTAGATGCACCGCGTTCACTGCGCAGTTATTCGATTACGGAGGTCATTTGTTAGGCGCCCTCCAGATGTGGACTTCCTGGGGGAGGCTGCCAGATTGTCGGCAGCTCGCGTGCTCGGCGTCATGCGTGCTGTGTGTTCTCCCTTGCCCTCAGGGAGGGAGAGCGGGGAGGCGTAGCATGACGGGTCGGCTTTCACGCAGCGTGCTCGCTGAGTGACGTCCTGGCGCGATCATCAGTGACACCATCTTACGCCTGAGCCTCCCTTTTCACATGTATGCCACGTCAACTCGATGACTAACCCGAACGGGGTGTTGCTGCTTGGGCCCAGGTAGTGATTTTACGGTTAAAGTATTGTCTGGCCTCTTTCAGACACACTTACCAGGTAATAGCAAAATGTTTTTGTAGTGTGGTTGAGATCTGTATGGTATTCCAGAGGGAATTGTCAGTATTCAATGATATGATAGAAACCATTATTCGAAGGAAGAACCGAAAATGCGTAAGAGTAATGAGCACTTGTTTGGAGAAATCACCCTAGCGAAGATAAACAAGTGTTCACAGGTCTTACCGTAGGCACTTTAGACCCATGTTTACTGGACATATTTTTCTTCTTTTGGTTCATTCTATTTCCTCCCAAAATATAGAAAACAAAGAGGTCACCGTAGTAGGAGTTTGTTCCATAGTATTAAAGACGAAAAAGTGCTCACAGCTCTTCAGGTAAGTATTTATTGTAAGGTGTGCATTTCAGAGTCTATGTTTGCGTTGAATGATCGTTCCTGAATACTGACCATATCTCCTGGGAATCATTGTATACAATACCGAGCGAGGTGGCGCAGTGGTTAGCACACTGGACTCGCATTCGGGAGGACGACTGTTCAGTCCCGCGTCCGGCCATCCTAATTTAGGTTTTCCGTAATTTCCCTAAAATCGCTCCAGGCAAATGCCGGGATGGTTCCTTTGAAAGGGCACGGCCGACTTCCTTCCCCGTCCTCACTAATTCGATGAGACCGACGACCTCGTTGTTTGGTCTCTTCCCCCAAACAATCCAATCCAATTGTATACAACGTTTTTTTGGCACGAATACAAGCCACCTTGCATTACTCATATAGGCTCTTAAACTCATAACTGTCGTGGAATGTCGTACATATTCCTATCTTTCTTCCTTCCTGAGCTCGATGTTTCGTGTCCAAGTCCACGGATACACTCGATGTTGTGAGGGTAGTGGATATTTTGATGTTACCTTCTCAACGAATATCTGAAAATATTGCGTAACATTAGTTTATTCTCCGGCTGCTGAGAAAACCTCATACGATGTCATTCACACTAGTTCACGGCTTAAGAAGATTATTGTCCATATCGGCAACTACAATTCAGTCAAACGAATACACTGAGGTAACACGTGCGACACATACTGACTGCAACACACTTTAACTGAAGGAGCTTCTTCTGGCAGGACGACAGATGACGCCGTTCGTATAGCGTTAACCGTGTTACACGTCTTACTGACGAGATGTCCATTAATGCCATCATATTATGGGTGCTAATAATTGGAGTGCAGCTATTCAGAGAGATCCAATGTGGACTGTATTTTTGTACTGCAGCGAAACTTGGTAGAGATGCTAATGAATTAATGTGGAACTGATTTACACTGGAAAAAATTTGTTCCAGTTTTGTCCACCTGGTTCCAAATCTAAAGCTGTACACTGTTTGTGTGGTGGTATGATTTCCACGCTGTCATCCGACAAGCCATAACGACAGTGAACGGAATGGCTATCGAGAAGACAGACCCTGCGCATTATATGGTCGGCAGAAATTACAGTGCTGCACTAAGGCAATATCCCCGACTGGAAGAACCGAGGAGAGGCCCGTGTTATTAAATGGTGTAAAGAAAATGATAACGAAGTTGAAAAACACGGGTGAACTTGGTGTGGCACCTGGAAACGAAAAGGGTCATATCCCTGTGGAAGTTGTTGACGAGACCTGCAGTTGCTGTAAGAGACCGTGCATCATTTATTTCTGCTCTTACTGGAGCTCGTGCTGTGTCACGAGAGTTGTCCATGTCATGGTCAACAGTACGGAAAGTTTTGAGATATATTTTACACTAGCATTCGTACAAGTTGCAGACGGTGCAGCAACTGAAACCTTATGATCCGCAGCAACGTTCTAAATCTATTCTTCGGTTTCTGTTGCGTTGCGAAGGTGATGACATATGGCCGGGCAGTATTCTACGGAATGACCAGGTATATTTTACACTATATGATGCAGTAAATCTACAGTACTGTCGAATTTTGGGTACTGTTAAACTGTGTGTCATGGACCAAGAGCCGTTGCACTCGCCGTATGTTATTGTGTGGTGTGGATTTACAAGCATCTTTGTTCTCAGCCCGTTCTTCGATGAAGAGAATATGCCGACAGGGGCACGTCAGGCGTACCGTGATGTCAGCTCATTATCTAGACCTTCTTGTACAGCGTGTGATTCCAGCTATGGAACAGCGCAGATTTCATGGGCCAACACCTCACGGCGCTCTCCCAGTGAAAGATCTGCTTGATGCAATCTTCCACGAATGTGTCATCTCCAGAGTTTTTCCAGATGCATGATCTGCAAGAGCACCTGACCAGAATCCATGTGACTTTTGGCTCTCGGGATATCTAACAGAGCTCATTTGCAGGGACACGTTTGGTCTCTGTCTGATCTGAAGGCCACTATACAGGAACACGTGGCTCAGATTCCAGTGGAACTGCTGCGAGCAACGGTTGTTCGTGTCGTTTTAAGAATGCAACAACTCGTCGACGTCTCCGTTGCTCATGTTGAAAAAGTTGTGTACGTGGCGGTTTCTAACATAATCAACATTACACCTTTCTCACTTGTTTCATATTTTCCGCCCACGTCCCAGTCCTAAACTATTACTTATGGAAACATTATTATACGTCTTTCTCGCGTTCACATATTGACCTGGTGGGCCAAATTGGATCTGATATTTTTGCAGCTTATATATTGATCTGATATTTTTGCAGCTTAAATCGGTTCTGCATTAACGCATTAGAATATGTACCAAGTTTCGCTGTCATACGATAATTACAGACCACACTGAACCTCTTTGAGTAGCTGCAGTTTAATTAAAGCTACCCTCTATATTGTTAGTTTTACCTTGAGTCATTAATAGGCTTCCAATTCTCTAGCTATGACAATAAAATTTGCAACAATAATATTTCGACGTGACTCTGTGATCTGGTGCAAGTCTTTGAAGTGGACGCCATTTCGCCGGCTCGCGTGTCGCTGACATACCCCAATAATCCTACCTGGTTGAGAGGACCTGGAATCCGAAGCACGTCCTGAGGACATTCGTATCAGTGAGAGACCAAAGCTATGTTAAACGTAGACTGAATATCCTATGGCCTGAACTCAGTTAGATTATTCAGACTCATGGTTTCCAGGCATGCTCTTCACACTAAATCACCATGCCTGATCACATTTATATTATGTTGACTCACATGGCTCAACGTTGCGCGGTCCGACCGCTTCCGATGTCAGCTACAGGCTTCGTACGACGAGTTATTTAATGCACAGGGACATTTTATTTCTTATGTAGTACAGGATGAGACCGTGTGTCGCTACGCCGCAGATGCACAATCGTAGTCTAACCAGGAACAAAACGGACAATCCTTAATCTCCTTGCAATTAATACTCTCGCTCTTTAGTCCAGTTCTTCAATGGCAGACACTTTTTGCAAACAGGAAGTAGAACGAAGAATATTTTGAACTTAGATTGCTGACTTGCGTTCGTGGGAAAGAAGTTTGAGATTTTGTGAAAGAAGCGAAGACTCAGAAAGTTGGTGTTCAAACAGTTCGTTAACCTCTGGTTGCAATTTATTTCTTTTACTCACATTTATAATGATGATTTCTTCGGAAAAGCCCTTCCAGAGCACAGAAGTCTTTAGATAACTGTCTGCATTAACGTTCACACCACAAACTAAGTTAATATATGTTAACATTCAGTGTTCATACCAGGCATGAAACGCTGTCAGAGGTAACATGCCCACCAAGAATCATAAGTGTGCGTACTCAAATTTCACTTCAGTATTTGTCATTAAGAGATTTAATTGACTGCAATAAGCTAGTAGCTTTCCCAGTTAGGTTCTATAAATATTTATCCACATTAAATGCCTTTAATAGGATATCTCGACCCAAAATTCACGGACACTGAATCTCAAATTTTCTGTAGTAATTCTCATTGTTGCCCTTGAAATAGCTAATTATTATGAATTGAGTTAGACAGTTTTTAATATATCACTGAAAATTGAAAAATTAATCAAGTTCATTCAGTATCAGATATATTACTATGGCTTCATACCACACACTATGCATAAAAACTTTTTACGTCTTTATAATTCATTTAAAGCTATCCTAGACTTCACCCGAGCTCTAACAAATTCCATTAACGTTGAGTAATAAATCGTCCTTTGAATTTAAGTCCCAAACAGTTCTGAAATGAGTTGTCGATCGAACGAATGTTTTCAATGTTTTAATGTTAAAGAGCGGTGAATTCATCAGACGTAACTTATAACACAACGTTATGGGCCTTCAGTTACAATACTAGTGACATCTAAAAAGATAGTTTATCAAAGGCCATAAACAGGAAGAATCATTCACTCCTACCCATGAGTTGATGATATTCGAGATCACCGATGCTCTGTACAACACTGTGTGGAGTGATCAGTTTGGGACAAAACGGAAACATGACTACCTAATGAGTTTGTAAACGACAGTTTGATCACATATCTTTAAAGCAGTGGTTCTGATTGCGTACTGTGCGACTTTGGCATGCGACAGTCTGTTAGAGATAAAGGGATGGAAGATGGCATAGCGATCTCATTTCAGTGTTACTAAATAATTACCATATTAGAGGGCTAAAGTATCCTGCTTAGTAGCCGAAAGACGTTCAACCAATAAAGTACTTACACTGGGAAGAGAGCTACAAGTAGTTGGTGGTGAGACTCGCTTCGCCCGCTTCGAGTGATTTCCCTGTATGTTCAGCGATCAACTAAGTTCATTCCGCTCGTACGGTCACACGCGTGGCGTGTCTAGCCCATCTTCAAAGGAGACAGTAAAAGTACAACAATGTTCTGGTTAACAATGAATAGAGACAGCCAGAGAGTGATTGTCGTGCAGTTTCTGCATCATACATGCCACTGGGAAACGTTAGAACCCTGTCAGTTCTGAGGTTACCTCTGAGCAATCGACATACCCCTGTCGATGTCAGAATGACCTGTACCAGTTGATGTTATCGATAAACAGATCGCTGCCCATAAGAACATGTGAATTTAGTTACAGATGTTGCACAATGGATAACTAAATGAAATCAATTAATTATACAGGTTTCACCCTAGCATACATGAAACATAGGTGCTGTAACTCACAAAGGTGGCAAAAATAGGGTGTTAATCAAACTACTGAATGAGACAAATGGTCTCTATAAGGCCTTACTTATCACAAGTCCCCATAAACTTCTAATTAAACACGAAGTATAGACATGACAGAGAACAGTTACGTTCATGAAGTATCAACACAGGCTACAATGAATTAATGGACCAACGCCCTGGTAGAAGTCGGATAGTGGATATGGAATGAAGAAGTTAGAATCAGCACTGCCATTGGGGAAGCGACTAAGTACTCTGAAGTGGCACAATGAGTGAAGATTATTAATCAAGAGGGAAGGAAAGAATAACAGAAAGAATCACGAATGCATCTAATACCTTCACTAAACGCATTTCGAGCCTGTAATTGCTAATAAGGGTACTTCAGATTTAAATGCTAAAGTCCTAACAGTAATCTGAAGTTTTAGCGTGTCTCCAGCAACTACATTTGCGAACGCTATTGTTGTTCACCATACTTAGAGTCCACAGTAGCAGCTAGTAGCTGTTGTGATGCTGCTGCAAAACTCTGTGCCATTTGACTCCTATCAAAGCCTGCTCTCCATCACGTCCTGGAATCAAGATGTCCCGAACTGTGATCGCTCCCAGCAAGAAGTGAATTGTTACTCTTCCTTTGCGACAGTATGTCTTGTGCATGATTTTGATCGTCAGTGACAATGGCTCTTCCGAGCACCGACCAATCAGATATGTTTCTAATACTGGAGCAGTCTCCCTTTCACACTCATTTTCAGTGAATCACTAATGGGGATTTTGAGTGCTGGAACTCGGAAACAGGCAGCATTTGTTTCCCGGTAGCTGTCCTATTTCTTGTTTCAGCCTATTAGGCCTCCGCTATACACACACAGACGAGCCACGTTCTCCCAATCCAGAATTTATTTTTGTTATCCAATATTATCTGCTCTTACTATTCTCTAACAAGACTTTACAACCTCAGTTAGCTTGGAGTTAGCCGGACGGCTACCGCTGCCACGCTCCCAAGCGAAAACGTTCAGGATGGCCTATTCTCATTCCATCTCATTTATCTCTTCACTGTACCGTGCCCAGCGTTTCGCAGGTTACGGAGCTTCAGCAGGGCTCGGGTCCTTACGATTCTGCACGCCTTGTCACTCCTAGCTTTCTGGAAAGAGTCGCGACGTGCTCGTGGCGTCGGTGGACATGCCACGTTAAAACCAGTCTTTTACTGTTCGGTTGCTTCCCGTCGCTTAGTATACAAAACCTCTGGCAGTCTGAGATAGTGTTGATGGCACTAGTCTGGTGGCCTCTCGTCACACAAAATACAGCTACCAGTCACAATAGAAGGTGATTTTATCTAAAGCACGACCAATTTCGGGCTCGTACCCATTTTCAGGAGGTTTGAATTCAGTTAAATATTTTCAATCGGAGTCTCACCTATAAGGTGTCTTCCGGCTAAATAACTTTGATAAATCTACTTTTCGAACACATCTCAAAGATCGTGACCATTCAGCCACAACCATTAAAGACTACCTGCTGATACTACACATTGTCTGCTGATACTACACATTGTCAGCACAGGAAAGAAAATGAATCCTTTTGAAGAGGTTGACATTTACATCCATATCTCCAACTCACCTTACCTCATTCTTAATGAACAAGAAGATATGGGAAATAAGTTATATCTAAATATCAGTAATGAAATTTTTAGAAAAGGGAAAACGAGAACTGTAGCTCAAATTAGAACTTTATATAATTTGCCAGAAACCATTCTACGTATTATAAATAACAGTGTAGTTCCATAGCCGCGCAGGATTAGCCGAGCGGTCTAAGGCGCTGCAGTCATGGACTGTGCGGCTGATACCGGCGGAGGTTCGAGTCCTCCCTCGGGCATGGGTGTGTGTATTTGTCCTTAGGATAATTTAGGTTAAGTAGTGTATAAGCTTGGGACGGATGCCCTTAGCAGTTAAGTCCCATAAGATTTCACACACATTTGAACAATTTGTGGTTCCATAATCAAAGAAAAAATTCATTTTCATAATTTGTAATACCCGTAATGTTTCTGTACGGTAACATTTCTGAACTTCTTATATCTAAGCTCTTTGACTCTGTCTTCCTATGTAATCACGTCAGATGTCGTGATTGCATGTGCTTCTGAAGTTATCAACATCCACTGTATCAAAGGCATGACATGGAAGTACCAATAATTACCACGGTGAATAATTTACAGTTAATGTGTAAAAAATCGTGATATTTTTGTAGAAATGTCATGAACGAAATTTGTAAATGACGTGGATATTCCAGCTGTATGTATATAGTATAATATTTTAAAAAACTGTCTGACTGGTTCAGTTGAGTCTATTTAGTCATCATCACTTTATTTGTGTTTTACTTTAACAATAGTCTGTAAGACTGAGCATTGAAACATGTAATTGAATGTAAACCTCCTGAAAATGGACATATGCCCTTAACGGTTCGTTCGTTAAATAAAATCGCCTTCTGTTGTGACTGGTAGTGGTTATTATTTTAAACCCCGTACAGGAACAGTCACGGAGCTCAACTGCATCCATTATGGGCAAAAGTCACTCAGTGCACTGAGTCCATCGGTTTCTTACCTGGCCTCTTGCTTCTGCCGATGTTGCTAGTACGTGCCTTTTGACGAGGAAACCTCGGGCCTAATGGCCCGACACTGGCAGTCCTAGCTCTGCTAGGCTTCGCTCAACATGCGTTCAGTAAGACTCTAGACCACAAGTCTGAGTAATCCCGCAGAAGAAATAATCAGACGTTTGGTGGTTAGATATGGCAACCACTGGAATTAACTTTATCAATACTTCTATTTTCGTTTCTCAATGGAAACGAATTTAGATTAGATAACTTTATCAGTTTAATGGTGTATGATTATGACACATGGCAGTTTTGAAGAAATGGTTGCGTAGGACAGTATTGTCGAAAGGGCCAGTGTGGTGGCGAAATTTTTCCTATCAGGAGAAAAATCAGGAGCAAAAGTTTCTTATTGGGTATTGTAATAGCAGTAGTCTACAGAAATGGCATCCGGAAGCAACCTGTGAACCGTATAAGAGGGTCATCTGGTGGTTGCTAATGTCCTACTTCTCATCTAGAGGGGCTAGCTCGCTCCCTAAATGCAATTTAATATGTTGAGGCGCTTGGGTCCGAGAACTGTGGCCCTAACATCACCACGGACCGTCTGTAGTCTCCAATGTGCTCACCTGCTCCGACTGAAGGAAGTTTGAAGCCATTCTGGAGGGAATAATTTATTATAGGTGTGTAGCATGTTGATATGCATCATGTACAGCCACGCAAAAGTTCATTCGACGTCCTGTGTGCGACTTGCGACATAACACGTACAACATGTTGGCAATGATTGGATTTACGCTACACACAGCATTTGTATTACTCCTTCACATGTCGCAACCGGAAATCCCCTTCCAAACATTCTCAATTTGGATTTCCTCTGCCCCACTCAGCTTCTGTAACCTCACGAGCATGGACATGTGCATCGAAACCTTCTCACGCTTGTGGTTGGGGATGAATTCACTGAAGGCGCGGTGACCAAAGCCGATGTTAGGCTGGCAGTGGTTTTAGCTGACTCCAGTGCAATTTTACTGGTAGAGGAAGGCAAGTACGTTCCTTGGTTCGATGCAACAGCTGTCGCAGGGACACCGACTTCTCCAGTAGCAGCTAGTAAGACAACATACTTGCTACCGATTAGTTAACTCTCCACAAATACAAAATCAGTTATACAGTTAGGATTTTGTCTGTTACTGGGTAGTGTGCAGACATCAGTGGGAGTACATAACGAAAAATTTATCTTACGACAGCACATCACCAACGCAGTTTCAAAAGCATCTAAAGTGATGCACAATTTAATCGCAATAGCAACTACCTGTTGTGAGCTCCTGCAGCTGTCCTACGCAACCATTTCTTCAAAACTGCCATGTGTCATAATCATACACCATTAAACTGATAAAGTTATCATAAGGTTATATTTATTAAGGGGGCGAACCATCTGTATATCACTGAACGGGACCTTTAGGTAGAAGAGTAAATGAGCAATACTATTGTCAAGAGCAAATATAGCGAGTAAATGGAACAGGTTTGCTTCCTAAGAAGACACTGATAGTGTACCGTAAACACATTCACTGCTGCGTAGATATTTTCATTGTAATACAAAAGCAAAGGTAACTGGGGGTAAGAAATCAGCCCAACCGTATTTAATCTGTAACGAGCCACTGGAGACCACAGACCCCTTACACCAAGCTACTCAGAAAACATCCGCAGCTTTGTCGATGGATTTGGGGTTCTTCCTGTATACCCCACATACAGTTTCAACACCATCATTGTTCTATGTACGTATTGTACTATTTAAAATAACCACATTTCGTATTGACGTTAATTGTACTGTATTAGACTGACAATTGTATTGTAATTCTGAACATAAATCACTTTCATGAAGTTACGTTTTGGCTTCTTTAATCGGTACCTCCCTGTCGGTCCCTTTCCGAGTTACAGAAAGAACTGGTAGCGCGAAGAGTGGTAATGTTGATGTGCTCTGCAAGTGGTTGTGGTTGATATTTCCTGTAGTATATTTTACAAAGTGGTTGTGGTTGATGCTTCCTTTAGTACATTTTACACGTGAAACATCTCGATAGATGCTGAAGCTTACATTATCTATGGGTAGACTTCGAATATGATAGCATTCTCTTAATAGAAGCAAAGAAGAGGCATTGCAGACACGTCATAGGTTAGATTCACAAATGAAGGTCAAATGAGCTATTAATGAAGTGACAAGTCCAATAATCCTCCGATATTGATCCTGTAATTGATTTCATGGTTTCAAAATACTGATACGAATTTTTTACAGACGAATGGAAAAGCTGGTAGAAGCCGACCTCGGGGAAGATCAGCTTGGATTGTGTGGAGATGTTGGAAAACGCGAGGCAATACTAACCTCCTATACTTATCTTTGAAGATAGGTTAAGGAAAGGCCAACCTATGTTTCTAGCACTTGTAGATTAGACTAAGTTTATGACAATATTGAGTGGAATACTACCTTTCAAATTCGAAAGGTGGCATGGGTAAAATACCAGAAGCGAAAGGCTATTTTCAATTTGGACAGAAATTAGATGGCAGTTACAACAGTCGAGGGGCACGAAAGGGAAGCACTGGTTACTTACCTAGCTTACTTATTTGTTACATAGTTATATTCTTAATTTCTTTGCGTGTTTTTGTGTACTTGCATTGTTTAATTCATAAATTTCGGGCGTATTATAGTATTTGAGAGTTGTAGCATCGCGCTTTAGTGTTTACTTCGTAGATTCTTACTTAAATTGCGTGTGAGTTTCGTATAGGAGGTGTAATTTCGAGTTTGTTACTGTAATCGTAAATTCAGGCAGATTGTAGCGCAGTCGTTAGGCATTTGTACAGGTTAGTTAATACATTCTTTGCGTGTTTCCCTTGCGATATCTAGGCACTGACTCGTGTTTCAGTAACTGTTGTTCAACATCGATTAGAATGGACAGGGACTGTGTGGTGTCACCGCCAGACACCACACTTGCTAGGTGGTAGCCTTTAAATCGGCCGCGGTCCGTTAGTATACGTCGGACCCGCGTGTCGCCACTGTCAGTGATTGCAGACCGAGTGCCGCCACACGGCAGGTCTAGAGAGACGTCCTAGCACTCGCCCCAGTTGTACAGCCGACTTTGCTAGCGATGGTTCACTGACAAATTACGCTCTCATTTGCCGAGACGATAGTTAGCATAGCCTTCAGCTACGTCATTTGCTACGACCTAGCAAGGCGCCATTATCATTTGCTATTTATCTTGTGATGCATGTACCGTCAGACCGATGTTCACCAATTATGGATTAAAGTTAAGTATTCCAGAAGCTACGTACTATTTTTGCTACTATAACGACCTTGCCCCGTTCCAGACCTCACGCCATCCTGCGTGAGCTTAAACGCGTGCCCTTCGGCCTCCCGTCCTAGTGGATTGGCTGTCTTGCCAGTCCACAAAAGACTGTGATTGCTGTGTTCAGATAAGGGCTGAGTTGGCATCCCTTCGCCCACAGCTGCAAGCGGCGCTGACTTCGGTCGCGCAGCTTGAGGCTGTTGCCAATGAACACCACTGTGGGGACCCGGACTTTGGTATCACGGGGATATCAACCTCGTCCCGTCTGTCCCCAGATTGGTCTGCCGCTGTGGTTGCCCCGGTTGCTGCCAGCAGTGTGGCTGAGACCTCGCCTGTGGTTGATTGGGAGGTCGTTCCAAGGCGTGGCAGGCAGCGAAAGACGTCCCCGGAGGCTGATCAGAAAGCCTCTCCGGTGCGTCTGACAAACAAGTTTCAGGCACTGTCTCTGGCTGAGAAAGATGCAGCTGCCTGTCCTGTTTCAGAGGATGATTCTCAGTCTTCAAGGTCTGGGCCATCACAGAGGTTGGGCTTCTTGGTAGTTGGGAGCTCCAATGTTAGGCGCGTAATGGGGCCCCTTAGGGATATGGCGGCTAAGGAGGGGAAGAAATCCAGTGTACACTCCGTGTGCATTCCGGGTGGAGTCATTCCTGATGTGGAGAGGGTCCTTCCGGATGCCTTGAAGAGCACAGGGTGCAGCCAGCTGCAGGTGGTGGCACATGTCGGTACTAATGACGTGTGTCGATTTGGATCTGAGAAAATTCTCTCTGGATTCCAGCGGCTATCTGACTTGGTGAAGGCTGCCGGTCTTGCTTACGAGATGAAGGCAGAGCTCACCATCTGCAGCATCGTTGACAGAACCGACTGCTGACCTATGGTGCAGAGCCGGGTGGAAGGTCTGAATCAGAGGCTCAGACGGTTTTACGACCGTGTTGGTTGCAGATTCCTTGACTTGCGCCATAGGGTGGTGGGTTTTCGGGTTCCGCTGAATAGGACAGGAGTTCACTACACTCAGCTGGCGGCTACAAGGGTAGCGGAGGCTGTGTGGCGTGGACTGGGCGGTTTTTTGGGTTAGAAGACCTCGGGAAAGTACGGGGTGGGCTGCAATCTCAAAGGGTGCATGGCAAATACAGGACGTGCTTGGATCAAGGAACAGCCGGAATTGTAGTTGTAAATTGTTGTAGTTGTGCTGGGAAAGTCCCTGACCTTCAAGCGCTAATAGAAAGCACAGAAGCTGAAATCGTTATAGGTACAGAAAGCTGGCTAGAGCCTGAAATAAATTCTGCAGAAATTTTTACGAAGTCTCAGACGGTGTTCAGGAAAGATAGATTAGGCAGAATAGGTGGTGGAGGGTTTGTGTCTGTCAGTAGTGGTTTATCTTGTAGTGAAGTCAAAGCAGATATTCCGTGCGAATTGGTATGGTTGGAGGTTATACTTAACAGCCGAACTAAGTTAATAATTGGCTCCTTCTACCGACCCCCAGACTCCGATGATATAGTTGCTGAACAGTTCAGAGAAAATGTGAGTCTCGCAACAAATGAATACCCCACTCATACGGTTACAGTTGGTGGGGACTTCAACCTTCCCTCGATATGTTGGCAAAAATACTTGTTCAAAACCGGTGGTAGGCAGAAAACATCTTCCGAGATTGTCCAAAATGCTTTCTCCGAAAATTATTTCGAGCAGTTAGTCCACGAACCCACGCGAATTGTAAATGGTTGCGAAAATACACTTGACCTCTTAGCCACAAACAATCCAGAGCTGATAGAGAGCATCATGACTGATACAGGGATTAGTGATCACAAGGTCGTTGTAGCTAGGTTCAATACCGTTTCTTCCAAATCCACCAGAAACAAACGCAAAATAATTTTATTTAAAAAAGCGGATAAAGTGTCACTAGAAGCCTTCCTAAGAGACAATCTCCATTCCTTCCGAACTGACTATGTAAATGTAGACAGGATGTGGCTCAAATTCAAAGATATAGTAGCAACAGCAATTGAGAGATTCATTCCTCATAAATTTGTAAGAGATGGAACTGATCCCCAGTGGTACAAAAAACAGGTCCGAACGCTGTTGGAGAGGCAACGGAAAAAGCATGCGAAGTTCAGAAGAACGCGAAATCCCGAAGATTGGCAAAAATTTACAGACGCGCGAAATTTGGCACGGACTTCAATGCGAGATGCCTTTAGTAGGTTCCACAACGAAACATTGTCTCCAAATTTGGTAGAAAATCCGAAGAAATTCTGGTCGTATGTAAAGTACACAAGCGGCAAGACGCAATCAATACCTTCGCTGCGCAGTGCCGATGGTACTGTTACCGACGACTGTGCCGCTAAAGCGGAGTTATTGAACGCAGTTTTCCGAAATTTCTTCACCACGGAAGACGAATGGACTATTCCAAAATTTGAAACACGAACAGCTGCTAGCATGAGTTTCTTAGAAGTACAGGGTCATTACAAATGATTGAAGCGATTTCACAGCTCTACAATAACTTTATTATTTGAGATATTTTCACAATGCTTTGCACACACATACAAAAACTCAAAAAGTTTTTTTAGGCATTCACAAATATTCGATATGTGCCCCTTTTGTGATTCGGCAGACATCAAGCCGATAATCAAGTTCCTCCCACACTCGGCGCAGCATGTCCCCATCAATGAGTTCGAAAGCATCGTTGATGCGAGCTCACAGTTCTGGCACGTTTCTTGGTAGAGGAGGTTTAAACACTGAATCTTTCACATAACCCCAAAGAAAGAAATCGCATGGGGTTAAGTCGGGAGAGTGTGGTGGCCATGACATGAATTTCTGATCATGATCTCCACCGCGCCGAAAATTCAAAGCGTTTGACATTGTCATCGGGTGTCAGGGCTTGTAGCAATTGTAAACGGTAAGGCTTCTGCTTTAGCCTTTTCCGTAAGATTTTCCAAACCGTCGGCTGTGGTACGTTTAGCCCCCTGCTTGCTTTATTCGTCGACTTCCGCGGGCTACGCGTGAAACTTGCCCGCACGCGTTCAACCGTTTCTTCGCTCACTGCAGGCTGACCCGTTGATTTCCCCTTACAGAGGCATCCAGAAGCTTTAAACTGCGCATACCATCGCCGAATCGAGTTAGCAGTTGGTGGATGTTTGTTTAACTTCGTCCTGAGGTGTCGTTGCACTGTTATGACTGACTGATGTGAGTGCATTTCAAGCACGACATACACTTTCTCGGCTCCTGTTGCCATTTTGTCTCACTGCGCTCTCGAGCGCTCTGGCGGCAGAAACCTGAAGTGCGGCTTCATCCGAACAGAACTTTATGAGTTTTTCTACGTATCTGCAGTGTGTCGTGACCATATGTCAATGAATGGAGCTACAGTGAATTTATGA